>NC_064256.1:14317500-15572083 GCF_003254725.2 Canis lupus dingo | reverse complement strand
CTACATATTTTCTCATAAGATATATCGTCATGTATATGTCTTTCTCTTACAAGTAGGTGTCCTTTCTTTCATGCAGCTTTCCAGATCTCTCTCTCCTTTTTGCAGAAGTTTCACTATGATGCATTTTGGTTGGATTTCTTTGAGTCTGTTCAATTTTTAGACCACTTAGCTTCTTAAATATATAGGTTTATGTTTTTTTGCCAGCTTAAGAAAATTTTCAGCCATTAGTTTTTTAAAAAATGGTAATATTTTCTTTTTTCCCCTTTTAAAAACTTAAATACAATTAATAGTCTATTATTAGTTTCAGAGGTAGATGTCAGGGATTCATTGGTTGGTCAGCCATTATTAGAGTACTTTTGTAGCTTTAATCCTTCTCCTCTGATTTTAGGACTAGACATCTTTTTCTTCTTCTTCTTCTTTAAAAGATTTTATTTATTAACCTGAGAGAGGAGTGAGAGAGAGCTGGAGGTGGGGCAGGGCAGAGGGAGAGGGAGAAACAGGCTCCCCACTAAGCAGAGAGCCTGATGCATGATTCCATCCCAGGACCCTGGGATCATGAACAGAGCCAAATGCAAACTCGAAGCTTAACAAATTGAGCTACCCAGGCACCTCTGGGACTAGACTTCTTGAATGTTAAATATTTTGTTATAGTCCCACAGCATCCTGAATATAACTTTTTAAATTTCTTTATTGATCAGAGTTGGTAGTTGCGGACAATAGAATCTATTTGAGTTTCTGAAAGATAATTTTCTTTTTTCTTCTTTGTCTCACAGAATTATTGGGAGGACTTAGAAATAGGATCTCCAGGGTAAGCTTCTAGAACCACTTCCAGATCCTCACTGCAGATTTGTCCCATTCATGAAATTGTGGTTGTCCCTGACATGAGAAACCATACAGCCTTTGCTGCCCCTGGACTAGCAAAATGGGTGCCCTGTATCTAGTGTATGTCCCTACATATCTTACTGTGAACCAAAGTCTCAAAGCTAGTGTATTGGACTAGTATACCCAGGCATCTATCTGCCCCCGGTCCCCCCTCCCCCCACCAAGCAGAGAGTCCCTAAGCAGCAAGGCAGGTCTGAGAAATGTAGAATATTCGCCCCTCCTCCACCCCCCACCTTTATTGAGATATGATTGACATATAACAATTTAAGTGTAAGTACAAAGTGTTGATTTCATAGACTTAAATATTGTGAAATGATTATCATAGTAAGCTCAGTTAACATCTCCATAACCTCGTATAATTACCATTTCATTTTTGTAGTGAAAATGTTGAAGATTTACCATTAACTACAATTGCTATGAGTAAGTTGCCAACTTACTCAACCTTTAACTGAGAGTTTGTACTATTTGACCAACATCTCCCTATCTCCCTCACCTCTATCTCACCCTAGCCTCTGGCAACCATCTTTCTACTGAGTTCAGCTTTTTTAGATTTAACATATAAGTAATAGCATACAATATTTGCTTGTCTTTTTTCTGAATTATTTCACTTAGGATCATGCCCTGAAGTTCCATCGGTGTTGTTGCAAATTTCCTTCTTTCTTATGGCTAAATAATCTACCATTGTTCTATGTTATACTACATCCTTTTTAACCACTCATCCATAGACCAATGCTTAGATTACTTCCTTATCATGGCTATATTATACATATAGAATAGTGCTGCAGTGAGCTAAAGAGTACAGATATCTCTTGAAGGTCCTCTCAAGATTTCCTTTGGATCTATACCCCAAAGTGGGATTGTTAGATCATATGGTAATTCTATTTTTAAGTTTTTGAGGAACTTTCATACTGTTTCCATAGTGACTGTTATCAACTTAAATTGCAACCAACAATGCACAAGTATTCTCTTTTCTCCACATCCTTGCCAATACTTATCTTTTTTTCTTTTCAATAGCCATTCTAACAGGTATGGGGTTATTTCTCCTATCGTTGTGGTTTTAATTTGAATTTAACTAATGATTAGTGATGTTGAGAATCTTTTCACATGCTTATTGGCCATTGTTATCTTTGGAAAAAATATTTAGTTCCTCCTCTCATTTATTAATGTTTTTTGCTTGTTCTAAGCTGTAGCAGTTCCCTTATGTATTATGAATATTAACTCTTGATCAGATACATAATTTGTAAATATATCCTCTCATTCCTTTAGTGGTTTTTCCACTTAGTTAATTTTTTTCTGTGCAGAACTTTTAAATTTGATATAGTCCAACTTATTAAATTTTTACTTTTATTGGCTTTGCTGTGGAGTCCTATCCAAAAAAATCATTTCTAAGACCAATTTTAAGGCATGCGAATTGGAAAGAAGGAAGTAAAATTGTCTCTTTGCAGGTGATCTTCTATAAAAATCCTAAGGATTCCAACAAAAAACCTGTTAACTAATCAATAAATTAGTAAAGTTGCATGATTCAACCTCAATATACAGAAATCCATTATATTCTTACATGCTAGCAATGAAATATCTGAAAGAAAGAAAACAATCCCATTCACAAATAGCATCAAAACCAATGAAATATTTAGGTATAAACTTGACCATGGAGGTAAAAGACCTGTACACTGAAAACCACAAGAAATTGAAGACACAAAAAGTGGAAAGGTCTCTCCTGTTCATGGATTTGAAGAATGAATATTGTAAAATTGTCCATACTACCAAAAGTTGTTTATAGATTCAGTGCAATCCCTATAAAAATTCTAAAGGCATTTTTCAGAGAAGGAGCAAAAAAAAATCCTAATATTGTATAGAACCACGAAAACTGAATAGCCAAATCAATCCTAACAAAGAAAAACAAAGCCTAGAGGTACCACGCTTCCTGATCTCAAACTATACAAGGGTATAGTAATCAAATCAGTATGACACTGGCCTAAAATAGACCCATAGACAAGTGGAACAGAATCAAGAGTCCTGAAATAAGTTCTTGCATTTATGGCCAACTAATATTTGACTAAAGATACAGGAATATTTAATTGGAAAAGGATAAATAAATGTGTTAGGAAAACTGGATACTTAAATGCAGAATAATGAAATAGGGCCCTTTTTTGACACCACCCACACCAATTAATTTGGAATAAAGACTTCAACACAAATAATTATTTTTAAAGCCTTTTCCTCTCTGTTCAGAGTATTCAATTTATTATTCAATCTGTTGTTTTGTATTTCTGTTCACCTGTTGTTCTTCTTTACCCTCCATTCTGCTGTAGAATCCATCCATCATGGTTTCTTTTTTTTAGTTTTGATGATTGTATTTTTCAGTTCTAAAAAAAAGAAAAATTTCTTTATAAGTAGACTCCACAATGGATTGTGGACCAATGCAGGGCTTGAACTCATGACCCTGAGATGAAGACCTAAGGTAAAATCAAGCGTCAGATGCTCAACTGACTGAGCCACCCAGGCACCCACATTTTGAAAAGCTTATATTTGATTCCTGTTAAATGCTCTTTAAATATGTGAATTTATTCTCTATTTCAGGAAAGTTTCTTTCCATTATAGTTGTCAGATTCTGTTCCACTGATTGTGTTTTCTTTTAAGAACTTATGTATCTGTGTTGCATGTTTTTTTTTGTCTGTCTTGTATAGTTATTACTTTTTCAGGTTTTAAAAATTCATTCCTTCTTTACGTTATAATTTTTTCCCTCTTTATTTTACAGAGGTTCATTCTGTGGTCTCTTTTTCTTCTTGTATGCCTTCTGGTTTAATCTTCATTTCTCTCCATACTTCTACATCTGTTGCTTAACCATCCTTAAGTGGCTCAATATTTATGATGAGGTAAAATTCAGATTAATGTTTCATTTGACAGCTTCTATAACTTTTTTTGTAATATTAGTATCCAACTTGTTCTCTAGCCATATTCTTTCTGATGTGATTTTGTTTTCATAAACATATAATTTAGATTTCATCTTATATCTTGCAATATTTTTTCTTTTTTTATCTTGCAATATTTTTAATTGGGTTTAACTGCATTTTTTTCATTGTTTATATTAATAAAGATGGAGTTTCCTGTATTTAAGGAGGAAGTGCCTATTTAGCAGAAATGAAGGTCAGGATTGCTTTTCCAACTTCAAAACCAGTTTTCCTCTTTGGTTTTACTGTAATAAATTTTATAAAATATTTATCTGCATAGCTATATCATTGTGAGATCACATCTGCAGCTTTTCTTCTTTGGTTAGAATATAAATCTCTTTTCTCTTTTACACCTAATATTTCTTTATCTTAAACAAGTGGTGACCTGCCCTGGCAATTCGTTGTAGGGTTTTGACTATTTTTGAAATCCCAGATTGTTCAGGTGGCCCTAACACCTTCAGAGTTGTTCAGTCCTCTTGTACACATCTACAAATAGGAACCTGTGAAGTTTCCCAGTGCTATGACTGTCCCATGTTTGGCCAATTTGAGTCCTCCACTTTGAGTGGAGACCTCTTTGAGAATAAAAACTGGTTGGCAATTTCCAGCGTTCTTGGTTTTTAAAGCCCACCGGGATTCTCTTTGTATTCCTTTTTGCTTATTCCAGCATATCTGCTGTTTCCCCTAGGATCTTGCTGCTGTATTTTAAATACACTTGCTCTTTTACTGGGATTTATGGGACAATTTATCATCTTGTTTTGCAATCTCTTCTGTTTATTGCTGCCTAACAAATATGCTTAAAGTATATTGCCTTAGAACAACAATTTATTATTGATATTTTTGGGTCATGGATTGAGGAGTGGCACAGTATGGGTGTTTTATCTTTGATTCAGTGCTGTAACTCCAGGTGAGATGACTGGAATGGTTGAGAATTGGAGTGATGTGGGTGGGGGGAAGGGTTGCCAAGCGTCTTTTTCTCTCCACATGGCTCACTAGGCTTCCTCAAACTAGAGTGGCCTCAAGGTATTTGAAGTTCTTGCATAGCAGCTACAGTCTCCAGGAGATCAGATTAAAGCATCCAGATCTCTTAAAAGCTAGGCCTGGAAATGGCACAATGTCTCTTTTGCCTACTGTTAACTCAAAGCAGCCACAGGCCAGCGTAAACTCAAGGGCAAGGCAAATAGATCTATCTTTTGATGGCAGGGGTACCTAAGAACTGTGTCCTCCTTTAACTTACTGTAATAACCCAGTTAGCCTTTTAAAAGTAACAGCTTTTTTTGAGATCTAATTCATCCATTAAAAATGCACAGTGTAATGATTTTTGGTGTATGAACAGAGTTGTGCAACTTCTGCACAATTTTAGAATATTTTCTTCACCCCAAAAAGAAACTCAGAACCAATTAGAGGTAACTCACATTGCTGTTGGTTTTTTAAGAGGTTGGGAAATTCAAAAAACATGACACAGGACTGCCACCATTTTGTTCAAACTTGTGATACGTTTTTATTTAAAGGGAATATTTCTAGTTTCTGAGATATGTATTATTGAGACCAAGGCACAGATGCAATTTTAAAAATACATCAGTAATACAAGATTTTATCTTTCCTATTTTCTACCAGATGTTATAGGGAACAAATAAAATGACGAAAATAAAAACAATTTCAAAAAGTTGAAAATCCATTCTAAATGTATTATTTATTATTCCTTAACTATTAAACAGAGGAAAATGAAGTATTTGGAGAACATATTACCATAGTTTTTGTATATTTCTCAGTAGTTATAGTATCAATCTTCCTGTATTAAATTATAAATATACATATTCCTCACATAAAGCAGTGAATGCTAAAAATTTCTCCAATAAAGTGAATATTCACCTATATAGTTCTGTTTTCTCTTGAGAACCAATTTCAAAACTAAACTTAAAAATATAGAGAGCACATAGGGACGGATTGGAGTATGAGTTGTGCAGCAGTACTTCAGTAATAAGAACTTGATCCTCTATTGCTGCTCCTCCTACCCTGTCCTTCTCCTTTACCTTCTTCCTTACCTCAACCTGGACCTCTGCAGCAAGGGTGCCTAGGTCTTAGCTTTGGATAACAAATGGGACTGACAGCTTTCTAAAACTGGGGGTTCCTAAAATGGAGAAACTGGATCTTCTCTCATTTATGAATGAGGTGATCATACGATAGATGATCTACCAATTGTGGTGCTTTTGTCTTGGAGAGATATTAAACAGGCCAGGGCAGGTGTACAGCAGGTGTACATTGGGCTACTCCTGAGCATTCAAGGTGTATGGTTCCCATCTAAAGATACATCTTACTTTGTCTTTTAAAGTTGATCAGAGTCACTTGGTAACTAAAATATTGGGTGCTTTTCTCTCCATGTATAGTCTTCAAACAAAGACCACTTGAGTTGAGCAATGCCAGCTGGGGAACAAGATGGATGTATAGTGAGGTAAGCCTCCACCCATCTGTAATGTAAATACAACATATTCATATTTACTAATTTGAAGAGAAAGGCTCAGTGACATAGTCATTCAATTAGTCATGTTTGGAAGGTGACTTTTTTTTTACTGGATTTATACATAAGTTATTTAGATTTTTGTAAAATTATGCATAACAATATCCCTAATAAAACATGAGAGAGTGTCTCCTATGAACAGGTAGCTTAAATCCTCTCCACAAACTTGATTCTCCATTTCCCTTTTGCTAGAGATTGGCTTGGGCTCAGTATATGTTTAACCTTAGCTTCATTTCTTAAACAATAATAATAATAACGATCCTTCCTCACAGGGTTGTTGGAAGGCATACCAAGGTTAGATATGCAAATGTCTTCTGTATAGTTAGTCTTATATAAAGTTTTATATAAATAATATGGTGGGTATTTCTATTCACTGGTAAAGCCCTTGGGCTCTAAAATGAAGATTCTTGATTATAAATTGCTGTTTCACAACTTATTTAGTTGTGTAGCTTATACACTAACCTCACTAAATCTCAGTTTTATCTCTAAGATGAGGATAATACCTTCTTCATAAGATTGTTTTAAGAATTGAAGGATATAATATATATAAATATTGTAGCCCAGTGCCTAAGAAGTGCTAACCAATTATAGATTTTAGTTATTAATATTATCATTGATCATATTAATGATAATAAAAACTGGTAAGAACATTTACTTCAAGGTTTAATCAAGATTATTCTTCATTACTTATTTTCTGCAGAAGTCTGACAAAGATTTGAGGGTTTTTTTTTTTTTTTCAGGCTCTGTGTCTGTTCTTTTCATGTACAAACATGGTTTTCTTTGCTACATTAGCATCTTAAATTCTGAAGTTGTAAGAGACCAGTTGGTGAGAAAAAGATTATCTGATCACTCTTGCATCGACCTGTACATGACACCCTACTCTGTCAGGGAACCTGGGCCTGATATACTGGCATAGAGGACAGCGTACTTGCTCTTCACTCCTGGACCTAGCACTTTTTTTTTTTTTTTTTTGGCACTGAACCTGCACAAGCTTGGACTCCTGGCCCAGACAGGATCCAATTTCCAAAAGGAAGAGGTGACCTCCTGCCACTGACCTAGAATTATGGCATTGTGATATTCCACTATTTGCTCTTCTGATTTTTTCTCAGCTATGTTGTAAGTATCTCCTTTTTGACTGTCATTACTGCAGTGTGGTTTCATCTATTTCCTATCACTGACCTAAATCTTCAAAACAGACCACAATGTCAGAACTCTGTTTTTAATGCAGGATTTGAGACTCATACCATAGCTGGGGTGAGGCTAATCTGGACTCACCGGTCTATAAAGCAATCTATAACACTCTATAAAGATATTTTCCTTTTTGTTTAAGCACCCAATGTATGTGTTACAAAGGTTTCTACCTTCTGATATATAAAGAAACAGCTTGTTCATTTCTTACAAGTGATCTGATCTTTGTCATAAGCTACTAGCTAGGTTAAAACAGTCCTCTTCAGGTATATGTTCAGTTTTTTTCAGAATTCTACTTGCTTTTCTTATTTCTCCCCAAGATGGAGTTTGTGTGTAGAAAAAGGA
Organism: Canis lupus dingo; assembly: GCF_003254725.2. Classification (NCBI taxonomy): domain Eukaryota; kingdom Metazoa; phylum Chordata; class Mammalia; order Carnivora; family Canidae; genus Canis; species Canis lupus. The sequence continues at coordinate 15,564,202 of NC_064256.1, read as the reverse complement.
GCTCATAGTTTCCCTTGGCTTCAGAGAAAGGGCTGCAGTTGTGTGTGTGTCCTTGTGCTACTCTTTGGATCATTGCTAGATTCTGCAGCACTACTTATCAGCCTGTCATAGCTAAATTTGCTGGAATCCTCTGCTGGAATTTGAAGCTGGAGAACATGGGATCTCTCCCTCTCTTGACTTGGACAGGCCCTATGGTCCTATCTGCCATTTTGACCCTACTTCAGTTTTTCCAAGACAGTGGCTGCTACAGAAGTCTGGCTGTGATTCTCTTTTGCTTACTAGCCTACATGCTTTACTAGTAAGGTGTTAACAGATGTTAACCCCAGCTAGTCATCCTATCAATTACTAGACATCCCATCAGTTAACTTGCATGACCCTCCTTAGGACATGTGAGAATTTCTGGATTTCTTCCATGACATTATACCCAAACTGAAGATCTCCACTCAGGCCCTTTCTCCCTAAATCTGCGATGTCTCTGACTTCACACTGAAACAGCTTCTCTAGGCTGTTCTCTTCTCCAAATGTGAGGAGACGCCCTCCAGAGTTACTGAGAGTGGAAGAAAAGTAGGACTTTCCTTAGCTTCTCATTGATGAATATGGACTATTTTCCTTCCCTCCTAGCTAAAGAAAGGAAATACGGGTTTTGAATCTCTTGTTAGACATTGTACCACTCATTAATTCTGTTTTTTAAAAAGTCATCTACTATGCGTATTTCATTTTTCTTTTCCTGAAAAATTCATTTCTTCCTCCAACACCACAACTGTTATAATTCTTGGTGATGCCACAGTCACCAAGATCCTTCAGTATCTTTGGCCTTATATCCTTCAATGATATTGATCTTATTTTTAGCACTCATTCCTGTTTATAGCTTAGATTTTTTTGGTCATTACTAATCTATCCCTTCAATCATTTCAATTTCTAGCTTCTCCTTCTCTGCCTATCACTTTTTATTTCTTCAGCTGACTCCCTTTAATGGTCCAGCTCCAACAATGCTTTTATACTCAGGGACTTGAAACTAGCTCGTCTACCATCTTTTCCATGTCCTTAGTCCATGTCTTCACACCCTTTCTTCTGTGACAATTCCATATTTCATTATTATAATCATTCCTTTGCTATTAAACCACAGCTCCCTTGTATCTCTCTTGTTTCATTATACTGCCTGGCTATAGTTAAATAAGACTGTTGGTCACACCTGTGTGCTTGCTTGAAAAATTGAACATGGCTAGAGAAAAACTTGCCATCATGCTGACTGGTCCCATTTTAAATTTATGAAACCCTCAAGTGGGCCCTAATGATGATCAACAACCATTTATATTTCTTTTGTATATATACTCTCTCAGTCCTTAGATAACTTTTCAGACCTTTTCTTTCTTCTAGATCCTTTCTCATCTATTCTCTTGTTTTCATCCTCTGCTGCTAATAAAATAAAAGCAATCAGAAGACAATTTGCTTTTATTTATGCCTTCTCACATTTCTACTCATGTATATCAAAGCTCACATGTTCTCCCTTAACTCCTTTTTGTAAATGAACTAAATTCCTAGCAAAGGAAATGCTTCTATTTGTGCATAGGGTCTCATGGCCTTATCCTTTTAAGAACTTTCTAGTGATTCTCCTTCCTCATTCTTGCATCATCAGTTCTCTTTCCATTGAACTTTTCCATGAGCATAGAGTAATTTCTCATAACAAAAACATAAACAAACTGCCTCCCAAGACTGTGGGATCACAACCTGAGCCAAAGGCAGACACTCAACCACTGAGCCAGCCAGATACCCCTTTATTTGGATTTTTAATGTGGAGCGTGCAGAGGCATTTTTGAAAGTGATCTGAGGGTCTAGGTTTTTGCAATTAATATTTGATCTCCTAACAATTGTATCTCCACACCTAATTTGACAAGACTGTTTAGAGAGTCACATTGATTGAGGCTTTACAAAGTCATTACATTTTAATTTAGTATAAACTCTATTTTTTATGTATATATTTAGCACATACCATTTAATATACAATAGCAGGTTCAATATCAAGTACAACAGATGTAAGCATATCTGGGAACAAATATGACTGACCCTTGGTAAGCATACAGTTCAATTTGTGTGAATAGAAGGATACAAGCATGCAGTGAGAGCAACCCATCAGTGGTTAGTGTTTGGACTACTATGTTTATGTCAGCATGTTTTGCAGAGAAATAGAAATTGTCTGTTAATATGGAGAGTCAGTTAAGAGAGCTCTTACTGCATTACTGTGTTTCTGTTAATGTCAGCTTTTATTTTCAACACACCTTTTTTGCTTTGTTCTATGCTTTATTTGATGCATAAAAGTTGATGACAGTTATAGCCTTTGAGCATTGCTCTTTCATACATAAAAGTAACATTCTTTGTTCCTTTGAAGCTTTCACCTTAAATTTGAATTTGTCTCTTACTGCAACCTTTCTTTAATGCTCCTTATCTCTTCGCTTTGTTTTCTGTTATAGCTAGAGTTTCTTTGATATTTTTCCTTTTTGTAATTTGGAAGGCCTCCAAATTGCTAGAGATCAATTTTAGAAATAAAAAAAAACCTTTCTGGATTCTATATTACTCAAAGTATCAGCTTCAATAACTGTCAACTTTCCTCTTTTAGATGAAGTGTTGGCAAACTTGCAATTTCTTCACTCTCTTATCTAACATATTTTGTAACACATTTCCATAATCATCGATTCTTCACAAATATTTATATATACATGCACACATACATGTGCATGCACACTTGCACGCACATGTGCACACACTCAAATATATTTAATGCCCACTAACAAATTCCTCCCTTATTGGCTACTTATTTTGATTAACTTACTCATGTATAACTTCAAATAGCTTTTTCTCCCTGCAATGGCACATAAACAATGTACTTTTCACACCATATTTTTATCTGAAAAATTTCTTAGATTTCTTATTTTCCAGAATGGGAATTTATTAGACTTGTAAACTTCATGAATTGAAATCCTGTCCTTTTAATATTAACAAATGTTAGCAGATGCTAAATGGCATTTAATGCAGTCAAGGAGAAAAAAAAACCCTATGTATTCAAATTGCTGTTCTTTGTAGGTGAATTTTCTATCTTCTCTGGATGCTTGTAGGCTTTTTTTTCCCCACAAATGACTAATTGCATTATGTGCAGGGCAAATGTTTTCTATCTGTAGATAGACCATGAATATGTTCTTTTAGTATACTTCTGGTTATTCCATCCCATCTGTTGTGTTTTCTCCTGCAGGAAATTTTATTCCCAAATGTTGGATTTCTGCTCTCTGTTCTTGGTGTCTCTCATTTTTTCCTTAGACCATATTCTGGGTATTTCTTAAAGCCCTTCATTAAAAGCAGTGATTTGATATTTGATATTATTGATTCTACATTGCTTTTCAATAGTTTCTAAGCATATGTATCTAATTCCTTTTTAAACTGTTCAGAAACTAAAAAATTTTTTAGCTTGATCCACATCATCATCTTCATCTTGATATAAGTATTTTTTCTTATCACTCATGGAGTCTATTTATTTAATTTTTTTTGAGAGAGCAAAGCACTTTTGGTTTAGTTTTCTTTTGCTGTTTTACTACATCTTCAAAAGCATACTTTTGCATCCGTACTTTGCATGTTACAGTTTCATTTCTATGTGGCAGATTGATTTCATGAGTTTTTATAGGACTGAATGCACTGGGGCAACTCTAATTAGTTCTGCCATTTGTTCCAAAATAGTAAAGATGGATTCTCTTTGGCTCTCTTCTTTGTTTACCAAGATCTCATAATTTTGCCCTTCAAAATTTAACTGAAATGCTAGATTTCATAAGTAAATGTTATGAGTCTAGTCTAACTAGTCTGAGGAAGTGTGGGCATTGTCACCTTTGTGGTGATTTTGTTTCTATAACGTTTAGAACTACAAAACTAAGAGCTTAATTTTTCTGTTTATTTTTCTTTTCAGTCCACTTTGAGTTCTAGAAAGTTTAGCTCTATACAATCTTCTAATTTTCAGTTTGCTCAGTGAGGAAATGCTGTATCTCTCATGCTTTGGGGGACTTGGCTGAAAGTGTTCATTGCAAATCCTCCTTTATGACCTTAGAATGGGGTTAAGAAGGGCACAGTTGTACATCTCTTGTCTTTCCCATGGCAGCACAATTCCTCTAGCCTTTAGTGCTAGACATTAAAGCATTTTTTGACAAAATATTCTTCATTTACTTCATGCAACACTCCTCTGATTTCTTGTTAAAAGGAACTGTGTAGTAGCCAATATTGTCTTTTATTCAGTCTGTATTGTAGCTTGCAGCCATTCTTGTGTTTGGTATGGTCCCTTGCTTTCAGTATTCTGGAATATTTTTGGTCATCGCAGTTGGTTTCTGAGTTGGAGTGTTGGAATAGACCCATTGATTCCTAGGGCATTATCTTTTCCAGAGGACATCCTCAATATGACTTTTGTTCCTATCTATACATTATTTTATCCAACTCTTCCTCCTTCACTCATTTCATAAAGTAATTAGTCTAAATGTTCTCTTCCTTTTTCCTTAATACTAAATTCCTTTAAATCTTTTGTACAGTCATATCAATCTGGTAAATTTCTATCTTTATCTATTTTTTAATATATCATGACCTACAATCCATTGAATTGCCACTATTGAGGGAAATTAAGTCCTATAACTAAAGCATGAAGCTATGTGGGACTCCATAAATATGAGTTCCAGTCCCCTTGCATTCCCAGGTGCTTTTATTGTGTATTTCCTCTTCTGTTCTCTATATCCTGAAAATTGCTGAATAATTATCTTTAAAACATAGCTCTCTTGGTACTTGAATGTCATATTGGTTACAAAACCGCTAACAAACTTGGTAGTCAGCAACTATTTTATGTTTCATAAGCATTTGCTTGGATTCTTTACATTCCTAGATGATATATAACTAGACTAGTTACAAGAACAGAATAGATACTCAGGAAAAAATTCACTGATACAATGAGAATATTCTTTGCTTTTTTTCCTTTTAAAAAGTTCCTTATCATTACTTTTGGATTACTTGCACTCATTGGCATTTGTTTTCCTTCCACTTTTCCTCATATCTCAATGGGGGTTGAGAGTTCGTAAGCCACATTGAAACTATTTTTTTTTTGGAAGAAAATCCCATGGAAAGTAATATTTCTTGGCATTTCTTTTTTGTTTCAGTGGAGGGTTTTGTTTTGTTTAAATCTGAATAAAATATTTTCTGCCATATTTTTGAGTTATATAGAAAGAAAAGGCACATTTATTTTTTCTTTAGAAAGCATACTGAGTTTCTAAAAATTTTGTATTTATACTGAAGGCAATTAGTTTTATATTTCAAATTTATTTCAGGAAAAAAGGAATCTAGAGCTAAAGAGAAAGGGTGCATTATCTTATAAATGATTAACTAATGTCTGTGTTAGGAAAAAATACATATTAGTTTAACATAATTTTAGTACTTTAGTTAATGTTGAAAGGATTGAAAAACTCATAGGTTCACATTAGATTAAAACAAATTATATAGTGAATCAGAAAAGAGATCTTGTTTTGCTAGTGAGAAATGTATGTACAGCAAAATGTTTTTCCTTCCAAATTCATCCTTTCAAAAGTTTTCGGTGTAGAGGATTATCTTTTCAATGATTTCTTTATGGTATAAACTAAATTACTCTTACTGCAATTTAAACTTTTTCCCATACCATTATATTCCTGTGGAATTGGAAACTTCATTTGACTCAAGTAGATGCTGTCTTCCCAATAAATGGGTGCATTTAAAGGGATCTGAGAAGAATACTGCATAAAATGCCTTTCTGTAAGATTTTCATTCTTCTACACTGGTTACAGTCGGATATTATTTTATTTCTTCATATACTCCCTCCTTTTTGTTTTAGAGTTTTATTTCTGAATAGTTTAATATAGGTAATCAAATTTGTCACAGGGAAAAGTTCAAGTTAACTAAAGGATAACTTTTGTTAGAGATATGGACTTTGCAAAATCATTACTGAATATTGATCATAATTTTAATGTATTTTGAAGTATGCCTTTAGGTTTTTGTTTTTTGGTTTTTATTGTTTTTTCCTGAAAAGCACCTGTATGGATATGGTGGTAGTTACATAATTACAGAATATTACACACTGATATTCTGTCCTTGCATTACCAAGCATTTTATAAAAGTATGTAAAAAAGATAAGATCAGATAATTTAGAGCAAAACTACTGTAGTGTTCATTAACGAATATTGCTGCTTCTGATTTTAGAAGTTTCAACCACTGGATACTGAATTAACAGGATCTGTTGATGGCAGCAAGAAGCAAATTTAAGTTTCTCTTCACTGTATTTACATAATCACAACAAATACTGAAATATGTCTACAGATTTTGTGTAAAATACATTTGACAATATTGAAATGGGTTCAGAAAATTTATAGTTACCATATGATGTAACAGACTATATATTTTAAATAACACAATAATTTAAAATAATTTGTATTATGGTTGGTACATTTGCTGAAATCTTTCTAGTAAAAGAAAGCTTCACTCTTAGATCTTGCATGATTTCTTCTTGCCTAGCATCCTTTCTCATTCTTGTGGTAACATAATCTCTTTCCTGGGAGGAATCCCATATGATTCAAGTGAAGGTCACTGATTTCCATCAACCACAGCTCGGACATAAGCCCCAGGTTGCCAACCAGGTATTCTCCTTACTAATTATAGTGATTTATTCAGAGATGGACACATGGCCCAAGCAGAGAGGTATCCCTAGAACATTTTTTTTAATTATGAAAGAACACTCATTATCTGAGATTGAAAGTATAAAAAAGCTTATTTTTTTTTTAAGTTAGCTCTATATTAACATGGTGCCCAAACAGAGGACCCTGAGATCAAGGGTCTCATGTTCTATTGACTGAGCTAGCCAGGTGCTTTGGAAAAAAAACAAACAAAAAAATAAACTTTTAATTATGGAATTTCTGGAGCCATTGTTGCTACTCATTGAATGAAGAAAGCAAAGTAGTTGTTCTAGTGGCATTGTTTGAAACCTGTGTCAAATCCACCCAATAATCCATGGACTTCATGGTTACATACACCAGTATATCTCTTGCTTCTTAAAGTTGTTGCTGTGTTTTCTTTGAATTAGTTAAATTTATTACTTTCACTTACATTAATAAGGTCCTGAGTAGTGCGAAAAGTCAATGCAGCAGTTAAAGAATTCAGACTCTGGAGCAGTTGGCCTTGGTCTGAATTCTAGCTCTGCACTTGGAGCTGTGTCATCTTGGCCAAGTTACTTGACCTCTCTTCCTCTGTTTTCTCACCTGTAACAGAGAGATCGTTGAAGTATCCACCGCAGAAGTTGTTAATAGTGATTGACTGAGTTATTATAAAGTGCCTGTAAGAACCAGTGTATAGTATATACTGTACAATGTTAAATATGCATAATGACTGAATAAAAAGTTTTTCATATTAAAGAGGAAGAATTGATGTTAAATTATCTTTGATTTTATGATTGATTTAAAAGGAACAGAGAATATGCATAGAATGCTGCTTTTTTTTTTTTTTTCTGTTGGTAGCCAAATTACTCAGCATCATGACAAAGTTTAGGCTCAGTACAATCTTTAATGATTTTCTCATTTTAGAGTATTCTATTTTACAAATATCCTTTTCATGTTACTTAGTGGACCTTTTGGATGTAAGACTGGGTATGAGCTAAAAAGGAGATTTAATTCTCAACAAAGATCTTTTTCTATCCTTTGAATTACAGGAAATATCTTAGAGATTTAAAATCTGGTACAGATAATTTAATTCTTAAATTATAAGTCAGGTCCTTGACACATGCCATGCACTAATATAAATAGACTCTACCTCTTTTATTAGTACACCATTGTCTATTTTATCCCTTCTGCCACAAAGAATTTCTTTCAAGCATTTTAAAGAGAAGCATATAGTGGCAAATACTTTAAATGGTAAAAACCCCCCTCTTTCAGTATACTTTGTGGAGTTAAAGCCATAAATTCTTAATTTTCTACAGAGCCTTTGACTTTATAACATTTATAATAAGAAGAAAAATGGGTTTTTAAATAGGTATTTTTGGAAATTGAGAGCTCAATTTTTTAGCCTGTTGTTTTTCTTCAAGTCTCCTGTTGATGTAGCTAAAATTTAGTTAGTAAAACTGTGAAATCACACCCCAACATTTAAAAAAAGTTAATCATTTTATGTCCAGAGGTAGGAAGCAATGTAGTTTTTGAGATATTAATCATTGCATTTCATGTCATGAATAATACATTTATGTTCTTTGCTGGACTTAAGCTGATAATATACATATGTAGCATATATACCCTTTGCAAGCATGTTATAGCTCTTGAGATGTATTATGTATGTATAGGCAGTTCTGTTTATTAGAGTCTATGCTCAAATCTTACTACAATGATTTGGAAAAAATTGTAGTCATGTTCAAGGATATTAGGATCTTCATTAAAAGACAAGCCTGGTCCTGGTCCTAACTATTTCTGGGGTGGAGGTACAATTATAGATAGTGATTTATATACCATATGTATAAGATTTTAAAGTTATAAATCAAGCTAACAAAATTATAATATGTGCTATACTCTTACCTGAATTATAATATGTGCTATCCTCTTATCTTGATGAAGTCATATTCCTAATGAATTGCAAGATCAGTTAGAATTTGAAATCCTTTGGAAAATTGGAGCTTCCCAGAAAGTGCTAGACATGTGGCCTATGGTGGCTTACTCAACCTACTAAGCTCTGTCCCACATCACAGGTGCTTAGTGCTTTGTGTACATGTTGTGGGCATCCTCTAGTCTCCACAGGCAAACTTGTTTCATCTATAGCTGCCTTTTTGAACAAATGTCTTTTTGGCCACTTTTCAGCTTTGCAGTGGTGGCTTAGCTCACCCTTCAGAAGATGTAGCTCATCAGACACCTGTCCAAGACCAGCTAAAGCTATTTAGGTAGCTAATTTCAGGGCCCCAAGGGCCCAGAGCCTTGGCCTTACAAGGTCCTTATCTGTGTAGAGTAATGTACCTGGAAGAGGGTAAGAGCAGACTGCTCATAGACTGGCTTGGGACAGGAGCCTTCTTGTCTAGGTGGTACAACCCAGAAATTTAGTCTTCATTTACTTTACTTGATGATTACATTGTTTTGAGGGTTCAATTTCTTCAGTTTCTGTGTTCCAAATAGACAAGAGAAGCTCTGTTTATCTACATGCAGTTATCTTAAAAATAAAAGTGGATTACTAAGGAAATTATGAATGATATTAACATATATTACAAATCATGGCACTCAAGGAAACTTCTGTTATGAAAGTAAATATACTTCTGTGGTTTTGTATAATATAGGCTTTACTTAAAGCTTGAAATAACAAAATTCAGCAATTTCCTGTTATCTGTAAGTCATTTGACATTTGTAGTAACCAGAAGAATAATTAACCAGAAGAATTCTATAACTGTACATTAAATTAGTTTTGTGATTCATTTATCTTCACACCTAAACACAATAGAGTAACTAAAAAGGATTTTTCAATTGCCAGTAATTCTGATATAGAAATAATATTCCTTATGGGATTACAATGTAGGAAGGAGCCATATCATTTTTTCCTCTAAACTTTGATGGAATATACTATCACCACTGTTACTTAATCAGTCTGAGGGAATATTTACCCAGATCAACTGTAGATATTGTATTCCACATCAAACTGAAAGTTTTATTACAAGTACACAGTCAAGGATTTAGTCTCCCTTCACTCCTCATGCTTTATCAAACCACATTTAATACATTCATTTGAAAGCCTATCTCTTGTCAAATAACAGGTTGTTTTATGCTTTACAAATGACAAAGACAAAAATCAACTTTCTATAAGGTCAGCCAAAGGCTCTTTTTGCTGCTGTGCTAAGAAGGCAGAGCAAGTTTCTCAACCAAAAGCAAGTAGTAGTTTCACCTGTACTTGTATGTAGGGAGATACTGAAGCAAACTCTATGAAATGAGATCCAAAGGCATAGAACCCCTTGTAAAAGCTATTTTGGATGAAGTATTATTATTTTTCCTGCCTGGTTTTGCTGTACATTTGTGATAACTGACTGCAAGTCCTGTTCCCAGTGCAAAAATCTGTTGCAAAAAGTGTATCATGTGGTGCTGCAGCCTGGATTTTAGAGAGCCACTAAAGGACACACAGACCCCAATGTTTATAGCAGCAATGTCCACAATAGCCAAAATATGCAAAGAGCCTGGATTCCATCTACAGATGAATGGATAAAGAAGATGCAATGTGTGTATGCATGTATATATGTATGTATATATGTATGAATGTGTATATATATGTGTGTGTGTATATATACATATGTATATATACACACACAGAGGAATATTACTCAGCCATCAAAAGAATGAAATTTGGCCATTGCAATGATGTGAATGGCACCAGAGGGTATTATGCTAAATGAAATAAGTCAGAGAAAGATAAATGCTATAAGATTTTATTCATACTTGGAACTTAATAAAACAGATGAACATAGAGGAAGGGAAGGAAAATAGGATGAAAATTGAGAAGGAGGCAAATCATAAGAGATGCTGAACTCTAGAATGCAAAACTGAGGGTGACTGGAGGAGAAGCTGCTAGGGAAAAGGGCTAATTGAGTGATGAGCATTACAGAAGGCATTTGATGTAATGAGCACTGAGTGTTATATGCAACTGATGAATCACTAAATTCTACCTCTGAAATTAATAAAAACAAAGATACATATAATTTACAAAAAAATAGCCAAATTTGTGGAAGTATCACAGAGATCATATTAGATCAGGAGTTTGGGTCTCAATAAAGTCCTGGTCTCCTCTCTATCAAAGGATCTAATGGGGGAATTTCTTATTAATAATACACACTAATCAATGTCTCAATTCACACATATGCTGCACAAGAAATTTTGTATTTGTAAGGCAAAATCCTCCCTCAAAAAGTAAACTCACCTGTCATTAACTTCATTGACAGTGCAGTGACATTTATGTGCACACATTTCCATCATTGAAAATAAAATAAATTACATGGAGTAATTTCAATTACTTTATCAAACACATTTCCAGGGTTTCATGACATTTAAATAATTACACACGGGCTATAGTAAGGAACATGTACCTGAAATGAGATTCAGTCCTAAGGGAGTAGCACAATTTTTTTCTCTGAAGAGTTCCCATACTGAGAATGAAGATAAGTGTTCAGTCTTTTTTGAATCTTAAGTGCCATTACATTTCAGAAATAAGCCAAAAAAAATCATGGATTATAGGGTTGTTTTTTTCTTTTCTTTCTTTCTTTCTTTTTTTTTTTTTTTTGCATAGGGCCTATCATAATTTGAGTATTAGCAGATCAAGTGACAAGCCCTCTGATTGCAAGCTCTCATGAAGCTATGTTTCTTTTTCCATCTAAAAGATTCAAGAAATAACTAGAAATTATGCATCAGATTTTTTTTTTTTTTTGCATCAGATTTCTGATGTATGAGGCCAGAATTGGATAAATTTTCTGGGGAATAAAGGTGGTGGTATAGGAGTCCCAAAGTCAGCTTTGAGGAATTTGGGGTCTTCTTAAACTCCTTTCCTTCTGTTGAATCCAAGTAAAAATGGACACAGGTGATATTTTGAAGTGGATCAAGTCAGTTGGAGGGGCTGTTTGGAAAGGTTTGGTAATAGTGCTGATATGGGGTCATAATTGCTTCTGACCTTTTGAGCATTAGTAGAAAGATTATATATTATTTCTCCCAATTCCAGGAGCTGAGAATCAAGCTCAGCCCCAAGTCTCAATCTACTACGCCCATCTAGAAGCCCACTTGTTTCACTACTTACCCTCTTTTCTACTAATGACTATTTCCTTAGGATGTTCTTCTCTAAACTTCAATTCTAATAACTGCCTCTAAAAGAGACCGTAGTAGATATTAGCAGAGTATCTAGCTTCAAGCAAATGATTTAAGATTATCAGTAAGAAGAAATGAAGTAATGATGTTATACAGAGAATAGTGTTTAGCTAAATAACTAGTTAGAATATCTAAGTAATGATGAGGAAAGAGGGTTTGTAAAGACAAATTGAGAAGATGAGTAATCATGAGAGGTTGCATCATGCATGGGCTTTGAATTCAAGACAGATCAGAATCTAAGCTCCTTCATTCACTAGTTTTTATGTAAATTGAGAAAGTCTCCTTTTTTGAATCTCAGTTCCCCTCAAAGTAGAATGAGGCTAATGTTATCTATCATAATGTTTGTGAGGTTTGCAAATAACATATGCAAAACTACTGTTTTTAATGTAAGCATTTAATAAAATGTATCCTCAGGTGAAAAAAGTGCAGGTAAGGTACAACTGAGAGAAGAGGTAAGCATTTGCAAAAACAAAACAAAACAAAACAAAACAAAAAAACCACAAAAAACAAAAAAACCCACCAAAACACCAAGATAGCTATTACATTTGGGAAGTCAGGGTAGAGATAGAAATGTGAAGATTTGGGAGAGAGGTATTGTAAGGAAGTAGGTAAGGATAAACTACTTGTGTTCAAATCTTAGTTCCACCATTTAACAGCTGTGTTTTATTAGACAAATGACTTAAGCACTTTGGATTTCAGGTTACTCATCTGTAAAATGGAAATAATGATAATCATACTTGCCCAATACAGTTGTTCTAGGGATTGAATGAATTGATATTTGTAAATCTAAATCCTAGCACATAGCAAGCACAGAGTAAACACCTATTTTCATTAAGATTGTTTGGACTCCTGGGCACTATTTGATAACTTTTATTTTTGTTGTTTCAGACAGTGAAAGGGAAGATTGGTGATATATTTTTTTAATAGTTGCAAAGACTATTGATTTCTAGTTTGGATATAAAACATCACAAGAGACTATCAGTCTCAAATTTACAATTAAACAAGCCGGAGAAACTATAAAAAAGTCGTAGTTAAAAAAATCATAAAGCCAAGCTTGTAAAGAAACTCAAACAAAACATCAGAGTGCTAGAAGATCTTTTATTGGATAGAAGAGACTTACCACTGCTCTCATCACTGAGGAAATGTTTACCTGAACTGCAAACACATGTGTAATAGCTTATTTGGGTTCTTGTAATAGATCAGAACTATAAGGGACCCCAGCTATACAGCAAGTCCCCACTCACCACCAATTGTAAAAAAAACATTAAAAAATGTACAGTAGCTTGGATGCCTGGGTGGCTCAGTGGTTGAGCTTCTGCCTTTGGCTCAGGGAGTGATCCTGCAGTCCCAGGACTGAGTCCCACATCGGGCTCCCTGCATGGAACCTGCTTCTCCTTCTGCCTATGTCTCTACCTCTGTCTATCTGTATCTCTCATGAATAAATAAATAAAATCTTAAAAAATCTGCAGTAGCATTAAAAAATCAGATAAGAAAACATAAATCTAATGAAAGATGCCAATGATCTCCATACTGAAAACTATAAAATATTACCGAGAGAAATTAAATAGGACCAAAAACATAGATCTAACATGGTCCTCCTTTAGAAAATTTAATGTTGAATTGTCTATACTTCCTAAATTGATATATACATTCAATATAATCTTTGTCCAAATGTCAAAGGCTGTTGTGAAGAAATAGACAAGATGGTTTTAAATTACATAGAGAAACGCAGAGAAAATAGGATAGCTAAAATTATGTTGAAAAGGAACGAAGTTGTGAGTCTGAAACAATCTGATTTCAGAATTGACTATAGATGTACAGCAATCAAGGCAGTGTGGTACTGGCCTAAGCATAGACAAATAGAATAATGAAATAGAATATAGAAGCAGACTCATACGTATTTGGTTAACTGGTTTTTAACAAAAGTGCCAAAGCTATTCTTTGGGGAATGACCTTTCCACAAATGTTGCTGGAACAACTTCTGTATCTATCTGTATGGAAGAAAATATATTTGACTCTGATCTCATGCCATAAACAGAAAGTAATTCCAGGTGGTTCATGGATCCAAATGGAAAAGCAGATTCAAAAGTTCTACAAGAAAACAGATAAGCCTTGTCATTACCTCAGGTTAGGCAAAGATGTCCTATACAGGACAGAAAAAAAAAATTGAGCACTTTCAAAACGTACGTTCTTTTTGGTATCTGCTCTATGGCACATATTTCAGTAGAGTTACTTGTGTTGATTGGTACAAATTCTTTATGTAGTCTTTATATGTCCTTTGTCAAATACTCTACATTTTGTTTCCCAATTTGCAGTTTATTTATTTATTTTTTAATGGAATCTCTTAATGAGCAGAATTATTGTAAAGAACACAACATATTTTTGTAAGGAACACAAATAATCATTTGCTCTATTTGTTTGTTGGCAGAATAGAATCCTCCCTCTGTACCAAATCCTTTTGTCCTGAAATATGTCACACTGCCTAAGTGCAGCCATCCTGAACTGTGTCTCTAATCTTCACTGTATTCTAATCTCTAGTGCAGGTGATTTCCTATATCTAAATTGACTAACATTCTTGCTCTTTTTGTCGTAAATAAAACAAATACTGCAACAACACGACATTTTACGCATCTTAGATTTTAATCAATAAGCAATTCCTTGGAAGACAACCCGTCATGTTTTCATTATTTGGCACCCTATTTTGTCAAAGAGGTGATGAGGATATATGTGGAGGTGTTTAGGGAGTAGAAAGTTAGGGTGTACTGAACTTCAGTGGGCTTGGATGAAAGACATTTTAGTCCCTGAATAAGGAAAAGCTCAATAGAATGAAATTCTTTATCTAATGGAACATGATAAATTTTGAGTCTGTAAATGTCCTATTATGGGTTGATAAATAAATTTATGTACACCTCTAACTTAGAAACACAGTTACCTGCTGCATTTTAAAGAGCTTTAAGTTCTGCTTTTAAAATATGTGCATTCTTAGTAGTCAGCTTGTTTTAAGAGCCCATAATTGTTCAAATACTTTGGGAAATTTTTATTACTATTTTGCTATAATTATGATGAGAGCTGAGCAGGAGTGACCACTTTTGAGGGTACCTCAGTACTTTTTTTTAATGCCACTGTCAATCCACTTGAACTTGGAGCCTGATAAAAAGATATTCTCCCTCTCCTGGTATTGCTGGAAAGCATCTAAGTACATAATTCGTGGTACTGTGCTCATTTTAATCAGATCACCTTGGAATTCAAGTTACATATAGCTTCCAGCAAGTTTTTTCTTGCTATAACTTTTGAGGAAAAAAAAGTATAATGATATCTGAAGCTTTTGTTAGATTGAGCTCCTACATTGACTTAGGATGCATCAATTAGATATTTGTTGAACACTACATCTGAAACTAATGATGTGTTATTATATGTTGGCTAATTGAATTTAAACTAAAAGAAGAAAGAGCGATATTTGTAGCCTCGTGGCTATTATTCGAGGGAGAATTCCTAATCTGGGACAGTATTCTACTCTGGGATGATCATGGCACTGGATCAGAAAGCATGACAGCACTTTTTTTTTTTTTTTTAACTTTTTGCTTTACTATATCCCCTAAAGGGGCTCTCTTTTCCCTTCTTTGAGGGCCCAATGATCCTCACCCTGGGTGGGTTAGGATAGGGGCATTAGTGGCATTTTTCCTAATTCATATATTTGATGCTAAGTGGCCTGCCATACACTCAGGATAGCATAAAAAGTGTGTGTGTGTATACTTCTCATGCATTTTAAGATGTGTGGATACATAAACATGTACATATTTAATGGGCGTGCACACACACAGCTGTTTGACTAGGTAAGAATTATTCTTCAGCATTAATTGGCCAGTTCATAGAGCACCTTTTGGAGCACAAATTAGCAGGCTCAACTTAATTGGAAATGTGTATAACTTTTGATCAAACAAATTTCACCTCTAATATCTATCCTACAGAAATCTTTGCACATTCTTAAAGGCATGTAACCATTGCAACATTTATATAATACCAAAATGAACATAAATGTTCATCAGTAAATTAAACCTTCCTTCTATTAAATATTATGTGATTGAGAAAGTAAAGGTATAGGTCTTAATGTAGGAAGATATCCTTAAAACACTGACAAAAGAAATATGCAGCTCACTGAGTAATATGTATGGCATGATTTTATTTATGATAAAACAAGCCAGTAAGTACCCTTTATGTGTGCACAAGGTACTCTGAAAGGAATTGTTAACTGTTAGTTGAGAAGAGAGGAACTAGACAAGGAATATTGAAGGGGAATAATTCTTTTCTCTATACTTTTGAATTTTAATATTGTATACAGGTATTACTTGTTAAAGCAGTAGGAAAAAAGTAATTTGCAAGTTTTTTTCAATAATTGTGATCTATTAATGAAATAGTACATGTTCCAATTAGAACATCATTAACAATAATGTGAAAATTACATGACGTAGACAATATTGATAAGATTGAAAAGATTGCTATTTAAATTGGTAGTTCACAAGATATATTAAAGCACTGAAATGCTACCTTTGTTAATGGTTGAAAAATTTGCTATTTGACTATTTCCTTTTCAGTGTGAGGTGTCTAGACCACGTGTATTCTATAAGTGAGTGAGTGTTTAAGTAGCTGTCAGTGCGTTCAGGAGTGGCTTCCCAAGACATAGCCTTCATCCCTGGAACCTGTGAATGTGATCTTATTTGAAAATAGTTTTTGTAGATGTAACTATGTTAAGGATCTTGAGATAAGATCATCCTGGAGTATCTAAGTGGCCTCTAAATCAAGTGACAAGTGTCCTTAACAGAGTTAGACAGAAGAAGATTTTAGACAGAAGAAGACACAAACACAGGAGAAGGCCATGTGAAGATGGAAGCAGTGATTGCAGTGATGCAGCCATAAACTATGTTAAGACCTAAAGTCACCAGAGCTCACAGAGTCAAGGAATGCTGCTCCCCTGGAGCCTTCAAGGAATAGGGTCCCATAGATGAGTTGATTTTAGATTTTTGGTGTCCAGAGCTGTGAAAAAAATAAATTTGTTTTTTGACCTACCAGGTTTGTGGCAATTAATTTGTCATAGAAGCCCAGGAAACTAATATACCTTACATCTAAATAAAAAATATGATAGGTTTAACATGCAAAAGAGATCAGAGAATTTTAAAGCTTAGATTATTTCAGATTTTCTTAGTGTGTTGCTTTTTTCTTCATTCCAAAATTTAAGTCCTTAGAATATTGACTACCAAAGGAATGAACATTATTCTGATTCCCCAGAACCACTGAATGTAGGAATCAATATAGGGATCATCTGGTCCAGTGGCCATACACAGAAGAGCCCATAGTGTCAGGAATGAGTCATGAATGTTGGAGTTGGGCTAGGTTAGGGCAGAAGTGCATGGTAAAAGGTAGTAAAGTGAAGTATCTGATCTATACAAACAAAGGCACTGCAAATCAAACAATTAAAAACCCTGCGAAGGTACGAGACATATAGCTTCATTTGGCTGCCTGTGTGCCAGGGGGATCTACTACCAAAATGAAGAGAAAATGGAATCTGAAAGACTGTTGGTTGTTCCTGCCACAATATCTAATCAGCTCCTGAGCTAGGATCATAATTCCTGGTTCATCCCTTCTGATCGAGTGTTGTTCTGCCTCTGATTTGCTCTTTATCTCAGCTAAACAGTATGGAAAAAACTAAGATGTATTGACCAGCATGTGTTGGGCACCATGCCAGGTTTTTTCAGATGTGTAATCTCATGTAATTTGCACAATGGCCCCGTGAGGTTGGTAGGTTTCCTCAAGGTTGGGTAACTTGCCTAAGTCACTCAATTAGTAATGCAGGTCTCTTTAGCTGCAAAACTCATGCTGGTCCAAGATATAATACCGCTTCTGAAGAGGGGCTCAACAAGCCATGAGACTTGGGGAAAATATGAATACATTTTTTCCAAAGACAGATCATAGTTATTTTTAATACTACTGCTAATTTTTAATATGCTTGAATTGGAAAAAAAAATAGTGCTTCTTCATTGATACAATCACCTTCACTATTTTTTTTTCCTGTTACATATCCTGTAGGTTTTCCTGTTATCTTTTTGGTTTTATAAGAATTTCCTTTCCCTTAATAAATCCAAGGCAACAGCCTTACTCCTTTTTTTCTCCTAATTATTCTGTAACTGCCAAAATTATCAAATTACTTTTGAAACATGATCTGATTTCCTCTGTACTTGCTAAATGAAGCAATAATTCTGTATATCTGGCTTTCTTTAGTTAGTTGTACCTTTAACAATTCTGTCTTTTGGATTTTATACATGCTTTAAGAACTAAGTTGGGCTAGAAGACAATTTTTTTCATTGATGCATGGAGAAAATGCACTTTTAGAAAATAAATTTTGGGAAGGAGTCTTGCCTGTAGTCATTCTACCAAATGACATGGGAGTTTTCTAGTTATTTTCTGTATTTAGTTAACCAATAAATATTTATTCATGGCCTGTTATATGTTCAGCATGTTACATATGGACTATTTTAGGTGTTTTAAAAGAAATAAGAAATACAAAATATGACTTCAGTCTTCAGAAGCTTGCAACTGAGTTCTAGAAACAAGACTAACAAAGAATAAGAGACAGGAATGCCTTATAAAGCATTAGGAACTCAAAAATTGAATAGCGCAGTATGAACTAAAGTATTTAGAAAATATTTCATTAAGACTGTGGAATTTGAAGTGGACCTACAAAAATTGGGAAGGTGGAAGAAACGAGTAAGGTTTTGTGTGTGTGTGTTGGGGGGAGAATAGAATTAAAAAGGCAAATGCAGAATTTGTGTATATGGGGGACAGTGGATGAATCAACTCACTGAAGAGAAATAAAGGGAATATGAAATTAGATATGGTAGCCAAATGGGAAAACATTAAATGCTCTAAAAGCCAGTCTAAGGAGTTTAGATTTAAAAGCAATTGATGGTAATGAATCCTCTTGTGCTGGAAAATGAAAAGATAAAAGGCATTTCTCAAAGAGATCTAGCATCAAAACATACAAGGGTTGGATTAGAAGAGGAGCAAGGTCAATGTTCAAGTCAAGTAAGTATAGCAGCTAAAATATTGCTTTTTAAGTTTGTATTATAGGGAGTGCATAGACTAAGGGTAGTGGTAGTTGGAGTGGATAGAATAAGGTAGGTTCTTCCAAGAGGCATTAAAGGGAGAAACAATGATGTTTAGAGATTAGACAATGGAAATGTCTGTAGGCAGCTAGAAAGGACATAGTATGATGGAGTAGGGAAGGAAGTATAGATTCATTAGTGGCCAGATAATACATGACATAGCTGAAATAGTGAATTAATATCAGCTCAATTATACTTAGAAAACCAGAAGGATGAGCTTAAAGAACATTCCACATTTAGGAACCTAGTAAGGAAGGGAGAGAAAAAGTTGTTTTAAAAAGATGGGAGAAGCTCTTAAATACGCCACAGAAGAAAGAATTTCATGACTGGGTAGTTTGTAACACCAAACATTATAAGATATTGAAGAAAATGTCTGAGGAAAGGTCAAGGTCATCAATTTAGCAGGAGGAGATCATTGGTAATCCTCAGGAAATGGTTTCTGTGGAATAGTATGCACTGAAATAGGTGGTAAGGGGAATAAGAAGGAATTAGAATAGTGAAAAAGAAGAGAGGAAAGATGTAGATCACATATTGGAATAGTTAGGAGCAAAACCAGAGAGTGATGTTGATTAGTAAGTAGAAGAGCTAGGAGTAAAAGGAGGATGTTATGATAGTTGACATCCAAGTGAACTTCACCTCCTGCTATTCACTTGTGTAGTTCCCCTTTCCATGGCATGGGGTTGACCTGTATAACCAACAGTATAGAAATAATGGTGCATGATTTCTGAGGCAAGGTCATACAATCAAACAAGATCATGATTTCTGCCATGTTTTCTCATAGATTACTCATGCTTGATGAAGCCAGCCCTCATGTCATTATGACACTCAAGCAGCTCTTGAAGAGGAGCTGAGGCTTCCTTCCAACAGTCAGCACCATGTTAGTGAACTGCCTTGGAAACCAATCATCCAGGTCCCAGTAAGCCTTCACATATCTACTGACATCCTGACTACAATCTCATAAGAGACAGTCAGTCAAAACCACCCAGGTAAGCCATATCTGAGTTTCTGAGTTTGTTTTAAGCCACTATGTTTTAGAGTACAGTTGACTCTTGAGCAACATGAGAGTTAGGTGTGCCAAACTAACCCCCTAGGAAGTAAAAAAATCAAATAATTTTTGACTCCCCCCAAACTTAACTACTAATAGTCTACTTTTGACCAGAAGGCTCCTAATAACACAAAAGGTGAAGTGACACATATTTTGTATGTGATACATGTTACATTTTGTACTCTTACAATAAACTAAGCTATAGAAAAGAAAATCATGAGAATACATTTGCAGTACCCAACTGTATTTCGAAAAAAAATCCATGTGTAAGTGGACCCGTGCAGTTCAAACCCATGTTGTTTAAGGGTCAACTATAATTTCTCATGTATATTAGATAACTAATACAGATTTCTTTAGGTATTTTCTTTTGTATGTATTTATCTCTTTTGTTTTTCTTTTTGGCTGGTAGAACTCTGAATATGTTTTAAGGTGCTTATGAATATCAGAATGATTCAAGATGATAACATGAATAAAAGAATTGGTAGGAGTATGCTCTGAGTGACTGGAAAATTCAGGGAACTGAAATAAAGATGGGAAAGTTGATTTTCAAAAACAAGTCACCTATTTTATGAAAGTAATGAGAAGTTCAGCATAGATGTAGACTCTATTCCATCTTGAGATGAAGACAGGAGTGCCTGAAATTACTCACTTCAGATCAGTTCTTTTTACTAAATCCTCTATGTGTGCATTACCCTGTATGTTGATATTTTTACCTAGATAGTCCAATAGGTACTTTCCTTATCCATAAGAAGATATTTTCTATGATACATATACTTTGTAGGATAAATAGTGAAAATGTTAACTTCATTCCTCACAAAGGACAGGAATCTGCTAAGTGATTCATTAAATACACATGTAATATTTCATAATGAAACAAATACTTTTACTTTTGGTTATCTCCATATTTTTCCCATAGGGATTGCTTATTATTGCCTTTAACACATCTACATTCACCATGGCATCAGGGAGCCATGTGCATGAACTCTGTAGATCCTCTTTGCTGTACAAAGGTCAAATGGACTTATGGCAGTGCTCTGAAGGGTGTACTTGGCAGTTAGTCTAACAAAAGGAGTGAAAATGCAGTAGAGATAAGATTACATAGATTGGGTTTGTGATCCTGTATAGATTCTCAGATTCTGTAGTAAGCTCTTTGAAATGTATCTTCAGGGAGGGTATGTTCACTTTATTACATTTATCAACATTGTTTGAACATAATCCATTTGTAGGGTACTTCTTTTTCTTAGAGCATTCATTTTAGAAAGTTTGAAATTGTATACACCACTCAGGCTATTACAATAGGAGAGAAAGACTGAACTCAGCTCTGCTGAAACAAAAGGCAAGAGGATTTTTAAGTGATGGGGTGAACTAGAGAAAGGCACAGGGGACATTAGAGAGAATGCATGTTTGGTAATAGCCTGAGTAGCGTGGTCTTTGCTTAACTTTGGCACAGGTTTTGCTTTGGCACTGGAAATCCTGTTGTCATCTGGCCTTGCATGCCAATATCAGTGAAGACAGAATTGAGATGGAATTTTTAAAGTCTATATCTTTGATGTTAAGAGAAAACCAAATAAAATGCTCAAATAAATATTTAGTTGTAAATTGGGGCAAAATTTACAGGGATCGGGAAATTGAATGTGGACATTATTTCAAAATGATAGTGAGGGCAGCCTGGGTGGCTCAGTGGTTTAGCGCCACCTTCAGCCCAGGGCCTGATCCTGAGACCCAGGATTAAGTCCCACATCGGGCTCCCTGCATGGAGCCTGCTTCTCCCTCTGTGTGTGTGTCTCTGCTGTGCTCTCTCTTTCTCTCTCTCTCTGATGAATAAATAAATAAAATCTTAAAAAAATGATAGAGCAATAATTTGGTCAAAAAAAGAAAACACAGGGACGCCTGGGTGGCTCAGCGGTTGAGTATGGATATGGATATGATCCTGGGGTCTGATTAAGTCCTAAGTCCTGCACTGGACTCCTTGCAGGGAGCCTGCTTCTCCCTCTGCCTTCAGTGTTGTTAATTTATCAACTCCTGGTAACTTTTGTTAACTATTTCCTGAAAAACTAGGGCAATTAATACAAATGAATGCCTGCCTTTTTTCTCCCCAACAAACTCCCCTTTTGGTTTTCTTACATGTATTGTAATACAAAGACGCTCTTCTTATAGTTATTCTATTTAAAGTACTTAGACATAGTGAACTGGTGCAGCCACTCTGGAAAACTGTGTGGAGGTTCCTCAAACAGTTAAAAATAGACCTGCCCTACGACCCAGCAATTGCACTGTTGGGGATTTACCCCAAAGATACAGATGCAGTGAAACGCCGGGACACCTGCACCCCGATGTTTCTAGCAGCAATGGCCACGATAGCCAAACTGTGGAAGGAGCCTCGGTGTCCAACGAAAGATGAATGGATAAAGAAGATGTGGTTTATGTATACAATGGAATATTACTCAGCCATTAGAAATGACAAATACCCACCATTTGCTTCAACGTGGATGGAACTGGAGGGTATTATGCTGAGTGAAGTAAGTCAGTCGGAGAAGGACAAACATTATATGTTCTCATTCATTTGGGGAATATAAATAATAGTGAAAGGGAATATAAGGGAAGGGGGAAGAAATGTGTGAGAAATATCAGAAAGGGAGACAGAACGTAAAGACTGCTAACTCTGGGAAACGAACTAGGGGTGTTGGAAGGGGAGGAGGGCGGTGGGTGGGAGTGAATGTGTGACGGGCACTGGGGGTTATTCTGTATGTTAGTAAATTGAACACCAATAAAAAAAAATATCTTTAAAAAAAAAAAAAGTTCACCTTCAAAAAAAAAAAATACTTAGACATCTTTTTCTCATTCCAATAAGATTAATGGTTCTCCAACTTAAGCATGCATCAAAATCACTTGAAGGGCTTGTTAAAACGCAGATTCCTGGGCCCCATCCCTAGAAAATGATTCAGCAGATGTTGTGACTGTGTTAAATTAGCATTGCTACTTACAGCCTGGGGCTGAGCTGGGGTGTCAGGCTGTCTGAGTCACTAGTCAACAAAATACTACAAAGGAATTGACTTAATATTCATAACTCCTGGAGGAAATTCATGGTATATGTGTAGGGACCATGAGAAGGGGTCAAGGCAGGGTACAGGCAGAGAGACTGGTGGGATGTGGGGCACATGCCTTTATTAGGGTCTGAGGGTGGAGTGATTTGAAATTCCTGGATTAAAGCAAAATTGGTCAATTCAAACCAAAAAGAAGAATGTTTTGGTAAGCTTCATGGGGCATTTACCTGAGAGGTGCCCAAGGGGAAGGCCCTGGGATGTGGAGGAGAGTGCTTAACACAATGATAGCTAAGAGAGTCCTATTAGGAGCATATTTGTTCATGACTCTGGGCACTGTTACCTAAGGCATGCACTCAGGCAGTGACTAGTTTGAGTTCAAGGTCCCTGCAGGCCATTTGGCCACACAGGATGAATGCCAAGGCAGCACTATCATAGATCCACTTAGCTAAACTCTTAACAGTAGCTCTAAGCTGAAACCTGAGAATTTGCTTTTCTATTCAGTTCCCAGGTGATGCTGATTTGCTTGTCCCATAGTCCACATTTTGAGAACTATGCCTTTAGATGGTATTTATTGAGTAACTGACATATAAGATGAAGAAATTTGTGACTCTACCCTTCTCTTTATTCTTCATTGCTTTCACTTCAACTTTTGTTAACTGTACCATTACTTTTATGTTGTTAATATTTACAGAGAAAATGAGTGAGAAATATCAGAGAGTGTGACAGAACATGAGAGACTCCTAACTCGGGGAAAGGAACAAGGGGTGGTGGAAAGGGAGGTGGGCAGGGGGTTGGGGTGACTAGGTGACGGGCACTGAGGGGGGCATTTGATGGGATGAGCACTGGGTGTTATGCTATATGTTGGCAAATTGAACTCCAATTAAAAGAAATTTAAAAAAATATTTACAAAATTGCATTATTTCTGGTTATTATAAGTATGCTCTGTCCTTTGCAAGTTGATTCAAAAATTTGAAAACTAATAAAGTGATAGATGATCTGCAGAGAAGAAAACATATGCCCATGTAACAGGATCAGAATCATTGGTCAGAACCTTTCTCACTCCCACTTTTGTCTTCAAATACAGATTCTAGCTTTGCCCATTGAGCCTCATTTCTTCTTCTGCTTTCTGAAGACATTCAAGGGTTGCAGGACTAGGTTTGAGGGCTTTATGATGCAGATACTAGAGGAAAGTAGAGAAAAGTCCTAAGATCAAAGGGTGTGCTGGGGAATGGGTTTTGGGGTGAATAGAAAAGAATAGAAATAATTTCATGTGTAAGGGAATTAGATGGGAGAGTTCATAGGAATTTAAAGTATTCTTATCTGTGTAATCCTTTAATGATGGAAGAAATGCAAAGATAGGTTCTGACTGTGGCTTTTTGCTTTTCTTTTTAAAGTCGGTCTTTCTGTATCTTTTATTGATGAAAAGGTCAAATAATTTTTATCTCTTATTTTGAAGTTCCAGACCTTTAATAAACACAATTTATATCCTGAAAATTTAGCTTCTTTATAAAGACCCTCCTCACAGAGAATTCTGAATTCCTTTTCTTCTATTTTATTCTAAGGAAGTTTTTAAAATTCATAAAAAGATTTTTTTCTCAGATATTACTATTACGAAAACATAAAACAGGCAATTGTGGTGTAATATATTGGGGACTATAATCTGTGGTCTCAGGATTCTTTATACTCCTTAAAATTATTAAGGATCCCAAAGAACTTATAAATCATAAAATTTAAAAATATTTATATATTTAAAAATGGCTGGGTGCCTGGGTGGCTCAGTGGTTGAGCATCTGCTTTTGATTCAGGTCATGATTCTGGGGTCCTGGGATCAAGTACCACAATAGGCTCCCCACAGAGAGTCGGCTTCTTCCTCTGTCTATGTCTCTGCCTTTATCTCTGTGTCTTCCATGAATAAATAGATAAAATCTTTAAGAAAATAAAAATAAAAATGGGTATACTGAAACTATTATTGATTAACATGAATACTGTTTTTTTAAAGATTTATTTATGTATGTATGTATGTATGTATGTATGTATGTATGTATGTATTTATGAATGATAGACATAGAGAGAGAGAGAGAGAGAGAGAGAGGCAGAGACACAGGAGGAGGGAGAAGTAGGCTCCATGCCGGGAGCCCGATGTGGGACTTGATCTTGGGACTCCAGGATCGCGCCCTAGACCAAAGGCAGGCACTAAACCGCTGAGCTACCCAGGGATCCCCAACGTGGATACTGTTTTAAAAGTTAACTATTCTTCTAGCATAAAAAGTTATTAGAATAGCATTGTTTTACAATTGTATAAATTGCTTTAATGTCCAGCTTAATAGAAGATACCTGTATTCTCATACCTGCTTTTGCATCAGTCTGCTGCCATATATCATTTGGGTAGAAATAAGTAAAGAAAATCTGCTTTCACATTTGTAACTGGGAAGAGAGGGATATTTTAATAGCCTTCTAGATAATTGTGAATATTCCTTTCTTAATGCTACACTGAAAGTTACTTTATAAAAGGTAGATTCTTAAAGGTTGGTTTCAATATGGAATCTAAAACTATATCCTATTAGTTTCCTATTGCACTGCAGCAAATTACTGTAAACTGAGTAATTGATAACAGAAATCTATTCCCTGGAGGCCAGAAATCTGAAATTCAGGTGTTAGGTAGGTTGCATTTCCTTAAGAGGCTCAAGGAGAGAATCTGATCTGTGCCTCTTTCATATTCTGATGGTACTGGCATTTCTTGATTGGTGACCTAATCAACCTCTGCCTCTGGGTCACATCTGCCTTTGCCTAATTCTTATAACTATTTTCATTGAATTTAGGTCCCATTCACATAATTCAAAATAAGCTTCCCTCAAAATCCTTAATATAATTATATCTTTGACATGTAATTCATTCTTTTTTCACTAAGGTACAGTTTCTGGGGATAAAGAATAGGACTTACCTTTCATGGGGGCCACCATTCAGCTAATGACATATCAGTAACCTGGTCCTACTCTATTTCATTAAAATTCATAGCTTTATCTTGCGATCTGTATTGTCTTTTACCACACATGATATTATAACATCATACAATAGTCATTTGGAATATACTCATTTACCAAGTTAGGAGGATCTTCCAAATATTGATAAATTTTATTATATAGTGTAAAAAAAACCCACTTACCAATATCACCATAAAACTCACCAATAATGTCTTTGAAGATTGGGAACATGCATGGTGGCAGATAAAGTTTTTCTAAAATTATCACTTTCACTTGAAAGTTCCAATTTTATCATTGGCTGCAAATCTAGTCAGCTCTCTTTTTTTGAAGTTGACAGGCTCACTTTGTTCATTGTTAAGAATGTTCTACCAAATATCCCCAATCTGAATAACTATCATTTGTTTTCTGTCATTCTTTCAAGTAAAAATAGTGTTCTGTAAATAGTAGCTAGTTTAGCTCACAAGTCAAACCATTGCATGACTGCTTTTCCTAAAGGCAACCATCATACTTCAGTATGCAGAAAAGAACTTTAGGTATAATTCTCCCTTGTCAAACAGTATTTAAAAGATATATACCAAAGAGTTGAGATTTAATAATATTAATAATTTCTTCTGCTTCAAGGATATTTTTAAGTGGAATTGGTTTTTTCCCCTTATTTTTTTGGTACTGTGAGTGTGTGGGAGTGGAAAATATGAATACTAGTAAAGCTTGGTGCCACTTGATTCATGTGGAAATGTCAGCAATTTTACCCATGATTGCTCTTGAACCATCAGTGAAAATATCAATGTAGTGAAAGAAGACAAATAACATACAAAAATAATTAAAATACTTTCTACCTAACATACCCCTAAAAGGTCTAGGGAACTCTCGAGAATTTCTATGTTGAGGTCTTCTCAAACTCCTTTGTATTTACAGTCCAGCTCTTTTAGAGTTAAGGTTTGTGATACCTGCAGTCTTTTTCTTACAGAATTATACTCTGTATCATCAATAGCATCAATGATAGAGCATTTCTTTAAAGGATGCTCTACTGTATACTCTGCAATTTCCTTCCAAGTTTGATATCCACTCAGTATGTTTTGATGTTGAACTTTTCAGGTTATTTTCAGAAAGTGTCAACAGAAGGATTGCAAACAAAAAGCAGGATGGATATTACTTGCTCAAATACTTCCAAAGTTGTTTGTGACTGAATAGTTAAGGGAGTATAATTGTCTAGTCATGCTACTAGGACTGAAAACTGAGGTCATGCTGTGCAAGCAATGATTAACATCTTTGTGATATTGAATTTTATATGCATATATATGGTGTATCTTCCTGTTCTAGCTGCTTTTGTGCCTTTCAGGAGTATATTACGACTTTCCTCATGAAAGCTTCGATCATTTCTAAGCTTGCAGACATACACTATTATAATGAGATTCTCTCTTTCATTAAATCCTCTAATTGGTTTTGTGTTGTGTGTTTACATACTACATTTCTTCAAAGAAAGATTTAACATCATAAAGATACTAATATTCTATAAATTAATAAATTTAATGCAGTTTTGATAGAGTTACCAGAATTACCATATAGTTTACTCTCTCTGGGTGTAAATATGCTAACTGGTACTTGCATTTGGAAAAGCAAATAAGCAAGTACAGCCACAAATGTCCTAATAAGAAGAGGAGTAATATGTGGGGTGAACTAGCTCTATCAGATACTAAAACATGTAAAGATTAAAATAGTGTATTATTGATAGCTAAAGAGAAGAGAACAAGAAAATCTATGAATAGAGCCTAATCCTTGTGAGATTTTTTTTGGTAAAGTTCAGTATATCAAATCAGTGGGGAAAAATATGTTTTTTAATAAGGGATCCTGGGATAACTGACCAGACATAAAGAAAAGATAAAATTCAATTCATTCTCACACTACATATCAAGATAATTTTCAAATGGACCAGAAGTGCAAATTTAAAGAACAAAATGTACAAACCTACTGGAAGGAAATCTGTATATCTGTATATCTGTATATCTGAATATTGCTCTGTAAACTGGGAGTAGAGAGAACTTTATTGCTTCTGCATTTAATCAGAGTTCAAGGAAAAGCTTGTAAATTTGATCATTTTAAAAAATGGAATGACTAAAGAATTATAAGCAAAATCAAAGATAAGTAATCAATTAGAAAAAATTTAAATTTATTTCAAAAATAAAGTTGATAGGACAGAGTTTCTAAAAATAGAGACAGAAAATTATATCTTTAGAGGAAAATGAAAAATGAGCAGTTTATAGAAAAGGAGAGGAAAATGTCTTAAACATGGAGGAGTCTTAATTTTGCTCCCAATAAGTAAAAGGCAAATTGAAACTACAATGAAATTCCATTTCTATTAGATTGGCAAAAATTCCAATTTGGCAACATACCTTTGGATCAAGCCTGTGGGGAAACGGGTGTTCTCATATGTTGCTGGAGGGAGTACAAAATGATAAAACTATTATGAAGAGAAACTTTGTGTTATAGTAAAATTATGGATGATGTTAATTTTTGGCTCAGCAATGCCTCTGAAATCTGTCTCAAAAATACCTAGGCAAATATGCAGAAAGAATATTTGCATAGGATTGTCAATCTTTCTAGTCCCCTTTGATGGGATATTTGGGTTTCAGATATTTGTGTAAAACACTATTACATCCACACAATGAAGTTTTGAATAAAAGTTATAAAAGAATGAGGAACTTATCTAAATAGTGCTATAGAATAAAGCAATATGTTAGAAAAAAACTGTGTCATGTATTATTGCTTATATATATATATTTAGATTTGCAAATACATGTACACATACAAGCCAACATATGATATGTACATCTATGCACATACACATGTATAAATGAATATATAATGTGTAAACATGTACATTATAGAAAAATATGTATAAAAATATACATATGTAAATATTTGTTTTTCCTTATATTAAAAGGATGAATGACTAAATCAGAACATTTTCAAAGAAACAATATGTGGAGGGCATATAAATAGAACCTGAACTGCCTGAATATAACATATTTTATGGGTTTGACTTTGAATCCATTTAAATGTGTTTAGTTTTACATAAGCTTAGAAAATTTATACAAATAATACAAACACAAAAGCATTATATAAAATAAAAACAAGATGAACTAATGAACCTAATTTTGACCCAGTACAAGTATATAAATCACATATAGAAGAAATATAACTGATTTAAATTCTGGTAAATTTACTTCAGACACAGGATTATATTTTATGGAAAAAATTAGATAAGAATTTTTTTTAACCAATTGTGCTATTTGTTATAATACTGAGATTGTTATTCTCTTAGTAGAATAAAATGACTAAGGGATATGTTAATACTACAAAGAAGCCAAAATTTTCAGACTGAGGTAAAAATAAAATGATAATCTAAATTTGAATAGGAATTACTGGTATGAATTCATACTTCTTACTGCATTTTCTCTTTTAAGAAATGCATATTATCTTACTTTGTCTGCTGAAAGCCCTAGAAACTGTAATGGACTCTCTAGCAATAAGCACCCATAGTACTTAGAATACCATCTCTAAATACCATTCCTTGTTTTTAGAAACCAAAATATCTTGAAGAAATGAGAAACTTGAGTTTAGAGAAGAAAAGCTAACAAAGACTTGTATTTCAAGATGCCTGGATAGCTCAGTGGTTGTGATCCTGGGGCCCAAGGCATGATCTCAGGGTCCTGGGATCAAGTCTTGTACCAGGCTCCCCAGAGGGAGCCCGCTTCTCCCTCTGTGTATGTCATTGCCTCTCTCTCTGTGTTTCTCATGAATAAATAAAATAGAATAAAAAAATAAAATGGAATACTTATATTTCTGTTTTATTCTCCTTAGGATGTACTATTTTTCAGTCATATTGATTTATATCTTTCTTCCATTTCAGAAAATACTCTGGCTTTAGCTCTTTGAAGATTTCCCCTTCTCCATTCTTATCTTCTATAATTCCAGCAAACAGTTGAAGATTTTATTTACTTATTGGACATAGAGAACATAAGTAGGAGGAGTGGCAGGCACAGGGAGAAGGAGAAGCAGGCTTCCCACTGAGCATGGAGCCCAATGTGGAGCTGAATCCAGAGGACCCTGGGATCATGGCCTGAGCCGAAGGCAGGTACTTAACTGACTGAGCTATCCAGGTGCTCCAACAGCAGACAAATATTTGGTTTCCTCATTCTGTCCTCCATATCTTCTAAATTCTTTTTACATTTTTTAATCTCTTGATCTCTCTCTGGTTTCACTGTAGATAAATATTTCATATGTGTCTTCTAGCTTACTAAGTATCCTTTCTACTCTCTTTCCTGCTATTTTAAACATTCATTGAATTATTTATTTTAAATTCATTTTCTGTAATTCATTTTTCAAATTTTGTGTATTCATTTGTTAGTTTCTTGATTTATGCTGATCTTTGCCATTGTCTAGGTGGCATGTTCATGTAAACATTTCATTCATGATTCCTCTAAATGTCGGGATTGACAATTTCAAAATCTTTAAGCCTTGTTGGTATTAATTTTTACTTGGTCTTTTATTTTTTGTTTTTTGGTAGATTTAATTCAAAATTGTTGGAAGCCCGGGTGGCTCAGTGGTTTAGTGCCACCTCCACCAGCATGAGTCTGGAGACCTGGGATCGAATCCCATGTTGGCTCCCTGCATAGAGCCCGCTTCTCCCTCTGCCTGTGTCTCTGCTTCTCTCTCTTTCTCTTTCTCTGTGTCTCTCATGAATAAATAAATAAAATCTTAAAAAAACAAAAACAAAACAAAGTGGTTTACCTTCTTACATGTGTATAACAATCTTTGTAAAGTTATGCATGTTTTCTACTTCTGGAAATTTTGCAAGACTACTACATATAATGTTTTTGCTCCTTACAGGTTTTGGTTTCAGAGCAGATAGTCAAGACTCTGCTTCCCTTCTAAAAGTTAATATCTGCAAAACTGTGTTGCTAGAAGACTTGGCCTCTGAGGTTCTGTGCTGCTTCCTGCTGCCATCCATCTAGGCCAGCCCATTCTTCCTTAATCCCTGCCTCTCTGACTCTGAAGTACTGACCCCATTTTTCTTTCATTGTCCTCTGTCGTGTATCTATAGGAGTTCCAGCTATGGAAGCCTTGGCTTTAGAATTTTAAGGCATTAGAACACTTGAGTTTTGATCTCTGCTTCATCCCTTACATATTGTTGTTGGTCAATATTGACTATTTTCTCTAATTCTACAAATTTGACACTATAATCATAATTACTATTTTATCTAGACATTTTCTCTTTAACATAGTTTTTTTACTCACTTTTTTTTCTTATGTCTGTCCTGACTGGAAGAATGACTAACTTGGAGTCTACAAGACACATAAAAAGTTTTGAAATACTTTGGGGTCCTTATGGTGGTTATTGCCACTTTAAACAGTAGTGGAAATTTCTCTAGTGTGTTTTAGTAAGTAAACACAGTAAAATAGTGTAGTGGGTGTGCACAGGACAGAAAAATTGTGTGCTCAATAGAGCGTTTTGCTTTGTGCCAGGGGCCTCTTCCATAGACTTAATTGCAATGAGGAAATCATAGCCAGTAGCTTGAGCTAGCAATTTACAGATTATTAGACAAGAAGATTTATTGAACTAAACAATAAAAAGGAAAAGCCATTTTATAATGTGTGATAGAATGGTCTAACCAAAAAATTGTTGTCTCCTCTGGTCTATATACATAAATCAGTGCCTTATCATTTCTGTGCAGTCATGCCTAACATTTTTTACCCTGGAATTACAAGTAAAACCTTTGTAATACAGGCCTTACAAATTTTATGTCACATGTAATACAGGCCTTACAAATTTTATGTCACATCTAATAAGCATTTTTAAAATGCCATTTTCCCCTCACTTTTATTCTTCCTGCATTAGAAGCTCACAGTCTAGTAACTCATTCTTTGTATCATGAACAGATCCTAAGCAGCCTTATGCAGGTGGCTGACCCTCCGATGAGACACATTACTTTGCATGGAGAAAATAGGAAATTCAAAATAAATACTTCAGCCTTAATGTTACCAGAGTTTGTTTTCTGTTACAGAAAGTGTTATTATAGTGGTTATTATTACTAAGGACAGATATGAGCTATTTGAGGCTGGTTTGGTTTTGCTCTTCTCAATTTGACCCTTAAGGGGTAAATGTTTTCCTATTGCTCATAATTTCATTCATCATTTTCTTCTCTGTCCTTTTTTTATTTCTACTGCTGCTCCAGCCTCATTTCAGAAATTGCTGTTGGCAAGAAGAAATGTGTACAACACGAATTACCTGTAGGGGTCAGATTGCATCAGTATTGTCAGTAATATTGTTTAGAATCAGCTTAAAACATTGCTTTGTAATTCTGAAAAACAGTGGAAATGGGAGACAGATAATATCCAAGACTCCCATATCTTCGTTTTGTAGGCATGGAAGAAAGTCCTATGTTTGGGACATTTCAAAAGGATGTGGCTTTTGAGAGAGGATATAATTTTCCTATTTATAAGGCAAATGATAATAAAGCAATTAAATGTGAAAGCAAGTAAGTCATGTGTATACCCCAAGTTTGTGGAGTATTTCTTATATAAAAAAAGGCTCTTGTAAAGTAGAGAAGATAAAATGTTGAGAGGCATATATTCATTTTGCAGGCAAAATAATTTCTCATTTCCCCATCACTGAAGCTAAGAAATAAGAAATTATTACCACCATAGAAGACTACTCTGTGCCCCATAATTATCCTAGCTTCTGTGCCTCTCTTAGGTTCCAAGAGGTCGCTACCATTCTGAAATTATGATTTCTGTGTTTCTGAAATTGTGAATTTAGTCTCACTTTTCTAACTTTTTAAAAAAGTTTCTCTCTGAAAAATATATCATTTTGCCTTTTTAAAAAACATCACAAAAAATAAAAATAAAAAACACATAAATGGAGTCATATTGTATGTATTCTGTAAGTTTCTTATTTTTTTCTGTTAATGAGGTAGTCTATTTTTACTATCCTATAGTATTTGATTGTGTTAATCTGTGTATACATGTGACTATATGTAAATAGATTTTCATATATGTATATATGATGAATGGGTTATTTATCCATTCCACTAGTAGTAAATATCTGCAGCATTTTGGGGCTTTTTTGTTATAAATGATGATACTCTTATGAATAATAATAATAATAATAATATCTTAAGCTATAGTAATATGTGCTATGCACTATTGCAGGAACTTTATGTATATCAACTCCTTTAAATAGTAGCACAAACCTATGAGCTCTGCACCATTATCATAAATTTACAGATGAGGAGACTGGAGAATTAAAGTGCTAATATACTAAGATACAGCAAAGATGGAATTACAGTACCAAGAGCTGAACTACATAGTTGGTGCTTGGAGACACTGTGCTTTGTCACTTGATTTTTGCAGTGCTTTTGAAATACATTTTCAAGAATGTTTCTATACTTCACACAGACTTGGAACTGCTGGATAAGTGGGGTTTGCACATGCTCCACTTTATTATGGAATGCCAGACTTTCCCAAACTCTTCCAATTTCCCTCCTTCTAGCAGTGAATGAGAATTTTCATTAATGCCATCCTTGCCAATACTTGGTATCATTTGACGACGACTTCTTCTTCTTCTTCTTCTTCTTCTTCTTCTTCTTCTTCTTCTTCTTCTTCTTCTTCTTCTTCTCTTCTTCTTCTTTTTAAAGATTTTATTTATTTACTCATGGGAAACAGAAAGACAGAGAGGCAGAGACACAGGTGTAGGGAGAAGCAGGCTCCATGCAGGGAGCCTGACATGGGACTTGATCCCGAGTCTTCAGGATCAGGCCCTGGGCTGAAGGCAGTGCTAAATCGTTGAGCCACCTGGGCTGCCCGTATTTTTTGACTTCTTAAGTTTTACAAATCTTGAGGGTATGAATGAGTATTAGATGGTGATTTTCAATTTCATCTCTTGATTATTAAGGAAGCCGAATTTTTTCATACATTTATATAGGGATTTTGTGTTCCCTGTGAAAAGTCCTTTTTTTGTGTGAAATTTTCCCTATTTGAATATTTGTTTTTTCCTTATCGATTGATAGGGCATTTATATTTTTTGTGCTTTAGTTATGTTGATAATATCTTTACCTAGTTTATGACTTGTTTATTTAATTTTGATGAACTAGAGTTCTTAATTTTATTGTAGTCAAATTTATAATTGCCTTTAGGATACACACTTTTCATACCTTAATGTCATGAATGCTTTTCTTCACATTCTAATTTTTAAATTTTCTTCTCAGTTATGTCTTTAAACTGTATTTTTTGTTCATGATAACCCACTGTTATTTTTTTCTATATGAAAACCAATTGCACTAGTACCATGTATTGAAGAGTCCATCTTTTTTTATGGCTGAGTAATACTTGATTACACACACACACGCACACACCACTTCTTTATCCATTCATCAGTTGATGGACATTTGGGCTCTTCCCAAAATTTGACTATTGTTGATAATGCTTCTATAAACGTGGGGTGTGTGTATCTCTTTGAATTAGTATTATTAATTCCTTTGGGTAAATACCTAGTAGTGCAATTGCTGGATAGTAGGGTAGTTTCTATATTCATTTTTTGAGGAGTCTCCATACTATTTTCCAGAATAGCTGCATCGGTTTTCATTATCACCAATTGCGTAAGAGGGTTCCCCTTTCTTCATATCCTTGCCAATACCTTTTGTTTCCTGAATTGTTAATTTTAGTGAGTCTCACTGGTGTCAGGTGGTATCTCATTGTAGTTTAGATTTGTATTTCCCTGATGATGAGTGATATTGGGCATCTTTTCATGTGTCTGTTGGCCATCTCGATGTCTTCTTGGGAAAAATGTCTATTCATGTCTTCTGCTCATTTTTAAACTGGATATTTGTCTTTTGGGTGTTCAGTTTGTAAGGTCTTTATAGATCTTGGATACTAACTAACCAGTATCTTCTCCCAGTCCATAGGTTGCCTTTTAGTTTTGCGGATTGTTTCATTTGCTACATAGAAACTTTTTCTTGAAGAAGCTCCTGTAGTTCACTTTTACTTTTGTTTTCCCTGTCTCAGGAGACATATCTAGCAAGAAGCTGGTATTGCCAAAGTCAAAGAAGTTGCTACCTGTGTTCTCCTCTAGGATTTTCATGGTTTCCTGTTGCACATTTAGGTCTTTCATCCATTTTGAATTTATTTTTTGTTTGTGGTGTAGGGAAGTGGTCCAGTTTCATTCTTTTGCTTAAGACTGTCAAATTTTCCCAATACCATTTGTTGAAAAGATTGTCTTTGTCCCACTGGATATTCTTCCTTGCTTTGTCAAAGATTAATTAACCATATAGTTATGGGTTCATTTCTGGGTTCTCTATTCTGTTCCATTGATCTATGTGTTTGTTTTTGTGCCAGTACCATACTGTCTTGATCATGACAGCTTTGCAATATAACTTAAAGTCCAGAATTGTGTTGCCTCCAGCTTTGCCCCTCTTCATCATGACTGCTTTGGCTATTCAGGCTCTTTTATGGCTCCATTACAAATTTTTGGATTGCTTGTCTTAGCTTTGTGAAAAATGACAGTATTTGAATAGGGATAGCATTAAACGTGTAAATTGCTTGGGTAGTATAGACATTTTAACAATATTTGTTCTTTTGATCCATGAGCATGGAATGTTTTTTTCATTTCTTTTAGTCATCTTCAGTTTTTTTCATCAGCATTTTAGAGTTTTCAGAATATAGAACTTTTACCGCTGGTTGGGTTTATTCTTAGGTATCTTTATAGTTTTTGGTGCAATTGTAATTGGGATAGATTACTTGATTTCTCTTTCTGCTGCTTCATTATTGGTGTACAGAAATGCAAAATATTTCTGTACATTGATTTTGTATCCTGCAATTTAATTAATGTGTCAGTTCTAGCAAGCTTTTTTTTGTGAAATCTTTCATGTTTTCTATATAAAATATCATGTCATCTGTAAATAGTAACAATTTGTCATCTTCCTTATTGATTTGGATGCGTTTTAGATGTTTTTGTTATCTGGTTCCTGTGACTAGGATTTCCAGTACTGTGTTAAATTACAATGGTGAGAGTGGACATCCCTGTCTTGTTCCTGAACATAAAAGAAAAGCTCTCAATTTTCCCCCTTTGAGGATGATATTAGCTTGGATTTTTTTGTATATGGCCTTAATTATGTTGAGATATATTCCCTCTAACCCTGCCTTATTGAGGGTTTTTATAATTATTGGATGTTTTACCTTGTCAAGTACTTTTTCTGCATCTATTGAAAGGATCATCTGGTTCTTATCCTTTCTTTTATTAATGTGGTATATTACATTGATTGATTTACGAATGTTGAACCACCCTTGCAGCCTGGGAATAAATCCCACTTGATTATGGTGAATGATTCTTTAATGTACTGTTGGAATTGATTTGCTAGCATCATAATGAAGATTTTTTGCATCCATGTCCATCAGGGATTTTGGCCTATAGTTGCCTTTTTTAGGAGAGCTTTATTTGGGTTTGGTATCAGGGTAATGCTGGCCTCCTAAGGATGAATTTGGAAGTTTTCCTTCCATTTCTATTTTTTGTAAAAGTTTGAGAAGAATAGGTACTAACTCTTCTCTAAATGTTTGATAGTATTTGTCTGTGAAGACTTCTGGCCCTGGACTTTAGTGTGTTGGAAGATTTTTGATTACTGATTTAAGTTCTCCGATGGTTATCAGTCTTAAGTTTTCCTTTTCTTCCTGTTTCCATAAAAAAGAATGAAATCTTGCTTAAAATAATGATATGGATGGAGCTAGAGAGGATAATGCTAAGCAAAATACGTTAGCCAGAGAAAGCCAAATACCATATGATTTCCCTAATTTGTGGAATTTAAGGAACAGAAAAAACGAACATGGGGGGGATAAGAGAGGAAAGTGGAGAAACAGACTGTTAACCATAGAGAGCAAAAACTGATGGTTACCAAAGGAGAGGTGAGTGGGTAGAAAGAATGAGTTAAATAAATGATGGGGATTAAAGAGAGCACTTGTTGTGATGAGCACTGGGTATGTAAGGGATGATTGTATGATAACTAATTGGAATTTAAATAAAACTTGAAAAATGAAGAGTCCATCTTTCTCACTAAACAGAGGCTTGTGTTCTGTTACTAAGAATCGCATGTGTTTATGTGATTGTGTGCGTATATAGGATGTATATTTCTGGATTCATGGGCTCTCTTTCCTTTTATATTTTCTTCATTAAAATTAATAATTTTCTTTGTAAGGCTTATCCTTTTTTTTGTTAGGTTTATTTCTAGGTACTTAATATATTTTTGCTGCTATAGAAAAATGATATCATTAAACTATTTTCCATTGATACACATAGATACAATTGTGTTTGTATTTTTATTAAAAAATATTTGTCTTGATTTCCAGCAACATTTGTTGCACTCTAACAATTGCCTGTAGATTGTTGTTTTTTAAGTAGATAATTATATTATCTGAGAATGACTTTCTAATTGTGATCACTTTTAATTTTCTTTTTTCTCTTATTCTAATGGTCAGAACAATACAATGTTCAATAGAAGTAGTGTAACAACCACTCATATGTCATTTCTGATTATAAAGAAAATGATTTCATAATGTTACTACTAAATCTGACATTTACTAAGAATTTTAATACCTTTAGTCAGATTAAAACAATGTCTATTTTGTTTTCATTTTGAAGTTTATCATTAGTAGCTATTGAATTTTATTGACTGATTTTTGCTTATTTCCTGAGATTTTCATCATTTTTCTTCAGTCTATAAATGTGGTAAATTACATTAATTGATTTTATAATATTATTACAAAATGTATATTCTTTTTTTTTTATTTTATTTTTTTTACAAAATGTATATTCTTAATGTTTATACATTCTTTCCTCCAGAATAGTTCATGTAGGGTTAAATTTGAGTCTTACATAAGCAACATATAAAAATAGATTTTTAGTTGCTAATTCTGGCAAGTCTAAATTCATGAATGTAAAAATTCTTTAAACTCATCACTCTCCTCCTAACTATGTAGAGCTCTAATTTATTTTGAGTCCATTCCCACTCATCTGCACAGTGGACATTCTTATTTTATGTTCAGTGTTTCTTAAGATTTACTCACATATTAGCCAGTATTGGTTTCCAACATTCATTATTTGATCTCTGTTCTCTACCTAGGATCATTGTCTTTCTAAAGCTTAGCTTAAAAAATTTCCTTTAGTCATTTGTGGTAAGTCTCTTGGTCTGAAAATATCCTTTATCTACCCTCATTCTTGGATGATATTTTTGCTAGGTATAACATTTAGATTGATAGTTGTTTCATCTTGACACACAGAGATAATTATCTTGACATCTGTTTTTTTTTTTTTTTTTTTCTTTCTTGTTCCTATTGAGAAGTTAGGAACTGCCTAATTGCCTTCCCTTTGTGAATGATTGCCTTTTTTTTAAACTTTTTTTCTTCTTTTTTTAACTGCTCGATTATTTTTCTATTACATGTTTTTTTTCCTGCAATGTCTATTTCAGTTCACAGTGTATCTCTGCAGCTATATTGATATATTGACTTCTTAATTTTAGTTATTATAGCATTTATTTATTGGAAGGGTTTTTTGGTTTCCTTTCAAATCTGCATGTTCATTACCTATAGTTTCCTGATGCTGGTCAAATTATCAAATTTCATTTTTGTTTTTTAAACATGTAAAATACAGTTATTTTTTAGTTTGTTTCTTTTTTTTTTTAAGATTTTATTTATGTATTTGGGACTTCAGGATCATGCCCCGAGCTGAAGGCAGATTCTCAACCACTGAGCCACCCAGGCATCCCTAGTTTGTTTCTTTTTAAAAACCATTTATTGGGATGCCTGGGTGGCTCAGTGGTTAAGTGTCTGCCTTTGGCTCAGGGCATGATCCTAGAATCCCACATTGGGCTCCCTGCCTGGGGCCTGCTTCTCCCTCTGCCTATGTCTGTGCCTCTCTTTCTCTGTGTCTCTCATGAATAAATAAATAAAATCTTTAAAAATAAATAAGTAAAAACCACTTATTGAGGTACAATTGACATACAAAGAGATATAAATATTTAATATACACAGCTTGATGACTTTAGAGATAAGAATTCATCTGTGAAATCATTGGAACAATCTAACCCATAAACATATGCATAATATTCTAAAGTTTCCTCCTGCTCTATTTGTTGATGTATTATTATTATTACTATTACTTTATTTATTTTTTTTAGAGAGAGAAGGGGCAGAGAGCGGCAGAGAGAGACTCTCAGGCAGGCTCTATGCCTCACACAGAGCCCAACATGAGGCTGTATCCCACAACACTGAGATTACAGCCTTAATTGAAATCAAGAGTAAGACACTTAGGGCTGCTTGAGTGGCCCAGTCAGTTGAGCATCTAACTCTTGGTTTTGGCTCAGGTTATGATATTCTCGTCATGAGATTAAACCCTGCATCAGGTTCCCTGCTCAGTGTGTGAAGTCTGCTTCATATTCTCTCTCCCTCTGTTCTTTCCCCCATTGCATGCACATGATCTCTTTCTCTTTCAAATAAATATAATCTAAAGAGAGAGAGAAAGAGAGAGAGAGAGAGAGACTTAAACAATTGAGCCATCCAAGTGCCCTGGTTTATTATGATTTTTTTGATAATAATTAACGTGATACCTACTTTCAGTAAAATTTTAAAATATACAACGTGGTGTTATGAACTATAGGCAGTATAGTTACCTTTCTTGTATAACTGAAACTTTGGACCACTTGACTAATACTTCCCTGTTTTCTTCTTCCCTAAGTCCATGATTACTGTCTTTCTAATCTTTACTTCCATGAATTTGACTGTGTTAGATTCAACATATGAGTGATGTCTCATAGTATTTGTCCTGTGACTCATTTATTTCACTTAGCATAATGTCCTCTGGATTTATCTATGTTGTCACAAACTATTGGATTTTCTTCTTACAACTGAAAAGTATTCTATTGTAAAAATATACCACTTTAAAAAGATATCAATTAACATATTGATACTTATGTTGCTTCCATTTCTTGGCCATTGTGAATAACGCTGCAATAAACTTGGGAGTGCAGATAGATCTTTGAGGTCATGATTTCATTTCCTTCCAACCCAGAAGTGGGTTTCCTGGTCATATGGTAGTTCTAATTTTTTGAGGAACTTCTATATTGTTTTCCAAAGTGCCTGTACCAATTTACATTCCCATCTTCAGTGTAAAAGTGCTCTCTCCTCTGTATTCTTACCAATACTAGTTACCTTTTGTTTTTTGATAATAGTCATCTTAATTGGTATGTGATAATGGTTCATTGTGGTTCTGGTTTGCATTTCTTTGATGATTAGTTATATTCAGCACCTTTCATATACCTGTTGGTAATTTGTATGCTATCCTTGGAGACATGTCTATACAGTTCCTATCCCAGTCTTTAAAAAAGGTTATTTGGTTTTTTGCTATTGAGTTTTTGGAGGTCCCTATATAGTTTGGATATTAACCACTTATAAGATATGTGGTTTTTCAATATGTTTTCTGTTGCGCACGCTGCGGCAACACGATCAGGGTCCTGAGGATAAGGGGATGAGGAAAATAAAAGTAAAGAGATGGGGACAGGAGGGACACAGTGGATGATGTCCAAGCAGTGCCAGCTTTATTCAAGGTTTTACAACATTTTATAGCATGAGCAAAACAAAGCCAAGAAGGTGTTTATTTTTAGCAGGTTTGTGAAACCCTCCAAAGTTCCCCTTTCTCAGCATGCAAGACAGACTCACGGGTGCCAGAAGACCTTGGTAAATAGATAAGCTTGTTGCTCCAGATGTGCATACTTCAAAGGAATATTAGGTATGGTAAACAGAACAGCAAAGACAGCACAGACCCTTATTTACATTTATGACCAGGTCAGAATAAGTTGTATCTATTGTATTATGTGGGCGATCACGTACAAGTGAGCCCTGAGAACCATTGCTCAAGCCCTTTCTCAAGCATCTACCAAGTATTCACCCTTAGGCTCTCGAGCCTTTTGAGTGAATGAGGGACGCAAGTCCGGGCCTGGTTTGGTTCAGTTACTCCAGCTAATTTGTGGTCGCCCACAGTTTTCCCACTCTGTATTTTTCGTTTTCATTTGGTTGATTGCTTTGCAGAAGCTT
Organism: Canis lupus dingo; assembly: GCF_003254725.2. Lineage (NCBI taxonomy): Eukaryota > Metazoa > Chordata > Mammalia > Carnivora > Canidae > Canis > Canis lupus. Next base: position 15,522,955 of record NC_064256.1, on the reverse strand, counting down.
TTTAGTTTAATATAGTCCCACATGTTTATTTTTCTTTTGTTGGCTTTACTTTTGATGTCATAACAAAGAAATCATTGCAACATCGATATTCAGAAAATTTTTCTCATGTTTTCTTCTGGGGGTTTTATTCTTTCTGATCTTAAATTAATTAATTAATTAATTTTTATTTTTAAAAATTGTATTTGTTTATTCACTAGAGACAGAGAGAGGCAGAAACATAGGCAGAGGGAGAAGCAGGGTCCTGGTAGGGAGCCTGTTGCAGGACTCAATCCTAGGACTCTGGGATCATGATGTGAGCAAAGGCAGATGCTCAACCACTGAGCCACCCGGGTGCCCCTATTTTTTATTTTTTAAAAAAGATTTACCTATTTATTTGAGAGACTGAATGAGTGCAACTGGGGGAAAGTGCTTAGGAAAAGAATATCAAGCAGGCTCCCTACTGAACAGAACACTTGGCAGACCCAGGGCTTGATCCCATGACCCATGAGATCATGACCTGAGCCAAAATCATGAGTCAGATGCTTCACTGATTGACCCACCTAGGCACCTCTCTGGTCTTACATTTACATCTTAACTCATTTTGTATAAGTTTTGCATAATGTGAGATAAGAGTCAAATTTTACTGTTTTGCATGTAGATAATGTGTTTTTCTTGGCACCATTATTAAAGAGATTATCACTTCCTCATTGTGTATACTTGGGATCTTTGTGGAAGATCAGTTGACTGTATGGGTGTAGGTTGGTTTTTGAGGTATTTTGTTCTCTTGGTTTATATGTCTGTTTTTATGCTGATACCTTACTGTTTTGAATACTATAGTTTTGTAAATTGTTTTGAAATCAGGAAATAGGCTTCCAGTTTTTTGTTCTTGTGCAAATTTCTTTGGCTATTTTAGTTTTATTTTGTGGTTCCATAGAATTTTTTTCAGCTCTATTAAGGTATAATTAACAAAATTATGTATATTGAATGCCTACAATTTAGTTGTGTATTTTGATGTATGTTAAAAAATATATAATTTTGATGTATATCAAATATATATTATAAATATATTACAAAATATGTGTATTTTAGATGATCAACACAATTATATCAATAAATATATACATCAGCTCATATATATATATATACATATATATATATATGGTGAGGATGCTTAAGATTGACCCTTTTAGCAAATTTCAAGTATACAATATAGTATTGTTAATTATAGTCATCATGTTGGTTCATTAGATCTTTTGAGCTTATTTATCTTGTATAGTTAAAACTGTGTACCCATTCTCCCCATTTCCTTATCTTTGCCTTTAGTACCTTAAATATTTTGGATTTTAAACACTTATCAAATGTATGGTTCACAAATATTTTCTTACATTCCATAGGTTACCTTTTGATTTTGTTTGCTTTGCAGAGCTTTTTAGTTTGATGCAGTCTCACTTGTTTAATTTTGCTTCTTTTGTCTGCTTTTGGTTGCATATCCAAAAGATCATTGCCAAGACCAATGCCAAGAAGTTTTTTCCTTATTTAGTTTCAGATATTGACTTTAAATCTTTAATCCATTTTTGAAGTGTATTTGTATTTTTTTTTTCTTTTGGCTTTTTTGAAATATTATTGCCGTATAACATGTTTGAGTTTAAGGTGTTCAAAGTGTTGATTTGATACACTTATATATAGCAAAATGATTACCACCAGAGCTTTAGCTAACAGTTCCAACAGGTCATATAATTACCATTTTTCTTTTTGTGGTGAGCACATTTAGGATATGCTCTCCTGTATATATTTCAGTATTAACTATAATCTGTACATGGTATCTGTGGATGAGTTGCTCTCTGTTCCTGAGAGGATCCTTCATATTTCCAGAGGATCTCTCTTATAACTGTGCTTTGCCAGGTTGGGGGAGGATTGATAAGGATAAAGTTAAACTTTTCCTCACCTTTGCAATGCATTTTTTTGCTATGCACTGCTGAGGCTGTGTAACCTGTTACCTGAATTCTAGAGCTCTTATAAAGGTATTTTCATCTGTAGGTGCTAGTTAATTGGTGTTTCTGTGGGAAAAGAGTGCTAGGACTTCCTATTCTGCCATCTTGCTGATATTACTGCCTTGTTTAATATTAATTACATTTATAATAGCTGTTTTGACTCTGTGCAGACACAAAGCATTATTTAATGTAATCTTTACAGCAAGCATACAAGGTAGTATTTTTATCTCATTAGCACTGATAATATTGAGACTCAAGATCACATAGACTTATGTGATGGACCTGTAATTCTGACCTATGTATGACTTTAAAGCCAATAGTTATAACCTCTATGATATATCAACTCTACCACTTGTTAGTATTGCTTTGGTAAAATGGAAGTGTTGTACATTGATTTGGAAAATATTTCAAACCAAGTATCTTAGAAAAGCTAACAGATTAAATCTACAAACTCTGTGGTTGGAATACATGTATTCCTAAATGCTTATTTGCCAAAACAAATATATTTTACACATTTTTAAATATTTATATATTTTTAAACACTATTTTTAAAAGTTGATGTTTCTTTTTTTTTATTTAAATTCAATTTGCCAACATATAGTATAACACCCAGTGCTCATCATATCACATGCTCTCCTTAATGCCTGTCACCCAATTACCCCATCCCCCCCACTGACCTCCTGTTCAGCAGTCCTCAATTTGTTTTCCAGAGTTAAGAGTCTCATGATTTGTCTTCCTCACTGATTTTTCCCCGTTCAGTTCCCCCTCCTTCCCTTATGGTCCCTTGCCCTATTTCCTATATTCTATGTATGAGTGAAACCATATGATAATTGTCTTTCTCCAATTGACTTATTTCACTCAACATAATATCCATAAAAGCGTTTATACATGATTTATTTCAGAGGTCACACAGTGTGGGGGGAGGGAATTCAGAAATAAGGTGCTTGGAATCTGACATTGAAAGCCTCTGGTTGTAGAGTGCTGCTGATTGAATAGAAAATAAGTTCAGTATGTATTTTCATAATATTTCTTTAAGGGAAGTTTCATATTCTAAAGCAATTGTTTTAGAATAATGCATAGCAATTTCATTCTTTATTAATTCCTTTAAGTGAAATTTTTTTTATGTTAGATTACTGTCTTTACAGAATATGAAAAGATGTTAACTTTAGGAAGAAAATGTCCTGACGGGAGATTTGTATGCCTTAAAGTACATATTATGAAGAATTTTAATGGGTAATAATGTCATAAACATACAAAGTTTCTCAATTGGTTAGCCCAAATAAAGCTGGAAAAGGCTAATAATCAATAACCTCATATTGCATAGAGGATGTGAATGATTAATCTTTTTACTTGATGAACTCCTTCTTAAGAGAATTAACCATCAGATTATTCAAAGTTTGAATTAGAGCTTTTCTTCTTGCTTAAAAAAATCCTTATATAGTAAGAAATTTTATTATCTAAACAAATTTTTAATTCTAGTGCATATCATGCTATCTTTTTCTACTGTAGACACCAACTTTTTGTTTCAAATTAAACAAATGATTGTATTCTGGTTTGTCTTCTAACTGTCCGTGAGAAGATACTTGAAGTAAAAAGAAGCAATGCTGGTCCTGGCAGTTCTGGGTTAACCGGTCACCATGTGATGCTTGGGATAAAAACATGAGTTAACAAGTCCAGGACACACATACCTTTCTCATACCCATACCCACACACAGCTCACGAATCAGCCATCCAGTGATAATGATTTTCCATCACTGTTGGCCTGGTTTGAGTCCAAACTGCTGCCGTGGCAGGGACACTGCTGTGCATTACATACTCTCTCTCTGCTGCTCCATTTCCCCTTAATCCTGTGGTTTCTGTGCCAGTGGCTGCCGTGTCTATCTCTAGGAATCTCTTAAATAAATTTATGTTCACCTTAAATTGTCCTTTACTGATGCTTCTAAAATATTTTGGTTTCTATCCCTTCAAGCTTTAGCTTTTAATAATTACAAAGAAACCTTTCACTGGTGAAGCTTCCATTTAGAAGGTGCATTATTATGTTGCTTTTTTTCTCATAGGGCCACTTATCAGTCAAATCATTAGCACACTCTGGAATTGAATGGGAAATGGGCATTTTAAAGGTCCTTAGCATGCTTTCAAATATTTATTCATGAAGAAATTTTCCCACCCAATTTTATTAAATATATGGCCTTTGGCTTTGAAGTAAATAATCATTCGTACTGTCATACTGTTTTGAGGAGAAACAAGTAGGTACACATGGGTATAGTTATTTACAGAAAAATGTTTGGAAAAAATAAATAATGTTGAAGAAGAAATGTTTTAGACTTTTTAAACTTGGATCCTAAAGTTTAGCATATATTTTATGTGTTGTAGTTATGGTGTGGGATCTGTTCTAAGGCATAATTATGAAGAGAAATGGAATTCTGGAAAGGGCTAAGATCCATTGTAGAATATCTGTGGGGCCAACCTTAACTGGGTGGCTTCAAACTAGTTGTCATGGATTTTTATCTGAGTGTAGCCAAGAAAGGGAAAACAAAAACAGCATTTTAGATTTCATAATATCTTTTTTTGTTTGTTTGTTTGTTTGTTTGTTTGTTTGTGGTGTCTTACTCTGGTTTTGACATCAGGGTAATGCTGGCATCATAGAATGTATTTGGAAGCCTTCCTTCATCTTCAATTTTTTTGTAATAATTTGTGGAGAAAAGGTAACTCTTTATTTATTTATTTATTTATTTATTTTTTTAAGGTAACTCTTTAAATGTCTGGTAGAATTCACTTGTGAATCCTTCTGGTCCTAAACTTTTATTTTTCAGTAGTTGTTTGATTGATGATTCAATTTTGCTACTTATAGTTGGTCTGTTCACATTTTCTGTTTCTTCCTGGTTTAGTGTTGAAGATTATGTTTTTAAGAATTTATCCATTTTTTGTAGGTTGTTCAATTATGTCAATTTGTTGATATAATTTTTCAGAGTATTATAATCCATTGTATTTTCTCTGGTTACTTCCCTTTTAAATCTGATTTTATTTATTTGGATTCTTTCTATTTTTTCTTGATAAGTCTGGCTAAGGGTTTGTCAGTATTGTTTATCTTTTCAAAGAATTAGCTCTTGGTTTCTATTTTTTGTCTTTTTCTTTCTTTTTTTTAATTTTTGTCTCTAGGTCCTTTATTTCTGCTCTAATCTTCATTATTTCATTTCTTCTACTCACCTTAGGCTTTATTTGTTCTTTTTATGGTACCTTTAGTATAAATTTGGATTGTTGTGGTTTTTTTTTTTTTTTCTTGAGGAAGGCCTGTACTGCTATATACTTTCCTCTTAGAACCACTTTTACTGTGTCCCAGAGAATTTAGACCATTGTGTTTTCATTTTCATTTGTCTCCATGTATTTTCTTTTTTCTGATTCATCCTTTGACTACATCATTGACCCATTGATTGTTTGGTGTCATGTTGCTTAGTGTCCATGTGTTTGTTTGTTTGTTTGTTTTTCCAGTTTTTTCTTTTGATTTATTTCTAGTTTCAGCTTGTGTGCTTTCCATTACCCTGTCTTCCAGATCATTGACATATTCTCCTTCATACTCTAATCTACTGTTGATTCCTTCTATTATGTTCATTTCAGTTACTGTATTATTCAATTCTGATTTGTTCTTTTTAATATTTTCCACCTCTTTCTTGAAGGTCTCATTGAGTTCTTTCATTCTTTTTCTCGAGCCCAGTGAGTATGTTTACAGTAATTGCCTTAAATGCTTTACCAGGCCATATTACTTATCTCTGTATCACTTAGTTATTTTTCTGAGATTTTCTCTTTCTTTTCTTTGGTGCATTTCTTCTTCTTTCTTTGGTGCATTTCTTTGGTGCTTTTTCTATGCATTAGGCAAATGGCTACTGCTCCTAAAGTTGGAGTGGTGTTGTGTATGTTATCCCCTATGCGCACTGTGTGTGCTTGGTAACTTTTGCTGGCTGGCTGGAGTTGTAGCTGTATATGCTAGTTACTCTTAAGTCATGGCTTTTTACAGAAAGAATAATTGTTTAATAATTTTAATCTAATTTATTTTAATAATTTATTAATAATAAAAAAGAGAAAGAAAATGATAAAAAAGAGGAAAAAAAAGCACAAGAAGAGAACAAAGCCATAAAGAGAAACAAATAAAAATAACGCAAGACAAATTTTTAAAAGTAAGTAAATAAATAAATCATAAAAATTAAAACAGAAACAAAACACAAAACTGGAGTTTGTTTCCCTTTCTCTCACACCACATGGTGCTGAGACATTTCTGAGTTTGCTGAGGTTCGAAGCTCACCATGAGCCTGGATTGGGCTGCATTCTGGCCTTTTAATGTGGAAGAGAAGAGAATGTTCCTTCCTACAGATCCTCAGCCCTTTCAAACCATGACTTGTTTTCTGTGTCCCAGCACAACTGGGGCTGGTATGGACTTGAGAATCCTGGGTTTGCTGAGGTCACAAGCTCCCTGACCAGACCCACTAGTTATGGCATCTGGACCTGCCTGGTGTGTTGTAGGGACTCTCCAGTTAATGGTGTCTGAACCCAGCCCTTATAGCATCCAGATCTGGACTTTTAAGGTTGAGAGGAAGAGAATGCTTCTGCAGTTCTTCAGCCCTTTTAAACCATTTCTTTTTTCTGTGCCCCCTGCTGTGGGGCCCTGGATTCTGGGCTTTGGAAGTTGCAAGCTCACTGAGAGGACCCGATCTGCCCATTATGGTGCAGGGACTCTGCTCTGATCCAGGCTTTTGTGGTGGGGTAAGACCATGAGCCATGGTGAGCTTTCCCACAGCTCTTCCACCATTTGGCAGAGTTCTCATGTTATCTCTATTATGCTAGTTGTTTTTTCAAATTGTGGCTTTCTTTCTGTGCCCAAGGACAGCAGAATCTGATCCTGGTCTCTGAGTATTATCTCTCCTCACTGTTTGCAGTGTTGGGACTGGAAATTCCCTTTGTTACCATGTCTTTGTCTTTCTTGCTGTTCTTTTTTTAAAAGATTTTATTTATTTATTCACGAGAGACACAGTGAGAGGCAGATACATAGGCAGAGGGAGAAGCAGGTTCCTTGTGGGGAGCCTGATGCAAGACTTGATCCCAGGACCCCGGGATCAGGCCCTGAGCCAAAGGCAGGCACTCAATCACTGAGCCACCCACATGCCCCTCTCTTGCTGTTCCCTAGCCATTCTATCTTCAATAGTTCAGTAGCTGTTCAGTCAGCCCTCAGTCCTTTTTCAGGAGGAATTATCCTATTAATAAGTGTAATTTGATATGTTTAATGGAGTAAGAGAGTTCAGAGTCTTCCTGCATAGCCATCTTGAAGCAGAAGCCCATAATATTCTTTGAATGAAAGAGAAATACTTTCCTTGACAGATTGTTCCTTTTATCCTTAACTCAAAATGAGAATAGTGTTTTATTAATTTAGAACAATGGGGCACAAAAGACAATATTGATCTTTGACAGTAAAAATTGCAACTTGCAACTAGTAAACTATATAACTTGACTTTTTTTTTTAATTGCACAACCGATTTTCCTACAAGCATAATTACAAGTTACATTGAAGAGGAAATAGTCTCTCAGAAATTCCAACATTGTTGAGTTTTTTATTCCCCTTCTACAGCTAGCAGGAAAGAAAAAAAAAAAAGCCATCCCTGATATTTTTTCTCTTTGGAAGAATTAGGAACAGAATGCTTTTGAGATATAACATGACATAAATATGGTTCTGCTCTATCTTATCACAGTATTTTAGGCAAACATCTTACCACATCGCAAGAATTGTCAATAGCGCCTGTAAAGATAAGACAAACAGAGACCAGGAATATTGACAAGAAGCAGCAACAGAAATAGTAAAAATCCTCCAGAGTGAATGTATTAAATTTGTTACTATTTTTTTTTCCTCAGGACTTCTGAAGGTGAATGGAGTGTGTTAGTGGTAGTTTAGGTTTAAAAGAAAGTCAAAGATCATAATTAGACACATGAGTCAAAAGAAGTTAGGAGGGAGCCAGTGTTCTGAAAAGAAATAGGAAAACATAAATTAACAAAAATAAAGAGACATAAAAATGATGTTAGGTGAATTTGGCTTGTATTCTCTGGGTCCCCAACCTCTTCATTTGTATAAAGAGCAGCGGTGATCCATGGGGAAAGGGTGATTGTAAGGTTTTACTGGACACAGGTTATAGGGGGGACAGGTTTTCTGCTCTGTAGAAAACAAACTAAATTCAGTTTTTCTTCTTTCTTCTTCTTCTTCTTTTTAAAAATTATCATGCACAGGCAGTTCTAACATTATGTTAGTGATCAAATACCCTTACCACTGGGGAAAATTACTTCTACTGACCCTCATCTTGGTATGCCAGTCCATTCTCAATATCTACTGACATTAGTCTTAGTAGTGGATCCCTGGGTGGCGCAGCGGTTTGGCGCCTGCCTTTGGCCCAGGGCGCGATCCGGGAGACCCTGGATCGAATCCCACGTCGGGCTCCCGGTGCATGGAGCCTGCTTCTCCCTCTGCCTGTGTCTCTGCCTCTCTCTCTCTCTCTGTGTGTGTGTGTGACTATCATAAATAAATAAAGGTTAAAAAAAAAACTTAAAAAAAAAAGTAGTGGAATTAGTGGTGAATATTCATAATTTCACTGCTGCATTTAAAGAAATAGGAGCTAACGTCTTTGTGTTTTATTTTATTTTTTTATTTTTTTTTGTCTTTCTGTTTTAATGATAAAAACTCCATGACAAAAACAACAAAAACAGGGAATATTTATTGAACAGTTTTGACATCACAGGCACTATGCATAAATAATTGAATTTATCTTCATTACAATCATGAAACAATGTAACTATATTTTTTACTTCAGAGTTTGAGAACTTAAGAAATTTGACCAGCACATTAAGAAATGTCCTAGGCAATGATGTCATAACTGAAATTCATCTCCAGGTCTATCTGACTGTAAATTCTACATTGTTTTCCATTATAAATATATTGATTCCTTCTAACTCACTTGATTGTCTTTGGAAAATAATTTTTAAAGAGGTTTTGGTAATGATATGTTTTTTCTCTTCTAGCTCCTTATTCTCTTTTCATTATTCCATCCTCTAATGAGGGCTTTCATAGTACCTTTACCTTTTCTTGACTCCTTTGCCAGTCTTTATAATTTGTGCATCAAGTGTGGGTTTCTTGACAGATTCTGTGAGGCAGATGTGGAAGTTTGGGGAATAAATATGTAGTGCATCACTTTCTAACCTGCCTATTTGTAGGGGAAGACAGTGATGAATATGGGTCTATGGGTAGGTTATAAATGAGTTTTCTCTGTTAATTGTGACAGGTCTGGTGTTATTTTAGTCACAAGAAGTGCCTTAATGCTGAATTCCAGGATCCCTTGTTAGGGACTACATATTTATGTCTTCTCAGAATTCCTATGTTGAAAGCTGGATTCCCCATGTTATGGTATTTGAAGTAAGGTGTAAGGAAGTCATTGGGTCATGAGGCTGGAGCCCTCATGATGGGATTAGTGCTCTTATGACAGGATATATGAGAGCTCTGTGATCTGCCACGTGAGGATGCAGAAAAAAGATGGCCATCTGCAAATGAAAAACAGGGCTCTCATCAGAAATCATCCATGCTCACATCCTGATGGCAGATGTTCCAACTTATGACATTCTGTTAGGGCAGCCCAAACTACCTAATACACAACCCATTATGATTCCACTTGATAGATGATGCTGATAGAGAATCAGCATCAAGGAAGATAGAGAAAGACAGTCATCACTTTTTTTAAAGACTTTATTTTTTTAAAGCAGTTTTAGGTTTACAAGGAAATTGAGGGGAAGGTTCAGAGATCTTCCCATATACCTCCTGCCCCCATACATTTGTAGCCTCTCTCATTATTAACATCCGCCATAAGAGTGGTACATTTATTATATATAACATATATAAATATGTAAATAAGCAATATGTAAATAGAAAAAAGTAATCTATAAACTAATATATATAGCTTATCTTAGGGTTTGCCCTTGGTATTGTGCATTCTATGGGATTGGACAAATGTATAATGACCTATATCGATCATTATAGTATATAACAGAATATTTTCACTGCCCTAAAAATCCTCTGTGCTCTAGTTACTCATCTGTTTCCTGAACCCAATCCTCGAAGACCCCTGATCTTTTTATTAGATCCATAGTTTTGTTTTTTCCATAATGTCGTATGACTGACATTACACAGTATGTAGTCTTCTCAGATTGGGCTTCTTTAACTCAGTATTATGCATTTAAGCTTACTCCATGGCTTTTCACAGCTTGATAGCTTATCCCTTTTAAGTGCTGAATAATTCATTGTCTGGACATACAACAGTTTATTCACTTGCCCACTATAGGACATCCTGGTTGCTCCCACATTTTGGCAATCAGGAATAAAGCTGTTATAAACATCCATGTGCAGGTTTCTGTGTGGACATAAGTTTTCGACTCCTTTGGGTAAATACCAAGGAGCATGATTGTTTGATCTTATATTAAGAGTGTGTTTAATGTTGTAACAAATTGACAAACTGTTTTCCGAAGTAGTTGCACCATTTTGCATTCCCATCAGCAAAGAATATGAGTTTCTATTGTTCTAATTCCTTGTCAAGTGTGTACTGATAACCCGTTGCTATTGTAATTTGTATTTCCCTGATTACATATGACAGGGAGGGGCATCTTTTAACATACTTATTTTCCATCTGTGTATCTTCTTGGGTGATGTGTTAAGACCTTTGACCCATTTTTAATCAGGTTATTTCTCATTAATGAATTTTAAGCCTTCTTTGTATATTTGGATAACAGTTCTTCATGACACATTCCCTTTTTTAGAAATATTAAGGGAAGTAGACAGGAAAATCATAATACCAATTTTTTTTGATCATTTTTTGGACTACAAGATCAGAAAAATGTAATAGGCTAACCTGCAAGTCTAGCATATTCTTTTAACTTCAACTTGAATTACAATGGATTAGCAACTATGAACAATGATTAAATAGTGATTATATAATGAATATTTGATGTCGCTGAATAATCATTTAAAATTTAATTTTGAATATTTTACAATATTCTACATAATTAAGGAGATTATATAACTCATCTTGCTTTTCCCATAACTGGTTTGATAGAGCCCCTCCTCTTATCATAATAATAGCTTCTTAAAACTAGTTTTAATGTCTCCAAAATACTTAATCATGACTATTTTAGATCTTTACAAATGCAAAATTCAAATCTCTATGCTGTCAGTCTCACATAAACCCCCCTAAAATGATGGCACCATCAAAATACATGACTAAATAAAATAAGCAGGAAACATTTTCTAGAAAAGGAATACAAATTATTTGTATGTGCTATTTGCAGGAAAAGACACAAATACATTTAATAAGTGAAGAAGGATTAAGGCAAACTATTAATCTATAAGCCACGTGCCCTCACTGATTCTGTATTCCATTGTAACTTTGAAGGGAGAGCATGTTACTTTACCATGCAGAGGGTCTGTGCTAGCATAGTGCTACTGATTTTTTTGCTGACACATCACTCACTCCTCCTCACTGATTACAGGTTGAGGAGAAAGAATGGGAAAGGCTCACTCAGCCATTCATTTTCTATTTTTAGGAGTAGCTTCATACATTTTTGTTCTTTCTCCTGTACTCAAGTGAACTCCCAGGAATGGCAAAAGCCTGCATTCCTGCTTGTCACTGGCTATGTGACTATATACATAAGGGATGGAGTGTTGGGAAGTTCTTTAGGTGCAAGTTTAAAGCCACATTCTCTAATCTGCTTTATCAGCAATAAACCTCTTTTAAATCTCCATCTGTCTATCTTCTGTGCTTTATTTTTAATTGGTCCTGAACCTAAGATGAAAAGAAAGGGGTATTATTTATTGACCCCATAAGCTCCTGAAGAGGATACTGAAATCCTTGGAGCGTATGTTTCTATGAAATGTGGAAAACAAGGCTAGCCTGTCATAAATTCAAATGAAAATGCAGTTGAATTACATCCAAATGAAAACCAAAAATCCTTTTAAAATTTCTAAAACATGAACTAATTGAACATAAAAATCAAGACCTACAATAAGTTCATTTTTATTTTCTTAGTCCACATCAGATAGAGAAAAATCATTCAATTTCAATGTATAAACACTATGACTTATTACTTCGAAGATAGTGATATAGACTTTGCCTGTGTTGTGTATATATCATTATATACTTTGATCGTTCAAAAAAATATATCCTATGAGAAAGACCTTTCCCACTGGTTCAGCCTTGTTGCCTTTCTGTAATACCCAGTTAATCTAAGACTTAGAGCATGATATTTACATATGAAAAATTCCAAATAGAGAAATATTTGTGCTAGTGATTTCACAAGTTTTTACACTGATTTAATTTTAGGTCACAAAGGATTGAAACTCTTGAGAGGATATTTTACAATGCTTGTTTTGCATCATATAATACTTAGAGAGTATAAGATAACTTTACTAGTGTTCCTCCTCTTATTAAATTTCTTCTTGAATTTTATTTGAGTTATCTATTCTTTACAGTCTGGTAACAAATTGAAACATTTGCTTTTGTTAAAGAATTGAGGAAGTTGAGGAATAGGACTGTCTTACCTTTCAATTTGTTGTGTATTCAGCCTTTCTCTTAGTAAAGGGGGGGTCCCTAAGATGCCATATTTTCAGTTCTGTTTACCAAATTACATATGCATTATTGCAATTGAGTTCTTCTACAAAGAAATCCATAATGAAAATATCAGAGGGAATTAAAGTGCTCTTTATACATGTAAGCTTGCTTCATTAATCTGAGGGCAAAAAAGATTGAGTATTTATTTATTTATTTATTTATTTATTTATTTATTTATTTATTTTTATTTTTTTCCTGAAGCTTAGGTTTAGTAGTAACAAATTGATGCTGGTTAAAGAAAGTCTATGAGAAGTATTTTAACTCAATTTTGAATCTTTACACCCCAAGTTACCAGGGCCCTGTTAACTAGCAAGAAAGACCTAACATTTTAAAGAGCTACATTCTAAATTGTCTTTGGGGATAAAAATAAGAGTTAAACTGAATCTAAATATAACTTACTCTGTGATTTTGGATGAAGAATTTACTTTTCCTGAGTTTTTAGGCTTTCAAACATATTTTTTGTGAGATAAATATATGGTTGTGATTATTACAAATGTCAGATTTTCACAGAATAATAATATGGCTCCTGGCTGAATGAAATTAGTGATTATGATCATGCAATAGGGACTTCCTTTTGTTCATCCCTCTGAATGCTTTTAGCATCTGTTTTCTTACAGTAATTAATTTACCCTCAAAATAGACTATCTTACCACCTTCCTTTTGTAGCAGAAAGAATGAAAGCATTTGAACCAGATACACCTGGGGCATGTCTAGCACTATTGAGCTATGGGCCTTGAACTATTTGCTTTTAACTGCTCTGAATCTCAATTTTCTTAGCTGTAAAATAGAACAAATAGAACAATAGCATCATTACAGGCAAGTTGCAAGGATTTAATACATTTTATGAGGTCCTAAGCCAAGTCCCTGGCACGAAGTAGTTGCTCAACACGTTAAAAAATAACAAGTCTTATATTTCTAACCAAGGCATTATGTGCTCGAGGGAAGGCATTGTGCTGGTTTTTTAGTGCAGGAATAAATCTTTGTGCTCTTACATTCTCCTCATGAAGATTTCTTTCCTGGCAAAGGCAGAGCTCTTACAAGGGCTGTCTGGAAAGACAGTATGTAGGAAACTTTACACTAGAACTGCTTTGTGTTCTTTGATTTGGCTCCTTTGGCTCAAGATGGAGAGGAGAGATAAGTTGAAGTGCCAGTGATGTTTCCTGTTTTGTGGGCACCCTGTGCAGCCTGGAGACCACACTTCTAGGACTCCACTGCCTGCAGGATTCCAGTTTTCTGCCAGTTAGACGCTTTTGTGAAGATTCAAAATGGGGAAGAGGAGAAACTGTTAATCTGCAGATGGACCAGGTCAGGCACAAGGGTATCTGCAGATGGCTGAGGTGGGTTTTGCAGTTTGGGAGTGTCTTCCTCAAAATCCCTCCTTTGAAGAGGCAGGCAGATGGTATCATTGATGGTAGCTTCCTTGTAACCCTGAGGCTCTGAATTTCCTGGGAGAGTTCAAAATGTCTAAAGTGGCTTCCATTTTTGGATCAAACGGACGACTATTACAATGGTCTTTCAGGTAACAGTGGCCTCCGGAAAATTTTCATTCATTTTTATTAGCCAACATTCTAACCCTTAGCATGATGTCTATGTTCAAATTCATTTGAAAGAAAAAAAAACCAATAACTCCTTACTTTCAATTTTGAATAGATTATTTTGATAATAGTAAGAACTAAGTGAACTTTTGAATAAATTATTGAAAATAATCAGTTTCAGGGTAATAAGGCATTTAACTTCAATATCCTTAGCCCTCCCATAAACTAATTCTTAGTGAAAAGGAGAAAGAGAAAAAAAATCTAACAATTAATTTGCAAAACTAATTTTGGTAAGCAGAGAGAAAAAAGATTCAGTCTTCCCTCTTTTTAATTTTTTTTAATTAAGTTTTTTTTTAACCTAAATTTTAGGTAGTTAATATACAGTGCAATATTGGTTTCTGGAGTAGAATTCAGTGATTCATCACTTACATACATTAACCAGTGCTCATGATAACAAGTGCCCTCCTTAATACCCACCTCACCCACCTTTCTCCATCAACCCTATTTGTTCTTTATAATTATGGGTCTCTTATGGCTTTTCTTCTCTCCTCTTTTTTCCTTTCCTCCTTTTCTTTTGTTCATCTTTTTTCTTTATTAAATTCCACATATGAGTAAGATAATGTATTTGTCTTTCTCTGACTTATTTCACTTAGCATAACACACTCTCAGCTCCATCCATGTCATTGCAAATGGCAAGGTTTCATTCTTTTTGATGGCTGAGTAATATATATATTTTTAAAATTAGGATATATTTCAATGCATTTTTGGATGTTGTAGCTTGTGAATACATACATAAAGCATTATAGGGTGTTTTCTGGGAAATGTAGACACAGGATTTAAAAAGAAGAGAGAAGGTGATTTCAATAATTCTGTTTCTCAGACTCAGATACAATTAGAAATTGGTTCAGGTAGGAAAATCTATAAGGATTGTACTTCAGAATTGGATATCCATATTAAATAGCGAGGCCATCTTAGGCTGACTTTCAGAGTTAAGGATACAGAAATGCATTAGTCAAAATCTCTGATTCTGGAAACTACAATTTGCTGGGAGGAATAAAAATCTAAATTTAATTATGAATTCTAGTACATATTTATGAGACTGCGTTTAGGTCCTATTATTTAGGATGGTAATGACTGGTTTGATGGTTCCACAAACTAAAAAATATTTTATTTTTTAAAAAATAATACCATCCAAAATTCTAAAATTATTCACATTATGCAAGAATTTTTAGATCAATCCAAGATTTGAACAGATTTTAACGGACTGTGGAATTAATATGGTTCTAATGTAAACTGCTGAGCTGGTAAGTGCGAGCTGGTGAATCTCTCATTCCATAATGCCCACTGTCCTCTGATCCTGTCCTGTCTCACAGTAGCCATCCAAAGGGATGAGAGTACATATATCTGTGTAAACCTCTGTGCATTTAAGAGTTCATACCTGCTCATGGTAGGTCCTTATGTTGTTCTTAACACTGAAAACTTCATAACATTTTATAATAGTTACTCTAGATAACTCCTATACATTTTTATTCTATATGTTTCTCAAAATCACTATTTGACATAAAGAAAGATATTTTCATTTTTTAAAAGATGAAAAATCTGATGGTCAAAGTACATCAATGTCTTGGCTAAGATTACCCAGCAAATTTAAAGGGGCAAATGTGGGTAGGATTTAGGTGCAGGGATCTTCATCACAATGTTTTTTCCACTGTCATCTGAGCACTATTAATGAGTTTAACTTCAGGCAATGGGGATCTGAAGCGAGAGAATGACATGGCTCTAACACAATGTTAGTAAAAAAAAAATATTGCTAATAGAAAATAATTGCAGGCCCCATAAAAGATAGAAAAGCCCGTCTTCCAAATTTGCTCTCAAACTTCAGTTCATATCTTTTTGTTTGGCCAAGGCTATGCTATTAGCCATCCATTGTTGCCAGAATGAACAACTTCAAAGAACCCATCAGCCGTCTGGCAAGGTTTTTCTCCTAACACTGATCCAGTGAATCTATGCCAGGCTATTTGCACCATCTGTTGGGCATGAGTTAGTGGAGGGAGGAACTGTGGACAGCTGGAGCTGTCGGCTTTGAAATGCCACTTACTGGGGAAATACAAGAATTCACATTAAAAGGCATCAATACAAAGTACCCTGCCAGTCCAAAAAGAAGACTGGTTAAATATGGTTGTATTTCTGATGAACGTCTTCTCTTTCCAGAAACTCATGCCCATTTTTCATCTTGCCCAGCCTTTTTTTGAGGGAGGATTTTGCTGTGCCATGTGAAAGAGACATGAGCAAAGATGTTTCAGGTGAGAGTAGAGTAAGAAATTCAGAGGAAATAATAATATATTACATTATGTCTTCCTGGTCTAAGGGCCTGGAAGCAGAGCATTTGGAAGCTTTTGCTGGATTTTGCTTTAGAGGTAGAGTTATGCATCCATACCTATATTCATCTTCTCATTCCATCCCTCATTCAGTGAATGCTTACAGTATTCCAAGTGCTGATGGATGAAAGAGAATAGTAATTACCATTTATTGAGTGCCTACCATGTGCAGAATGCTTTAAATAGGATATTTTGTTTAATATTGGCAAGACCCCAAATGTATAAGAATTAGTCATTTTTCCATAAGGAGGTTGAAGCACAGAAAGAAGTAAATTTGCCCCAAATCACCAGATAGTAAGTAAAAGGGATTTGTCATGGATCTGAATCCTTGGATATTTTTAAAATTGGCTAAATACACATGATCTATGAATATCTTATTTTCTCTTCCTCCATCCATGAAATTCATAGGAAAGTTTCTTTATTGTAGGAATCTCCAGAGAGGGGAAGAAGTCAATGTTAATCAGAACATAGGGTAAACCTGTCAAATACAGTGCAAAAGTCAGATGGGAAGAAAGTTCCAGAAAAAACTACTATGGGATGGTGCCACTCCTTCGTATTTCAAAAGTTTCTATGTTTGATCATTTCTATATATCAACTTTACTTTAAAATGTAGAGAACTGTAGGGAAGAAATAAAGTCTAAAAAAAAATGCCAAAAAGATTTGTTTTTTAGTTGTGGAATGTACATCTTTGGTTTCCTTTTGATGTATATTCGAACATGACAGAAGACGAATTTTGCCCTCTTGATAGTGGCCTAAAAGAACTTTTCGTAAATTTAATCTGGGACACAACTAATACTGACATTGTTTTATAGATTGGATAAGTATCATAAAAATTATTTGGAAATTGATTAGCATTACTCTCTTTGATCTCCCTTGTTAAATTTAACAAGGTCAACTTGGAAAAACTTTAGCCAAAACTGTGAATTTACGAATGCAGGTATGGGGTAGTGGATAGTCTCATAGACTGCTGTTACAAATTGGTACAAACTTTCTGGAAATAGAACCCTAAACTGTTCATAATCTAGGCTACAGTATTTTGCTTCTACAAAATTTCCTAGAGGAAATAGAGAGTATTTGTTATGAGAAGTCTTATTTCAGAATTATTTGTGGTGATAAAAATAGATAAAATACACATATTCACATAAAAATTATGAGTTAAATTGTGGTTTATTTGTATGAAATAACATAACTAAGCAATGCAAATATTTTCAAGAAATTTTAATGTCATGGGGGAATATTTATAATGTGAGGTTAATAGAATACTCAAAATACATGATGTTCAATGCAGAATGTTCCTAAAATATCAAATAGTAGCTGTCAAAATGTAGTGTCTAGACCAGCAACATCAGCATTATCTAGGATTTTTCTAGAAATACAAATTCTTGGGGCCTACTTGACTTAATGTATCAGAAACTCTGGGGATGCAGACAAGCAACCTGTGTGTTAACAAGCCATCCAGATAGTTTTGATGCATGTGGAAGTTTGAGACTGTTGATAAAAATTATGAAAAAATTATTAAATACTAGAAGATCATGAACCAAAGTATTCACTTTGATAATTTCTTGGTTATGTAACTAAAGGTAATTTCAGAATATTTCGTAGTTATCAAGGTTTTCTCCAACTAATACAAATTTCATTATTAGAAAACTATAATTTTAGAAAATAAAGGTAAAAATAAAGAAAATAAAGATAAAGCAAAAAAGTAGAAATTGCCTATAATTCCATTATGTTGAAAGTTCTAAAAACTAAGAATTGAACATTTCTCTGCATCTCAAACAAATGTATAAACACCATTAATGATATCCTACAATACATTTTAAAAATTAAAATGGAATCTTGCCAAACATAATGAACTAAATAGAGGTTACTTTTATTAAAAATAATATATTATGGACATCTTTCTTGGTTAGTAGACTATATTTACTCATTCTTTTTTTACTGCATACTTAATATTCCACAGTTATAATCAGCCATAATTGAAATTGTCATTTCATTTTGACCATTTAAACTATGTACAATTTATTGATGTCACAAAATAATGCTACAATGAAAATCCATACTAATAAATTGAAATATAATTGATTAAAAATACCAAGTATTTGAGGCACCTGGCTGGCTCAGTTGGTAGAGCATGTGACTCTTCATCTAAGGGATGTAAATTTGAGCCCCATGTTGGGTGTAGAGATTACTTAAAAATAAAAAATACCAAATATTATTTAAAAATACCAAATATTCTATTGTAGGAAATTAATATTTATCTAATATTTTTTCATTATGATGACAGGCTTACTCCCTTCCTTTTTCTTTCATAGAGTTATGCCAGTGTCTCATGGAGAAAAAATAGGATTGATTTGCATTTACAATGGGGATCTGTCCAATGATGGTTCTCTCATATCAAAGAGGCTCATATTTCAAGAATTGAGTTATATGAAAGTAAATCACCCAATTTTGTTAATTATATTTACCATGCTTATATTAAAATGAAAGCTAGTCATAAGGGAAGAGTAAACAGAAAGACTGTAGAATCCTGTTAGCATTCCTATATTTGTTAATGTCATTGAGATGGAAATTGATGAGTTCAATCACACAGGAAAATCAAACTCCAGACAAAAGCCTCTTAACTATACTCATTAAACAATTGCTTTTAAAAAGAGAATTTCACTGAAAAAGATTTGTATCTTAAGAAATATAGTAATTTTTAATGGTACACATTCTTTTAGAAAAATCAAAGTATATAATATTCAGATGAAAATGTTTTTTGTTAACTTATATACTATAAGTGTCTAGTCAGGCAGAACTAATGAATCAACTGCTTTTTTTTTCCCCCTGTGACACTCAATAAATCTGCCTGTTACATATTTACTTAAAGTACATACAATATACATGATAGTTTATAACATAGCTCATAATTTGTAAGCTCTTATATTCTACATGACTTCACATAGTATAACACCATTGTAAAAACACTACAGGAATGTATACTTGTCATTCAAAAAATCTTAGAAGCCAAATTCTCTTACATTTCATTTAGTATAATGAAAATCTCTACCAAAATATTTAAGCCATTTTAATTCAATCATTTCAAGTGATATGTATGTAAGATTCTAGCTGAAACAAAAAATGCTTTCACTTTTGAGTTATATTGAAATAAGAAAGATTGTTTTTTGGTGATAAAGGCTAAAGTTTCAAGGGTGCCTGGGTGGCTCACTTGGTTAAGTGTTGGACTTAGTTGAGTTTCAGCTCAGTCATAATCTCAGGGTCCTGAGATCAAGCCCCAAGGGTTCCAGCACTCAGCAGAGTCTGCTTCCCTTCTCCCTCTGCCCTTCCCCTACCCCCTACACACACACACACACACACACACTCTCTCTATATATATAATAAATAAATAAATCTTGAAAAAAAAAGTGCAGTTAAAGTTTCAAATACAAAAAGTCATTATTCTACCATTATTAATCTTGTTGTATTATCTCTTTCATACACATCTTTTTTTTCAGTCTCACTGTATGAACAATTTTGGATCTCAGTTTTTCCTTTATCTTGATTGTGTAATTTGCCTTTCATGTTGGTTCATGGTATTCATAAGCATAATTTCTAATTATTATAAATATTCTATTACATGTTTATCCCTCACTAAGTAATTTCTTGTTTGCCATTCATTTTGTATTAATTATTCACTCACAAATAATGTTGAAGAGAAAATACGCATATGTATATTGTTTAATCCATTCCAAGTTATTAGGACATGTTCCTTTAAGCTGAATGTGTGGATTTAATAGAATGAACTAGCACATTTTAGTTATCTATTTTAACAGTATAATGTCAATGAGATTTAAAATTCAAAAAACTGCAACGTTAAGAATTAAACTACCTTAAATATACACGTGTACATATATGTATGTGTGTACATATAAAATTTGTATATGTACAAATATCCAATATTGACTTTGTAGTTTAATACTAAACCTTGAATACATGAAATAGAGGCCTAAATAGAGGATTAAAGACAGATTTAGATATCATAGAATCAGTCAGTCTTACAAATATTTCGCGATAGATTAGCATTCAGAAAACAGAGAGATTTTCATGTGGTGGCATGTGGCCCAAACTAACAGGGTCTTGTTTTTGTTAAAATACATCTTGACAAAAAGTGAATCTATTTGATAATTTTATGTCTGCCTGCTATCTCCAAATAAATTATTTGCATTTAAAGGTGAAACAAAAGAGTTTAAAGGTTTCTAATTCTTTTGGTTGATAAAATTAACAGTATTCAATTTCCTTCCTCTCAACACTGTAGATGTCCTGATTACTCATAAATACAAACACAACCACATCTATACAGTCATCCACAGAGGAAGTAAAACACCATCTAAGGCCAAACCAAAGATTTGACCACTAGTAATTGGAAAAGAAAAAAGCAGAGGGTAGTGAGCTCATTATACTTGTTTCCTTCCTACTTGGGTTCAGAACTTCTTTTCATTTGTTAATTCATGCCAGAGTACTACCCATCTCAGAGTTTCCGTTCTAGCTTCTCTGACTAGGGATAGGATTTCTAGCAATATATTCACAACAATGAAATGTAATTAAAGCAAAAGCAAATTATAGGTCCAGTGGAGTTCATTATAATGGGATCTTACCCATATTTGTATCTTGTCGAGACTATAAATCAACTGGTAGAGTTTTCCTTTACCTTTTCTCTTTGGAATTTACTTCCATTTAATTAATATATTCTGCTCTCATGAGAGGGAACCTAGGGAGTCAGTCCTGTCTGTGCGCATCAACATTTCATGACAGATGTGGAATGTTTGTAACTCATTTGCTAAGAGAGGGGCCCACAAATAAAAGTAAATACGTTGGTGTAATTCTGCCATTATATTGCCTTCCCACACTTCAAATTAGGAAAATACTTTCAAAGAGGCTAAACCCTTGTCACCATCATGGAAACTAGAATTTAGCTTGCATGAAACATTCAGCATGGATTTTTTTCTCCCAGACGAAAAATGACAGGCAAAAAAAAAAAAAATTACATTCTCTAGATAGTGAAAGAAGCCTGAGTTCAATTGGCCTTAAATGATAATAAACACAGCCCTTGTTAAAGCCATGTATTTTTCTAAGCTCTTGAATATATATTAACTCAGTCTTTTCCACAACCGCATGAGAGGGATACTATTATTGTAACTGAACCAACATGAGTTTGCTCCTTGTTGAGTCACAGATACACCTGGTGGAGTACAAAGTCAACTTTATTTGCAGCAAACAGGGAGATACTGGGGAATAACTTACAAAGCCATAAGTCTCTGACCAAGAGTGGTTGAATTCCTTTTATTTAGGGTAGGATGAATATTTAAATAGGGAAGCCTTGTCATTCTCTGTAGAGGTGGGCATAAGGTCACTCATGCACCTTAAAAATCATGCCTATATGTACATTGTATGTTCTGAAAATCAGGATTGTGTTTCTTCTCCACTGGAGGTCATTCTGGAGGTCACACCGTGGTCCATGTGTGCAGGCATGTATCAAGGTTTAAGCTCAAACTGATCTGGGTGGTCTGGGGGTGCTGAAGTTCCTGACAGAGCAGGCACTATTGTTTGATGGTAGTTTTGGTTTGCATTTGCCTGAGTTAAGAGAGAAGCTAGAAAGAAGAGTTTAAGGGAAAATGTGGGATGAAAGTTGGTGAGGAAAAGCAGATGGGCAGTAAAGGTGACATCTCAGGGTCTAGCTGGTGATATTACTACTCCTTTTTTAGAGTTGAGGAAACCAAGTCACAGAGAGGTTAAATAAGTTACCTGAGGTCACAGGGCTATCAAATGGTAGAGTTAGGAATCAAATACTGGCAAGTCAAGTCTAGAAAGTAAGCTCTTAATTACTTCTCCCACTGGGAAACTGATGAGCATGGAGCATAGGGAGAGAGGGGAGGGTACTGGAATGTCTAGCCTAGCTGCTTCATATTTTCCAGCAACAAACTGTACCTAAGAAAGAATGAGGGACCAATGTCTATGTCATAGACCAGTAAAACAGAGGTGTTACAGGGCATACTTCTTAAAGTTCAGCATACACAAGACTCATAAGAAGAGCATGCTAAAACAGAGAGTTTTGGTCATTTCCAGATATCCTGTTTTAAGACATTGGGCAAAAAATAATTATATTTCTAAGTTTGAGATGATGTTGATTCTGGCTCAGGGATCCCATTTTCAGCAGCTCTGGTGTAAGGGACACCTGGTCCCTGAAGAGTCAATGGAATGTGATGAAACTCTGGTTAAGACATTAAAAATTCTCCAGTGATGGGACTCTTGGTGGCTCAGTGGTTGAGTATTTATTTACCTTTGGCTCAGGGTGTGATCCCAGAGTCCCAGGATTGAGTCCCACATCAGGCTCCTTGCATGGTACTTGCTTCTCCTCCCTCTGCCTGTGTCTCTGCCTCTCTTTCTGTGTCTCTCATGAATAAATAAATAAAATCTTAAAAAAAAAATTATCCAGTGACTAAGGAGCCAGAATGACAATTGATGACAAGGTGGCTTTTGTTTTTGCAGTGGAGGTTATTTTATACGGTCAATCATTTTAATTTAGCAAGTGCTTCTCAGAAAGTGGGGCATGAGGAGGTCACAGCCCAATAACCAGGGAGAAGAGTCACACCAATGAAGGGATGCAGATTTGATATGATAGCTTAGAAAAGGAATTTCTGGGTCCTTTGAAGATTTAAGTGCAGGCTGAGGATTAGTAAATCTGAAATACCTTCTCAGTAAATGCAAAAATGTCAATGGTTATGGTTTGAGGTGAAGAAATTTGCCAGCAGAGGGTCTCAAAGTGCTTATCTATTAGTCTGGTTATTAGTCAGCATTTGCTAAATGTGTTAAGAAGTCTCATGTGAATTATACTTAATGTCTTATGGTCAGAGTTCTTTTTTCCTTTCAACCCTCTCTCACTTTCTTGTTTTCAGAAACATTAACAGAAGAACTACCACATGCTAGCTTTGCAAGTAGGTAGTTAGGGTCATAGAGTGTGTAGTCTAGCATGGGAAACAGACATTAAACATGCAGTAAAGCAAGTACTCCATGATTTAATTGCAATGGTGATAAGTTCCCTGAATGAGATGCTGGAGTTAGTGGGTGGAAGATTGTGGTGGTAAATCTGTGAAAGACTGGACATCATTGCTTATGATGCTACATCTATTGCAGAGAAATCTCCATACTGAACAAAGCCAGGTTGCCTTTCTCTGTGATATCTATCACATGATAATGTTGAAAAGAGAAATTTTATGAACTGGATGTAATTGTTTCATTCCTGAACAGGAGACTGAGAAAGTCTCATTGGGGATACTTACCCTAAGTTTTTTCCCCCTAAAATCATCAGATGTGAATGTCTTAACTCTTTGAAGATTATGGTTACTTTTCTGTCAACCATATGACCTACATAGACATGACTGTAATTCATTGTCTGTTTCAGGTTGTAAAACTACTACAGGTCAGGGGCCCAGAGCTATGTAATTAATTTTTTCAGCACTGAGAGCTTCATGCATGGTTAGGTGCTTAAATGCTTTATCATTTTAGGCATTATGCTTGTTGAAATTTTCCTATGAATTTGATTGATGGTCTAAATGATGCTTAGTTTTACATAGATAATATTAATAACTATGCTTAATACAGTGTTAAGAAGATTGTACATTTATAAGCCAAAGCTTCAAAAATTAGTGAGAAAGCCATAGATGACATACATTGCTCTTTTGTTAAGTCATAGAGCCATATGCTTATGTTGAGTTAGTTATTTTGGGATGAATGTCTGGATTATGGTGGGAGGCAGAAGATAAATGTGGACTATGACAAAATGTTACAATAGATTTGTTAAACAGATATGAACATTAAACTGTATTAAATGTCACAGAAGTAAAATCCTGTTCTAAAATGGAGTGATTATAGACAAAGTATCTGTTTATACAACTATTAAGAAAAGTGCAATAATTATGATTGCTAGTTCTCTGCTAAATATATTAATGTATATTTATATATAAAATACTATATATTATACTTATTAAAACCACTATGAAAGTACACACTTACTTCTCTAGGAAAACATGCATAAATCCTCCTTTGAGTAAGAATTAGATGAACAGAAACATTTGAACATACTGGAGGTGTTCTATAAATTTTAACCTTATTTAACTACTGATCTTATATTTTGTGCTGCATGTTATTTAAAATTCCAGTGAAATTTTTCTGGTAGTTCTGAAACAACGTTGAGTCTTGGCATTACCTTAACTGTAATCTGCTAGCAGCTTGGCATAGAGGGCATCAAACTGCTTTAGCCTATAGAGGCTTGGAAGGGTCTGCATTTCTAGGCTTGGTGTTTTTGCAACAAAAAAACTGTCTTGTCTGGCCATCCAGAAGGTGTGAAAGCTGAACCATTCAATGTTCCTCTTTTTTCCTTCCAGCACTAAATCTTTCCTTATTTACTTATTCTATTTCTTAACTAACACCCTTATCTGGGACTATTTGCTGTCAAACTTGGAAAGCTCTATAGCTACTTTATTTAGAGTAGTGCTGAAAATACACATTTGTTCAGCTTTTTCTCAAGGGTGAATCCAGCTCAACTAAACGTAGACATTGTGGATAAACACTTTCCTCTTTAGATGATTCTCTCCTCAAACTATCAAAATCTGAAATGAGTCTGTACTTTGTTTGCTACTCATTTACTTAATTTTCTTTTGCCCACCAGAACATAATAGTTTGGCTTGAGTTTTTTTCAACTTCTGTTATTTTTACATTTTCTCATTCCAGGTATTTGTGCTGACAACATTTATCTTGTACAGTAACTTTCTATGATTGTCAGTTCTCTTGAAAAATAATATTTCCTTAAAAGTTTTTGTAAGGATTAAAATCAACATGCAAAAAAGTGTTCATCACAGGGTTGGCACACAGCATGAATATCTAGGAA
The DNA here is from genome assembly GCF_003254725.2 of Canis lupus dingo. Lineage (NCBI taxonomy): Eukaryota > Metazoa > Chordata > Mammalia > Carnivora > Canidae > Canis > Canis lupus. The sequence continues at coordinate 15,497,470 of NC_064256.1, read as the reverse complement.
TTTCTATAATTAAACAAAATGTAGATTTTTGATTTGAAATCATAAAAAGAGCATCCAGATAACCAGTCCCTGTCTGGTGGAGGAGTAATTAAGAATCATATTTATAGATGTATCCAAATTTTAAGCAGCAATGAGATATGGAATGTCAGGTAGAATGAAAAAGCACATAACAGCTTGATAAGTAGTCTACCAAAGATTTAATAGCTAACATCATGCTCAGTGGTAAAAAGCTAAAAGCCTTCCTCTAAGATTAGAAACAAGACAAGGATGCCCACTCTAACATTTTTATTCAACACAGTATTGGAAGTCTTAGCCAGAGCAGTGAGTCAAGAAAAAGAAATAAAAGGCATTCAAACTAGAAAGGAAGAAGTAAACTGTTAATATCTGTAGATAACATGAGTTTATATATAAAAAACCCTAAAGACTCCACCAAAAAACTGTTGGAAATAATAAATTCAGTAAAGTTATAGGATACAAACTTAATATGCAAAAAAATTTTTTTTAAAGATTTCATTTATTTATTCATGAGAGACACAGAGAGAGAGAGAGAGAGAGAGGCAGAGATACAGGCAGAGGGAGAAGCAGGCTCCCTGCAGGGATCCCGATGTGGGATTCTATCGCAGGACTCCAGGATCACAGCCTGGGCCTAAGGCAGGCACTAAAATGCTGAGCCACCCAGAGACCCCCCCAAATTTGCTTTATTTCTATACACTAACAAGGAACTATCATAGAAATTAGGAAAACAATCCCATTTGCAACCATAAAAAAGAACAAAATAGCTAGAAATAAATTTAATCAAGGAGGTAAAAGACTTGTACACTGAAAATTCTAAGGCATTTATGAAAGAGATCAAAAGAGACACAAATGAATGGAAGGGTACTTATGCTCAGGGATTAGAAAAATGAATGTTAAAATGTCCATGCTGCCTGAAGCAATTCACAAAATTAGTGCAATCCCGTTCAAAATTCCAATAGCATTTTTCACAGAAATAGCATAAATAATCCTAAATCTTCTATGGAACCACAAAAGACCCTTAACAGCCAATGTAATCTTGAGAACGAAGAGCAAGCTGGAGGCATCATGCTTCCTGATTTCAAACTACATTGCAAAGCTATGGTAAGTAAGACAGTAGGGACTTTTCTTTTTAAGGTTTTATTTATTCATCCGTGAGAGACACAGAGAGAAAGAGGCAGAGACACAGGCAGAGAGAGAAGCAGGCTCCATGCAGGGGGCCTGATGTGGGACTTGATACCCAGTCTCCAGGATCACTCCCTGGGCTGAAGGCGGCGCTAAACCCCTGAGCCACTGGGGCTGCCCCCAGCACAGTAGGGATTGGCATAAAAACAGACACATAGATCAATGGAACAGAAAAGACAGTCCAGAAATAAACTGAAGCATATAGATCAATTATTTTGTGACAAAGAAGGTAAGAGTACACAATGAAAAATGTACAACCTTTCAAAAAATGGCGCTGGGAGAACTGGAGAACTACATGCAAAAGAATAAAACTAGATCACTATCTTAAACCATATACAATAAATTAACTCAAAATGGATTGAGAACGAATGTAAGACCCATTACCATATAAAGCTCCTAGAAGAATAGAAGAAAACAAAGGTGATAAACTCTGTGACATCATTGCACTTTGCAGTGATACCTTGGATCTGACTCCAAAAGCAAAGGCAACAAAATAAAAAAATTAACAAGTGATATTATATTAAATTGAAAGACTTCTTCACCACCAAGGAAATCATTAACACAATGAAAAGGCAATCTACTAAAGGCAAGACAATATTTGCAAATTATATATCTGATAAGGGTTTAATATCCAAAATATATAGGGACACCTGGGTGGCTCAGCAGTTGAGTGTCTGCCTTCAGCTCAGGGTGTGATCCTGGAGTTCTGGGATCAAATCCCACATCCGGCTCCCTGCAGGGAGCCTGCTTCTCCCTCTGCTTATGTCTCTGACTCTCTCTGTGTCTCTCATGAATAAATAAATTAAACTATATATATGTATATATATATATATGACTTACACAACTCAATAGGAAAAAAATCCATTTAAAAATGGGGAAAGAATATGAATGGATGAATAGGCATTTTTTTTCAAAGACATACACCAACAGGCACATGAAAAGAAGTTCAGTATCACTCATTACAGGGAAATATAAATCATAATCATAATGAGATGTCACTTCACACCTGTTAAAATGGCTGTTATCAAAAAGATAAGAAATAAGTGCTGGCCAGAATGTGGAGAAAAGGGAACCCTTGTGCACTGTTGGTGGGAAGGTAAATTGGTCCAGCCACTATGGCAAAAAGTATGGAGGCTGGCCCCCAAATTAGTAATAGATCTACCATAGATTCCAGCAGTTTCACTTCTGGGTATTTATTTGAAGAAAATGAAAACATTTATTTGAAAAGAAATGCACACCCCCATGTTTATTGCAGCATTACCAACAGAAGCCAAGATGTGGAACATTCTAAGACTTCACTGTTAGATGAATGGATAAAGAAGATAAGGTATATATGTATGACTGAATAGTATTCCATTATATATAGTATTCCATTATATATTATATATATATATTTTTTATATACATACACATTCCATTGCATACACACACACACACACACACACACACACACACACACACACAATTCAGTCATAAAAATGGATGATGGTGAAAAATGGATGATGATGGAATACCATTCAGTCATAAAAAAATATGGAATCTTGCCACTTACAACAACATGCATGGATCTCGAGAGCATTATACTAAGTAAAATAAATCAGAGGAAGACAAATACCACATGATCTAATTTTTCATATAAGTGAGAATTTAAAACAAAACAACACAAGAACAACAAAAAACAAGCTTATAAATATAGAGAACAGATTGATGTTTGATAGGAGGAGGGGTGATAGAGGGTGGGGAATTGGTGAAAGCTATCAAAATGACCAAATGTCCTATTATAAAATAATGGGAATATAATATTTAGCGTGGTGAATATAATTAATAATACTGTACTGTGTATTTGAAAGTTGTTAAGAAAAGGTAAAAGAAAAGACTAATTAACATGTCTAATTCTCAGAAAACATATGAAATAGATTTCTGCAAAATAAAGTGTTTTCAACAGTTTGTGAATGCAACAGTTTGTGAAGTATTTTGTGCTTTAACTGTTCATCCTGCTCCATAATAACCATAAATTAGCACAGCATTCACAACAATGCTACAAGGTGCCTGGGAAACCTTTTGCTCTATTAATGAATTCATGTTACTATTAAAAATCCAAATCTATCAGGGGTGAAGTAGGATACTCATTCTTTACAGTGGCAACTGTATAAAAGTTAAACTGCAGAATTAGAAATAGTTTTATTTTTTGATAAGTATTTAATAAGATTTAATTAAATTTTTAGAACCTAAATTTAATGTTGGTTTTATTTAAATAATTTTGATTTAGGGGGAGGAGCAAGATGGCGCAAGAGTAGGGTCCCCAAATCACCTGTCTCCACCAAACTACCTAGAAAACCTTCAAATTATCCTGAAAATCTACAAATTCGGCCTGAGATTTAAAGAGAGGCCAGCTGGAATGCTACAGTGAGAAGAGATCGCACTTCTATCAGGTAGGAAGACGGGGAAAAAGAAGTAAAGAAACAAAGGCCTCCGAGGGGGAGGGGCCCGCGAGGAGCCGGGCTGAGGCCGGGGCGAGTGTCCCCAGGACAGGAGAGCCCCGTCCCGGAGACGCAGGAGCTGCACCGACCTTCCCGGGCGGAAAGGGGCTCGCGGGGAGGTGGAGCAGGACCCAGGAGGGCGGGGATGGCCTCGGGTTCCCTGGGACAGTAACAGACACCTGCGCCCCAGGAGATGCGCCGAGCTCCCTAAGGGCTGCAGCGCGCACGGCGGGACCCGGAGCAGCTTGGGGGGCTCGGGCGGCGGCTCCGCGGAGGGGGCCGCATGCGGGGCGGGAGCAGCTCGGGGGGGCTCGGGGGCGGCTCCGCGGAGGGGGCTGCGAGGCGGGAGCAGCTCGGGGGGCTCGGGCAGAGGAAGAGGCTCCGTGCGGAGGGGCCTGCGGGGCGGGAGCAGCTCCGGGGGGGCTCGGGCGGCAGCTCCGCGGAGGGGATTGCGCGGCCCGGGAGCGCGAATCCACCAGCGCAGGCTCCGGAGCACAGGGCGCCGGGACACAGCCCAGGATCCGGCCTCCTCCGGGACAGGCAGAGGCCGGGAGGGCCCAGGACAGCAAGGACGCTCCTGCCCCGACCTGAGCAGATCAGCGGCCCCGCCCCGGAGCCTCCAGGCCCTGCAGACGGAGAGCTCCGGAGTTCCTGCGGGAGCTGAATCCAGGGCTGCAGATCTGGCCCCGCCACTAGGGCTGTTCCTCCTGGGGCCTCACGGGGTAAACAACCCCCACTGAGCCCTGCACCAGGCAGGGGCAGAGCAGCTCCCCCAACTGCTAACACCTGAAAATCAGCACAGCAGGCCCCTCCCCCAGAAGACGAGCTAGACTGACAACTTCCAGGAGAAGCCAAGGGACTTAAAGTACACAGAATCAGAAGATACTGCCCCGTGGTTCTTTTTTTTTTTTTTTTTTTTTTTGTTTTGTTTTGCTTTTTGATTTGTTTCCTTCCCCCACCCCCTTTTTTTCTCCTTTCTTTTTCTTTCTCTTTTTCTTCTTTTTTTTTTCGTTTTTTTCTTCCCTTTTTTTTCCTCTTTCTCTTTTCTTTCCTTCTTTCTCTCCTCTCTTTTTCTCTTTTTCCCAATACAACTTGCTTTTGGCCACTCTGCACTGAGCAAAATGACTAGAAGGAAAACCTCACCTCAAAAGAAAGAATCAGAAACAGTCCTCTCTCCCACAGAGTTACAAAATCTGGATTACAATTCAATGTCAGAAAGCCAATTCAGAAGCACTATTATACAGCTACTGGTGGCTCTAGAAAAAAGCATAAGGACTCAAGAGACTTCATGACTGCAGAATTTAGAGCTAATCAGGCAGAAATTAAAAATCAATTGAATGAGATGCAATCCAAACTAGAAGTCCTAACGACGAGGGTTAACGAGGTGGAAGAACGAGTGAGTGACATAGAAGACAAGTTGATAGCAAAGAGGGAAACTGAGGAAAAAAGAGACAAACAATTAAAAGACCATGAAGATAGATTAAGGGAAATAAACGACAGCCTGAGGAAGAAAAACCTACGTTTAATTGGGGTTCCCGAGGGCGCCGAAAGGGACAGAGGGCCAGAATATGTATTTGAACAAATTCTAGCTGAAAACTTTCCTAATCTGGGAAGGGAAACAGGCATTCAGATCCAGGAAATAGAGAGATCCCCCCCTAAAATCAATAAAAACCGTTCAACACCTCGACATTTAATTGTGAAGCTTGCAAATTCCAAAGATAAGGAGAAGATCCTTAAAGCAGCAAGAGACAAGAAATCCCTGACTTTTATGGGGAGGAGTATTAGGGTAACAGCAGACCTCTCCACAGAGACCTGGCAGGCCAGAAAGGGCTAGCAGGATATATTCAGGGTCCTAAATGAGAAGAACATGCAACCAAGAATACTTTATCCAGCAAGGCTCTCATTCAAAATGGAAGGAGAGATAAAGAGCTTCCAGGACAGGCAGCAACTAAAAGAATATGTGACCTCCAAACCAGCTCTGCAAGAAATTTTAAGGGGGACTCTTAAAATTCCCCTTTAAGAAGAAGTTCAGTGGAACAGTCCACAAAAACAAAGACTGAATAGATATCATGATGACACTAAACTCATATCTCTCAATAGTAACTCTGAATGTGAACGGGCTTAATGACCCCATCAAAAGGCACAGGGTTTCAGACTGGATAAAAAAGCAGGACCCATCTATTTGCTGTCTACAAGAGACTCATTTTAAACAGAAGGACACCTACAGCCTGAAAATAAAAGGTTGGAGAACCATTTACCATTCGAATGGTCCTCAAAAGAAAGCAGGGGTAGCCATCCTTATATCAGATAAACTAAAATTTACCCCAAAGACTGTAGTGAGAGATGAAGAGGGACACTACATCATACTTAAAGGATCTATTCAACAAGAGGACTTAACAATCCTCAATATATATGCCCCGAATGTGGGAGCTGCCAAATATATCAATCAATTATTAACCAAAGTGAAGAAATACTTAGATAATAATACACTTATACTTGGTGACTTCAATCTAGCTCTTTCTATACTCGATAGGTCTTCTAAGCACAACATCTCCAAAGAAACGAGAGCTTTAAATGATACACTGGACCAGATGGATTTCACAGATATCTACAGAACTTTACATCCAAACTCAACTGAATACACATTCTTCTCAAGCGCACATGGAACTTTCTCCAGAATAGACCACATATTGGGTCACAAATCGGGTCTGAACCGATACCAAAAGATTGGGATTGTCCCCTGCATATTCTCGGACCATAATGCCTTGAAATTAGAACTAAATCACAACAAGAAGTTTGGAAGGACCTCAAACACGTGGAGGTTAAGGACCATCCTGCTAAAAGATAAAAGGGTCAACCAGGAAATTAAGGAAGAATTAAAAAGATTCATGGAAACTAATGAGAATGAAGATACAACCATTCAAAATCTTTGGGATGCAGCAAAAGCAGTCCTAAGGGGGAAATACATCGCAATACAAGCATCCATTCAAAAACTGGAAAGAACTCAAATACAAAAGCTAACCTTACACATAAAGGAGCTAGAGAAAAAACAGCAAATAGATCCTACACCCAAGAGAAGAAGGGAGTTAATAAAGATTCGAGCAGAACTCAACGAAATCGAGACCAAAAGAACTGTGGAACAGATCAACAGAACCAGGAGTTGGTTCTTTGAAAGAATTAATAAGATAGATAAACCATTAGCCAGCCTTATTAAAAAGAAGAGAGAGAAGACTCAAATTAATAAAATCATGAATGAGAAAGGAGAGATCACTACCAACACCAAGGAAATACAAACGATTTTAAAAACATATTATGAACAGCTATACACCAATAAATTAGGCAATCTAGAAGAAATGGACGCATTCCTGGAAAGCCACAAACTACCAAAACTGGAACAGGAAGAAATAGAAAATCTGAACAGGCCAATAACCAGGGAGGAAATTGAAGCAGTCATCAAAAACCTCCCAAGACACAAGAGTCCAGGGCCAGATGGCTTCCCAGGGGAATTTTATCAAACGTTTAAAGAAGAAACCCTACCTATTCTCCTAAAGCTGTTTGGAAAGATAGAAAGAGATGGAGTACTTCCAAATTCGTTCTATGAAGCCAGCATCACCTTAATTCCAAAACCAGACAAAGACCCCACCAAAAAGGAGAATTACAGACCAATATCCCTGATGAACATGGATGCAAAAATTCTCAACAAGATACTGGCCAATAGGATCCAATAGTACATTAAGAAAATTATTCACCATGACCAAGTAGGATTTATCCCTGGGACACAAGGCTGGTTCAACACCCGTAAAACAATCAATGTGATTCATCATATCAGCAAGAGAAAAACCAAGAACTATATGATCCTCTCATTGGATGCAGAGAAAGCATTTGACAAAATACAGCATCCATTCCTGATCAAAACTCTTCAGAGTGTAGGGATAGAGGGAACATTCCTCGACATCTTAAAAGCCATCTATGAAAAGCCCACAGCAAATATCATTCTCAATGGGGAAGCACTAGGAGCCTTTCCCCTAAGATCAGGAACAAGACAGGGATGTCCACTCTCACCACTGCTATTCAACATAGTACTGGAAGTCCTAGCCTCAGCAATCAGACAACAAAAAGACATTAAAGGCATTCAAATTGGCAAAGAAGAAGTCAAACTCTCCCTCTTCGCCGATGACATGATACTCTACATAGAAAACCCAAAAGTCTCCACCCCAAGATTGCTAGAACTCATACAGCAATTCGGTAGCATGGCAGGATACAAAGTCAATGCCCAGAAGTCAGTGGCATTTCTATACACTAACAATGAGACTGAAGAAAGAGAAATTAAGGAGTCAATCCCATTTACAATTGCACCCAAAAGCATAAGATACCTAGGAATAAACCTAACCAAAGATGTAAAGGATCTATACCCTCAAAATTATAGAACACTTCTGAAAGAAATTGAGGAAGACACAAAGAGATGGAAAAATATTCCATGCTCATGGATTGGCAGAATTAATATTGTGAAAATGTCAATGTTACCCAGGGCAATTTACACATTTAATGCAATCCCTATCAAAATACCATGGACTTTCTTCAGAGAGTTAGAACAAATTATTTTAAGATTTGTGTGGAATCAGAAAAGACCCCGAATAGCCAGGGGAATTTTAAAAAAGAAAACCATATCTGGGGGCATCACAATGCCAGATTTCAGGGTGTACTACAAAGCTGTGGTCATCAAGACAGTGTGGTACTGCACAAAAACAGACACATAGATCAGTGGAACAGAATAGAGAATCCAGAAGTGGACCCTGAACTTTATGGGCAACTAATATTCGATAAAGGAGGAAAGACTATCCATTGGAAGAAAGACAATCTCTTCAATAAATGGTGCTGGGAAAATTGGACATCCACATGCAGAAGAAGGAAACTAGACCACTCTCTTTCACCATACACAAAGATAAACTCAAAATGGATGAAAGATCTAAATGTGAGACAAGATTCCATCAAAATCCTAGAGAAGAACACAGGCAACACCTCAGCCATAGTAACTTCTTGCAAGATACATCCACGAAGGCAAAAGAAACAAAAGCAAAAATGAACTATTGGGACTTCATCAAGATAAGAAGCTTTTGCACAGCAAAGGATACAGTCAACAAAACTCAAAGACAACCTACAGAATGGGAGAAGATATTTGCAAATGACATATCAGATAAAGGGCTAGTTTCCAAGATCTATAAAGAACTTATTAAACTCAACAGCAAAGAAACAAACAATCCAATCATGAAATGGGCAAAAGACATGAACAGAAATCTCACAGAGGAAGACATAGACATGGCCAACATGCATATGAGAAAATGCTCTGCATCACTTGTCATCAGGGAAATACAAATCAAAACTATAATGAGATACCACCTCACACCAGTGAGAATGGGGAAAATTAACAAGGCAGGAAACAACAAATGTTGGAGAGGATGCGGAGAAAAGGGAACCCTCTTACACTGTTGGTGGGAATGTGAACTGGTGCAGCCACTCTGGAAAACTGTGTGGAGGTTCCTCAAACAGTTAAAAATATACCTGCCCTACGACCCAGCAATTGCACTGTTGGGGATTTACCCCAAAGATACAAATGCAATGAAACGCCGGGACACCTGCACCCTGATGTTTATAGCAGCAATGGCCACGATAGCCAAACTGTGGAAGGAGCCTCGGTGTCCAACGAAAGATGAATGGATAAAGAAGATGTGGTTTATGTATACAATGGAATATTACTCAGCTATTAGAAATGACAAATACCCACCATTTGCTTCAACGTAGATGGAACTGGAGGGTATTATGCTGAGTGAAGTAAGTCAGTTGGAGAAGGACAAACATTATATGTTCTCATTCATTTGGGGAATATAAATAATAGTGAAAGGGAATATAAGGGAAGGGAGAAGAAATGTGTGGGAAATATCAGAAAGGGAGACAGAACGTAAAGACTGCTAACTCTGGGAAACGAACTAGGGGTGGTAGAAGGGGAGGAGGGCGGGGGGTGGGAGTGAATGGGTGACGGGCACTGGGTGTTATTCTGTATGTTAGTAAATTGAACACCAATAAAAAATAAATTAAAAAAAATTATTTTCCTAATACTAAGAAAAAATAAATAAATAAATAAATAATTTTGATTTAAAAATTATTTGCACATTACCTTTTAATTTTAGTATTTAATTTAGACTCTTTTAAGGTGAAATAACTTTTTAGAAAATAGATTTTATTTTTTTACATTTAATTTGATTTTTGCATGAATTAAAATTACATTTTTAACTAAGTATTTGGAGAGAATATATACTAATTTTTTATATAAATATAATTGTATTTTATTTTTAATTCTTTCAAGGGAATAAATGAGGTCAAGATAATAGAAAAAATGAAAATGAAAAAAAAAAAAAAAAAAAAAAAAGAAAAAATGAAAATGGAGTTCAGAAAACAAATACAACTGAAAAGAAAAAAATCTTCAAAGTGGCAGTTTGATTAATTTGTTAAAACTTGGAAACAATGAAGAATTTGATGCTATCAATCCCAAATTACATGAAATTTGCTAATAGCACAGTGCAGATTTATAATTCATTGAAGGTCAGTTACTGATAAAATAAAATGAGCAAGAAAATTAACTCCACCAAATCCAAATCTACAACTTGAGCAAATCAGGTAAAATCTCTGCAATTCATATGTTTTACTAAATGAAGATTTAACTGGTCAAAAACTAGTTTTGATTGATTGTACACTACATTTGATTATAAACTATTGTTTATTAAAAATATTAGCAAAAGTGTACCAAACATCTAAATGTGGATATTTCAAACCTGAAAGATTAGATTTTTTTTAAATTTACAGAAAACTTTTAATAGAAACATTGTTGGTCATGTGAAACAAGGATAATCCTTGAAATAAATAAAACAAAATCAGGTACCTAAAAGGAGTAGAATTAAGAACAAATATGCCTGAAACTAGTTTCTGTTGTTTTAGTTCAAGGTATAGTCTCAAAGAGAGATTTGAAAAATTGAGCAGCATGCTGCCATTTTTTTTTTATTTTTAAAAATGTTCTAGCATGAAACTTCTTTTTTTTTTTATTTATTCATGATAGACAGAGAGAGAGAGAGAGAGAGAGAGAGAGGCAGAGACACAGGCAGAAGGAGAAGCAGGCTCCATGCAGGGAGCCCGACATGGGACTCGATCCCAGGACTCCAGGATCATAACTTGGGCCAAAGGCAGGCGCCAAACCACTGAGCCACCCAGGGTTCCCCTAGCATGAAACTTCTTTTAAAGTAGATTCCACACACAGTGTGGAACCCAAAGTGAGGCTTGAACTCATAACCCTGAAATTAAGAACTGAGTTGAAATCAAGAGTCAGATGCTTAACTGACTGAGCCACCCAGGTGGCCCTCTAGCATTAAAACTCTTGTGGAAAAGACTTTGAAAACATTGTATGGCATAGATACTGATTTAAGTGATGTTAAAAGTCATATCGTGGTAGTGATTTATACCACTAAATTAAGATATTTAAAAAAAAAAAAGATATTTTGTAATATTTTCTTTAGCAATGATAACTTATCACATATAGTCCATTACAGTTTTTGAACACCATATGTAAAATTATTATTCATTTTTAATCTATACACTACTCATCAGTTATCAACTCTATTAATAATTCCAATATATATTTCCTCAGCAGTGCAAAATGTCTCTAATTTTTAATGAATAAAAATTATGTAAGAATGGCACACTGCCTTCAGAAGGCTACCTACTTTGGTTTTAATGCAAATGGAACAATGTGTGAGAGTCTAGACTGTGCATAGTCTAATGACTTTCAAATAAAATCAACGATTAATTTCATGGAATAAGTGTAAAACTGGTGAATTATGTCTTTATTGATTCAAATTTGCCACTCCATTTAAAGACCACTCAAACAATAGCAATGATAACTAAACTAGTTCCATGTTGATATTTTGCTGACTTTGAGTAATACAAAAATGTAGCTTTATATATATGCCTTTTGATTTTTGAGATTATGAAAGTATATGTGTAAAGATAGGAGTAGTGAACATATTTTATTTAAAGTTATAATCTTGGTTTACAACTTTTTCTGAGACCTAAGGCATAGGATAAAACCCCACTCAGTAGTGCATAGGAGAGGAGTACTGGTTTCCTCATACCTTTGCCAACATGTAGATAGTCATGTGTTCTGCATCTCTTTCTTGCAAAACTTGAATATCTCTTACTTGTAGATTAGAATCTATAGAAAGCTGTAGAATTTGAGTTTATTTTTAATTGGGAATGTTTCCAACATTACACCACATCTTACTTAAGTTTCTTTTTTTTTTTTTTTTTAATTTATTTATTCATGAGAGACACACAGAGAGAGAGGCAGAGACACAGGCAGAGGGAAAAGCAGGCTCTGCGCAGGGAGCCCGGTGTGGGACTCGATCCTGCGTCTCCAGGATCAGGCCCCAGGCGGAAGGCGGTGCTAAACCGTTGAGCCACCAGGGCTGCCCCACATCTTACTTAAGTGTCTGATACATACTCTCTATCAATTGAAAGAAATTGCTTTCTATTCTTAATTGCCTTGACATCATAAGTGCTCTTTTATCAGATTTAGGGATTCTTTATTTATTTATTCCTTCTTTTCCCTCAATTTTGGAATATGAGAATAATGTAGCCAAATGTTTTCTATGTCTCATAGTTTTTCTTTGTATGTATTTTTCTCTATGTTCTAATATGACATCCATGGTGTTGATATTTCTCAATTTTTAAGTTGGTGATATTTGCTTATACATTTACCTTTTGGTGATTCATGCTTAGGGGGAAGGTGTGAGATAAATGGAGTTTTTTCTTTTTTTTTTTTCCCACTAAGATTTAGGAGGGAGGCCCAGGCATTGCTGGTATGGGGTAGTTTGCCTTCAGCACATAGGTGTTTCATTTTTTTTTTAGTGAAACATATGTATGTATGTATGTGTGTATTGGAAGTTTGATTAAGAATGAGATATTTACATAGTTTTACAGTAATGACCTTTTCTCTTTTCTTAATATTTATTAACTACAAAGGAAAAAAAAAGAGTAACTTTTTAGTAGAAAAGCCTGGAAGACATCACCTAATACAATGATCAAAGTTACCAATGCCACAAATAGGATGAATCAAAAGGTGTACAAACCTATGGGATGCAGTGAGAACATGGTATCACTTCTGTGCTATTCCTGCCAAAGATTTGGAACCTGAATTTAATTGTGAGAAAACATCAGACCAAGCCAAATTGAGGGGCATTTACAAAAAAATTGAATAATAAGTTTCAAAAGTATCAAGATGATGAAAGGCAAAGACTGAGGATTTCTTCCAGATCAAAAGAGAATAAAAATTTTCTATGTCCTTGCAACTCTTCTATATTTTTGATTGTTTCAAAATAAAAAATACATTTTAAATTTCATATATATATATAATGATTAAAGCTAATATTTAATACTTTTCCAAGGGCTTACTGTGCATTGTCATTCAATGCTTACAGTAGCAACCCTGTGAAATAGGTACTATTATCATCCCTACTGTACAAAATAGGAAACCAAAACACAGAGGAGTTCAGATAACTTCCTTGTATCTATGTGGCAAGTAAATAATGGAATTGTGTTTTGAATTAAGGAATTCTCATGGCAAAACCCTCCTTTGTAACTACTAAGCTTGCCTGCCTCTTGGCAATTCAGATTTGGTTTCTCTAATCATATCAGTCATCCAAAATTTTATTTCTGTAATTTTGTTATTGAAAATATTCTGGATCTATGGAAATTCTCCTTGATCTGTAATTTTTATAACAACTTGTGTTCATCTATTAATCCCAACATTTCTTTATTATTATTATTTTTAATTATTATTTTTTAAAGATTTTATTTTTTTATTCATGAAAGATATATATATATATATATATATATATATATATATAGAGAGAGAGAGAGAGAGAGAGAGAGAGAGGCAGAGACACAGGCAGAGGGAGAAGCAGGCTCCATATGCAGGGAGCCCGACATGGGACTCGATCCCGGGACTCCAGGATCATGCCCTGGGCTGAAGGCAGACGCTAAACCATTGAGCCACCTGGGCTGTTCCCAACATTTCTTAAGTCAGAGCTTCCCACCCATGTGCCATGAATGAGGCATGCATGCGTTGAGAAAGTGATTCTTCAGCTCTGGAAGACCAATAGGATATGGGGCAGCCACAGTTAAAGGCCAGGATTCTGTGACCCCTGAGTAGTGCAGACCTACCACTTGCTACAAACACCATTATTTAAGATAAGGAAGCATTTTTGGAATAGTATTTCTCTCTCCTTATGTTTTTTCTATGTTAGATCATAAAAATACAGTCACTTCTCTGAAGAAAATTCATTGTATTTGTCTATAGACAAATATTGTTCTGAAAACCTACACCAAATGGAATAGAAAATTAAAAGCAGAATCTGTTTGATTTCCCATTAGATGGTCTGCTTTCTTTTCACTGCATAGACACTATTTATGTGCTAAGCATTTAAAATATTATAATTTTCATCTCTGGTGTCTCTGTATACACATATACATGTACAACACATATACTTGTGGTGTCTTTGTTTAATCAAGCTAAGATATAGTTTTATAGTTACAGCAGGTTGAATTATGCAATTGCCTGTTGACAAGTAGTAATGTGGTACTCTGTAGAACTATAAAAAGTACTGTAAAATACTTTTTCATACATAGTATTTTTGGTAGACTAGGAAAATGTATTACTGCATTGCAGTAAAGAAGTGATTGCCTTTCCAAAATATAACTTGGTCGATAATCATAATTTCTATTAAATAAATGTTCAGACAATCCTGCATCTATCACCTTAAATCCATTTAAAAAGCTTTCTACAGTTGTAGAATGTATGAATAACTTTTATGTTTAATATGGAAACTAATGTTGATGTCTCTCCTGATATGAAAATGAGAAGTCTAATTTTAAGTAATAATTCTGTCAGTGTTATAAAGTGACTAAAAGAGACCTAGGAATGTTGGATTTTAATGAATGTATTACTCAGGGCTGCCTCTGAGTGGAAATGTGATAATTAAAGAATCTTTTCCTCATAACTTAAATGTTAATGTGTTCCTTCTTCCCCCTGCTTTTTCCAGTAGAGCATTCTATCTAAGAAGGGCAAGCCAATTTTAGGAGGATTATGTTCCAGAGATATAGAAGACAAATACTCTAGCAATTTAATACAAGCACTGAATAAAATATTTTACTGATAAATTTGTATGATCGCTGATCTGCTAATTGTGACTGACAGCTGACAATGAATAAGGAATCACTTGCCTTGAATTTCTTGCCAAAAAATAAATTTGTCTTTTCAAGCAAAGAGAAGAGAAGTGGGGGGTTGAATTCATACATATGTAGTCAATATATAAAAGGCAACAGCGAACTCTTTAAAAATTATAAATTGTGGGGCAATTAGTAATTAATGTAAATGGACAAGGGCTAGAAAAGTTAGATATGATGCTGTAGTTTATTTCCGAGGTACTTCTTAGAAATGAAGAGAAGTGTGCCATTCTGGATTTTCCTTTCTCTATAAAGGCCATGTCTTTCTGACCTAGAATGTGAAAAGAGAAAAAAAAATCAATTATCTGATTCATTTGTGAAATACCTCCTTAGCCCCAACTATGTGTCAGGTGCTGGGAAGTAATTACAGATCCAGCAGCCACAGTCCCTATGCTCAGATAAGGTATAGATTGAGGCAAGATAGAGACATATTATCTGACAGCTGATGCAGGGGGATAAATGCTAGACCAGAAGGGACACAAGGAGCCCTGGGGAACAATGTGACAGAGGTATTAAATACTGACTGGCTGTGTTGCAAGTGTCTGGTTAGGAGGTCACCGAAATCTTTCCTTGGAAAGTGATGGCTAAGCTGAGGACTGATGTATAAATAGGAATTAGTCGAGTGAAAAGAGAAAGCAGCATATGCTGAAGCCTGCAGGCAAGAAAGCGCACAGCATAGTTAGGAAACAAAAATAGTCTGACCAACCACACTTTTCATTTCTCGAACATTCTCTACCACTCTGTTTCTTTTCTCTACAGTCTTCTTTTCTCATTGGATTTATGCCTTTTATTTACGTGGCAGATGCTTGGGAAGATTTTGTGGCTCTCAAATATAGCTTTAGTGACAAGAGGTCAGGTTTACCTGCATCCAAGTGTGGGTTTTAGACTTCCAACTTGCCAATGGATATCGGAGAATCACAAGATGCAAAGAACTCATGTGTCCCCACAAGGTGAGGTGTTTTGTTGTCAGACTCAGGCTCCCTCCTCCTCTCTTTACAGTAACCACACTATTAGTCTCTAGGTATGAGTTATTAGGCTGATAGCAGGGAGCTTGACTGCATAGGAGATGGGAGAGCTATGGCTCCCTGATACAGCCAAGTTAGACTTCTCTTATAATTCTTTGATCTGGGCTTGAGAGGAGAGCTATCTTTTCTAGTGTGCTATGAACAATACTGCTGACCACCATGGGGCCTCAGGAGGCCATGACTTCTAAACTGGTGGTAGTATCTATAGATTCAATAACCCTTAATTTTTGCCCAAACAATTCTAGGTGGCTTCAGACAGGGATCTTATTTCCCACAGGCCTTGTGGTTTCTCTGTGCATTTGATACCTTCCCATGTTCTGTTCCATCTCTTACTTATAGTCTTGCTTGATTGGGCTCTGATACCAAATGTGACAATCATGCCCCATATATTTGCTGGAGATTTACTCTTGCTTCCACTGCTCATTGCCATCCATGTTGAGGCTGAGGATGTTTAGTTATGCTGTTACTTATTACAGCCAAAGGTGCAAGAATTTTCTTCTCTTAGGGAGGAAATGTCACATGATTACTCTTGAGATCACATTAGGTTTTTTGGTTGCCTACATCAAGCTCTTTACTTACAGTTGACACATTTTTGACTCAAATTTTCCTTTTTTACCATTTAGGTACTGCTACTAATCCACGCCTCTGTGATCTGTTGTGGTGATGATGTTTTTCTATAGATACTGGCTTTCTCTTTAACCTGTTATGTTTATCTTGTTACATTTAGCTCAATGTTGCAAGCTAGTCTGCTCTTTTTGAATTCTGAATGTGAACCTGTGTCTTTGGTATCTTTCCTTTTGTATCACCTGAAAGTTTGTACATACATTCTTTGCCTTTACCCAATTTATGGTCAGTTGAGCCCTGACCATGGCACCAGCTCAGCTACAGTGGTTTAGTTCAGTGGGAAGCTAGTGCCCACTTAGAACAAGTGAAAACAGCTGAGGGATGAAATGTAGATGAGGCTGGAGTCTTTGACCTTGTCTTGCTCAGTGAGCAATGATTGGCTCTACGTCTACCACTTTGAAGCTCTCAAAACACTTTCCACTTTACTTTAAAACTCTCAGAATAAGAATATTCTTGTCACAAGTCTCTTTCCCTGGAAAATCAGACAAATCAACTATCCATGATCTTTTAGTGATAATTGTCCTCAATGATACAAGGTGATTTACCTACCTAAGGTGTCTTAAAGTTATTTACTCATTTATTTACCCTCAATGATACAACTGTGTACAAAGTGACCTCTCCCATTGAACAAGGAAAAACATATCTACAGACTTAATGTCTCATGGTCTTTTCTGTGAGACTGCTTTTTCTTGATCAATTGGTTGTACTTAGTTTACTGTGGTTTCTCTCATATTCACGTATACTTTGGCCACATGTAGGGCTTTGGACAGAACATGGCATAGAATCCCCACATTTAACCCTCAAAAAGTCCACTTACTAGAATTGGCCAAGGGAGCAGTATTTGTAAGACAGCAAGTAGGGTCCAAGCCAGTGGCTTTGATGACAATAGTATGGTAGGGCGTTGTCCAACTAAATCATAACCATGGTTCCTGAAATGAGGCAAATGGCTGAACTCTTCTTTCTACTCTTATCTCTGGGGTAGATAAATCAGTTAACCTGACCTTTCCTAGGTCAGCTTGGAAAGTCTTTCCTAGGTCTTTCCTAGAAGGTGCTGTAAAATTATAGGTATCTACAGAAGTGGTTCTCCTTAACACTGTATGCATTTCATTAGCCTCATACTAAAAATGCTCTTTCAAAAGAGCTGAGAAAGAGCCTGAGATTTTGTTTTCAAACAGCTTCTTTCTTGATTGCACAGCTTAGGCATGTGAACTATTGGTTATTTATTCCAGTCAGGTGACTATTGCCACAGATGGGTTATTTTTATATCTGAGAGACTTTCAGGGTTGAAATCTATTTCAGGGGCTCTTGCTCCACACTGGACAGAGTTCCCTTGGTCTTAAAATCACTCACCCAGCCAGCACTCCAGTTTCATGAATGAAACCCCATTTAGTGTCAGGTAACCCTCTAGGAATGATGACTGTGTAATGTCTTAGAATAGCTTCTTCAACTGGGCTCTTTTCTTAGGATGAGTCATTCTTCTGTTTGCACATTTGTCTTTACATCTCTTGGTTCCTCACAAGAAGAGTTGTGCAGAGATGCTTAAGAATTATTTATTTAACAGAAGTTAATAGCACTGAAGGTAAGGGAGAAGAAGAAAAATGTTAAGTTTTTGTTCCCTGTGCTTTATTATTATTTATCACTATTGTTAGTGTTAGTGTTAGTAATATAAGGATTCTTATCCTCTTTCTGTGAATGTTTAATGTGTTGGATTTTTGCATATAATGTTTCAGGCTTTGGTCTTCTTCAAGGTAGAGCCAATAAGAAGATTGTTATGGGAAAGAGAATCCAACCATCAAATTTATTTAATTATTTTCAAGTTTTATTTAAATTTTGGTTAGTGAACACATATGGTAAAATTGGTTTAAGGTGTAGAATTTAGTGATTCATCACTTACGTATAACACCCAGTGCTCATCACAAGTGCCCTTCTTAATGCCTATAATCCATTTTTCTTGTCCCTCACCCACATCCCTCCATCAACCCTGCTTGTTCTCTATAGTTAAAAGAGTCTCTTACAGGTTGCTTCATCATATTTATTTGTGCTTTCTGCTTGAGCCAGGATATAAATACAGTTCTCTGCAGGTGAGAAGAGATCTATTGAGATCTCTCAACTCTATTATCTAGTCCTTTTTTTACACTAATTAATAAATTTCAAACAAATTTCATTCTCAAGCTTATGATTTTAGATGAATATCTTCAGCAGGCCCTTTTGAATTCCTTATTTTTTGAAATCTGGGAGGAGTACTAAGAACACAACTTAAGGCTCTGACTTTCTCAGTAGCCCTGTTACTTAAACCTTTTATCTTTCCCTTTTAAAAATCATACAATGTCATACCACAGACCCCAAACTCATCTTGAAGGACATTAGCTTTGCATTTTTAAAGCCTTCATTGGTCGAAGTGCTGACAGATTTTTATTTGTTCAGTATTTGTGGTCAATAAAATGTTTATCATGGTTGGAGCATATAGTTCTTTTGAACTCCCCTTGATACTTTTGATCTAAATAAAACTATTTCACATAAAATATAAACTCTTTCCTCTTCAAGTAGAATGCTATATTGGCAACATAATCTCTTTGGTTCATTTTATAAAAACATAGAAAACATTCTCAAATAATGTAAAGTCTAGGCTAGTGCAAGAAGTGATAATCAGTGAATAGTAATGAAACGCAGCAGATAGCTCCTGTAGCCCAGAAATTAATGCAAAAATTATAAAGCAGCATTGTTTCTCTCAGGAAAATGCAGTCAATGTTTATGTCATATTACCCCCATGGTCAAGTAATAATTCAATCATCTCTGGGCTAATTAAGAATTTCGTAACAGCTTTGAAAAGTAATAATAATTGCCCAAAACAATTTTAGCAAAAGATGTTCTGTGCCACAATGACATTTAGTGCATTCCGAACAGGACTCATTAGATCAATGCAAAGCTTCCTAGAAATAATGTTTTTTTGTTCTCTTTCTACTGTCTACAGGGCATATAAGACCATTCTCATGTGCAACAAGTCAATCATATTTAAAAAAATGTTAAGAAATAATCTCTTCCTATTCCTACTTTCAAGTCAGTCTATGGCAACGCCCCTTTAGATAGCCTTTGAAAATAGCACCTGAGTATAATGCTGGGTTATTTCTGTTTTGCATTAATACATATGCTGAGAAATGAAAAGAAATTTAACATGAAACTTAAACTCTATAATATATAGAGAGACAACCTTACAGTACAATCAAGTGACATTGACTACTTCAAAATACACCCATGTTGCGTTTAGCTAGATTGCTTATCCACAGTTTGTATACTAAACTATATTGGCTATGTCTTAAATAAACTTTTGTACACAAAAAGCAAGTTCGAACAGATATATTTGGTATTTGTTTCTATTTTTCTTTGACACTTATCAGAAACACTAAAATACCCTTGTACCACATTAACTCAAAAATGACAAAACTGACTCTAATCATCTTTGCTTCTGTGGACTTGATGACAATAAGTAAATGCTGTATAGTTATTTACACTGCATTGACTTCCAAATTAGAATGGAAGGAATGAAAAAATACCATTATCCAAGTGGAAAAAATGACCTAGTAGCATAATGTAATTTTCTATTAAAAATTATAATCTTTGCATCACCATAAAAATCCATTTCAAAGGTGCCATTATCTTTGAATCACCTGCCCTGTGCCATCAGAGATGATGAGGACAGAGCCAGCTTCATTGTCGTTTTCCTGCACAATGAGTTTATAAAACAATAGAATGTAGCTCTTTCCACTGCTTCTACTGCAGGAGGCTCTGGCATTTGGCAGTAAAGCCTGCATGCTGAGGGGGGTGGTAACTTGATGTACTGCATCCACCAGATGTGATGCTCGTTGTGCTCGACTTTTCAGCCAAATCTGGAAGATTATTCATAGGAAATTAGATTGTAAATGCAGATAGGATTTTTAATATTCCTGCTGTCCACATTTTTCCAATTGTATAATGGGATGATAACTACGCTTGAGAAGGCTCAGCCCTTACTCATCATCATATAGACAACCTTGGAAATAAGAGAAAGAAATCATTTCTGCCCTCTTTGCATCCCTGAGGAGACTAAGGTAGGTGCAAATGGATTTGCAAAATGGCTCTCAGTACCCCATGCTGGCAGCGTAATTGCTTTGGTAGTACTCTTGTAAAATTTGTCTGTTGAAAGAAGGATACCTAGGGATTAGGCCCTATCTTAAATCAGTACTGTATTTTATAACTGCATCACAATCCATGAAGAAGTAAGATGGAAGGAGGATGGATGGTGGCTGCGAGATTGCCCTCCATTTTTGTTTTCCATCCAGCCACTCCTTTCCTGCTCCAGTCCTGCATTTGTTCCCCATTATACTTCAGCCTCTTGATAAAGTAGGCAAACATTTTCAGTCATAGAAAGACATTTTCTATGTTCAGTTCTCCTGAAGACATAAATCCACTGAGTTCTATTGTCTTCATTACAGAGTGCAGGGACTACTGAATGATACTTCGAGTGTCAAGTTTAGTGTCAAACTAACAGTTTATTATATTTTAAAGACTTCTAAGTTACTCTAAGTATTTTAAAATTTGTGGTTCTTTGATCTGATTGATTGTATTTATCTCTTGAATATACTTCACTGAACAGAACATTTTTACTTTTGAGATTTTTTTTGAAGTTTATTGCTTAATATTTTTCTTTTCCTTTTGAGTGTGTGTGTGTGTGTGATTCTCATACTTCATTTCTTATTTGACAAATGGTTAGAAATGTAACCTAAACCCCTTTGTGGCAAGAGTGCCTGTTAGTCCTGCAACATCTATTCCCCTCTTTCAAGACAATGAACTCCCCTAATTTTAATTAGGCACATAATTCCCTAGAATAAAGACTACACTTCCCAGCTTTCTTTATACTTAGGGTGAGCATGTAACTTAATCCTTATCAAGGAGATGTTAGTAGAAATGTTGTTTGATGGTTTTTAGGATTGTTTCTTAAAAGATGGAAAGAGTATGCTCCTTTCTTTATTGATGTCCCCTAATTTATCTTGTTGCCCAGGAAGCAAATGTGAGTCAAAATTGCCATTTGGAAAGAATTGGATTAGGCCCTAAGAGATGGTTGGCCAGAGAAGTTAAATGAGCTTGATTACCTCAGGATTTGGGGAAAGCAAAGTCTACCTCCAACAGATTCCATGCAGGTGGCTGCTGTATGACTTCTGAACTCTCTAAGGTATAGGTCTGAAATCAGAACTATAACTGGGATATACCATCCCCTCATTCTAGATTACTAAATTTAGGCTAGATTTAGGGAAATGAGGTAGATTAATAGAGATGCAGTTTGTGAAAATAACTCAGACATCTTCTGGGCCTTACTGACTCACAGTAGAAAGATGTTCTGGTCTTGTATCAGAGGTAGTAGCAGAAAATAATGAATTATAAATAATTAACTTTGTGCTTTGATAGTGGAGGCTACAAAGAAAGTAGTAGCATTTATGGCATCCTATAGATTTGTAATATTACTTGAAATCTGGAATTGTGATACCTCCATATTTGTTTTTCCTTTGCAAGATTGTTTTGGCTGTTTGGGGTCTTTTGTGGTTCCATACAAATAGGATCATTTGTTCTAGTTATGTGAAAAATGCTACTGGTATTTTGATGGGGATTACATTAAGTGTATATATTGCTTTGAGTAGTAAGAACATTTTTGTTTTAAGATTTTATTTATTTATTCATGAGAGACACACAGAAAGAGGCAGAGACATAGGCAGAGGGAGAAGCAGGATCCCTTTGGGGGAGCCCATCCCAGGACCCCAGGATCATGACCTGAGCCAAAGGCAGATGCTCAACCATTGAACCACCCAGGTGCCCGGGGACATTTAAATAATATTTGCTTTTTAAATCCATGAGCATAGAGTATCTTTCCATTTGTTTGTGTTGTCTTCAATTTATTTCATCAATGTTTTATAGTTTTCAGAGGGCAGGGCTTTCACCTCCTTGGTTAAGTTTACTTAGGTATTTTATTATTTTTGGTGTAGTAAATAGGATTGCTTTTTAAATTTCTCTTCTTGTTGCTACAGTATTAGTGTATAGAAATGCAATGGATTTCTGTACAATGACTTTGTATTGTACAAACTTACTGAATTTATTAGTTTGAGTAGATTTTTCGTAGAGTCTTTAGGGTATCATGTCATCTGTGAATAGTGAAAGTTTTACTCCTTGCTTGCTAATTTGGATGCCTTTTATTCCTTTTTATTGTCTGATTCCTGCAGCTGGACTTCTAATACTATGTTGAATAAAAGTGGTGAGAGTAGACATCCTTGTTTTGTTTCTGATCTTAGGGGAAAGCTTTCAGCTCTTCAGCATTGAGTTTTATGCTAGATGTGGGTTTTCCATATACAGACTTTATTATGTTGATGTAGGTTACCTCTAAATCTACTTTGTTGAGGGTTCCTATCATGAATAAATGATTACTTTGTCCAGTGCTTTTTTACATCTGTTGAAATCATCATATCATTTTTATTCTTTCTCTGATGTGATATAGCACATTGAATTATTTGTGAATATTGAATCACCCTTGCACATCAGGAATGAATCCCTCTTAACTATGGCAAATGATTGCTTTAATGTATTATTGGATTCATTTTGCTAGTATTTTGTTGAGGGTTTTTGCATCTATGTTCATCAGAGATAGCGGCCTGTAGTTGTCTTTTTTTTTTTTTTTTGTAGTATCTTTATCTGGTTTTGGTGTCAGTGTAATGCAGACCTCAAAGAATGAATTTGGAAGTGTTCATTCCTCTTCCTTTTTTTTTTTTTTTTTTTGGAATAGTTTGAGAAGAATATGCATTAAGTCTTCTTTAAATGTTTAATAGAGGGCAGCCTGGGTGGCTCAGCAGTTTAGCGCCGCCTTCAGCTCAGGGCCTGATCCTGGAGACCTGAAATCAAGTCCCATGTCAGGCTCCCTGCATAGAGCCTGCTTCTCCCTCTGCCTGTGCCTCTGCCTCTCTCTCTCTCTCTCTCTCTCTGTCTCTCTCTCGGTGTCTCTCATGAATAAATAAAATTTTTTAAAAAATAAATAAATGTTTGATAGAATTCCCCTATAAAGTGTTTTGGTCTTGGACTTCTGTTGGGAGTTTTTTGATTACTGATTCAGTTTCATTGGTAGTAATCTGTCTATTTAAATTATTTATTTATTTCTGACTCAATTTTGGTAGGTTATATGTTTCCAGGAAATTATTTGTGTCTTCTAGTTTGTCCAGTATGTTGGCATATAATTTTTCATAATATTCTCTTATATTTGTATTTCCATAGTGTCAGTTATTATTTCTCCTTTTTCATTTGTGATTTTGTTGAGTCCTGTCTCTCTTGTTTTGATGATACTGGCTAGAGATTTATAAATTTTGTTGATCTTTTCAAAGAACCAGCTTCTGATTTCATTGATCTGTTCTATGATTGTTCTTTTCAGTTGTTTCTGTTTTATTTCTACTCCATTCTTTAATATTTCTTTCTCTCTGCTAGTTTTGGGTTTTGTTTGCTCTTTTTTTTTTTTAGCTCTTTTAGGTGTAATGCTAGGTTATTTATTTGATATTTGTCTTCTTGAGATAAGCCTGTATTGCTTATAAACATCCCTTTTAGAACTGTTTTTGCTATTTTGCAAAGATTTTGGACCCTTGTGTTTTCATTTTCATTTGTCTCCATGTATTTTTTTAAAAAGTTTCTCTTTGATTGCTTGGTTGACCCATTCATTGTTTAGTAGCATGTTATTTAACCTCCATGTATTTGTGGTCTTTTAGATTTTTTCTTGTGGTTGACTTCTAGTTTCATTGCATTGTGGTCAGAAAAGATGCATGAAATGACTTTGACCTTTTTGAATTTGTTGTAACTTGCTTTGTGGCCTTACATATGATCTATTCTGGAGAAAGTTCCATGTGCACTTGAAAAAAATGTGCATTCTGCTGTTTTAGAATGGAATGTTCTGACTATATCTTTTAAATCCACCTGGTCCAGTGTGTCATTCAAAGTCACTGTTTCCCTGTTGATTTTCTGTTGGGATGATCTGTTCATTGATGTAAGTGGGGTGTTAAAGTCCCCTACTATTATTGTATTACCATTCATTAATTCTTTTATTGTTATTAACTGTTTTAATTATTTGGATGTGCCCATGTTGGATGCATAAATATTTATAATTATTATGTCTTCTTGTTGGTTGTCCCCTTAATAATTATATAGTGTCCTTCTTTCTCTCTTGTTACACACTTTATTTTTTATTTATTTATTTTCTTAGAGAGAGAGACTGTGCATGTGTGCATGGGGGAAGAACAGAGGGAGAGGGAAATAGAGAATCTTACACAGGCTCCACACCCAGTGTGGAGCTTGATGTAGGATTTGATCTCATGACCCTGTGATCATGACCTGAGCAGAAATCAAAAGTTGCTTAACTCACTGAACCACCCAACCACCCCCTACAGACTTTGTTTTAAAGTCTATTTTGTCCTACATAAGTATTGCTACTCTGGTTTTCTTTTGACATTCATTTGCGTAATAAGTTTTTCTCTATCCCCTCACTTTCAATCTGCAAGTATCTTTAAGTTTGAAATGAATCTCTTATAGGTAGTATATGAATGCATGTTGTTTTTTTATCCACTCTGTGACCCTGTGTCTTCCTATAGAAGTGTTAGTCTGTTACTATTTGAAGGAGTTTTGATAGGTATGTATTCATTGTCATTTTGTTACTTGCTTTATGGTGGTTCCTTTTTTCCTCTTGCTCTCTTCTCTTATGATAAGAGCTTTCTTTCTTTAGTAATATATTTAGATTTCTTTCTCTATTTTTTGAGCAACTGTTACTGGTTTTTTGATTTCTGGTTATCATTAGGTTTGTAATAATATCTTCTGCATATAGCAGTCTATAGTAAGTTGATGGTTGCTTAAGTTTGAACCATTCTTTTCCCTTCCCCCATGATTTAGTTATATGGTATAATAGTTTATATCTTGTTATTTTGTGAGTCCCTTGAATGATTTTTATAGATATACTTATTTTTACTGCTTTTCTGCTTCCTTACTCTATTTCCACTCACAGGGTCACCTTTAACATTTCTTAAAGGGATGGTTTAGTGGTCATAAATTCCTTTAACTTTTGTTTGGGAAAAGTTTCTCTCCTATTCTGATTGTTAGCCTTACTGGATAGAGTATTATTGGTAGCAGATTTTTTCCTTTCAGTACTTTGAATACATCACACCACTTCTTTCTGGCCTGCAAAAACTCTGTTGAAAAATCAGATGATAGCCTTAAGTGGTTGGTCTTGTATGTAACTGCTTTCTTTTTTTTTTGCTGCTTTTAAAATTTTCTTTGTCGCTACTTTTTGCCATCTTAATTACTATGCATCTTGATATGAATCTCTTTGTGTTGATTTTGTCGGAGAATTTCTATTGTCTCTGGATCTGGATTTCTGTTTCCTTCTCCACATTCAGAACATTTTCAAATATTAGTTCTTTAAATAAATTTTCTGCCCCTTGACTAAGAATCAGAATTGATGGGCGGTATTTGCTATGGAATCCCCCAGGACAGCGTGGACCCTGCTGGATACAGTGTATGGTATATGTAAGTAGTGCTCTATACTTAGTGTAGTCATGGCACTATACTGCAGCTTACAACAAGCAAAATGAAAAGTTGATAGTATTACTAAATTTTCCTCTATCCTGTACATTTCAAAAAAAAAAAAGGCATATGCAATATTTACATTTTTAATTTAGTTTACAGAATGGAACCGAAATGTATAAATGTTATGTTTGCTAAAACTTCACAATGTATATTGGGTCTTTGTACATTTTGCCTGACTTACCTTAAATTTAAAATATTTTTTGCTATATAAACTTTAACAGTTATTAAACAGTGTTTTCTTTTTGGCTACATATTGTTTCTGGATATCAAGATGTTAAATATATTTCTTGCTATTGTCATATGACAAAAGACCTTATCTTGCTCTATCTTCCACTGTACACTCTGTATATAAGGGTCAATGTGACGCTGCTGGAGATGACAATAAATGGATCTAGAATAGTGCATTGTATTTAGTCTATATTGATCATGGATGCTCTCCTTAACAGCCATATGCAATAAAATAAAATACATTATTTATGAAATGAAAAAAAAATTTTCTGCCCCTTTTCCTTTCTCTTCATATCTGGGATTCTTATAATGTGAATGCTATTATACTTGATGGTGTCACCGAGCTCCTTAGGTCTATTCTCATTTTACATGATTTTTTTTTCACCTGCTAGCTTGATTACGTTTCTGCCTTCCTGGTCAGTGATTTGCTTTTCTTCTTTTAAGTCTACAATTTATTCCATCTCGTGTATTTTTAATTTCATTCGTTGTGTTCTTCATCTCTGGTTCTTTAGTTCTTAAGGTCTCAATGATGTCCGCTCTTTTCTCAAATCCGGTGAGTATCTTTATGATCATTACTTTAAATTCTCTATCAGGCATATTATCTCCATTTTTGCTTAGGTCTCTTACTATGATTTTGTCCTGTTTCTTCATTCTGTCTCCTCATTTTATCTAACTCTGTGTCTGTTTCTCTGTGTTACGAAAGACAGCTATATCTCCTGCACTTGAAAGTCATGACTTTTTAAGAAGAGATCCTCTAGTGCCCTGATGTGCAGTGTCCCCTCTTCACTAAAACCTGGCACTTCAGGAGTATGTATTATGTGTGGTTCTTGAATCCTGCTGTTATGGCTCAGCCACTTTTTCCTCAGTGCCATCACCTGTAATGGCTCTCTTTACCTCTTGTGGACCCAGTGGTGTTGGTGGCCTAGTCGAAGGACACTTGGAGCTTGAGTTGAGTCAGATCACATTTGACAGAGATGTAGTAGCATCAAGCTGCAGGGTGCTTTCATTTTGCTGTCCCTTGAGAAGCTCTCATTGATGGCCACAGCCGGTAGTCAGACTAGCTGTCTGCTTACAGCCCACTGCTTGGGCCTCCATCTGGCTGGTGTGTTATCTTTTTCTTTCTCTCTCTGGGGTACCTCTCTGGGGTAAAATGACTAGAGGAGTCATTTTAGAGTGGTGCTGGCCACTGTAGGGGCTGTTTGTGCACTACCAGGCCTATGGCATCACCCTGAATGGGCTCCAGCCAAGAGTGTTTAGGAGAGGACAAATATGCTGAAGAATGGCAGGTGGGTAGAATGGCAGAGCAATGGTGCTAGTGAGCTTTGTGTACTGGTTTTCTCTGTGGGAGGGGCCCTGAAGTGCCTGGACTGAGACAGGCTATCTGGAGGGATAAATTGGTGGAAGCACACAGCCTGGGGGTAGGGTGAAGAGGGCTCAGGCTGCAGTGTTAGCAAGGTAAGTCCCCTGTGGCTGTGTGTGTTTACTCTGGGAGGTGGGGGAGGGGAATGGAGCCTTCCAATTCCTTTCTTCCTAGAGGATTTCCCTAGAGATCCCTGTCCCTCCAGAACAAGCTCTGAGATTAGTAAATAAATCTCTCTTCTGTATGCCCCAGGCACCTTTCAAACTGCTGCTTCTTTGTGATATCTCCATGAGCTGTCCAATTGTGTTGTCTCTTTAAGGGCAATGGGATTCAATGTCTCTTGCCTAGTGACTGTCCCAGAACCAAGCCCATTGTTTGTTTTTTCCTTTCCTTTTCTTTTGTTTCCTTTCCTTTCCTTTCCTTTCCTTTCCTTTCCTTTCCTTTCCTTTCCTTTCCATTCCTTTTTCTTTCTTCTTTCTTTCTTCTTTCTTTCTTTCTTTCTTTCTTTCTTTCTTTCTTTCTTTCTTTCTCTTTCTTCTTTCTTTCTTTCTTTCTTTCTTTCTTTCTTTCTTTCTTTCTTTCTTCTTTCAAGTTTTAAGACTAGCTGGTTATAAAGACTCATGAAATTTCTCCCTCTGGTTCTTGAAGCCAAATATTAGGGGATTAGTCTTCCCTATGTAGCTCCCTGGTGTGCAGGTCTGTTTCTCTCCCTTTTCCATGTGCCTATGGCATCTCTCCCACTGTACAATCCCATAACCCACTTAGCTTCCAACTGTGTCTCTGCCCTTCCTACCCTGTCAACTTGGCTTCTTCTCTGCGTAGTTGTGGGGTCTGTTCTGCTAGTCTTGAGTTCATTTTCTGTGTAATTTATACTAATGTTATCACCTGGTTGTATCCTTAGTATAGTTCATTAGGAAAAAGACTGGTTTAGAGAGCATATTTTTTTTTTATAGAATATGAACACTGGTAAAAATAGTCCTCAGTAGTGTTTGCATTGGCAGTAAAATGATAGAAAGCAAAGTATTGTTCTGTCACATCATTTTTATGCAGTTCTTTTAATCTAAGTTACAAGTAAGAAGACATAAAGAATTTTTTCCCAGCTTTTTATTTTGATGTACTCTCAATAGTTTATTTTTGCTTTTGTTTTCCTTACCTGAGGAGACATAACTATGAAAATGCTGCTAGGGTTGATGTCAAAGAGATTACTGCCTAAGGAATTTTTTATGGTTTCAGGTCTCACATTTAAGACTTTAGTCTATTTTTAAAAAGATTTTATTTATTTATTCATGAGAGACACACAGAGAGAAGCAGAGACATAGGCAGAGGAAGAAGCAGGCTCCTCACAGGGAGCTTAACACAAGACTGGATCCTGGGACCCCAAGATCATGACCTGAGCTGAAGGCAGATGGTCAACTGCTGAGCCACCCCAAGTGTCTCAGGATTTCAATTTACTTTGAGTTTATTTTTGTCTATGGTGTAAAAAAAGTGGTCCAATTACATTCTTCACTATTTATTGAAGAGACTGGCTTTTCTCCATCATATATTTTTGGGTCTTTGGTTGCAGATTAACTAACCATATAAGCGTGGATTTATTTCTGGGTGCTCTATTCTATTCCATTAATCTATGACTATTTTTGTGCCAGTATCACAGTGTTTTGATTACTACAGCTTTATAATATATCTTGAAATCCAGAATACCTCCAGCTTTGTTCTTCTTATTCAAGATTGCTTTGGCTATCCACAGTCTTTTGTGGTTTCATACAAATATTAGTATTATTTGTTTTAGTTATATGAAAAATGCTATTGGTATTTGACAGGTATTGCATTGAATCTGTAGATTGTTTTGGGAAGCCTGGGCATTTTAATAATATTAATTCATCCAGTCTATGAGTATGGAATAGCTTTTCAATTATTTGTGTTATCTTCAATTTCTTTGATCAGTGTCTTATAGTTTTCAGTCTTTTATCTATTTGGTTAAATTTATTGGTAGGTATTTCATTCTTTTTGGTGTACTGTAAATGGGATTATTTTCTTAATTTCTTTCTGCTTTTTCACTATCAGTGTATAGGAATGAAACAGCTTTCTATATATTAATTTTAGTTAATTGAGTTGATTTATTCTAGTATATCTTTGGTGGAGTTTTAGTTTTCTATATATAGTCATTTCATCTGCATATAGGGACAGTTTAACATTTTTTGGTTGCCTTTGTTTTTATTTCTTTTCTGATTGCTGTAGCTAGGATTTCCAGTACTATGCTGGATAAAAATGGCAAGAGTGGACATCCTTGTCATGCATGTTCTTGATCTTATGGGAAAAGCTGTCAGTTACCACTGACTATGATGTTAACTGTGGTTTATCCTACGTGGATTTTATTATGTTGAAGTATGTTCCCTCTAAACCCACTTTGAGAGTTTTTGTCATGAATATATGTCACATTTTGTCAAAAGTTTTTTTCTGCATCTATTGAGATGAGTATATGGTTTTTATTCTTCATTTTATTGATGGAGTACATCACATTGATTTGTGGATATTAAACCAGGAAGGATATTTATTTAACCAAAAATTCTTCAAAATAATAACTCTTTTGATCAACATTTTCTTGTGTATTTGTAATGAGCTTGCTGGGTTTTGCTAACAAATATGCATACTGTGTATATTCCTTATTTTTACTATACATTTGCTTTAACTGCCTTTGCCAAATCATCTAACATCAATGTATTAAAAAAAAAATGCATGACTGGCTCCAGGTAGTAGTCCATTTGGTTTGGACTAGTCTCCAATCAACCTCTTTTCTTTAAAACACAAAGCTAGTAATAATGTACCATTTCTGTTTTTATAGAGTTTGATGAGCTTTAAAATGTTTTGAATTCTTAGGGAAAAGTTGGCCTGTAAATAAAATTCGAGCTAACTTTTATTTTAAATTTGGTAGCTTGGTATAGTTCTTAAATAGGCCCAGTCCTCATATTAGACTTAGGCATTTTATTGTGAGTATTCTGTTTTTGCCAGTATTCTTAAAATAGAATTTGATGGTCTAGGTATTCTTTTTCAGTGGGTTTTGCAGCATTTTCACTTCTGTTTCCTAACAGACATTTTATATATTTCATGTCAATGTCTAATAATCTTCTAGGGGTAACGATGTGCTTTACTTATCATTAAAGGCTAAGGCTATATGGGAAGTCTACTGATATGAACTGTGGAGAGTCAGCAGTATTGCAGTCAATAAGTCAGGGCTGTGTTGAGGGCTCCAAGGAGACTAAATATTTTATTCACAGAGTAATTCAATGTATGTCTGAAGGTTTCTTCCAAGAGTATGCCTATCAGGAAAATGCTGAATATATAATATTAGCAAGAGAAAAGCAATTTTAGCCACATGTATCTCTGCCAAAGTGAGTTGGCTAGTATCCTGTAAGATACACTTGAAGCACATACAGAACTTTATTTTTTAAAGGGAACAATGTAACTCTTCACCTAAAGCTAAAAGCTGAAAAGTGAATTCTTTATCTTGACATACCCTCCCTTTCCCCCCAAATTATAGAGTGAGGAATGTTTAGCCATCCTAGTGATCTAATAGACTAGCTGTCTGAAATAATTTAAAGTGCTTTGCAATAGCTGTGACTATATTCATTGTGAAGTTTAAAATACCTCTTTTCCCCCCACCCACGTGAAAACTTTGGTTTGAACATTTAAATATAGATATCTCTGCTAATAACTAAACTCCTGAAGAGGTTGCCTGTAATATCTGAAAGTGTGTTAAATAGGAAAATAATCAGTCTTCCGTTCTCAAGTTATTGTTACACATTTAGAGACAGTTATTCAATGTCTATAATTTATGAATGAGAGAAAGGGCATAAAACTCTCTTCTAAAACAAATATTACCTCCTATGACCCTCAGGTTTTATTCCTTGGGTAGTCAGGTTTTTATCTATAGGTTGAAATCAGACTACAATCTCAACCTTGACTGTACTTCGGTATCACCTGAGGAGCTTTAAAATGTCCTTGCATCTAGATCCCAGAACCAGAGTTTCTGAATTAATTGCTCTGAAGTATGCCTTAGCCATTGGTTGAGTGACTGTAGAGGAAGCTAAGATGCAGCTTCTAGGTAACCCATTAAAACTCTCATGGTGATTCTTCTACTGTTTGTCATGACATACATGATCCTAAGTCTTATGGAGTCAAAGAGAAGGGAAAACAATATATATTTTTTTAACTGTTAGAGTGGGAAAAGAGATTTGTCACCCATATGAGCTTTTTCCAAAGTAACCTTCTTTAAGTTGTACTACAGGATCATAGCTTTGTATCCATGACTAAGTAAAAAAAAAAAATGACATCAGTAAAACCTCTGACGATTCTGTATACCAACAAAATTTGGTTGACAGTACACAAATCAAAGTAATATTGGGAGACAATTTTCACTGCATCTCTTATGTGCTGCATGTCTTGAAAGCAGAAGCACTATCTTTTGTTCCAGACTCCTTTCCAGGATGTTTGTATAGTGAATAGCTTTGGAAGATAAACACAGTATCTCCTTTTGGAGCAAATGGCTAGCTAGCATGCTTACCATCTACTGTGAACATTATATGTTTGCTAAGCTCAGGATTTTTCTCCAATAATATAAGACACTCTATATTCAACATTTACCTGGGCCTATCATCATTCCTTGTAGGAATGATGGGACAGAAGGAAGTGATGAAAATATACTGATGCTCATGTTTCTTGTTTGGCCAAGAGTAATAAAGCACTTTGTCTCTGGCTCAAGAGTCTCATGTCTTCTCTAAGCATCCATAGAACAGCAGCCGTCTAGATTGTTGGTTTCCCAGTAGTTAAAATTCTCAGACCTTTCACAGTTATTACCAAGTAACAATGCTACAACATTTTTAAGAACTTTAAAGAAAAGAACGCCTGAGTCAAGGGTTATTTTGTTGTGGCTTCCTTAATGTAGCAAGTCTATATAACATGTTTTAACCATGGAGAAGAGCCAGGAATACTGTACTCATTAGGTTTCTTTGAGGTTTTTAGAGATAGAGACCTTCATCTAACCAAGCCATGACTGGAGGACTTGAAAAATGGTAATCATTCAAATTATTTAAGTGGAAATCTAAGAAACTTAAAGTGAGGACAAGTGTTGAAGGCAAGTATGTTAATAAGTTGTAATGAATGGACGACACAACTAAATGCTGGGAGGTAAATAAAAGGATAAAGAGAAATGTAGAATAGACTCATTGACTGCTATGTAGTGAATAAATAATCATAAAAGGATATTATCAAAAGCTAGTCACCTCTACATTAGATGCCTTTTTAGGAAAAAAGAGAATTTGAAGCATTATAAAATGCATGAGTAAAAAAATAACTACTAGAACAGTAATTTAAACTTTACTAAGTAACAAAGAAATACAATAAAACATTAAAAAATAAATTAGAAATGGTAATAACACAAAGTACATACAGTAAATACAGCATAGAATAGGCCAATCATAAGAATTATATCAATAAATATAAATAGGCCTATCTCACTCACTGAAAGGGAAGGATTTTCATATTGGCTTACAAAGTACAGTTATACTGTAAGATAAAGTGATTCACAGTGGCTAAAAAGTAATGGACTAGTGTAGCACAGCACATAAATGTAAACAGTAAAAATATGACCAGTTATCATACTGGTAAAAGACAAGGGAGAAAGCAGGCCAAAAGTAACAGATGAGAAAGAAACATTAGAAAGTAAAGGCTACATTTACGTTGGTGATAAAACAGTATGGATCCCATTGCACCAAACAGCAAAAACTTTACAAGGCAAAAGAAAGGACAGATGCAAAGCAATAGTAAGTAGACTTTAAAATGACATTCTTAGTCTAATACAGATTAAGCAGACAAAAATTAGGAAGTATTTAGATCAAAGCAGCACTACTAGTAAGGTAGATCTTACAGATGTCAAACTTCCTAAAAGCACAGGAACGTTTACAAAATATAAAAAC
Organism: Canis lupus dingo; assembly: GCF_003254725.2. Taxonomy (NCBI): domain Eukaryota; kingdom Metazoa; phylum Chordata; class Mammalia; order Carnivora; family Canidae; genus Canis; species Canis lupus. The sequence goes on along the minus strand of NC_064256.1, from coordinate 15,463,629 downwards.
AATAAATTCCATATAACAGAAAAAGTGTAAATAGTAATCTCTTATCACAGTGCAATAAACTAGAATAGTGACAAAATAAAAAAGCCAAAATCACTTTAATATGAAAATCGAAAACCCTTGAAATGGTAAAAGGAAAATAAAAAGTGAATTTTTAAGAATTTCTAAACAAAAATAATAAAACTCTCTATGTTAAACTCTATGGGGTACAACTTAAAGCAGTGACTAGAAGAAAATTCTTAAGCCTAACTTTTTTTTTTAAAGATTTTATTTATTTATTCATGAGAGACACACACACACACACACACACACAGAGAGAGAGAGAGAGAGAGAGAGAGACAGAGACACCGGCAGAGGGAGAATCAGGCTCTGCTCAGGGAGCCTGAAGTGGGACTTGATCCTGGGACTCCAGGATTACGCCCTGGGCTGAAGGCAGGCACTGAACCACTGAGCCACCCAGGGATCCCAACCATAACTTCTTTTTTCAATAAAAAAGAATGACATACATAAGATATATTCCTAGCTCAAATAGCTAGCAAAAAGAAAGGTGTAAGACAGAATAAATATAAAAGCACAATGAGATAGAAAGAAAAACATTAAAACAACAAATAAATTACAATGCTGGCTGTTTAAGAAAAATTCAACAATATAGACCAAGCCCTAACTGGCCTTTAAAAAAAACGTGAAAAACACAAGTCAGCAAAATAAAGTATAAAGGGAAACACTATTGGGAAAGAAGAAATCTCTATCTTTTTCAAAATTTGAAATTCTATGTAATAGTATAATTTATTAAGAAAATATAATCTCCTAAATTGATGCTAATTGAGATTGAAAATTTAAGCAAGCTGAACTTCTTTGGAATAAATAAAGCAAGCAATGAAGAACTATCCCAGTAAAAGCTTCACACTAAGATGACTTCATGGGATGTTGAAAAAAAAATCAGAGAAACTTGATCCCAGTTCTGCTTGAAATATTCCAGTAAATAGGAAAAAGATAGAAAACTTCCAAATTATTTTTATGAAACAAGTATAATACTGTTTCTGAACTAAGAATGCCAAAGAAGTAGTGACTATGAATGTAAGAGTTCTCAATCAAATATTGCTACACACAACCTAACACACATTAGAAAAGAATAAACAATGATGAGTGGTGAGACAATGGGTGCTTTCCTTCTAACGCTGAGAATAGGACAAGGATGTCCTCTCTCACTACTCCTACTCAACATGGTTCAGGAAGTCCTAGTTAGTGCAGGAAGAGAAGGAAAAAATTTAAAATATACACATGTTGGAAACAAGAAATAAAACTATTTTTTGTAGATGATAGATTGTCTATACAGAAGATCTGAAATCTACAAAAATCTCATCAACGTGCACATATACTAAGACTTCAGGACACAAAGTGAATATATAAAATCAATTGCTTCTCTATATATCAGCAATGAAAAACTAGAATTGAAATAAAAAGATAGCATTTTCAAAAACCTGCTTAAATACAAGTCTAAGAGAAAATATATAGGATCTATATGTCAAGAATGATAAAATGTTGGTTAAAAATCAAATATTTTAAATAGAGGTATAGAATATATGCATGTATTGGTATGACTCAATATTGTTGAAATATTCTTTCCAACTTGATTTCTGAATTCAGAACAATCCCTGTCAAAATTCCAGTAAACTATTTTGTAAATATAAAGAAACTGATTTAAAATTTATATATAGAAAGGCAAAAAACTTAGAATACAATACTAAAGAAGAAGAACAAAATTGGAGGACTTGCAGTACTGGATTTTAAGATTTCAAAAAAACTATAGTAATTATGATGATGTATTGGCAAAAGTCTAGATACATAGATCAGTGGAAGAGAATAGAGAGCCCAGAATTAGACCCACATAAATACAGCCAACTAATTTTTGACAAAAATACGGAAGCAATTTAAAAGAGAAAAGATAGTCTTCAACATATGGTATTGAAAATATTGTTCATTCATATGCAAAAATGTACTTAGACACAGACCTTATACTTTCACAAAAATGAACTCAAAAGGCATCATAGACTAGTGTAAAATTCAAAACTATAAAAGTTTTAGGAAGCATAGGAAAGAAAATCTACATAACCATGGGTTTGGTGATGAGTTTTTAGGTAAAACACTAAAAGTACAATTCTTAAGAGAAAAAAAAAATTGTTGGAGTGGACTGTAGGGAAAAGATCTGAATAGACACCTTACCAATAAAATGACAAATATTCATATAGTAAGATGCCCAGCAACATTTGTCAAAAGGAAAATGCAAATTAAAACAATAAGATATCATTATATACCCACCAAAATGGCTAAAATCTGAACAACTAAAAATACTGACTGTTGTGTGGAAGAGCAATGACTTTACCACTCACTCATTGCTGATGAGAGAGCAAAATGATGCAGCTATATAGGAAGATAATCTGGTAGGTTTGTTTTTTTTCTTTTAAAGCTAAACCTACTGTCACCACACAGTCTGAATTACCTATCTAGATATTTAACTGATTTGAAAACTAAGTCCACATTCCACACAAAAATAACATGCAAACATTTATAGCAACTTTATAAATGATTGCCTAAAACTGGAGGCAAACAAGGTGCTTTAATATATGACTTGGTAAACAAATTGTGGTACATCCATACAATGGAATGTTATTCAAGAATAAAAATGAATGAACTGCTAAACAATGAAAAGACAGGGAGGAACTTTAAATGCATATTACTAAGTAAAAGAAGCCAGTCTGAAAAGGCTACATAGTACACAATTCAATTTGTGACTTTATAGAGTAGGCACAACTATAAATACACTGAAAAGATCAGTAGTGCCAATTGCCTAGGATGATGGAAAGAGCTAGAGCCAAATAGGTGGAGCACTGAGGATTTCTTTGTAGGGTGATGACACTTTGCTGCATGACACTGTAATGTTGCATGCTGACATTAGATAATTGATAAATGATTAGAATTGACTGTGCAAAGAAAGAAGTTAACGTATACAAGTTAAAAATCATTCATTTAAGAGGTCAGGGATCCTAGGATGGAAAGCAGAATATGACACTATAATCGAAAGGAACTACAAATGCGTGCAACAGCCTCACTGCCAAAGGTAGGGGGAAAGGGTGCTGATCTAAGTAACTTTGGAAATAGTGAAGTCTGTAGGCCTAAAAGCAAAAAAGAGCTGGATGTAAGCACTGTTCTCTAGATTATAAAGTCATATATTTCAGGCATGTGCGTTAACAATTCTGAAACCACTATACACACATAAGAATTGAAAATTAAGTAAAAGGATCAAGGAAATCCAATTTGTCACTGGTGGCTTAGATAAGCAAGAGCAGAAGGCCAAAATGGTCCATACAGTAATGGATTAGAGCTGAAGACATTGGTATGAACTCATGTTTAGCTTATAATAGATAAAGATGGATACATTTAGAAATATGTATAGCTATGTATTATATAAATGGTTTAGTGTACACATACACATTTCTTGCCTTCTAAGCTGAGAAAGCCTAAAAGAAATGACACTTTGTAGCAGTGAACACACCCAGCACCCAGATCTTGGTTTCTTTCTTTTTTTTTTTTAATATTATATTTACTTATTCACGAGAAACAGAGAGAGAGAGAGAGAGAGACAGAGACAGAGACAGAGACACAGGCAGAGGCAGAAGCAGGCTCCATGCAGGGAGCCTGACGTGGGACTCGATCCCGGGTCTCCAGGGTTACACCCTGGGCTGAAGACGGCTCTAAACCACTGAGCCACCCCGGCTGCCCAGATCTTGGTTTCTAATAACATTCTTAGTAAAAACAAGCCAGAGCCCTTGGAGAAATGGTTAATTCTAGAGTTGCAGCCATAAATATACAAGATGACCCTGGAGTATTTTGTAGAGCCAGAAAGGAAGGAAGTGCTCAAGAAAATACTATGCTGGAGGTATGTTGAAGGAACATAGGAGTCCAATGAAAGAGCTCTCAGTGGACAAAGGTAGAACAATCTGAACAACAAAATTAATAAAATGTTATTGGATTATAATTTGAAGTATAAAATAAAAATAAAGAGCTAGTTTTTGTAGGTAGTTACTCTCAAGGACGTGAATTTCCCATGCCTTAAGTATGGGCTACACTTAGTAACTTCCTTCCAATGAGAACATAAAAGAAGAGGAAATGGGTGGAGTGCCTTTAGGATGGAGAAATTTGATAAACCCTTCAGTGATCAGTGTTACAATCAGCAGTGAGAAGTCATATTGGTAATGTAATCCTTTATATGATGTGATGTGAAATGAAAATGCATTTATTTCTGTGGTCTTCCTCTTTAAGGTCTATAATCCTGGTCCAATCATGAAAAGGGAAAATCAGACAAATCCTAATCCCAATTTTCCCAATTAAAGGAAATTTTCTAAAAACAAAGTCTGAGGGGCTCCTGGGTGGCTCAGCCAGTTGAGTGTTTGCCATTGGCTCAAGTCATGATCTCAGGGTTCTGGGATTGAGCCCTACGTTGGGCTCCCTGCTCAGGGATGAGTCTGTTTCTCCTTCTCCTTCTGCTCCTCGCCACTCTCATGGTCTCTCTCTCTCTCTCTCACAAATAAATAGATCAATCAATCAAACAAACAAAAACAAAGTCAGACCTGAAAGTAAAAAGAAAAACAAAACAAGATTTTTTTAAAAAAGGAAAGTCTGGGAAACAACTAATAGGAATTTAAATCATGACATCTAAATGTAGAATCTGAGGTGCATGGTTGGCTGTGACGGTTATGTGACTATTGATTTCGGCTCAATTTTTAAAAATTTTATTATTATTTTTTTGCTTTTGACACATTATCAGTTTTTATTTAAAAACATGGTAAAAACATGGTGTTCAATAAAGCCAAGTCTGGGATGAAGGAAGTGCACAGACACCACACTGCAAGCAGTAAAGTGCATCTGAAAGAAAACAAGTATGCTGTCCTGTTCCCCCGTGCTCCCAGAAGTGGGCAGGCTGTGGGCACGAGCCCCAGACTCTGGGCCTCGGGTGCCCATAAGGGCCAGGATATGCCAGACTACTGTGTCGCTGAGGTGTGGAGGATCAAGTTGGGAGACCAGGACCATGGGAGGCCAGCTGGGAGCAAGCCCTGAGCTGGGCTCTGCAGCATGGAGCCTGCTTAAGATTCTCTGACTCTCTCTGGAAAAAAAAAAAAAAAAGTAAAATCAAAATCTGATGGGTTCCTAGAGTAAAAACTGTACATTGGTTAAAAACTAAAATTAAAGAAATACAAATGAACATGGAATTTAGTTAATAATGTATCAGTACCACTTCATTAATTGTCACAAATATGCCACACTAATGTAAGATATTAATGAGGAAAGTGGAGTGGTTAAAACAATAAAACTATATTATCTTTGTGAGATTTATGTATATGCACATCATTGGATAAGCAATTCCATCTCTAGGAATTTACCCCAATGGCCATCTTGACAAATATTAAAAAAAAATATGCAAAGTGTTGTTTACTGTGGTATTATTTGTAACCTCAAAATATAGACTACACCTTAAACATCTTCCTATTTGAAATTTATATTCATAAAATTGGGGTGATGCAGTGGTAACAAGGAATGAAGATGCCGTTTATGAACTGATATGGAGTGAAGTCCAGGATATAATAAGTTGAAAAAGCAAGGTTCATAGGATGTATATGACATGCTTCTTTCTTTCTTTTTTCTTTTTTCTTTTTCTTTCTCTTTCTTTCTTTTTCTTTCTTTTCTTTCTTTCTTTCAAACAGGGGAATTAATACATACATATCTGCTTACTTTTGCATAGAGAAACACAGAATTGTTAAACCAGAAACTAAAGAAAACAGTTACATGTAAAGATACGTGGGGGCAGGCCAGAATGTAGAAGGTATAGAGAAAGAAGTGAAGTTTTTCTGAATATGCCTAGTTATATGGTTTTATATTATGAATCAAGCATACTTACATACTGAAAAATATGGGTTAAAAAAACCTCAGAAATACACAAAAAAGAAATGTACTCAAAATGATGATAGAACCAGAGTAAATGATTCAAGTAAGCATTGAACACAATACTCTTGCTGTGTATGTTTAGTGGGATATGTTCTAGGTCTCATACAAAACCCCAAAACTATAAAGAATATTAAACTTAGTATGTTTGCTGTTAGAAGTGGTATTGGTATTGTATTTATAATACTATTCTGTATGGACTGTAGGATAAAGTAAATGTGTAGGCTCTTGTTGGATTTTTACTGTGGGTGAGAGGAGAATCAATAATGGAATGGTAAAAGTTAAGAATTCTGTACTGAAAACATTTAAGTATATTTGTGTGTGTGTGTGTGTGTGTGTGTGTGTATAATCCTATTCAATGCTATATATATGATCTCATACCTACTTCAACAAATACACATAATTATATATATATATACATATATATATAAAATTCAACAATATGTATATGAATACACACATCTAATTCAAATGTATGTGGGTGCTCTCCTAGCTCTGTTCCTAAAAGTGTCTAGAAGCAATGACAACCCAGTTGCAATGAGCAACTAGTAGTAGAATCTAGTGATTTCTTTTTTAAAAACATTTATTTGTTTATCTAATTTTTAAATTTTTAAAATTTAAATTCAATTAACATATAATGTATTATTAGTTTCAGGGGTAGAAGTCAGTGACTCATCAGTCTTATATAACACCCAGCACTCATTATATCACATGCCCTCCTTAATGTCCATCACCCAGTTACCCCCTCTCCCTCTCCCCTTCAGCAACCCTCAGTTGGTTTCCTATGATTGAGTCTCTTATAGTTTGCCTCCCACTCTGATTTTGTTTTATTTTTCCCTCTCTTTCTCTATAATCCTCTGTTTTGTCTCTTAAATTCCACAAATGAGATTGTATGATCATTGTCTTTCTCTGATTAACTTATTTTGCTTAGCATAATACCCTCTAGTACCATCCAGAATCTAGTGATTTCTAAATACTATTCCTTAGTAAAAGGATTTTGGACTCCTTAGAAAAATGATTGATTTCATGTCTGACTAAGGAAAGGACCAAGCAAGACTGGAACATCTTGTTATGACAGAGGGCATGAAAAAGGTTAACAAACAGTCAGGTCAGAAGGATGTAGGAGCCAGTACAAAGCAGTCCAAATCTGGCATAATTGAGCTTCAAAAAGAGTAATGATGGTAATAGAGTATAAAATATTGAATACATAAAAAAAGAAACATGAGCTCCTAGTGATTCTACAGAAAAAGTGAATTATAACAGTTATAAACAGAGTAAGAAAGAGACAAGGTGGAAAGCTCTTTACAAAATAATGTCAGCTAATAAAAATGGAAGAGGATAAAATTTTGTATTTTGTAACTCCCAATCTGTTTAAAAGCATAGAAAATCAATCCCCCCTCCCATGATTCCTTGATTACAAAGGGTAAATTTACCTTTATGACAGAAAATTTAAATGAACCTTTCCATTGCCTATGGAGGGACAGTTTCTGCTGTGATACAGTGGTATATAGTATCACCAATGTTACACTTTTTCCTAGAAAAATTTGACCTGAATCTTAACTGATGAATTGATAATGTAAATGACCTCCTCTGTAGAACAACTGATCTGAACTCAAAAGGACTCAATGGTATCAAGAACAAAGGGAAGAAGAAGAATTGTTCTAGATTCTAGGAGACCAAGGAGACATAGTAGCCAAATAGAGGGTGTACACATTGACTGAATTTCAGATAGAGAAAAATAAAATATAAGGGATTTTTTGAAATAATAAGGAAATTTCAGCATAGATTTCTTCCTGGATGATGCTATATTAATGTTAATTTTCTAGAGTGTGATAATGGTATTATGGTTTTTAATGAAAATGTTACTGTTCTTAAGTCTTGATACATATTTGGGGATGAAATGTCATGATGCTTATAACCTACTTGAAGATGGTTTAGAAAAATGAAAAAATACATGTGTGTACAGGTATTTATATGTGCATAGATATATATGTATGTATGTATATATGTTTATCTGTAGGGGTGTATGTTTGTGTGTGTCTCTATGTGTACGTGTGCAGAGAGAGATTGAAAGAAAGAGAGCAAGAAATAGAGACAGAAAGGAGTGTTTTTGTTTTCTTTGGGAAATTACTGATCATATGGTAATTCTATTTTTAATATTTTGATGGATGTCCATAAAATATTTTCACATATTTTTCAATGACTGTACTAGTTTGCATTTCCACCAATAGCCCACAAGTGTTCCTTTTTTCTTCATGTCAATAAATACTCATTACCAATACTCATTATTTTTTTATTTTAGCTGTTCTAACTGGTGTAAGATGATAGCTCATTGTGGTTTTGATTTGCATATCTCTAATGATTAATGATGTTGAGCATCTTTTCATAGTATGTTGGTCATCTGTGTGTCTTCTTTGGAAAGATTTTCTATTCAAGTCCTTTGGCCATTTTTTAAAAATCAAATTGTGTGTGTGTGTGTGTGTGTGTGTGTGTGTGTATTGAGTGGTATAAGCTCTTTATATAGTTTGGATATTAGCCTTTTGTTGGATATACCATTTACGAGTATCTTTTCTGATTCATTAATTGGCTTTATCTTTTTTTAAAAAAGATTTTATTTATCTATGAGAGACTCAAAGAGAGAGGCAGAGACACAGGCAGAGAGAGAAGCAGGCTCCTTATAGGGAGCCCCATGTGGGACTCGATTCTGGGACTCCAGGATCATGCCCTGGGTCAAGGGCAAGTGCTCAACTGCTGAGCCACCCAGGCATCCCAGTTGCTTTATCTTTTTGTTGATGGTTTCCTTCATTGTAAAAAACCCTTTAGTTTGTTGTAGTCCAATTAGTTTGATTTGACTTTTATTTCCCTTGCTTGAGGAGACATATCTAGGAAAATGTTTTTATGATCTACATCAAATAAACTACTGTCCATGTTCTCTTCAAGGAGTTTTATGGTTTTAGGCCTCACATTTAGGTCTTTAATTCATTTTGAGTTTAATTTTGTATATGGCATAAGAAATTGGCTCAGTTTCCTTCTTTAGATAGTTCTGCAATTTTTCCAGCACCCCTATGTTTTTGCAGCATTATTTACAATAGCCAAGGTATGGAAGCAACCCAAGTGTCCATCCATAGATGAATGGATTAAGTGATGCGGTTGTGTGATGCTGTGTGCATATAGAGATTGCTCAGTCATAAAAAGGAATGAGATCTTACCATTTGCAGCAGAATGGACAGACCTAGAGGGAATAATGTTAAGTGCATTTAGTCAGAGAAAGACAAATATCGTGATTTCACTTATATGTAGAATTTAAGAAACAAGACAAATGAAGAAACAAAAAAGATACAAACACAAAAACAAACTCTTACATACAGAGAACAAAGTGATGGCTACCAGAGAGGATATGGGGTGGGGGGTGGGGGGAGGTGGGCATGGGTGAAAGGGATAAAGAGGATTAAGAGTACACTTTTTGTGATGAGCACTGAGTAGTGTAAAGAATTGTTTAATCACTATATTGTACACCTGAAACCAACATAACACTGTACGTTAATTATACCTCAATAAGAAAGGTACATAGGAATTCATTATGCTATATTTATACTTGTAAGTTTTAAATTTTTAAGTAAAACAACAAATTAAGGCAACAGCAACAAAAAGGATTCTCTAACCAGCTGCCATATCTTTCTTTTTTCTCCTTTTGAAGTTGCCACTGCAAGACCATAACTCTTGTCTTTGGTCATTTGAAAACTTACCTTTGCCCTGTGAATAGCTTTTATAATATGACCTTCTAGTGAATTTTACATTATGTCCTTGAAAGGAAATAGGATAATGCTCAAGTGAATCATTGAAATATTTAACACACTCTGAAAAGTGATATGAGATCAGAAAAGTGTGGTTGTCATTTTCTACTTTTCTCATTGTGGATGTAACCTGGGAACCCTGGAGAATTCCTGTAATCGGTTATGGTGGTAGCATCAGATGATACAGTTGACATGTCTTTTATATCTTCATTATATCTTCTAAGATGCACTGGGTGGTCTTTCAAATACTCTATGTCAGCTCCAAGGATATTTTAATTTGTAATATAATTTTCCTGAAATAAAACATTCTCAAATAAAAAAATAAAAATATTCTCAAAATTAAAAAAATACTAGTACATTGTCAAACTGAGAATTATTATAAATAATAAATCTTCTTGTGTTTCCTCAACTGTATAGTCAGTTTTAGGTAAATTTAAGGAAATTTAATTTCTTATAAAATAATTAGGCAAGACTTTCAATATTATTAAAAAATACACTTGTGCAAACTATTAGATAAGGCAAACATATTTTCAAAAAAGGAAATTCAATCCCTAAAAGTTAATGTAATGATAATTGATCCTAACTAGTCCTGAGATTTTAAAGTTATGAACCAATTAAATAGAAAGGAATAAAACCCCGAATATTTCGCTTCTTGAGATCTGAAATGATTTATTTTTTGCTGGCACGTTCCAGATTTATATTCCTAATACTTAATGTCCTTCTTATACTGCTTACTGAGAGGCAGAGCTGTAGCATTTGAAAATAACTTGAAACACAGTGACTATCAACTTAATGTTGATTAAACATGTTTCATTTCTTTGGAGTCTTGCCTCCAACATATACTATGGAAACATAATTGGCCTTTCAGAGAAACCTCCAGAACTTTGTTCTGGAAAATAGGAGGACCAGCTTGTTCTCAGAGAGCTATCTGATGAGTCCAGTGACTCATGCTGGAAATATCTATAGAATTTATGTCACTTTATTATTTTAGTGATAAATATTCCATGATCTGCTATGCCTATACATTAGTATCCTTGTCAAAATATATTGGAGACCATATAATTTTGGTAATTGGACAGGTTTAATCACAAATACTTTCTTTAAGTCTCTGTTTTTCTTTCTCTGTTTTTCTATCTTTCCATACTCATAAAGGACATTTTTGAAATAGTAGGAAAATTTATATGACTACTCAGGGGTCACGAGATCATGAAGTTTAGAAGCCACCATATTAAGTTAGACTTTAGTAGGGGAGGTGTATAACCTACTGCTAGGTAGCTTTTTATTATCAAATCTTTTCACACATCCATCATATTGTTTAGCAAAAATACTATGATTTCAGTGAAGAAATATCCTGCTCTTAAAAAAATATCATTTATTTGTTGGAAGCTCTGTATACATCACAGCCTGATATTAGAAAGAATACAGATAGTGGACTAAATTCAAAGCCTAAACTGTTTTCCACAGCATGGCATCCTTGGAAGTAAAAAGAAAATGTAACTTTGGGCCATTATGTGTTTTGTGAATGCAAACTTAATAATTTTTGCTATTGATCACACTTAAAAGTTTTTTTTTTTTTTTTCCTCTTCCCTATTGCTGGTCCCCTGTGGCACATTTATATTAGGTTTCAAATCCTGTAGTTTTTTATTTATTTTTTTAACACTGTGGTCTTAGAATAGCCTAAAAATAGAGATTTGTTCTGTTGTGATAATCTTCCCACATTAAACTAACAAAAAAAACTTGCATGGGATTTCTTGCATTCTATTTGAGCAAGTGAAAATAGCTAATAATAAGAATTAGGAAGATTTAATTTTTTAAAAGGCTGCATCTCTTCATTCAATTAATTTTATTGTGTCTATTGTGTACCAGGAATTATTCCAAGATGAGTGAAGTCTAAAAGGGGAATTGAAGAGTTTTCCTCTGATACTAAATATGATATTTACCATACTAAAGTATGTTTTGAAAGCATGTATATTTTCATTAAGAATTGAAGAAGACCCAGTTTTGTGACAAGGTAGGATCAAAATAATCACAGCTCTTAGTATATATATACCACATCATTGAAAACCTAGAGTTTATTGGGCTGCTTTGTTGACTTCACTTTATGTATCTCTTTAAATAATCTGGATTAGCCACATAGCAATTTCTTTATTTTGAATAAATCACCCAACTTTCCTTGACTTACACTTGTACATAAAATGAACTGCTTGCTAGGGTCCCTTGACCTATATGGTTTCAGGACTTCTTTGGCTTCTGGTCTGGACTAGTGGTTTTGGATGTGATATCTCTAACACAATACAAGTGATTTAAATAACATTGTAGATTCTCCAAAAATGATTAGTTTTGTGATCGGTGTGTTCAGTTTTCTGGATTCATTGATGCCCACTCTAGTGTGAAGGATGTCACTGAGTGATGTGTGGAATTTCTTTATCTTCTGGAGAAATATGGGGACTACAGTCTTATTAGAGAGGTACCATGCAGTAACTTTGAGAAATTTAATTTTTGCTAAGTTAATTTTCATAAACCATGGTATAATTGGAAATGACATTCTTCTCATTTAAAATGGGATGGAAACGTATATTGTATCTATTCACATGAGAACTCTTTAGAGTAGAAATTGGAAAGTTGATCATTCTAAAATTCTGAGTAGAAAAATTTTTCTAAATTTTATCAAACTATAACTTTAAGAATGTTTTAAATGGATAATTTTCCTAGGGTTTAGAAGATTAAATGAATGGTAGCTGTGTTTTATGTTAAAATTTTGTAGTAGACCTAAGACCTGATTATTCCACTAATCATTGCCTGACTGGCAATGATTTCTAGGGGGTGTTTATAAATAAGTGTTTGGATATTCTTGTCAGTCTCAAAATAGAATCTAGACTAGTGTATCAACATGGTTTAGAAGTGCTCTTCATCTTTATAGTTAGCCAATCTGGAATATGAAAGAGCTTTTCTCATTTTATGAAACTAACAAAAGAAACTCTTTGAAGTTTAATAAATCTTTTTGAAGTAAACCTGAAGATGAAGCAGAACATCTCAATGCCTTTAGTTTCACAGCCCAAAGCACCATTATTTATAAAATTATAGGGCCTGGCCTGTTTTACCAGGACCATGATCCATTTGGCTACAGAAATGTTAACAGCTTTTTAATGATTCTACTACCTGCACAAATCATAGACCTTTAAGATAAGTGAGGAAAAAAAATAAATCTTTCCTATCAGTCATTTCTTCTTTATAAAACTTCTTTCAGGGAAGCCTGAATGGCTCAGCGGTTGGTTTAGTGCCGCCTTTGGCCTAGGGCATGATCCTGGAGACCCGGGATCGAGTTCCGCATCGGGCTTCTTGCATGGGGCCTGCTTCTCCCTCTGGCTGTGTCTCTACCTCTCTGTCTCTCTGTTTCTCATGAATAAATAAATAAAAATCTTAAAAATAAATAAATAAATAAAACTTTCACAGATATTTCATGTATTTAGATTTCCTAATGCTAGACTGAAGTTGAAAAATAATTTTGCTTTCAAGCAATTACCTAAAAATTTTTGCCTCCAGTGTGAGAAACTAAGTATCTGAAGAAAAGGAATGGGAAAGAGATTTTTTTCAAACTGTGTTCCTTTTTGTGCCTCTAATGTATAAGTTCTATGAATTTAAGTGTGTGTGTGTGTGTGTGTGTGTGTGTGTTTATGTGTGTATAAAAACTGATGATGAATAGGTAAATAATTTGGTTGTGGGACTCATCCACCAAAAGTATATTAAGCTAGGGGTTGTGTTAAAAAAAAAATGGAAATGTTTTCGTAGCCAAAACTGTAATTAAAGAAACACTATTTTGTACTTCTAGATTTCTATCTATTTCTCTTTAATATTCAGGTTATTACTGAAATCAGTGATCCAATAACATTTTAGATTATAATAAAAATGGTTCTCTTAAAGCAATAAAAGAATAGCATCCTGACTGAGTAGTTTTCAGAATAAAGAAGCAAACATGGTGTTCCTGAAGGATCAGCAAAGAAGAGTGGTCTGCTGATCCTAGCATTCAAAGTAGGGGAAGACGCTTCCAGTTCAGATAGTTGAACCTTCTTTTCATGATAGTAGACCCTAAAGCCCCTGGGATCCATTTTTCTGCATGAACCATTTATTCTCTTTACCATACTTAGGGCTTAGGAAAAATGATCTCTTCCAGAGTTATTATGGGGCACACAAAAATGCTCAACAAAGTCAAACCCAATGTTATCTGTTTTTTAAATTGGTCTTCCTGGATCTTAAGTGATAGCTTGCTATGGAGGTATAGTTTAATTTAATCTTTTAAATTTATTTTTTGATGTGTACAATTCCATGCCATTTAGTATATATGTACAACTATGGCTACTATCTGATTCTAGAACATTTTCATTACCCCAAAAAGAAGCCTACAAATCATTATAGACACTTTCTATTTCTCCCTCCTCCTAGTCCTTGATAGCTACTAATCTGTCTCCTGTTTCTGTGATCTTTTTTTTTTTTTTTGGCCTATTCTGAAATTTCGTATAAATGAAATCATATAATAAAGGACACTTTGTGTCTTTTTTCACTTAACATGATATTTTCAAGGCTCCACTCATATTCAGCATGTATCAGTATTTCATTTCTTGTTATGGCCAAATGATATTTCATTCTAGAGATGTAACACATTTTGCATCCATCAATTAATGGGCATTTGGGTTATTTCCACAATGGGGCTGTCATGAATAATGCTGCTATAAACATTCATGTACAAGTTTGTTTTTTAGACTTATATTTTCAGTTCTCTGAGGCATAAACTTATACACTGAATTGCTGGATATATGGTAATTCTGTTTTAGAACTGCCAAAATATTTCCCAAAGTGGTTGGACCATTTTACATTCCTACCAATAGTGTGTGAGGGTTCTAATTTCTCTCTATTCTTGTTGCTTATTATTGTTGATATCTCGTGATTTTGATTTGCATTTTGGAAATGACCAATGATGCTGAGCATTTTTTCATGTGTTTATTGGACATTTATATATCATCTTTGGAAAAATTCCCTATTTAGATCCTTTGCCCATTTTTATGTGGCTATTTTTCTTTTTGTTGAATTAATGTTATATGTTATATGTTCTGGGTACCAGTCCCTTCTCATAGACATGCTTTGTGAATGTTTTATTCCATTCTGTGGGTCTTCTTTTCACTTTCTTGATGGTGTTCTTTGAAGCACAAAATATTTTAGTTTTGATGAAGTACAGTTTATCCATTTTTTTCTTTTGTTGCTTGTGATTTTGATATGATACCTAAGAAACCAGTAACGGCACCTGGGTGGCTTAGTAGTTGAGCATCTGCATTTGGCTCAGGACATGATCCTGGGGTCCTGGGATTGAGTCCTGCATCAGGCTCCCCACAAGAAGGCTGCTTCTCCCTCTACCTATGTCTCTGCCTCTCTCTCTCTCTCTCTCTCTCTGTGTCTCTCATGAATAAAAAAAAAAAAAGAAAAAGAAAAAGAAAGAAACCAGTAACAAATCCAAGGCAATGAAGATTTACCTCAGGTTTGCCTATGAGCTTCATAGTTGTAGATCTTACAGGTAACAGTCTATATTTGGAGTTTATTTTTGTTTATGGTGTGAGGAAGGGGTCTAGCTTCATTCTTTTGTGTATGGATTTCCAGTTGTCCCCATACCCTTTGTTAAAAAGACTACTCTTTCCCTATTGAATTGTGCTGGCTTTTGTAAAAAATCAATTGATCATAAATATAAAGGTTTAATTTTGGACTCTCATTTCTATTCCACTTACCTAAATGTCTATCTTTAAGCAAGTATCATACTGTATTGATAGCTTTGTAGGAAGTTTTAAAATTGGGGAAGTGTGAGTCCTCCAAATGTGTTCTTCCCCTCCTCCCACACACATTGTTTTGTCTATTCTTGGTTCCTTCCAACTCGATATAAATTTTAGATAAGCTTTCAATTTCTGCAAAAAGATATTTTGATAGGGATTAAATTGAATTTGTAGATCAACTTGGGGAGTCTTGCCAAAAATAACAATATTAAGTCTTCCAATCCATGAGCACCAAATAAATGTATCTACATTTCTTTGATTTTTTTCAATAATATTGTGTAGTTTTCAGTGTAAAAGTCTTGTACTTCCTTGGTTAAATTTATTCTTGAGTATTTTATTCTTTTCAAAGCTATTGTAAATATAACTATTTCTTGATTTTTAGATTGTTCATTGCTAGTGTATCAAAATGTGATTAATTTTTGTGTACTGATCTTGTGTCCTTCAACTCTGCTAACCTTGTTTATTAATTCTAGTAGGTTTCCGTGGGAGTCTAAGCTTTGAATGTTATAAGAATACCATCCTTTTCCTCCTATTCCTGCAGCTTGTATGTGTGTGTGTGTGTGTGTGTGTGTGTGTGTATGTGTGTATAAACTTGATCCAATTTTAGCTTTTTAGGTGTAAGGTGGATTGAATAACATGCTATATTCCACACTGTCCTCTCCTGACTTATGACCTCATTTTCATAGACAGGAGGAATAACAATCTATTATATGACCATTCTCAAGGGCATTGCTGGCTGTATTGCAGAACCTTGGCAGTGGGTAGTGGTTTGCAGCCTCAATTTTAAAGCATGCAGCCTGATGGCAGTTTCTAGATAAACCATCTTAATAGAGCTTTCAAGTCACTCATGACTAGGATGGTCATATAATTTATCATCACCTCGGGACACTTAAGATTTAATGGGGCGAGGGGAATGTGTGCTATTAATTATTATGCCAGTACAACAGGCATAAACTCCAAATATTCTGGACAAATAGGAGGTATGATCACCTTTGCCATAACAGATTCTCAACAGGAGGATTCTCAAGTGTAAATTAGACAAAATGAAAAGGGCAAGCCAGGGACAGAGGATTTGTTACTAGAAGGTGCATATGGATTCAGTGGTGGAGAACAAGAGTTGGAAAGGCCAGATAATGAAGGATGCTCTATGCTGATATACTGGTTAAGACCATGGGCCTTAGACCTAGATTGCCTAGTTAAAAATCTGCTACCTGTTAGCTGTGTGAATTTAAGCAAGTTACTTAACCTCTCAGTGCTGTAGCCTACGCAAGTACAAGATGGGTTTAATAGTAGTCTTATCTGATAGAGTTGTTATGAGAATATAAATTAAAGATTTAAAATGGTGCTTGCCATATAGTGTGTTGTTATGTAAATATTAATCATGAATACTAAATATCTGCAGTGATTAATTGTGTCTTGGATGGGGATGTATGTTGAATGCACAGTCCAGGAGCTCACTGATTAGTGGGACTTTGACACTGGGACTTTGACAAATACATGCTTTTGACCACATTATAGCTGAGAGGAACCTGTAGTGGATTTGCCATAACCTACCTTTTCAGCAAGTGGTCTGCACTGAATCTCTGTGTCTTTTAAATATTTCAGAAGCTATTTCCCATTTCCTTTTCAAAATATAGCCTTGGGAGAGAGTTTTCAAAAGCTTGAAAGGTTCATGAGATTAGTAGGAATCAGCACGGCCTTCATAGTATGAAATTATCAGCTACCCAGAAACCAGCCTTATGGAGTGGCATGTTAATTGATGTTCTGAAGTCTAATTTCAAACTATTAAACTCTGAGAAGCATTAAGGTTATTTTTCCACTTTTTCAGTAGCATGTAACTGAAACACTGGGAGATTATTCTAGAGAGATACCCATAAGTTAGCTCAACTTGCCAAGTAAGATAACTCATTGGTAAAAAATCTAGGAAAGTCAAATACAGTATTTTTCTCTCTGACTTCAATAATTTTCTTCACTTCCTTATAGAAGAAATATTTAAGATTTTAGATCATTATTTGTCTGATTTTATCTTATTTTTTTGGAGGTCTAAAAAATAGAATATTGGAGAGCCTGGCAAGACAGTGGAGGAGCAGGGGCCTCACCTCCCCGGCCCCACCAACTCACCTAGATGACTTTAAAACCAGCCTGAGGGGATCCCTGGGTGGCTCGGTGGTTTAGCACCTGCCTTTGGCCCAGGGCGGGGTCCTGGAGTCCTGGGATTGAGTCCCCGGTTGGGTTCCCGGCATGGAGCCTGCTTCTCCTTCCTCCTGTGTCTCTGCCTCTCTCTCTCTCTCTCTCTCTCTCTCCCCCCCATCATGAATAAGTAAATTTTAAAAATTAAGAAAAAAAAATAAATAACAGCCTGACCACCTATGAATTTGACCTGAGATTTAAAGAGAGAACAGCTAGAACGCTACAGAGAGAAGGGTTTTCCCTTCTAGCAAGGTAGGAAGGCAGAAAAAAAAAAAATACAAAAGAATCCAGTGGGGGAGGGGCCCCAAGGAAGTGGGCTATGGTGGGGGTGGGAGCCTCGAGGACAGGAAGGCCCCACCCAGAGAAACGGGAACTTTAAATATCCGCCCAGATCCTTCCTGGAGGGAAGGCCCTCAGCAGGGAGCTCGGGCAGGATCCCAGTAGGGGCAGTGGAGCCTCCAGCCTCCCGGGGTCACTAACAGAGGAGGTGCCCCCAGGGGAGAGCACCGCACACACCGCACACACCAGGCCACTCTCTGTAAAAGGTTGGAATGCACCTCGGGGGGCCTCGGGAGAAGCCCGTTGGTCAGGTGGTGGCTTCGGGGGGAGGGGGCTGCAGCTGCGCCCTGCTGCCTTCGGGAGCTGCGGCCTGGGAGCGGGATTCCAGCTGCGCAAGCCCCGGATCCCAGGGCACCAGGGGACACAGCTGGGATCCTGCGCTCCGCACCTCCCCCCCCCCCCCCACAGGTGGAGGCGGGGAAGGCCCAGCACAGTAAGGACTCTCCTGCCACCTTCAACCCGGAGCTGTGCAGGTCAGTACCCCCGCCCCCGGGAGCATCCAGGCCAGTGCGGACTGGGAGACTGTGGTAGTTACTGGGGGAGCTGACTCCAGGGCTGGGGAACTGGCCACCACCAGTGTTGTCATTTCTCCTTGTGTCATTGTGTGCTGGGGGGGGGGGGGGCAGGGGACAGAGGCCTCACGGGGTAAACAGCTCCAACTGAGCCTGGCACCTGGCAGGGGGCGGGGTAGCTTTCGTAGGTGCACACATCTGAGAGTCAGAACAGCAGTGCCCCCCCCCACCCCCCCAGAAGACTGGAAGGACAAGGGAAGAGCAAGTTCTTGACCCAGCAGCACCGGAAAGCTCCAGGGGAAGTTGAGGGGTTTACAGTATATAGAACTAGAGAGTACCCCTCCTTCCCCCCTCCCCCCTTTTCCAGTACAACTTGTTTTTATATCAGACTAAAAATTTCCAATACTTTTTCCCCTTTCCCACCTTAACTACAATATTTTACCACCTCTTTATTTTTAAGTTTCTTCCTTTTTGACTTTCATATTTCTACAATTATAGGTCTTAGATATTCTAAGATATATTAGATATATTCTAATCCACTTCTAGATTCCCCTCAACATACTCAATTCAATTTTGGGAGATATATGAGATATATTTTTTTGTTGTGTTTCTCTGCCTCATTTTGTTCTACAATGGCGGAAGTTAATGCCTTCTAAAACATGACCAGCATGTACCCAGAACCAAGTGGACACCATGCTGGTTCATTCTGTGAGATTATATTCTCTCTCCATTCCCATTCTGCCCCCCTCTTTTATATCGTTTATGTTTGGTGGTGGGGCTTGCTACAAGTATTGCTGGTTTATATAAATTTGGACTGAGCATCTTCTAACAACAGAACTTACTACACTCAGAACCAAGAGGATCACCCTCTAGGACCCCTCGGGTAGACTACATTCTCCCTCCACTACAACTTCATTACCACCACCATCTCCCAGTCTTCCCCATTTTTTTCTTTCTTTTCTTTTATTTTTTTTTACTTTTTTTCCTCTTTATTTTGCTTTTTTCTCTTTTTCCTTTTTCCTTTTTCCTTTTTGTTCTTCTTTGGGATTCTGGCCTTTTATTTTTTACTACTTTGTTTTAAAATTTGTTTTCCGGGATCCCTGGGTGGCACAGCGGTTTGGCGGCTGCCTTTGGCCCAGGGCGCGATCCGGGAGACCCTGGATCGAATCCCACGTAGGGCTCCAGGTGCATGGAGCCTGCTTCTCCCTCTGCCTGTGTCTCTGCCTCTCTCTCTCTGTGTGACTATCATAAATAAATAAAAATTAAAAAAAAAATTTAAATTTGTTTTCCACTTTAATAGTCCTTTTGTTTTATTTTTTTCTGATCTTTGTTTTCATTTTCTGATCTCTGACCTTGTCAGAATCATCTAGGGTGAAATTTATGTAGGTTGTGGTTGATATTCTTGACTTCTTGACTCAGCCCATTCATACAGCCACTCTGCACTGAGTAAAATGACTAGAAGGAAGAACTCACAACAAAAGAAAGAATCAGAAACAGTATTCTCTGCCAGAGAGTTACAGAATATGGATTACAATTTGATGCAGAAAGCCAATTCAGAAGCAATTATAAAGCTACTGGTGGCTCTGGAAAAAGTGCATAAAGTATTCAAGAGACTTCATGACTGCAGAATTTAAATCTAATCAGGCTGAAATTAAAAATCAATGAAATGATGTGTAATCCAAACTGGAGGTCCTAACGATGAGGGTTAATGAGGTGGAAGAAAGAGTGAGCGACATAGAAGATAAGTTTATGGCAAGGAAGGAAGCTGAAGAAAATAGAGAAAAACAATTAAAAGACCATGGGGAAGGGTTAAGGGAAATAAATGATAGCCTCAGAAGGAAGAATCTGTGTATAATTGGAGTTCCAGAAAGTCCCAGGAGGGACAGAGGGCCTGAAAGCATATTTGAACAAATCATAGCTGAGAACTTCCCTAATTTGGGGAGGCAAACAGGCATTCAGATCCAGGGGATAGAGGGGTCCCCCCAAAACCAATGAAAACTGTTCAACACCTCGACATTTAATAGTGAAACTTGCAAATACCAAAGAGAAAATCTTTAAAGCAGCAAGAGACAAGAGATGCCTAACTTATATGGGGAAAAATATTAGATTAACAGCAGACCTCTCCACAGAGACCTGGCAGGCCAGAAAGGGCTGGCAGGATAATTCAGGGTACTAAATGAGAAGAACACACAGCCAAGAATACTCTATCCAGAAAGGCTCTCATTCAGAATAGAAGGAGAGATAAAGAGCTTCCAAGATAGGCAGAAACTGAAAGAATATGTGACCACCAAACCAGCTCTGCAAGAAATATTAGGGGACCCTGTAAAAGAAAGAGGAAGCCTCCAAAAATAATCTGCGAAAACAGGGAATGAATAGGTAATACAATGACACTAAATTCATATCTTTCAATAGTTACTCTGAACGTGAATGGGCTAAATGATCCCATCAAAAGACGCAGGATTTTGGACTGGATAAAAAAGCAAGACTCATCTATTTGCTGTCTACAAGAGACTCATTTTAGACCTAAGGATACCTCCAGCCTGAAAATGAAAGGTTGGAGAACCATTTACCATTCAAATTGTCCTCAGAAAGCTGGGATAGCAATCCTCATATCAGATAAATTAAAGTTTATCCCAAAGACTGTAGTAAGAGATGAAGGGGGATAGTATATCATACCTAAAGGGTCTATCTAACAAGAAAACCTAACAGTCATATTTATGCCCCTACTGTGGGAGTGGCCAAGTATATCAATCAATTAATAACCAAAGTAAAGACATATTATTAACAACACACTAATAGTAGGAGACTTCAACATGGCACTTTCTGCAAATGACAGATTTTCTAAGTACAACATCACCAAAGAAAAAGGGGCATTAAATGATACACTGGACCAGATGGATTTCACAGATATAGGCAGAACTTTCCATCCGAATGCAACAGAATACACATTCTTCTCAAGTGCACATGGAACTTTCTCCAGAATAGACCACATACAGGGGCACAAATCAGGTCTCAACCTGTACCAAAAGATTGGGATTGTCCCCTGCATATTTTCAGACCACAATTCTTTGAAACTATAACTTAATCACAGGAAGAAATTTGGAAGAAACTCAAACACGTGAGGGTTAAACAGCATCGTACTTAAAGATGAATGGGTCAACCAGGAAATTAGAGAAGAATTAAAAAGATTTATGGAAACTAATGAAAATGAAGATACAACTGTTCAAAATCTTTGGGATACAGCAAAAACTGTCCCAACAGGGAAATACATCACAATACAAGCATCCCTGAAAAAATTGGAAAAAACTCAAATACACAAGCTAACCTCACACCTATAGAAACAGGAGAAAGAACAGCAAATAAAACCTACACCAAGCAGAAGAAGAGAGATAATAAAGATTCTAGCAGAACTCAGTGAAATAGAGACCAGAAGAACTGTAGACAGATCAACAAAACCAGGAGTTGGCTCTTTGAAAGAATTAATAAAATAGATAAACCAATTAGCCAGGGTTATTAAAAAGAGAAAGGACTCAAATTAATAAAATCATGAATGAAAAAGGAGAGATCACCACCAATACCAAGGAAATACAAACTATTTTAAAAATGTATTATGAGCAGCTATATGCCAATAACTTAGGCAATCTAGAAGAAATGGATGCATTTCTGGAAAACCACGAATTACCAAAACTGGAACAGGAAGAAATAGAAAACCTGAACAGGCCAATAACCAGGGAGGAAATTGAAGCAGTCATCAAAACCCTCCCAAGACACAAAAGTCTAGGACCAGATGGCTTCCCAGGGGAATTCTATCAGACGTTTAAAGAAGAAAGAACATCTATTCTACTAAAGCTGTTGCAAAAGATAGAAAGGGATGGAGTACTTCCAAACTTGTTTTATGAGGCCAGCATCACCTTACTTCCAAAACCAAAGACCCCACCAAAAAAGAGAATTATAGACCAATATCCCTGATGAATACAGATGCAAAAATTCTCAACAAGATTCTAGCCAATAGGATCTAACAGTACATCAAGAAGATTATTCACCATGACAAGTGGGATTTATCCCCGGGATGCAAGGTTGGTTCAACACTCATAAAACAAGCAACGTGATAGATCACATCAACAAGAGAAAAAACAAGAACCATATGATCCTCTCAATAAATGCAGAGAAAGCATTTGACAAAATACAGCATCCATTCCTGATCAAAACTCTTCAGAGTGCAGGGATAGAGGGAACATTCCTGAACATCTTTAAGGCAAGGGAAACAAAAGCAAAAATGAACTATTGGCACTTAATCAAGTTAAAAAGCTTCTACACAGAAAAAAAGTCATAAAAATGAGACAACCTACAGAATGGGAGAAGATATTTGCTTATGACAGATAAAGGGCTAGTATCCAAGATCCATAAAAAACTTATTAAACTCAACAGCAAAGAAACAATCTAATTATGAATTAACAAATGTTGGAAAGGATGTGGAGAAAGGGAACCCTTCTGCACTGTTGGTGAGAATGTGACCTGGTACAGCCACTCTGGAAAACTATTTGGGGGTTCTGCAAAGAGTTAAAAATAGAGCTACCCTACAACCCAGCAATTGCACTGCTGGGGATTTACCCCAAAGATAAGATGTAGTGAAAAGCTGAGACACCTGCACCCCAATGTTTATAGCAGCAATGTCCACAATAGCCAAACTGTTGAAGGAGCCTCGGTATCCATCAAAAGATGAATGGATAAAGAAGATGTGGTCTGTATATACAATGGAATATTATTCAGCCTTTAGAAATGACGAGTACTCATCATTTGCTTCAACGTGGATGGAACTGGAGGGTATTATGCTGACTGAAGTCAGTCAATTGGAGAAGGACAATCCTTATATGGTTTAACTCGTATGGGAAATATAAAAAATAGTGAAAGGGATTATAGGGGAAAGGAGGGAAAATGAGTTAGAAAAGTCAGAGAGGGTGATAAAACATGAGAGACTCCTAACTCTGAGAAATGAATAAGGGGTAGTGGAAGGAAAGGTGGGCCTGGGGATGGGGTGACTGGGTGATGGGCATGGAAAATTGAACTACAATAAAAAATATGCAAAAAATAAAAAATCGAATATTTACTTGTATTTAGAAACTATATATTTAATAGGATTAAAATTTCCTCAGAATATGAAAAATGTTAGCTACGAGAAGAACTTCACTGAAAATTCATCTTTGGCTCACTCTAAAAGGAAATTCACTTTTTTTTTCTTTTTATCAATTTCTCTAAGGTAACAATAAGAAGTTGGGACCATTTATTACTGTTTTAGATATGATGTGCTATGAACCCATTTGTAATTGTCAGGCATTAGAGTAGATATGGATTCAAAATTCAAGATGGGCTTTTTGTCACACTCCAGTTGGTGGTATATGTGAAGTAAGGGGACTTGGATATTGATCTAGGAAATAGGCTTGAATTTTTTATGTGGGCTCTTTTTATATTAGGAGGTAGCTTTCTTTAATAAGATTTTGTATTTAGCTTTTTGCCTTTTAGATAACTTTCGGCATCAGCTTATAATTAAGAAAAAAGATATTCAACTTCTGTTGAATATAAAAATTAGTAGATTGCTGTTTTCTTTAAGCTGAGTGGGTTTTTTTTCCTACAAAGAAATTATCATAGGACTTCTTTAAAACTTACTTCTACATTCAACATAAGCTTTATTTTATAAAATACAGAACTATTTTAAAGAGATTTGCCATTCTCACCTTAGAGCACTGAGTATCTTTGCCATTGAAAGTCTCCTAGTGTGGTTTCATTGCTTGTGAAAATTATCAGTTTAGTAGCGACCCATGATCATGGGAAGAAGGAAGTATTGGGATTCTCTATTGTGAGTGTTGGTAAAGGATTCTTTCTCCTATGTATGCTGAGATTTGAGAAGCAGGAACTCAAATAAAGCAGCTTTAGGAACTTCTGAGAGAGAAGGAATACATATCCCAGCTCTCTTCCCCAGAACCTGTGGCTAGGGTGGTGAGCCAGGGTGCATCCTGTGTTCCTGAGAGGCCCAAAGATTAGAGGAACTAGGAGTTCCCAGAGATAAAATTTCCTTGAGGAAAGCATACCAATACTGTCAACTTGGGATCAGAACACATGTTCCCTGGGAGGCCTGATTTCAGTTGCTGCTTATGCATAAAAGTAACAATTTTTCTTTAAGAATATTTAGATTACAGCAATTAAAATTTTCAACAGACCCTAAATGACCAGGAGCTAGGTTTACCATGTTTAAAATAACGGACACATTGCCCAAGCATATGAAATATACTTAACATTTTATTTCACTGATATAAATTAACAAACACATAACAGAATCAAGGAAGCCATGAAAAGGAAAACCCTCATATTGCTCCAGCAAATTTTATTAGCTGTGAGCACAAGCTAAGTGACAGACCCTTTTCTTGACTAAACTTGAGTCAGTCTCCTCTCTTCTCTCCCTAACTCAATCTTGACCTTTGGGCTTGAGTTTGTCTTTGCCTTGCACAAGTCTAGCAAGAATCCTGCTAAGTTGGTTTAGCATTACTCCCTCACTCTTGATAATTGATCTGCCTTGATATGCAATCAGATTTCTCACCTGCCACCCTTGGTATCTCATGGCCCTGGCCTTCTTCCAGCAAGAATCTTGTCTAGCTGCTTTGGCCAGAATCTCCCCTTATGCCTGATGTTTCCTCTTAGGAATTTCCATCCCCGGCTCCACCCCTGCTCCTTGCCTATCAACCACCACTTGTCCATGCTGCAGTTCTGTACTGAAGTCTTTTCCCCCTGTACTACAATAGTTTTGGAATAAAATGTGGTTTTACAACTTCAATTACTGTCCAACTCTGGTTTTCTTTGATATAGGTAAGCTTAAAAGAAACTCAATACATAATTGTCAAATATTATTCATTATGTCCTTAATCCATGGAATTAAGTGTTATTAGTAAACTGATCTCTATCCTGCCCCTGTCACGTTGCATTTACAGGGCTGTATTTGCTTTTGGAGATGCCCATGGACCATGCATTAAGTATTAGGGAAGGAAAGGATGTGAAAATGAGAAAGAAGATAATCTAATTTATTGAATAAACACCATTTGGAGATTGGTAAATAAGCCAATAGTTAATGCTGAAATGAGGGGATGTCCATGCATAGCAGTTAGTATGTGCTCCCTATCCATATACTTCTGTCCCCTGGGTTTGACTCAGACCAAGGGTTTGGCTAGCCCCAGAGCTGCTTCAGCCTTAGTAGAGAACATAAAGGCCAGGGGTGGTCAGTAGGGGTCAGGAGACACCCCAGCTCAAAACTCTAGTGACAAAGATAGACAAAGCCTTCCTGTTTCCACAGCTGAATATAGATTAGGGTCCACACTGAAATGGCAGTGGGAATTTTCAGCACAAAATAGTGATTGACGAGTCAGGAGAGCTCAGAATCCAGCTGCAGATAATTCCTGCTGAACCATCTTTCCCTGGACTATGATTGCAAAGCCTTCGTACTTGGAGGTGCTATGGTAGAGTCAGGGGAGTAGGGGCTTTGGGTCAAAGAGACCCATGGCACCTCCCATATCAGCTGTGCTGTTCATTAACTACCAAAATAGGAGCCATGTCTGTGTTCCCCTGTACCTCAGTTTTCTTACCTGCAGACAGGGTTCTATGCAAAAGGTGCTTAGAACAATGCCCTTTATTATCAATTCAACAGAGAAGAGGGAGCACTTACTATGTGCTGTATACAAAGGTAGGCTCTAGGGCACAACAGTGGAGCTTACAGTCTGGTTAAAAACAGACAAAAAAGACAAGTGAAAATGCAAATGAATAATGCAATTATGAAGTATTTCCTAACAATGAAGAAAAAACAACACATGATATAGGTATAGACAGTAACTGTGGTATGTTACATCAGATGGTATGATTAGGCTGATGAATCTTTAAATTGATTAAAAATAGCCTTTTACCTTAACCTCTTGTCCTCAGCCTGTTTGGGAAAGGATATCCTTGACTGGGAAAATGAAATCTTCAAGGCCTAAGCGTGCTCCATGAAGTAAGGATGTCAGAGCCAGGTTAGGTGTGTCTTGTGGGTTATGAAAAGGAATTTGGATTGGTATTTAAACTGGGTGAGGAATGGATTGGCGCATGGTTAACATCAAACCTGTGGTGTGGTGGTTATTACTATTCCAATCTGACTTTTATGGGGTATTAATCATGTCTTCCAGAAGTAAACAGGTAAATAATATATTGTAGGTTAAAAAGAAAACCAAAATATACCTGAATAAAATTTCATCAAAGAGCAATATGATTTCTCTTTACTGTTAATGTTTTTGGCAACAGTTTAGTTTGTCAGCTATTTTCTTCAATTAAAACACGAACTGGTATATAACAAAATGGTGCCTCCACCGAGATTATTTAAATTTTATTATTCAGCTACCAGATCTTCATCTGCTCCTGTAAGACAAAGGGGAGACTTTTAAAATGTTGCTTATATCTACTTGGGGAGACACACTGGTTATTAGAGTTGAAGAGCATTTAGGTCAATCTCTCTTTAGATAATACATATAAATGAAAGTTTCCAAGCCTAAATAAAAAAATGCATATGTATTGATAATGTACAAATACCAAAATTGGGTCTGAAGATTAAGGACACAGAAAACATTCTGTAGATGGTCAAGATATTACAGGAAGTAAATATATATACATAAACAGAGTACAGCCTAAAGAGTTTTCTAGGCTATAATTTTCCACATCCAAATCTTTATTGGCTATGTATATATATATGGCTCTCAATCTTCAGTATGGGAGTAGAAGAAACATCTGTGGTTCAAAGTTTTAAGGATAGTTCTGTTTCCTCTCTCCACCACAATCCACTCATTAGAAGTAAAATATAGTAGAATTATGTTGATGTCAAACTCTTGTGATGTCTTTGTAGAAATGATTTGTTCTAATGTAACTGTGTGTGCATGTTTGTCCGTAGTAAAGTAATGAATGGGAGAGGCAGGGTAGTGTACAAGGGAGAGAATCACAACATAAACAGAGGTGAAGTCTCATTAAATCCACATCCATACATATCAAATATGTGCATAGTTCCTGAAGTATTAAGATTTCCTTACAACTTTCTGCAAGAGGATCATAGAACCAACTAACAAGTTAAATAATTAAGAAAAATTCCAGCAACTAGTTTTGCTTTGTGAAACTATGTGAACTGCTTGTACTGATCCCCATATTTCAAACAGTTAATACTAAAAAAAACAAAAACAAAACAAAACAAAACAAAAAACAGAACATGGAAGACAACATAGATAAGATTACAGGGGACAACATCCAAAGATCTCTATCATGTCCCAAGGATCAGGACATTTCCTAAAGACCTCAACTCAGGGTATAGCTACTTTTCCTTCTAGATCTTTTAAGGCAGATGTGTTGTAAAAATTTGACTTTTCTACATTTTTTTTTTCATTCTCAAGGACCTGACTTTGAGATCAGGGTCATATAATGGGAATTTGCAAAACTTGACATCATACTGCTGTGAGGATGTGAAAAAATGCTTTGCTGTAGCAAGCTATCAAAAAATACATTCACATTTGACCCTGCTAGGCAGGACACTTGGGATACAATGATGATTCTTGCTAACCACTAATGTCTTCTTCACTTTGTTCCTAAAATCCTCAACAACACTCTTCAAGGGCTGATGATGAGTTACTAACAAAATACATATTAAACTGGAATATTCTTGGGACATGCAGAGCTTTCAAATAAAGGATCACTTTCAACAAAGTTTTCGAACTGGAAAACTGCTATGGTGGAGGTGCAGTCAGTGACCTTTCTAAACCTTGAAACTGATTATGTTACTTCCCCATTTAAAATCCGAAAAGAACTTCCCATTGCTCTTTGAATGATGTCCATACTCCTTAACATAATTGACAAGGCCTCACATGGCTCCTGCTCATTTCCCCAACTCATCTCTCTCCATCAAGCCTGCAGTTAGTTCTTCCTCTCAGTACACCAAATTGTCCTCCTTTTCTCATAGACCTTGCCCTCATCCCTCTGACCTACTGCAAATTTGCTATCCAGAGACCTCTTGTCTTTTCTCTGTGCCTGGATCACTCCTATCTTTATCCAGGTTATAGGGTTCATGTTCCTTCCTGTCCTTGATCCCCCGGGAGCTGTATATTCCTTTTTATTGCTTTGTGCCCTGTTAACTGCACTGAGGCAAGGATTCTATATATTTCACTCATTCTGGTGTCACTATGCCTAGCCCAAATTAGTGCCCTCTGAACATCATATGAGTCAATACGTAAATGAAAGGATACATCTTTGTGTGGTTTCATCAAGTTTAAAAATATGCACTTAATAAAGGTAAGCCAATAATTATTTTTATTACCTTTTTCTGATATTTTAACCTCTTCTTCTACATCAATAAGTTACTGTTTGTCACTCTGAGACATAAATAGAGCCCCTGAATTTCAATTGTAAATTTTTCTTCTGAGTATAAATTCTTGTCAGTCAATAGATGCATCTCTTTGGGTTTTGCCAAATTTCTTTAAGTGATAGCATTTGCTAGATCCATTGTTTCAGCAATCTGACTTTTTGTTGCCTGATCTTACAGTCCATCAATGGGACTCTCTCAGCATATAATAAGTGAGGTTCTCTTTGCTGAATCCAAAGGCTGGTTCTCAGTGCTGGTGATCACATACCAGGAACACCTTCCTCTGTGTACCACAAGTAAAGCGACTGTGCTTCCTTCTGGTAGTACAAACTTCCAGTGGCCTGGTTGTCAGACAATCAAAATGTTCCCAGCATTTATCCCCAAAGGGTTGTCTGTCTAGGGATGAATTCCAAAAACCAGAATATATCACTCTGTGTCCTGTCTGGTCTTCCCCTCTTGTTCAAGTTCTCACTCATCAGTGTCAAGCCTTGGTGTCTACCTGGAGAAGAGTAATGTTTATTCCAAGGTGCTGATTACACATGCTCACAAACATCCCAGACTCAGAGTGCAGAAGTACTGCTGAGTTGCATGCAGCAAGAATAACCAGAATAGGGAAAAGTGGCCTTGTGGCCCCTGGCTCTATACCCAGAGTCTCACAAAATATCTCTGGAAAAATTCTCTTTGCTTTTGGCCATCACTCTTTCTCTATTATGTCACCACCTTTCACAGCCCTTCCCAGAAAATACTATTGCCATCTGTCCCCAGAATTTCTTTCTTGTATACATGCCTAGCCATGAGGTCAATAGAAATGAATCAATATGTATTAAATAAGAATCTTTAAACAGAAACATTCTTAGAACAGGTTATGTATTGATTAATTAATGAAAACATTGTGATTAGCAGTTCACAGAAACCTCACCCTGTATTTCCCCAGAATCAGTGGCTTAGTATTTGCTAATTTGTGTTCATGGTGTCTTTAGAGACCTAACTATGGTGTATGTTGCAGATTGGCCATATGTATTCCAAAAATATTAATTTTTGAAATATGTACTGAGGCTGCCAGTTTTCCTTGGTCTGTGTACTCAGGAGTTGGTGATTGGCACTCACGCCTATGTTTAGCCAGTCAACATTTGGTGATCTATTAAAACCGATGTGTATCTGATTAAACGGACTTAGGTATTATTCTATGTCACTTTAACCAAATTAACCCTCACAGATGAGGCTAAAGAACTTAAAAAATATCCTAAAACAGAAACAAAGGTGGGATGACATTTGTAATATGCAAAAAACACAAGTGGACAAAAACATTAAAAACTGACAAATTCTGTTGTAGCCTGAGCTTTTGGTGAGCATCTTATTGAGAAGTGAATGAATAGCAATCTTATAACATTTGCTCTTCCCCTTCAATTAAAATTGTTAAGAAATATTATTTTATATGTAGATTTTTATAATCACTACCATATACATGATGGTTCTCATCCTCAATTGATAGTTTTCCTTGGATATTTACAAATGATAGTTGTGCATGTTGATTATTTGTAAACTTATAAGTAATTTATTAGGAGCTTTTTTAGTAATTGAGTAGGAGTCCATTGGAGTGATGGAGTGATATAATCGGCATATTATTATTAGTACTTAATATCCTATGTATATATAAGTATAGAATAGTCAATATTTTTTTCTCCCATATATTGGAGTATTATAGTTAGAAGAGGCCACAAGAAATGCTGC
The DNA here is from genome assembly GCF_003254725.2 of Canis lupus dingo. Lineage (NCBI taxonomy): Eukaryota > Metazoa > Chordata > Mammalia > Carnivora > Canidae > Canis > Canis lupus. The sequence goes on along the minus strand of NC_064256.1, from coordinate 15,432,848 downwards.
TTCTTAAAAATGGAAATATCTATAATTTCACTTTTAAGTATATATTTGAACAGGAAATGCTTGTAACTGTTCAAAGTATTAGTTCTTCAAATTCTGGAGAATTTAACCCTGGTTTTACTATCAGCCTTTGGAAACTTAATTTTATTCCTTTTGGACTCATTCCTGATTTGTGATTCAGTACTTCAGTTCCAAATGCCAATTTCAGTTAGACCATAATACTTTACCTCTGTGTGTATTTCTATAGATACAAAAGCTTAATAATTTTCAAAATACTGGTCAAAATCAATTATCACAAGGTAAAACACATAAAATTGTATATTGTTACCAACTCTACAGGAAGAAGTGATGGCTTCAAGAAAGTAAACCATCAAAATTCTTGGTGTACTTGAGAGAATTGTGAGATAGATTTATATATTTTAACACCTTTAGGAAGCTCATAGAAAATGTATACTGTGCAATCATTCCTCTGAGTGTTTCTTTACATTCTACCATATGAGCTTCTTACCTTGTCTGTAGGGTCAATGGTTTACCATTAGGAAAATAGAGCCCTCTGCAAATCCTCCTGCATGATAATTTTAACATATTGAGAGATGCCAATCTGTCTTATTCTCATTCCTGTGGGGGTGGGGAATGTTTGATTTTTATCTGAATCCCAATTCAAACACACTCAAATTTATATACTCACTAAGACAAAAGAATGGATATTTCTCTTCTGAAATTCCTTGTACCCTGGATTATGAACAGCTTATTTTGTTTAAGGGGCCATGAAGGAGATAACCCTCAGGGACATGTAGGTCCTCGAAAGAGAGACTAGCTTTGTTCTATAATAGATAAATAGAAATTTTCAGCCTGGAGTTAAAGAACACATAGGATGGTAATAATTTCCTGAGGAAATCCAGAAGGACAGTATTAAGGTTGACAAGGTTTTCTGAGTTCGCCCTTTTGGAAGCATTCTGAGACTTGCGGGACCTCAAAGAGGAGCCATGCTTGTCACCCTCTGTCAGCTGGCCTCCTTAAACCTTTTGTGCTCTTGTCAGGTTCAGCTAATGGGACAATGCAAGGTAAGAGGACTGGAGGAGCAGTTCCTCCTCCATGGTCTGGCTCTCACTGGCTCCTATAAGACTACTTACTCCCCTTGCTCCTTTAGGCCCAGTGATGGAATTGGCTTCCTTTTGCTGCTAGCCTCAGGGAGCTTCAGCCTCTCTCGTGGGTTCCTTTAATCTTGGCCATACCTCTATAAATATTCCTTTCATCAAAATATTTTGAATTGAACTGTTTGCATGTGGTTCTACCTCCTTCTGGAGTCCTGACTGATACAGGGCCCAGGGAGGTCGAGTGCTAGCATCTTGGGTATGAGACATCTTCCCTTGGCAACCTGACCTTGCTAAAGTCTGACAAACTATGGATACAATTTTCTGGTCCATAAACAAGGAGCAGATTAGAAACTGGTAGCCTGTCTATAGTCCTTAGGACCCTTTACAATCACAGGGAGTAGAAAAGCCATAAAAGTGATCCAAATTAAATTTATTATTTAACCTGATTTGTGACCTATTTTGCTACTCAAGTGCCTAGGGGTAAGTACATGCCTGCTTGAGTCCTTTCTAAATCATAGTTTTAGCTCTGATGTAAAAGTGGCAATTTAAACAATGTGATCAGTCTTTTTCTATGAGCAACTGAAGTTTTGTCATTGGAGTTTCATTTACATTATTATACATTATTATTATTGCTACTTTGAGGTTTTTGAAAGAGATCATGGTTAGCATAAAAGGCTTTATTTTTAGAATGAGAAGGGCCTAGGTTTCTATGAGGCTCCCTGATTCTACAAATCAGGGATACTGTTTTATCTAAAGCTGTCAGTACGTAGTCAAAATATTACTTCCCTTTCCCCTTATTGACATGCACTTCTTCATGCTCCATAGAAATCCTAAGATGAATTGTAGGCTGTGACCAGATTCCCCTGAGGACTGATGTTGTACGTTGCCAGTGGGGAGGGATAATGACACTCCATAGGACTTGGAGAGTAAGAGTAAGCGTGCTCTCTCTCTGGTTTAAATCCATCTCCAACCCATACTAATAATGTGATACTTGCTAAGTTACACATATTCCCCTTGTTTTTCTTATCTGTAGGGTGGGGATAATAGTATCTATTTCATGGGATTATTGCAAAGACTGAAAAAGGTCAATACATATCAAGGGCTTAGAAAAACACCTGGCTTAATAGGTAATCAATAAATATTAGCCCTGATTATTTTTTTCCTATTATAATAGCCTGGCTAGCTGGCACATGTGACATGTGGCATGTCACATTTTATCTCTGCCTTCTCACAGTTGGCACAGTGCTTGGCATCTGCTGGAGAGACAGTAAACAGATGTGGAAAGCATAATACCTTATCTGGAGATTTCCAGAGGAACTTCTTGAGAGTTGCTATATGAACAAGCAGGTACTTGATATGGCTCTATGGACTCCTATTTGCTATGGGGAGCATCATTATTTGCTGTTTACTAGGTATCTGAGTAGAAAACCACAAGGACCAGCACGTACAGAAAGGCAGAATGATGGGTACTGTATAATGAAGCCAACAAAAACAGCTCTCTGAAAACTTTCTCCATGACCATTCTAATAGCATATTACAGACCAAATTTTGTAGAAAGTTCCAATTCATTTAGACTATTTTGGTATTTCTCTTTCTATACATAAATAGATAAGAATATCAATTGAGTGACTACCAAAATAGTATGCATTCTAAATCCCAACTGCAATCCTGAATTGTAGGAGACCATGCAACTCCATGACTATGTAGAATTGATTACAAATCAAGCTTCTGTGAGCTATGTTGTGTTAGGTTATAGTGAGAACCTGCATAACGTCTATTCTACTGACTTACAGAAATAAAAAAGGAAAAAGAATGTTCCCAGTTTTTCAAAATGTGTGCTGCCTAATAACACATCTTTGCATGTGACAAGTCACATAAGTTCTCATTCAGGGGCTAGCTGAAGATTTAGGTCCCATAACACATGATCTTATGTCTTACACAAAGCTACCCTGCAGGAAAGATGAGGCAAGCATTGACTGCACTTCGCAGATAATAAAATAGAGGTCTATGGGAAGCCACTTGACTTCTCTGAAGATCCACAGCAATTGAGAAAGAACTTGAAAACACAGGTTTCTGAACTCGCACAGGGTTTTTTCAGTCCTCCACAAATATTTACCTTGCTGTAGCATCAGCATGATTTTTTGAAGATACAGGTGGATTCCTTGCCCCTGTTCCATTACAAGTTGTGTCCTTGGTTATATATATGAAAAATTTAAAAAAAAAACCCTCAGAAACATAAAAAAATGCAAAATGAAATTATATCAACAAATGTTGAGCATTTTAATAGCTCATAAATTGAGTTGTAATGTATTATACAATGTATTTTAGAGATGATAAAGAGAATTTGTGAAAACATATAACAATTAGCAGTACAAAACATCGTTTCAAGAAAGTACTTCATTTTCATTACAGAAGCATTTATCATAATTATAGTCTAATGTAAATTAAAATCTCAACTAACATGCCCTTTACTTATATGTAGCTCTAAAAATATTCATCTAGTCACTGCAAAAGAGACTAGACGGTATTTTAAAAAGTGATAATATCCAAATCCATATGAAAATGAAGTATATAGGGAAAAGCAAATTATATATACATTGCATTTTATATCTAGGATACTCTCACTTGTTCCCAAAGAGGATAATCAGTGCTGATAGGGGAAACACTGTCCAATGGCTTTCCTGAGGACCGATCTTCACTTGTGGAGCAGGGTATACAAACCAATGCAACTTTGGGATTGTCTTCCCCACTGACTGTTTTTTTCAGTCTTAACATCTGTATAATGAAATAACTAATCCATTTATCACTATGAGCCAGGTAATGTGTTGGGTGCCTTGCATATATGAAATATTTGGTATGCTGAATGTTTTTGTATATGTCCTCTCCTGGTTTGATTTCCTCAGCAACCTATGAGTCTGTCTGAGTAAGCAATATTGTCCCATTTTACAGAGAAGCAAATTAAAGCCCTAAGAGTTTTAATTCTCCAAAGTCGTAGAGCTTGTAAATGGAAGAGATAGAGCTTTTGTTTTCTGATTTCATGTTTTTTAACAGTTATACTGTGAACTGAAAACTGGCAACCATTTAAATACTTTGGGTTCCTTCTTATCATTCACTGTTTATCGTAATATGTAGCAGAAGCCTCTAAAAGAAAATATGTTGATATAATACTTGTGAGCGATTGCTTAGGATCTAAATGTGAGGACTAGAAAGGAAAAATGAAAGGGATTAGACTTGCTGATCTGACACTGGATGACCAGAGAAATAATAAAAGAGAAAAGAGCCTCAGTCCTATCTGGGACTTGGAGCTTGAAGCTCAGGCTTCTTACAAGCCATTCCCTAGTAAACAGGCAAACAAAGAAACAAACACTTGGCTGTCAGGAGGGTAGGAAAGGGAGCTTGAGGCTTCCTGAAAAAAAAAAGTGGGTGATGTATTGGCTGATGGTAGTGAGGGCAGAGGAGCCAAGGGAGCTTTTGTGGAGAAGAGCCTAGGAATGCCTCATGAGACATGTTCATCTTCCCAACCTCCCAGCACACCAGATCACCCATCCAGGATGAAGAGTTTACTGTGGGGAGCTTTATCCTGGGCATACCAGCAGTCATATGGCTGGTCTCTAGTCCTCTCGATGAGGCTGATAGTAGTGAGGGTCTGTCCTTACAGTGATGTAGCAGCAGGAAGCGAGCAGGAAAAGAAGAAAGAAAAATCTTCAGAGAAATTTTTCTCCTTTGCTACCTGCTTTTTTGAGTCAGGAAGAGGAATTTGGAGACAGTGATCCCTTAGAGAAGCTGTAATACTGTTGATCTGCTCCTTGCCTCTATTTCTTTCCAAGATGCTCTAGAAAACTAGTTGCAGTGACATCTCTTTATTCATTAATTAAATTGCTGACCACATTAAGATGAGCATGGGTATAAGTAGAACTCTTAGTTGCATGCTACCGAAGTAACTCAAACTGAAAGAGCCTCTGGAAAAAACAAAACAAAACAGACTTAACTGGCTTATATACCTGAAAAATTGAGGAGTGAGTCTGGCTTCAGACCTGGTTGTATTCAGGGGCTTAAGCAATGTCAGTTCTCCCCCTCTCCATGTCTTGACACTACATTCCTTTGTACAAGGATTTCATTCTGAAGGTGTTTTTTTTTTTTTTTAAAAGATTTTATTTATTTATTCATGAGAGGCACACACACACAGAGAGAGAGAGAGAGAGAGAAAGAGAGAGAGAGAGAGAGAGCCAGAGACACAGGCAGAGGGAGAACTGGGCTCCATGCAGGGAGTCCAATGTGGGACTTGATCCTAGGGCCAAAAAGCAGGTGCTAAACCACTGAGCCACCTAGGGATCCCCTTTTCTTTTTTTTTTTTCAATTGATGGAAAGGATGGCTCTTGGCTGTGCCAAGCCTTCCAGCCCACAATTAGGATAGAAGCAGGCAAGCAGGGTATAGTTGAGAAGATGTCTTGGTAGCCGCGACTGCAAAGCCCCAGAGAAGACTCGGTTTGAAAAGCCTTGTGTCACACTTGGTTCTGAATTTGTCTCTGTGGCTTGTCAGTACTGGGTCACGTGCCCACCCCCATACAACCTGCTGGCTGAACAACAGGTCTGATAGAGCGGGGAATGTGTGATGTGAGGACATATCATATATGTGAAATCAGCAAGATGCTCTACTAATCCTGTACTTACAATACTAATTCCCTTGTAGGTTAGGGTGACTCTGGAGTAGCTTTGTGATATAAATTGCAATTTCCTTTGCTTATCTCTTAAAATTGGGCAGTTTTATCTCTGAAGGATGGTTTAAATGTAAATCACGTAAGATTGAGACCACTGAGTTCTCTGCACAGAGGGTAAGCCTCTGCCCTTTATGGTAGCATTCCCTGTAACAGCTCTCTCTTCAAGGAACAGAGTAACACCGAGAGTTGACTGTATAATCCAGAGTCTTAGGCCAGGTAGAAGGGGAAAGGGAAATAGCTGTTCCCATAGAGTATAAATCTAGTGACTATGACTATTTAATCAAGTAAGCATGTAAATATAGGACTTAAAATGTGCCAGGCTCTATTCTGAGCACTTGATGTATGTTAATTTATTGACTTCTCACGACAACCCTATAAGACAAGTCCTCTTTGTATCTCCATCTCATAGAGAAAGTAATGCAATAAGAAATTGAGAAACTCTTGCAGGGTCATATGTTTAGTAAAAGAATTGAGTCTTAAACCAAGGCATTTTGTCTTGAGAGTCCATGCTTCAAACCAACAGCCTCTGAAATCTACAGAGTAAAGAGAAAGGAAGGTAGCATGTCCTGTCCTACCTACAGCCCCCTATCACCTAGCAAAGTTGTTGTTAAATTCTGTCCTTTGGAAATCCATGTTTGACAGGCTTTATAAAACTCTTGAGTTTCATTTCCAAATGCAATTCTGTTTCCTCAAAAATGGTCTGAAAATATGGAGACTTAAAATTGGTAACATCAAATTTTAACACTTAAGGAACCACCAGAATATTAGCCAGTCTGACAGATTACCTTGACATTGCCCAGACCTTGCAATGAAATAATTAAACTTCTTGTAAAAGTGACATGAATATTAAGCTTGTCTTTTTGCATGGTCTTTTAAAAACATATAGTCTGCGTATGTTTGAGTTATTAGTATATGTTCACATTACTTAAAGCAAAGCAAGGCTTAGGCATATTTGCATCTGTTTCATATCTGTTAGTCACTTATTTTTTTTTTAATTTTTATTTATTTATGATAGTCACAGAGAGAGAAAGAGAGAGAGGCAGAGACACAGGCAGAGGGAGAAGCAGGCTCCATGCACCGGAAGCCCGATGTGGGATTCGATCCCGGGTCTCCAGGATCGCGCCCTGGGCCAAAGGCAGGCGCCAAACCGCTGCGCCACCCAGGGATCCCTGTTAGTCACTTATAACCAGTTTCTGTTAATAAAAAAAATCAAATAAAGTTCTCCCTAACCACATAAAACTTGGAAGTCCATGTCAACCTCATCCTACTTTTTGGGATACCACAAGAAAAACCAACAAAATAGGAGAGTTAAGGGAGTGAGGTAGAAATTCCTGATGATAATACGGAAAAGGAGGACAGGGTTTGTACCATATGTCACATAGAAAATAGCTAGGAATCATCTTTAACCTTGGCTTTTCAAAATCTCTTTTGACTGCAGCCCACTATGTATGAGGTATGGGGGGAGGGAGAGGAGGTGAGGTAGCATCTGTGAGGGGGAGGATGTCCCAGCACCTTGGGCATCCAGGGCCTCTTGGATTTTCCTTGAATTTCTTTGAACTTCCTTAGAAAAAATCTTGTCATTCTTGCTGTAGAGAACAATTCAGTTCCTGGTTAGCGCCTTCCTCTACATGGTCACATCCATCCCTGTGTTCACCAAAGAGCCTTTCAGTTACCAAGGATAATCCTCCTTAGAAAGCTATATGGCTGGACACCTGGATGGCTCAGCGGTTAAGCATCTGCCTTCAGCTCAGGTCGTGATCTCAGAATCTGGTATCAAGTCCTGCATCCAGTTCCTTGCAGGGAGCCTGCTTCTCCCTCTGCCTATGTCTTGGCCTCTCTCTTTCTCTTTCTGTATCTCTCATGAATAAAAAAATCTTTAAAAAAAAAAAGAAAGCTATATGGGCTTATAAAAACCAAATTAGTTTTTTTTCCCTCTTACATATCTTTGAAGATCTTAGTTTATAACTAGTTCTCTTCTTGTACTATAAAAAATCTTTGGTTAGGACTATGCCTTAAACTTTTAATTATGAGTTTCTTTCCAAAAATACATACTTCATAACATAAGAAAAATGTGAAAAATTAAAAACAAGACTTTTAAAAATAAGCACTAAATTCCATGAAAATACTGCACGTGCATCATAATTATATCAAAAAGCATGCAAAGAAACAAAACAGTCTTCAAGTTCCTTTTAGGTGAGGCAAGAAGCCCAGGCCTCTGTTTTCCCATCAGCATACCGATGATGTGGTCACCAATGCTTCTCTGTGTACCAGGGCACCAGAATCTTACTGAACACACACAAACCAGCATGTGTAAAGTGAGACCATGAACATCTGGCCCAGGTAGCAATCAGAATTTCAAGTCCTTAGTTAATGCGAATTGCATTTCTTCATGCCAACGGATATTCTAATATTTCATTAATATTTTACTATATTTACTAAAGAATACAATACAAAACAACTCCAGATTATTTCTCTCCCTAAATATTTGAAGATATTTCATTTAACTATACACAGCAATAAGCAGCAAAATAAATAAATAGTTCTCAGATGTACCAATTAAGAAAATTAGTTGAGGTCAGACCAACAGAATACTTTGTAATATTGATTTGTGACCACTTCTTCACAATGATCATAGAAACACAAGTCTAGAATTGTTTTTAATAACACTACCCCAGTGAAAACCTGCTTTTTATTGCAAGTATCCAATTATATAGCTATATGTTTACTTTTTAAAAACCCATTGTATTCCAAACCCTGAAACTAAAGTATCTTTTAATTATTATCATTATTTTTTTAAAGATTGCATTTATTTATTCATGAGAGACACAGAGAGAGAGAGAGGCAGAGACACAGGCAGAGGGAGAAGCAGGCTTCATGCAGGAAGCCCGACGTGGGTCTTAATCCCAGGACTCCAGGATCATGCCATGGGCCAAAGGCAAGCACTAAACTGCTGAGCCACCCAGGCTGACCAATTATTATCATTATTATCATTATCCTAAAATATATTATAATGGCAACTTTCCTTCTGATAATCTTTGAAAGTGTCCTTGTTTTTCAAGTTGATCTCCTAGTTTCTATATTCCAACAGGAGCACTTGGAAGATATTTTTGGGTTCAAGATACTAGGGTATAAACAGTGTATAGCAAACTTAACTTTAAGGTGATTCCACAGAGATGTCTGGGATGGAGGAATGCTTCCAAAGAATGGAAAGAAGAAAAAAAACAAACAAACAAACCCACCTTGCTTGTTAACATTCTAATTGCATGTAAATTCTTCCCTTTTTTTTCCTCCCTGAACTCTGAATACAATTAAAGGAACCTTAGATTATTTATTAGACTACTAAGTATCAGGGACTAGAAAACTTACCCAGACTACCTTCCAGTGTTCTGCAACTTCAGTTTTAAACCATACTGGAAAATTCTATTCCTGGAATTCTTCAATTTTATAGGCATAGGTTACTTTTCTCATTCTAATTTATTCAACATTTTATGTATCGACTCTCTCCTGCTTTAAATAAGGATCACTGCCTCTGTGCTACGTCGTTCTTGCCCATTAGCTACACATAAAACACAATCCCAAACTCCGAGGATATGAGAGTCTGCTGGGGAAGCTCACAGTCTGTTTATAGGAATAGCCAGTTCAGTGGCTGGTTGGAAAGGAGTATAGCCGGTAGTGTGGAAAATGATCGCCAGGTTGTACGCGCTTAGTTTCCATTAGAGGGATTTTTCAGATTTAAAAAAATAAATAAATAACACAAACAATTTATCTCTGATTTGGATTAAAATCTGGGACATCTGTGTGGACCAAGCCGATAATCACTAAGGCCTATTTTGCTCAGTATTCTAGCCAAAGACAGTTTGTAGGCTGATCAGAGACCTTTGTTGCAGGTTTGTGCTAAGGTGCTCGTGCGGCATTGCACTTCAAAGTTGGGTCAGAGTGTTCAATAAATTGATTTTTCTGTCCCTTCTATTTCTTGTTCTAGAACTCTGCCATAACCGGATACATGCGGCTTCCATTCTGTAGTGGCAAAACCAATGCCTTGAGTAACAGTGGCAGGCTTTTGAAGTTTCACGAAGCGGTTGTGTTCATTTCCTCTTTGTTCATTGTAGAGGGTAGGATGTGTCTGGCTCATCTAATTCAGACACTTAAAAGTCAGATCCTAGTTCTACTTTTCAAAACCATCTGGATTGCTTTTTATTCTCCAAACCCAGGTGCCCTCGGTGAAATCAATGGGGTTGGCAGGATATAACTGAAGAAGTGAGCTTAGTTTGTTTTTTCCAAGACATTTTTCTGACGCCCGGGCAAGAGGAAAGCAGCTCCCTCAGGAGTTATTTTACAGATATAAAGACACATTTTGAGGGCCTTTGTGGAATGGTTGGGGGATTTATTAGAAGATAAGACTTGTTAAGTACGCTTGTGAAAACAATGAGGAAACGGATTTACCTGTTTTTTTTTTATTTCAGTTTTAATTGACCTCTAGAATTCAAACATAAATAATTTCAGACACAATTTCCTTTTTCCCCCCTTTTCTTGTAAGAGGGAGATTATTTTAGGGGCCAAAATGGTGCTCTACAACTTTTCTTAATCTTTCAATTTCAGAAAATGGCAATATATTAGAGGCTGACACTGGTAAATTGCAAGCTCAAGAACTGTTTGATTAATGCTCTTATTCTAAAATAGGATTTGAAACTGGTTACAGTGAAAAGAAATAGAGCTTCATACAGAGTCAATATACTGGGCAAGGTGATGCTATGAAGAAGGTTTAAGTGCCCTCAAGCGAGCCAATGGCTGCTGCTATTTCTTCTATACAAATGTAACAGTTATCCAGCCAATCGTGTAGAAATATTTTTAGACACTGCAAAGTCAGGTAAATTCTATTGTCTGTCAATAGTTCACTGAAGAGCAAGATAATGTTTTGTTAACCTTTTTAGAAAATTCTCCAATTAAATCGGTGGTTATTTTAGTTATTTCATATTTATGATGTCAAACTGAATCTCAGGCATACAGTTGAAATAGAAAACTTAACTCTATTATATTTGAGCGCTGTCAGATTTATATACAGTCATGAAGACCCTTCCAGTATTTATAACTGGTCTTGAATTTCTAAAAACAAGGGCCCTTAAGTGTTTGTTTGTTTTGTTTTGTTTTTAAGTTTCAGGCTCCGCAAAACTGGAAATGGCTTATGAGCTAGTATGAGCTAAGAACTTGTTAGAAATGCATGTTCTCAGGCTTTACTTCTGAATGATGAATTCAGAAAGTCTAAGGGGTGGAGGGTGGGGGGAGTGGCAATTTGAGTTTTAATAACACTCCAGTGGATTCTGGTACATTATAGTGCTAGAAAACAGCGAGGAAATGAAACTTGCCTGGATTTCTTAGTGTTCCTGCAAAACACCCTGGCCTTCCTGGACATGGAAATTGATGTAATGTGAAGATAGGGAGTGTTTGTTTCTACTGCCTGCAGAAATATTTCACTCTTCACATTCCATGAGATTTAGACATAAAGCCATTTTTTTTTTTTTTTAAGTTAAATTGCTCTGATCACAAAAGATCTCTTATCTCCCTAAAGGCTGAATGGTGACAGCCTAAACCAGGTCCCTAAAGTAAGCTCTAGGGTTCTGGGAAGACTGAAGAGCTAGTTCCCTGTGTGTTTACATTTCAAAAGTAATGAAGCCCTGGCTTTGGAGACTCTTTAGGTCCCAAAAGCTAAGACCCTTGGGAGTATCTGGCTCCCAGAGATATTTTGTTTATATACCAAAGGGCTAGAGTAAGTAAGTTACTCAGGCTCATTTTGTTTTCAAGGAGATCCAGTCTGCCTCTTTCCCCTTTATATGCAGAGAAAAAGGTGATTTGTTTTGTGTTTTTCCTCTCATCTCTCATTGATGGAGTATGTTGCTACTCATGTAGGAAAAATGACCTGGCTCTCATCAAATGCTGCTCTAGGAATAGGGCTAAGGGGAAGTAGAAAAGGCACACTTAGTATTCACTGTGAGAAATTTAGTGAGAAATCGATCTGTTATCCAGAATACTTTGTGAGCATTTATGATAAAATGAATAAAGATAAATGTTAGAAATGCAGCAATAATGCATGATATACTTAAGAGTTTTTCCAGATTTCTTTTCTTAGAGGCCCTATTTTATGACTTAAAATTGTCTTCCTCTATTATTTCTAAATAAATTTCACTATGTTTTGAAATATCAATAAATACCAGTTGCTGGTTCTAGAACAAATCTTGGACCTTCTAGAAAAAATAACCTGACATGCAACTTATAAACAAAGATACCTAAAATTCACAAATGAGGCCAAAAATAAAAATTTCTAAAAAATGCATCTCCTAAAATACCTAGTGATGTTTCTGACTGATGTGGGCAGGCCAGATCCCAGGACCCAGCCAGCAGGAGGTGAAAGCAGAGTTTATGAAAGGTAGAGAGAGAGCAGATATAGACAGTGTCTGGGAGTCTCAGAAAGAAAAGGAGCATGGCTCTTGTCTTTGTTTGGGGCCTAGGGTTTGTATTGGTGATTGTGGTCTGGGGCACATGTCCTCTCAGGCATCCAGGAACTAGTCAGAACAAGAGCATGATCCAAGTTTCCTTCATATGTCATTCCCTGAAGCCAGGGGTCTCGGCACTGAAATATCTAGCACCAGTGATCTGGAATAGGTAACTGATGGTTCTTTCTGGTCTTTCTTTAGATATCATCTATTGAGCTGAAACAATCCAAAAATATTGTCTCTTTGCAAGGAGATCATATATTAAGGCATGTGTAAGGTGGCGGTGCAGGTCTTAGAAAGAATAGAAGGAGGAAAAGAAGCAAAGGGGGAAAAAAAACCCCAAAACATAACTTTTTCTTTTATGGGGTTCCTTTGGCTTCCCTGTCTTCTGACTATACTCAGTGATGTTTCTCACCATATAGTAGATTCATCATGTTTCTTGAATAAGCTTAAGCATCTTATGTATTATCTTCTGGTTGCTTTCAGAATTGTTCAGAAATATCATACCCTTTTGCCACAATGTATTCATGGAGTTTGTTTATAAAACTTTATTGCAATCTTGGGGGTGTGGAAAAAGAAATGACTCTGGCCTAATGCCAGCCCTGTTTTCCCCAGGATTTCAAGCCCTTAATTCTGGTGTCTCTCACTTCAGGCCTTGGAACTGGGATAATCTTCTCTACTGAAGATTCTTAATTTAATCATATTTGCACATTCCTTTTTGCCAGGTAACACATTTGCAGGCTTCAGAGATTAGGATGTAGATACCTTTGGGGTGAGAAGGGGCATTATTCTGCCTATCATAGAGATATTAGGGATATTAGGGATATAGGGATTAGGGATAGAACTGTTCTCCAAGTTCTAGGCAAAATCAGTAGGACTTTTGCAAAGGTCTTGCTATTGACTTAAAATCTACATCAACTTGGCCTTTTGCCTCTGCTTTGATGTAAAGAGAAAAAGAAGCCTTGAAGTTCCCCCTGGCTCTACTTGTCTCACAAATGCTTCAGAGCTGATGTAGTCACAAAAGGCATGTTCTGTTCCCAGGAACAAACAATATTTTCATAGATAAGTCTATCTAAATTCATACTCATAAAAAGCAGCATATCTGTATTATACACTTTACATTACTAGACAGAACATACCTGAAATCTCAGCCTGAAGCATCCATAGTTGACCACTGGACTGGCCTAAATTTCTCCAAAAAAAATTAGATGAGGACTTTCTTACCCATGCATATCCCAAAATGCTCAAATGATTGATCCTTCCCAGAAAAAGGGCAGGGCCAGTTCTAAAAAGAGATTCAATTCTACCTCCAGAGTTTGAGGATGGTTTAGGGTCATTCTCTTATATCCCATGGCAGTTTTCTGCTATTAAAAATTGAAGAGCAAGTCTCTACCTTTTGTACAGGAGAACTCTGCTGCTGGCTGCTCTCACACAACAGTTAGGCTTTATTACAAATATGATTATTCTTTTAGGATACATCCCCTTTATCTGTTGTCAGTCACTCCAGGACTTTCATGATCACATAAACAATTATAGAAATAAGGGGACTTTATAAAATATACAATTTAATTTCATAATTTTATAAAAGAAGAAATTGAGACATAAGAAGATGAAATAACTTTCCAAAGATCCTGAGTAGTAACTAGAGAGTCAGTGCTCATGCTCTGACTTTCCTTATAATCTAGTTTCCAAGATACGGCCTGAATAGCTGGAAACTTTCTTGTGAATTCTATATATTCAAAAGTATTTCTGCTTATTTGATTTTTTTTTTTCTAGGTTGGGGCTGGTAAATGAAGCATCTTTCTAACAGGTGCTTTGGTCTAACAGTGAAAAAAAAAAACAGCAGGAAGTAGGAGTAGTTGAGGCTCCCTGCTTATATTTATACTTTTAAGATCTTCTCTAACCACACCTTCTTCTAGAATTTCTAATTTCAGATGTCAACATTACTTAAGCTTTGTGAGACTCAAAAGATCTCTATTTTAAAAGGATGATATTTCTCAAGGTTTGGTAAGAATTCATAAGGGACTGCATTTGAAACCAGAATAGGGGTTTAATAAATTGGAATTCTTGAAGCCTTCTAAGAAGAGGTGATAAAGACTTGAACCCAGAAGCAGGAAAGCATTATTTTATAATTGTCCTCAATCTTAAATAGTATATCGTGAATCTGTGAAGCCCACAGAGGGTAAAACACAAAAGAAAACAAAAATTGGATAAAACTGATACATGATAGAATGAGGATGATAAAAAAAAATAAGGCTCTTTAGGACCCATTTTTATGTCCTTTCATGGACCTGAAGCTGTTTAGGTGGTTTCCCATGTTTTAAAATAATTTCAGTTCTCAGTACATCAGTAATCTGACTGATCTAGCAGGGAAAATAGCAAGGACCCAAGATACCCTAATAATCGAAGTGTAAAAACAAAATATAAAAGAAAAGTGTGAAAGTTGCATGCGGCCCAAATCCCTTGCTATACCACACCTAGGAAATATTGTTCCTTTCTCTATGGAGTTTAGAAAGTAAACAATCGCAAGCTTCTAAACCAAGTGGGTATAAATTTACTCTGATGCGAGAACTATACTGTACATGAAATCAGAGATAAAGCCAGTGGAAGAAGGAGCCACTCATTTTTCTCTATTCTAATTATCTTCGTTTCAGTGGATTAGAAAGTGGTAAATGTAGAAGTCAAGTTGGAGATGGTCCTGAGCTCCATCGCCTGCCAAGTTAAGTCTGATAAATGGCAAGTGTGTATAATTAATACTGTCATTTTTCCCCAGACCAAAGGGCGACTGCAGTAACTATAGATTGTAATTGTCATCGTTGTCACATAAAATGTGCTATTATTAAGTTCAGGCTGAATTTTATTGCTGGGAATGCTCATAAATTGAGCGGTCAGTCATTTAAATTACCAAGTGGAAAGCTTTGTGGCTTGCTCTGAAACTACTTTCTAAGACAATGTATTTGACTTTGGACCTCCAGAAACTAATTGCATTTTTTGAACAGACGTTAGACAGGCTGCAACCTATAAGTGAAGATATTCTGACAAACGTATCATGTACACTTATGAATGTTCGTAAGAATCTTACATTTTTATTTCCAATACTTATAGTTGTAGGGGCATGAGAGGGATGAGGAAGAGATGTGAAGTGACACATGAGTGGGAGAGATCATTTTGAAAACATACTTACTTCTTTCTTGCAAGATGCCTACTTTACAGAAGGTGATGTTGATAAAAAGAGAGAGAGAGAGAGGGGATCCCTGGGTGGCTCAGTGGTTTAGTGCCAGCCTTCAACCCAGGACATGATCCTGGAGTCCCAGGATCGAGTCCCACATCAGGTTCCCTGCATGGGGTCTGCTTCTCCCTCTGCCTGTGTCTCTGCCTGTGTGTGTGTGTGTGTCTCTCATGAATGAATAACAAAATCTTTAAAAAAGAGAGAGAGAGAGAGAGCTCAGGGTAAAAATTATGATGGATTTGTTGTTAGTGTCTTAGATGATTGTGGGAAGGAAATGTGAGTGGTGTAGCAAGAGAAGGATTGCCAGCTAGCAATATGTTAAAAAGATTAATAATGTCTAATAGGATGTTTGAGGATTCCATTTATTATTAGTTCAGTTTTTTGTGCATTTATGATCACTATAAGTAAAACAACATAAACATATGTTTGCCTCAATACTATGATAGGTACTCTGATATGAAAAGCACTGATGAGAGACATGATCTTCTCTTTGGTGTGTTGCATTCCATTTACATTTCTGCATTTTTAGCATGACTATGATACAGTTTTAAACTAAAAAAAAAAAAAAAAAAAGAAGAAGAAGTAAAGGGAAAAACACCCATACCCCTTTATTAGCTCCACTACTATTGCTAAGTCAATGTTTATCTTTTACATGCGATTGAACAGTTATAGTTGTAATAAGTGCTTAAGTAACTTTAAGTTCTGTGTTTTGTGTTCTGTGTATCTTTTCTATGATTTTCTATGATTCCATAGTGTTCTATAGATTTGCTCATAACTGTCTAGTTCACTCTTGGTATTTAATTCTTCCAAATCACCTCCCAGATGATTTCATCTGTATTAGTTTACTTTCTACCATACTATCCTTCACAGAATTATTATATTCATAGCAAGTAGTGCTATAGTGACTAATTTTGCTCATTCAGTTGCTCATTTATTTTCTGTCTTCTATTAAAATACAAGTTCCATGACAACAGAGACTTGTCTGTCTTGCTCAATACTACCTATTGAAGGAATAATGAAACACTTACTGTACCAATCTTCCTTTGTTGGATATATTTCATGTCTACTTTGGTGTTATTATAATTTATATATCGAATAGTGTTTTCTGTGAATATAACAGTTCTCAAGTTTTAGAAATAAAACATTAGAAAAGCTAAGGAAATAATCTCAAATGTTAGGTAATAGGTCAGAGTCTGAAGGTATTCATGTTTTATAAATTCAACTTTCATTTTAGAAGTCTTGACCAAACACCAACAGCCTTGTGTTTCTGTACACTTTTTCTCATAGTTTCACTTACACCATGTGTTATTTTTTTTAAGATTTATTTATTTTAGATGAGCAGGAGGGGCAGAGAGAGAGAGAGAGAGGGAGAGAGAGAGAGAGAGAGAGAATCTCAAGCAGACCCCACCCTGAGCACAGATCCTGACAGGAGCTCAGTCCCACAACCTTGAGATCATGACCTGAGCTGAAACCAAGAGTCAGACACTTAACTGAGCACCCCATGTGTGTGATAATTTTAGAAAAGTTCTGATGAGGGATGTGTGTATGGCTCAGTGGTTGAGATCGGGAGTGGTTTGGCTCAGGTCATGATCCTGGGGTCCTGGGATTGAGTCCCTCATCAGGCTCCCACAGGGAGCCTGCTTCTCCCTCTGCCTATGTCTCTGCCTCTTTCTGTGTCCCTCATGAGTGAATAAATAAATGAAAACTTTTAAAAAAAAGACAAGTTCTGATGAAACAACTGGGCAAAAATGATGTATCTAAGCTTGTTTGTTTTATTTTGGTTTTTAACAAGTTTGTACTTTGATTTTATTTTTTAACATTATTGGTAAGTAGTAATTTTTTTCTTTTGTAAGTTTGTGTTCATTCTTCCATCACATTTTAACATTTCATAATCAGTAAGAGCTCTTGTGTATTTTAACCCTTTGAACTAACAGGCTTAGTTGTATTCAAGTAAACCATCATTTAGAAAGGGAACATGCTTGAGCTTAATAGGAACATCAGGAATGAGATATCACCATTTAATACCTCAGAAATGATGTAGGGAGGGAGATTACAATTCTGACCACCCCCCACCCCCCACTACTGAGCACCGACTTACATCCAACATTGTGGTCAGTATTTTATATCACTTAATTCTTAAAAGTCTACAGAGTTAGTAGTTTATTCCTATTTAAAGATATGAGACTAAGGCTCAGTGAAATCAAGTAATTGCTCAAGATAATAGTTAGTGCTCATAGGTATTGGGCCATGATTTAAACTGAAATCTGTTTTCTCCTGTAGTCTGGCTACTATGATAGGGTATCACCTTTAAGATGAACATGTAGATGGCTAGCAGGGTAGAGTGACACAAATGTCACTGAGAAAGATACAAGAAATGGAACAATATGGAAACATGGACATCTGATATTAAAATGTATATTTTTCAATGTACTTGAATTGTCCCATTTTTCATACACATCAACAAGTACATGAACCTTTTGCTTTGTTAAATATGTGAGTGCTGAATTTGTCATAATGTGGTTTAAATTGCTAACTAAAATAGCTTCATTTTGCTTGTTATATAAAATATTAAAAAATGGTTTTAAGATCTACAAAAATACTCTCTGTTTCCATTGTTTGGACAAATCCAGACTGTGTGCTATTCATTTCCACTGAAGTTTGCATGATGTTTTATTAGATGATGTGAAAACTGTTGTTTCTAGGACATATTGGCAATCAAGATCTCCACTTCAAAACTCCCAGTGAGATTTACTTAATTTCTCACATTCTGTTCTTGAGTAAATCAGTTTATAGAATATGGCTTATTATTATATAATGCTTATATTGTCAGCATGGGGTTGTTAGAACATCTCTGACACCTCTGGCCTGGGTAGTATTAACATTATTGTGACAAATAATAATCAAAGACTCACATAGTATAATCTCTACTATTTAAGAGCTAGCATCATGCACTTGGACAAAAGGGATGATGTAAGGAACAAAGTGAGAAAAGCTTCTTTAAAAATGATTGATCTAAAAAAAAAAAGATTGATCTGATGCCATCAAAGAAACAATGTTTCCAGTATGACAAATGCTATGTGAGTTGCTCTGATATCTTTGTGTTGATAGACACAATAGTATTTTATGTTTTATTGACTGTGGGAGAAGCAGAGGGGAGATTCTCAAAATAGCTGAATTGAAAATCTTTCCCTGTGTCCTGTGTCCCTCCCTGTACTCCTGTGTATGTGTGAACAGGTGGTGGGTATCTGGGCAGAGACTTCCAGAATTTAGAAGATAATGAATAACTTTCTCATATCCCATAGGTATCTCTCTTTTTATAATCCAAATTAATATTTTTTTATCATGATCCAAAACAGTATAGGAAAGAAAATCTGCAAGGCATCTGTTGGCTAATCTTACAAAGAAGCCTTTTTGGAGTGGATTTTTTTGCTGTGTTTCTGAGATATGATGCAGTGCTACTTGTATTTCGATAAACTTTTAAAGTACCCTTTAATATCTGTCTTTTTCTTCGGTGCCTAAACTCTATACTTTCTTTTAATTTATATATGTAGTTGATTTTATTCCTGTGAAATGTGTGAATTGATATAGGAATAGTAGATTATTTTTTATACATACGTGTCAGTATTCTGGAAATAAAGTGTTCTGGGATGTGATGCTAGGATGAGCTTTCTTAAGCAAGCATTGATCTGGGCCTCACATAATAGGTTAGACCTATTATATCTTAGTTAGACCATTATATCTTAGATAAGGAATTTAGTCTCTCTGGATCTCTGTTCCTTTAAGTATGAAGGAAGTATGTTAATCTAGGTGTACTCAAAGTTCTCACTGAATCCTCAATTTCTGTGACGATATCACTTCCTTTTGAGGGGTGTATGTAGAAACTAGACTGTGTACTCCCTGGGGTCCATCTCCTGTTTGCATAACACCTTTGACCTTTCACAGCAGTTTTACCTACTCAAGGTAGATGCTGTAAGTAAAGTGGGAGGTGGTATTGTCCACAAAAAAGTGCAGAAACTGAGAATTAGATCTATTATGTGACCAACCCAAGGCCACACAATGAATTTGAACCAGAGCTAGATGTCTGGGGTACTCCAATAAGGGTTCGATTAGTTATAATATCTTGGTGTATCAGAATGCCTCCTGGCTTCTCACTGAATATACTTATGCTTGAGACAAATAAAACATTAAAAAATATAAAGTTCTCCTTAGTGCGGTTTGCATCCAGAACTCACCAACTCGTAATTGCTAAGTCCCCAGAGCGGAAATCACAGTTGGTCAGTGCTGAAAAGGCAGTAAGAACCGAGCAGTGTCTTTGTAAACTGGATTTGCCTAGAGTCAGTGATTGGTTCATGGTTGGTTCCCAGGCACAGAGCTCTGTGAGAAGTCCTCAGCAGCTCATCGCCAGCCCCCTACTTTTCTTCTCTGTTAAGGTATGATGTTCCTTAATACTAAGGAGTTTGAAGTGCGTATTTGTGGCTAGCGTTTCTGAGGAATATTTTGCTGAAAAGAAAATTAAAATAAGGTAGAATAAGGAAGAATACTGAGAGGTAGTCTTCAAGTCTGTCCAGCTGACATAGGATATATTCTAGAGGTAGGGCTATGGCAGTGAACAAGCTCTCATGGAGGGGCCAAAGATGCCCAAAATGCTTGTAAACCATCTTTTGGTGAATACAACATTTATAAGACAATGAGTAACTAATATAAATTTCAGCTTTAGTCTATAGTTTTTGAAAGCATGCTGATACACTATCTTGAAAATGTTATTTTGCTTTCCTGAAGCAAAACTAAATTCTAAAAATAAACTGAGGTATTTGTCAGATCTGGATTATGTCAGAAAAAGGCATGGCTTGGGGCATCTGGGTGGCTCAGTCCGTTAAGCATCTGTCTTCAGCTCAGGTCATGATCTCAGGGTTCTGGGATTGAGCCTCACATCGGGCTCTCTGCTCTGCAGGGGGACTGCTTCTCCCTCCCACTCTGTCTGCCGCTCCCCATGCTTGTGTTCTCTGTGTGTGCCTGTGTCAAATAAATAAATAAAAAAAGTCTGTAAAGGAAAAGACATGGCTTAAAATAGTGGTTTGGTTTATCTGCTATGCTGTGTATGTCCTGCTGACAGAAGTTTATGTGTATGATTCTCTTTTCCATGGTGACTATATCCTTTTATCCTTTTACTTAATATTTTTGTTTGGCTTGTAGAGTTCTCTGCAGAATTAAAATATTAGTATTAATTGATGATATGAATTTCTCTTTCCTAGTGAGGATCATATAATCTCTTGATTAAAAGTGGTAATCTTATAGTAGATGAATACTTGGTATAAACTGGATGTTTTGGGTTATGATTTTTACATATCAAGACAAGAAGTGGATAATCTCAATCATAAAAATACTGAGATATCCCAAATAATTTTGAAATTGAAGGAGTTGAAAACCTCCATGTGTAATAGTTTCTCAGTGTATACAAATAAAATTTTACAAATCAACTCTTTTTATCCAGCTGCTTCTAGAAAAATCAGAAAAAGTTTTCTATTATTATTATTTTTAAGTGGTAAGAAACATTGAACTGAAAGCCAAAGCAGGGTACCTGAGTTCTAATGCTGTCTGTTTGTCCTTGGGCAAATTTCATTCCACCCTATGCTATCGAATCACTTTGTCTGTAATGAGGAAACCAAAAACCAATAAAGTAGAGCCTATGGTATATTTGAAGAACTCAGAAGAAAAACGAAATAGAAATTAGATACCCTTTCACAGGCATGAAAATAAGCACCTTTATTATGCCTGTAAGAAATTTAATGATCGAATTTTTTTATATTCCTTTTATTAACTTTGTAATAATGGTTAGAAATATGAATTTAAGGGAAACACACAAATGTGGGGCAGGATCAGGATGAGTAGGAGCCTAACTGGGACATCCTGAACCTTTATCTAAGTATGCACAGCAGATCCAAATATTCTGTCTGCCTTGATTAGGGAGATCAATCAGGTCAGCTAGGCAGTTCTATCAAGTCATGAATTAGTCAAATAGTTTTTACTGGACTGAATGGATTAGCTGATATGTTTATTCAATCAGCCAGCAAATATTTTTTGAGCATCAATTATATGTCAAGCAATGAGCTATGAACACAAAGATGTAACAGACAAACTTAGCCTTTAAGGATTTTAGAGATTATAGTTGATTCAACTATACTCCAAGGTATTGAGTTAAATGCCATCTAAATTGAACCTGATGTAGACAGATGTTTGGTTAATTCTGCAGGGTGAGATAAGGAACAGTGAGCAGTGAGAATGTGTCTACAAGATGAGACACTGGGTCAAAACAAAAATAATTCAGGAAAAAGCTTTGGAGAAGGCTTTGAGATTTAGAGAATTTTTTTTTTTTTTTTTTTTTTTTTTTTTTTTTTTTTTTTTTTTTTTGCTGATGTATCATTGCCTTCCTTCAGTTTTTAAAAAGATGACACTGTCAGGACTGAGAATAAACTTTGTTGCTAATCTTTTTACATTTACTAGCCCAAATTAACTGGCTTCCTTTCTGCCTATTATCATCCAGAGACTCTTCCTTTCCTTTCTCTTTGATTGGACTAGGGCAGAAAGTCAGATGACTACATAGAAGTGTTTATAAATAAGTAATATGGCCAGGGAAAGGGAATAAGCCATCACTTCATATGTTGACACTAGGTGCTTAATGAAGATGTTACACAATGTGTTAGAATGTCAATAGAAACACTAAATCTGATCACTGCTAATTATAATCAAAGATAAGTAAATGAGGCCCCAACAGGAGATAGAACAGTGATTGAATTTAGTACTTGGATTTAGCCCTCTGATCTTTAAGCCATAGCATGAAAAGCTGCAGAAAGGAGATTTTCAAGTGCCTTTACTTTTATTTTATTTTTTATTTTTGGTGTTTGAAGGGTAGGCCCCAGGTCATACTGGATAAAAATGTGAAGAAGAAGACATTTGTATATTTATGATAATTCTGCACTGAGGCATTGGTATTCACTGTGGGTATCATTTAAAAACCATTCACCTTAAATGTCTATGTCTAATGAGAGAGCAGAGACTGTGTTGAAATAATCTGTGCTAAGAAAATCCAACTGTTTCAGAATTATAAAATCTTCCTGGCTTTGGGTCTTTGGATGGTGGCACTAGGGATTTGCAGAGTCAGTACTTTAAAAAATAAACAAACAAACAAACAAACAAAAAAACAAAACAAAAAAGAACCAAAAACCAAACAAAAAAACAAAAACAACTACTGGATTGTAATGGCACTGGTGAAATAAGCAGCAGAGTGCTCCAGGAAGGTGAGGGATTTATTCAGATTATTCATGGGAGAGTTTTGTCTTACCTCTAAAGCAAGAAGAAATTCTGAGGATCAATTTGAAAATTCTATCTAGGTCCAAAGTTTCTGTTAAAATGCATGCCATATCTGATTTGCTGAGATTTCACTGCATTATTTTCTTTTGCTATAAATTTGATTAGAATCTTTGATACACTCTTACATTTAAGACTCTCAGTCTCACCTGCATTCAATATTAACTTAGTTACTTAGATATTAGTATTATCTAAATATTTATGTAAATGGATCAGTGATAGCCAAATGCTTCTCTAGCCATCATCCGTCATATCAAAGTTCTGTTACCCTTTCTGTCCAGTTCCCAGTGTGGGTTACATAGTGGGATCACATTAGTCATGGATTTTTCATTCATTATGACGGTTTCACTAGTCACGGTGGCCAGCAGATTCTGCTTGTATTGCCTTGCCTGCAATTTAAAGGAAGGATCTCCGAAAGGCAGTGGGCAAGTCATGCAATCAGCATGCTGAAGGCAGGTGTATCTTGAGTCTGAGCGGGCTAGGCAGACTTAGTCTCTAAGAGCAGTTTTTTATAAGAACGTTCTGGATTAATTAAAGGGAAAAGCAAGTAAGTGACAAGTTGACACACATCATCATGATACATGATAATCTTGCCTTTGGATCTCCATTTGAGTATCCCAGGGAAAGAGGCTGATGGAGGTTGGAAGAGAAGAGGATGAATTTGAGAAGAGGTGGTTAACAAATTAAAGGTTCAACTAGAGTGTAGGTAGCTTTAAAGGATACAAAATCAAAGAATGATAAGGGGTTCCATTTTACTTAATTTCTTCTTACACAAGAATTAAGCTACTGAAGCAGAAACCTCGAAAATTATGTCATATTAACTGATTAAATACTCTCTAAGTAGCTTTTGTGTTCAAAGTTCACTTAGGCTGCTGTGTTGTACCAGAAGCTTTGAACCTGATAGATAAAGGTGGGGGTCTGCAAACTATAGTCTCCTGGCAAAACCTGACACTTTTTGGTGTCCATAAATGAAGTTTTATCTGAATACATCCACAGCCATTTTTAAAAAACATTTTGGTAATGGCTACTTTTCTTTTCTTTTCTTTTTTTTTCTTTTCTTTTCTTTTCTTTTTTTAAGATTTGTTTGTTTTTGAGAGAGAGAGAGAGTACCGGGGTGGGGTTGCGTGTAGGGGCTGAAGGAGGGGAGAAGCAGACTCCCCACTGACCATGGAGCCCCAAAGCCCAAGGCATTCATCTTCCTGCCTGGAGATCATGACCTGAGCCAAAACCAAGATTTGAATCCTCAACCCATTGACCTACCCAGGAGCCTTTTTACTGACTTCTTTTCTGCTACCAGGGTGGAGTTGCGTAGTTGAAACAGGCTGTGTGATCTGCACAGCCTAACATATTTACTCTCTGGCCCCTGATAGAAAAATCTCTGAGCCCTCAGAGATAAATCTCAGGTCTCAGATAAATCCCAGTTCCTCTATTGCTTCATGTGGGATTCAATGATCTCCCAGGCCAAGATTTATTGAGGACTATTTTGTGTTGGAGCATTTTTCACAGGACTTTTCTATTCTCATTTAGCCCTCACAATACTTCCATGAGCTGCTGTCATTTTTTAATGCATACTTTAAGAAGAAACTTACACACAGAAATATTAAAAAGCTTGCCTCTAAATCGCATGGCTATTAAGCAATCAAGTTGAGATTTGAACCCTAGGTTCAAAAATCTTTGCTGTATACTTTGTAATTCTCAATTTCACATCTATAAAATAAGGGTAGCAATACCTTTTTTAAAAATAGAGTTGTTATTAGGATTGAGTTTGTCAAAATATATAAAGCCCTTGCCATAAAAATTCCCAATACATTAGTATGAACCTCAATTCTTCCTACCTTTGACCCCAAGATTCTGGAAGGGAGGCTAAAAATGAACTTGATGACAAGTACTCCCAGGTTATTTCAATGCATGTGGTCAAGGTGGCAATTTTAGAAATCCTGAGTCCTTGAGGATGTGAAGAGAGAAAGGAGAGAAGATTCTGTCCTTTATAAAGACCTGACTTGAAGACATATGGACAAAACCATTATGAACAAGTTCCATAAATACTCAGAGGGGGGAAAGCTGTGATTGTAGGAATCAGTTAAAATCAAGAAAAAAGAATTCAGAAAGTCCACAAAAGACATAAAAAAAGAGCAGAGATAACTGATTAAAATTATAAGCTGCCCTAAAAGAACGAATAAATCAGTGTGGTAACTTAAGTTGAGGAGGAGGCATTCACAAGCCATTTCTAAAAATTCAGGCTGTCTAGGTGTGGGTCAAAAGGAGACACAGAGAAGCACAGAGAAGGAGCTCTGGCACCTGCTCCTCCGGGGTTAACAGTTCCAGTAGAGAAGCAGTGACTCTAGCAGTAGTTACACTACACTATTGAAAGTTCAGTAGCAAAAAATACGATCAACTCTGCTAATCACTAAGGAAGAGGTACCAACCAGCTCTACCTAAGATAAAATTGTCCGTTTCGATGAGGAGTCACAATTTCTGGTGGAAAGGCAATTGGAACATAAAGACTGTGAGGGGCAAAATAAAAAGAATAACTGAGAAACATGAATGAAGAGGTTCATGATGACATCAAAGAACAATAGAACTTTTTAACCAAAATGTGGTCTAAAAGCAGGAGGCTTAGACCAAAGTACCTATGAAGAAATAATTTTCATTTTAATATATATTTAATTATAAGGTATCATTCCAAACTCTGTTCCTCTGAGGTCAGCAAGCTTAGGTAGCTCATACTTAACCAAAGTCACTGGTTTTAGAGAATTTGGTAGTATAGGGTGGAAAGAGCTGTAAAAAGTACACTCTCAGGGCATATTGTTCAAAATTTTGCTGTGGTTCTCCACTGATGATGAGTTCAAAATCAAATGTGAATATTTTATTTTTTAATTTATTTTTTATTCTTAAAAGATTTTATTTATTTATTCATGAGAGACACAGAGAGAGAGGCTGAGACACAGGCAGGGGGAGAAGCAGGCTCCCTGTGGGGAATCTGATGTAGGACTCAGTCCCAGGACCTTGGGATCACACCCTGAGCCAAAGGTAGACACTTAACCACTGAGCCATTCAGGTATTCCAATGTGAATTTTTTAAAGTTAAACTGACTTTCAGTGCACTTTTATGGTATAAGCACCCTTTATCTTTGGCCTAATTTCCAAAGATTAACCAGAGATTAGATTGTGTTGTACAATTTTGATGTTTTTCATTTTCTGAAGGTTTCTATTTGTTAAATAGCTATAAAAAAAAGAGTACTCACTGCATATTTTTAAATTTCTAGTATTATACATATATAATACTGAATATATTTTTGGTTAAAATTGTATTTTAGTGTTATTCATATTTAATTATGCAAGTCTAGCTTGTTAACTGCTCTAGAACAATGCAGTGTATGACTATGCCACAAATTATTAATCCATTTTTCCTGAGGAAGGACATTGTTTTTTTTTCCAGTTGTTAGCTATGACAGATCATATTGCAGTGAATATTCTTATGTACACCTCCCTGTGTACCTATATGAAATGTTTTCGGAGATAGTAGTGTTAGCAATGGCTGGAGATTGCAATCCCTCTCATCCTTGTCTGAATCTCACCCTTAGAGATTCTTACTAATTTGCTCTGGGGCAGGGATTAGATACTAGTACTAAAGATAAAACAAACATAAAGCTCCTGAGGCAATTACCATGTAGAGTAATAATTGAAAATCTATTTGTAAGCCAAGAGTGTGGTTGCTTGGTCATAGAATTTGCATCTTTTCAAATTTGTTGTATTTGACAATTTGTTCTCCCTTTAACAATGTATTAGTGTGTTCTAGTTGAGCTACATCCTCACCAATACTTGTATTTGTCTCTATTTTTGCTTAGGTGTGAGTCTAATTCATTAAAATGGTATACCACATGGTTTTTAATTTTGTGTTTTCTAAATTATTACTGAGAGGAGTTTTATTTTATTATACAGTTAAGTTTCCACTACTGCAAACTTTCCATTTATTTGTTTTGCTCATTTTTCAGTTGGAGTTTTAATCTAATTACTTATTTGTATGAGTTTTTAATATCTTCCAAATATTGTTTTTATCAATTACACATATTACTGTGTAATTGATAAAAACATGTGTAATTTTACATGTGTAAAAATGTGTAATTTTATCAATTACACATATTACATATTACATATTACATATTGTCCTCAAGTATGTGACTTTTTTCACTTTGTTTATGGTAAATGTTTTTATACTAAATTTTTCTTTTACTAAAATATTTCATTTATGTAATTTTATTTATGATTTTCTTTATGGCTTGTGTTATTTGGGACTTATTTAGAAATTCTTCTCTATACTGAGATGATAAAATATATTCTCTTATATTTCTTCTAATAGCTTAAAATTTTAGCTTTTTGCATTTGGATTGTTAATCCACATGAATTTATACTGGTGTAGGTTATAAGAACATTATGGTGGCTAGAGTTTACATGGGGAACAGACAGTAGCAAGGTAGGCTGGCATCCAATGTACTAGTGATGTACGGACTATTGGAGGAAAAGCAGATTGCAAAATTGTGCTGTATGGGATTACTTAGCAAGGTGTGGAATATGTCTTAGTTTGCTATGTATACCATAACAAAATACAGCAGACTGGGTGGCTTAACCAGCACAAGTTATTTTCCCATAGTTCTGCAGGCTAGAAGTCCAAGATCCAGGTGTCAGCAGGTTTGGATTCTTCTGAGGCCTCTCTTGGGTTGCAGATGGCTGCATTCTTGCTGTGTCCTCACATGGTTCCACCTCTGTGTGCACACATTTAGTGTCTCTTTGTGCTTCTATAGTTCTTCTTCTAAGAATACCAGTCAAATTGGATTAGGCCCCACCCTAACAGCCTCATTTTAGCTTAATCAGCTCTTTGAGGGCCCTATCCCCAAATACAATAACATTCTGAGGTACTGGAGGATGGACTTCAACATAGAAACCTATGAGGGAGGGAGGCACATTTCTGTCCTTGACAAGTTACACTGAGTTTGCTTTATTCATGTAATTACTTCTTGGGCAACAGTCATGGTAGCTATATTCTCTCAGGGAGTGGAACCAGAAGCTTCCACATTTCTGAAGACTTAGATCTGGAGCTGACACAGTTCTACTTCTGCTTCATTCCATCGGTCAGTGTAAATAACTGGGCCAACACAAAGTCTAGCACAAAGGAAAGAGATTCCACCTAGAACAGAGAGAATTCTCTGGCCATGCTTGTAGACAGTCTAGTATAGAGACCCAAAATGTGGTCACAGAGGGAAGATGAGAACAATGAGAGAACTCAATCTCAGTTTCCAAGGAAGGACAGTGGTCTGAGAAGCAAACAATTCAAAGTTGAAAATACAGTAAAATGATGGAACAGGGTATGGAACACAGGCAACCTCTGGATTTAGTAGTCAGGAAGGATTTGAGATTTTTAGGACATGGAAGGTTAAGAATTTGCATTTCAGGATTTAAATGCAGTAGAAACAGAAGGAGAAAAACAATAGGCAAAGAGCTATAACTGCACACCATTAAGTAAATTGAAGGGAAAAAGAGAGGAAATAGAAGACAAAAGGAGACAAGGTTCTTGAGGTAGTGTGGAAATGAAAACAGAAGAGTGGGTAATTAGAGACAGCTCCACCTCAGGGGCACATACAAAACCTACTGGAAGACCCAGGACTTGCTTTTTATTCAGGTTATATCTGCTTACATCTCTTTCCTATGATGGTGTGACTATCCTATGAGATACAGGCTGGCCCTGTTTTAGAAATATTGAGGAGAAATTTCTTCACTGATGATTTCTTTCACTAAATAGCAGATAATTTGCAGAGAGAGCATCTGTTCTAGTGGTATCTTTTGGTTGAGCTACTTGCTTTCTCATGGGAACTCACCTCTCCAAACCTACTAGGAAAACCTATGGCAGGGATCAGGAAATTCATGTTCATGAGCCAAACAAGACCTGTTACCTGTTACTGTCGATAAAGTTTTATTGGAACATAGCTGCATTTGTTGGTTTATGTCTTGTCTGTGGCTTTTCTTCTGTATTGGAAGAGTAGACTCGTTGAAACAGAGATTGTATGAGTCGCAGTACCTGAAATATTTATTATCTGGCCCTTTTCAAAAAAGTTTTCCAAG
The DNA here is from genome assembly GCF_003254725.2 of Canis lupus dingo. NCBI lineage: Eukaryota > Metazoa > Chordata > Mammalia > Carnivora > Canidae > Canis > Canis lupus. The sequence goes on along the minus strand of NC_064256.1, from coordinate 15,403,838 downwards.
CCCTGATCTATAATATTGAGAAAATTTTCCAAAGCTTTGTCATTAGGCAGGCAGCTAATACAGCTCAGGCTGATGGATTAGGAAAAAGCCTTGGCAATTGCCAAGCCACTGCTGAAGGTCATGAGGACTACATAGGGGAAGGGGCATTATTCAGAAAAGTCAGTCTCAGTGACAGTCTCCAGCTAGGTTGCTAGATTCACCACATAAAAATACAGGGCACCCTGTTACAGTTGAATATTAGATTAAAAAATGATTTTTAAGTATAAGAATGTCTCAGGCAATAGATAGGACATATTTGTACTAACAAAGCCTGGTTGTTTATCTGATACTAAGTGTTAACTGGGCGTCCTGTATATTCTTTTGGCCACTGCAGCCTAGGTCTCAAGGTGAAAGAGTAGTGCTTCTGAGTGGATTCCGAACACAGCCTAAGTTGAAATACTGGCTACATTTCTCCCTGTCTGAGTGACTCTTGATAGCACAGTTAGCCCTTTTTGCCTCAGTTTCTTCCTCTGTAATGAGAAAGTAATAATAGTTTCTATCTCCAAGGATTAAGTGAGCTCACATATTCCAAGCATTTAGAATAATACTCATCACAACATGGGTCATCTGTATGTGTTGACGCATATCAATCATGCAGCAAAATAAATCAGAATGAGAGAACTTTGAATCTCCCTGGATACAAATGCTGTGAAGAAATGCAGAAACAGAGGTGATGCTCAGAGAGACAGGTATGAAAGCAGAAAGTGATAGATTTCGTGGCGCCTGTGGAGAAGAAATTGGAGTGGACAGTGTGTCCCTGAAGGGTGCACTTCTAAAAACCATGCAGCTGATTGAGATGCAGGGTCCCCTATTTCTAAAGTGTCCTGGGATCCCTGATCGACATTATCACTTCAAATCATGAAGCAGAAGTCATATAGTTGTTGTCTAACAAGAAACTGGGTAGAACACTTTTTATTAGTCAAAAACAAAAAAACAAAACAAAACAAAAAACACGTTAGGCAGCATGATTTTCTCATATTGGAATGATCCCAACTATTTACCAGAAGAAACTATTTCTTAAATTCCTTGAAAAAGGTTGTGTTCTAGAAAGGCAAAAAGACTCATGGTTATATTCCTGAGTCAAATTGTATCAGCTAGTGAGTTCTTATAATTGCAAAAATTTGCTTCTATCTTATACTTACCACTGATTCGTCATAATGCCTTTAAATCTAGGGCATGATGTGATAACTCAGAAAGTGACAGCAACATGGAAACTAAAGGTTAAAGGTACATCTGCCCCAAAGAGTGAAATTCATTTTGAAACATGAGGAGATTTTTATATTGGTTATAGTTGTGATAGACAAAAGCATGTTTTAAAACTTTGGGCTTGCCCTGTCAGGATGCACTAAAGGTCTAAATGAAAAGGTGTTTTGGGGACACCTCGGTGGCTCAGTGGTTGAGCGTCTCAACACTCAACGCTGCCTTCAGCTCAGGACATGATCCCGGGATCTGGGATCCAGTTCCACATCGGGCTCCCTGCAGGGACCCTGCTTCTCTCTCAGCCTATGTCTATGCCTCTTTGTCTGTGTCTTATGAATAAATAAATAAGATCTTAAAAAAAAAAAAAAAAAGGAAAAGAAAAGGTATTTCTAAGTACAGCTTTTTTTTTTTTTTTTTTTTTTTTTTTTTTTTTTTTTTTTTTTTTTTTCTGGGACTCTTTCTACAGTCCCTTGGAAGCCAAGGATTGCATTCAAAATCATTATCAAAAATTACTAGTTTCCTTATTTTTTAGTTCTCTACCTTTAACCTCCATTTATCTTTTTTTATATATATATATATATATATATTCATGTGAGACACAGAGAGAAAGAAAGAGACATAGGCAGAGGGAGAAGCAAGCTCTGTGCGGGGAGCCTGATACAGGACTCGATCCCAGAATCCCAGGATCACGACCTGAGCCAAAGGCAGATGCTCAATCACTGAGCCAACAAGGCACCACCACCCCACCCCTTGCCCTGCATGCATTCATCTTTCTAATGATATGTTATTCCTATAAATAGAGCTCATTGTACAATGTTGTCTGTACCATGCTATCTCTATTTTGATCTTAAATAGTGTTATCTAGTGACCAGGTGCTGGGAATAGAGGCACCAGCTTTCTCTTGGTATAGATTTCTTGTACTTAGGCCAATATAAGACTTTTATTTGTGCCTTCACAATAACAAATGAATTTATGGAAATGCTGGGTAGTCGAGCTGTGGGCACACTGAATGAATGGTCCAAGAATAATGCAGCACACTCTAAATCACAAAGCATTTTAGAAATGATGATGAGGGAAAATATTTTACAGCTATTTTCAGGATTCATTAAGGATTTTAAGTGATCAGGAGTTTAGATTTATGTGGCACTGAGTCAGTACCAATAAACTGTCCATCCATCCATCCATCCATCCATCCATCCATCCATATTAGGAAGAGAAATGCCAGGGGAGAAATAAAGTAAATGAATAAATACGAAAAATATTGTAGGGAATGCAGAATCGTGCAAAGATGTAATATGTCTCTAAGCCAACACATTTCGGTTTGATACATGATCCTTTTATTTTACAGTTTTAAAATGCATCTCACAGCCAAAACCATTCTTTACTTTTCTCCTTGGGGAAATATGCAAAGACATGCAGTTCCATACAGGTCTGCCCCACTGGAAGGTTTTTATTTCAATGCTATCAACTTCTATTCTCTCCAATCATTTTTCTTTTATTCTCAGTATCCATTGTTTCCAGTAATTCACTTGAACGATCTGAGCACCGCTGAGAGCAGCTGGGAGAAATCTCTCTGCCTGCCTACTTAGTTGAGAATGGCTTTTTGTGACAGAGGTTCTTTCTGAGTGTGTAGACAATTAATAAATAAATAGACTGAAATTAAATTATCATTATCTCCCACAATCACACTGATAAGAAAATACAGTTTTATTTTTTGCTGTACAGAGATGGCTTTAAATTGTATCTACCAACCTTGATCCCCAGGACTGTGTGTGATAATGATGTTTATTCTTTTCCAATGTGATGGAGCAGAGGAGTCATCAGGCCAGGCACTCATCTCTCCATACTCAGCCCACCTTCTCCTCAGCTGGCTATCCTGTGGTGACCTCATTTTAAATTTCTTTGTCAGTGTTTTTTCTGCATAAAGTAATATAGTAAATATAATATGTGTGGTAAGTTCATAGGGAGAAAACCCCTGCCAAGTTGTACAGTTCATTTGATTTTCTAAGCAGTCACACCCGAAATCTACTAATGACATCTCTCCAATTGCTATTGTCATCATCATGATAATTAGTATTATAATCCTCATCATTATCACTGATGATAGTATTTTACTGCTTTTAAAGCACTAACTATATGGTATCACGGCCATAGATTGACTTAATCCACTTATCCTAAATAAGTCAAATCTATTTTTTTAATTAATAAAGGTGATCAGATCAGTCTGATTGTTCATAAACAGACAGCCTGATGCCCTGCCATTTTCTTGCTCCTGGAATACTGTTCAAGTGCTTTCAGCTGAGCAATGTCTAAATAACTGTGAAACTTAGTGATCTAGCATCATTTTTCCCTCATTATGGGAAGAAATTTACATATGTATCTTATAACTGCAGCATTGAAAATTATGGGATTTGCATGAGGTGAATGATGCAAAGGGTAGTATTAAAAGAAGAGAATTTACTGCCTCCCCTTTATTTTATAGAGTCCCTTTTAAAGAGAATTGGAAAAGAAAGCAATTAAGCCAGTGGTTTCTTTGTGGGAAAAAAAATGATGAATTCCTAACAAGGGTGAGGAGAGAACAGAAAACTCTAGATGCAGCTGAAGTATGGGAGAGGAAGAGGAGGTTTTAAAGTTTTCCACTTTTTAAACATTTTATTAATGGGATCTTATTTTTACCATTTTCTTGAGTACAATTTCAAGAAAAGATTCAACTAATTTAACTGACTTTTAATTATTTTTAGGAAAGAGACTGAGGTTTCTTGGGATATAATTGGCCCTAAAGTTATAGAAACAAGGTCTAACGTGTTTACAAATCTTTTGTAATATTATTATGACTGCTATTAATAATCACAGCAACTTTCTTTTTATCTAAAATTTGGCTCAAAGTTAGCATGCCTTTTGTCTTCATAGAAAGTCCTATAGTTAGTATGACTCCATTTCACCAGTGCCCTTAGTCAGACTGTGGTATATCCATTAACTGTTTTAGTCACTTGCATCAATAATTACTGAATCAAAAGCACTGATGTCATTCCTGGTATAACTGTCTTTTTCTTTTTTTAAGTGTTTTTGTAACTATAACGTGCCATACTGCAGGATAGCTTCTTTTTTCAACATTAATTCATTTGTGTAACTGGCTCTCTTAGAAACATTGTCTACAGGGGTCTGTTTTAGAGGGTATATAACATGCAGCTCAAAGTGGTGAACACAGTGTGCCACAGAAATAACACCATACTGATTTGTTCATAAAACCAGAACTCATAGAAGCCTCTTTTACATAGTTGTCCTTAGTGTAACAGGCTGGGCTAACTTAAAAAAAAATATTATCTTAATTAGTTCAACAACTCTGCAAGGTTGCTATAATTATCATCATTATATTGATGAACAAATTGAGACACAAGGAGGTTAAATATCTCACATAAAACAAATCCCACTTCTACTCCTAGAAATATGTACTTTTTCCCTCTCCTACTAAAAATAACTAAAAACTCTGGATATTATATATAAAACAATGTAAAAAGACTGTAATGTAAAGTAGAAAAGAAAACAAAACACTCAACTTTGAAATTCAAGGTACGCCATGGTGGGAAGTGTCCCAAGTTTTTGTTGGCTGCTACATCTCAGATAGGAGTGAAGATATAGGTAACTGGTAAATGCCAACAAGTACAGACAAAAATGGCCCAAATGAAAACCCATGCTTTCAAGTCAGAGGACCAAGAAAGGGGCAGCCTGCAAATCAGAAACATTTTAGGTAATAGCTACTCTATTACATTCTAACACCACAGGGAAAACAAAATGAAACAAACAGAAAACAGGGCCCCTTCTCCACCCATATTAGCAAAGGCCAAGTCCAAAAGCCTTAGACCAAAGTCTAAAGCCTAGACTTTAACCCTTGCCCCACTGTAACAGGGTCTTTCTACTACCCCACCAAAGTAGTGTCAGAGAATGCTGAGTGGTGAAATACTTTCATCCCCATATGGTGGTAAGAATGAGATCGCCTTCTCTTTTACAAAAGGGATGGTGTAAGAGAAGGCCCAGTGGAAAGTCAGGATTTACGACCACACTGCAATAACAAGGCCATTAAGTGGCCCCTGTGGCATCAGTGAAGGCCACATGGGGAGCAGTGATGAGGCATTTCTACCTGTTCCAACCAGGGAGGTTCAGTGGATGCCTTGTGGGGAGCTGGAATTCTCCTGCCCACCCAGTAGTAATGAGGAATCCTCCCTCTGAGTGTCAATAGAAACCAAATGGGAAATCTGGACTTCTACTCCACTGGTTAGTAATGAAGTGGTACCTGATGTATCCTACCATGATTTCTTCAAAGTTTCATCTTAAGCATTTTTTTTTTGGCTTTTAAATTTAGGAATGCAGTATGTTATGTACCATATAGTTTAAGCAATGCTCTCTAAATCAGAGGATGGTTATCCTGGGATATGTACAAAATGATTTTTTGGGATGTCAAATTAAAATGTTAGAACTTTTGATAATATTTGGTTATCCCATCCTTTTAAATATCTGTTTATATTTAAATAACATTATTTAAAATAGTACATGCCTATCATTAATATATAAAAACACATATTCTAAGGATATATGCTCAGGTTTTTGTTTGTTTTACTGACTGGATACATCATGTTTAGACACAGATTTTAAACAACTAATATTTAAGACCCTTTCTTACCTGGGGATTGAGCCCTATAAAAATGGGTTGGTGCTTTAGGAGAGGTACTCAGAAGAGTGGTCAAAAGGAAGATTTGGAAAGTTCAGGAGATAAAAATGTTTTTGGTGTTTGACTACTATGACTAGATACAGGACATACCTAAGTAATCAAATACTTTCTCCTATTTAATGCCATAGTTCCAGCAATGACTTTAAAATGTAATTATTTTAAACCCTCAGGGAGAAAACAATGCAAGCATGTTGAGATTTTGCCTATCTGAGATCAAGTAGGTGGGCTGAGGTGATGCAGAGCAGGATATGGATAGGGTTTGCAACAGCCTCTAAACCTGACATCTAACAGGATAGGATATAGGCTCTAACAGTGCTTCTAAAACTCTGGCAGTTTGATTGATTCAATCAATATATAATGTCTCTAAGCCTCAAGGGGATCACACTTGAATGAAATTTAATCAGTGATATTAACTCATCTAAGAAAGGAATGGTTGTGATGGAGAAAAGTGGAAAGCCTAGAAAATTGAGATTCAGAAAGAGGTCTGCCTGATTTTTCAGTGAGTACTGCTCCATTAAGGAAGACTTGGATTTTGGAGATAAAAACACACTTGTTAATTTAGCTTTGTTAGAAACTAAATGTATGAAATACTACCACTACCACCATCCTGCTGCCTTGGATCTCCCATTTCATACTTACCAAGCAACTTTCTGCTGAAAAAGTATGGGTTCTTAGAAATCTCTCCAAAACAGCTCAAAGTGGTTGATCATTACTGCGTGTCAGACACCGTTCTGGGTGCTTTACATGTATTAGTTCATTTAAATTTTAAATAAGCACTCTAGAGTTGAAGCTCTTGTCAGTCCCTTTGTAAAAATGAAAGAACGTGATTCCACTAAGACTGAGAAACGTGCTCAATGCCAAACTGTCAGTAAGTGGCAAAGCTGGGATTTATATAGGGGCAGTCACAGCTTAAACTCTGGTTGAATCTGGAACAATGGATAATTTGGAAAGGAATGTAGTTACTTAATCACTTGTATAGTGTGACTAAAGGTTTAAATTAATGAATCGTCATTGAGGTGTTGTACTGATCAGTCTTGCGTAGTCAGTTAGCAGGACTTCATCACGGAGAGACTGCACTCTTTAGTTTACTAAGGACTTCTGGTTTTTGGACCTGAAAACGTGGGGGTTGACTGAACTGAACTGAACTATAGGGACTACAAGGGTATTACCATTACGAGCCCCTCCTGAATAAAATCACCACTAGGATAATTTCATCAACAATCCAGCCTCTGCTCTAGGGAGCTTCATTAGAAATGCTGATGCAAATATGTCCTATAAATGGGGTTTCTGACGTGTGTCTATTTTTTTATTTCTCAAAATGCCTATCCTAGTACCTTACAGAGAGAATGCCCAGTAAGAACTGTTGATACATTGATTATTGATTGTCAGTGCTGAAAGTAGTCTCACCTTCTAGATAGTGCCTGTGACAAAAGATGTGGTAAAATGGAAAAGTTTGTGTAAGTTTTAAAAGTCTAGCCCGTGTCCTGTGATACATTAACAGTGGCTATTTATTTAAAGCTTTTAGTTGTATAAAACTGTGCTGTAGCTTACATGAAATTAGTGGAATTTCTTCTGTTTCCAAATAGACACTATAGTGCTGTAGCACTGTTTTACTCTAAATTTCAGAATTCCCTATCTCAGCAAGAACCAGAATGTGTTAAAATATTAAAGACATTCTTTATTTCTTCCAAAATAAAGCTAAAATGATCAAAAATTAAAAAAAAATAAAACATGGGTGGAGTTGGAGGATAGACAAAATTGACAAAGGAGAGTGGAAATGGAATTATAGAATGAATTAGGTCATAGGAATGGGAAAGTACAGCTTATGGAATAGGGTCAAAGATATTGTACTAGTGATGTAATGGGACGTAGGGCAGTTAGAGTTGGGGTGAGCACAGCATAAGGTATAGAGGAGTTGAATTACTATGTTGTACATCTGACACTAATGTAATATGTGTGTCAATATACTCAAATAAAAAATAAAGTAAAAAAATAAATGGGGTTTCTGTAGCAGATAATTTAGGATTATCAGATGTCATTACAGTTATCTTTTATGTAAACTCATGTCTCCTCATTCATTCTGACTTCTGCCTCAATCTTATTTACTGTCTCTGAGAAATTAAGGTTATCTCGTAAATAGATCCAGTTCTTTATGTGGAGTAATGTTGTAAAGAACAATTGTAAGGTTTTTATTTTATTTTGTCCACTTGTAGCTCCAAAACATATTTTTAAAAGTGAAGTTGATTATTTGGTAAACTCCCAGTTGTGTTGGGCCAGTTCTTCTTTCTGGGAAATAACTCCTGAGAGTTGGCTTGTGTCAATTCTTACAGGCAAGAACATCTGTTAAACTATTTTCTTCTTGGCATTTACAAAAATAGCTTTCAAGTTGTTGTTATGGTAGTTTTAAAAGTAGTGTATTTTCTTTTTATTCTCTTCTTTCTCCAAAAACCTGTCTCAGGTGATCCTGGCACCATGGGCTATGGCAGTGGGATTTCTTGTTTTTGTTTTTGTTCTTTTTTGTGGCTCCTCAGCTTCCTTCTGGCTGGGATGACCTTCTGGAGGTCTGGAGTGATCCATAAGTACATCAGTTAAAACAATAAAATCTAAATAATCAGGATTAGGATGCCTGGGTGACTCAGTGGTTGAGCACCTGCCCAGGATGTAATCCTGGAGTCTGGGGATCGAATCCCATATTGATCGCTCTGCATGGACCCAGCTTCTCTTTTTGCCTATGTCTCTGCCTCTCTGTCTCTCTGTGTCTCTCATAAATAAATAAATAAATAAATAAATAAATAAATAAATAAATAATCTTTAAATAATCAGGATTGAAACCTCACTTCCATCTAGTCCTCTAATTGCTTCCTATTTCCCATTACCTAGAAAATTCTCACATTGAACATATAGCTCAGTCCAACAAGCTTTCCTTGATACTTTCTCTTCTACATATTTTTAATCATTTCTTTTCTGACTACACTAATAATTGACCTGTGCCTGCCTTATACTGCCTTCTCAGTCAGACCAAGCAAGCTGCTTTCCTATTTCTATCTCTGCTAATTGCTTTTGGGCACCAAAGTGACTGCTTTTCCGTCTGTTGTATTATTAAAGAATTAATTTCCCACTGGCTTCCTGTGCCCAACACAGTTAACTCACTGGGATTTTTTTTTTTAAAGAAGGAAGGGTAGAAAAATAAAATAATAAATTAATCTTTTTAATTCTAAAAAGGGGGGTAAAGGAATGAAGATGAAAGGAAGGGAGGGAAGAGGAAATCAATCGATATCAGAAATTCAGCTGCTTTCCAACTATTTCTATCTTGTACTCACTTAAGCAGCACATATGCTAAAATTGGAATGATACAGAGATTAACATGTCCCCTGCACAAAGATGACATACAAATCTGTGAAGCGTTCCAAATGTTTCTATCTCTTCTCTACATAATATAGTGTAAAGTCATTTACTATTACCTACCAAGAAGAATAGAAATGATTAAATGAATAATACCTTGTTTAGTTTCCTAATTGATTTTTATTGATGGATACTTGTAAGACCTAATATGTTGATTACAAGTATATATTAGCTGAAGAAGTATTGACCATATCTGCATCAACACTATTAAGAGATAAAATATAGAGACTGAAATATTTGCATGGAGACAATAGGAGCTCAGATTAGTGGTAGCATCTTAGTTAGAATAAACGGCAAGCCTCAATGTTAAAAGGTTACCTGATCTTAATTTACGAAGTTGCTATTTGGTTCCTTTTGTTAGGTCATGATTTTATATAAAATGCAGAAATAAAGGTAGAGGAATATGGTTGTATAGTATCACCTTCTTCTTCAAAAGCTAAATGCAATTTTAGGATAATAAAAACATCATCTTCATACTTTGAGTAGGTAGGATGACAATGAATAGAATGACTTTTCTTTTTCTAGAAATGAGTAAATTAAAATGGGAATACTATGTGGGTTCTCAAAGTCTGAATACCACTATTAGAAATTTCTCTTATTTTAATTTTTTAAAAAGATTTTATTTATTTATTTATTCATTTGAGAATAAAATTCATTTGAGAGAGAGACAGAGAAGAGAAGCAGGCTCCCTGCGGGGAGCCCAATGCAGGGCTCCATCCCAGGTCCCAGGGATCATGACCTGAGCCAAAGGCAGATGCTCAACTACTGAGTCACCCAAGTGTCCTGAAATCTTCTTTAAAATGTAATTCTCATTATTAAGAATTGCCATAATTTGAAAGCTCAAATGGGGTAAAAATAGTATTTTTGGTCAGAGGAAATTTATTAAGGTATATATGATGGCAAGTGCATAGGAGACAAGTTTATAGGAACTGAGTAAATTAAAGGTAAGGATGCTGAAGGATTTTCTACATTTACACTTCAGCTCTGGAATCCAGTGGAACTTTTCTTCAAAGTTTGCTCCCTTCCTTGTATCCTGTTGGCTCCCAGGGATTTCTAAAGTGGTATTAAGCCCATGTCTACCTTCTTAGAGCAGCAAACTCATCCAGAGAATGACACTTTCCCTTTTTTAAGCGCAAAAATCCTTATTTATTTTAGATGTAGCTGTTAAGGGCTACTGGTCCCATTGGAAATTTTCTGATAATTTATGTGGAGCCTATTTCATAGAGATCTATGCTATTTTATAAGGAACAGATTGTTAACACAAATGATTCACTATGTAATGCTGAAATGTCAGACATCTGTAGCAGTTTGATGGGGAAAACCTTAGGGATATGAGAGCTTTTTGGTATTTCAACTCAAATAAATAACCTCATTGGATTTATTATGCATGCTTCCTAGACTGTGACCAACTGAAATTGTGTACTGGTTCTAGAAAGTGATCTGTGCTGAATCATGTTCAGGAGTCTGACAGATTATTATATTAATAATTCCAACTGAATCATGCCTCCTATTAGCTCTGTCCCTATATAGTCCTTTTCTCAATCACTCTGGGTTCAGACATAGGACATGACTGGGTCAATGGGTCATCAGTAGATATAAACACAGGTAGGAAATTGTGCTTACACATTGTGATTTCTCTTTTGAAGCCAAAAATACCCATGATAACTCACTTTATAAGCCAGGTAGAGGAAAACCAAGGCACTCTGATCAACAGCACTAGCTAACCGCCAGCATGTGACCAAATGGGGTCAACCAGCCTCCAGCTGACTTGCCAACCTATTGCATCTGCACAAATGAGTCAAGTAAACAGCATGAAGCAAAGACAATCTCCTCCAGTTGGATTTTGCCAAATTGCCAGTCCAAACAACTGCAAACAGATAAATGATTCTTGCTTGAAATCCAGTAAGCTATGGAGTGATTTGTTTTTCAGCTCTAGATGACCAGTCAGTGTCTGCTTGCAAGTACACTTGTGATTTACCCCAAACTGGGTAACTTCCTGTTGTTATCCACAGAATGATGTTAGGTAAATTACATTCTCTGAGAATCTATTGGATAATAAAAAAATAGAAATCATGTTAGTATCTTTCTATATATATATATATATATATATATATATATATATATATATATATAATCTTTTAATTATAGAGGTTATTTAGTTTGTTCCTTTTCCAGCCACAGAGACAGGTATTTTTGGGGTTAAATGACTTGCTCAAAGTCACAGAAATTATTAGAAGGCAGAAATTGAATTAGCTTTCTTTTATACAAGTGATAAATACTTTAACCTTAAATGATATGGGATAAGAGGAGGATAATTTGCATTAAAAAAAGCAAAACCAAAATACCCAGGGTTAAGCCTGACAACAAAGGAACAACACTAATAATAGGATTTATTGGAGAATGTAAAAGAAGACTGGAAAAAGTAGACAGGCCTGTCAGTTTTCTGGCAAGACATGTTATTGTTCAGATGCCAATTATGTCCAAACTCATACATTGAATTTCAACCAACACTCTACATTTTTGTTGTTGTTGCTAAAACCTGAAGAGTTGATCCTGCAGCTCAACTGAAAGAAAAAAAATGAATGAAAATGGCCAAGAACTGTGGTTAGAAATTAGAACAAGAAATTTGTGAAAAAGATAAAAACATTGAAAAAATAAACTGTGAAGCTATTGTAATTGAAATAGTATGGTCACTTTTAGATATAAATAGTATCCTCACTTTTAGATCACATTGTTGTTTTCTATCTCATTGAGGAGAAATAGAAGCAAGTAGAAAAGAATTTCCATATGTTCTTTCTACTCCATTTGTCAACCTATTTACATCTGGATCTAGATTCTTTGTCTTTTCTCCTGTCACCATGGATGAACAGTTCATGTTTGTATCCAAAAACCCATCTTTTTCTTTTCTAGTGCATCCAACCCCCTTTTGCCTGTTATATTTTGCTTTAACAATGATCTTTTCTCTTGCAGCATCATTTTTTCTTGCTCCACTGGATTAGCTACCAGTATATAGTAGTGCTGTTATTTTTCTTAGTTTAAAAAGGGGGGGGGGTATGTTTCCCTTGACACCTTATTCTCCTCTAGTTTCTACTCTATTTTTCTTTCAGCAAAAACACCTCTTAAATGTCTGTAATCACTCATATCATGTTTCTTCTCTTTCTCTCCAGAATCATTGCAGTCTTTGGTATGTATCACTTTATAAAAATAGCTCTTGTCAAACACATGAAGGGCTTCTCTGTTGGGAAAGATGATGTTCATTCTAGGGCTTCAATTTACTCAATGTATCAGCAATCTTTAACACAGATGATATCCTTACCTTGTTGAAACACTTCATCTGGATTTTAGGAAACCATGTTATCTTTATAACCTGCATCCTGCCAATCTCATAGCTTTAAATAATATCTATGTATTTGTGAATTTCAGAGCATATTTTTCCCACCTAGATACCTCATTCAAACTTGAAACTCACTCATCCATCCGTTTGATATGCTCCTTTGGATGTCTGATAGACATCTAGACTTAACAGCTCAAACCTAAACTCTTGAACCTTGACCCCCAAAACCTACTCCTCTCATAGCCCTCTCCATCTGAACAAAGGGCAATTGCATTCTTTTAATTGCATAGACCCAACATTATGGTGATATCTTCCATTGCCTTTATCTCTGATAGCTACAAATGCAGTTAAGTCAAGTTTGCAAATGCTTATAAAAGTTCCTCCATCATGATCACCCTCATTCAAATCATCATTATTTCTCTTCTGGATGATTGCAATAACCTCTTGTATTTTTTCTGAAGCTTTCCACACAGACAAACTATACCCCAACTAAATTAAAATATCCACACTAAAGGGGTCATCTTATAATCAGTACAGCTTAAGCCCTTTTTCTTGAGGAAGTAACAGATGTCGGTTCAGATTCACATTCCACTATTTACAATATGACTGTGGGTACATCATGGACATTTTAAGTCATTGCTCTTTCTTTTATGAAATACATATGTCATTTGCTCTCTGTACCCCATGAGATTTTGAGGGGATTAAACAAATATAAAAACACATCTGTGAAATTTATAAAGTGCTGCCCAAAAAAACATGATAAAATAAAAAAGGTAGTATAATTATTGTAACAACTGGGAATACCAGTGTACAGTGTACAGTATTTTGATTGTCATAAAATATTAATAATTTCAGATTAATAGAAAACCATAATATAATAACCATTTCATAGACTCTACTGCACAAATGAATGGAGAAGGGGACAGGAGGATAGCCCAGCCACTTGAGATGGACTTGTAAAGATTTATTGAGCCCAGGGAACAATCTGCAGTCTAGTAAATTGGCATTTGAGGGGTGTCACAGTTAATAATGTGCTGCACTTTACAATGCACAGATGTCCAAAAGCTATTACAATCTAAGCATTGCACTAAAATTGTATGAAAGTAATAGCATGGCTACTATGAGAAGGGTACTCAGAAAAGAGCTTTTTAAAAAACCTATTTAGTACAATCACAGCTGCCTTTTCATCCAATAAAAAACACAGCTCAAGAAAAAACTCGAGAAATTAAATTCTTTGCTCTCAATTCAGCCACTACTTCTTTAAGTAATAACTGCAGGATAAAATAATTGTATATCAGAAAAGGTGTCTGAAATTTTAGGATTGTTAGATTCAACCCATGTACAAGGGATTGCTGAAAACTGTCATTGGATCTGGAAGATACAGAGCCTCCTCATATCAGGCTACTTTTTGAATGAATTAAATGAGTGCTTTCCAGGAAGAATGTTGGCATGAAATATTTTTTGGGCTATATGGTTTGGAATATTCTTTAGTCTATAGCAAAGGTGTTGGAAATTTGCTGCTTCCTTTCTATCGACTGTGTCCTTGTGTCAGTTCTAGAGTGAAATTTCCCTTATGTTCAATTGAATTATTAAGTTAAAACTTACCACAAACCGGTTTAGTTCTGAACACAGAGGAAATAATAAAGCTGTTTTTTCTGTGCTACAGTCTTAAATCCAGCATTATACTTTCTATTTTATGAAAAAGATATTTTATGGGTTTAAAAATGTTACTCAGATCCTGAGTTAGATCATTTCCTTTAAGGGCAGGAGTTAAGGGAGCCAACGTACATTGATGATTATAAATGGGTATCATAATCATAATTGTCATTCTTATAAACCATTTTAGTTTTTTTTTTCCAATTTCCCTCTCTGTTAGGAATTATGCTAGGTATTACAGACACGAGGATGAGCAGGAAAGATATGGTCCTTGATATGTTTATTTTGTATAATGTTCACATATATGACCTCTTAGTTTCTAACATCTGCAGACTCTATTTGCCTCCACTACTTCCTTTGGATCCTCTTCTTTCTTCACACGTACTTCATGCTCTGTTTGAATTCTATTTCAGCTCACTCTCTTTAATGTGGGGATTTAGTCTAAAGGGGATTTTCGGGCTGTCAGCTTCGAAAGCTCGCAGCATCCTGATGGCTCCAACCCCTTTAGACATTTCACTGGACCCCAGGCAATTACTCCTTAACAGGAGTTTGGTCCTCACACCAACTTGTCCTTTCCTTGGGGTATTACTGGCTGTTGGCCGTCCTCTTGCTCCCACCTCACTTCCCTTTGCTTCCTCCTGCATAGCTGCTGACACTACATGGGTCTTTTAGGTGTCTCGGTTTGTCCATTCCTGCTCATATTTGGGGTTAGGGGATTACAGACACATTTTCACATCTTCTCATTTGATGTTACCTGTGGGTTTGGGTTTTCTCTTCTAGTTGTTCTTTCTCTTATTTATGGGGGGAATAGGGAGATTCAAAAACTCTGCCACCATTGCCATCTTCCCAGGATTCAAAACATGCATTTTTGAACTTGTCTGGACAAGTAGAGAATCTCTGGGGATAGAATAAAGCTAAGATTTACACACATGCCAGGAGTTATAACAGCACAGCTGGTCTGCACACAGGACTAGAAACTGTGAATTAGGCAGTTGTTCATCAATATCAAAATGTTTTTATTCTTGGAAAGCTTTCTCTCAGGCTGTTAAATCTATACTCACTAGCATTCTATGAATATGTATATATACATATAGACTGCAGACCAAAAAAATGCACACATAATATTTTGGAACTGGGAACCAAAAAAGGATGCTACATTACCACCTGTGTCTAATTAAATATTTGTGGTAATTTAGTGTAATTAAAAATTAAACAACCATTTGGTACAGAGTAATATATCATATTTCCTACATCAGTTGTGTGATTCAATATGCTCTGTGGTTGATTGTTTTAACTTGGACTTGGTGTTAATAGCTTTTACTATTGTTTGTTCTAGTTTGTTGAATTTTACTTTTAATATGCCCTCTGCTTGCCTCTCCTTCCTCCACCTGTCATCCAGTTAATTCTTCCTTATTGTGAGATCTTAGTTTGAATGTCATTTCCTCAAAGAGCCTTTTCTGACCACGCCACACCCCAACACCAGTTACAATCTGTTTCTCCTTTTCTTCTCTGTGATAATAATTAGTTTTTCTGAAGTATTGATGCTTGAATAGACAGCAAAACCGTCTCCTTATGACTTGCATATTTTTTTAACTGTATGATTTTGAAGAATAAGGTAAAGTCAGAATCTTTTCTTAAGGTTTAAAGAGTCACATAACACAGAACTTCTCCCTTTTCTTTAATGTCTGATGCTCTGTGCTATATGACTTAACTGATGAGTTTGTTGCTGGAGTAGGAATCATGGTCCCTAGCTTTTCTTGTAAGAGCCCAGCCAGAACAATGTCATGTAACTTTTGGTGTTGTTGTTGTTGTTTTATTTTGTGTGCACAACTGCTCTTCTATCATACTAGATAACTCTCCCTCCGAATAGTTGTATAACTTGACCACTCTGTGCTTAGGGTTGGACAACTAAACCAAGTTGACCCAATCAGAATTTCCATGCAGGTATGTAAAATCGGGATTAAGAATAGCTGCTTTTTTCAACAGAGGCTCTATAAATCCTAGAGATCCTGTCAGCCATGTCCTACCATGTGGACTTGTAATAAGGAAAAGTGGCATTCTACGGGCTAGAATAATGATGCAGTCTGGGGGAGATGGGAAATGAGGACTTTTGTGTTGGCATTTGTGGCTCTGGCTAGAGTTTATTCCTGACTCTACACTAAATCTACATCTTATTTGGTTTCTATAAGAAATTTTTGTGTTCTTTTTTTTTTTTAAAGAAATTTTTGTGTTTTCTGCTGGAACTTAATAAAAAAATACGTATTATTTAGCTACTGAATGAGCACATGACACAACATGTAAGACTTATAAATTCATATAGCTTTCAGTTGAGGAAGTAAGCAGTGGCTGTTACAAGAAAAGTTTCATTCTCCATACAGCACTTGATTATGTTAAATTGGGCATGCCTAACTATGCAGAATTTGTTGTTCACTTGACAATTAGTACTGGAAGTGGACTTGAGATTCATCTAAGCCATTTAACCGTGGCTTCAGCATCTTCCAGATGCGTCATCCTTCTTAAATAGAGTTCAGTGAACATCCTCAGTAACAGCTACAGAGCTCATATGATGCAGTGGCATTAATAAAACCTAGACCGTCTGTGGCCCATCTTTAAATAATTAATGCTGCTGTTTAACTTCCTCCTGGCCTATCATGGCACCACTAAGGGATGGGAGTATGAAGAAAACACTTGGTCTAAATATCAAAACATTATCTCTGCCTCTGGCATAGAAACCATCTGGGGCAGGAGATAAACCTGACTATATGCATCTTCAAGGAGCTCTTTTGCTCTCGCTGTTATCACAGAAACACCCTGTGGATATTTTCTCAACCCAAAGCCACGGATAGAATGTTCGAGCCTAGCTCTATAATTGATTCTCTGATCCAGTAAGTCCACAGATTGTTTTTCATACCACATACCTGAAACATGCTGAATCTGACTGAGTCAAAGACAGGAAAATGTGTTAAATCATAGTGTATGAAACTAAGGAATAACTTTCTTTAATGGCCAGCTCGAGGTAGTATCAGAGTGAGAGACAAACAGAAAGCTTAGGGCGTTGGAAGGTAGTAGCTGCTCGGGTAAGTCAGCCAGACCAACAAGATGGTAACTGATTTTCTTCTCCGACTACCAAAAATATTGAGGGAGGGGTGCCAAATGAACAGATATTTTCAATGCAACTTGCACATTTCTACTGATCCAGAACAAATTTGAGCTTCCCAAGACTGATCCATTACTTTTAATTTGAATTGTTTGACAATATAAGCAATGCCTTCTTTTATTCTTTTTACATGTTCTTGCTGCTATGACCTCAATAAAATAAAAGAAGGAAATGAAACGGAAATTAGGAAAATACTTAGACTTATAAGCACATTGGTAAATTAATTGCTAACTAATTAATATTTATATAGGGAGCATGCCATAATAATCTACATCAGAGCATTTGAAATAAGTTACTAGAAAATTCCAAATTAACCTTTTCCAACAATTCCTGATATTTCATGTATTTGTTTGTATGTGCATATGTGTGAACAGTCAAATGTCTTTGTACTATTATTTTACTGTTTCTATTCATTTTCATATTTTATGTTATATGCCTTCCTTGTTATGTTTAGAGTTACTAAGCATGAAACCTACATGGTTAAAACTGGAATTGCTATGAGTTTTCAAGTGTTGTCCCTAACTGCTATTACCATGGCTAATGACACCATAGAAATGATGATAATCATACAAAAAAAAGAACAAATTGGATATATTAAACAGAATAGGGTAGATTAAAACAGGACTAACAAGCCTCATGTGGAAAGTCTATATTTAAGAAATATCCTTTTTTCTTGGAATGAGATTTTCCTTCCTCTCCCTTCTCTTCTCCATATTCACTCAGTGCTTATATACCATGGCATTCAGATTGTTGGAGCATAGGGAAACTTTGTCATAATGAAATGTCATTTCTTCCTAAAAGTCTTGCACATTTAAATCTGTGGAAGTAATGAAGTTGATATCATCAAAATATCCCCCAACTCTGTAAAATTAAATGTTTTTATTGATTTCTGCAAATCTATGCCAAAGTCAGCATTTTATCATAATTTCTTATAGATTTTTTTCTATCTGTGGAAATCCATTAACTCCAAGTCTAAGATTTATTTATTTATTTATTTATTTATTTATTTATTTATTTATTTATTTTACTTTGCTGAAATCTGTATTATAACATTAGGTTTCTTTCCAGGCACTAATTGTAGCTCTTTTAAGTACTTTGTTACTCTTCTTTTAAAAAAGATTTTATTTATTCATTTTATAGAGAATGAAAAAGAGCAGAAGCAGGGGGAGAGGCAGAGGGGGAGGGAGAAGCAGGCTCCCCACTGAGCAGGGAGCACAAAGCAGGGTTCAGTCCCAGGACCCTGAGATCATGACTTGAGCTGAAGGCAGATGCTTACTGACTGAACCACCCAGGGTGCCCCTTTTGTTACTGTTTTTGACTTAAGTGCCAGTTGTTAGGGCTAGTACCATGGCAGTATAGAAAATATCTTTCAGGATCCCTGTTTAGTGTAGGAGAGAGAGGTCAACACTGTAACTGTGCCGTATCAGATGCAGTGGGCAGTTGCATATCAGATCTGTTTCACCAGCTCTGACACCCAGGAACCATGAGAGAGTGAGTCTCCTGAGTTTCTGTTTATCTATCTAGAAAATAAATATCCAGGAAAACTATCATTCAAAGAATGTAAAGGGAAAATAGAATAATTTATACAAAGGAGATTTATAAACTGTTTAAAACTAAGCAAAAGTCAGAGGCTGTCAACTTTCCTGTAAATCTGCTAAATGTTTTCATTTCTTTGGCATACATAGGTAGAGCAGAGCCCAGCTCATCCCAGGATGTTCTCAAGCTCCATTTGAGAAACTTGGTCTCAGATTTTTGGAAAACTAGAAGTAGTAACATGGTTTACTGAGTGTCTTTGGGTACCTAAGGAAAAAAAAAAAGAGTGTAGAAGAGTGAGCCTTAGATATAACAAATCCTTTACATTACTTTTGTTCTTATAACTAATGAATTTGGAGTTACTGGAGTTATGTAGAGACAATTTAATTTTTTGATTAAAGATAAAATATAAGAAAACAGCATTTCTTGTGGAAAAGGGGAGATAAGAAAAAGTCATGTACTTTCCCTTTTTAACATTCAGGCCTCTGAATTTCACAAGAAATTCTGGGATTGAAACAAACATGTGGATACCACAGCACTTAAATATATGCAAGTAAAATTGTCAAATTTAATCACAGCCACTTACACTGCCCATTCATATGTGGAATTTCATTATTCATATTTATGCATTAAGTATTTTGATGAGACACTGCTGATCCTATGGACTGTATATGTGAAATGTGAAAGAAAAAGAGAAAACTTGATATTATCCTAGAGACACATTATTTGATTAGCCAAATTATTGACATAAAATAACAGTTTTTTTTTTGTTGTTGTTGTTGTTGCTTATACTGGTAATTTCCTTCTAGATTTCTAAATTATATTGCTTGTTTTTCTCCTTTGAACTCAGTTGCTTTGGGATGACCTTCAAGCTTTGGGACCAACCATCATTAAATGAAAGGATTAACTTTTGAATGTTAAGAGTGAAGATGGCCATGAAAATAGACTAATTAAAGGTTGAATATGGCATATTATACTACAGAACCTTAAATAGAATTTATTAACTAATAATTCAGTTCTAAGTGCTGCCTTTAGCTCATCACCTCTTTTAGGGCACTATGGGAAGGGGCTGTGGCAGGAGCCATAAGTCATGTACAATTTCTTGTGGCTGCTCTGTTACACACTGTATGATGATCATGTTTGAATCTGCTCCCCTCTCTTAAGACTGGCATCTCTCTGACATCTTGAGGTGAGACCAGAAAAGCACAGTTCAGGATAAGAAAGGGCCCAGACCTTTCTGGGCCTTTCTGGCCCTGTCTTTACAGAGAGTAGCTTATTCTACTTCTTTTGCCTTAAGAATTCACTTTTAATTCTTGCCATATGATGGTATTCAAAGTACTAGCAGAGGATTTTCTATCAGAAATGTTCTCTTGGCAAATGTGAAGTTGAATCAAACTGATGGTATTTACTTGGAAACCCCTCTTGATGCCAGCAGCTTCTAATCTATAAGAAGGGACTGTGACAAACTCAATCTCATACACTCTAATATTTAAATTTAGTTCAGTATAAACCCTGCAAGCGATTATTAGACATGTCTCAACTGACAGACACAAAGCAGGACTTGTAGACAGTGCTGAGAAATAAAAAGCAGTTTCCTCCAGCACAGGATAACAAGGCAGCAACTTTGGCTTTGTAAACACTACTGGAAAAGACAAGCCCATTACATCACAGAATTCACAGATTTTTTTGTGGAGTATAGACTTCCTTCAATAGAGGATGTACTGACTATTATAGAAAATGCATTGAGACACAGGAAGAGTTTAAAATGGAAGATTCCGTGAATGCTTTTATGTTTGTGTGATATGACCATCTGGTAAAGGAAGTAAATAGAATAATGCAGACTCGCGTGTAAATTTGTTAGACTCGGAGTCTCCTTGCTCTCCAAAAGTCCATTTTTCCTACTTCCATGTTAAGTGCAGGTAAGTACAGATATAATCTTAAAGTGAGTTCTAAATGACCTATTCTTAAACTCAATACTTTGACTATGTTTTTGTGCATGGAATTTATCTATGGAAATGAGCTTTTGTTATTTCTCATTTGCCAGTGATCATGTTGCAATCCTAGCCTGGTTTCTCATGCACATCTATGGCCTATGTTAGTTTATGCTTTCCATTTACTGTTTTCCATTCTGACCATGAGAGCACAATCAGATTCATAAGCATTGGTGAGATAGCAACATTTCTACCTAGCTCCAAATCAGAGGAATATCAGAGTCCATAGAGCTATCAAATTAAACTTCAGATTTTCTGTTTCTGAATCATCTTTGGTGGCACTCAGGAGATCTTTCCTTAGAATTACATGTTGCTAGTTTCTTAGGTAGCATCTTTAATTTAAATTTTTTAAAAATTTCTTTTTAATTTTTGGCCTTCATTTTTGGGGACAGGAAAAAACCACCACCTACAAAACCAAAAACTGCTTTCGCCTTCCTAACCACTCAAGTAAATCATAAGAAAACATAACCTAAGGCTGATCTAAAAGTCAGTTTCTGACCTTAGGTCAAAAGAGAGTCTGTGTTTATGACCCAAATCCAACCATTGAATGAATCTACATATGTATACTACAGAACTAAGCAGAAATCACTCTTTCATAGCCAGGACAGCAGAAGCAGTTAATGTCCTTCCAAGTACAAGGAAGAAACTATCTTCATTCATTCTCCTGCTCCCACCTGATTTGAAAGAGTGAATTACTAACTGCTCAGGTTATATGGGAGTACCTATGCATTATATATATTTTTGTAAGAAAAATAACTGTACAAAATAGTCAAGAAAATCTAGTGCATGGTTTACATTCCGGATGCCTAATGCTAGCAGAAGCTTTCACTTTTGCATGCCACTTTTCAGGACTGTCTACAAGCATACGTAATTTTTTTAAAAAAGATTTTATTTATTTATTCATGAGAGACACAGAGAGGGAGAGAGAGAGAGAGAGAGGCAGAGACACAGGCAGAGGGAGAAGCAGGCTCCATGCAGGGAACCTGACCTGGGACTCGATTCTAGGTCTCCAGGATCAGGCCCTGGGCTGAAGGCGAGGCTAAACTGCTGAGCCACCCGGGCTGCCCACATACATAATTTTTAAGGAACACATATTTATTTTTACACAATTTGATGTTTTGCTTTTTATTTTCAGCTTCACCTAATGTTATACACATTTTCTTGATTGGTATCTGCATTTCATACTATTTTTATGGCAGCATAATTGACCACTATATTCATAAGTACGTAAATCATTTCTGACTGATACAACCTTAAGACTGAATCTAGCTTCCTATTATAGGTTATGCCACAATAAAGATATATACCTGCATATAGGATACTTTCAGTATATTAGTTTTTAAATAGTAACAGGATCACATCCTGTTACTCTGCATGTTGGTGGGGCGTCTCTGGTGTTCTGGCTATCTATTCCTGTGTTATAAACCACTCTCCACTTAGTGACATAAGGCCACAGCAGTTTTATTAGAATTGGTAGTCAGAAATTTGGACAGGACACTCTGGAGATAGAATGATGCATAGGGCCTCTGCTGGGAAGACTGAAATGGCTGGGGGTAACTTGAATGACTAAAGACCAGAATCATCTGGATGTTTCTTTACTCCCATATCTGTCTGCTGGCCTAGGCTGTCTCAAAGCCTGGGCTCAACTACAACTGGTATACACACAGGCTTTCCATGTGACTTGGACTTTTTACAGTATGTTATCTGGGTTCTGAAGGAGACCATCCTCTTAGGGAACAAGTGGCACAGTGTTCCAAATGTGCAAGCAAACCAAAATGGTGCATGGAGGACTCAATCATGGAGAGCTTTGGAGGGAACAGTCTCCTTTGGACATAATGTTAGAAGTCACTGAAGTTGCTTCAATTCCATTTTATTGGTTGCAAGTGAGTTGGTAGAGCCAACTGAGATTCAAGGAAATTAGACTTCCTCTCTGAATGGGAGAATGGTAAGGTCACATTACAGAAGAACAAATGGGATAGAAGATATTTTTGTACCATCTGGGCCACGCAAGAGTTTCTACAGTAGTATTTCTGTGGGGAAAAAATTTTAGGTGTATATATTGTGTGGTTGAACTGTGGAAATGAAACTCCATTTGGATCAGAGGATTTCTACAAACCACTTTCCCAACACAGAGAGATACATGGCTTTAATTCTACTTAGTAAACCACTAACAGGATGTGAATTCCTTCAGTCTTAGTTGCTCAGACCTCAAAAAAAAAAAAAAAAAAAAAACTTTTCAGCTGGGCCATAGTGTTTCTGATTCACCTCCTTGTTTTGACTTCGAGCCAGATCTCTTCTCAATGTTCAGTTCCTTTTTTCCAATTATAAAAGTAAATATGCCCTGAGACATATGCTTATCATCTCCTCTTTCTACCTGAAAGCTGATGGCTAGGATTATGCAAAGTACCTGATTTAGTTGATTAAGTAAGTAATCCACTCAGTTTTTCATTCTTGCATGAATGCACAGAGACATACATTTATTCCTTTAACAAATGTTTATTGAGTAGTTTTTTGCTAAGTCAAGTACATTATGAATAAAGGTATGATCCCCACTCTCACAAAGCTTAATAGATTTTAGGGCAGAATAAGAAGACTTATTAAAAATGCATATCACAGTATATGTACAATAGCATATTGTGATAAGTGCAGTGAAAGATAAGTGATGAGAATGGTGTGTGAAGCATAAGGAACTGAGCTGGTAAAGAGTAGAAGTAAAACATTTGAAACCGGAGACAGCATCTAAAAAGGAAATTTCTAGTTGAAGAATGGAAGGCAGGGAAGTTTGACTACTGTAGTGAGTAAAGATGAAAACAATGCAAAACTTAGTGAGGTGGGTGATGGTCTTGTCCTGCAGGTCAGTTGAATAGTATGAATTCTATTCTCAGCATAAAGTAAAATTATGAACTGATGTGAAGGGAGAGGTGACATAATTTAAAAAATATTTTTATTGAACTATTAAGTTCTCTTGAAGCAAAGAGATGTAATGTTACATAAGTTTCAGGTATACAACCTAGTGTTTGGAAAACTCTGTTATGCTTTGCTTACCACATGAGCAGCTATCATCTGAGAGGTGACATGATTTGACTTAGTCTTTAAAAATTGTTTGGGTAGAGTAGAGTGTGAGGAAGGTCAGAAGGATTCCATGGAGGTCAGTAAGGCACCAATTCAACAATTCAGTTGTGAGATAATCCTAGTTGGTTAGAGGAGGTAGAGAGAATTAGAAAGCTTTTAGGTATATCTTGATGTGTAAGAATATTGGTGATAAATGAGTTGTAGGGGATATGGATAAATTGCTCAGAGTGGCTCCTTTGATGTAGCTGTCTATTCTTAATGACAGGCAGAGCCACAGAACAATGAATCATGTTCTTCTCCATACCAATCAAATGGCAGATGGCAGGTGGCGGGTGGTGACTTGAGGAGGCAGCTCTGCAGTATGGAAAGGAAGGAAAATTCTTACATTTTCCCCAAAGCCCTAAGGCTATTATGGCTGGAGGAAATATAGGTGAGTAGCAGAGGATGAGGTCAGAGAGATAACAGGGAGCAACATTGTGTCAGACTTTTTAAGTCACAATAAAGACTTAAAATTTCAGTAGGATTAAGATGGGAAGCCATGGAAAGTTTTCATACAGAAAATAGGTATGGTCTCATAATATTTTAATAGAATTAGTCTGTATTGAAGCAAAATTGCCAAGGAGCAACATCAGATTTAGGGAAACAGATCAGGAGGAAAATGCAGTAAGTCATGGAAACAAATGATGGTAGATTGTACCAAGATGTTGGTCCTGGAGATGGAAAACAGTGGTCAAATTCTAGGAAATCTTCATAAGCCATTTGCTTCAGAAATAAGCAGTTTGGTAACCATAATTCCTTATACTCTTACAGAAAGCATAGTTTAAAAATGGTATTCTGCATTTCACTGAAACTGCATCCCTAACAGAAGGAGAGCTGTCATACTTTGTGTTAACATGTCAAAGGATGATGCTACTATATCCATTTTGAGTATGAAAATTAATTTCTTCATGAAAGCACTGAAAACAAGAAGCTGTATTTTCCACTCATGATTTTTTTCTTTTGCAATGCAGATTTCCTATATGTATCAGTTTCAAAGCATGATAAATATATTGTTGGGGACATGTCATCGTGTGCACTTGCCCTCCTTTAGGAGATAACGAAGGCCATACAGTGTTCTTAGCTGAGATGCTTAGAAGTTCTATGTGCAGTGTATATATCTTACTGGATTCTGATTCAAACACATGAACTTAAAATAAAATCTGATAGGGAAATACAAGCACCTAATGCATATTTGATCATTTTAAGGAATTTGGTCATAATTTTAGGTTTGATTGGTGATATCACAGTTATGCTTTCAAAATGTCCTTATCTTTTAGAAGTGCATACTGGAAACTTGACTAATGAAACTAGAATGTCTAAAAGAGCTGTTACATTTATAAAATAGGTGATATGATAAAGAAATTGTATGAGACTAGCTAGCTGCCCAGGAGCATCTTGTAGTGTGATAATAATCAAAGATGATCAACTCAGTCCAGGGTATGGCCCATAGGTTAAGAAATTCAATTTTCTAAGGCATCCAGAATGACTTGAACCTATGTTACTGATCCATATTAATCAAATTCAGAACATTAATTTAAAATTGAAGATACTCTTTTTCTACTGATCAAAATTCATGGGCATTTTATTATATATGCCCCCTGAACATATCAGCATAGAAGGTTATAGATGTGCAAGGAACTAGAGGAAAAATAGGTATACCATTTTGAAGGATATGTTATTGATGCCATGGTGAGGCCTGGTGAGCTCTCTTTGATCTTCAATAAAGGACAACTCTCCATGTATCAGAGGCCAGTATTATTTCTCCAGATTACATGGTCTGTGCTTGACATACAGGCATTGTCAAATTCTATTTTTCTATTCCATGCTTTCAGGCCCTGTAGATTATAGTCAATGATAAAGCTACTTAAGTGATTGTTTTAGGCAGAATTTCCTCACTGACTATGGGTCGGGTAGCCCTCTAGCCATGTGTCCATATGCATGGGTTTTTCCCATAGATTTCATTCATTAATTGCTATTCCTCATATCATCCTAAGGTAGTTACCAAGACATTTGGTCATATCTTGCTAATGTCACAGAGGATAGAGATCCAATGTATAGGTACTCCTTCATGTTTACCAAATTTCATAGATATGGACCAGACATCTTTGGAAGACCATTTGTCTACCACAGTGATCCTAGTTCACAGCCTTCATCTGCATCTAAAATACTGCCCCTGAATTAAGTATGTGGTTACTTTATTGAATTTATAAAATTTTTATATCATTATGAAAAACATGCTTCCCAAAGGAAACAGTTGATATAGTTGTGTTTGTACATCTGGGTCTTTGGCTATAAACTTCAAGAATGTTAAGGTTATACTATTACTTTTCAAGGATACACATGATTTGCTATATATAAATTTTACTATAAAATTTACTATATATAATTTTAGTGTATAATTGAAAAGAAATTGCATACTAACTCTATTTGATATGGAAGTGTTCTAGATGGAGTCATAACTTCTGTACTCATTTAGAGTTCCCCTTCCTAGTTTACTGTTGTTATAAACTCAGTCTAAGACCAAGTATATTATTATCAACCACCTCACATAGAATAATATGCATATTTAAGAAATGGTAACAACTTATCTATGGTATATGTGTATCATCATTATATATGAATTTTTGGGAGGATGGCAAAAGTAATATAACCTCCTTATAAAATTACAGAAATAATAATTTAGAAGGAGAAAAAAACTCAAATTCCAAATCCAGTGATAACCATTATTAAAATTGTTCATAAATTTTCCTGGCTTTTTACTATGCACCATTTACATATAGATTTACATATAAATACAGATACATATTTTTAAACAAGAGTGACATTTTTTATTTATTGAGGTGAAATTCATGTATGAAATTAAACTTTGAAGGTGAACAATGTCAATGGCATTTAGTACATTCACAGTGTTGTACACAATCCACTTATATCTAGTTCCAAAACTCTGGCATTTCTATCAGTCCAAAAGAAAACCTTATATGTGTAAAGCACATTTTCCCCAATCTCCTCTCTCCTCCCAACTCCCAGGTATCAGTAATATGAATTCTTTCTGTATGAGTTTATTTTAGACATTTCGTATAAAAATATTCCTATAATACCTAACTTGTGTGTCTGGCTTCTTTCATTTAGCATAATGTATTCAAAATTCCTCCACTATATAGCATGTATCAGTATTTCATTCTCCTTTTCAAGGCTGAATAATAATCCATTTCATGTATATACCATGTTTGTTCATCCATTAATTGACTGATGGACATTTTGTCTGGTGCTCCTTTTTTGACTATTGTGAATAGTGCTTTTATGAGTGTGTATACATACATGTTTTTTTCTAGCAGTTGCTTTCAATTCTTTTGGGCCATATAACTAGAAGTAGAATTGCTGGATCATATGGTACTTCTCTAACTTCTGATAAATAAGAGTGGCTTATTTCACACACATGGTTGTACAATATGCTTTATCAACTTGATAAATGCTAAATGTCTTTTGATAACATTCTGTGCTTACTTAAAAAAAAGTTCCTCAATTTTGGCTACAAGTGCTATATAGTTTTTATCATGATTATAGTAAGGGAAAATTTTGTTCTTTTCACAAGTCTGTGTTTCAGTGTATATCATATGGAGCTCAATTGAAATATGTTGTAGAAAAAAATCTTTAGAATAAGCATTCAAAGAAATACAACTGTTACTTATTTGTTTAAATAAAAGAGTCATTGAATTCCATTTCATGAATCTTTTAATTTTCATGTACTGAATTGAAAGAATTAATATCAATTTTTTTGATAGTTAAACCTTTTTATTCTTCAAAAAATGGGTCTAAGGTTATAACATTGTATAAAAGTCTTACCAATTACATAGACATGGATGGAACTGGAGGGTATAATGGTGAATGAAATGAGTCAATCAGGAAAAGACAATTATCATAAGGTTGCACTAATATGTGGAATATAAGAAACTGCAGAGGATCATAGGGGAAAGGAGGGAAAACTGAATGGGAAGAAATCAAAGAGAGAGACAAACCATGAGAGACTCTTAACTTAGGAAACAAATTGTTACTGAAGGGGAGGAGGTTGGGAGGATAGAGTAACTGGGTGATGGGCATTAAGGAGGGCACGTGATGTGATGAGCTCTTGGTGTTGTATGCAACTGATGAATTACTGAACTCCACATCTGAAACTAATGATGTACTATATGTTGGCTAATTGAAATTAAATTAAAAAAATACATTTGGGGCAGCTGGGTGGCTCAGTGGTTTAGCACTGCCTTCAGCCCAGGGTGTGATCCTGGAGACCGGGGATCAAGTCCCACGTCGGGCTCCCTGCATGGAGCCTGCTTCTCCCTGTGCCTTGTGTCTCTGCCTTTCTGTGTCTCTCATGAATAAATAAATAAATTTAAAAAATCTTTTAAAAAATACATTTGTCAGACAGATAAAAAGTCAATTGGGAAAAAAGTATGTCTTCACAGCTTGTGTATTTAAGCAGCATTATAAATCAACTCAAATAATGACAGCCTTATATACATTTGTGTGTGAGAAAGTACCTACAAAATTCTTATTTGTTTAAACCATAGAAGCATTATTTATTGTCCACTCCGTGCCACATACATTTCTAGGAAATTGAGGTTCATCAGTGATCAAGAGTCAAACATGGTCTTCCTCAGAGACTCTCTAACATGTTTACATTTTCCATTCTTTGTATAAATATAAATATGAATATTGATATATGCTAAGGACATGGAGTTGGAATTTTCTTAGAAAACAATTCCCTTGACTAATGCAAAAAATTGACACAATTACAAATGTATAACCTAAGAATCATTCAACACTTTGCTTCATTTGAGCTATGAGTAGCAAATTTGAATCATTCATGTAAAGGACAATTGTTATCATATGACTCATAGGATAACATATGATTATTTCTCAAAACCTTTAGCCTTTCTCTTATTTCAAAGAATGGCTGTCTGTTCCTCAAGTCAGTTTCACTCTTTCAATATTCCTGGACTGCGTTTCTCTGCCTCCCTTGTAGTTAGGTTTGGCCATGTGAGTGAGTAAGTAAGCAAGTAGAATGTTGGCAAATGTGTGTGCACCAATTCAAGCCATGGCACATGTAAGTCTTCAATGAGAGGTCTTCCTTGTTGTCTCCCATCATGATGGCTTGATGTAAATGGGCCCAGTAACCCTGCAAGCCATGTTGAATATGGTGAAATCAAAATCTGGAAGGAGCATGAGGGCTGATTTTCCACTTGGAGGAGAGTCACCTGTGTAATAGGAATACCCATGTTAAGCTTTGATTTAGGACATTTTGAACATTACAGCAGCTAGAGTTACCTTTACTATTAAACTTCCCTCCATAATAGTGAAGAAAAGCAGAAGTGTCAATGCTTTGGGAAAAAAAGAGTTATTTCATAGTTTGGAATTGAATATTAAAATAGGGTTGGTTTCTCTAAAAATCTCTTCTCTTTTTTAAATATATATTTACTTTTTTTTCAGTTCTTTAAAAATTTATCTGCACTTCATCTAAAGGAAAAGAATGAGGACACAATAAGCAGATAATGACATAAGTAAATTTTCTATTATATTCTCTATAATTGTGTAAAACTCAGTCAAAAAAATTTTTTTTTGATAGAAACATTTAATTCATGGGGAATGATGGTCTTTTCAATAAGCAGTGTCTGGTCAACTCAGTATTCATATGGAAAAAACAAATCTTGACTCTTATCACACCGTTCACAAAAACCAGTTTGAGATCGATTGTAGACATAAAAGTGAAAGATCTTGGAGAGGGGAGATTTCTTTTTTTTCTTCTTCTTTTTCTTTCTTTCTTTCTTTCTTTTTTTTTTTTGAGAGGGGATATTTCTTCAACAGAGCCCCCCCCCCCAAAAAAAAAAACACCAATCTAAAGGGGAAAATGATAAATTAGAATATATTACAATTTACAACTTTTGTTCATCCAAAGACATCATTAACATAGAGAAAAGTAACTCAGAAAGGGAGAAGATACTTGCAAGACATCTATCTGAAAGAAGATTTGTATCTAGCAGGTACAAAGGATTCCTACAAATCAGTATGAAAAAAATACAGAATTCTCAATGGAAAAATGGGGCGAAATGCAATACTTGTAATTAGTGTAAGCAAGAATTAGACTATGATTTGAATCCACGGCAAGAAGATACAAGCAAGTTTTAACATATTAATAAAAAGAATCAATGGAATGATTAGGGTTTTTTAAATTAAAAAAAATTAATGTCAAAGATGGTGTGAGTCAATAGAAGTTTCAGAATTAAGTGGCAAAATTAATGAGTAATATTTTCAAAACTAGGTCATGTTGAGGGAGAAAAGCCCTGAAAATTTAATTTTGGAGTTTTGGATTTTATAAAGTAGTAATTGATAAAAACAAGTAACAGTGGATTTATAAAGAGCAAAACATATTTTTTTAGATTTACTTATTCACGAGAGACACACAGAGACAGGCAGAGACACAGGCACAGGGAGAAGCAGGGTCCCCACAGAGAGCCCATGTGGGACTCAATCAGGGATCCAGGATCATGCCCTGAGCCAAAGGCAGACATTCAACCACTGAGCCACCTAGGCATCCTGCAAAAAATATTTAGGACATTCTTTATTATTGTTTTGATTCTTGGACATTGTATCTGTTACTGGAAATGTCTGAAAAATGCACCATAAAGGTAAAGGTGGACAAGAACAAAGATTTTCCGGATGGGAGTAAATTAGATTTCAGAGGCTGAGAACTAGAGAGTTTGGGGTTGATTTATGTTAACACTTGAAAATGAATTATTAAGCAAATGGCTTGTGTGCTCTTAGAAAAGAAAATACTAACCATTAGCTAACATCTTTAGTAAGTTCAAGTCTTGCCAAATTAACCTGCTATTCTTTTTTAAAGGGTAATTAGGCTGACAGTTGAGGAAATTGACGGAGCCTTTATACATCTTAATGTAATCCAGGTATCTAACAAAGATTGCTTATACACAGGAAAGAATCATATGCTGTGTAATATCACCCTTAAGTGGAATTCTGTCAATTTATAAGTGGATGTGGGGAGCAACTACTGCACAGCTAACTAAAGTTGGTGTGTGTGTGTGTGTGTGTGTGTGTGTGTTTCACTTAAGCTTACTTAGGAAAAAATTCCACATTCAGTGGAAAAAATCTTTATTTTGTTTGTATGAGAACATGACTATATATACAAATAATGTTTTGTAAAATTAGTGATTACTCAGTAATTTGTTTTAATAGTATATTGCAATTTATTTAAATGCCAAAATTCATAAGCAGCACACCAGAAACCAAGTGCCATTCTGGAAGTTAATCTGATAGAAATCTGTATATGTGTGTGTATACATACACAAACACATAAAAACACACCAGCTTTAGCAATAAGAAAATATATGATTCACAAATAAGCCATGATGCATACAAGTCTTACCTAACTGGAAAATCATGGACTAAAATACACAAAATTTTATACTACATATTGTAGAGGTAGCAAATAATCCCATATGATAATCTAATAATGATGATGCAAAATTTAAACTGTTGTGAAATGAGAAAGGAAGAATGATAGCAAATGAAAATTCATGTGATAACTTGGGACAAGAGTAATGCATAGTCAACAGTGGTTATTTTGAGCATTTCAGAATTTCCAAATATCTACATGTGAATTGATCTAGTAATCTTCTGTGTGACAAATCACCTCAAATCCAATGGCATAAAACAACAGTCATTTTATTATGTTCATGGAGTCTGTGTCAACAATTTAGATAGGGTCTGTATTTGTTTCCTAAGGCTGCTGTAACCAGTTATCACAAATGTGCTCACTTAAAACAGCTGAGAGTTATTCCCTTGCAGTTCTGAAGGCCAGAGGTCTAAAATCAGGGTTTGTGTAGAGTGGTGGTCTCTCAGAAGACCCTAGAAGGGAATCTATCCTTTACTCAATTTCCAAATGGAA
The DNA here is from genome assembly GCF_003254725.2 of Canis lupus dingo. NCBI lineage: Eukaryota > Metazoa > Chordata > Mammalia > Carnivora > Canidae > Canis > Canis lupus. Next base: position 15,371,732 of record NC_064256.1, on the reverse strand, counting down.
AATCTAGACATGAAAAGCATAGTAATAGAACTGAAAATTTCACTAGATGAAATCAATAGCAAGTATGAGTTGGCAGAAGAAGGAATCCATAACCTTGAAGATAGACCAATAGAAATGATCTAAACTGAAGAGCAGAGAGAAAAAGACAAAGGAAAAATGAACAGAACTTTAGATATTCAGATGACATGTAGCTAAATACCTGGTCTTCATCTTAATGTGAATGAGAGTTCGTGAAGAAGAGGAGAAGGTGAAAGGCACAGAACATGGAAGACTCCTAACTCTGGGAAACGAACTAGGGGTGGTGGAAGGGGAGGAGGGCGGGGGGTGGGGGTGACTGGGTGGCGGGCACTGAGGGGGGCACTTGACGGGATGAGCACTGGGTGTTATTCTGTATGTTGGCAACTTAAACACCAATAAAAAATAAATTTATTATTACAAAAAAAATGGCCTCAATGGTCCCACATTAAATGAAAATCCTTAAATTATAAATATGTTAAGTTATCCCCAGGTAGAATAAATGCTAATTTAACATCGAAATGTCTTTTGTATATTAACTGATTCCTTACTCCATACATACTTTGTAGGTGCTACGAAACAAGACATTCTGACTTGTGTGTGCCATCCCACCCCAAACACAATTTAAAAAATTATTTTATTTTAACCTCAGGCCATGATGGTAGTTTTGGTTTTCACTTGCAATAAAATTATTACTAGCCCAAATGAATGAAGGGGAGTAGGAGGTTCAGGCTTTTAGTTATGGAATGAGTAAGTCACAACGATAAAAGGTACAATATATGGAATTTGGTCAATAACACTCTAATGGTCTCATGGTATTAGATGATGGTGATACCTATGGTAAAGCACAGCATAAGGTATAGAGTGTTGAATCACTATGTTGTACACCTGAAATTAATGTAACATTGTGTGTCAACTATAATTCACTAAAAAAGGTGAAAATGCAAGAAAACAATAGAACCTACCCATTAATTCAATTTCTTTTCTTTTCTTTTTTTTTTTCCATTTCTTTTCTTCTTCTTTATCTATAACAGGAACTGGCAAACTTGTTCTGTAAAGTGCCAGAGAGTAAATATTTTCAACTTTGTAGGTGGTACAGTCTGTGTTGTAACTGCTCTATCACTTTCATGTAAAAACCACCAGACAATATGTAACCTAATGAGCATGCCTTATTCAGATATAACATTTAAAAAAATAGAAAGCGGGCTAGATTTGGCATGGAGGCAGGCTGTAGTTGGCTGTACCCTGCCTGGTATAATAAAGGATGTGCTCCTTGGGTGGGAAGAAAGTCAAAAATTTTAGTCCTGAAATGACATGCCCTTATCAGAAAAAAAGATTGCAATCCACATAATTTTGAAAATCCTTATGTTATGTTTTCATATTATTAGGAAAAGCATACTTTACCCTTTAAAAGAAAAAAAAATGATCAAATTTGAGAAACACTGACTTAAAGGAAGATCTCTGCTGGTGAACTATAAATTGAACTTTTTCTCCCCAGCAATTTGGCTAAATAATTTGGATGAAGTTACAAAAACCATCTTTCAAAATGGCAGAAAGCACAAAAACAGTAAAGATATCCTATATTCTGGAGAGGAGAACAATAATTCACAACAACAAAGCCATTAGAATGATTCCTTAAAAACAATTTAATGTGATGGGATATTTGCATAATATAATATTAGGTGAAAACAATAGGATAAAAAATACAGTAAAATCTCAATTTTGTGTACCAAATGTACAGGAGGAAAACACCAAATTATGAACAGTATAATATTATATCTGGTAATAACATTTAACTTTTTTGAGAATTTACTATTTGCCTGCCCTTTCTTAAGCAATTTATAAACTTATTTAATGCTCACAACTAGCTTACACAGAGGCTTTTATCTTCTTTTCTCAAAATGAGAAAGCTTAGGCAAATAAATTACTTGCTCAAAGTCCATATATAGTAATTTATGGATCTGTATTTAAATTTAGTTTCTGTTCTGGCTATAAGGGCAATGGTCTAATTCGCTAGGCTTAAAAACCAGAATTATGGCAGACTTTACTTTTATTCCCTGTGTACTATATATTTTTACATCTTTTATCTACCTTGAGAGTGTATTTTTTTTGAGAGTGTATTATTTTAATAACAAAAATACATTAGAAAATAAAGATAGGAATTGTTGATAATAGCAAATTGACTTTTGACAATCATTAATGTATTAAGATTACTGAATTTATGTTATCAAAAGAAATTCAATAATACAGATCTGGATGGAGTAATTTAGCTTAATAAATATTCATGTGAATTTGGTTGACAGAGCTCAATAAAAGCATTTATTTTCAACAGTCATACAAGCATGGGCTATGTCAACCTAAATGTAACATCTGTTATTTGGAATAGTGTTTTCAGTTCACAATAGTTCGTTACTAGTTTATGATGAGATAAGGAAAGAAATTGAGAGGAAAGCAATTTGAGTAATTTTATGTGAGATAAATGTAATAATATAGAGCTTATATTCTGTATCTTTTTTCAGTCCTTTAGTAAAAGTTTTAAACTAAACTTTTGTCTTCAGGACAGAGAGGGATAAAAGTCTAGTGGTATTTCATTAGAGATAGTATGAGAATTACTGACCTGAGAGGTACTCTGTGGTACTGGTTATACGTGTCATTGGTACTAACTCATAACTAGTGCTTTCAGAGAGGAGAAATTAGGATAATGGGGAACCTGGAAATGACATGGCTTGGTAAGTAGTGAGATGGAAATATAGCAATAGGTGGTTTGATTATTTTGGAATTCAAATAGGAAAACGAGTGAGTGCTCATTATGTTTAGAGAGAATTAGAACCAAAAGGTAGAAATTATTAGAAAAAGATTTTAGTCCAAGAATCAGGAAGAAGCCTAATTCTCAGAGGAGTGAAAAATAAATGTATTCTGCTATAAGATAAAAATATTCTGTAACATTGGAGCCATTCAAATAATTTCAGGGGATAACCTGAAAGACTTTTTGTATAAGACTGATTCTTAAAAGTTCTTGGCAAATTCCAAGATTCTGTGTCTCTCAAAATAGGATAAATAATTTGGTTTAGTAGTACTGTACTGGCTTAACACTGACCACAACTCTTATTGAGGTATGAAACCAATTGTTCTGCTGTCCGTGTAACTTCACAACTGTACTAATTCATTGGGTCAATCTCACTTTTGTGACATGTTTTGCTTCTCTTAGGTATAGAGTTTTAGCTGTTTCCTTTAAAAAAGTCACCTATCCTGAAGTGATATTATGTAATCTCCATACATTTTCTTCTTAAATCTTGATTTTTGTTTCACAATATGCTTTTGGCCTTGAGTATCCAGATATTTTTCTCAATGTTCTATCTCTGACTTTTACATGTGTATTCCAAAAGAACAAGACAGTCTTGGAATATACTTAGGAACTAACCATGAATTTGACAGCCCTAGCTATAACTAGGATAAAATGGAATATTATTTTATAGCCTGAAATACCCTCCTCTCTTCTAAACTCCCATAGGAATTTCTTTGTACTTTATTTTTGTCGTTGCATTATAGTCATCATTCTTCTACAAATATATGACACAGCTTCATTTTTTCTCTTCTTGCACTCTCCTGAAATCACAAAGCCTGTATAAAATTCATTTTTCACATAAGAGGTAGAAAGCTCCCCTCGAATGGTAAATGCTTCTTCCCTTGCAATTTTTACTGTTTTGGTACTCAATGTGACCCTAAATAGGTAGTGAATGTTCATTGAGCCCTCACTATGTTGAAGCTTTGTGCTAAACATACTGATTGTATCTCACTATTTATCCTTAGTCATGACTTCGCTCTGTCTCTAACATGGGCAAACCTGATGATTAACTAGACTTACTGTTACTAAAATGAAATTTATTTTTGGTTTTTGTGTGCCAAAACAGGGAGTTTGGATTATTTTGATTTGCCCTTCGGGAACCATCTATATTTAAGCCATTCTTACATATCTTATGCCTTTAACATCCTACAAGGCAGTGATTGTGTCATATTGTTATGTTTTCTTAATAGAATAAAAATCTCTTACATAAGGATGACTCAATAAACATTTATTTTATTAATTACTAACTCTAGCCTGATACACAGATGGGATATAAGATTCTCTAAGCCTACTAAAGAATTAGACTAGATGCAGAAACCACCCTTTTGTGGGTAATTCATAAAGTGGAACAAGGGATATGGAGCAGCAGTGACCATTTCTAAGAGTGGACCATTTAGTAAACAGAGTGTTTGTAAGACTGGGGATGCTTGTAAAATAATCCTGAGGCTGAGGTAGAAATTGGACTCCGCAATCGGTGTTCTCTTGTCTTGCTGCTAGTGCCAAATTTAGAGCAAAGGCTTTAGACTCTCACATGCTCTGGTTTCTGTTCTATTTACACAGCTTAATTTAGGGAACCATAAGCAAGTCATGTAATTGATCTGTTTCTCAGTTGCTTCATTGATAAAATGGAAGCAGTAATACCTACTTCAGAGTTGTGGTGAGGATTAAGTGAGGTAATCTGGGCCAAGCAGAAATGTAGTATCCAGCACCTAGTAGGCAATCAGTAAATAATTCTTCTTTTTTTTAATTTCATAGCTGATTCTGGAATCTTTATTTGGCTCTGATTCATTGTTCACCTATGATATTCCTGCTTATATAAATACTAATTCTAACATTTATGTTTTATTTTTAACCATGTCCTAAATTCTAAAATTCATCTGCACTTCTTGTCTTAGCGCTCTTTGTTGTTGTTGTTTGGCTTTGGGCACTCAGCTTCATAGCTATCCATTTCTTACAATTTCATCTCACAGAGTCCTCTCGAGAATGGAGAAAAAATACACACTAACACAAACATAATAAAACAAAAAAGATCTGACTTTTCTTTAGAGAGTTATCTTTTATTCACTTGAATATCTGACGAAATTCGCTTTCTCTATGTATAACGAATACTTTAACAAGCCTTAGCTAGCTTCATAAAAGTTTCTGTACTTTTTTCACAAGACTGTTTTACTAATCAGAAAATGATACAAACTGAATATGTTGTAATATCTTTATATTTATGCTGTTTTATCTCAATATTTTTCTGTTGCAGAAGGGTGATGATGACTCAGCCAGGTAAAATTTGCCAGCATGTGAATCTTAGATTTAATATAAATAAATGTCCTCGTTTATGTAGTTATATAATCACTGTAACCTGAAGTTATGGTTTTGTGGACTTGACCGCTGCTTTAGGTAGGTATTGTATTTCATAAATGAATAACTGTATAACATATTTAGCAATATGCCAAATTAAGGAACCTGAATATTAAATAGGTGTTCTTTAAGAAAGAGAAGATTTACAAAGTGCTATAAAAACTGGTAAGATAAGCCCACAAATCATTCTAGGTTTTCATAGATTTTAAGCATATCCAAAGATTATGTGCATTGAGAAATTACAATTTCTATTACTTACCAGTTTGCTTATTCTTACCACAAGGAGAGCCTCAAATATCAAGAATATTAAGCCTCTAAATGTAGTATGCATTTAAAATCTGAGAATAAAAAAGTATGGTGAGTAGATTAACAGTGGTATCTTTCTATACATTAAACTAATATGAGACCATAGTAAATTAAATATGTATATGTATCCTTAAGTAAGATTCATCAAAGAGCATCATAATAGGGATATTTTAAGAATTTACTCTATTTAGAAGTTCAACCTTAAGTTCAACTTCCAGGATAAAATCAATATGTTGGGACTTACACTTTACTAAATGAATGTAGCCCTTCATCACTGTGTAAGTATTTGCAGCTCACATATTTAACTGTTAAATTTTATATTTACAACAAGTGCATTAGAACAATCTGTCTCTGAGAGAAACCTGTGATTATTAAAAATGACATTTATCAGGAGATAAAAATACCAGACTAAATTAGTTATTAGTAATTTTAGTTGGACTTAGCTGAACAATTGTGCTATTAGCTAGGCTTCCTTATGCATCTACAGCTATCTGGGAGATGTTGATCTCAGAGAGCCTTGATTCAATGGCCGGCTCTTTTAGGCTAATCCAGACTTGTTTACATGGAGACATATTTGAACAGCAGCAAGAATACAAGCAACAAAATACCGGCATTTTTCAAATCTCCGCTTGCATTCCATTATGCCATATTCTATCCCATTGACCAAAGCAAGTCATATGACCAAGGATCTTAGTGTGATAAGGCTGCAGCAACCCAAAGTGAAGACACAGGATGGCATGAATAAGTTTGGGAGTATAACTATAATAACTTACTATAATGAGGTTTAATGAGGTCATTTACTATAAATAATCTCTTCACAATAAAATAGTTAAAACACAAAATATAAACATAACTTTTTCAGCTTGAATCTCATTTCAGCTTGAATTTGCTTGATGCCACAAATATGTGGTTTGTTTGATAACCTCACCCTGTAGCAACAAGCATTTTCTAATGACATATATAACTCCACATTGTTTGTAAGGAAACTTGAATCTTTTTTCTTCCCTCCTTCCCTGCCGTCCTTCTTCACTGACCTCTCAGAAAATTAAATCATGTGTAATGTGCTTCTTCTGACATAAAATGAACTTGACACAACAATCCACCAAACTAAACAAAAAATTAAAACTCTCAAAACTTTACCAAAAATTAGGTATTTCCAGAGAAAGTTTACATATAACACACATTTTGCATACTCACATTTCAAAATTAAGTTTTTTAAAATTAGTTTCAGAGGTAGAGTTTAGTGATTCATCCGTTGCATATAATACCCGGTGCTCATTACATCATGTGCGCTCCTTAATGCCCATCACCCAGCTACTACACCCCCCCACCCCCCACCCCTCCAGCAATCCTCAGTTTGGTTCCTTTAGTTAAGAATCTCTTGGGGTTTGTCTCCTTCTTTGATTTCATCTTATTTTTCTTTCCCTTCCCCTATGTTCATCTGTTTTATTTCTTAAATTCCATGTATGAGTGAAATCATATGATACTTGTTTGTCTCTGACTGACTTATTTCACTTGGCATGATACCCTCTAGTTCCATCCACATCACCACAAATTGTAAGATTTCATTCTTTTGGATGGCTGAGTAATATTCCATTGCATACATATACCACAATATCCATATCCACATCCATTCATCTGTCCATGGATATCTAGGCTCTTTCCATATTTTGGCCATTGTGGACATTGCTGCTATATACATGAGGGGGTCATGGGCCCTTCGAATCACTGTATTGGATCCTTTAGATAAATACCTAGTATGACCCAGCAATTCACTACCAGATATGGGGATTCCTCAAAATTAAGATTTCTAATGTGAAATTAAGATCTATACCAAACAAATTCCAGAATTTGGAAATTGTAGATAAATGTTCATATGGTGACTGTTGAGTGACAACTCCTTATTAATGTTTGGGGTTTGGTGAGGTAGAGCTCATTAAGTATCTTTGCTAGTCTTTATATAAATAGTACCTTCTACCACCCTCTGTCAGCACATTCTTCCTCTCATACTTGCAAAGCAGCTTCTCAATAGTTCCTCTTTTTCTGATCTTCATTTATTTACAAATAATGCTCACTGTTTACTGACCAGAAGATTGGGGGAAAAATCTGTGAGTGAAGAGATAACAAGAATTGTAATTCAAGGGGATAATAAGGTCTCTTGAGAAGATTTTTAGGTTAAGTAAACTGAGAGTGTCTGTAGGCAAAAGAAATGAATCAGGAGAAGAGTGAGGCTTTGCAAGAAAAAAGGGTGTAATTATGGGATAAGTTTCCAGGGAGCATAGAAATTATTCTTGGAAATAGGACAGGCTTCTTCCTCTATTGGAGAAAAAGAAGGTAATACAAGTATAGACTGAAGAACAAAGCTTTGCAAGAGAGCTGAGTGTGATGTAAAAGCGACATGTTACATTGGAAGGAAAGACATTTTTCTTGCTCATGCATCTTTGTAAGATCAAAGGTAGAATCACTTACTTAGACTGAAAGTCCAGTTAATTTCAGTTCATCTCACATTATTTGAGCATCTCTTTTGTGACAAGAAGCCTCATATGTACTGTGATCCAATGAGGAACAATGAACAATCTTTGTTTTGAAAGATGTAGCAATCTAAGTGGTAAACAGTCACATAGACCCAATGTAATGTTCATAGGAGAGTTCTCAGAGAAGACGACCCCTAAACTTATCTTTTTAAATTTATTTATTTGAGAGGGAGAAGCGAGGAGGGTGGGGGGAACTCATGAGCAGGGGAGGGGCAGAGGGAGAGGGAGAGGGAGAGAGAGAATCTCTAGCAGACTCTCCGCTGAGCACGGAGCCTGACATGGGGCTCAATCCCACGACCCTGAGTTCATGACCTGAGCCAAAATCAAGAGGCAGATGCTTAACCTACCGAGCCACCCAGATTCCCCTAAGCTTGATTTTAAAGAATGTCTAGACATTGACCATAAGAAAATAGGGAAAGAAGTTCCAAGTGAAGTAAATCAGCCAAGACGGACAGATAAATGTTCATTATTGATAGAAGTGTTTCTCAATTGTTTTTCACCTATTATCCCTTTGATGAACATGAAAAATGTTCACATCCCATTTCCAATAATGCTGAATGGCCTCCCACCAATGAGGAGTCAGTTTTCTAGTATAAAACCTGAAATTTCTTAGTGGTAAAACTCTGCTGAGCAGATTGAACTGCAAATAGGAATAATGTGCAATTCTTTTCATTAGCAATCCTGCAGGAGGTGAATGCTGAGGAGACTGGAGGCAGTAGAGTATAAATAGAAAAAGGGTAAAACTAAGGTTAGCAAGACTCCTACTTTTTACCCAGAGGAGCCATAGATGACTGGAAATGGCTCTGAGACAGTAAACTAAAGTGCTTAAAATTTTCTACCAATTGAATTCCAATATATCTCTAATGAAATATCCATTGATTAGAATAAACAAACACATAGGAACTGCATTCTCTGTTCTGCATGTTTCAGAAAAATGTTTGTACCAGGATTCTTTTATCTGCCCATAAGAAAAGCCCAACAACTTGTATTGAATTGCTCCTTTGGCTGTCAAACAAACAAAACCCCAGATTTCCAAGTTCCTGTTAATTAAATGATTTTAGGAGCTATTTGGGTAATCAATTTAATCTTCTCTAAAAGCTACCCTTTTAATGATAATCTCAATAGGGGAATAAAGCCAGTTTCGATTAAACATATTTATTCATAATATCATAAAATCATTCTTATGTCATTCAAATATTCCATAGTTATATATTCTTACATTTAACAATCCATTCTTAATACCTTTAGGTATATTTTACAGAAGGAGTGAATATCTGGCCTAAATGGTTCATGGAGCTTACCTGTCATATCTGAGACCCCAAGGGTTGCAACATTGAAAATGGAAACCTGGTTAGGTTGAGAAATTTTCTTGATTGTTTTAATACTAATTCTTTTCACTCTCCTACTTAAAACAATGATTGTTTTAGTATCTATGTTGAAGAATTCACAAATCAAATTTGAATTTTGGTAATCTATCTTAATTTTCACCTACTCAATATTGCTCTCCTGTCTGGAAGTCATATAAAATGTAAGTAGGATCTTGAACTTTGAAATGAGACAACCTGGGTTTTGGTTGTGTAAATTTAGGCAAATTTTAAATAATGCCTTAAGCTTCGTTTGTTTGCTTTTTTTCTTGCTATCTCTCTCTTTTGCCTTTTTATATATCTATCCATCCATTTACCTATCTATCCTTATTTATAAAATTGATATAATAGCACCTACTTTGGAGGGTTGCCATCAAGATTTATGAGATCAGGCACAAAAATATTTTTTAATTTGTTTTGTTTTGTCTTGGCAAGAATAGAGTTTCAATGAATGCTAGCTGTTCATAATAAAATAACACTGAACTTTGCTTTCTAGGCAAGCATCTCCTCACTTGGTCCTGAACGTATCTTTGTCTCTCTTGATCGCCATTTCCTTGTGCATGACTGCTGCTTTTTATTTATATTATAATCCCCGACTGAAGACCCACCCCAAACCCCACCTGTTCCATGAGACTTTGTCCCAACAATGCAGAATACACAAATTTCTGAACATGGATGTCAATTTTATCAATACTCTTTGGTCCTTAATTGGAGTCATGGCCCTCTATGGTGTGCTGATTTTTCTCCTGTAGATATTCTTTTCCTGAAGCGATTTAAAATTCTTAGACCATAAATTACATTAACAAAAGACAACAACAACAACAAAAACCAAATACTAGCAACCAAAATAACCTTGCTCCACAAGATACATCCAGAATGTATTTTAAGCTTTTAGACATTTACTGACTATTTGAATGGCTGTCTTAGAATACTAGAAATGACTCTCAAGTTCAAAGGGGGTATTGAATATATGAAATGCAATGTATTTTTTTCCTTAGCATTCTTGTCAGTTAAGCCTTTTATTGGTGTAGAAAGGTAGGCTTTACATCACAGGATAAAAACAACTTTAACTCCCCCAAGTTGGGTGCTGCATTTTCATGTGGGGCCTCCTACTAATTTAATTGTGGCAGTAGAGCTGATAATAAAGATGGGCAGCGGCTGGTTTTCTTTTGCTGGCTTGCTTCAGATCTCCTTTTATTACCTATCGTTGCCTAGCAACAGATAAGGTTGTGCTAAGGCCAGCCGATGCCATCTAGGCTCTTCCCTGTGCTATAATTTTGAATGTTTATTCATTAACCATATTTCTTTGATGTTCACATAAAGACCCATATTAGTGGAAAAATGGGAAAAGAATGATTTGGCTAATGGAACAGCCACATATAATTTTAATAATATAGAGTGAGTTTGTTTAAAAAATGTGCTGAGTAAACTTCTTTGATAATTTGAAGAAAAATAATTTGGTGGTGACTTGCTATAATTTAAAAAGAAGTGGAAGTGATTTCTCTATAGGTGGCTTCTTTCAAATTGCAGGTTTAAAGGTGTCTGATCACAGTAAGGAACTAATTGCCTGGTCTTAACTAGACTTACTGCTGTAAAAGATCTTGGAAACATTTCTTCTCCTGGTGTTTGTATCACCTTGAGCTTCATTTTAATGATGCCTTGCTCTTTTTGTATTGAACCTCATTTCAACAGAAAATGTAAGCTATTTTCACTTTTATTTTTTAAAAAAGTTGTATATAAAAAGTTTGAATCGGCTGAAAGGAGCTTCTCATTTGTTCTAAAATTCTGCTTAGAGAGGTAGATTTATCTTGTTAATTTTTTAACACTTAATAATACTTTGTGACAGCCACTATCTCTAATAGCTCTGTGATATTTTCCTTTTTTAATCTCAGAAATATAATTACCAGTGCCATTGGAGTATTATTATATAACTCTGTTGATGGAGAACCATGAGAATCTCAAATTTATGTAATCCAAATTCTAAAATTAAGTTTAAGGCGTTCTATATAGTTTTATAACTAATTCTTCCACCTACCCAAAATTTAAATTTAGAATGAATAAAATCAGTTTGAAATGTTTAATATTAAAAAAATAGCTGGATTCTAATTCAATTCAACACCCTCTACTGTATGTTTGTTGTGTTTATATGACTAAGCAAGATATTTTAGGTCTTGCAAATATGAACAAGACATAGTCTTTGTTTTTAGGTTATTGATGATATATGAAGGAGATAATAGTCATGCAAGTGAGTATGAAGCAATGTAGAATGTAATTACAAACAGAAACTTATGCAGATATAAACATATGTACTAGGTCCATTCAGGAGACAAAAGGGTTTAAGCATGTCAAGGATAATAATACTCAAACTTGCACCCTGGACCAATCAACAGCATTGGCATCATTTGAAAACTTTTTAGTAATGCAGATTCTTGGGACTCGTTTCAGATTACAGACTCAGAAATTCAGGTATAGAGTCTGACTGACTGTTTTCACAAGCCTTCTGGGTGACCCTGATGCATGATAAAATTTGAGAACCAAAGTTAAAGAGTTAAGTCATGCAATTAGGTAGTCACTAGCCACATGTTGCTACATAATTTAAATTTAAATTGAATAAAATCTGGATTTCAATTCCTCAGTTGGATTAGCCTCATTTCAAGTGTTCGGTAAGCATATGGGGCCAGTAGCTGCCTTATTGGACAGAACAGATGTAGAATATTTCCATCATTGTGGAAAGTTTTATTGAACAGCATTGCTCTAGAACATGGCGACTTCATGGGAGATTATTGAGAAATGGAAGAAGGTAGATTTAGCTCACATTATAGAGACATTTAAATGTACCAGTAAGGAATTTGAGTCATATCTGCTATCAGAAAAGAATGATATATATAAATATATATATATACACACACACACACATTATTTATTTATTTATTTATTTATTTATTTATTTATTTATTTATAAAAGGACTTAAGAAGCCAGGGGTGTCTGGATGGCTCAGTCGGTTAAGTTGCTACCTTTAGCTCAGGTCATGATCTCGGGGTCCTAGGATCAAGTCCTGAGTCAGGCTCCTTGCTCAGTAGGGAAGCCTGCTTCTCCCTCTTCCTCTCCTGATCCTCTTGGTTGTGCTCCCTCCCTCACTCTCTCTCTCTGTCAAATAAATAAATAGAATCTTTAAGAAAAGAAATAAAATGAAGAGGATGTAAGAAGCCTGGACTTTGTTTATGGAACATCACTCTTGAAGTCAGGTGTCTGATGCTTCCTACTGAGGGAAAACAGAGGAAAGCAAATACCAGGAAGACTTGTACTGAGACTGTAACAGTGGAAAGGGAAAGGAGAAAATGTGTTGATAAAACATTGAAAAGACAGATCCAGTAGGAACTGATTATCTTTGAATAGGAGTTAGAGAAGTAGAAAACTTGGCCAAGAATGGATTTTAAGTGAATAATTGGGACAAGATTGATGCTGTTAACAATGACAAGGCAATAGGAACACTAGTAGTTTATCAGATTATGTGAAACAAGATCATGGATTTGTCATGGAATTGTTTTAATCCTGTAGTTTTTATATTCATCCAGAAATTTTCTTCATTACTCTTTTTTTAAAGGTTTGTTTATTTAAGAGAGAGAGAGAGAGAGAGAGAGAGAGGAGAGCACCAGCATGAGAGCTGTAGGGGGAGGAGCAGAGGAAGGGAGAGTCTTAAGCCGACTTACCACCAAGCATGGAACTGGACATGGGACTCCATCTCATGACCTTGAGATCAAGACCTGAGCTGAAACCAAGAGTCCTATGCTTAACTATCTGTCTCACCCAGGTACCCTTCATTACTCTTATAACACAGGTTCATCCTTTACTTTCCTTTGTTATCTACTGATTTTTTTGGATAACCACTTTTGGTGAGAAAAATGAACATTTCACCATGGATTATTCTGAGTGTTTTTCAAAAATGAAGGAGGTGGAAAAAACTTAATCTAGTGATGCATTTGCTACAATATGTGAAAATGATTTCCTTTTTTTTTTTTTGCTAGAAAATACTTTTTCTGAGGGAAAGAGTTGCAAAGAAAAAAAAACAGATTATAATATGTTCTAGGAAAATTCTAGGTTCCTGATCATTATGGTTGGATTTTGTGGCAGAAATGATTTTCAATTTTGTGTTAAATAGGATATTCATTTTCAGAAATAAACAAAGTGCTTAGAGTGTCAAGCACTGTTCTAGTTCTTTATTATTTTACAAATTTCATAGTAGTATACACCTTTACACATACTTAAATCCCTGAGGATTAATTTTATTTTCATTATGAAGATGTAAAAAAAAGAAAGGATGTTGGCTACCATCCTGTAAGAACACTTTGTGCATTTTAGACCAGATCTTTACAGAGAAAAATTAATTGGTATGATTGGAGTCATCCTAGTAAGGTAGAAAAGAATCCTTCTGTTAGGTGTCCAGTATCCTGTGTTTCTACTTCTACTGTTTTGAGGAGTAAGTAAAAAGTAAAATTCCATGGGCTACAATTTCCTCGTTTATGAAATGAAGAGCTAGAATGAGATTGCCTTGCCTTTTCTGGCTTTAAATGGGGCAAAGCATGAAAACATAATTGTTTGCAAATTGTTTATTAGCTGTCATTTATCAAAGAGCATGGCTCATAGGTGAGAACGAGTTACAAGGCAGGCAAACTTCTGAGAAGTCAAGGAAAATAAAATTTGGGACAGATGATGGATTTCACTGTGTCAGATTGAACAGTAACAACTGGAATTTTAACTTTGAGGACTCTGAGACTTGGGGTAATGTTTTAAATCGGGGAGTTACTTTTCTTATGTAAATGTGATTCTAATTGATAATGGGTGATATGATGGAAAATAAGGGGGAATGTTACTTAGATATGGTTAGCAGGAAGTAGAATTAGAGTATTGTAAAGATGACTTGTACTTTATTCATATGACTTGTACTTGGTCTACCTCTAACTTCTTTTTATACTGTTAAATGCATATATCTCTGAATCTGTATGATGTAGAAGTAACTTGGCAGATATATTCATGAGTGAGTATCTGAGAGGGTACAAAGAGCACTGGGTAGGGAATCAGAAGGTCTTGATTGGGTGCTAGCTCTTCTAACTAATGGCATAGTGTACAAGTTGCTTAAGTTGACACCTAGATCAATGTAAGTACGCTCTCCATAAAGTTGACATTTGTAGGCATATCCAAACAGGAGGGAGGGCAATCGAAGAGCAGTTGCTCTAATTTCTAGCCCATCCTACCTAGTTTACCAGTTCTTTGAAATTGGCAGCACCCCAGATCAAAACTCTTTTTGGTAACAAGTAGCCCTAGGCAGGCCACATGGATTTGTGAGCATTCAAAATGTTGACATTGTGTCCAAATTAGAAGAAATACCAAGTTATGTGGAGCATTAGGAGTGATTGATTATTTGGATCAGTTTACTGCCTTTCATATAGCACTTGGCTTTTTTTTTTTTTTTTTGGTCACATAATCTAGTCCTTCATCTGCAGCACCAACATTTAATAAATTTCTCTTCAGGCCTTTCCAATATGGGCTTGCTAATTGCGGTTTCTAAGCCTCCTAATTAGCATTAACTGCATTTATGTAGAGTCCTTTTTTGTTGACCCAAAGAGGGACATCTGTTATGTGGGAACCGGAGGGAGAGACAGGAGCAGTTAAATCTGCTTGAACCTGGTCAGACTCCACCTGTGTTTTTGCTTTTCTCATTCCTTTGGCTACAGTGACGATGCATTTAGTATTGTCCCTCTGTATTTCATTGATAAGAAATTTCTCAGTGATCAGCAGTTGTGAGTTATTACTTCAAGAAAGAACTGAAAGTGGTTTTTCAAAATCATTTACAAAATTTTCCATAAAATGGAGTTACTTGATAATTCTTAAAAATTAATTACTATGCTGATATATTTTCCTTAATATAATCATTATTCTCACTTTAATATAACACAAATCCTAGTCCTCAATTCTCTCAGAAGCTCAATCTCTAGGCTGTATTTTTTTTCCTCCTGCAAACAGAGTAGTTTGGATTTAGTGATCTCTGAGTCCCTTCAAGCTCTGAGACTATGTCTGAAAGTTAAGGATGATAATAGGATTTTGCCTAGTTTCTGAAGATTGAAGTCATGAAAAGTGTCTACTGCTCTGCTTTCTAAAATGTTCCTTAGATTCACTGAAGTGAATAGACCATTGCAATAGTCGGACACAGAATGATATTTATCTTCTGATATTCATCAAATTGTTGCCTCTCACTCTCCCATAAAATGATTTTGCAGGCATTCAGTCCTCGAAGCAAGTGGCATTTTTCTAATTTTAACTCAGGTCAGTCATTTGGGTAAGTATTGATGAACAAGCATTTGTTAAAACCACGTCTCAAGCAATGTCAATCCGGATTGAACATGTGCCATGCCTAAGAGATTTCTTCATTAACCTGATGACACTGCCAATGAGAGTTCAATGTTGTCTCAAGAAAGAGTCCCAGGGGCATATGCCCTTTGCTATTTTTACCATCTACTCTGGCAGTCCATGAATATCATGTCTTTTATTTTTCTCCTGAAAGCTAAATAATTTATGAAGATCATTTCAATACATGGTATTTCAATTCTTTAAATGCTGATGACTCTGTAACATTGGATTGCTGAACTATAGATCTATTGAGATATAGGGATATGTAGGTCACAATGTAGGACTCAATGGGCTATTTCTGTGATTTTGATTATTGATTGATTGATTAATTTTAGAAAGGTCTATTT
This sequence comes from Canis lupus dingo, assembly GCF_003254725.2. Lineage (NCBI taxonomy): Eukaryota > Metazoa > Chordata > Mammalia > Carnivora > Canidae > Canis > Canis lupus. The sequence continues at coordinate 15,355,563 of NC_064256.1, read as the reverse complement.
TGAAGCCACTTCCCTGAAAAGTTGTCTTAAAATCCTGCCCTGAGACCCTCTCCTAGGGGCTAGATGTTATAATGTTCATTTCATCATTTGTTTCTTATTGACCTGTAATCAACATGAAATAGCCTATTTCAGGTGTACATGATGATGGTTTTATATTTGTATACATTACAAAATGATCCCCATGGTGTCTAGTTACTATGTGTCACTATATGAAGTTATTCCAGTATTATTGACCACATTGCCTATGCTATACATGACATTTCCATGACTTCTTTATTTTATAACTGGCAGTTTGTGCCTCTTAATCCTCTTCATCTATTTCATATGTCTCCTAACCCCTCCTCCCTCTGGTAACCAACAGGTTGTTTCTTGGATCTGTTTCATTTTTGTTTGTTCATTTGTTTCATTATTTAGGTTACATATATAAGTGACATCATATGGTATTTGTTTTTATCTGTCAAACTTATTTCACTTAACATATTACCGTCTAAGTCCATGCATGTTGTCACAAAAGGATTTCATTCTTTTTTATGACTAATACTCCATTGCATTTATCTATATCACATCTGCTTTATTCATTCATTTATCAATGGGTACCTGGCTTCCTTCCATATCTAGGCTACTGTAAATAATGCTGCAATGAACATGGGGATGCATATATCTCTTAAAATGGTGTTTTCATTTTCTTCAGATAAATACCCAAAAGTGGAATTGCTGGATCATATGATAAATTTATTTTTAATTCTTTGAGGCGTCCACATACTGCTTTCCATAGTGGCTGCACCAATTTACAGTCCCACAGTATACAGTGGTTCACTTTTTTTCCACATTCTTGCCAACATTTATTACTTTTTGTCTTTTTGATATTAGCCAATCTGACCAGTGTGAGGTGATATCTCATTGTGGTTTTGATTTGCATTTTCCTGATGGTTGGTGATGCTGAGCATCTTTTCATGTTCATCTTTTCATGACCATCTGTTGGTCATTTGTAAGTTTTCTTCTTGCCATTTTGGAAACAGTACATCTGCTGCTTTCACTCCAGAAAACCTAGTATGTCCATTTCCTTTTCTGTCCAATTTGTGTTAGGTTATTATAGATTATGTAAAACCTGTAATAAAAATAATATAGTCCACTAAAAAATAGAACTATGTTTTTCAGAGATTAATTCAATAACATCTTTAAAAAAGTGGATAGTTAAAATACAAAAAAGTGCATGAAGCACACTAATCCTTAAAGGCACAGCTTGATGATTACTATATCTACTTCTATTTCTATATCTATTTCTATATCATACCCAGATCAAGATTGAGAATATTTTCAAACTTTGTGTTTCTGGTGTCCCTTCCTCGTCTGACCTATTTTCCTCCCCTGTTGAGGTAACAGCTGTTGTGATTTTTATCATTGTGACTAATTCTGCAATAATTTTGTATTTAGATGCAGATACATAAGATAGAGGCTGTTTATGGCTCACAGTATAATTGGGGGAAGATAAGAGCTGTGAAGAAATGACTAGAGTACAAATATAATCCCTGAGTCTCATACATTTGTAACGGTACTCAGGCCATCTCAGATTTTACAGTATTTGCTTTTTATAAAAATATTTATCCTTATAATCGACCCTCACAACACTTCTGTACTATGAATGCCATTATCTCTGTTTTACAAATGAGACAACTTGAGGTCATAAAGGTTAACTAACATGCCTGTACTAGTTTTTTCTTGCAGTGTAACAAACTCACACTAATTGAGCAGCTTAAAGTGACACGATTTATTATCTCACACTTTCTACGGTTAGGAACTCAGGGACAGGCTAGCAAGTGTTCACCAGTGGGCAGGAATCTTTGGGGATGTGTGCCTACCACAATGTCAGTAGTGGCACATATGCAATAAGAAATAAACTAAACCTGGTTACATGTCTTATGGATCTGTACACCATACTATTGTGTGAATTCAGAGTGAAGTGATGTTAAAACAAGGCTCTTCTGGCCAGCTGAATCTATCATTTATTGAATTCTTATGTCCCATTGCCATATTTAAAGATATTGGCAATCTTATGAGATAAAATTGTAGTCTCAGTTTAAAGATACGGAAGCAGATGCTTGAAGAATTTAACTATCTTGCTTAAGATCACACAGCTTGTACACGAAGAAGGCAGAATTCTAACCGAGTTCTTCCTCATCCCATACTCTGCTCTTATCGACTATTTGACATGCCTGACAGTTATATTTTTACGAGTCTTTGAAGGATATGTAGGCTTGCCACAAAGCTATAATCAGAAATTACCAGTAATTCTGATTATAAAGGTATAATCAGAAATTACCAGTTATTCAGAAACAATAGTAAAAAAACGAAGGTAAAGAGTTGGGAAAGTGTCAGATACATATTGTTTGGACAGTGTTATTCCCAAGAGGTTACATGGATTGTACCAACCACATTTTCACCTTCCCTTACAAGAGCATTTGATTGGCTGATCCTTTATTTTGATACCAAGGCCTTATATTCATAAATACTGTAAATGGCGCTATACAAATTTGTGGTATCACATGTAAGGAAAGTGTTCATTTTCTATGCAGAATCTATTTCTTCAAGACTTTTGGGAGACATTTCTTTTTCGTTCTCAGGTGAAGAAGAGCTGAGCTTGTTGAGTTGAGATACAGTTTTCCTCTTTGCTTGGTTAAAAAAAAAAGAAATCTTGGTGCACAAAAGATTGGGATTGTCCCCTGCATATTTTCAGACCACAATGCTTTGAAACTGGAACTCAATCACAAGAAGAAATTAGGAAGAAACTCAAACACGTGGAGGTTAAAGAGCATCCTGTTAAAAGATGAATGAGTCTACCAGGAAATTAGAGAAGAGTTAAAAAGATTTATAGAAACTAATGAAAAGGAATATATCACCATTTGAAATTTTAGGGATACAGCAAAAGCAGTTCTAAGAGGGAAATATATCGCAATACAAGCATCCCTGAAAAAATTGGATAAAACTCAAATACACAAGCTAGCCTCACACCTAAAGGAACTGGAGAAAGAACAGCAAATAAAACTAAAACCAAGCAGAAGAAGAGAGTTAATAAAGATTCAAGTAGAACTCAATGAAATAGATACCAGGAGAAATGTAGAACAGATCAACAAAACCAGGAGTTGGTTCTTTGAAAGAATTAATAAGATAAACCATTAGCCAGCCTTATTAAAAAGAGAAAAGACTCGAATTAATAAATTAATGAAAAAAGAGAGATCGTAACCAATACCAAGGAAATACAAATGATTTTAAAAACATATTATGAGCAGCTATATGCCCATAAATTAGGCAACCTAGAAGAAATTGATGCATTTCTGGAAAACCACAAATTACCAAAACTGGAACAGGAAGAAACAGAAAACCTGAATAGACCAATAACCAGGGGGGATATTGAAGCAGTCATCAAAAACCTCCCAAGACACAGAAGTCCAGGGCCAGATGGCTTCCCAGGGGGAATTCTATCAAACTTTTAAAGAAGAAAGAATACCTATTCTACTAAAGCTGTTCCGAAGGAGAGAAGGGACAGAATACTTCCAAAGTCATTTTACGAGGCAAGCATCTCCTTAATTCCAAGACCAGACAAAGACCCCACCAAAAAGAAGAATTACAGACCAATATCCCTGATGAACACAGATGCAAAAAGTCTCAACAAGATACTAGCCAATAGGATACAACAGTACATCAAGATTATTCACCATGACCAAGTGGGATTTATCTTTGGGATGCAAGGTTGGTTCAACACTCATAAAACAATCAACATGATAGATCATATCAATAAGAGAAAAAACAAGAACCATATGATCCTCTCAATAGATGCAGAGAAAGCATTTGACAAAATACAGCATCAATTCCTGGTCAAAACTCTTCAGAGTGTAGGGATAGAGGGAACATTCCTCAGCATCTTAAAAGCCATCTCTGAAAAGCCCACAGCAAATATCATTCTTAATGGGGAAACACAGAGCCTTTCCCCTAAGATCAGTAACACGACAGGGATGTCCACTCTCACCACTGCTATTCAACATAGTACTAGAAGTCTTAGCTTCAGCAATCAGGCAACAAAAAAATAAAAGGCATTATAATTGGCAAAGAAGAATTCAAACTCTCCCTCTTTGCAGATGACACATACTGTACATAGTTAACCCAAAAGACTCCACCCCAAGATTGTTAGAACTCATACAGCAATTCAGCAATGTGGCAGGATACAAAATCAATGCACAGAAATCAGTGGCATTTCTATACACTGACAAGATGGAGGAAAGAGAAATTAAGGAGTCAATCCCATTTACAATTGCCCCTAAAACCATAAGGTAGCTAGGAATAAACCTAACCAAAGAGGTAAAGGATATATACCCTAAAAACTACAAAACACTTCTGAAAGAAATTGAGGAAGACACAAAGAGATGGAAAAATATTCCATGCTCATGGATTGGAAGAATAAATATTGTGAAAATGTCTATGCTACCCAGGGCAATTTACATGTTCCATGCAATCCCTATCAAAATACCATGGACTTTCTTCAGAGAGTTGGAATAAATCATCTTAATTTGAGTGGAATCAGAAAAGACCCCGAATAGCCAGGGGAATATTGAAAAAGAAAACCAGAGCCGGGGGCATCACAATGCCAGATTTCAAGTTGTATTACAAAGCTATGATCATCAAGACAGTGTGGTACTGGCACAAAAACACATAGATCAATGGAACAGAACAGAGAACCCATAAATGGGCCCTTAACTCTATGGTCAACTAATATTTGACAAAGCAGGAAAAACTATCCACTCGAAAAAGAACAGTCTCTTCAATAAATAGTGCTGGGAAAATTGGACAGCCACGTGCAAAAGAATGAAACTAGACTGTTCTCTTAAACCATACACCAAGATCAACTCAAAATGGATGAAAGATCCAAATGTGAGACAAGAATCCATCAAAGTCCTAGAGGAGAACACAGGCAACACCCTTTTTGAACTTGGCCACAGCAACTTCTTGCAAGATACATCTATGAAGGCAAGGGAAAAAAAAGCAAAAATGAACCATTAGGACTTAAGACAAAAAGCTTCTGCACAGCAAAAGAAACAGTCAACAAAACTAAAAGACAATCTACAGAATGGGGGAAGATATTTGCAAATGACATACCAGATAAAGGGCTAGTATCCAAGATCTATAAAGAACTTCTTAAACTCAACAACAAAGAAACAAACAATCCAATCATGAAATGGGCAAAAGACATGAACAGAAATTTCACAGAGGAAGATATAGACATGGCCAACAAGCACATGAGAAAATGCTCCGCATCACTTGCCATTAGGGAAATACAAATCAAAACCACAATGAGATACCACCTCACACCAGTGACAATGGTGAAAATTAACAAGACAGGAACCAACAAATTTTGGAGAGGATGTGGAGAAAGGGGAACCTTCTCACTGTTGGTAGGAATGTGAGCTGGTACAGCCACTCTGGAAAACTGTGTGGAAGTTCCTCAAGAAGTTGAAAATAGAGCTACCTTACCACCCAGCAATTGCACTGCTGGGGATTTACCCCAAAGATACAGATGCAGGAAAAGCTGAGACAACTGCACCCCAATGTTTACAGCAGCAATGTCCACAATAGCCAAACTGTGGAAGGAGCCTTGGTGTCCATAGAAAGATGAATGGATAAAGAAGCTGTGGTCTATATATACAATGGAATATTACTCAGCCACGAGAAACAATGAATGACCCACTATTTGCTTCAAAGTGGATGGAACTGAAGGGTATTATGCTGAGTAAAATAAGTCAATTGGAGAAAGACAATCATCATATGGTTTCACTCATATGGGGAACATAAAAAATATTGAAAGGGATTATATGGGAAAGGAGAGAAAATGAGTGGGTAATATCAGAGAGGGTGACAGAACATGAGAGACTCCTAACTCTGGGAAATGAACAAGGGGTAGTGGAAGGGGAGGTGGACGGGGAATTGGGGTGACTGGGTGACAGGCGCTGAGCGGGATACTTGACAGGATGAGCACTGGGTGTTATGCTATAGGTTGGCAAATCGAACTGCAATAAAAAATACAAAAAAAAAATCTTGGTGCAGTATTTGTGGCTCATCCTAATGCGTATGATGTTATGATCAATGTGCTTTCCTTTTTGGTTTTACCCTCTTTTAATGTCTTTCATCTCTTTAAGCTGCCTTAAATTATTCTCAAAATGAGTCATGGTATGAATAAACAAGTATATGAATAAAATTTAGGTAAGTGGTTTACAGTCACCACTTACAAATTTGCAGGTAGGCAGAATTCCTGATGCTCAGCTATTAATCCTCCTAAACTGAGGTGAACTGGGTGCATTGGAATGCTAAGTCAATAGCTGGGCTGTTATGCTATTGTCGATAGATCTCAATGGCAGGCCCAGACATTGTCTTATAAAGATTATAATTTGGGCCTACTGATAAGGATTCCACTCTCTCTCCTTCCTTTAACTTAGACAGTAATTGGATTCAAAGGATGCAAAATGTGATTGTAAGAAATTAAAGTCCTTCCACAATTACTTCAAAAGCTCCATCAGCTCAATTTAGATAAAAGTATGCTGGCACAGACTCACAGACTGTCGTACATCAGCAAAGTGGTGATTGTTACAAATAAAAGCTCACACCTCTTTCATATTTTCAGAAATGTAAACTGTATTAGAAAAATTATGCAATACAGCTCTGTTGCAGATAGGATGTAGGAATTCTTTGTCATGCTAAGCTGTTTGAAAGAGTTCATAGCAATAGCTAAAAACAAAAAGCAACTCCATGAGTACTCATCAACAAACAAGGTGTGTGAAAAATGTAGGCTCCCACAAAAACTTAAGGAAACTAGAAAGAAGTGGGTTACAAAGTGATTAAAGTACCAAATCACGTAAAAACATAGAAAAGATGGGAATCACACAGAATGAGAGTTGAGAAGAAGAGGCTAATGTCCTAGAAAGCTTTGAGGATAAAAGCATGATAAGAGGTGAATGGGACTGACACACAAATCATATGAGTAAGGAAAAAGCAAACAAATTAGTCAAGAAGACACTAAAGAGGTAGCATTCATACATGCATCTGACATATACCATAATATGAACATTGATGCAGCAGGAAATTGGATTGAAACAATAGCAATTTTGCCTGTTGTTAATATTCTTTCTTGTAAAATCAAGGGGAAAATAAGACGCTCTTCTATAAGGAATTCATAGAAATTTTAATGTACTAGATTTCTTTTAACTCTGGACCTGAGCAAGACACTAGGGGACCATCAAGTTCATCTAATCATCATCGTGAGATTAATGAGTCCAGATGTAATAGACATTCAGTTCAGGCTTATATTATGTTACTGTAGCTGCAGTTAGAAATTGCCATAAATGTCATGGCTAACATAGCAGAAATTTATTTTCTTACAGTTCTGGAGGCCAAAACTCCAGTTTTCCTGAGCCAAAATCAAGGTTGGCCATATTCTGTCCTAAGGCTCTAGGGGAAAATCTGTTTCTTTCCTTTTCCAGCTTCCGGTGGCTGCCAGCATTCCTTGGCTTGTGGCAGAATAAAACTTCAGATTTCCAAGCCAACACCTTCAAATCCTTGTTTGCCCCTTCTTCACATCATCTTTCCTTTGTGTGCATAAAATCTCTCTCTGTCTCTGCCTCTAAAGCATACATATGATAGCATTTAGGGCCCACTTGTGTAGTCCATGATAATCCCATCTCAAGATCCTTGACTTAATCATATCTGCAAAGTCCCTTTATCCAAATAATGTAACCTTCACATGTTCAAAAATAATAGGACCTGGTATAAATGGAAACCATTATTTAGCTTATGATAATGCTGAATTTGAACATAGGATGATTGTCTGGGCATAAAATTAGGACCTTAATGTAAGTTTGCTTTTTCTTAGCCTCTCTAGGCCTTGGTTTTATTTATCCTTCACTTGAATATGGTGTGACTTGCATTAATATCATTGTGAATAGTGAATGAGATCATGTTTGTGAAAGTGTTACCAAAGTGATAAGGTGCTATACAAATATAAAGCAGTGTAAGTATTTTAATATCAAAGAGTCTGTTACATTCTGATAAAATATTAGTAATATTTTGCTGGATTAATAATGTGATAACTATAATAACATAATAATAGGATTTGAGGGGATCTGGGAAGACTTATATGATCAAAGATAATCTCTTCCTTTATCCTCTGTTTCCTTACTTTTTAATTTTTAAATTTTATTTATTTATTTATTTATTTATTTATTTATTTATTTATTTATTTTTTTATTCAGAGGCAGAGAGAGAGAGGCAGGCAGAGGCAGAGACACAGGCAGAGGGAGAAGCAGGCTCCATGCAGGGAGCCCGATGTGGGACTTGATCCCGGGTCTCCAGGATCACACCCCAGGCTGCAGGCGGCGCTAAACCGCTGCACCATCAGGGCTGCCCTGTTTCCTTATCTTTTAAATGGGAATAATAATAGCACCCACATCCTAGGATTGTCTTCAGGATTTGAATTTGGGAAAAAGGATGTATGTGGATATGTGAAGGAGACCCTAGAAGACATGAGATGAGATTGCCAAAGAAATGTTTTGATATAACCCTAATGTGGAAAGTACTGTTTTGAGTTAGTCCTGTCTTTACAACTTTTTTTTGTGTGTTATTACTTAAAATGAACACATTCTGTTTTTAGCATTCAATATTTGTGTTAGTTAATTGCATAGTGACAAAGAGAAGTCCCTTAATAGAAGTCATAGAATACCACTTGGGTTCTATGCAGTTTATAAAATAGGCCATTGAGGAATTAGGATGGAGAAAGTATTAGGATTTTGACCCCATGTATCATGAGCCTGTGACATCCTACATGCAGTAGAAAAAAGTCACATGAAACAAATACATGTAAATAAATCATTAGAGGACTATCAAATAAGTGCTATAAAAAAGCATTACAGTAATCCAAATATGGTAGATGGGGCCAGGATGTTTTCATAGAATAGATGATATTGGAAATGAGTCTAGAAAGGTGAGCAGGAATATACTTCTGAGGCAAAAGGGGAAGAACATGCTTTAGGCTTAGTAGGCAAAATGTAGGGGCATGAAAGAACGTAGTAAGCTCAGGGTACTGTGCCTAACTGCTGAAAGTAAAGTTCCATGAGCATTTGCAGTATTCTAGAAAATGACTTTGAAAAGACTTGTCATTCAAGGAGATTGCAATTCTAATGAGTTTGCCCTTTCCCATGAGAGGCATGGAATATGTTTAGGTGAAATATTAATATGTTTCCAGTTTAGAAAGTATAGCCTGGAGTTTGAATACACAGATCAAGATGGTATAAGAAAGCCATGATATTTTGTATCATATTTCTCTTTATTTCCTACTAATGTATCAATGAATATACCAAGAGTTAAGGCATTCTTTAATAGCTAGAAAATAGATGTTCCACTCATACACATGGTATTTCCAAGCTTGTTAGTAAATGCTACAGTTGAGGTGGAATAAGGCTCCCAGTGGAGTGGGTAAAGAGAGGCCTTCATTTTCTCTGTCTCACCTTCTCCAGTACCCCAATAACATCTTTTAATTCAAAGTTGACAGAGCTAATGATTACCAGTATTAAATAATTTAGAATGAGTTATAGCCCACACTAGAGTTCAACAGTATGGGCATCTGAGCACTCAACTTTGAATAAGAAAGTTTAAATTAAATATTACATTAAGTATTTAAATATTTCATTAAATGGTGAGAGTGATATTTATTATTTATTTATTTATTTATTTATTTATTTATTTATTTATTATTTTTAAAGACTATTCATGAGAGACACACAGAGAGAGGCAAAGATATGGGCAAAGGGAGAAGCAGGCTCCCTGAGGGGAGCTGGATTTGGAACTTGATCTCAGGACCCCAGGATTATGACCTGAGCCAAAGGGAGGTGCTCAACCATTGAGCCACCCAGGTGCCCTGAGAGTGATATTAGAGAGTATAATACAGTACTTGAATGCTCCATATAGAAAGCAAACTAAAGTTCTTGGAATTAAAAACAATGATAATTAAAAAGATTCATCCCATATAAAATCCAGTATGTATTTGTAGTAGATTAACTATATGTGAATTTGATGATTAGAAGTTGAGCTTGAGTGGGGTGCCTGGGTGGCTGAGTCAGTTAAGCAACCAACTCTTGATTTCAGCTCAGGTCATGATCTCAGGGTTTTGAGATCAAGCCCTGTGTATGGCTCCATGTTTAAGACTCTCTTTCCCTCTCTCTCTGCCCTTCCCTCTGCCCCTCCCCTTCTTCTTCTCTTCACCCTGCTCATGCTCTCTCTCTTTCTCTCTCTCAAAAAAATAATAAAATAATAAAAAAAAGATGAGCTTGAGAGAGGTTCATAAAATTTAGAATAATTGAGTTTGAAATTATAAGGGAGAACTATGACAGTAACTAAAAAAACTAGAATATTTCTTATTTATTGATTTCTAAAAGCATTTTTTGTCATATGTGCTCTGAAAATAGGATGTGTCTAATAGTCTATGTCTTATTATAATTTCTGTTGCCTGATTTGTTTTACATTATAATATCCGTGAAATTAAGTTAAATCTTATTGTGGATGGAATCATAGATTTGCTGAAAATGGGAATAGCAGTTGCAAAGTGTTTAAAAGCAATTTCAAAATGGGGGCATGGGGAGGAGGAACAATAAAAACTGATAAGAAAAACCCACTTAGGAAAAGTCAAGAGTGTTCATATTGAAAGGACTCTGAAAGCTCAGAAAGATAAAAGAAAATAGACTCACAGTTGGATGTATTTTGGTAAATTCTGTCAATTTCCATGATGAAGAGAGAATCATGCAGGTATACAAAGAGAAAACAAAACATACTATTCCATGCACATAACAAAAGCAAGAATCAGATTTTCATCAGACATTTCATCCCCTCCCATTCCCACTGCCCAGTGCTGGAGCCATAAAAAAGCACACTAACTCTATAATTGGATCTTGTCAAAGTCTTCCTGTAGGCTCTTTTATCCTTCACTTACGTTAAACTGTATCATCTCTTTCCCTCATGTGATGTCTCATCAAATGATTGGAAAGAACACAGGACTGGGCATTAGAAGGTTTGGATCCCGATTCTTGCTCTGCTTTAACCAAACGTCCCCATTTTCAATTAGCGTGTTTTGTCATAATAGCTGTATGAGCTGTAACTTTTTTCTTTCTTTTTGATAGTGAGGTGGTCCAAAACATGTTTTACAATTACTATAGATTTTGAGGAGTAACTTTGTAATTTGGAAGTAGGAACCAGAGTGCCATGGACACATATGCATTTTTTTTCTTTTTCAGTGATATTGTTGTTTCCTTCAAAAGTATATCCCAGTAACCTTATAACACATCCCAGGCTGTCCATAAGATATGGAAGCACTTATCGTGCTTACCCAGGGTTTTGGCATTATTATCATAATTTTAACTTGAATAGAAATTTCTTGAAAGCAATTACCATCTACAATTTTAAGACCCATAACTACTAGGCCAATTAATGAGAGATTTTCTGATTAGTAATATTCTAAGTCAACAGAAAAATGTTGAGTAATTTAAAAGAAATAAAAAATATTTTAAGCAGAGTTATTTTTATACATTACAAGAAAATGTAGTCTGCTTAATCATAATGTTTTAGTACAGTATTCAGTATTCCTCAGTGAAATCAAGAATTTGATATCAACCAGTGTATTCTAAAGAAAAAGTTCCTTTCTTAACTTTCATCTCTTTTGAAAGCATAATAGACTTTTAATATAGTCATAACCTAGCTTTTACAGAGCTTTGTTACTCCCTTCAAGATGAGTATATTTAACAGTGGATCAGTGTCAACATTAAGGATACAGCAATCAAGTTTGGCATATAGAAATCTTTCATTAGTGACTAAATGCTGGAATAAAGGCTTTGATCATTAAATTTATAGATTATTTCAGAGTAGGCAGGGAAGTAGGACCTAATTGCAAAGTTATCTTTATAAATTGGAGGGATCATCAGGACCAGGCAGATTCAAGTTCATTAAAGTTAAATACACCCCATATATAAGTGCAGAGCTATGGTTGAGTGTAATATTTTAGCCTGTGAAGTGTATATTACCCATATGATACTTGGACTAGGAGACATTGGTATTAAAGGGCAATTCAATCATTATAGTGTGTCTCACTCTGAAGCTACAGGAGGCAGTGTAGGGAAAGGACTTTGTTTTAGAATCAGTGATTTTTGAGGACTTTAAATGACTTCAGAATTTACTTTGGCCAATACATTAAGTACTTTTTACTATTAGCCCAAAGAAAAATAAGAAGTGAGAATACGTCATATAAAAACAAGCCTAGAATTTTAATTTTCCACAAATGATTTTGGATTTGCAAAGTACAAAGCAAGAATATATAGCGAATAGTCTAATTGTATCAATAGCCATGTACTTCAGCTCAAAGGATTTTTTATCTCTCAAAAATAGAAACAAAGGCACTATTCTCACTCAGAGTAGTATTTATTAATGTTTTGCCATTTTATTTGTAGAAGAAAATAAAATGTATGGTATTATATGTGTTAGATATCCTAGTGTCTATGATATTAAGGTGTAGAAGAATATTATTAATGTATACCCCTATATCCTCAAAACAGTTTTCTTATTAAATATTTGTAATAATATTTGTGTATATGAAATGCAATTTTGATGATAAATTCATAAAGAATTAAAAATATTCTTATATGACTTGTTTACTGATTTTCAGAGCTCTTCAAAAGTAATAATACTTTAAATTTGTGAAATAAAGCATGTAATGAGGATGTCACCTAGCAGCACTTACACACTTTAAGCAGTTATCAAAGTGACTTAATATGATGGTGATATACAGTAGGGAAAAAGGAAAATACAATTCTTAAAATCAGGCCATCTACCAAGAGTAATAGCTTTCATAAGAGGAATTTGAACACAGATATATAAAATATAGATGCATATTAAAAACAAAAACACTGTAAAGCTCAGGAAAAGATGTGCTAAATTAATAAAATATGATAATAGAACTCAGTTGAATTCGTAATGATCTTATAAGATGAGAGTTGCTGGTTTCTTAATGTCATAGACCATATTGAAATGAGACCAGTATAAACCTCAAGTGTAATTATGCATTACTCCCAATGGTAATAGAATAGCAGGGGCTATTGGCTTATTTGGAGGACAATACAACTCTTCTCAGTTTCTTGAAGCCATTGTTAAAAACACAATTCTATAGATAATTTTAAAACACCCTATAACTGTAGAAAGAACAGAACAAACCGTCTTTTCTGCTTTTGAGCTCCATACTCTAAGATTTCATAGTAAATATGTGTAGGTAATTGTACTGTTACACCTCTGCTCTATTCCTAGTTTTGGGATTTGCATATGGCACATGATGAAGCTCTATTACTATTAAAGAAATGAATGATCTAGTTTAACAAACATTGATCAGTCTTACATAAAGTAACGGCATTCAGTTTTGGAATTTCACTGCTCAGTTTTAGGATTTGACTGCTTAATAATATTGTCATTCAGGCCTCAGGGATATCACAGTGTACTGAGAAAGTCAGGCCTAGAAACAAATTATAACAATAATTAAAGTTTATACAAAGTACTCAGCCAGTCTGGGATGTGCAACTCTTGCATTGACAGGTTGAAGACCTCCCCTGGAGGCTTTTCTTGAATTCTGTATCTTAAGTGAAAATAAGTTTGATGAGTTTCTGGTAGATTTAAATTTCATTAGAGATTGGAGTTAAATCAATGCTTACCCCTTAACTATTTACCCAAACTTATTTCAATTCATTCGTGCCCCAAATTATATATATATATATAAAATATATTATATATTATATATATATATTACTATTTATGTATAGGTGCTTAAGATAGATAAATGAAACTACTCCCCTAGAAGCTAGATATTAAAAAAAATGCTATCCATGTTTCCTATGAAATATTGAAAGCAGAGGCAGGGGCATAAGTCAATGCTACAAAACATTACAGGTTTATGCACCAGTTCCCAATGTAGAGTTAACTCAGCCTAGTTGTGGAGAGGGTGGTATAGAGTGGTTAAAAAGGATCACCAGATGAGATAACAGCTAAAATGGGACTAAAAGGATAAACAAGAGTCAGCTAACCAAATGGACCATAGAAAGAAAGCAAGGGATGTTTTCATGGGAAGGGGGCTGCTTGAGAAACATACAAAGGGGTAAGAGATCTCAGTGTTCCTACAGCTGCAGTGTGTTAATAATATATTTGGATGGAAAGGTGGATTTCTATGTCCTTTGGCTGTATTTTTTCTGAAAGTAGCTAGCCAGTGAGGATTTTAAGTAGATCAAATGTTCATGTTAAAAGATACACTGAAAGAAGAGTACAGAATACATAAAGAATAAGTAACTTGGAGGAAGTTAGAATACATGGTATTTTAAGAAAAGCAGAGTGTCTAAACCAATTTAGCAGCAGTAGGGATGCAGATGTGGTTACATGTATTAGAGCTACAGAAGAGAAAAAAAACAACAATGCAACAATATTTTTGTTGTTTCTATTCTGCCTTGTTTCATGAAAAATTTAAGGTAGCTTATAGGGATATGTAAAACACAATAGGAAAACATTAGCTCATATGATTATATTGCTATAAAGGGGATCAGTGATTGATTCAATTCTCAATTGGGCTGAGGAAGAGGGATGAAGAAAGGATGATAGTGCCTTGGTTTTTTGCTTGGAAAATAGACAAACCCAGTTTTTTTTTACTGAAATAAGTAGTAACATGGGGAAATTAGCTTACCTGGGGAAAATATAAGTTCATTTTTGTATGTATTGAGTTTGAGGTACTGATGCATCATCCAAATGAGATGAGTTGGATATTTTTGGATATTCTAGGAGAATGGTTTGATAGGCATTTTTTTTAATTTTTTATTTATGGTAGTGACACAGAGAGAGAGAGAGAGAGAGAGAGAGAGAGAGAGAGGCAGAGACATAGGCAGAGGGAGAAGCAGGTTCCATGCACCGGGAGCCCGACGTGAGATTCGATCCCAGGTCTCCAGGATCGAGCCCTGGGCCAAAGGCAGGCGCTAAACCACTGCGCCACCCAGGGATTCCGGTTTGAGAGACATTAACAAACACATCATATAGTACCAAATATCTGCTTCAAAACCTCCAAATAAAAACAACAAACAAAAACAAAAACAAAAAAACACAAAACTTCCAAATAAAAACTATTCCAATGCTCTATGGTCTGGAGCAAGTACTTATTTTTTGCTTCTGTACCTGTGGATTAGATGTGGCTCTTCTGGAGTAGGCTAACACTGTCTTTGGGCTGTAACATTTCAGTACTGCTTCATGTGTCTCCTTATTCTGGGGTTAAACATTTCCCAAGGGATGTTCCTCTCATGATGATGGCAAAGATGCAGAAAGAGCTAATGGAAGCTCATGATGTGTCTTGAGGCCTCAGTGTACTGTAACACCTAGCAAAGTACCTTATGCTCATACTCCATTAAGCAAAACAAATCACATGGCCCACCCAGTCATCAAAAGGGCAGGAAGTATACTTTGTCCAGGGGATACTATGGAAAAGGTAGAGAGGGAAGCCCCAGTAGCTTAGCAGTTTAGCACAGCCTTCAGCCCAGGGTGTGATCCTGGAGACCCAGGATCGAGTCTCATGTCAGGCTCCTTGCATGGAGCCTGCTTCTCCCTCTTCCTGTGTTTTTCCCTCTCTCTCTCTCTCTCTCTTTGTGTGCATGTCTCATGAATGAATAAATAAAATATTTAAAAATAAAAAAAAGAAAAGGTAGGGAGCATTCTGAACAAAAATACAATCTCTCATATATACTGTTTGGATTAACAGGGTTGGATGACTCACTCAGTGAGAGGGGAAAGTTAGAGGAGGTGATGATAGCACACTCAGAAACCTTATGTTTAAGAAGTAACCCCAAGAATGAAAATAAAGGATGGAATAAAATGAGATACATTAAAACCACAATGAGTTACCATCTCACACCAGTGAGAATGGTGAAAATTAACAAGACAGGAAACAACGAATCTTGGAGAGGACGTGGAGAAAGGGAAACCCTCTTGAGCTCTTGGTGGGAATGTGAACACGTACAGCCACTCTGGAAAACTGTGTGGAGGTTCATCAAAGGGTTAAAAATAGACCTGCTCTACAACCCAGCAATTGCACTGTTGGGGATTTACCCCAAAGATACAGATGTAGTGAAAAGCTGAGACACCTGCACCACAATGTTTACAGCAGCAATGGCCACAATAGCCAAACTGTGGAAGGAGCCTCGGTGTCCATAGAAAGATGAATGGATAAAGAAGCTGTGGTCTGTATATACAATGGATGATTACTCAGCCATTAGAAATGACAAATACCCATCATTTGCTTCAACATGGATGGAACTGGAAGGTATTATGTTGAGTGAAGTAAATCAATCAGAGAAGGATAAACATTATATGGTCTCATTCATTTGGGGAATATAAAAAATAGTGAAAGGGAATAAAGGAGAAAGGAGAGAAAATGAGTGGGAAATATCAGAGCGGGAGACAGAACATGAGAGACTCCTAACTCTGGGAGATGAACAAGAGGTAGTAGAAGGAGAGTGGGCGGGGGGGATGAAATGACTGGGTGACGGGCACTGAGGGGGACACTTGATGGGATGAGCACTGGGTGTTATGCTATATGTTGGCAAATCAAACTTCAATAAAAAATAATACAAAAAAAAAAAAAAAAAAAGAGAAACATAGGGAGTCCCTGAAGTCAAAGATGGGGAACTTCAGTGAGAAGGATGATGTAAACGTTATCACATCCTATGCAGAGTTCAAATCAGGATTGAAAGTGACTTTTGTTTAGTAATTTTGAGTTAATTAATAAGATCAGTTTCTGGATAATGGAAGCTGATACAAACTGTAATAAATCGAGAAATGGAAGGAAAACGAAGAGGGAATCACTATAAACTACCTCTGAAAAATTTGTCAGTAAAGAAAAGGTATGTAGGAGTCTTAAATGGACAGACTACCTAGGTTGAGAAGGTGATATTTCTCTAAAACCTCTTATAATGTTAGACCAGTTAAAAAATAGTTTCTTATTTGCAAATGATAAGAAATAAAAAACTCTACCATTTGATGATCATATCTTGAAATCCACTTAAAGTAGTTAACTATAGATAACTAAATTGATTTATTGTGATTATTATAAAATTTAGTCACAAAAGTTTTATTCCCATGCACCAGGTCTTATGTTAACTAGATGTAGATGTACAAATATAAATAAAATCTTATTCTCTTATTTAAGGAAATTCCCAGGTGAAATGCTTATGTATCTAGAGTTATGATTACAAAACCTGTGTGTGCGCCCATCAATTCACCTGAGAAATTCTTCGACTATATTAATATGAGGCTTTAAAATCATGTGATTTACTCCAAATACTTATTTTCCAGATTTATTCCAAGGAGTGAAAATTTGAACCAATTTTGAGGATTTCCATTGCTATAAATTTGTTACTTCACATCTAATGTTTGTGGCTTTAAAATGTGGAAGTGTCAACAAAGATTGCTGCTACGCTTGGTGGAAATCATTGAGAAGATAGGGAAATGTGTAGAAAAAGTGAAAGAGAAAGAAAATTTTGTATTTCAAATAAGGTCTGAAAGAATGAGTTCAAATTAATTATGCATACATATGCTTTAAAGTCAAGGCATTTGAAAGCATTAGTTGGTCAGAAATACTAACAGGTGATGGTATTTATAAAAATTACTGTTTTTAAATGTCTTAAACTCCCATTTATCACTCCTCAGAAACATCTAAATAGGCTTTTTTCCCTTCTAAATCTCTGATACTCTGATTTATCCAGTGCTACCTACAATCACCCAGGTAGTCATAGCTTAATTGTTCAGTTTCTAACATTCTCTCTTTCTTAACTAATGAGCTTCAGACCATCAGCAAAAAAATGTTATCACTAAAGTAACTCACAACTTGTCCTGATTTTTTAAAAATTTGAATTCTAGTTGACACACAATGTTACATTAGTTTCAGGTGTCCAAAATAGTAATTCAACATCTCTATACATTATGCTATGCTCACCACAAATGTAACTGTCATCTGTACTATACAAGCCTATTATCATATCATTAACTATTCCCTCTCATGTGCCTTTTATTCCCATGACTTATTCATTCTATAACTGGAAGCCTGTATCTGCCACTCTCCTTAACCTCTTTTGCCCACTTCCCCAACTCCCTTCCCTCTGTGAACCATCAGTTTTCCATATTTATGGGTCTGTTACTGGTTTGTTTTGTTTTATTAGATTCCAAATATAAGTGAAATCATATGGTATTTGTCTTTTCCTGTCTGATTTATTTCATTTGGCATAATACCCTCTAGCTCTATCCATGTTATTGCAAATGGCAAGATCTCATTCCTTTTCATGGCTGAGTAATAATGTGTGTGTGTGTGTTCTTTTTATTTTTTTTTTTAAGATTTGATTTATTTGAGAGAGAGATAGAGAGAGAGAGAGAGAGAGAATGAGCATAAGCAGGGGGAGAGACACAGCGAGAAGCAGACATCCCGCTAAGCAGGATGCAGGGCTCTATCTCAGGACCCTAAGATCATGACATGAACCGAAGGCAGATGCCCAACCAACTGAGCCACCCAGGCACCACGTGTATGTGTTCTTTATCCATCCATCTTTGATGGACATTTAGGTGGCTTCCATATGTTGGCTATTATAAATAATGCTGCAATAAAAATAGGGGTACATATAGCTTTTTAATTAGTGGTTTTGTTTTCTTTGGCTAATAGTGAGTAGTGGAATTACTGAGTTGTATGGTATTTCTATTTTTAATTTTTTGAGGAACTTCAGCGTTGTTTTCCACAGTGGTTGTACCAATTTACATTCCCAGGGCAGAAGGGTTCTTTTTTCTACATATCTTTGCTGTGCCAACACTTGTCATTTCTTTTTGAGTCTACTCTTTCTGACAGATGTAAGGAGTTATCTCATTGTGGGTTTGATCTGCATTTCCCTGATGATAAAAAGATAAGGAAAAATGCTGATTAATCCAATTTCATCAATTTTGAGAACTTAACATTTGGCCTTTAAAAAAGTGTTAATGAAATAAAAGGACAAATGAGACTGAGTGAAAATTGTGTGTGTACGTTTGTGCTGACAAAAAGCTTGCATTCATAACATATTAAGAATTTTTTAAATATATGAAGAATTCTTACTAAAATAAAGACAACCAATAAAGTAAAGACATCTCAATAGAAAATTTTGAGCAAGGGGCAGCCCAGGTGGCTCAGCGGGTTAACGCCTCCTTCAGCCCAGGGAGTGATTCTGGACACCCAGGATCGAGTCCCACATTGGGCTCCCTGCATGGAGCCTGTTTCTCCCTCTGCCTCTGTCTCTGCCTCTCTCTCTCTTTCTCTGTCTCTCATGAATAGATAAATAAATAAAATCTTAAAAAAAATTTTTTGAGCAAAATCTCATTAAATATATTACTGACCAATATGCATGTTAAAGGATATTCAACATTATTATCAGGCATTTCAAATAAAACAGTAAGATACCACTAATCCACTTGAATGGCTAAAGTAAAAGATTGATACAATGTCAGGCAACTGAAACTCTCATATATTGCTGGCAGAAGAGTAAAGTTTTCCAACCATTTTTGGAATTAGTTTGATATTTTTTATATGACTTTGGTGATGACTATCCTCATCATATGAGCATTTTTTAATGTGTAATGTCAAATCATTGTGTTGAAGACCCGAAAATAATAAAGTATTGCATGTCAACTATACTTCAGTTAAAAACAAATACATTTTTTAAAAGTTAAATGTAGTCATATGAAAAAATAAAAATAAATAAAAACAGGGTAACAAAAACTTCTAAATAGATTTATTTTATATCAGCTCCAAAGTAGAAACAACCCAAAATAAATGGTAAACAACTGGTAAGTTGATAGACACATTTTGTATATTCACACAATTTAAAACTACTGAGAATAAAAAGGAATTCACTATATATTAAGTATAGACAAACTTTACAACATGATACTAAGCAAAAAGAGACAAGGTAAAAAAAGAATACATCTTTGCATTTATAGAGTTTTAGAACAAGAAAACCAATCTACAGTCAAAAAAATCAGATCTGTTTTTGAGAATATAGATAGAAAATATTTAAGAGGGAAATGAAAACACTATTTGGGTGACAAACATTCTATATCACATGCTGCAACTCTTAAATTTTACACTTAAAATGGGTACATTTTACTTTATGTAAATAATACTTCAGTACAGCTGAAATGAGCATAGAGTCAAAAGGCAAACCACATTATTGAAAATTTGTATTATGTGTCTCAGGCCAAATGCTGAATTGTATATGGGATAAAGACGATAAGAAAAAATTAAATTCTAATAATCCATAGAAAAATAAGCAAGAAATAGACATAAGAAAGGTAATATATAAAGAGATGTTCAATACACTTAATGAAAATGTAAATGACGAGGAAAACTTTTTACTTAAATATTTATTGGACATCAAAACATTTGATTATACTATTGGTGAAATTTAGGGAACTATCTTTTTGTATATATTTTTTTTATTGGATGTCATTTTGACAAATTGGACCGAAAGAACATTATCTTTGAGTTAGACATTGTACATCTAGGACTATTGTTACTAATAAACTCACATTATGTCTGAGTTGATTTATATACAGGAATATTTGTTGTGGTGTTGTTGTTTTTAATCTCATAATAAGCGAAATAACAGTGCCCACAATATATAGTGGACTAAATAATGTAAAATCCATGCCCTGGGCTAATACAGGGACATTACAAAGAATGAAACAATTCTTTATGAACTAATTGGAAGGAGCTCCCACATCCAGATATAAATGGTTAAGAGACAAAAAAAAAAAAAAAAACAAAAAAAAAAAAACAAGGTGCTGGACTACACACAACCACATAGGTGCACAAATGCACATTCAGCTATGTGCTGGAGGGCAATTTGTTCATATAGAAAAGCTAAATGTTGCTTTTATGTTGGTACTCTTTGCTCAGATCATAATAACAAAGTTGACTTTTTCTGAGGGTTTGGAGATTGAGGGAAAGTCCAATGTTCTAGAAGAATTTATACTTGGAATCTTAACTAATTTTTGACATTCAGTAACTGATTCTAGTTTATCCTTCACATATGTATGCCTATGAGAACAAGACAGAAATACTGTATCATTAGGCATCACACATCACCATTATTCTATTCCTGGGCGGCATTTTTTTTCCTGTATTTTTTGAGCCTTTTGGTTCATTTAGAGTCCAGTCTTTACCATGTTAAATCCATGTTGCTGCTTGCAATATCTTTCGATTAATAAGGTTATTTTGTAGTCTAATGTGATAGTCCAATCAAATGATGTCTGTTGCACAGCCAAACATTGTAATTTACCTCTGAAAAGAACTTCCAATTGTGCCAAAAGAAGAAATGTACTATTAAATCCTGACTAGGTATAGAATATTACCCTAATTTTAGGTGTTGGTTTTTCCGAAATTATTTGCTTAGAGAGGATAAGTGTGCAAAATGCTTGACTTCGTAGTGCATCCTGTTTGAAGTGTCTGTATTACGAACAAAGGAGGGGAAAGTTTCATTAGTGAAAAAAGAAAAAGAGATTGCAGAGATTTAACACTATACAGTTAGAGCTATTTTCCACCTAATTTATGTCTGACTCCAAATATTAGATTAAAATTTCATTAATTATACAGAAAAGTATTTAAAACTGACAAAAGTCCAAGTCCTCATTCTTGTCTTAAGATTTAATTATGCCAAAAGTATATTTTGCTAAGTGGACATTAAAGAGGGGAAACTTTTTCTATTGTAGGTCACTCACTATATCCTGTTCGTGTAATGAAAGGTAAAGGCTAATTTAGTTAGAATTCCTAGAAAGAAACCAGAGGTGATATTTTATTTATCTTAATTTTATAATAAAAATAAACTAATGTGTTATTCTAAATAGTAAAATAAGTATTTAATATTCTCATTGAGTTTCACAATACAGTTACTTAAGAAGGTGGTTATGGACACAGTAAGAAAGAAAATATAAATTTAGCATTAATGTGAGAGAGGGACTTAAATTGTAGAGACAGACTAAGACAAATTAAGAAGTCAGGGAACAAAACTGTGGTAGCACATTCCCAGAATTAAAGAGTATGAATGGAGAGGGGGTGGATAAATGAGGAGAAGGGAAGGCAGAGAGATAATTATTAGATAGACTCCAGAGGTTCCAAAATGTTAGGTAAATTACTCTTGTCAACTGTTTCCCTGAGGCTCTGACTTCAGGGTGTCATTAATTCTTACTTCTTATCGTTATTCCTGTTAAATACGCTAAGATTTCATTTGCTCTTTAGCTCAAGAAGTTCCCCTGGTGAAATGTTTTTTAATGACCTCTGGGTGTGACTACATCAATTCCAGCATAATGATGCCTGGTCAGACCTCCAGACTAGAAACTCATGCACCTGCTCTCATTTTGCATGTTTCTCTTTCACTTACTGAAATTGAGGGTTTTCCTCTTCCTCCTCCTCCTCCTCCTCCTCCTCCTCCTCCTCCTCCTCCTCCTCCTCCTTCTTCTTCTTCTTCTTCTTCTTCTTCTTCTTCTTCTTCTTCTTCTTCTTTCTTCTTCTTCTTCTCTTCTTCTATTTTGCATTATAAAAGGAGTGATGCATAGAAGGGACATTGTGGATTGTAAAAGGGAAAAGATTAATTTATTATTGCCCAGGATCGTTGAAGCACAATGAACAACTATTCTTCTCTCGTAGATTTGATTATATCTTTGGTTTATTTTTATTTTTTTAAGGTTATTTATTTATTCATGAGAAACAGAGAGAGAGGCAGACACAGGCAGAGGGAGAATCAGGATCCATGCAGGGAGCCTGACATGAGACTTGATCCCCGGTCTCCAGGATCATGCCCTGAGCCAAAGGCAGTGCTAAACCGCTGAGCCACCCAGGCTGCCCTGTATCTTTGATTTAAAATCACTTTCTGGGAGTGCCTGGGTGGCGCAGTCAGGTAAGCAAGCCTCTGGTTCTTAGTTTAGCCTCAGGTCCTGATCTCAGGGTCATGTGATGAAGTTCCACATTGGGCTCTGCATGAGCAGCATGGAGTCTGGTTGAGATTCTTTCTCCTGTTGCACATTCTACTCATGCCCCTCCTGTTTTTTGTTTTTTTTTTAAAGATTTTATTTATTTATTCATGACAGAGAGAGAGAGAGAGAGAGAGAGTAGAGGAAGAATCTTTATAAAACCATTTTCTGGGGAAAGCATTAAGCCAAAAAACCAAAGCTGTGCCTACCAAGGAGCAGGTGTAACATTGTCTTATTATGTGTTAAACTTCAAAAACACTTTCTATTATTCCTTATATAGACAGTACATATTAAGGTATAATTAAAAATGACTCTGTAATGAGAGGATTGTGACATTTGGGGACGAGTATGAAATGCTTATACTTCACACATGTATTGTCTAATTTTTTCATTAAAAATTACATTTTTAGAAAATGCCTTACTTGTATTAAATAGATTTCACAATAATATTGTAGTCTCAATTCTAGGCCAAACTTCCACACTAATTTACTCCACCTCCGCCATTACTTTCTAAAAACATAAAGGAAGGGGAGGGAAAAATAAAATGAGACAAAATCAGGGAGGGAGACAAACCATAAGAGACTCTTAATCATGGGAAACAAACTGAAGGTTGCTGGAAGGGTGAGAGGTAGGAGGATGGGGTAACTGGGTGATGGGTATCAAGGCTGATACATGATGTAATGAAAACTGGGTGTTGTATAATACATTATATGCTTATTGAATTTAAATTAAATAATCAAATAGTAAATAAAAACCTAAAGAATATTCTTTCTCTTTAAACATTTACTTGATATAAACTTTATGAAAGCTAGAGGATTTCTTTAGACATCTTAGTCCAATCTGCCACTACTTAGTATAATGTAATTTTAAGGCTTCTACTTAGAATTCTTTTGGTAAAAAAAAAAAATTAGATTGAACCATTTGAAAATGTCATTTCTGACTAAGAAAATTTTTTAAAAAATGGTAGCATTGTATGGTTTAGTTGCCTATAAAATTATATTTTGGGTTACATTCAGACATTCTTGAAGACAATATTTATTCCTAAATTACAATTATAATAAATAACAGTATGTTTTTGTAGAATAATATTTATATTATTTATACTGCATCCAACTACCTGTGAACAACTTACCAGATGGTTGTGAATTAATTGGTTTTGGAAAATTATTTAAGGATTGCATTTAAAATTTGGAGAGAGGCAAATTTTCTATTTGAGAAGTGTTTGATTCTTGATTTTTTTTTTTCCTTTCCTGCTCTTTCTTTCTTGATATACTCTTTGGTGTATTCAGCAAGTAAAATATTTCCAAACCACTAAATCTCATGAAATGCACAGTCTTTTCAGGCTTCTCCATGTTGGATACCTTCCTTTATTTACACCATTAGTGTTTATGTCGGCAGGCAGTCTTATTGCTTTAAGAAAATATAAATCCAAATGAATTACAATTTTACAAAAAACTCTGACTGCGTAAATTATGCCAATACCTGAGAGACCTTAAGATTTCCTAATATGTGATTAAAACTGAACCAAACCAAGACAGCTTTTTCTTCAGCTTTTTCTTCAAATGTCTCTGTTAAAATGCTGCTTTCTGTGTTGGCTATACAGTTTGGATAGATGAATCAAATGCTTATCAGATTGCATCTAAAGACAGTCATCAACAATCATCACAATATCTAAAACATTTTTGTATCATTATAAAAGCCAGAGTCAAAAGATGGAGAATTTAATTTTCACAATTTTCTCTACCCAAAATAGTAGTGGTTTTCATATGTAAAATCAGAAAACAAAACGGATTTTGATGATCTACCTGGCCACTCTATTTAAAATCTCAGGTTTTCTATTTTCCCACACCCAGTTTGCCATATGATTGACAGCCATGTGTATGGAAGAGGTATACTACTTAAATGACTGATAGCCAATGATTAAGAAGACAGTAGGTACCAATGAGCTTCAGTAAGAGGAACAAAGGGAACAGATTATTCTGGTCAGTTTCCACTAATTTTAGTTACTAGCACCATTTTCTCTTTCATTTGAAATGTTAACTGTGTATGAATTACCAGCAAATGTACCTTAAATAATAGCATTCAATCCTTTTTTTTCAGTTTGTGCTCATTGTTTCACAACATATCTCCACAACTAAAAAGACACAGGTGATAAAAATAAGTGAGATTGGTATTTTTTTTTGAGATGGTATATTAAGTGAAGATTTTTAACATAATCTAAATTGACTATGACAATACAGGTCAGACCTTGCTGAAAATAAAATGTATTCTTCCTTTTGATTGTGAGCCAATATATTTATCCTGCATGATTGTGGGGTACATGTATGGTATAAATGATATAATTAATGCTGTAAGTTTTGAATTTTCTTCCTCAATCAGACATCAGCCCATTCTCCACAAAACTCCCTCACCATGACCTTGGGAAGATGATGATGGTGAAGAGGGAGAAGTGGGGTTCTTTTTGTTTTTAATATGGACAATGGAAAGGATTGGATTCATTAGAATATACCATGACTGTGAGTGTATAGGATTTACTAGGTATTCAAATAGTTTCGTAGGATAGATGACAGCATCATATCTATAATGCCATGACCCTGTATCACTTAGTATAGTTGCTACTTTGTTCAGAAGAATCACAGGTAGTCTTAGTGACGTCCCCTCTAAATAGTTACATGTAGGTTGTGATTCCTCTGTCAGTATTGATCAGCTGCTAGTGGCTATTGGTTGTGTTGAGCAGGATTCTCAAAACCAGGCTGGCTTCTCAGCATCCATGTGGTAATTGCTTAGAAATGTATGATAGATGTGTAAGAGTGGTGTTACTCTTACTATCGTATTTGATATTTCTGATCTAATACAATTTTTTTATTTTACCTCTGAAGAACCATGTTGGGAAAGATGAATGGCATTTATTGAGACAGTACTGGATTTCAGATCAGGCAATCTGCTAAACGTGTTACAGCTATTACTTCATTCACTCCTGATGGGAACATTATAGTGGCATCATCTTCAGTTTACAGAGGAGACGACGGAGTCTTAAGGGGGTTAAATTGCATGCTTAGGACACAGAAGTGAAGTCAAGACTTAAGTTCAGCAAGGATAATTCCAGATCTTCTACTCTGAATCATTTCTCTCTGCTATCACTACTTTTCTCAGATCAACAGTATCAGAATTAGAACCCTATTTCTGGATTAGAATCTACTGTTTTTTTCCGACTAATTGTTTTTTGTTAGTGATTACAAATAATTGGTAGAAAATATACAGCAGCATTATTTTCCTTTTTTTTCATTTAAAGTGCAAGTATCTGGAATAAATAGAGCCATGGAATTTCCTTGTTGAAAGGGACTTCAGCTGTTACCTACTCCAATCATTGTTTTTATGCTCAAGACTTCCCTCCTCTATCATTAATAAAAAAAATATATAGGCAATGACTGAACCACTGTACTAGCTTAAAACCTATTCAAAGAAACAGTATTTTATATACTTATACATTATTTTGTTTTGAATTAAAGTCCTTTTCTCTATTCTGCCAATGACCTGTAATTCTTAAGGATATGTAAATATATTATTTTATATCAAAAGATATTTAAAAATGCTATTCAGTGGAAAGAACTTTACTAAGGGTATCAGATAAGTAATTTCTAGTTCTTACTTTACTACCTCCCAAATTTTAACTGGTAAGTAGATTACACACTTAATCTAGTATTCTAATTTCTAAAAGATATTTGATATCTATAACCACTATTCCAGTCTGTTCAATTCAGTAAATATTATTGGGGGTCTTTTGTGTGATAGGCATTATAGAGAGTTGTGATACCACCTGAGTAAACCAGAATTCTTATTGGTGTGGGAAATAAATACATAAATATAGATAACTATAAACAGTGTTTATAAAGTTTTAAGTGAAAAAGATGTTTATTATGATAAAGGAACATGAAATAAAAACAAAACAAATATTTATATGCTTCTAAGCCTCAAGTAAGAATAAATGTTTATATTAAAGAACAAAAAGACAAGTAAATATTATAATTATCATTACCCTGTATATACTTCTTAATCTCTTAGCCCCCACAAAATAGCAGAAATTCAAGTTGTCTTTGAAAAACATTTAAGAACAAAAAGACAAGTAAATATTATAATTATCATTACCCTGTATATACTTCTTAATCTCTTAGCTCCCACAAAATAGCAGAAATTCAAGTTGTCTTTGAAAACAAGAGATTATTTTAAAAACAAGGAGGTGATTACGGTAGGCATCACAATCAACACACTCACCTTTTAAAAATACTCTTAAAATGATTGTGCCTTATAAAATGCTCTGGAGAGTGCAGTAGTAGAGCCATCACTCTAGAATGGAGAATTCATGGCTTTCAGGAATTAGAATCTTTACGATAGTGATGCAATACCATAAAGTTGTCTAATATGAGACAAATAACACAAACATAAAGCACCTATTTACCATCATATCTAGTCTGTATTTCAATCTGGAATTAAAATTGACAGATTAGAATACTTATAAAATAGATTTGTATTCATCAGTTTGTGTTCACTTAACTGATTGTGACAAGAAAGTATGGCAAAGTATCTGTCTCTGGTTAGGAAACGTTGATCATTAAGTTACATATGTGTTCATTCATGCATTTATTCTTCACTTAGCCAGCCATTCAACAAATATTTTGAACACTGAATTGGTGAACAGTCTCTGTAAGGTGTTAGGGACACAGTAGTGAGGAAGAAAAATGACATGGCCTCTGTCTTTACAAAACTTAACTCCCTGGGGGAGAGCTAAATTTAACAAAAAAGAATATAAGTCTTGATATAAAGGAAAACAATATGAGCGAAAATAACAGGGATCTGCTTTAACTGGGGTGGTCACAGAAGGCTTTTATGAAAATTGGTATTCAGTGTGAGATTTGTTGAATAGAAAAGAGCTCACAGAGTGTGGAAGAGAAGGTTAAAATGGAGTTAGTCAATGTAGGTCGTAAAATGGGCAGAGACATTTGCAAAATTACTACGACAAGAATAAAGAATATTGACTTTGAGTAATTGCAAGATAATTAGCATGTTGGAAAGCAGAGAAAAGTAGCAGAGGGAAGGCTGAAGTGGCTGGAGCCAGGTTACACAGAGTACTGTTAACCATGGTCAGGAGTTGGGATTTTTGTTGCCACAAAACATATTGAAATCTAGATGTCTGCACACAAATTGAACTCATTAAATCATCTCATTAACTCATTAAATCATTTTAAGTACAATATAGGGCATTGTACTTTAAAAACTTGTACTTTAAAAACTCGCATTCTTCTTTTGCTTATTCACCCATTCATTAATTCATTTTTTGAAACTTTTGTTCATTTTTCTGAGTGCCAAACTTGACGTATCAAGAATCAAAGAAATCGTCTCTCCTTCTCTTTCCATAAGACCATAATCAAATAGGGATAAGAGGATTTTTAAAAATACAAATTACCTCATAATATAAATTGTGTTAATAATAAAATTGAAAGTGCTATAATATTTCATTAAACAAAGTGTTTAGACCATGAGGGATGGAATGTAGAGTCAGCAAAAGCTTTTTAGAAAAGGACCTCTTGAAGTCCATAGTAGATAATATTACCATGTTAGGCATTCTAGTCAGTGGGCCTAGCACCGGTGAGTTTGTTCAGGGAATGCATCTGGCTATACTGTGCAGGAGAGGGAGATGAGTTTCTAGAAATAAATTGGAAACAGATTATTAACCTGTTTTAATATCAATATCAGTGTTTTTAATAGTAACCTATTAGGCCAAAGATTTTTCAAGTGGGAACATGACCTAATAATGGGATGGATTGTAGGATGACAGCTTTGGCCTCTAACTCAGGCCACCATTTAGCTCCTAGACTCAATATGCCATTCCCTTCATGTGCATATAGAGATTTTACGGCACTCATACTTTATCACGGATATCTTTCCTTATGAGATCCCTAAACAGTCACAAACCTAAATTCATTGTAGACACTTGATACATGCTAATTGTTTTTTGTGTTAGTTTCCTATGGCTGCTGTAACGAATTACCATAAGCTCAGCGTAAAACACAAGTTATATTTTTGTAGTTCTAGGATCAGAAGTTAAGAAGTTGGCAGAGCTGTATTCTTTCTGGAAGCTTCAGGGAAAAAAAAATTTGTTTACCAGATTTCTAGGCCCCTCTAGGGCCACCTGCGTGCATTTGCTTATGGTTCCTTCTTCCATCTTCAGAGCTCATCACTCTAGTCTCTGGTTCCATGGTCACATCTCCTTTTTCTGACTTTAACCATTTTTGATTACTTTGGCCTCCCTGAATAACACCATCTCAAGGTGGTTGACTTAATAACATCTGCAAAGTCCTTTTTACCCTGTAAAGTAGCATATTCCCAGGGTCCAGGAATTAGGCTGTAGACATCTTTGGGGACATTATTCAGCTTTCCACAGTTCTGCAAATGTCACGGTCAAATTGTGAGTTCTAAACTCTTGGGCCCCCAATGCTTGATTGAACATTTTTATCTTTTCCACAGAGAGCAGGATGGCAGAGCTTCAGAGGTGCTGAGTAGGAGACAAATGCTACATGATTTTGCTTTACTTTTCTACCTGTGTGCATTTTACTAAAGTGACATTGTCCCATTGAAGGGAATAAGGGAGCCTTTGAAATACTGCCATATACAGGAGCCTGTGATGCTGAGATCCAGAAGAGCTTTCATTCCCATCTTTATTCCTCAGAAGGGAGTCCGTCACTCTGCTGGAAGCCTCTTTGAAACAGCCACAGCTTTGGGGTTGCTGAGTACAGGGACTTCTAAAAAAAAAAAAAAAAAAAAAACCAAACCAACCAAACAAAAAAGCCCCCTACTCTTTTCATTTCCTATCAACAAGAAGAGTCCAAGTTCAAAAGAATGCTATCTTTTTCCTTGTTTTTTAAATAGGTCTATTAATAGAACAGTGCCAGGCTCTAACCAAGAGTTGATAGTAGATTCATTGAAACTAATGAGAATGGAATTAGGTTACTAGCTTTCTCATCTCATTTGTGCAATTATGAGTAATACAATGAAAGTGTAATGAGTCCATGCTTTTTAGTAAGATCTTATTTTTGAGGACACCAAAAAGTTTTTAAAAGCATGAAACCCTTAATCTTAACACTTAAACTGGCCAGAATGTGAGAAAACTGTTATTTCAAAAAAATAAGGGTTACATCTGTACAAGTGACCAAATCAACTAGCCTGAAGATTTATATCTTCTTCTTTTTTGTAAGCTTAAATGGGTAATCATTTAGCACCAAGTCTGAAAAACATGTGAAACAAAGAAGGAGTTATTGAGCAGATTTAAGCCTACTTATCAAGTCATTGTGGGAGCCTGTGTACCTGGCAAAGCAGTCACTATATTTGGAATAAATGACGTGATGAGCATTGAAAGAGTTAAGGTCCAGAATCCAGGTGTTTGAGTAAATAGCAAATATTTAGGAACAGTAAAGTGTTTTATACTTTGAGGCATAAACATACCTCTTTCTAATTCCCTATTAAAGATAAGTGATTCTGAAAAAAAAAAAAAAAAAAAAAAAAAAGGTGATTCTGGACTTAATGGTTGAGAAAGAGCCAGAAGCTCTAAGTACAGTTTACTGGGAGGTTAGTAAAGTGTAGAGTCCTCTCAACTCATTGCTTTTCCTAGTTAAATTTTAAATTTTACTATCAGTTTGTAAAAGTTTGATCTGTTGTCCACAATTCTGTGGACTATTATTATTACTTTAAAAGAAATGTATATTGATTTAAACCTGGTCCTTATCATAACCCATGACTTCCAGATAGTAAAGAATTTCAAATTTTTAGTTTTCTGTGGCAAACCAAATAAATGTCCCTCATTCTCAGAATTGAATCACGTTCTTCCTCAAGTTAAAAAGGAAGTATAATATTCTATTAGTAAAAGTGTTTTCTTTAAAAAAAAACTTTTAAATTATGGCAATATGTTTAGAAATCAGAATTGTTATTTTCCCCAGAAAAATCATAAGTAATGATTAAGGTGATTGATAAGCTTTTTGAACTCACACTGTGGCTTAGCTTGTATGCTTTCTGAGTCCCTTTGGGGCTTTTAATAAGGAAGAGATGAGGTGTGAAGAAGTTCTAGTTTCTGGTGGAAGTGAAAATGGAGTAGGCACTGGGGTGTAGAAGGTTTACAGGTCAACAGGGACCTAGAAATAATTTTCCATTCAAAACTACTTTTATTTCTCCAGGTAATAACCTCTGAGAGTCCAATGTAAGTTGTGATAAATGGGTTTGCTTACCTTTGGTAGATGTTTTGTAGACTAAGGGGATACTGTTGAACAATCTTAGTGCATTTTTTTCTTTTTTTTCTTTATAAACTGCTTATTATAGGGTGGTAGGACTTAGGCATTCTACACTTCTCTAGAAGTATATTTTATTACATTTTTTTATGTCCTTCTGGAGGGTGTTTTGGAAAAATATGTCAAAAGTCTTAAAAATGCACATAATTTTTGAAGTAGCAGTTCCTCTTCTAGGAATTTCCTCTAAGAAAATAATCACAGACACATGCAAAAATTTAGGATCAAAGACATCCTTTGTTGTTCTCATTAAAATAGTGGAAACTTAGAAACAACATATATGTTCACCATATGAATTGGTTAAATGTGTATTTTTCTAGATCTAATCAGGAGATAGAAACACAGTAGATTGAACAGGAGTAGTTTGATATAAAGAAATATAAAGAATAATCAAACTCTGATAAAGAGTAAATTTTACATGTATATTATGTATAGTATATAAATATAACAACTATATAACTAAATCATACACACACACATACACACACACACATATACACAAAGAGACACAGAGAGAGGGACACAATGAAAGGGAGATTAAGAGATTGATTTAGACCTCATTGAAGAAGGTATAGTCCAACTCACTGGATAGAAGAGACAGGCTGGAACTGATCTGTGGTCACTGGACAAGCAGGAGGCAAGCTGCTGAAGTACAGGCATGGAGTAGGCATTTAATAACTAATAGTAGAAGTGTACAGAGGGGTGGAAACACTTTGAGCTAGCTACAAGAGAGCTGTACAATGCTAGTAGAGGCTCAGTGAGAATCTTGTGGACTGTAGGCAGGCTGCATAAGGGACCACAGGGAGAAGAACAATTCCTTGGGATCCCTCCAGGTTACAGGCCTGCTGCTCAGGGAACTTCAGAGGGAATCAGGGCACAAGGGCTTTAGAGCAATAGTTTTCTGGGTCAAGCGAGACATACAAAGTTTCTCTCCAGGCTAAATCTGTAAGGTTACCAAAAGCTCTCATTTTTTTGGACAATTGCTAATAGCAGAACTCTATGTAATATCCTCCCCACCACATTTCTGACATGCTGACCTGTGTTGCAGCTGGAAAATGCTGGGAGTGAAATGAACTGGGGAGGTAAACAGTAGGACCAAACTGAATATCCTACAGGCCTCAGTAAGGACAAAAGCCAATGGAGGGATTAGGCATGGGCAGGATGATCTGGTTAATATTTTACAAAGATGACTCTGGCTGCTATAAATAAATAGGAACAAAAGGATTAAGGGTTGATTAGGAAGCTGTTAGGAGAAAACCAACATAAGGAGAATTTGGTGACTCAGAGTGGTCAAAGTGTGGTGGCTTAGATCAGCATTATCTTATAGCTGAGAAAATAAAAATGTTGTACAAAAAATGTATTGGAAGCATTTAAACATAACAGGTGTGTGACCTTATGATATAAGGTCTGAAAAGTAGTGGTCAAGGAGAAATGAAGATTTTAATCATGACTCTGTAACTTTGGAAAGTGCTTACCTCTGTACTCAGAGATTAGAAATATTTCTGTGAAAGATGATGAATCATCAAATCAAGTATAGTCTTATAATGTTCATCCAGCATAGAAAATAGGGATGAAATATCTTTGAGAGCCTATGTGTTTGTAGAAAATCTTGATGAGGCTTTCTATATTTAGGACAAGGCAAAGAGGAGATGTTAAAACTGAGAGCATGAAATACAAAGCATCATAAGAGACTATTATAAACAATTATATGTCAATGAACAGTATAATCTAGAAGTGGATAATATCCTGGAAACCTGTACCCTACAAAGAATGAATCAGGAAGAAACAGAAAATCTGATCAGACCATTAATAAGTAAGGAGATTGAATTAAAAAAAAAGTCCCAAACAGAGAGAACCCTAAAACCAGATGGCTTCCCTAGTGAATTTTGCCAAATATTTAAAGAAGAATTAACACCCTTCTCTTTCAAACTCTTCCAAAATACCAAAGAGGTGGGAATATTCCTAAACTAATTTTTTCAGGCAAGCAATACCTTCATACCAAACACAGATAAGGACACAAGAAAATAAATCTACAGTGCAATTCCCTAATGAATATAGATATGAAAATCCTCAACAAAATATTAGCAAACTAAATTCAGTAGCATGCTAAAGATCATATACCATGATCAAGAATTCATCCTTGTAATCCTTGTAATGCAAGGATGGTTTAACATAGGCAAACCAATAAATATTATACATCCAATTAATAGAATGAAAGATAAAAATTATATGAACTTTTTTATGATTTTTGAGTGATTTTTATAATCATTTTAATAGATGCAGAAAAAGCATTTCTCAAAATTCAACATTCATTAATGAGAAAAACTCTCAACAATTAAATATAGAAGGAATACACTTCAATATAAATAAAGTTCATAAATGACAAGTCCAAAGCTACCATCATACCTGATAGTGAATTGTTGAAAGCTTTTCTTTTAAGATCAGGAACAGATAAAAGTGGCCACACTAACTCCTTCTATTCAATATAGTACTGGAAGTCCTAGCCAGAGCAGTCAGGCAAGAAAAAGAAATGAAAAGGCATCACAGTTTGAGAGGAAGAAGTAAAATTGTCTCTTCTTATGGATGGCATGATTGTATATATTTGTATAGATAGAGACAATCCTAAAGAATCTACCAAAAACTGTTAGATCTAATCAACAAATTCAGTATAATTGCAAGATACAAAATCAACATATAAAATTGCATTGCATTTCTACATACTGACAGTGAATTATTCAAAACAAGAAATAAAGAAAACAATCCCACTATAGTAGCATCAGAAAGAATGAAATACTTAGGAAAAAATTATCCAAGGATGCTATAGAACTCTACACATGAGAACTATGAAACAGTGGTGAAAGAAATTGAAGATATAGATGAACATAAAGATTCCTGTCTTTGTGTATTGGAAAAATCAACAATGTCAAAATGTCCATACAATCCCAAACCATCTACAGATATAATACAATCCCTACCAAGATTATAACAACATTTTTCATAGAAATAAAAAATTCCTAAAATTCATATGGAACCACAAAAGTCTCTGAATAGAGCCGTCTTGAGCAAGAAAAATTAAACTGGGGGCATCATACCTTCTGATCTCAAACTATATTACAAAGATATAGTAACTTAAATAGAGTGATATTGGCATAAAAATAGACCTGCAAACCAATAGAATAGAATAAAGACCCAGTAAAAAATTCCACATATACATTTAATTTTCAACAAAGTCTCCAAAAAAAGAACCATAATGGGGAAAGAATAGTCTTAATAAATGATGTTGGGAAAACTGGATAGCCACATAAAGAATAACATCTGACCTTTATCTTACAGTATAAACAAAAGTCAACTCAAAATAGCTAAAAGACTTGAATATAAGACCTGAAATCCTAACCTCATAGAAGAGAACATAGGGAAAAATCTCCTTGATATTGGCTTTGGCAAGGTGTTTTTTTTGTTTTTTGTTTTTTTTTTGTTTTTTTTTTTTTTATCTGACACCAAAAGCAAAGGTATGGAAAGCAAAATTAAACAAGTAGGGCTACAGCAATCTAAAAAATTTCTGCACAGCAAAGGAAACAATCAACAAAATGGAAAAGCAACCTATACAGGAGAAATATATATGTAAAATATTTATCTGATAACAGGTTAAAATCTAAAATATATATGCAACTCATCCAAATCAACAACAAACCAACCCAATTAAATAATGGGCAAATGTCCTGAATAGAGATTTTTTTTTTTTCAAAGAAGACATACAACTGACCGACAAGCACGTGAAAAGGTGCTCAACATCACCAATCACCAGGGAAATGCAAATCAGAACCACCACCATAAGATATTATGTCACATTTGTTAAGATGATTATGATCAAAAAATAAAAAGATAACAAGTCTTGGTGATAATGTGGGGTAAAGGGAATGCTTGTACACTGTTGATTGGAATTCAAATTGGTGCAGCCATTATGGAAAACAAAATGGAAGCTCCTCAAAAAATTAAAAATAGAACTATTGAATGACCAAACTGGTCTACTACTACTACTGACTACTTTTGGTTATATATCTGAAGGAAATGAAATTAATAATATCAAAAAGAATCTGCACTTCCATGTTTACTACAGCATTTTTCACAGTAGCCAAGACGTAGAAACAACCTACATGTTCATCAACATCAGATGAATGGATAAAGAAAATGGAATTATCTATCTATTCACACATATAACACAAAATGGAATATTGTTCAGCCTTAAAAAAGAATGAAATTCTGCCATTTGTGATAATATGATTGAACCTGGAGGGCATTGTATTAAATGTAATAAGCCAGAAATAGAAATACAAATACTGTATAATCTGACTTATATGGGAAATCTAAGAAACTCAAGGCATAGAGGAGAATGGCAGTTACCAGAGGCCAGGAGGTAAGGGGAAAAGGGAGATATTGTCAAAGGGTACAAATGTTCAGTTATAGAATGAATAATTTTAGGAGACCTAAGTTATAGCAAGTGACTACAGTTAATAATAATCCACTCTATCTTGAAATTTACTTAGTAGGTCTCAATTGTTTTCACCACATACACATAAAAGTATGTGAAGTGATAAATATATTAATTAGCTTAATTATAGTAATCATTCAACAGTGTATACATTTGTCAAAATATCTCAAATATATATAATTTTCATTTGTTAATCATAGCTCAATAAGCCTGGGGGAGGGATTAGGGGAGGGGGAAAATGGTGTGTTAACTGTAGAGTTGCTGTTGTATAACTTACTACTCTCTTACAATCTGTACCTTTGGCAGTTACTTAAAGTTCAGTTGTAGGTATTAATTTTCTGCTTAAAAATGGAGAATTAAACATTTTTAATAGCTAATACTTCTTGCCATTTTGTTTCAATTTCTAATTGCAACTTGATACATGGTTGCCAGGCAAGAACTTTAAGGTGTGTAGTCCTCTGGGGGCAATGCCATTCGGGGGTGCATTTGCTTTGCTTTGTTTGCTGTAGCTCTAGGGTCTGTGGTAAAATACTTAGGCATATATGTAAGACAGTAAAATGACTCTTCCGTCTGAAGGATTCTCTGCTATGCTATAAAAGCATTTTAATTTATGGTTGTTCTCTGTATTTCATCACAAATGTTTCACTGCAGAGTTAATCACCTTGACCTGTGAAGGAAGGTATGGCCAAATGAATAAGACTTTATCATTTAAACCTTTCATAGTCATTGTAAGTAGCACTGTCCATTTTTGAAAGAAAAAGACAAAATAACAAGTTTTTTTTTTTAAACACATTTTCAGATAGGGGAAGAGGAAATAAAATCTCACACTCAATTTGAACTTTTCAACTTATTTTTGAAAAATGATATTTTCAAAAGTTAGTATCTTATCCACCATCATCTTTTAGTTTTCTTATGAATCTACCCACCCAAATATCTGGTACCCTTTGATTTATAGACTTTAAAGAAGATAATAAATCTGCAAAGGGTCAAATCACAAGGGTTGTAGAAGGAAGAACAGATCTAGAATATATTCATGAATAACCCCCTGCAAAAAAAGTTAAAAACAACTTTGTAATTTACAGCTGCCCTGAGGCAGCAATAACTAATACACTGAAAATTTACCCATTTTATGCATCTATTTTGCTTGTTTTACTACTTTGCTTTTCATAAAAAACACATTTATTTCAGCAACTGTCACTTCTTTTGGCATTTATGTGATCTCTGAGCTATGTGTGAAAATACACATATTTCTACATTACAATTTTTATTGGAAAATTATTTCTTTTACAGATTTATATCAACGCTTTTTTGCTCCATGCTAGAATTATTTTCATTGTTCTTTTTTCCTATCAGTCACCTAGAAAATCAGTCTTAAAGCTTATTTGGTTTAACATCTGCTTTAAATTCTTTTTCAAATGTTGCTTGAATGATATTTTATCATTAACTATAAAGAGAAACAAGTGGAAATGTTCAGAACACAAATCATAGCAAAAATTATTCAATAAGAATAAGACTAAATATTTAAATGGACACTATCCTCATAAATATGCCATGTGATTCACAGCTGTAACCTAATGAGTTCTCATATTGTTCCTGGGAGTCAGTGGAGTAGTATGAACAAATGATTGTATTTAGCTATACGACGATCGTATAAATTTGAGTAGGGTAAACAGAAGCAGGAAGACTCTGTACTTCCCAAAAGAATGGTCATGGAGAAGCCAAGGCTTGGATTTCATGATAAGGTATTGAATAAAACTTTAGACCATAAGGAAGGGAATGGTAGTGGGTATTTCCTGCTTGCTCTGCTTAATATTAATTCTGACATCTGGTAGGAACGTCCACATTTTTTAAATTTTCACATAGTGTATTTCAGACATGACTGTCTGTATCCCAGGTTTCAGAGACAGTGCCTTAAAGCAGGCTAGTCCTTTAGAGCTTTACTTCCCATGAGATGCAATAATGGATTCCATAATTTACAAGTAAGCTCTTTACTGTTTTGTCTTCCATGTATCTCTCTTAGTCTTTCTTTGTGGGATATTCCCTGCTGTAACAAACTTGAAAATTGCTGAGGTCAGAAGGAGTCATCTAAAGGGATCTAGCTTTAGAGTAAAGGAGAGAATGTAGCTACCTATCCTAGGCTGTCATGCTTTGCACTTTCTGAGAGGTCAAGACCAAAGACATTAAGCTGAGTTCTTGACTAGGGAGTTGGGGAGTAGGGTGGTGATGTGGCAATAACACCAAAGCCTGTTACTAACAAAAACAATTTCCACACTAATCTGTAGATATAGGAATTGTGATTCAAGAAGGCCTCTGGGGTGGAACAAATACAAATTGCTCTAAGTTTTCATAAACCTTGTAAGGAATCCTATTGACAAGAAATTTGTATATAAAATAGCTGTGATTTTGCAAAGCTGTCCTCTATCCTTAAGCCATATCAAAGTCAGAAAATTGGTAATTGGTAAATATGGTATCCACAATGGGTTATGTGATGCCAGAAACTGGGTTTTTAGAAAATTTGCAGATTGCATCACTAGGACTGGGAAGCTCTTATTCATACACAATTTGCCAATGCAAAGAAGAATACTCCAAAATCTTGGGATTGAATTTAAATACAACTGTGGTGTGACATTGTATTGTCTGAATTTGGGAAGTAAGTGAATACATTTTTAGTTATATGTGGAACTTTTGCAAAAGTTTGAGAAATATGTGCTTGTTAGACCCATGTATTTTTTTAAATGAAGCTTTTATTTAAGACTAGTTTCTTATTTACAAAAAAGTTGTGAAGGTAATAAGAATCCTGATATAATAAGAATTCTGATTCCATACCCAGTTTTGCCTGTTAGCATCATGCATTAGTATAACACACTGATCCCAATAAGTAAAACGATATTTGCATGTTATTATACACAAAGTCCATACTTTATTCACCTTTTCAAAGTTTTTACCTAGCTATGTTTCCAGATGATCCATCTAGGATATCACATTTAGTTGTCATGCCTTCTAAAGTTCCACTTGGTTTTGACTGTTTCTCAGACTTTCCTTGTTTTTGATGACCTTGACAGTTTTGATGAGTATTGGCTAGATATTTTATAGAATATCTCTCAGCTGGGATTCGTCTGATGTGTTTCTCATGATTAGATTTGGGTTATGGGTTTTGGGGAGGAAAACCACAGAGATTAAGTACCATTCTCATCACATCAAGGATATACACTCTAAACATGATTAATAACTATTGATGTGTTGCCTTTATCACCAAGATTGAAGTAGGGTTTGTCAGGT
This sequence comes from Canis lupus dingo, assembly GCF_003254725.2. NCBI lineage: Eukaryota > Metazoa > Chordata > Mammalia > Carnivora > Canidae > Canis > Canis lupus. The sequence goes on along the minus strand of NC_064256.1, from coordinate 15,316,335 downwards.
TTTCCACTGTAAACTTATTCTCTTTTCCCCTTTGGGGAAATTCTGGGAAGAAATTCGCTCTTCAGAAGAAATTCACTATTATGCAGCACAAACTTAAGTACAAGAGAGTTATGCTCCACCTTCTTGAGAGTAAATTATCTACATAATTATGTAGAACTCTTTTGTAAGGAAGATTTGTCTATTCTCAATTTATTCAATCATGTATTTGTGTCAGTATGAACTTGTAAGTATTATTTTATACTTTCAGTTATAATTTAATGTCACTTTTCTCTCCTGTTTCTCAAATTATTCCAGCTTTGGCAATTGGGAGCTCTTTAAACTGACCCTTATGTCCCTTGACATAGCCTCATCACTGTGGCTTTTTACTAGAGTACTTCTTTACTTTCTAGTATTATAAGATGCTACAAACTCATAAGTTCCGTGCCCCAACTTCCAAATCAGCCATTTTTCCCAAGGAGACTTAGTTCGTTTTATTAGAGAATGGTACTAAAAACAAAGGTCTGGGTGCTAGGTATGTTTGTTGCTTCTGGGATGCTTCACATGTCATATTAAAAAAAAAAGCAGGACGCCTGGCTAGCTCAGTGGTTGAGCATCTGCCTTCAGCTCACGTCATGATCCCATGATCCCGGTATCGAGTCCCATATTGGGCTCCCTGCCAGGAGCCTGCTTCTCCCTCTGCCTATGTCTCTGCCTCTCTCTTTGTCTCTCATGAATAAATAAAATCTTTTAAAAAATCATTATCAAGACCCATATCAAGGAGTTTTATTTCCATGTTTTCTTAGAGAAGTTTCATAGTTTCAGGTCTTATACTTAAGTCTTTAAGCAATTTTGAATTAAGTTTGTGTGTGATGTCAGATGCAAGATCAGTTTCATTTTTCACATGTGAACATCCAATTGTCCCAGCATCATTGATGGGAGAAACTATCTTTTCTCAACTGAGTATTCTTGGCTCCCTTTGCAAATATTAGTTGACCATATGCACTTGGGTTTATTTCTGGGCTTTTGATTCTGTTCCATCGGTTTTTCTGCTAGTACTGTATTGTTTTGATAACTATAACTTTACAGCAGATTTTAAAATTATCAAGTGTGATGCTTTCTGCATTGTTCTTATTTATCAAGGCTGTTTCTTCTATTCAAGGTCTTTTATGGTCCTATAAAATTTTTGGAGTTTTTTCAACTTCTGTAAAAAAAAAAAAAAAAATGCCCAAGATTACAATTCCAATGATTGGAATCTTGATAAGGATTGCATTTAATCTGTATGTTCCTTTTGATAGTGTTGACATTTTAACAAAATTGATTTTTCCAATTTATGAACACTTTTCCAATTATTTGTGTCTTTTTCAATTTATTTAATCAATATCTCATAGTTTTCAGAATAGAAATCTTTTACCTACTGAGTTAAATTTATTCCTAAGATTTTATTGTTTGTGATGCTATTATAAATGGGATTGATTTATTTTTTTTCAGCAGATCTGTCAGTGTACAGAAACACTATTAATATTTTATGTTAACTTTGTGTTCTGCAACCTTACTGAATTCATTGATTAGATCTAAAAGTATTTTGTTGTCTTCAGGATTTTCTATATATAAAATTATGTTATCCTAAACAGAGACAATTTTACTTTTTCCTCTCCAATTATGCTACGTTTATTTCCTTTTTGTGACTAATTGTTCTAGCCAAGGTTTCTCATATTAAGTTGAATGAAATAGCAATAATGGCCACTTTTGACTTGTCCCAGATCTTATAGGAAAATCTTTCAATCTCTCACCCTTGACTATGGTGTTAACAGTGGGCTTGTCATACATGACCTTCATCATGTTGAGATATGTTTCTTCAATGTCTAATTTGTTGTTATTATCTTGAATTTTATCAAATGCTTTTTTCTGCATTGATTGAGACCTTTATATGATTATTTTATTAATGTGACATATTATATTGTGTGTATCAAAACTTGCATCTCAGGGATAAATCCCATTGATCATGATGAATGATCTTTTTAATGTTGAATTTAGTTTGCTAGTATTTTGTTAAGAACATTTGCATTTATATTAATCAGAAATATTGGCCTGTAGTTTCTTTTCTTAGTGTCCTTTTCTGGTATCAGGATAATGCTGGCCCTGTAAAATGAGTTTGAGAGTTGTTACCTCTTCAATGATTTTTGTTTGAAAGGTTTTGAGAATTGTTAATTCTTTGATAACATTCAACAGCGAAGCCATCTGGCCCTGGATTTTTCTTCGTTGGGAGGTTTTTGATTATTGATTTAATCTTCTCAGTAGTAATTGTCTATTCAAATATTCTGTTTCTTCCTGATAAAATTGGTGAGTTGTATGTTTCTAAGAATATTGGTATAGTTAGTTGTTCATAGTAGCCTCTTATGATTCTTTTATTTCTGTGGCATCAGTTGTAATGTCTCCTTTTTCATTTATAATTTCATTGATTTGGACTGTTTTGCTTTTCTTTTTGATTAGTCTGGCTAAGAGTTTTTCAATTCTGTTTATCTTTTCAAAGAAGCAACTCTTATCTTGGTTAATTTTTTGTTTTTCTGTTTCCTATTTCATTAATTTCTGCTCTCTGTAATCTTCCTTCTGCTGACTTTGGGCTCAGTTATTCTTTTTCTAGTTGCTTAAAGTATAGAGTTAGGTTATTTGATATCTTTTTTCTTGTTGTAGGTGCTTACTGTTATGAATTCCCCTCTTAGAACTACTTTTGCTGCATCTCACAAGTTCTGATATGTAAATGAACATGAAAAATTTGCCTCAAGAAAAATTTCAATTTCCCCTTTAATTTCTTTCTTGACTCACTGGTTGTTCAAGAGAGTGTTGTTTGATTTTCACGTGTTCATGAATTATTGATTTTTCTTCTGATTTCTAGGTTCATGCTGTGTGTCAGAGAAGAAACTGTATGATTGTAGTCTTGAATTTGCTAAGACTTGTCTGTGGCCTAGCATATAGTTGATCCTAGAAAATGTACAATTGAGAAGAATGTTGCCAGTGTTGGATAAAATGTTCTGTATATGTTTGTGAGGTCTATTTACAGTGTCATTCATACCTATTGTATCTTACTTGATTCTTTGGATAATCTATCCATTGTAGAGTAGGATATTAAAGTCCCCCACTATTATTTAGCTCTATTAGTTTTGTTTTATATATTTAGCTGCTCCAGTGTAGGGCACATAAATATTTACAGTTGTTATATATTCTTGTTGTGTGACCCCTCTATTATATAATGACCTTGTCTCTTTTTACTATTTTTAGTTTGAAGTTTATTTTGTCTGATATAAGCATAGCTACTCTTGCATTTTGGGGTTAGCATTTGCTCAAAATATTTTTCTATCCCTTAACATTGGGTGTCTTTAAGGTTAAAGTCAGTCTCTTGTAGGCAGCATATTATTAGATCTTGTTTGTTTTGATCCATTCAGCCATTCTATGTCTTTTTGGGGGAAGTAGGGAGAGTTTAATTCCTTTTTACCTAAAGGAATTAGTGATACATAAGGACTTAGTACTGCCATTTTGCTAATTGTTTTCTGCTTGTTTTATAGATCTATTGTTTGTTGTTTCTCATCCTACTGTCTTTTGGTAACAGTATGCTTTAACTTATTTATCGTATTCTTTTGTGTAATGATTACAAAATCTTCTCATGTGATTACTTTGAAGTTTGTGTAAAATATCTTAAACGTTTATACCCTACTACAAACTCCACTGAAGTTTGTAAACTTGACACTTTTACTTTTCCTCTTCTTATTTTAGGTTATTGCTGTTACATGTTTTTTATATTGTGTAACTAAGACAGTTATAGTTGTTTTTACTCCATTTAAAAAAATTAAACTAGAGTTGTGATTTATGAACCATTAGCACCATATTGCAGAATCTAACTAGGACTTTATATTTACTATTACTAGTGAGATTTATACTACATTTTATGTTTTCACGATGCTAATTAGGGTTCTTTTAATTCCACTCCAAGTACTCCCTTCACATTTCTTTTAAAGCAGATCTGGTGGTAATAAACTCCTTCCTTTAGGGAGGAAGCTTTTCCTTTTTGGGAGTCTTTGTCACTCCTTTATTTTTGAAGGACAATTATGCCAGATACAGTTTTTAGTTTATAGTTAGTTTCTTTCAATATTTTTTTTTTTTTTTTTTTAATAGGCACACAGTGAGAGAGAGAGAGGCAGAGACACAGGCAGAGGGAGAAGCAGGCTCCATGCACCGGGAGCCTGACGTGGGATTCGATCCCGGATCTCCAGGATCGCGCCCTGGGCCAAAGGCAGGCGCTAAACCACTGCGCCACCCAGGGATCCCTCTTTCAATATTTTGAATACATTATCCCATTCTCTCCTGGTCTAAAAAGTTTCTGTTGAGAAATTGACCAATAATTTTAATTCCCTTTGTATCTAACTTCTTTCTTTTCTCCTGCTGCTCTTAAAACTCTTTGACTTTTGGAAATTTAATTTAATGTGTCAGTGTAGCCGTATTCAATTTCAGCCTGTTTGTGGTCCTTTGGGCCTCATGGATCTGGATATCCCTTTCTCTCCCCAGGCTCAGGAAATTTTCAGCTGTTTTTTTGTTTGTTTGTTTTGTTTTTTGTTTTAATATCCTCTCTCTTTTCCCTTCTAGAATTCCTATAATAGAACATTATTTTCTTTCATTGTGTCTTGTCATTCTCATAGGCTTTCTTCACTCTTTTTCATTATTTTTTCTTGTTGTTCCTCCAATTTCCAATGTCCTATCCCTCAAGTCACTGATTTTTTTTTCCCTGCATGGTCGAGTCTACTTTTGAAACTTTCTATTGAATTCTTCCATTATTTTTCAACTCTAGGATTCTGTTTATTTTTTTATTGTGTTATTTCCTTGTTGAACATCCTGTTTCATTTGTACATTGTTTTCCTAATTTTGCTATTTGTATATTCCTGTAGTTCATTATTTATCTGTAAGTGGATTCTTCTGAATTTTTTTTCTAACATTTTATATATCTGAAGTAGTTAGGGCCAATTACTGGTGCTTTATTAGTTTCCTTTGGTGGAGTCATATTTACCTCATTTTTCTTTTTTCTTTATTCCTTATATTGGTATCTGTGCTTTTGCATAATAGAACCTCTCTCCCAGACTTTACAGTTTTTCTTTGGAAGAAAGAGTTCTTTACCAGTCATCTCAGTTTCTGGGTGTGTCTGCTGATAATGTTATCGGGCAGGTGGGGGCTGCTATTATGGTCTACTTTTGACCAAGGAAACTGACCTTTGAGGATGGAAATGGGGGTTATGCCCCTGGTTGAGAAGAGTTTCATAGGTGCTGGCTTGGTCCAAGTGAAGCTGTAGGGTGGGATTCATGGTTGCCTGGATTCTCTGGTTAATTTTACTAGATAGTGGGAATTGGCATATGTTTGTGGGGCTTTGAATTAGCTTTCCTGCCTGGGTAGAGCATCTGGACTCAAATCTGGACAGACTATACACTGAATTCTCTGATCAGGTAAGGCCATTGGTTTTACTTTATAGAAAAGGTAAGTCATGGCCCTGCTGTTCAAGTGCTTTCTGCACACAGGGCTGTTGTGTGGCTACCTTTGTACTCTGGTTAGGTTCCCCAGTTGGTTAGGTTCCCCCTGCCCAGATATAGTTAGGAGAAGTAGCTCTAAAGCTGGTAAAATTCTCTATTTATTGCCTTAACTCCAGCCAACCTGCACCCCAAGTTTTTTGACCAAACAGAGCAATACGCTTTGTTCTGCAAACTTTCTTTTTGGCCCCCCACCTCACTGCGTAAGTGCTGCTGGTCAGCACAACTTTGAGGAATTGTTGGTAGCTCTTGTGATTGGACAGGGCTAGAAAACACTCTCATGTTGGACAGGACTGTGATCCAAATTACTGCCTGTATGGGTAGGGGAAGTAGCTGCTCCATATCACTCTCACATAGGCTTTCTGGGTGGGAGGTGCTGGGAGCTACCCTATCCTTGACTGTGAATTAATCCCCTTGGTCTAGGAGAAGATGGGGAGTACTACACATCCAGCATTGGATTTACTCTAGGGGTAGTCAATTTTGCTTGCTTCTCTGGGTCACATTGGTTCCAGGAATTGTCACCAGGCCCTCTGGTAGGAGATGCTCCACAGGAAGGTGGGGCTGTGATTCAGCAATTTGATTGGGTGTGGCAAACTGGATTCTAGGAACTTTGTGGATCCAAATCTAGCAGATGCACCTTGCAGAATTCCCTGATCAGAGCATGCTTCTATTTGGTTTTGTATATTAGCAAAGCCACTGGTTGAAATTACTACTTGGGTATTGCAAGAATGAATTTGGTCTGCCAAGATTGTGTGCTAGTTTTGCAACACCCCCCATCCCTTCTCTGCCAGTTCCCAGTGGTTGAGCTGAAAGGGTTTCCCTTGCAAACCCTGTAGTGTGAAATCAGAGTAAGTGCTCTCATGAATTGATTCCTAATATACAGGGTGGTTGCCCTCCCTGTATTCTTTTTTTCTACTGGAGGCTCAGGTTCCTGCCCCAGTGGTGCTGCACAATGGGGGAGGGACAATGTGGTCAATGTCTAGCCTCTTCTTTTACCCTTCTAATGCAGTTGGTCTTGGCTTGGTGCAGAGCAGGGTGCTTCAGCCTCATCCCTATGTTCTAAGGTTCTCCCAGTGGTATCTTGTTCTTAAATTTGTGAGGAGGAGCAAAATTGGGAATAATTCACATGACCATCTTGGTGTCACCAACTTCGTGAAGGACCATTCTTTCTTCATTTAATTGCTTTTGCTCATTTGTCAAAATAGTTGATTATATTTGTATGGTCTATTATTGATTATTTCTTCTATTCCATTAATCTATGTATCTCTTCTTTAGCCAATACCATGCTGGACTGCTGATTATAGCTTCATAGTGAGAATTTAAAAATTGTATTCTGTGAATCCTCCAACATCTTGACTATTGTGTTTTCTATTCCAAATCTTTTGCCTGTCTATAAAAACTTTGATAATTTGTTGATAACTATAAAATAGCTTCCTGGAATTTTGACTGAATATGAATTGGAGAATCTGTAGATGAAATTAAGATAAAACTGACATCTTAATATTATTGAGTATTCTATTACATAAATGTGGGATAACTCAAATTACCAAGATCTCTAATCTCTTTGATCAGTGTTTTGTAGTTTTCCACAGATATTGTCCATACTTTGTATACTATTTCATTTTATTAGTGTTACTATACTACTGGTTTTTAAAGGTCAAATTCTGTTGTTTGTTTTTTTTTGCTGATATATAAAAAAGTAATTGATTTTTTCATATTAATCTTTTATCCTATGACCATGCTATACTCACTTATAGTTTCATTAATTATTTTGCCAATTTGAGGGCATTTTATACCTAGACCACTATTTTATCTGCAAATGAAAATAATTTTATTTCTCCATTTTCAATTTGTATAATTTTATTTCTTTTTCTTACCATAATGTACTAGCTCAGACTTCCAGACAGTGTTCAATGAGACTGGGGAGAAAAGATATTCTAGCCTTGTTTCCAGTCTTAGAGGGAAAACATCCAGTTTCTCATCATTGTGCCATGTGGGGTATAGGTATTCTGTGATGTTCTTTATCAAGTTGAAGCATTTTTTCTCTATTCTTAATTTTGTGAGAGATTTTTTTATTATGGATATTGAATTTTGTCAGATGCTTTTTCTGGATCCATTGGTATGATTGTCATTTTTCTTCCTTAGTCTGTTGATGTAGTAGATTATAATGATTATTTTTTGAATGCTAGACTACTCTTACACACCTGAAATAAATCCCATTTTGTCATGTGTATAATTCTTTTTATACATTGTTGGATTTACTCTGCTAATATTTTGTTGAGAATTTTCATATCTATACTCATCAAAGATGCTGGTCTATAATTTTCCTTTCTTGTACTGTCTTTATTTTGTTTGCTATCAGAATAAATTTGGAGTTATTGGATGAGATTTATTTATTTATTTATTTATTTATTTATTTATTTATTTATTTATTAAGAGATAAGAGAACAACTCTAAATTATCTTTTATTTATACAAAAAGGGCATATTTAGCAAAAGACACTGAAAAAAGAGTTGCTATGGCCCAGGAGACAAGGCAGGGAGGTGACAGGTCTAGGGAGGCCCTGCTAGGGGAAGAGTCTGGGAAAGGTGGTGACAAGTCCTGGGTAAGTGCTGAGTGGTGGGGGCCACAGAAAGGAGCAAGCTCCAGTTGGATCAACACTGTTGGCAGGTCATGGGCGGGACTCATAGTGACCTCGCTGCTAACTCTTGAAAGAGTCCCAATCAAGTGCTGTGTGCTGGAGTGAGAGCCACTCCCTGGTTCCTGGAGGGCACCCACCAACGGACACAGGACTGGAAGCCCAGGTTGGGAAGTGCAACTCGGGGTGAAGGCCAGGGAGAAGCAGGTGCTCTGCAGTGGCCAGGAAAGGTCCAGACTGGGCGGTGGAATTGCGTTCTGTTACGTGCGGGCGTTCTTCTCTGTCTCTGGCAGGCACTCTGGGACTAGGGCCCGGCATGCATGATGCCTCTCTTCAGGCGCCCCATGGCGCTCTTGCTGCCAGCATAGGTGGGCCGGATCTCTTTACCCATCTATCTCCTCTATGACCGACAGCAGGTCCGCGTAGGTGCTCTGGGAGCCCTGGGCGCCAGGTGGCTTCATTGCCTGCAGATGGCCATGGAGGGTGGTCCAAAGTCGTTAAACGGGCCTGAAAGGGGCAGCGGCTCCCGGCACCGAGCCCGACGGCGATGGGACACTTCTGGCTGTGGGGACCCGCCAGGGGTGCTGGAGCCGGTGCTGGAGCCGGGGGTGCTGCTGAGGGTGGGGGCGATGCGTTGTAGGACACCCCTAACTCTTGGGTGCAGTGGACGCCGGCCGGCGCTCCTCCGGGGTTGGCTGCTTGGCCACCCAGCCGCGCTCTGATTCTACTGGATGAGTTTTTTTTTTTTAATTTTTTTTTTTTCATTTATGATAGTCACACACACAGAGAGAGAGGCAGAGACACAGGCAGAGAGAGAAGCAGGCTCCATGCCCCGGGATCCTGACGTGGGACTCGATCCCGGGTCTCCAGGATCGCGCCCTGGGCCAAAGGCAGGCGCTAAACCGCTGCGCCACCCAGGGATCCCCTCTATTGGATGAGTTTTAAAGTGTTCTCTCTACTCTTCAGTTCTGAAGCAGACTATGGGAAATAGGTACTTTGAAGATTTTTATAGGTGAGCTTAATTTTATATTTGTTTTGAAAAATGTTAAAATGCTAAAGTCAGTGGTCTTTGGAATAATCTGATGCAGAAATACTCACCTCTTTGCTGATTTCATCTTAGCTGAAGATTTTCTAACAAATAAGCATTTCCATCAGTACCTGTATACTAGTCACTATACTGAGAAGTATAATGGGAAGTTACTGAATGATAAGAAATGCCTGGATATCTGGATTGGTTATTTCCTGATATTCCTAAGAAAGTATATCATCAACTCCTTTGTCTCAGCAAGCCACAGGAATAAGCATGGATTAGTGTTATTAAATTTAAATCTATTTTTAATGTATGCATTTAAGGCTGTTAACACCCTTTAAGCATTGTTTTAGTATAGCCTACACATTTTGAAAAAGTGTTTTTAATTTTACTTAGTTCAAAATATTTTACAGACAGAACATAACAACTTTTTAATTGAAGTATAATTGATCTAAAATATTAGTTTCAGGTGTACAAATAGATTTTAAAATTATATACTTTATGCTATATTCACCACAAGTAGAGATACAATTTGTCACCATACAATGCTATGACAATACCACTGACCATATTCTCTATGATGTAATTTTTATCTCCATGACTTACTCATTCCATAACTGGAAACCTGTACCTCCCATGCCTCTTAACCCATTTTTCTCATCTCTTCACCCCACTCTACTCTGTCAAATATTCACTTGTTCTTTGTACTTAGGGATCTGTTTCTACTTTTTTATTTCTTTTTTTTTTAGATTCCACATATAAGTGAAATCAAATGGCATTTGTCTTTTTCCATTTGATTTATTTCAGTTAGCATTAGTCCTCTAGATCTATTTATGTTGTTGAATATGGCAAGATCTCATTCTTTCTTATTGCTGACTAATCCACTGTGTGTGTGTGTGTGTGTGTGTGTGCGTGCATAGGTTGCTTCGACATCTTGTTTATTACAAATAATGCTGCAATAAACACAGACTGCATGTCTGTTTGAATTAGTGTTTTCATTTCCTTAGGATAAATAACAAGTAGTGGAATTACTAGATCATGTGGTATTTCTATTCTTAATTTTTTGAAGAACCTCCATACTGTTTTTCATAGTGGCTGAACCAACTTAAATTCATACCAGCAACACAGAAGTGTCTCTTTTTCTCCACATCTTCACAAACACTTGCAAATCTTTGTCTTTATTTATTTATGTAATGTCTGCATCCAATGTGGAGCTCTAACTCATGACCCCAAGATCAAGAATCACATGCTCTACTGAGTTAGCCAGTTACCCCTATTTTGCATCTTTTTGATACTAGCCATTCTGAATGATTTAAGGTCATCTCTCATCATTTTCGATGGCATTTCCTTGATGATTAGTGATGTAGAGCATCTTTTTCATGTGTCTATTCAATGTGTATGTCTTCTTTGGAAAAATGCCTATTCAGGTCCTCTGCTGTTTTAGAATCAGCCTTTTTTTTTTTTAAGAGTCGAGTTATACAAGTTTTTTATATATCTTGGATATTAACCCCGCATGAATACTTGCATATGATATATTCTTCTGCCATTTATAGGTTGCCTTTTCATGTTGTTAGTGGTTTCTCTTTCTATGAAAAGCTCTTCATTTTGATGTAGTCCCAGTAGTTTATTTTTGCTTTTGTTTCCCTTGCCTTAGGCAATATATATAAAAAACTGTTGCTAAGGCTAAAATCAGATTACTGAGTATGTTTCCTTCTAGGACTTTTATTATTTTAGATCTCCTGAAGATCTTTATATCCTAAAGGCATTTAGGTCTTTAATCCACTTTGAATTTATTTCGTGTACTACATAATGAAGTCAATTTCATTCTTTGGCATATAGCTGTCCAGTTTCCCTAACACTTTTTATTAAAGAGGATTTCTTTTTCTTATTACATATTCTTGCCTCCTTTGTTGATGATTAATTGATGATCTAGTTGTGGGTTTACTTCTAGGTTTTTTATCTTGTTCCACTGATCTATGTGTCTATTTGGGGGCCAGTACCATACTGTTTTGATGATTACAGCTTTGTTGATTTTTCGCTATTTTTATAGTTTTTCTCTTTGTTTTTTTGTTTTGTTTGGTTTTTTTTTTTTTTTTTTAAAGCTTCTAGAGGGCAAGAACCAGGTCTTTTTTTTTTTTTTTGAATTTTTATTTATTTATGATAGTCACAGAGAGAGAGAGAGAGGCGCAGAGACACAGGCAGAGGGAGAAGCAGGCTCCATGCACCGGGAGCCCAACGTGGGATTCGATCCCGGGTCTCCAGGATCGCGCCCTGGGCCAAAGGCAGGTGCCAAACCGCTGCGCCACCCAGGGATCCCTGTTTTTTTGTTTTTTCTCTTTGATCTCTTTCCTTATGGTTGATGACCTTATTTGTTGTGCTTGTCTTTTTGTGTGTCTATTACAGGTTTATGGGCAGTTACCATGAAGTTCATATATAACATCCTAAATGTAGGGAAGTCTACATTTGGTTGGTGGTCACTTAAGTTGGAACACATTTAAATGAATTTTATTTTTACTCCCCATGTCCAAGTTTTATGTATATGTTAAGACATTTTACATTATCATTTTGTGAGACCCCTTATGTAGTTTATTAGATTAGATAAAATTGAATTTTACTACTTCTGACTTTTAATTTTCACATTAGCTTTATAAGTGTTTGCTCTACTACCTTTACTGTTGTTTGCTTTTACTCATGATGTTTCTTCCTTTCATAATTTCCTTTATTAATTATAGCCCTTTTCTTTTCACTGAGAGAAGTCCTTCAACATTCTTTTAATGTTGGTTTAGTGGTGATGAATTCCTTCAACTTTCACTTCTGTGGGAAAGTCTTTATCACCTTTCAATTCTGAATGATAACCTTGCCCTTGAAATGTAGAATATTCTTTGTTCTAGGGTTTTTACCTCTAGCACTTTGTAGGCCAGAAGTGGCTGGCATGATATACTCAAAGTTTCTGCTCGAAAATCAGCTGATAACCTTTAGAGATTCTCTTGCATGTTATTAGATGCTTCTTTCTTGCTGCTTTTGAAATTATCTGTCTTCAATAATTGGCATTTTCCTTATTATGTGTTGTGATGTGGATCTCCTTGGATTCATCCTGTTTGGAACTCTTTGTGCATCCTAAACCTGAATGTCTATTTCCTTTCCCAGATTAGGGAAGTTTTCAGCTGCCTCTTTCTCTCTCTCTTTTCCTTCCTGGGATCTCTGTAATGCAAATGTTTATTTACTTGATGTTGTCAAAGAGATTCCTTTACCTATCCTAATTTTAATGTATTTTTTTTTTCTTTTTGCTGTTCAGCTTGGGTGTTTTCCATTATCCTGTCTCCAGATTGCTGAACTATTTTTCTGTATCCTCTAATATACTGTTGATTTTCTCTAGTGTACTTTTTATTTCAGTTGTTGTATTCAAGTCTGATTTGTTATTTTATTTTCTGTGTGTTTGTTGAAGTTCTTACTAACTTCTCCCATCTTTTCTCCAGTCTAGTGAGCATTCTTATGACCATTATCTTTGACCATTTATCAAGTAGATGGGTTATTTCTCTTTAATTTAGTTCTTTTTCTGAGGTTTTGCCATGTATTTCACTGGAGCAAATTCTAGTCTTCTCATTTTGCTTGTGTTTCTATGAATTAGGTGGAATAGCTATTTCTCTAAAACTTAAAGGAATGATATGTATGTTGGTTTTCTGCACAGACTCTGTGTGCCTGCCTGCTTGGTGCTATGGCTGACCTGGACTGGGGCTTACTTGGTGGGATGGCTGGACTTGAGATAGGCATGGGCCAGTGCAGTCCTGGGCCTCTCTGTACAAAGGATGCCAGCATCCCATAGTGGTGAGCACAGTGAGTACCCTGGTGGGGCATCTGGGGCCAAAGTGGTATTGGCCTAGAGAGTTCTGAGGAACTTTGTGCCTCTTTCACTTTGACCAGATGATTGGAACTGTAGTGAGTGCTGACCAGGGGTGTCCTTGTGTATACCTTAGTGGAATGGATTATACTGGTATAGGATAGGGGCCTGGGGCTCACTCTGGCAGTAGGCTGGCTAAGGCACCTGGACCCTGTTCCTATCCATGCTATCAAGGTGAAAGGGAAATATAAACTGTGGCACTCACCAGCCCCTCTGACTCAGAGAGCATTCCCATGTTTCCCTCACTGTTTGTTGGAGTTTGGAGTTAGATCCTTTATGTTATAGTTTCTCTTTTAAACCATGGCACTTGGTACACCTGGGTGTCTCAGTGGTTGAGGCTCTGCCTTTGGCTCAGGTCATGATCTCAGGATCCTGGGATCAAATCTTGCATCAGGCTCCCTATGGGGATCCTGCTTTTCCCTCTGCCTGTGTCTCTGCCTCTCTCTCTCTGTGTCTCTCATGAATAAATAAATAAAAATCTTAAATAAAAACAAAAATAAAATTTAAAAAATCTTAAAAATACAAACAAACGTGGCACTTGTTTTTATTTGGCCCCAGGGCATCCAGGGCTGGTGTAGACTAGGGGATCATGGCCTGCTGAAGCAGCCAGCTGGCTATGGCATCTGAACTCTGCTCTGCCTTTGTTATAAAGGTAGAGGGGAATATAAGTAGTGGGGTTTATTCAGCCCCTCCAATTTAAAGAGTTCCAGTAGCTCCTCTGCTGTTTGGCAGAGTTCTAGGTTTGCTTCCTTTATATTTTAGGCCTTTAAGTCACGTTTATTTTCCTTTACTCAGGGCAGATGAATCTGTTCATAATCCCCCAGTACTATCCCTTTCCACTGCAATTCTCAGCATCATGGATAGAAGTTGCCTTTTTTTAAAAAAAATCATGCTCTCTTTTGCTGTTCTTCTATGTGGGTTCTCTTTGGTTATGTAGGAGCTATTCAGACAACCTCAGTTCTTTAGGAGAAATTGCCCTCTACATAGGTGTTTGTAGAGGAGATGAGTTCAGGGATTTTCTAGAACTGGACTGGATAAACAGTTGTTTGTTTTATCATTTTATCAGTTCAAGTGAAATATAGAAACAGTTCTCATTAAGTTCCTTCATCCTCCTTATTTATAATAAATTGTACTAAATCTTTCTTCTGCATACATTTAGAAACATTTGAATGTGTTATAATTTGCCTCACATGTAAAATATTACTTAGAAAATGAAGAGGAGGAGAATCTGTTGTATTTATCTATATTTTTACGTGTCACGTTATTTCCTTTTTTGGCGACATTCCAAAATTCCTTCTTTTATACTTTTGTTTTTTGAATTTAAAGTACATCCTTTAGGTATTCCTTTATGGTAGATCTGCTGGTGACAAATCTTTTAGTATTCTTTAAATGCACACTTGTCTCAATTTTCCTTTCATTCCTGTAGGAATGTTTTACCTGATTTGTAGGATGTTTTACTGGATTTGGGATTCTGGATAGACAAATCTTTTCTTGCAATTATTGAAAAATATAGTGCCATGTCCTTTTGACCCTCATTTTTGTTTTGTTTTTGATGAAAAATCCACTGTTCTTGAAAATGTTTTCCCCTCTTGGTTTTTTTTCCTCTCTGGCTTTTTTCAATATTGCACCTTTATTTTTAGTCTGCGGAAGTTTAATGTGTATTTATATAGATTTATCTCATTTTGGGTTTGGTTAGCTCCTTTAATCTGTAGGTTTATTCTTCATGTCACATTTGCAAAGTTTTTAGTTGTTTTGTCAAGGACTTCTTCAATCCTTCCTTCTTTGTCTTCTTCAGGGACTCCAAGGATATGGATATTAGAGCTTTTATTATAATAATTCTGCATGATACTGGATTTTTCCCCAGTGTAATTCTCTCTGCACTTAAATTGAGGGATTTTTAATTTTTTTATTTTTTGGATTTTCTCTTCTGTCTCCTTCACTCTGCTTATGAGTCTGTCCTTGAGCTTCTTTTTGTTTTTTGTTTCATTTTTAGATTTTATTTATTTATTCATTAGAGACAGAGGCAGGTATAGACACAGGCAGAGGGAGAAGCAAGCCCCCTGCAAGGAGCCCAATGTGGCACTTGATCCCAGGACCCTGGGATCTTATCCTGAGCTGAAGGCAGACACTCAACCACTGAGCCAGCCAGGTGTCCCTGTACTTGAGCTTCTTATTCCATATAGTACTTAGTTTTAAAATCTCCATTTGATTCTGCTATTTTTTTTTCTTGAAACTTGCTATTTCCTTGCTGAGGCTTTTAATTTTTTTAAAGCATGTAATTATTTTTCTAGCATATTTTTAAATAGCTGCTTTAAACTTTTTGTCAGCTAATTCTAACAAGTTGTTAAAATTGTTAGTGTTGAAATCTTTATTTTCCAATTGTTGCCATAGAAAGTTACCACAAATGTAGTGGCTTTTAACAACAAGTTTATTATCTTACAATTTTAATGGTCAGAAATCTAAAATTGGTTTCACTGGTTGAAAGTTAAGGTACCTCTGGGTTTTTATTCCTTTCTATAAGCTCTCGTGGAAACTTCGTCTTTTCAAGCTTCTAAAAGCTAGTTGTGCTTCTTATACTTTCCTTCCATTTTTAGAGCTAGTAATGGCTGGTCAAGCTTTTCTTATATGTATCACTCTGATACTAAGTCTTCTGCCTTTCTCTCATCTTTTTAAAGTACTCGTGTTCTTCTGCTTCTTCTATCCTCATTGTGATTGTATCCAGTTGTTTTGCATCTCAGTTATAGCATTATTTTTTTTCTGCCTACTAGTTTTTAGGTCTTTTATAGCTGCAGTAAGGGTTTCTCTGGTATCTCCTATGCTTTTTTCAAGCCCTAGTATTTTTGAGTGACTGTTGTTTTGAATTCTTGCTCAGATATATTTCTTATATCTGTTTTGAGCAAGTCTCTCTGTGACTTCTTCCTAATCTTTCCTTAGGGGAGAATTCCTCCATTTTGTCATTTTGGCTAAGTTTCTATCTTTTGTTTTATGAAGGCTTTGTTATGCTTCCTGCTACTCAGAGTAATGCTGTACTAAAAAGGGGTTATACACTCTCCAGGACCTGGCACTTCAGCAGAGCACACAGCATACATTAGAAACACTTCATGATGTGTTTTGACTGCTCTTTTCCATAGGTCATTCATCTGCAGAGTCCCTCCTTGCTTGCAGTGGGGAGTGTTTGGGACTTTAACTAGATGTACTTTAATTTGTTTGTTAAGATGAGCCCAATAAAAGAAAAAAAATAATGAAAAAGAAAAAAACAAACAAAAACATGGTCCAAAAAAAGAAAAAAAGAAGCCTGATCCACAAAATGAAAAAGGGAACAAACCAGCAAAAACCTATAAGCCTGATTCCAATGGGAAAAAAAAATAGGGGAAAGCCTGTTCCTATTTCCACCAGGACTAAAGCTGATGCTTTGGAGCTCTCTATGATCAGTGGTCTTGGTACATGTGGGGGACCTGTGTTGGCCCTCTGAGGCAGAGGCTGGCTGCCCTGGCTCACAATCAGACATTCTTTGGTAAAGATGCCCCTGCAGGGCACAGAGGGATGGAGTTTGGTATAAGCAGCTACAACCACCACTGGAGGTGCTCTGTTTTTCTCTGAAGTCTGACCATGCTGGTGGGCAAGGTGAAGGGAGGGAGAGGTGGAAGATGGCTTCACATTCCCCCTCTCATCCTGGGGAGGGAAACTCCCAGCCACCACTACTCAGGAAGCCCTCACAGAAAAGCCAACAATCTCTTCTCCTATAGTCCAAGCCTCTATCTGATCTCTGCCTTCAACCTGTCTGAGTCTGGGCCATTTGCATATCTGGTGCCACAATTCTGTTTTGAATCCCAGTCACATGTCAGAGATCAAACTCAAAATCTTAAAGGACCCAGCCAGGTAAGGACCTATTCTCCTCCCCTGGAGAAGATCCTCATAGTGCTGTGCCTGGCTCTGCCTAGTAGCATGTTATTTAATTAACTTCATGTATTTTTCATACATTTTTCTGCTTTTTACAGATTTTTTCTTTTGGTAGATTTCTAGTTCCTAGCATTATGGCCAGAAAAGGTGCATGGTATGATTTCAGCTTTTTTGAATATGTTCTATGTACATTTGAAACATATGTGTATTCTGCTGTTGTAGGGTGGAATGTTGTGTATTTGTCTGTTAAATCCATCTTGTCCAGTGTGTTGTTCAAAGCCACCGATTCCTTGTCAACTTTCTGTTTGGATGATCCATCCATGCAAGTGGGGTGTTAAAGTCCACTATTATTATTGTATCTATAATTTCCTTTATGTTTTTTATTAACTCTTTTATTTATCTGGGTGTTCCTATGTCAGGTGCATAAATATTTACAATTGTTTTATCTTATTGGATTGTTCCCTTTTGTTTTAAAGTCTATCTTCTGTGACAGACATTTGCTACTCTTTCTTTTGACATTTGCATGATAAATGTTTCTCCATCACTTTACTTTCAATCTGCTGGTGTCTCAGTCTGAAATGAGTCTCTTGTAGGCAATATATAGATGGGTCTTGTTTTTTTTTTTTTTAAGATTTTATTTATTTATTTATTCATGAGAAACACAGAGAGAGAGAGAGGCAGAGACACAGGCAGAGAGAGAAGTAGGCTCCATGCAGGGAACCAATGAGGGACTCGATTCCAAGACTCTAGGATCATGCCTGGGCCAAAGGCAGACGTTCAACTGATGAGCCACCCAGGTGTTCCGGGTCTTGTTTTTTTATCCACTCTGTCACTCTATGTCTTTTTATTGGAACATTTAAGCCATTTGCATTCAAATATTTATTGATAAGCATTTCCTATTTTGTTACTTTTTTGTGGTTTTTGTTCTCTTTCATGGCTTGTTGACTTTCTTTAGTGATATAGGTTCCTTTCTCTTTATCCTTTGCATATCTAATACTAGTTTTTGATTTGCGGTTACCACTCAGTTTGTGTATAACATCATCTTCTGCATGTAGTCTGCCTTAAGTTTATGGTCGCCTACATTTGAACCCATTCTTCACTCCTCTCCTCCCATATTTAGGATGTAAAATATAATACCCTATACCTTTTACTTTGTGAATACTTTGACTGTTTTTTACTGAAATGTTCATTTTTAATGCTTTGTGTTTTTTACTTTTCATACTCTCACTTATGGTGTTTTGTCCCCCATGAAAGCCTATTTCTCATAGGCTGAATTCGTGGTCATGAACTCTTTAAATTTTTCTTTGTCTGAAAAATTCTTTCTATTCTGAATGATAGCCTTATTGGATAAAGTATTCTTGGCTATAGATTTTTCCCTTTGAGTACTTTAAACATATCATGATACTTCCTTCTGATTTATAAAGTTTCTGTGAAAAATTTGCTGAAAGCCTTATGGGATTTCCCTTGCATGTAACTGCTTTTCTTTTGCTGGTTTTGTTTTCTTCATCCCTATTTTTTGCTATTTTAATTACTTTGTGTCTTGGTGTGGACCTCCTTGAGTTGAAATTTTTGTAGAATCTCTGGTCCTCTTGGATCTGTATGTCTGTTTATTTCCCCAGATTTGGGAAGTTTTCAGCTAGTATTTCTTCAAATTTTCTGCCCCCTTTATATCTCTTCTTCTGAGATCCTTTTTTTTTTTTTTAAGATTTTATTTATTTATTCATGAGAGACACAGAGAGAGAGAGAGGCAGAGGGAGAAGCAGGCTCCATGTAGGAGCCCAATGTGGGACTTGATCTTGGGTCTCTAGGATCACACCCTAGACTGAAGGCAGGAGCTAAACTGCTGAGCCACCCAGGGATCCCCCCTGAGATCCTTATTACTGTGAAAGTTGTTATCACTGAGTTTCCTAAAACTATTACCCTGTTGTAGGCAGTGTTTGGGCACCAAACATATGCAGTAGTCTACTTGCAAAATGTGACCTGATCATGTTGCCACCAAAATTGATATCCTGCACAACACACACATCAGGAGATGTAGTGTGGAGTGAACCTAACTTTTTTCATTCATGTAAATAATCTCATGGACTACCTATTATTAAAGGAATGAGAGATACAATGTTTATAAAAAAGAAAATAGTAGCTCAGAAAATGGAATAAATTTAACAATATATATAACAAATCTTCTCCAGAATCTATTTTGCTGAAGTGGGTAAGGTTTGCCATCACCTACTACCTTTGATACTAGTTTCATTCATTCAAAACCTTTATTTCACATTCTGGAGTAGTTCAAGGCAGCCCATCATGATGCCATTTGTCACTCCTTTATAGAGGCATTTCACATTTAGATCATCCTGCCATTTTATTTCTCTAAATTCTTAAAAAACAAATTCTTCAACGCACCTATATCCCTTCATGTATTCACAATTACCTCTTCACACTGTAAAGTCTAATCAAGTAATGCCTGGGTAAAGAATGAGTTTTAGCTGCTTCATAGACTAGAAGTCTTACAAACAGAACTTATTTCTCAAGTTCTGGAGGCTGGAACTCAGAGATCAGATTGTCAGCATGGTGTGAATACTCTTCATATTTGCAGACTGCCAAGTTCTCCTTGTGTTCTCACACATGGGAGAAAGAGATGGAGCTAGCTCTCTGACCTTTTCTATTAAGATCACCTGCAAATAGCATCACCATGGGAATTAGATTTCAACATATGAATTTTAGAGAACATTCAGTCTGTAACAAATACATACATGGAAACATTCTCAGTTGGATCTAATTGATCTTTTCCTTTAGTTACTCCCACATGCAAAGTCCACAAAGTGATATAGTACTTTAGCAGAGTGCTTACCAAATATATAAAAGGCTTATGATTTGAAACTCTGATTTGAAATTGAAAATGTATATTTCTTATAAAATAACTTTTGCTTTTATTGAAGAGCTAAAAATAATGCATCATAGAAAACTTGAATAACAGAAGAGTAGGGAAATATTTTCTACTATTATAACCCTTTTCACCCCCAACCTAGACTCAAAATTTAAGCAAGTCTAAAACCTTGTTTCAAGAAGAATGTAATTCATTTCCAGGTTTGCCTGCAGAACACTGAAGAAAATACTGATATGCTATGCACTGGTCTTTTGGACTTTCAGACCACAAAATGTACAAATCAAATGATCTCATTTTTTATGGTATATCTTTTTCCCAGGCAGTTAGGTTAGCTTATTCTTTAACCTTACTCTCATTTGTGACAGGCACATGTTGTGCTTCTTTGGCATCTTCTGATGAGCGGAGTACAATTAATAAGGGCAGCAATAACATGTATACTCAACGTGTCCCTTTCAGAGAATGCTGTTAGACTTTTTCTTCTTGCTGAACAAAGTACTCTTCTGTCTTTGAAGAAAGAAGGAGGTTCTCTCTGCCTGTTGAGCAAGTTCATTTGAAAATCTTGTGGGGAGAATATCACAGCATGCAAGCCGAAACAGTCTTTGCCTCTATTTTCAGAATCTCTTCAAATTACAATAATATGCCGAAGAAGCATATGAGAGAAGATTTTTGAGCTAAAACAGAGCTTTTTACCTTTTAAATAAATCACTTTACTCTTAAGAATTTATTTTCCAATTTAGAATTGCACACTTTAGGAAATGTTACATTCTTTTGGGAGCAAAGAAAGAAATGCCTTTATGAAACAAGTCTTTTTTATAAATATTAGAATCTTACAGATCAAAAAATCCTAATTTATCACTTGTGTAAATATGAAAATTTTCATTTTCCAAAAAACATTTTAAAATATATTGGAAAAAGAATTTAATGTATTAATATGCATTTAAATTAATTTTCAGGAGGCTCCTGGGTGGCTTAGTCCATTAAGCATCTAAATCTTGATCTAGGCTCAGGTCTTGATTTCAAGGTTATGATTTCAAGCTCTGCATCAGGTTTGATCCTACTTAAAATAATATTTTCAAACATTATATATTACTTATTTTTATTCATCATAGTTAATAAACTATTTAATTTTCATGTTTCATAATCCTCTATGAAGTTTTTGTTCATATTCTTAGGTAAATCAAGGGATTTTTATTTTGATTGACATGACTGAGGATTATTATACTCTAAATAAAGGTATAATGCTACATATTGTTTTTCAAGGTGTAGCTTATTTTTAGTTATATGTTTTAATGTTCACAATGAGAGGTAAGCCTGAAAATTAAAGTAAACATAGTAGATAATTATCTTAACTGATTTTATGCATCATCTATTCCAAGAGTTCTTGGTATATTGTGAAAAATGTTTACATTTGCACTTATATTATGCTAAATACAGGAAGGGGAAAATTAGATACTAATGGATGAGGCTATGAGAACAATTACTAAGTAGATATCTACTTCTTTTTGTCAGTAGAGTCTGTAGAACTTTGATAGGGTTGCAAGGTTCTTGAGAATGACAATGAAAGCCAGTATTTAGAGCCCCAGCCACTTTTCTGCTATTCTAGTGCTAAGACTTCAATGATTCACTCTTAGGTAATTCCTTTTCTTATGTATAGGATAGATGAAACAATTATTTTCTGATTAAGTATGTATTTTCTCAATAATAAAATTAAAACAAGCAGATTACAAATATTGAAAGGCAAATCATTTATAGTTTAACAAAAATGTGAAAATATGATTTTTGGCTTTTTGAAGAAAACACTTTTTAAAAATCAAGTATTAAAATTTTGTTTTATCAAACATGGAAACATTTCTTAACATTTATTAATTTTTTTAAGCACTTACCCAGAATTAAGTCACTAACAACATCAAATCTCTAGGAAATATCTAAAACTCTGAAATAAGATGGGGAAAAAAATCTTTCTCAGTATAACAGTCATCATAGAGTTTGTCTGATAAACCCAGCAAAAAATAACTGACACAACCCATGAACAAAAAGCCTAAGTTGTTTTTAGGTAGAGGAGGCCTAATAACTTAGAGCCAGACATCTATGTCCATCGATCTATATTTCAAAGTAACAAGATTGGCTATCTCATTTCCTAGCTCACTGCCAATTGGAAGCCACCACTAAGACAGTATTGGCACTACCAGGGGCGCATACAGTGATAGAAGGAGAGAGCAACCTGAGCAAATGCTACTAAGAGAGAAGGAAAAATTGTATGTCCTTGTGCTACATGGTCTCAGGTTACCTTAATTAGCTTAAGTCCCAGTTACCCCAAGAGCATCATTGAATGATGCCTAAGAGGAATATACATAAGAGCAAATTTTTGTTTCATAATAGTAATTTTGTAAAGGTTAATCTATTTAAAAAATACATTATTTGGACAACACTCACCTTTTTTAGCATTTGAAAAGCTTGTCAATTTACTATGTATCATTCCTCTGAGATCATGTTTCAAATGTTCCAGATTAGCAGAAATTAACATCTAAAATTACAAGTGTTTTGACAATATAGTGTAAAGCAAACTTATAAATTGCTAGCAGTAGTACAGAAAACAAGAATAAACTAGTAAACTTGAACGTGTGTCTATGTAGCAAAATAACTTCTCATAGAGAAAAATTACTCATATATACTAGAATTTATGAAAAATATGTACTAGGATTTATGAAAAAAGTTTCTAGCAGCATTGCTGTAATTGAAAGAAAACCTGGAGAAAAACAAATGGCCATCACAAATATTGGTTAATAAATTATAGGCTATATACTCAATTATATATATA
This sequence comes from Canis lupus dingo, assembly GCF_003254725.2. Lineage (NCBI taxonomy): Eukaryota > Metazoa > Chordata > Mammalia > Carnivora > Canidae > Canis > Canis lupus. The sequence continues at coordinate 15,293,624 of NC_064256.1, read as the reverse complement.
TATATATATATTAAAGATTTTATTCATTTATTCATGAGAGATACAGAAAGAGAGAGAGAGAGGCAGAGACACAGGCAGAGGGAGAGGGAGGCTCCATGCAGGGAGCCCGATGTGGGACTCGATCCTGGGACCCCAAGATCACACCCTGGGCAGAAGGCAGGCGCTAAACCGCTGAGCCACCCAGGGATCCCCTCAATTATATACTTTAAAGCAGGGAAAATATACCACAGCTATATGTAAAAATATGTATATAATATAAATAACATTGAATAAAAACTAAGCTTATAGAAAAATAACTAAGTAATGTTAGTTTGTAGCAAAATATATAGTTTAAATGTACTCTTTGAAAAGAGACCTAATTTCACTATATGGAAAGTTCACTCAAAATGTTATCTCCAATGTGGATTGCAGGGTATTTTTTGTTTTTATATGAAAATGTTTCACACAAACATTTTTAGTGATGAGAGCTACTTTTGTTCTTCTCTTAGTTGATAATTAAATGTAGACTTTTATATTTTATATATTCAATAAATATTTGTATAGCTAATAAATTGGTAAGTTATTCTGGTTTGAATGTGTTGGCCAGAGGAGTAGTTTACCTGCAGTAAACTCAGTTTTTACAAGCTATAACTGACCTTCCAATATTATATAGTCCCTAATAGTAATCATACTCATAGACTTAGGTTCATGGGCTGGTGGCATTAGATATAAAAAAGGTTATTGGAGAATGAGGCAATTTTTATTTATATTTATTAAAAAATTAAATAACCCATATATCCCAAAATAAAAGATTTTACTAACAGTGGTGCCATCTCTTGATGCATACATCAGACAGCTTATGCCAAATATAGCTCCTGAGCTGTTTTAAGGAAAAAGTAGGTTTATTATTATGCAGAAGGGAAATTTTCATTGTCATTCATTATAGTTTCTGTCATCCAGTTTCATTAGTTGATGGATTATATTAAAAACCAAATTTACCTTCACATTAGTATCATATGTATATTGTGCAATATGTAATGTAGACACTAGTGAATAATAAAACCTTGAGAGAGATGCTGACTCATTTAGCTCTAGAATAGTCTCTTCTTGTCTCTAGTTGAGACCTAAAGTAACTTAAAAATTAAAAAAAAATAGCAAGAAGTCTATGTAAAATTTCAAAGTTACCAAAAAGATTTTTTAGTAGTCTATGATTAATGATTAACCTTGTTTACTTGTGTACAGTGCTGAGCTCATGACAGTATGAAGTCATCATAATTAGTGAAATTTTAAAAAGCTAAGCACCAGTAATATAAGACAGAATTTTATAATTTATTTCAGTTGCGATAGCTGAAACTATACCAGCACAAGAAATGTAATTTAAAGATATCTTCAATAAACCTGATGATAAATGTTTAGCAAACCGTAGGGAAAGGTAAAATATCAGATACCATTGGAGAAATACTTATTTTTCTAATTGAGTAAACATTCCTTAAAATATTTATTAAACACTAGGGTACCCAACTAGTTACATATTAGTTAGCATCTAGTGTTAGAAAACAAAATATTTCTGAAATTTAAAGAAACAAATGTATTTAATGAATGTCCCAAGGCAATGTATTTTTCAGCCACCATATAGCAAAACTCCCAAACTGAGTAGCATGTTTTAATACAGATATACTTTATCTTCCTCATAAATCATTATTTTTCTATAGGATGCTAAAATACCAGAGAAAATATTGATAATAATGGTTTCATTTCATACTATATTTTTAGGTACAAATTTGTTAGTGTCATCATCGATGTTGGAGCTGTTTTACTTGGGATTTAAAAAAAAATTAGTGTTAATGTCCAGCTATAACTATATACCTGAAATGCATTCCTTACATCATTCAGAGAAACACTTCAGAAACAAATACATGGAAGCACAAAGTGAATAAAATACTGCAGGATATTATCTGTATGGTTTGTTTTATGCAAATAAGACCTTAAAAGTGAAATCTTTAAAATACTATGTAATGGGCAGCCCTGGTGGCCCAGCAGTTTAGCACTGCCTTTGGCCCAGGATGTGATCCTGGGGTCCCGGGATCAAGTCCCCCATCGGGCTCCCTGCATGGAGCCTGCTTCTCCCTCTGCCTGTGTCTCTGCCTCTCTCTGTCTCTCTGTGTCTGTCATGAATAAATAAATAAAATCTTTTAAAAAAATACTATGTAATGATATAGGGAATAGCTTAGAAACCTTTATCTTAAGATTACCTTAATATTATGGTGAAAACATAAAAAGAATTGGCAGAACTAAAGTTGAACTCTTTCTCTTCATGAAGCCAGGTATTCTAAATGAGCTGGCATTTTCTGTGACATTGTAGTTGTCAGAAATGTGCTACCTAATAGATTTTCCCTTTAAATTTAGAACCATTTATCTCTTCAAATTATAGCTTAGTCTTTTTAATAGAACTTGTAGATAGGACATTTACTTTGTGGTTCAAAATGCAAAAATATAAGGTATTATAGAGTGAATACTTTCTCTTCTACTTAAACTAGAGAGTTGTACATAGTCTTCCAGACACTTTTTATATTAAAAAGCAGTAAGCATTTTTATCTCCCCTTCTTTTTACACAGAATGTATAATAGTTCCAGAGCTCTTTCCATATCAATATGTATACTACGACTTTTAAAAAAATAACTGCTTGATATTCTTTTATATGGATTCACCATAATTAATTTACTATTCCCTATTGGAGAATATTTGTGGTAGGCATTGTCACTGTTCACCAATATCCATTTCCTATTACCTGGTATCACATTTCTCTATCCTTGTAAAGAAAGGCCTGGTCCTGTGTCTGATTTTGGCCAATGAAATATGAGTGACAGGGATATATCACTCACAGAGACACTTTTAGAGAGAATGAATACTTTGCCATATTCTCTCCTTGTCCCCTCTCTTCCTTAACCAGACGACAAAACCAACACAATTGCAGGTGTTTTCTCCTGTTTCAACCTGGGGTCTAGAAGGAATACAATAATTAAGACCCATGGTAAACACCTGATGTGAATAAGAAATCGTTTATCAATAAAGAGAATATTTTCATTTGTTAACATAACATTTTCTAGATGACAATGATTGATACGGTAGCAGAATTTATGTGCTACCAAAACATAGAACCTATGGGTCAATGTTGTCTTCGGTAGAAAGTGAGTGGAAAGAAAAGTGTTGTTAAAGCTGGAAGGAAGACACAAAGAGATGGAAAAATATTCCATGCTCATGGATTGGCAGAATTAATATTGTGAAAATGTCAATGTTACCCAGGGCAATATACACGTTTAATGCAATCCCTATCAAAATACCATGGACTTTCTTCAGAGAGTTAGAACAAATTATTTTAAGATTTGTGTGGAATCAGAAAAGACCCCGAATAGCCAGGGGAATTAAAAAAAAAAAGAAAACCATATCTGGGGGCATCACAATGCCAGATTTCAGGTTGTACTACAAAGCTGTGGTCATCAAGACAGTGTGGTACTGGCACAAAAACAGACACATAGATCAGTGGAACAGAATAAAGAACCCAGAAGTGGACCCTAAACTTTATGGTCAACTAATATTCGATAAAGGAGGAAAGACTATCCATTGGAAGAAAGACAGTCTCTTCAATAAATGGTGCTGGGAAAATTGGACATCCACATGCAGAAGAAGGAAACTAGACCACTCTCTTGCATCATACACAAAGATAAACTCAAAATGGATGAAAGATCTAAATGTGAGACAAGATTCCATCAAAATCCTAGAGAAGAACACAGGCAACACCCTTTTTGAACTCGGCCACAGTAACTTCTTGCAAGATACATCCACGAAGGCAAAAGAAACAAAAGCAAAAATGAACTATTGGGACTTCATCAAGATAAGAAGCTTTTGCACAGCAAAGGATACAGTCAACAAAACTAAAAGACAACCTACAGAATGGGAGAAGATATTTGCAAATGACATACCAGATAAAGGGCTAGTCTCCAAGATCTATAAAGAACTTATTAAACTCAACACCAAAGAAACAAACAATCCAATCATGAAATGGGCAAAAGACATGAAGAGAAATCTCACAGAGGAAGACATAGACATGGCCAACATGCACATGAGAAAATGCTCTGCATCACTTGCCATCAGGGAAATACAAATCAAAACCACAATGAGATACCGCCTCACACCAGTGAGAATGGGGAAAATTAACAAGGCAGGAAACCACAAATGTTGGAGAGGATGCGGAGAAAAGGGGACCCTCTTATACTGTTGGTGGGAATGTGAACTGGTGCAGCCATTCTGGAAAACTGTGTGGAGGTTCCTCAGAGAGTTAAAAATAGACCTGCCCTAAGACCCAGCAATTGCACTGTTGGGGATTTACCCCAAAGATACAGATGCAGTGAAACGCCGGGACACCTGCACCCCGATGTTTCTAGCAGCAATGGCCACGATAGCCAAACTGTGGAAGGAGCCTCGGTGTCCAACGAAGGATGAATGGATAAAGAAGATGTGGTTTATGTATACAATGGAATATTACTCAGCCATTAGAAATGATGAATACCCACCATTTGCTTCGAGGTGGATGGAACTGGAGGGTATTATGCTGAGTGAAGTAAGTCAGTCGGAGAAGGACAAACATTATATGTTCTCATTCATTTGGGGAATATAAATAATAGTGAAAGGGAATATAGGGGAAGGGAGAAGAAATGTGTGGGAAATATCAGAAAGGGAGACAGAACGTAAAGACTGCTAACTCTGGGAAACGAACTAGGGGTGGTAGAAGGGGAGGAGGGTGGGGGGTGGGAGTGAATGGGTGACGGGCACTGGGGGTTATTCTGTATGTTAGTAAATTGAGCACCAATAAAAAATAAATTAAAAAAAAAGAAATAAAATGAAAAAAAATAAAATAAAAATAAAACAATTGCCTACAAACACAATTGCACATAGCCTGTGGGGTCCATGCAAAACTGGAAGTACATAGCTCCATTCAATTTTACCAAGTAGAATTGGAGGAGCAATGTTACCAGATCTTGCAAATTGATGTATTTTATTTATTGGTAGCTTGACATTTATGTGGTTGTGGTAAATATCCTTATTTGAAGTGTTGAGAGGTAACTGCATAAAAAATTAAATATATCTATAGGTAGGATTTTGTCTCCAAAAAAAAAAAATAATAAAATAAAGCTGGAAGGATGGAGATCTACATTTATGCTTTGGAGAAATAGTGATAAAACCGTCACCTTCAATAACTTGCAAAGTCAGTAATGTTTTTTATCATTTGATGAAAACATTGGCAAACAGAATACTACTGTTGACTATACTTGAAAAGGAATTACACAAAAAGATAAGCCCAGAGCAGAAATTGCCGGGTTTGAAAGGCAAAATGAAAAGTGTGAGAGACAGTCCTGAAAGTTAGGACTTGAGGTTTGCAAGGAAGATTGTTTTAATTTCTAACAGCAAAAGTCTTTGAAATAACTCCTGTAGAAAAGATTGTATAAAACAATTGCTAAATTTTCATTGGAAAGGTGATTTTTATGAAAAAAGATTAAGAATATGACTTTCTTAAAGTCTTGGTAGTTCAAGGTATATGCGATTATTTATATGTAGAAAGAGACATGTCTTGAGAAAAATTGTCAGTGTGGTTGTTTGCACATAATATTGATTGAAATTAACTAAGAGGCCCATGGGGATCCCTGGGTGGCTCAGCGGTTTGGCTCCTGCCTTCAGCCCAGGGCGCGATCCTGGAGACCCGGGATTGAGTCCCTCATCGGGCTCCCTGCATGGAGCCTGCTTCTCCCTCTGCCTGTGTCTCCGCCTCTCTCTCTCTCTCTCTCTCTCTCTCTCTGTGTCTCTCACGAATAAATAAAAAAAATCTTTAAAAAAATAAATAAGAGGCCCATAAATTATTATCAAGAGGAACAGTAGGCTGTATGAAACTAGACTATTGTGCTTCCAACTCTCTGTGGGCAGAAAATGCACTGAGGAAGATGATGGATAAAAATTACCTTGAAGCGAATGCATTCAAGCACCATAGGCAGCAATGGTTGGGGGATTACCTTTAGTAGGACAAATAATCCCTGTCAAGGATTATTCCACCCAACTAGGAAAGAAGCCCATTTCTGTAGATGGCTAATATGAACTGGCATTGCTAAATACGAGCAATGAGTGCATGTTTCTCCATCTGAATGGAAGTGTTCATAGCAGGTATGCTTTCCTTGTGTGATTGCTCTGAATCTGATTGATGTGGCAGAGGGTGTCTGTAGGTAGTGAATTCCTAGAAAGAGAAGAAACGGGTGGGAGTTTTGTGTAGTTTTCCTTGGGAGAAGGTGAGTATATAAGCAAGAGAGGGAGGGACCTCAAGATTTGCTGATTTGAACGGAAGCCTGTGGTAAATACTATTATAGTTCATCAGAGGATTATGTTCAGATTTCTTCTTTCATTAGGGCCAAAATTGGCCATATGCCTTGTTTTTACCAATAAATGTACACAGAATTATGTAATAAAAATCTTTATTATATAGGGCACACTTTGACATTCCTTTTTCTTTTTTCATTGCAGCCCTCATGTTCCAGATCATTCCTTTTCCAGAAACTTGATTTGAAAGGGAGAATAAATTCTTCAAGCAGTATCCATGCAAAAACGTTCTCTGAAGTATATACCACGGGTAATAAATAAAATAGTAAAGTTTTATTAATTTTTTTAAAGAAGATTTTATTTATTTGACAGAGAGAAAGAGAGAGAGAGAGAGAGAGAGAGAGAGAGAGAACCATCAAGTTGAGTTGCAGGGAGAAGGAGAGGGAGAAACAGACTTCCCACTGAGCAGGGAGCCTGATACGGGACTCAACTGACTTAGCCACCTAGGTGCCCCCACACTTTACTGTTTTAAACCATTAAAATTTGTGTTGCCTATTACTTCAGCATAACCTAGTGCATTCTGATTATATGACTTGTATTTAAACTTTTGCTATAACAAATATAACTATAATGGCATACACATATCATTTTGAAAATGTGTAAGTGGATGTGTGTTTAAATTCTCAAAAGTGGAATGATTAAGTCAAAAGATATAAATGCAGTCATTTTTATAGATATGGATAAACTTCCCTCCAAGACCAGTGTTATTAACTTTCATATATTTACTGGGAGTTTATGAGATGCTCATTTATTCATCACTTGCCAAGAAAATGTATTGTCAAAATTTTGGATGATCAAACATTTTGAAAGTCAGCAAAGGTAAGTGTTTGTAAGAGAAACTCTTTGTAGAAAGCATTTGTAAAATGGACATTTAAAATGTTTCCACTCTTACATGATTTTAAAGCTAATACAGATATGTATCATCAAAAAATCTTCTATGGATTTATAAGTGTAGACATTTAGACACAGATTTTTCTAACACAGATTAAAATCTTCCATGTGAGAGTTTCAGTGGGTTTTAAATCTAATCTCAAAAGTGTGTAACGTCTGATTGTCTGGAAAAACTACTAATTTAAGGATATGTACACATTTACCAAGCAAATTAATGTACTAAAGGAGAAACATATGATCACATTGCTGCTAGATATATAAATAGTATTTGTTAAGCTTTAACACTCAGTAGTGAAAAAATCAACTAGGAATTTTAGGTAATTTCCTTAATTTGGCATACCTTATCTCTAAAAAGAATGTTTGATAGACATTATACTTAATGGCAAAATACTGAAGACTTTCTATTTGAGATGAAGAATACGAGGAGGGAGTCAGCTAGTGGTATGTCTATTAAACATTGTATTAAACATCTTAACCAGTTCTGTAAATCATAAAAAGGGAAAATATATAAAAACAAATTTGTATTAGAAAGATAAAGGTCTATCATTATTAATAGATGATATGACCGAATAGAGAAAATCCAAAAGGATAAATTATTAAAATTAAGTGAATGTAGCAAGGTCACTGATAGAAGATCAGTATATGAAAACAATCCATGTTACTATTTCAGCAACAGAGCAGAAATGATATTTTATTTTATTTTAAAAAGACTTTATTTATTTATTCGTGAGAAGCACACAGAGAGAGAGGCAGAGACATAGGCAGAGGGAGAAGCAGGCTCCATGCAGGGAGCCCGATGTGGGACTCAGTCAGGGATCTGGGATCATGCCCTGAGCCATAGGCAGACACTCAACCGCTGAGCCACCCAGGCATCCCAGAAATGATATTTTAAAAAGTTATCAACCAAGTAGGGAAAATATTATCTTACAATAGATAAAACTCAACAAACATCTATGTCTCCACATCAAGAATTTTTCAACAGCAACATTATAAAACTACCCAATATAATACTATTACCACCAATATAATACAAACCACTGTATACAATAATTTTAAAAAGTGTCGTAACTTCAAGAGAAGACCTGCATATAGGTATTCTCTGTTTTTGAAAGTTTGTGTTACAACATTTTGCTTTCACAAAGGACTTAAATTACTACTGTTGCTAATCAAAAGAAATCTGAAGAATATTTTCACTTTGAGAACAACAACAAAAAGGTAAAAAGCTAGAATAGTAGCACCAAGCATTTTCCCCAGACCTACACTTAGCATCTGCATCAAGCCTCCATGTCTTTGACCTGTGCCTGTAAGCATGTGTGTTTTATCTCAATTTATTTTGTGCATCTGTTAGTGAGATGTATCCTAAGGAACCAGAAAAACCTAAGATAGGTTATTTTGGGGCTTGGGAATGATTTTGATTTTTCCATATAAATTCATGACAATTGTTTCTATGCTTTATGTCATTGCAGTTTATGAAATATTTCACAGGAACGCACTACGTTCAGATAGCAAGGGAAACCTATATAGGGATTTATGATGTTTATTGATTGAAAGTCTCAATACTAAAAAGATGTCAGTCCTACAAAAATTGACATATAACTTTAATGTAATCCCAATAGAATGTCTAAAATGTCTACCTGTTATCCTTTATTTAGAAGTGAAGAGGCTGGTGTAAAATTTATATAAAATGCAAAGAAGGGTAATTCAGGTAACAGAAGATGAATTTTATCTGTCCTGTTATTCTTGCACTCAGTAGAAAGTGCTTCTGGCCTTATTCCAGAATATTGTGCTTTTTGTTTGCCATCATTCTCCTATCTACAAGTTGACATAATTAGTCCCTTGATTCCTCTTACACCAGTGACCCAGTGTTTCAATTTGTGTATAATTATATTGCCTTTTGAAGGTATCTACACAGCAGAGGGAAACATGTTTATTAGCTTCCATTCCTGTTTCTATTGCAGAGGTGGGTTTATCTATTATTCTCTGACATGTTTCATGTCTTATTAATTTGTAGCTGCTTTCTTTTCTCTTCATTCCTTCTTTACACAGGCAGGGAAAAGGTACTAAGGTAGCCAGCATAAAGGAAATATCACAATGGTGAAAAGGGCAGATTATGTTCTATATTTGAATACTAATTCAAAAACCAACTTTCATCTCTGAAGTGAGGCGGTGTGCCTGCCTCTCCCCAACCCACTGTCAGGCCACAGCTGGATGGTCAGTAGACACCTGCCTCTCCAGGGACCCTCGTGAGCTAGGACTTCTCAAAAGATAGATTCAGGACCTTTACCTCAGAATTATGTAAACTGTGATTGTGTTTTAGAAAAATTATTGTTTGCTAAAACCAATTAAGTTTTTGTATATGTGTAAATGATCACAAAAATGAATTTTATAAAATGTTCTGTACAGTGAAGTTGTACCCTCGAGGTGTACTCTTGGAGTGGATTCTTTCCTATGAAGTCTTATCTGCAGTTCTGTGTCTCGGGAATGTTGTGTCTGTTACCGCCAGCCAAGGGTCGTTAGGAGAAAGTCGCGTCCCACAAATCGGAACACTCCTGTGTACAATACTGTAGCTTGTCTTGTTTCTTTTATTGTTATTTTAGCCAATAGAGCCCCTCCCTTACAAATGGTGTTTGGTCTTCTTGTTGCATTTCATGGACCTGGGGATTCCCTAGCAGAGGACATTAGAGCCCCTTTTCATGACCTTACCGATTACATCTTTGTCTATGTTTAATACTTTGTATTGGAAATTTTAAATGCGGATTTGTGTAGATTTCTAATACCAAAGACAGAAGTAAATGTTTTCTTCCATATGCTTTGTCTTGCCTGTATGCAGCCATTGTGTAATACGGTGATTTAGAGTGTATTTCACTTTGTAATATTTTGTAAATATGTCAATACAATAAAATAGTTGCTACTTGCATTAAATTGAAAAAAAAAACAAAACAACTTTGTTCCCTTATATACATCATCAGCCCCCTCAATCTCAGCTTCCTTATCTATAAAATGGAAATAATACTATATTTTGCTGTGGGAATTTTAAAACAAACCCAAAGTGAAAGATCTATTATAATACTCAGCATATAGGAAAGGCTTAATAACTGTTAAATAAGTAGCTGAAATCAAATAAGAAATCATTAGGTAGAAAATGATTTTATTTTATTTTTTTAATTTTTATTTATTTATGATAGTCACACACACAGAGAGAGAGAGGCAGAGACATAGGCAGAGGGAGAAGCAGGCTCTATGCACCGGGAGCCCAACGTGGGATTCGATCCCCGGTCTCCAGGATCGCGCCCTGGGCCAAAGGCAGGTGCCAAATCGCTGCGCCACCCAGTGATCCCTAGAAAATGATTTTAAATGAATTCTTTGTCTAGGAAATATAAACAGAGTAAGACTATCTGTGCCAATAAAATCCAGGAAGATGTAATGTACGTGAGGTTGGAGAATAGTTATCAAAAAACATTATATTTGTTTCTGTTAGTAAGACATTAGGAGTATAACTAAAGAATGCAGGAGAAATATAGGAGAAAGGTTGTGTAGTATAAAACATAGTAAAGTGGGTAATTATAGGAATGATGTCATCATGAAAGTGGTTTAAGACTTAATGCCTTTTAATCCCTCATTTTCAACAAATAATTGGAGGTTTATTCATGAACAAATGTACCTTTGTGAGAGTTGTAGGATCTAGCACCATTTGCTGAGGGACTTGAGAGGCAGCCTGCTCACCTGCAAATCCAGTAACAGTTCAGTATGAACTGTGGCACCAGCAAAGCAGCAAACTTGCTCCAAAAATCTTTTGTTGGGAAAAAAAAAACCCACCCTCAAGAGTGCTAACCTGAGCAGATAACCACAGACAAGAAAGAAATTTCAGAAGTCCAGCCTTTCTAAAGGGATATTCTATGGTGTGTGTGTGTGCACACCTACATACACATTACAAGTTTAGATGCAGTAGAGGTGCTACACAGAACTTCATCCCCACCCCGACCACCCATAAAGGCAATACTGAACAATGCTGAACTATCAAGTGGCAGCAAGAGAAAAAGGAGAACAGTGATCCAGTGCCTGGCTACCTCAGTGATGGGGCATGCTGCTGGAAAAAAAACAAAAAACAAAAAACAGAAAACAAACAATTTCTCTCTGATACCACCCAAAGTACTGAGTTGGGATCTCCAGGACTGACTAGAGGAAAAGATCAAGAAAAAGGCAGGTGAGAAGAACAAGACAGTTCTCGCTGAACACATCTTACAGGAAAGCCACACCTAAGCTTTTGGGAGTACCATATATGGTGATAGCCATACTCTATCTGCAGGCACCTCTTAACACCCTGAGTGCTACACACACCTCCTTAGCTCTGCAGCCAATTGTATATGCTCCTGAGTGTATGGGCGAGAGTAAGCTGCAGTAGACAGAGAATATGCTCAGAAAACAGGCGAGGGTCTGTATGCAAGGGAGAAACCACAAGTTTGGGCCAAAGTGCCACTTCTGGTAAATAAAAGGCAGGTTTATAGAGGCTTCTATATAGTTGTGAGTTGTAGAACTAGAGAAGTTCTAAAAGTTTAAGAATTCTTCCTAAAAATTTAAAATTCCTGAAGCTTAAGAATTCTCCAGAAGAAACAATAAAAGTCAAACAGGTGTATTCATACAAAGGCAGAGAAAACCCCCAAATAATACCACAACCAAAGATAGAATAACCCCATCTGAAGACAACTGGCAAAGAGATGGCTGATACTTCAAAGGTGAAAGCAACAACACAGATTTATAAGGAACATAGAAAATAAACAAACGAGAAAATATGTTATTACCTGAAGATAGTAATAATTCTCCAATAACCAGATTCAAAGGCATGGAATTTTACAATCTAGTTGTAACTCAGAATAACTGTTTTGAAGATACTCAACAAGCTATAAAAAAATAAAGACAATTAAATGAAATCATGAAAAAAAATCTTTAAAATGAGATACTTACCAAAGAGATAGAAATTACAAAAAAAAAGCAACACACTAATGAGGAGAGGATGTCAGAGTAGGATGATATGAATGAAGCTCAGCTCATTTCCCAACCTAATAGCTACAATCTGTGTAGCTAACTCAGATGATCTGACTACTGGCAGAAGAGACCTTCCACAGCTAACCATAGAACAAAGCTACCATCAAAAAGGGTAGGAGGTATAGAGACATAGATGAGAACAAAACTCCCGGCTTAACTAACCATAAACAGGAGGAACATCACAAGAATGGAGAATTGAGTGGCTCAGACCATACTCCAGGCATTAGGGACTTTCATTGGGAAGAGAAGTTCCCATAATATCTGGTTTTGAAAACCAATGGGGCTTAACTCCAGGATAGCCAGGGGGCAATAGGAAACTGAGATACCACCCTTAAAAAATCATCAAATAAAAATAACTTGGCCAAAGACACAGCACAGAAGGAGAGATTTGTAAAGTGCCTGAGTATACCTGAAAGAGGATTATCGACGAATCCTAAAATATGTACCAGAGGAGCAGGGATCTGAAGGAGATTTCTCTAGGCACAAAAGGGCTAGTGGGTGCCATTTCTCTTCACCACTGCCAGAATAGATGGTGTAACTCAGATGCTTATGAAAGCCAACAGCATCAACTTTGTTTGTACCATGTGCCCAGCCCCAACATTCCCCTGTGGATCCACCCCTCCAACTCAACCTTCCTTAGCAGGTATCCCTTCAAAGTCACTATATTCCACCACACCTGCAGGCAGCCCCAGCTAAGAATGGTGTCATGCCAAAATGACTCGTGTGCTGGGGAAGGAGAGAAATAAGACACCCACCAACATGCCCACAGTTCCACAACTGAGTCCTGCAGATGTGGCAGAGAGGTTAAATGCAGACAGCTCGTCCATCAACAAGCAAACAGTCACCATAAACAGACCTCTCAATAGCATGGGGAGCAAACCATAGAGCAGGCAATATGAACTGAAGCCAACTGAATAGAAGGCAATTGTGTATCAGCCACAATAGGAGGATGCATGCAGCCCACACAAGGGATACCCCTGGAGTGCCTGGTTTTGGTGACCAGAGGAGATTATACTACAGGGCACCAAAGGATCTCTTCTACACAACACCACTACTTTAAAGACCAGAAGATGTAGACCTATGTACTATATAGAAATAAATTGTCATACAAAAGGAAGAGACAGAGGAATATGTGCAAAATGAAAGAACAATAAACTATCACAGTAAAAAAAAAAAAACCAAATAATCAGAAACTAGCAATATGCTTGATAAAGAATTAAAAGTAATGTTCATAAAGATACTCACTAGACTACAGAAGAGAGGATGAACTCCATGAGTACTTCAACAAAGAAATAGAAAATATAACCTGTGAGAACTAAAGAACTCAATAAATGAAATTTAAAAGTGTCCTAGAACATATCAACAGCAGATTAGAGGATGCAGAAGAATGGATCAGAAATCTGAAAGAGAAACCAAACTGGACAGCAAAGAGAAAGACGAATAATAAAAAATGAGAATAGCTTAAGGAGCTCTTCAACATCATCAAGAAAAATTATATTAATCCCAAGAGGAGAAGAGAGAGAGAAAAATAGCTGGAAACTTCTCTAATCTGGGGAAGGAAACCTGTCCAGGAAGCACAAAGAGCCTGTAACAAGATGAACCTGAGGAGAAGCTCAGCAAGGCACATAATAATTAAAATGGCAAAATGTAGTGATAAAGAGAAAATATTAAAAACAGCAATAGAAAAAGTTAACAGTTGCATAGAAGGGAAACCTATAAGGCTATGAGTAGATATTTCAGCAGAAAATTTGTAGGCTAGAATAGAATGGCATGGTATATTCAAAATGCTGAAAGGAAAAATCCCTACAACCCAGAATATGCAGCAAGGTTATCATTCAGAATAGAAGGAGCGATAGTTTCCTAGATGAACAAAAAGTTAGAGTTCATTACCACTAAAGCAGCTTTACAAGAAATGTTAAAGGGAATTCTTTGAGTGGAAAGAAAAAGGCCATTACTGTAACTAAGAATATTTTGAAAAGAAAAAAAAAATCATAGAAGAAAACATGGTAAATGTACTAGATTAACCACTTATAATAGATTTTTACTGCTTTTGTGTTTTAACCTCCATACTGGCTTTATATCTACAAAAATTAAAATACAAAGATGTAAAACATGCTATCATATAAATAAAACGTGGAGAGGGTAGTAAAAATTTAATGCTTTTAGAGTTCGTTTAAACTTAAGGAATTATCAACTTATTAGGAACTGCTTAATGCATAAGTTGTTAAATATAAATCTAATGGTAACCACAAATCAAAAACTGGTAATAGATACATAAAAAAGAAAGGAATCCAAGCATAAGATTAAAGCCATTAAATCACAAAAAAGAAACAATAAGAGAAAAAGCAGAGAGGAACTACAAAAATAACCAGAAAACACAATGACAATTGATAACTACCTGTCAATAATTACTTTAAATGTAAGCAAACTAAATGCTTCATTTAAAAGAGAAAGGGTGACTAAAGAATTTAGAAAAAAACAAAAACCAAAAAAAACCAAGACCTATCTATATCAAGAGACTGACTACAAACCTAATGACATATATAGACTGAAAAGAAGTAATAGGAAAAGATATTCCATGCAAATGGAAGTGGAGGGAAAAAAGGTGGGCATAGCAATACTATCACAAAATAAACCTTTATTTAAAAAAGAACTTTTTAAAGATTTTTATTTATTTATTCATGAGAGACACAGAGAGAGTGAGGCAGAGACACAGGCAGAGGGAGAAGCAGGTTCCCTGAGAAGAGCCCAATGTGAGACTTGATCCCGGATCCTGGGATCATGCCCTGAGCTGAAGGCAGGTGTCCAACTGCTGAACCACTCATGCATCCCACAAAATAAACTTTAAGACAAAGATTGCAACAAGAGATAAAATAAGGGACTACATAACGATCAAGGGATCAAATCAACAGAACATAACAGGTATAATTATCTACTCACCCAACATAGGGGCATCCTGAATGCATAAAGGAAATATTAACAGACATAAAGAGAGAAACTGATGGTAGGTAATACAATAATAGTACAGGACTTTAATACCTTGTTTACATCAATGGATAAGTCATTCAGGTAAAAAAGTCAACAAGGAAACAATGACTTTGAACCATATATAAGAGCACATGTACCTAACAAATAGAGAACATTCCAACATTCTTTTCATCAAAAAAGAGCAGAATACGAATTCTTTTCAAGTACATTCTTCAGGATAGATAACTTTTAGGTCACAAAATAAGTATCCATAAATTTAAGAGGTTGAATGAAACAAGCATAATTCCTGACCATAATGCTATAAAATTAGAGATCAGTTACAAGAAAAAAAATAAAAGGATAAACAAACTCATGGAGGCTAAGTAATATGCTACTGAACAACCAATGGGACAATAAAAAAAATCAAAGAGGAAATAAAATAAACACACAGAAACAAATGAAAATGAAAATGCTATGATCCAAAATCATTGGGAAATAGCATAAGCAGTTCTAAGAAGGAAGTACATAGTGCTACAGGCCTCCTTCAATAAAAAGAAAAATCTCAAATAAATAACCTAACCATACAGCTAAATAGGCTAGAAAAAGAACAAACCAAACTTCTTCAAAGAAGGAAATAATAACAAACTAACAGAAAACGGTGGAAAGGATTAATGAAACCAGGAGCTGATTGAAAAGATAAACAAAACTGGTAAACCTTACTTCAGTTTGACTAGACTCAATGGGGGAAAAAAAAAGAGAACTCAAGCAAAATCAAAACTGAAAGAGAAGAAATAACAATTGACACCACAGAAATACAAAAAATTATAAGACAATATCATTAAAAGTTATTTGCCAACAAATTAGACAACCTAAAAGAAATGGATAGATTCCTACAAAATTCTTCAAAACTAAATCAGGAAGAAATAGAGAATGTGAACAGACTGATTACTAATAATGGAACTGAATCAATAATAAAAATCTCCCAACAAACAGAACCTAAGACTGTATGTCTTCACAGGTGAGTTATACCAAATATTTAAAGAAGAGCTATTCTTGGGGCATTTGTGTGGCTCAGTGGTTGAGCATCTGCCTTCTGCTCAGGTCGTGATTCCAAGGTCCTGGGTTTGAGTTCTCCAACAGGCTCTCTGGCTTCTCCCTCTGCCTATGCCCATGCCTCTTATATTTCTCATGAATAAATAAATAGAGTCTTTAAAAAATATAGAAAAGAGCTATTCTTCTCAAATCAATTTCAAAAAAAAAAAAAAGAAAGAAAAAATAAAAGGAAGGATAGCTTCCAAATTCATTGTACAAGGCCAATATTACTCTGATACCAAAACCACATAGACACTACAAAAATAGTAAACTACAGGCCAATAATTCTGATAAAGGTAGATTCATAAATCCTCAAAAAAATATTAGCAAACCACATCCAACAATACTTTAAAAAAGATCATTCACCATAATCAAGAGGGACTTATTTCAGGGATGCAAATGTGGCTTAATATTTGCACATCCATCGATGTGATACAACACATTAATAAAAGATAAAAACCATATAATCATATCAATAGATGAAGAAAAAGCATTTGACAAAATTCAACACCTGTTCATGAAAACTTTCGAGAACTGCTGTTACAGGGAACATATCTTAACATAATAAGGGCCATATATAAAAACTCCACAGGTAACATCACACTCAATGGTGAAAAATTTAAAAGACTTTTCTCTAAGGTCAGGAATAAGACAAGGATGTCCACTTATAACTTTAATTCAACATAGTACTGGATGTCCTAGCTGCAGCAATCAGACAAGAATAAGAAATTAAGAGATCCAAGGAAGAAGTTAAATTTTCACTATTTACATATGATTTGATACTAGATACATAAAAAAATCCTAAAGACTTCACCAAAAATATTAGAAGTTATAAATGAATTCAAAAGTTATAGGATATAATATTAATATGAAGAAATATGTTGCATTTCTGTACAGTAACACCAAAGTAACAGAGAAATTAAGAAAACAATTTTATTTACAATTGCAGCCAAAAGAATAAAACACCAAGGAATTATCTAACTAACCAAGGAGACAAAAGATCTATACCCAAAATTGTAAGACATTGTGAGAAAAAATTGAAAACAACACAAATGGAAAGATAAACCACGCTCATGAATTGCAAGAATTAGTATTGCTGAAATGTCCATTTTATCCAAAGTAAACTACAGTTTCTATGCAATCCATATCAAAATACCAACAGCATTTTTCATAGAACTAGGACAAATAATACTAAAATTTGTATGCAACCACAAAGATCCTCAAATAGCCAAGGCAATCTTGATTTAAAAAAAAAAAAAAAAGAACAAAACTGAAGATATCACAATCCTAGATATCAGGATATGCTACAAGTTTATAAAAATCAAAACAATATGGTACTTCCACAAAAAAGAGATTCATAGATCAATGAAACAAGATGGAGAAAAGCCACACCTATATGGTCAATGAATGTATGACAAAGGAGATGAGAATATGTAATGGAAAAAAAGTTTATCTTTTCAGTAAATAGTGCTAAGAAAACAGATCTATTAAGAATTTGCTACAGCTGATGTCAAAGAGATTACTGCATGTGTTCTCCTCTAGGATTTTTATGGTTTCAGGTCCCATATTCAGGTATTTATCCCATTTTGAATTTATTTTGATATATGGTGAAAGTGCTCTAGGTTCATTCTTTTGCATGTTGCTGTCCAGTTTTCCCAACACCATGTATTGAAGAGAGTGTCTTTTTCTTACTGATATTCTTTCCTGCATTCTCAAAGATTAATGACCATATAGTTGTGGGTTCATTTCAGGAATTTGTATTCTGTTCAGTTGATCTACGTCTACTTTTGTGCCAGTACCATACTACCTTGATCACTACATTTTGTAATATAACTTGAAGTTTGGAATTGTGATGCCTCCAGCTTTGCGATGTTTTTTCAAAGTTGCTTTGGCTATTCAGGATCTTCTGTAGTTCCACACAAATTTTAGGATTATTTATTTTAGCTCTGTAAAAAATGCTGTTCATATTTTGATAAGGATTGCATTGAATGTGTAGATTGCTTTGAGTAGTAGATATTTTAACAATATTTGTTCTTCCAGCCCACGAGCATGGAATGCCTTTCCATTTCTTTGCATCTTCTTCAATTTCATCTGTGTTTTAGAGGTTGCAGAGTATAGGTATTTCACCTCTGTGTTAGGTTTATTCCTAGATAGTTTATTGTTTTTGGTGTAATTGTAAATGGGATTAATTTCTCTTTCTGCTAATTCATTACTGGTGTATAGAAATGCAACAGATTTCTGTACATTGATTTTGTATGTTACAACTTTACTGAACCCATTTATCAGTTTTAGCGGTTTTTTGATGGAATGTATCAGGTTTTCTATACAAAGTATCATGTCATCTGCAAGTAGTGAAAGTTTGACTTCTTCCTTGACCATTTGGGAGCCTGTTATTTCTTTTTATTTTCTGATTTCTGTGGCTAGGACTTCTATAGTAGTAAGTTAAGTAATAGTGGTTAGAGGGGACATCCCTGTCTTGTTCCTGACCATAGAGGAAAAGCCCTCAAATTTTTCCCCATTGAGAATGATATGAGCTATAGGTTTTTCATAGATGTGTTTATTATATTGACATAGGTTTGTTGAGTGTTTTTTTAGCATAAGTAGATGTACTTTGTCAAATTCTTTTTCTGCATCTATTGAGAGGATCATATGATTTTTATCCTTTCTTTTATTAATGTGGTACGTCATGTTGATTTGTGAATACTGAACATCAAAATAAAAAGCTTCTGCACAGAGAAAGAATAAAAAAACTAAAAAGCAACCCAGATAATGGGAAAAGACACTTGCAAATGACATATTTGATAACAGTATCCAAAATATATAAAGAACCTATAAAAGTCATCACTCCCAAAACGAATAATTCAATTAAAAATGGATGGAAGACATAAATAGACATTTTTCCAAAGAGTATATACAGATGGCCAACAGACACATGAAAAGATACTCAGCATTACTCAATCATCAGGGAAATACAAATCAAAACTACACCAGCCAGAGTGCCTAAAATTCAATACAAGAAATGACAGATGTTAGCAAGGATGTGGAGGAAGGAGGGCAGTCTTGCACTGTTGGTGAGATGCAAACTGATGCAGCCACTGTGGAAAAAAGTATGGGGGTTTTTCAAAAAGTTAAAAAGAGAACTACTCTATAATCTAGCAATTGTACTACTAGGTACTTACCCCCAGAATACAAAAACAGTAATTCAAAAGGATATATGCACCTCAGTGTTTAAAACAGCATTATCTAAAATAGTCAAATTATGGAAACAGCTCAAATGTCCATTGACTGATGAATGGATAAGGAAGATGTAGGTGTGCATATGTGATGGAATATTACTTAGCCATAAAAAAGAATGATGGTACAAAAATAGAAATTATTAACAAGAGGAAAACAAGAAATATACAATTATGCAAAAATTATAAAACATAGTCCTGACCAAAGAGTGGGTCAAAGAAAAAATTAAAAGGAATTCAAAAAGTATCTTGAGACAAATGAAAATGGGAACACAACATACCAAAATCTATCGACTACTACAAAAGCAGTTCTGAGAGGAAAGTTTATAGTGTCAATACACACATTTAAAAATACAAATATTTCTCTTTTTAAAAATATTTTATTTATTTATTCATGAGAGACACAGAGAGAGAGGCAGAGACATAGGCAGAAGGAGAAGCAGACTCCCTGTGGGGAGCCCAATGCAGACTCAATCTCAGGGCCCCGGGATCATGACCTGAGCTGAAGGCACACACTTAAACATCTGAGCCACCCCCCAACAAACATTTAAACAAGAATTGACATCAGTCCCCTTCAAACTCTTTTACATTTTAAACTCATTTTTCAAGTCAGGATTACCCTGTTACCAAGCTAGATATAAGATAACTAAAGACCAATATCTTTGATACAAAACAAATGCAAAAATTCTTAACAAAATATTAGCAAACCAAATTCAACAACACATTAAAAGGATTATTCACCATGATCAAGTGGAATTAATACCTGGGATAGAAAGGTGTCTCAGCATATACAGATGACCACATTAATAGACAGTAAAAATCAGATGATTATCTCAATAGATGCAGAAAAAGCATCTGACAAAATATAACATCCTTTCATAATAAACATTCTCACTAGCTTTGGTATAGAAATTTAACATAGCAAAGGCCTTATAAAACAAACCCTAGTATTGTATTCAAGGGTAAAATGTTGAAAAGACAAAGAACAAGACATACCATTCTCATTGCTCTTATTCACTGTAGTATTAGTAGTCCTAGCTGTAGCATTTAGGCAAGACAAAGAAATAAAAAGCATCCAAATCAGAATAAAAGAATTTAAATGGTCTTTATTTGCAGGTACTATGATCTTAGATAAGGAATACCCTAAAGATTCAACCAATAAATTATTGGAACTAATCAACAAATTCAGCAAACTTGCAGACTATAAAGTCAACATACAGAAAATCAGATACATTTCCATACACAAACAACAAATCTTCTGAAAAATAAAGAAAACTATCTTATTCACAATAGTACAACCATAAAATAATAAATTTAGCCAAGTAAAAACCTGTACAATAAAAACTTTGATGAAAGAAATTTATGAATATGTAAACATATTTCTTGTTCATGGATTGGAAGAATATTGTTAAAATGTCCATATTACACAAAACTATCTATAGATTCAATGCAATCCCCTCCCATTCCAATGACATTTTTTACAGAAATAGAAAAATCAATCCTAAAATATGTATGAAACCACAGAAAACCCTGAATAACCAGAGCAGCAATGAGAACAAAGAACAAAGCTGGAAGCATCACACTTTCTGATATTAAACTAGCATTATAAATCTATAATAATCAAAACATGCATAAAATGCATAGATCAATCAAAGAAAATTGGGAACTCAGAATAAAAATCCCTGCACATTTATGATCAACTAAGATTTGACAAAGGAGCCAAGAACAGTCAGTTGGGAAAAGAGAGTCTCTTCAACAAATGGTGTTAGGAAAACATGCAGAAAAAATGAAATGGACCTCTGTCTTACAAAAATGAACTCACAATATATTAGAGACTTTAACATAAGATCTGATACTATAAAAGTGCTAAAAGAGTTCATAGGGAAGATGCTCCTAGACTTTTTCATCTTGACAATTAATTTTTAGATAGAACACCAAAAGTAAAAACCAAACCAAAACAAACCCCAAAATCAACAAGTGGGCTTGTATCAAACTAAGAGCAACTATACAGTAAAAGAAACAGAAAAATAAAAAGCAACCTACATTGGGAGAAAATATTTGTAAACTATTCTTGGGTAATGGATTAATAGCCAAAATATATAAAGAATTCATAAAATTCAGTAGAAAAAAATAGGCATAGGAACTAAATAAGACATTTTTTTTTTTCAAAGAAGACTGCCAAATAGCCAAGAGGTATCTAGAAAGATGTTTGGCACCACTAATCATCACAGAAATGTAATAAAAAAACACAATTATATATCAGCCCACACCTGTTAGAATGACTATCATCAAGAAGGGATGTGTTGGCAAGAATGTGGAAAAAAGAGAACCTTTGTAAGGTGTTCATGGGAATGCAAGCTGGTTCAACCACTATGGAAAACAATATGGAGTATCCTTGAAAAATTAAACATAGTTCTTCCATATGATCTCGCAATTTCATTTCCGGTTATATAACCAAAGAAATGAGAACAAGATATTGAAGATATATGAACTCCCGTGTTTACTGTAGCATTATTTATAGTAGCCAAGATATGGAAACAACCTAAGCGTCCATCAGTGGATAGCCAGATAAAGAAGATGTGATCATTCTCTCTCTCTCTCTTTCACACACACACACACACACACACACACACACACACATGCACACACAATTATTATTCAACCATGGAAGAGAAAAACATCCTGCTTATTTGTGACGACTTGGATGGACCTTGAGCACATTATGCTCAGTGAGAGAAGTCAGAGGGAGACAAATACTGTATGGTATCACATATAGTGGAATTTTTAAAAAGTCACACTTCTAAAAAAAAAAAAAGAAGTCACACTTATAAACAGTAGAATTGGTTACCAGGGGCAGGGGTATAGGGAATTTAGAAAGATACACTGTTTAAGGTACAAATCTGCAACCAGTAGATAAAGCCTTAAGCTCTAATGCACATCACAGTGATTATAGACAGCAATACTATATTATAAAGTTCAAAGTGGCTAAAATATTAGATCTTAATTTTTCCTACCACACAAGAAACTTCTGTGACGTGATAGAAGTATTAGGAAAAATCAGGATGGTAATCATATTGCAACGTATAACTGTATCAAATCAACATGTTCTATACCTTAAATTTATACAATTATGTCAATTCTGTTACAATTTAAAAAATACGAAAGAAAACACCCCTCACCAGAAAAAGCAATGAATTGTATAAACATAGTATACCCTAGACCTACCTGCTTAAGATAATTTTCTGTGTTGATGAAAATGTCCTTGACCTGAATTGATAGCCACCAGCCAGAATTGAATGTTTGAATTGTGGCTAGTGGCACTAAGTACAAAAATTTTAACTTGAGATTTAATTATCTAGAAAAAGTTAGTGAGTAATGATAGAGTTGATGTGTTCATTTCCGAAAATAGGTAGCTGGTGGATTTAAAAATAGCACAGAATCTTTAATTATAAAATCTGGGTAAAAGACAGCATGGTTTCTAAAGAAAGAAACATAACATAGGTAATTTTACTTTTTTTGAGTACAATCAATACATATGATAAGAGACATTAGTTTATATTTTGCTTTAACTTTCTCACCAGTGCTGAAATGTTTTCACATCCAAAGGCCAAACATTTTTAAATCATCATGTAGTTAGGGTAACTTTTTATTAATGGTCTAAAAATTAATGATGTGAAAGGAAATGCCACTGAATATTCAAACCTTTTTTAGGACTCTATATTTACATCCTATTGACATGTGTAAGGTGTTTACTTTCAGAAGATTAAAAAAAATTAACTCTACCTATGCTTTCCCCTATTAGCATTTATAAATTCTATCCTGTTTATAAACACTGAATTGCTTACTGCCTAGTGTAAAAAAAACCCTACAGAATAAGATGTTCTTGTATTTCCATTATCCAGCCTTAAGTCCATTCCTTTTTTGCTTCCTCTACATCTTTCTTTCTCCCATGCTTTTTGGAACTTATCAAGCCTTTTACTTAAGTAATTAATATTTATATGTTTAATTTGTAAATATTAGTAGAAATTAAATTCATGTTAAGAGAAAATAATATGCTCAGAATCATCTGTTAATACACAATTGTTTAAGCATATTAAAGTAATCAAAGTGTTCTCTATACCCACTTTATGTACTCAGAATCTATTTTATGAGCTATTAATGCACCAACTGGAGGGTTTTAATTTGTCAATATTTCAAGTTAAGAAAGTACTTCAGTTCTCTCTTGACATTATAGTACAGTAACTTTGTGCTTGTCATTGAAAACTCAATTTGATTTCTCATAAGAGCATTCTGTTGATATTTAGATTGTATCAACAGGATTAAAAATGTTAGATCTATAATGCATATATGGTATATGACATTTCTCTAATTCATTTATTTTTCCATTAAATCATTTTTTTTCTCTAGGGTTTTATATTTTCAAAGGAACATGTTCTTTTAACTTTTCAATCATTTATAAACTTTTTATATCTCATGGTTCAGAATGTTAGACTTTATTTTTATTTTGGAACTCTCTCTAGTTTTAATTCTTCTGAAAATAACAGCAAAATCTAGCTAGATGGAAGAAAAGTTGGCAGCTATAATAAAGTATGTGCTTCAGATTTGCAATAAGTCTATTTCTTTAATATCAAGATCATGTACTGAATTTTCAGTGAATCATGAATATAAAAAAAATCATGAATATATCATATATCATGAATATAAAAAAAATCCCTTTGCTCTCGGTTAAAAAAATATCAAATTATATGCATCCCTGTGTCTTTTCAATTTTTAAAAAGACAGCAGGTGATTTTCTTAAAGATTGTATTATGTCTGTAGAGCTGTCTACATTTCTCTAAAGAATCTAAATACTGACCTAACCCGGAAAGGCACAAATTGAAGCAGGCCTAATATTTATTCAGCTACACTGCACAATCCTTCTATTCAGTCAGATTTTTGCAAGAAGTATTTTAGCAAAACACACTTGCAGATCACATTTTTAAACATTCATTACTTCCTTAATATTATTGAAATTATTTGTTGTGTCAAGTTAATTCACTTCATACTACACATGTATGACTATTTAGATATCCATCCTCGTTTCTCTCTAAACTCACAAACACTTGGATAATACTTATTCCAGGGATGCCTATCTTTCTGGGAAGTTATTGTGCTCATCTAATTATACAGAAATTCATCCATGAGGTTCCAACTTAGTGAAATAAATGAGAACATATGGAATCACAGGTGTTTGGTTCTCCATGAATGAATTATACCTACATCATGCATTAACTGTACAAAGAAGCTATTTTTGCCACACTCAGGGCTGGTCTAAAGCTTGTATGAGAACTATATCACACAGTTCTACTTCTGGTCTATAGAAATTTTGTTCACTGTAAAAGTAGTATTGGAAGAAATTGCGGGGGGAGGGATCTTGTAAATTATAAAAATAATTTTATGTTGAAATGTAACAAAATATAAAACTCCATGAGAGTAGTGAATTCATATGTTCTTGATTCATGGTTCATTTTACTTTGCTAGAGGTTAATATTAAAGTACTTTCATTTAGACACAAAAGGAATCAGTTGTAGAAAAAAGTGACAATGTACAAGAGCCCAGCTTCCCCAATCCCCCACGAAGATCAGTGATTGGACAGTTATTCATAAATAAAAGTAGCTCCAGAAGACCTTTTTTTTAAAAAAAGACTTTATTTATTTATTTATGAGAGACACATAGAGAGAGGCATAGAGACAAGTAGGCTCCCTGTGGGGAGATCAATGCATCACTCGATCCCAGAATCCTGAGATCATGACATAAGCCGAAGGCAGACACTCAGCTACTGAGCCTCCCAGGTGCCCCAGCTCCAGAAGACCTTGAAAGCACATTTGGGAAATTTTTACCACACCATGGAAAAAACAAACCTGAGAACAATTATACAAGAAGCAAAGGAAGACTCTATTTGGCCTGCATCATCATATTCCCCAAACTGGCATTGTTTTCTGCCAAGAAGCATCTTCTGAGCTCTCAAGAGTTCTCACCAGGAAAGGAAGAATGGGTGACCAATGAGCCTCCTTGGGCATTATATTTTGGTTTTCTACCACCCACACTGTAAAAGCTGATACCTATAAAGTGGGTTAAGAATAAACAAGAGGAAAAAAAAAGGGAAAAAAAAGTGAAAAAAAATAAAAGAAACAGAAAAAGAAAAGAAGAAAAAAAAAGGAACAAACAAGAAAAGCAGAGAAGCAGAGACTATTATTAGCAGATAGGCCGAGGTAACATTGATGGGTCACAGAGATCTGTTCTGCAAAT
Organism: Canis lupus dingo; assembly: GCF_003254725.2. Lineage (NCBI taxonomy): Eukaryota > Metazoa > Chordata > Mammalia > Carnivora > Canidae > Canis > Canis lupus. The sequence continues at coordinate 15,267,711 of NC_064256.1, read as the reverse complement.
GAGCTCAGCAGCTTCAGCTACTGACAAATTCACCAGCCAATACAAACTGTGGATTGCCCTCAGATCTTGCCAATTGTTGGCCCACAGATATTTGTGTTTGCTAATACCAGATACTTCAGTCCTTCACTGACACTCCCACTGTGCACCTGCATATTCTCAGCCTGACCCTCATCACCATCCACCATTAGAGTGTGCATGCCCAGAGGGAAAGTGTGCAACAGAGGAGATCACATTGACAGTGTGGGTCCCTACAACTTCTCACAGGACCAGATCAGGTCCTTTCTTCTGTCACTGGCTGGCCACAGTGTGACAACATTCAATTAGCCCATGTCTCCATCTGTGTACCTGCATACTCCCCAGTATGACTCCTGTCACTGGTCTTCGCTGCATTGTGCACACTCAGGGTTAGAGTGTAAAACCACAGGAGAGCACACTGACAGCTAGGGCCTCCACAGATACCAGTGAGTCCGCAGTTGGTCCCAGCCTTGTTACCTTCCCCAACCTCCATCACTGTAGTGTGTCTATAACTGGCCTCTCTCACTACCTAGGCACTTATAGCTGGCCACTTCAGCTAACTGTGTAAAAACTACTGGCTCTGGCCACCACTGTTCCCTGCCCTGGCTCCTAGTTATTGGACTTGAGGGCACTACTTAGGACCAAACAACCTTTGAAGCTTTTGTGTACTCTTCATGGTGCTTGACAAGTACAACATAATTGTCAATATTGTGGGCCCTGATGGCTTCAGCTGAAGAGACATCATGCTTCCCCTGCAATGGCATGCTCCACAGCCAGACCCAGGGTCACAGCATGATACAGCATCTTCAGGGGAAAGACTCCCATTACCCAAATCAGTCCATAAATCTGGAAGAGGTGGGTGTTTATTCAAATGTGCAGACATCTACACAAGGCTCAGGGACTTCAAAAAATCAAGGGAACATATCCATGAAAGGAATACAGTAAACCTCTAGTAACTGACCTCTAAGAAATGGAAATAAAAAAATTCAAAGTAATTATTATACAGATACCCATACTATTACAAAAGAATATAAACAATTTAACATCAAAAATAGAACTTTGAGAAAGAAAACAGAAAAAAAAGAACCTAGCAAATTTTTGAGCTGAAGAATACAATGATTGAACTGAAGAATTCAACAGAGAGCTTAATAGAAGTCTTGAATAAGCAAAAGTATCATCAAAATAAATAATATATGTATACTGAAGTCCCAGAAAGAGAATAGAGACACAAAGGTAGAAAGCTTATTTAAAGAAATAATGGCTGAGAACTTCTTAAACTAGAGGAGATTTTTGGACACCTAACTTCATGAAGTTAATAGGTCACCTTAAATTTTGAAACCAAAACCTTTTTCTCCAAGACACATAATAATAATAAAACTGTCTGACTAAAGAAAAAAACATTTTAAAAGCAGCAAGAGAAAAACAAATTCTCATAGAAGGAAACCCCAATGAGGTTACCAGCAGATTTCTCAGCAGAAGTCTGGAAGAAAAATGACATTATGTATTCCAAGAACTAAAGAAATTGCCAACTAAAAATATTTTACCAAAGTTGTCCTTTAGAATTAAAAAAAGAAATAAAGACTTTACCTAATAAGCAAAAGCTAAGGGAATCCATCTCTACTAACCTGCCTTAAAATAAATGTTAAAATAAGTTCTTCAAGCTGAAGCAAAATATCACTAATTAGTACTATGTAAACACATGAAAATATGCAACACTGGTAAAGGTAAGTATATAGTTAGGTTCAGAATACTTTAACTGTAATATAGTGATATGCTAACTACTTAACTCCACAATAAAAGCTAAAGGACAAAAGTATTAAATACAGGGATAGCTTAAGTAATTTGTAAATGGATACACAGTAAAAACTATGTAAATGGTGACATCAAAAACAAATGAGAGAAAAGTAAAAGGGGAGAGTTTTGTTTTCAATAAAAATTAAATTGTTATCTGCATAAAATAGATATATGTATGATTATATATAATACATAAAATATATACACTATAATTACACGTATGATTTTTTTCTTCAAGCCTCTTGGGAACTACAAAGAAAAATCTACAATACATACATGAAAGATAAAGAAAAGATGAAAGCATACAATATCATGTATCATTATGTTACAAAGGAAAGCAGCAGGGGACTGAGGGTGGGGAAGAACCACAAAACACCCAGAAAACAATGAAAAAGATGGGTTTAGTAAGTTTTTAAATGTCAAAAATAATCTAAATATAAATGGATTGAATTCTCCAATCAAAAGATACAGAGTGGCTGGATGGATTTAAAAATAAATAAATAAAATACCCAACTATGTGCCATCTAGAAGACTCACTTCAGCTTAAGGATATATACAGGTTAAAAGTGAAGGGATGGAAAAAGATATTCCATGAAAGTCCAAACCAAAATAAAGCGAGGGTGGCTATCCTTTTATCAGACAAATATACTGTAAATAAGAAACAGTGAAAAGAGAAAATAAAGTCATTATATAATAATTAAAATGTCAATTCATGAAGAACATATAACAATTATAAATACATATACACCCAACATTAGAACACCTAAATTTATTTTTATTTTTTATTTTTTAAAGATTTATTTATTTATTTTTATCCATGATAGACACAGAGAAAGAGAGAGAGAGGCAGAGACACAGGAGGTGGGAGAGGCAGGCCCCATGCAGGGAGCCCGACACTGGGACTCGATCCGGGGACTCCAGGATCGCACCCTGGGCCAAAGGAAGGTGGCCAACTGTTGAGCCACCCAGGGATCCCCGAACACCTAAATTTATTAAGCAAATATTAAGAGATCTGAAGGGAGAAATAACAATATAATAATAATAATAATAATAATAATAATAATAATAATAATGAACTTCAATAGCCTACTTTCAGCAATGGATAGGTCACACAGACAGAAAATCAAGAAAGAAGCACTGGACTTCAACCACTTATTTGTCCAAATGGACCTAACAGACAATTACAGAACACTCTGTCCAATACTAGTAGTAGCATACCCATTCTCCTCAAGCGCACATAAGGCATTATATAAGATAGATCACAGGACAGGTCACAAAACGCCTTGGCAAATTTTTAAAGACTGAAGTAATACCAAATATTTTTTCTGACCACAATGTTATGAAACTAGAAGCCAATAACAGGAGGAAAGCTGGATAATTCACAGTGTGTGGAGATTAAACAACGCACTCATAAATAATCAATGGATCAAATAAGAAATCAAAAGGGAAATCAAGAAATACCTTTAGTCAAGTGAAAATGGAAACATACCATATCAAAACTTATGGGATGCTGCAATAGAAGTTCTAATAGGGGAATTTATAAACCCCTACATTAAGAAACCAGAAAGATCACAAATAAACAACCTTACTTTACACCTCAACGAACTGGCAAATAAAGAATAAACTAAGCTCGAACTTAGTAGAAGGAAGTAAATAGAGTTCTGAGCAGAAATAAATGCTATAGAGTCCAGAATAAAAAAAGGATTGATAAAACTAAGAGCTAGTTTTTGAAAAAAAAAAAAAAAAAAAGCAAAAGTAACAAAACGTTAGCTCAACTAAGAAAAAAGAGAGCACTCAAACTCAGAAATGAAAGAAGAGACATTACAATTGATAATAATGAAATACAAAGGAGCATGAGATAGATTGCTATGAAGATATGTATACCAACAAAGGGGATACCCTAGATGAAATAGGATATTCCTAGAAACCTAACCTACTAATACCAAATAATAAAGACATAGAAATCTGAATATATCAATTACTAGTAAGATTGAATCAGTAATCAAAAACCACTCAACATAAAAGAGCCCCAGGAAAATTGCTTCACTGATGGATTCTATCAAACTTTAATTTTTTAAAAGGCTTTATTTAGTTATCCAATGAGAGACACACAGAGGGAGAGAGAGAGAGAGGCAGAGACATAGGGAGAGGAAGAAGCAGGCCTCACGCAGGGAGCCTGATGTGGGACTCAATCCCAGGACCCCAGGATCACGCCCTTGGCCAAAGGCAGGCACTAAACCACTGAGTCACTCAGGCATCCCTCTATCAAACTTTTAAATAATCTAGCCAATCTTCTCAAAATCTTCCAAAAAAAAGGAAGAACAAGAGACATTCCCAAACATATTTTACATGGCTAGCATTACCCTGATACCAAAACCAGATACAGATACCACAAGAAAAAGTATTACTGATGAATATCAATGAAAAGATTTTCAACAAAATATTAGCAAATCAAATTCAGCAGCCTATTAACTATAATTCACCATGATCAAGTGAGATTTATGCTTAGGTTACAAGGATAGCTCAAAACACACAAATCGTGGGATGCCTGGGTGGCTCAGTCCTAGACAGAGCCATCAGTTAAGAAATAAAAGGCTTCCAAATAGGAAAATAACAGTAAAATCATCTTTGTTTTTAAATTATATGATCTCTATAAAGAAAATCCTAAAGAAGCCACCAAAAACCAGTTGAAACTAATCAATAAATTTAGCCAAGTTGCAGGATATAAAATTAACATGCAGAAATCAATTGTATTTCTAGACACTAACAACTGAAAAAATAATTTCAATTCACTATAGCATCATCAATGAAATGTATAAGAATAAATTTAACCAAGAAAATGAACTGTACAATGAAAATGATAAGACACTAATGAAAGAAATTGAAGAATACACAATAAGAAGATATCCCTTATTCATAATTTGTTAGAATTAATATTGTCAAAATGCCCATACAACACAAAGCCATCTATCTATGGATTCAATGAAATCCTTAGCAAGATTCAAATGGCATTGTTTTCACAGAATGTTTTCTTAAAGGTTTTATTTATTCATTTGAGAGAGAGTGAGAGCCAGAGAGATCACAGAGGGAGAAGGAGAAGCAGACTTGCCACTCTATCCCAGGACGGTGGGATCATGACATGAGCCAAAGGCAGACACTTAACTGACTGAACACCCAAGTGCTCATTTTTTTTCACAGAATTTGAAAAAGAAATCTTAGTATTTGTAGGGAGCTAGAAATGACTCCTCCCAAGTAGTCAAAGCTATCCTGAGAAATAAGAGCAAAGCCAAAGACACCACATTTTCTGATTCCAAACTATACTACAAAGCTATAGTAATTAAAATAGTATGGTATTGGCATAAAATAGACACATAATCAAATGAAACAGAATTAGGAGCCCAGAAATAGACCCTCACATATAAGGTCAACTAATATTTGACAAAGGAGTCAAATACCCTTAATGGGGAAAAGATAGTCTTTTCCATAAATGGTGTTGGAAAAATTGACTAACCACATGCCAAAGAATGAAATTGGATCTCTATCTTACACAGCTCACTAAAATGAATTAAAGTCTTAAATTTAAGTCCTGAAACCATAAAATTCATAGAAGAAAATATAGGGAAAATGTTCCTTGACATTGTTCTCAGCAGCAATTATCTGAATATGATACCAAAAACACAAGCACCAAAAACAAAATAAGTGAGACTACATCAAACTGAAAACCTTCTACCCAGCAAAGGAAATGGAAAGGTAATTTGCAGAATGAAACAATATATTGGTAAATCATGTATTTGATAAAAGGTTAATATCCAAAATATAAAGAACTCCTATACTTTAATAGCAAAGAAATCCAATAACCAGTTAAAAAATGGGCAGAAGAACTAAATAGACATTTTTCTGAAGAAAATATGCAAATGGCCAAGACCTACATAAAAAGATGCTTAACATCACTAATTATCAGGGAAATCTAATCAAAACCACAATGAGATATCACCTCAAATCTGTTAGAATGACTTATCAAAGAGATGAAATAACAAGTGTTGGTGAGGGTGTGAAGAAAAGGGAAACTTTACACTGATGGTGGGAATGAAAATTGGCATAGCCTCTTTGGAAGTCAGCATGGAGTCCTCCCCCCCAAAAAAGATAGAACTACCATAGGGTCCAACAGTCTCACTTCTGGATATATGGATATATATATAAAACCAAATCAGTATCTCAAAGAGATCTCTGCACTCTCATGTTCATTGGAGCATTGTTTACAATATGAAACAATGAAAATATGAAAATATGAAAACTTGTGTCAGTGTAGGGATACATAAATAATATGTGATATATACATGTACATACATACACACATGTACAAAGACACAATAGAATATTTTCCAGCCATGAGGAAGAAGGAAATCCTGCCTCTTATGGCAAAATGGATGGACTCTGGAGACAGCATACAAGTGAATGACAGTGCAAGTGAAATAAGCCAGAGAGAAAAAGACCAATACTGCATGGTATCACTTACATACTGAATCTAAAAAAGGCCAAGCTTATTAAAACAAAAACAAAAACAAAAACAAAAACAAAAAAAAACTAGAATTATGGTGGCCAGGGGCTGAGGTCAGTCAAAGGGTACAAACATCCAGCTACACAATGAATAACTTTTGGGGATCTAATGTTCAGCACGGTAATTACAGTTAATAATACTATATCATATACTTGAATATTGCTAAAAAAGTATGATCTCACACATGAAAATATTTTCAACATCTCTCATCATCAGGGAAATACAAATCAAAACTACAAAAAGATAACACCTCACACCAGTCAGAATGGCTAAAATTAACAACACAAGAAACAACAGGTGTTGATGAGGAGGCAGAGAAGGGGGAGCCCTCTTACCACTGTTGATGGGAATGCAAACTGGTACAGCCACTTTGGAAGACAGTAGAGGTTCCTCAAACAGTTAAAAATAAAACTATTCTATGATCCAGCAATTGCAGTACTAGGGACGAATAAATACAAAAATATTAATTTAAAGGGATATATTCACCACAATGTTTTTAGCAGCATTATCAACAATAGCCAAATTATGAAAAGAGCCTTGATGAATGAGTAAAGAAGATGTGGTATATATACATATATCTAATGGAATATCACTCAGTCATAAAAAATGAAATCTTGGCATTTGCATCAACGTGGATAGAACTAGAGACTGTTATGCTAGGTGAAATAAGTCAGTCAAAGACATACCATATGATTTCACTCATAGGTGGAATTTAAGAAAAAAAAAACAAATTATCATTGGGGAAAAAAATGGGAAAGCCAGGAACAGATTCTTAATATAGAGATTAAACTAATGGTTACCAGAGGGAGGCAGGTGAGGGAATGTGTTAAATAGGTGATGGAGATTAAGGAGGGCACTTATTATGAGCAATACCTGGTATTTTATGAACTGTGGAATCACTTTATTATACACATGAAACTAATATACACTGTATGCTAAATAAATGGGATTTATATAAAACTTTTTTATAATTTTAAATGGATGAAATAATTTTAAATGAAAAAAAAAAGGTAGTATGATCTTAAATGTCCTCACTACAAAACAAAATGATAACTTTATGATAGAATAGAGGTGTTAGTTAATGCTATGCTGGCAATTATTTTACAGTATAGAAATGTATTAAATCAACACTTTATACATCTTAAACTTATGAAATGTTATGTATCAATTATATCTCAAGAAAGCAGGGGAAGGGGCTGGGAAAACAAAGGAAAAGCAAAAGAAAGCATAAAGCATAATTTCTTAATAAGATCTACTACTATCAATTGTTAGAAATATTCATCTTTCCAAAGTAATTTCAAATTTATGGAAAAGTTTCTAGAAAAGACTATGAAATTGTATATGGCCTTCAACTACATTAACTATCTGTTAAGCTTTTCCCCTATGTTTTATTTTATCTCTCCATGTATAATTGAATGTTTTTCTCTGAACCATTGGAGAATAAGTTCACATAGGCATTAGGAGAATAAATGTCCACATAGGACATTTCATTACCCTGATAAATTATTATATATTTCACAAGAAAAAAAACGTTATTCTCTTCCATAATCATTATGCCATGATCAAAATCAGGAAATTATCATTGAATGATAATACCATCTAAACTGTTGACCTTATTGATATTAAACCAAACTATCCCAGTAACATCTAAATAAAGCAAAGAAAGAGAAAGAAAGAAAGAAGAAAGAAAGAAAGAAAGAAAGAAAGAAAGAAAGAAAGAAAGAAAGAAAGAAAGAAAGAAAGAAAGAAGAAAGAAAGAAAAGAAAAAGAATAGTTATTTTGGCCCAGGGTCTGTGATTCACTTATTGTCATGCCCCTTTAGATCTGTTTAATATAGAAAAGTTTCTCGGGATCCCTGAGTGGCGCAGCGGTTTGGCGCCTGCCTTTGGCCCAGGGCGCGATCCTGGAGACCCCGGATCTGAATCCCACGTCGGGCTCCCAGTGCATGGAGCCTGCTTCTCCCTCTGCCTCTCTCTCTCTCTCTCTCTGTGACTATCATAAAGAAATAAAAATTAAAAAAAAAAAAGTTTCTCAGTTGGTCTGGTTTTTTTTGGTCTTTCCCATCTTTGATGATTTTGAAGAGGCAGCCAGTTATTTTGATAGAATGTCCAATAATTGGATTTGTTAACCATTCCTAATGATCAGAATCAGGTGATTCATATATGGCAAAATTATCACAGAAGCAGTTGTGTCCTTTTCAGTGCCTCTTGTCAGGAGGCACTTATCTTAATCCTGTTTATGACAACTTTAATCACATAGTTGAGGTGGTATCTTGCAGCTGTTTCTATTTTTGCTTTTGGAACTTATAAGCATTTCTTGGGGAGATATTTTCAGACTGTAACTTGTTCCTCATCAAACTTTTACTGTTAGTTTTAGTATTAATTTAGGATCATTTTCTGAATAAATTACTGTGTTGATTGCCAAAATGTGAATCATTTCTTCTACATTTATGAGTTATTATTCCCCTGGAGGGAGAGACAGTAGGCAGGGAGAGGGAGAGAGAATATATATACACATACTAACTAGAATTCCATATTTGTTCAAATACTTTTTAATGTTTGGTGTTAGGATAAATAGTCAAGACCTGTATTCCAAATGTACTTGTCTTCACAGTTCTGCTTTCAGTAATGATGTAGAATGTTGTAAGATTCCACACCACTATATGTAAGATCTGTAATCTATGCAATCAAATACTTTTAAAGCTCATTAGCAGGATACTAACACAAAATAGTAAATTTAACTAAATTTCAAAGAAAATAAGACCCCTGAGGGTAGAGAAAGAGCATATAAATGGTGTCTCCATTAAACAGAGCATTTAAGGAAGAAGTAACATATATAAAAGTTAAGCAGGGGGAAAAAAGTAAAAGCTTAATAAATTCTTAAATGTCAAATGTGAGCCTGCCTGGCAACTGAAAATCACCAGGAGGGCAGCCTGGGTGGCTCAGCGGTTTAGTGTCGCCTTCGGCCCAGGGCCTGATCCTGGAGACAGGGGATCGAGTCCCACGTCGGGCTCCCTGCATGGAGCCTGCTTCTCCCTCTGCCTGTGTCTCTCTGCCTCTGTCTCTGTGTCTCTCAAAAATAAATAAAATCTTAAAAAAGAAAAAGAAAATCACCAGGAGTTCCAGACACAATGATTTAGCACCTATTTGACAGTTTTTTAGGAAGCCTCACAAGGAAAATTAGGGACAGAAAAGAGAATGAAGTGGCTTGCCTAGTGACACAGACATGCACAAAGTGCTTAGGTGATGTTGGATGATAGGCCAAAACTTCTTTGGTACCTTGAACCTTTGTCTTATGTGAAGTAGGGGGAAGAAAGATTATTGTAGAAGGAGTGACAACAAACCCTCTTCTTCTCTTCTCTCCTCTCACTTGAGGATACATGTAAGCAAATAACTTCCACTGTGTAAAGGTCAGGAACCTTCTTGTACCTATGATTTTCTGATAATGCAATTCAGAGTTCTGCTACCACTGAAGAAAGAGCAAGAAACTCTTATGTCCAAAGTCATCAAAGGGAAAAGTTAAGGAATGCTGAGCAAACATTAGTCCTAGGGCTCAGGTGTGCAAGATATGATGAAGCATGAAGATAGTACAGACAATTTTAGATTCTCACAATGAAACTTTTCATGAGCCAAGTACAAAGCAATGGTAGTCCACCTATGGAAGAGACCTAAGAGGTTGGAGACCCTCTAGAGAGGGTCAGAAAGATGTCAGGATAGGAAGACCCGGAGCTCACCTTGTCGCAAGGACACACAAGTGTAGCAGCCACATTTGTACAACTAACCTTGAAAATGACCCAAAGACTGGCAGAACAAACCTTCTGTAGTTAATCATAGAGTGGAAGCCACATTAAAAGGGTAGGAGAGGCAGATACTAAAACCCCTGGTGAGACTAATCACCAATGGGACACTGCAAGCGTGGAGAAGCCAGAGGATCACTGCACTGCCAAGACCACTCCCCACATTAGATTTTGAAAGCCAGTGGTGCTTAGATTCATGAGCTTTTACAATCAGTGGAGATGGGACAGGCTGGGTGGCTCAGCAGTTTGGCGCCGCCTTTAGCCCAGGGCATGATCCTGGTGACCCGGATCAAGTCCCACGTCGGGCTCCTTGCATGGAGCCTGCTTCTCCCTCTGCCTGTGTCTCTGCCTCTCTCTCTGTGTCTCTCACGAATAAATAAATAAAATCTTAAAAAAAAAAAAAAAAAGAATCAGTGGAGATTAACTCTGGACATTTCAAAATCAGCAGGCTTAGCTCCAGGAAAGATGGAGGGCAACAGGAAACTGAGTCCTGACCCTTAGAGAGGCAGCATCATAACTCAGCTGAGATACAGCATAGAAGAAGCAGTTTGAAAATCACTTGAGTTATATGTGAAGGAGAGTTATTTACTCATATCAGGAAAGTGTTTTAGAGGGGCAGAGAATTCAGAAGACTTCACCAAAAACAAAAATACTGACAGGCAACATTTCTTTTTCCCCTTGTCTCAGCCAGATAGTGGGAGACTTGTGTGGACCAACAGGAACCCCCCTCCATCTGTTACTAGTACTGAGTACTCTTCCCATGTTCCTATGTGGATCTTCCCCATCCAACCTGCCTTGACACACCCTGAAAGCAGTCCAAATTGGGACCAGTACACTCCAAAGTGCCTCTTGCCAGAGGAAAGGGGAAGATAACCACACCCACCAGTGCAACCAGCTGTCCTAACAGCCTAGTTTCTTAGCTGGCCACTTAGGGAGAGTATGCTGACATTCAGTAACCCTGCAGCCCTGGAAAACAGACTGAATGCAGATTTCTGGTCTGATAATCAACTCTGCCCACTGATGAAAGCCTCTGAGGGAGACTTACAGGGAAAATACACAGCCATTTGAGGTAAATGCTTCTATAGCAGATGGACTGAGTGCACACAAGCAGCAGACTGCTGATATTGCCTACCTACAAGCTCATGGCAGCTTCAGACAGGCTCCTTAACAGTGCAGGAACCAAACTCTTCCCAATGCAACCATAGTAGGTTAACTGCTGAAAGTAAATGCAGTTTAGCCACAATTAAGTAGGCAGCCCACACAGGAGATACCATGGAAGTACCTGGTTCTGTGACCAGAAATCACAGCCCTCCAGAGCACCACAGGACTTCTTCCTCATAAGATGACTACTTTTATTTATTTTTATTTTTTTATTTTTCTTTTTTTCTTTTTCTTTTTTCTTTTTTCTTTTTTTTTTAATTTATTTTTATTGGTGTTCAATTTACTAACATACAGAATAACCCCCAGTGCCCGTCACCCATTCACTCCCACCCCCCGCCCTCCTCCCCTTCTACCACCCCTAGTTCGTTTCCCAGAGTTAGCAGTCTTTACGTTCTGTCTCCCTTTCTGATATTTCCCACACATTTCTTCTCCCTTCCCTTATATTCCCTTTCACTATTATTTATATTCCCCAAATGAATGAGAACATATAATGTTTGTCCTTCTCCGATTGACTTACTTCACTCAGCATAATGATAACTACTTTTAGACCAAGAGGTGTAGCTGATTTTTAATACATTGAAACAAATACAGAGAGTTAGTTAAAACAAAAATAGGAATATATCCCAAATTAAAAAAAAGACAAAATCATAGCAAAAGACACAAATGGAACAGAGATCAACAATATGCTTGATAAAGAATTCAAAGTAGTGCTCATAAAGATACTCACTGAACTTGAAAAAGAGTAGATGATCTCATTGAGACCTTCAACAAACTGATAGAAAATGTAATAAAGAAACAGAATTGAAGAACTCAGTGACAAAAAAATACACCAGAGGGAATCAACATCAGATTAGAGAACGCAGAAAAACTTCAGTGATCTGGAAGATAGGGTAATAGCAAGTAACCAAGTTGAACAGAAAAAACTATAAAAAATGAGAATAGGTTAAGGTAACTCAGTGATATCATAAATCATAACATCTGCATTACATAAATCCTTAAAGAAGAAGAGAGGGGGAGAGGGCAGAAGACTTATTTGAAAAATTAATAGCTGAAAACATTTCTAAGTTGGGGAAAGAAATAAACATACAGATCTAGACCTCACAGGGAGCCTTAAATAAGACTAACCAATGGAGGGCCACATCAAGATACATAATAATTAAAATGCCAAAAAGTGATAAATAGAGTGTTAAAAAGCAGCAAAGAGAAAAAAGGGTAAATAGAAAAATCTCTATAAGGCGATGAGCTAATTTTTCAGCAGAAAATTTATGGGCCAGAAGAGAGTGGCATGATATATCCAAAGCATTGAAAAGTTTAAACAACAACAACAACAACAAAACCCAAATCCAAATACTCTACCTAGCAATTTTTCAGCAGAAAATTTATGGGCCAGAAGAGAGTGGCATGATATATCCAAAGCATTGAAAAGTTTAAACAACAACAACAACAACAACAAAACCCAAATCCAAATACTCTACCTAGCAAGACTATCCTTCAGAACATAAGGAGAAATAGAGTTTCCCAGAAAAACCAAAGTTTAAAAAGTTCATCACCACTAAACCACTCTTACAAGATATGTTACAGGGCATTATTTGAGTGAAAAGGCCATAACTACAAATGAGAAAATAATGCAAGAAAAAAACTTTGCTGGCAAATGCAAACATATAGTAAAGGTAGTAGATTAACCATTTATAAAACCAGTATGTAACCAGGTTAGTTACACAAAAGCAGCAAAATTAATTATATCTATAAATATCAGTCAAGAGATCACAAAATAAAAGGATGTAGACTAGGACATTATAGACATAAAATGTGGGATGGGGGAGTAAAACAATGCTTTTAGCATGTAAACTTAAGCAACCATCAAATTAATATAGGCTGCAATACACAAAGAATGTTATCTATGAACCTAATGGTAACAAATCAAAAATCTGTACTAGATACACAAAAAGAAAGAAATCAAATATAACATTAAAGAAAGCCATCAAGCCACAAACCAAGAGTAAGAGAAGAAAGGAACAAGGAAGAACTACAAAATAACCAGAAAACAATTTAAAAAAACAGCAATTGGTACATATCTCTCAATAATTATTTTAAACATAAATGGACTAACGCTTCAATTTAAAAAATAGGATGACTGAAAAAATTAAAAAACATGATCCATCTATAGGAGACTCACTTTATTTTTTTAATTTTTTATGATAGTCACAGAGAGAGAGAGAGAGAGAGAGGCAGAGACATAGGCAGAGGGAGAAGCAGGCTCCATGCACCAGGAGCCTGACGTGGGATTCAATCCCGGGTCTCCAGGATCACGCCCTAGACCAAAGGCAGGCACCAAACCGCTGCACCACCCAGGGCTCCCAGGAGACTCATGCAGGTTGAAAGTAAATAGATGGGAAAATATTTACCATGCAGCTGGAAAAAATACTGGGATAGCAATACTTATATCAGGCAAAATAGACTTTAAACAAAGCCTGTAAAACAAAGAGGCAAAGAAAGGCACTACAGAATGATAAAGGGAGCAGTCCAAAAAGAGAATGGAACAATTGGAAATATCTATGCACCTAACATGGGAACACTTAAATACATAAAGTAGATATTAACAGACATAATGGGAGAAATTGGCAACCATACAATTATAGTAGAAGACTTTAACACCTCACCTACATCAATGTATAGATCATACAGAGAATATCAACAAGCTAACAGTAGTTTTCAATGACTCATTAGACTACATGGATCTAACAGATAGATACAGATCATTCTATTCCAAAACAGCAGAATACAATACATTCTTTAAATTGCACATGAAATAGATCATATTGAGCCACATAGATCCAGGATAGATCATGTTAGGCCACAAAACAAAACTCGATAAATTCAAGAAGATTGTGGTCAGAAAAGAAGCTTCATATGTTTTCAATGTTATAAGACTAGGTATCAACTACAAGAAAAGATCTGGAAAGAACACATACATAAAGGCTAAACAACATGCTACTAAACAACAATTGAGATCAATTGAGAAATCAAAGAGGAGATTAAAAAATACAAGGGCTAATTGAAGATGGAAACACAATGGTCTGAAATCTTTGGAATGCAATAAAATCAGTTGTAAGAGGGAAGTTTATATTAATTCAGGCCTACCTCAAAAAATAAGTAAATCTCAAGTAAGTAACCTAACCTTACACCTTATAGGAGCTATAAAAAAAGAACAAAGAATGCCATATATAGAAAACTCAGAGCTAACATACTCAATGTAAAAAAATTGAGAGCTTTTCTTCTAAGATCAGGAACAAGACAAAGATTTTTTTACTCAACACTTTTACTTAACATAGCACTGAAAGTCCTAACTATACCAATCAGAGAATGAAAAGAACTAAAAGACATTCAGATTGGTAGGGAAGAATAAAACTGTCAGTATTTGCAGATGACATGGTACCATATACAGTAAACCATAACAATTCCACCAAAAAACTATTAGAATTGATAAATGAATTCAGTAAAGGTGCAGGATATAAAGTTAATACAGAAATCTGTTGCATTTCCATACACTAAGAATGTAGTAGCAGAAAGAGAAATTAATAAAGCAAGCCCACTTATAATTGCAACAAAAAGAATAAAATACCTAGGATTAAAAACAGAGAAGAAACTGGTGGCTGCCAGAGGGGTGGCAGTTGGGAGGATGGGTATAGATTAAAGGGATTAAGAGGTACAAACTTCCTGTTATAAATTAAATGTCACAAAGATGAAAAATACAGCATAGGGAATATAATCAGTAAGATTGTAATAATACTGTTTGGTGACAGATGGTAACTACTCTTATTGTGGTAAGCACTGAATAATATCTAGAATTATTGAATCATTATGTTATATACCTGCAATTTATATAATACTGTATGTTAACTGTACTTCGGTAAAAAGGGAATACTAAGACTCTTTTTGGATCAGATATGCTTAGCCCATTGATAGCTGAAGTTTCAGCTGGAATAGAAAGGCAAAACATTCCTGTATCCCAAGACTCAAATAGTAACAAAGTAGAAACAGTCCACTGTTGGAGAAATTAGAAGTGCATTATTCTAAAGGAAACTATAACAAAAAGGAAACCTAAATCCAGACCAACTAATGACTAGATTAATTCAACTCACCTACAAATAGCCTAAAGAAGAAAAAGTAGGCTTATTTTTGTGTCAATATTATTTAAATAAGTCTCTACTTTTCATTACAATTTCTAGATTTTATTCCACAATTTGAAGCATAAAATGCCAGAGAGGGTAAAAAGAATCTATTATCAAGTGATAAACCAATCCACAGAACCATACCCAGAAATAGCTCAGATATTCAAATCATCACTTTATTTATTAGTTATAGAGAGATAGAGATAGTAAGCAGTGGGGAAGAGGCAGAGAATCTTAATCAGGCTACACTCTCTGCACAGAGTCCAATGTGGTACTTGATCTCACAACTCTGAGATAATGACCTGAGCGAAAATCAGGAGTTGTTCACTTAACTGACTAAGCCATCCGGGCACTCCCAAAGCATCACACACTCAAAACAAACAAACAAACAAACAAACAAACAAACTATGATTAATATATTAAAAGGCACAGTAAGAAAAAAAGGACAATATGCATAAACAGATGGAGAATTTCATCATAGAAACTATAAAAAATAAGAGGAACTTAAAAAAATAAAAAGGGTATTAAAAATGAAATATTCCACTGACAGGTTTAGATGTAAAAAAGAACATGTTTCAGTGATCTTAAAAGTAGTTTAATAGAAATTATCCAAATTGAAAGACACAAAGAAAAAAAAAAAGACAGACAGCTAGATAGAGCATTCAAAATCAGTGGGATATTATCAATATTAGAAAGTAAAGAGACTAAGAACAGGCAAAAGAACTATTTTAAGAGATAAAGAGCTCAGCAGTTTTCAAAAATCAATGAAATAGATACATTAAGTCAAAAATAAAAGAAGGTCAATGAAATCCAAAAAGAGTAAACATAAAGGCAATCATACCTAGGCCTATAATAGTCAAACTGCTGATGACAGAAGATAAGATCTTAGATGCATACTGTGAATCAAGAACAAAGAATATAAACAGAAGTCTTGTGAGACATAATGCCAGCCAGAAGACAATGGCATGATGTCCTTAAAAATAGGAAAAGCAAATAATAAACCTGACAATCCAGAATTAAATACCAAGTGAAAATAGCTCTCAAAAGTGAGCAGAAATTAATATAATTTCAGATTAACAACATCTGAGACAATTACTAAGGGACCTGAATCATGTATAAAGAAAGTTCTACAGGTAGTAGCAGTAGGATATCAGATAGAAATCTAAGCACACACACATACACACACACAAATGAGTTAAAGAAATGGAAAAAGATGAGTATATTTGAAATACAATGTTTTTTATAATTAAACGGTATAAAAATGATATAAGAACATATTAACATGCACTATAGGGTTAGTAGCATATACATAAGTAAAATGCATTATAAGAACACCAGGAATGAGTGGGAGATATAAATCAAGGTATATCAGGTTTATTAATGTATAACATCTGAAGCTGCACTGTGATAAGCAAAAGTGAATTTTAGAAAATCTGTAGCAAGTATTAAAAGTAAAACAAAGAGGAGTACTTTATTTCTCCTTCTATTCTGAAAGATATTCTGGCTAGGTAAA
The DNA here is from genome assembly GCF_003254725.2 of Canis lupus dingo. Taxonomy (NCBI): domain Eukaryota; kingdom Metazoa; phylum Chordata; class Mammalia; order Carnivora; family Canidae; genus Canis; species Canis lupus. The sequence goes on along the minus strand of NC_064256.1, from coordinate 15,250,702 downwards.
GACAGAAAAAGAAAGTATAGGACAGAGATAAATATTTTAATTTAGCAATATCATTTTTTAATTAAACATAAACCTGTTAAACTTTCTCATTCAAAAGCAAGAATTACTAGACTTAGAAAAAAATATGCTACATAATTATATGCTGTCTACAAGAAACTCACTTTAAAGAGAAAAAAAAAAAACAGGTGAAATGTGAAGTGATGAAAAATATATACCATGCAAGAATTAATCATGAGAAAGTTCAAGTTAACTATGTTAACATGATAAAGTTTTGAACAATATAGGCAATGAAAGGCACATTACACAATGACAAAAGCAATCAATGAATTAAAAATAAGTGTCCTGAATATATGTGCACTTAGAGAGGTTCAAACCTATGAAACAAAAAGTGGTAAATGGAAAGTGGAAATAGGGACAGCTGTGTAGCTCAGAGGTTGAGCATCTGTTTTCAGCTCAGGGCGTGATCCCATAGTCCAGGGATCGAGTCCCATATCAGGTCCCCCCACATGGAGCCTTTATCTCCCTCTACTTCTATCTCTGCCTCCCTCTGTGTCTCTCATGAATAAATAAATAAAATCTTTTTTTTTAAAGGGAAGTGGAAATCGACACTTCTACATATATAAGTGGAGAATTTAACACTTTTCTCTCAATAACTGATGTAACAGGCAGAAATCTGCAAGGATACAAAATACTTAAGCAACTTTCAAAGTACCATAACTGATATAGGCAATTATATAAAATATAAACAAAGGCAAGTTCTGCACAAATGCATATATAATAGTTACTATAATAGATCATATTCTTAGGCATAAGATACATCTAAATGCTATGTGATCAGATATGATGCAATGTATGTTCTCTGACTATAACAGAATTAAACTAGGAATTAGTAAGGAATGAGAATGTGGAAAATATCCAGATATGTGCAAATTAAACAACATAGTTTTAAAAAAAGATTTTATTTATTTGAGAGAGAGAGAGAGAGAGAATGCACAAGCATGGGGAGGAGAAGGAGCAGAGGGAGAAATAGACTCCCCACTGAGCAGGGAAACCAAGTGGAAGCTCTATCCCAGGACCCTGGGATTATGACCTGAGCAGAAGGCAGATGCTTAATCAACTCAGCCACCCAGGCATCCCTGAGCAACAATTTTAAATAATCTATGAGACAAAAAGGAAATGGCAGGGGAAAACAGGAAAATAGTTTGAACTAAGCAAAAATAAAATGCATACATAAAATTATTTTGATTAAGCTAAAGGAATCCTTAGAAGGAAATTAATACCTTTAATGGCTTACATTAAAATTAAAGGCTTAAATTACTTGAGTTTTTATTTGAGGAAACTTTCATTTGAGGACATCAGAAAAAGAAAATGAAATTAAATGCTAAATAAGCAGAATAATAGAAATAGTATTAATAACAGTTGAAATTATTGATTTATAAAACCAAGGAATAGAGAAAATTAATTAAATAAATATTAATTCTTGGAAAAGATCAGGAAGATCGAAAACTGTCCATGCTGTCCATATATGAAAGAGAAACAGGCAAAAAGAAGAAAATAATTACCAGTGTTAGATAAAAGAACATATCACCTCAGCTTCTACAGTCATAAAAAAGGTAAGGAAATACTATCAGGTAATTTTTTTTTACCAATAAATTTGGTAATTTATAATGGATCAATTCCCTGAAAGACACAGAATTCATTCAAGAAAACAAACAAACATGACCATAACTTCCTTCTATCTATTCAAAAATTAAGGTCCCGGTATAAAAACATTCCCACAACAAAATTTCCAGATTCATGCAGCTTCAATTTTGAATTTTACCAAATATTTAAGTATAAGTAATACCAATTTTCTAAATAATAGAAGAAAGAAACATGCTCCTACTTGTTTAATGAGGTCAGTATTATTGTTATGCCAAAAACAGACAAAAATTACCAAGACAGGAAACTAGGTAAAATATCTTCATGAAATAGATAAAATTCCTAAAAAAAAAAAAAAACTTTTAGCAAATCAAATCAATAAGGCATTTTTTTTTTCAAAACATATGTGAGTCATGCATTAGTATGCCAATACTAAAGAAGAAAGGGTACATAATCAATCTGGAGAGTCAAACAGGGTATGGAGTCCAAGTCCTGTACTTTTTTAATTTAAATATTAACTATAATCCTGACATTGTATGACCATGCAGTTTTTCTAAAACTCATGCTATCTTCATGATAATGATGAGTATGTTAGGATTATTGTGAGAATTAAATAAAACATGGTGTCCTGAACACACTGTCCAGAATATAGTAGGTGTATTTTTTTAAATCTATAATTAGACTATAAGCTTACTGAGGTTCTTTTTTTAATTCCCTATATGTTTTAGCACAGTACCTTCTACAACTAACAGTTCTATAGAACAATTGGTTAGCTGAAACAAATTTTTAAAAATTTTTAGAAAAGCAATTCTTAATTGCTTTTTAGTTCATATAGAAAATAATTTTTATACAAATGGAAAACAAGTCAGATTCCTGAACATATTAAACATAAACAGAAGGAAACAGAAGGAAATGGGAAAATAAATGATCAACTCAGGAACATAGGTACATTACCAGAAATTATTTTTTTTAAAGTAGGTGAAGGGAATACAAAATTAAATTTCATACTGGTTCCTTATTAAAATTAAGTAACGGGATCCCTGGGTGGCGCAGCGGTTTGGCGCCTGCCTCTGGCCCAGGGCGCGATCCCGGAGACCTGGGATCGAATCCCACATCGGGTTCCCGGTGCATGGAGCCTGCTTCTCCCTCTGCCTATGCCTCTGCCTCTCTCTCTCTCTCTGTGTGTGACTATCATAAATAAATAAAAATTAAAAAAAAAATAAAATAAAATTAAGTAACATTTGTTATAGAATATTGTAAAGGAAAACACCAGACTGGTTATTGAGAAAACATTTGTTCTGAGCTAAAAAACAAAACAAAACAAAAACATGGAGGAAGTAATTATTAGAGAAGCTCCAAAACTTTGATTATATTTTCACTTTAATTATGTTTGAGTAACTTGCATTTATTTTGAAACGAAATAAGTAGGAACTATTTCATCCCTAAGGCTGGTGTTCGACATTCAGAATTACTGTCAGAGGTAAAACCAGCCACTCTTCATGCTGACTTCAATAGATTATCACATAATCCTTACAACTACTCAATGAAATACAGATTATCATCATTGATTTAGTGATTAGAAAACTGAAGTTCAGAGACATTTAGAAAATATGCCAAGCTCACATAGCAACACATGCCAGAGGCAGGACTCAAATTCAAGACTCCATAATCTGTGTTTTTTGTTGATACTGTTCTCCTGTAGTTGTCTGCAGTATTTAATTTGATTTAAAACCTTATGAAGTGCTCTCATAGCATTATCTTTAATGCCACAAAACTATTATGTATAGTTAGGCTTTTATTACTGCATGGATAACAAAAGTGAGGTCAAGAGAGATTGAGATTGGAGAGAGGCTGGGAAGATGGTAGAGTAGGAGAATCCTAAACTCACCTCATCCCACAGATACAACCAAGAAACACTGACATCACTATAAATAAGCCACAAAATGACCAGAAAACTGGCAGAACAAACTCCACAATGAAAGGCAGAGAAGAGGCTACATTGAAGAGGGTAGGAAGGGTGGAGACATGGAGTGAAACTAAGTGGACAGAGACCATCAGTACAAAGGAGAGACCTGTGAGCACAGAGAAGATAGAGAAACAGACTGTCATCACACCAGGGAGCCCGCATGGGGAGGGTGAATCCCTATAATATCTGGCTTTGACAACTAGAGGGGCTGAAACTTTTGAGTTCTTACATTAGTGAGACTTAAAGTCTGGAATTTTAAAAATCAATGGGGTCAGATCTGGTCAAGACTGAAGGGTAATAGGAGCAGAGTCCCCACCCTTAAGAAGATAGCACAACATAAAGCCCAGCAGCAGTTTAAAAACACCTAAGGGATACAGGAGGGAGAATTATTTGCCAATCTCAGAGTGTGTCCTGGAGAGGAAGAAATCTCTAGGGGACTCCTCTGGGAGCAAAGGAGCTGGCACAGGCCATTTCCCTTACCTACCCCTCAGCTTCAACACACAGCCACGTGTGGGAGACAGCTGGACAAGAATAGGGCATTCACTCCCTAAGTTGTTTACACCAAGTCCTGCCCACCAGGCATCTGTGGATCCATCCTTTCCAGTCATGTTTGCCCCAGTATAGGAGCTTCAGGTCCATCCCCCAGAAGACTAGCACAAATCCTGTCAACACCACATCTCCCAATCCACATATTTTGCAAGACCTTGTTTGCAGCAACAATGGCAGCAATCCCTCTCCCTCAGAAGACCTGCATGTACCTTATTAAAATTGCATGCCCCACTCCAATTGACCTGGTCCTGGTGGCAGCATATCCCCTCTCACCTGTGCAAAACTTTTGGGTACTGTACACTCTGACTGGAGCCCATTCACACTGGGGCCACAAACCTGGCAGTGTGCAAGCAGCTCTGACAGTGGCCAACATCAAAGTGACTCCTGCCCTGAGGAGAGGGGAAGATAACCACACACACCAGTCAGACTAGGCCCTAGCAGTGTGGGCTAGAGGCAGGAAGTTGGTCTGATTGCAGGCCCTGCCCACCAGCAGAAATACTTCTAAGAGGTCAACACAGGGAAAACACCCTGAAGCATGGTGCTACTGTGTCTCTGGAAAATACCTAGTCTGACCGAACTCAGCCCAAGGCAACCTGAGACTGGATCATTAACACCACAGGAACCAGATATTGCCCACAACTGTCAAAGAGAGCCCTTGCAAATGCCTGGACTGAAGGAAAAAAGTTACTCAGCTAAAATAGCAGGGAACACGTAACACCATAGGAGACATCTTAGAAATGTTCTGCTGAACAGGGGACATTATATGGCAAGGCATGATAGTTTCTCCTAAGGGCATTACATTCAGGAGACATAGCTGACTTGCCTAACATACAGAAACACACAGAGTCAGACAAAATGAGACAGAAGAATATGTCCCAAATAAAAAACAGGACAAAAACCACATTAAGAAATCTCAGGGAAATATATAAGTAAAATGCCTGATACAGAATTTAAAGTAATAATCATAAAGATACTCACTGCACTTGAGAAAAGAGTGGAGGACATCAGTGAGAGCTTTAACAAAGAGATTAAATAGAACCAGAGACGAAGAACATGATACATGGAGTTAAAATATGCTATATAGAATAAAGAGCAGACTATAGGAAGCAGAAGAACAAATTGGTGACCCAGAGGATAGAGTTATGGAAAGAGCAGGTGAGGGAAAAAACAAACAAACAAACAAACAAACAAAAAAAAAACAAAAACAAAAAAACAAAATGAGAATAGACTTAGAGAACTCAGTGTCATTATCAGTGCAATAATACTTAGATTATACAGATCTTAGGAGAAAGAAAAGGGGACAGAGAATTTATTTGAAGGAATAGTTGAAAACTTCCCTAGGATAGGAAAGGAAACAGAAATCCAGATACAGGAGGCACAAAAATCCCCTAAAAATGAACCCAAGGAAATTCACATCAGGACATCAAAGTGGCAAAAAGTAGAAAGAAAGATATGACTTTAAAAGTAGTAAGAGGAAAGAAGGCAGTTACATACAAGGGAAACCCCAGTAAGTCTATCAGTGTTTTTTCAGCAGAAATTTTGCTCTCCACAAGAGTGTCACAGGATGTATTCAATGTGCTGAAAGGAAAAAATCACAGCCAAGAATACCCTATACAGTAAGCCTATCATCATTCAGAATAGAAGACATAAAAGTTTCCCAAACAAAAGTTAAAGGAATTCATGACCACTAAACCAGCCCTATAACAAATATTAAAAGAGACTTCTGGGAACACTACTCCTTCTGAGTAGAAAAGAGAGAACATAAGAAAAAAATTAGGGAAAGAAGGAAGCACAGCAGCAATAAAAATAAGGATATCTCTAAAAATCAGTCAAGGGACTCACAAAACAAAGGGACATAAAGTATGACACCATATACCCAAAACATGGGGGAAGTAAAGAATGAGTTCAAACTTAAGTGACCATTGATTTAATATAGACTGCTATATGTAAAAGCTGTTATATACAAACCCAATGGTAACCACAAATTGAAAACCAGTAAGAGATAGGCAAAAATAAAGGAAGGAGTCCAAGTATATCACTAGAGAAATCAGAAAACCACAAGAGAAAGAGCAAGGGAATAAAGGATCAAAGATCAGAGGAGAAATACAAAAACAACCATAAAACAAGTAACAAAATGACAATGAATACATAATTATTAAGTTACTTAGAATGTAAAGGGACTAAACACTCCAAGCAAAAATCATAGGGCAACATAATGGATAAAGAAACAAGACCTATCTATATGCTGCCTACAAAAGACTCATTTTAGACCTAAAGACACATGCAGATAGAAAGTGAAGGGGTAGAAAAAAACTTTATCATGCAAACTGATGTGAAAACAAAGCCGGGGAAGCGATACTTATATCAGATCAAATAGATTTTAAAACAAAGACTATAATGACAAGAGACATAATATGACCATAAAGGGGACAATACAACAGAAAGATATAATAATTATAAATATTATCCATCCAATGTGGGAGCATCCAAATAATTAGTTAATAACAAGCATAAAGGAAATTATTGATAGTAGCACAGTAATAGAAGGAGACTCTAACATACCCCTTACATCAATTATTAGACCACCCAAACAGAGAATTAACAGTGGCTTTTATTACACACTAGACTAGATTTATTTATTTAATTTATTTATTTATCTTAAAGATTTTACTTATTTATTCATGAGAGACACACAGAGAGAGGCAGAGACATAGAAGGCAGAGGGAGAAGCAGACTACTTGATGGGATCCTGATTCGGAACTTCATCCCTCCACCTACCTCCCCTCTATCATTTTGTTTCCTATGGTTAAGAGCCTCTTATGCTTTGCCTCCCTCTATTTTTTTTTATTTTTCTTTCCCTTCCCCCATGTTCATCTGTTCTGTTTCTTAAATTCTACATATGAGTAGAATATGGTATTTGTCTTTCTCTGACTTATGCTTAGCATAATACCCTCTTGTTCCATCCACATTGTTGCAAATGGCAAGATGGCTGAGTAATAGTCTATTGTGCACACACGCACATGTTTGTGTGTGTGTGCAAGCATATGTGTGTGTGCATATTTTATCTTATTTATCCACTCATCTGTTGATGAATATTTGGATTCTTTCCATATCTTGGCTATTGTGGACATTGTTGCTCTAAGCACTGGGGTGCATGAGCTGCTTCAAATCACTATTTTTGTATCCTTTGGATAAATATCTAGAATTGAAATTGCTGGGTTGGTTGTGGTGTAGTTCTATTTTTAACTTTTTTAAATTTTATTTATTTATTTATGATAGTCACAGAGAGAGAGAGAGAGAAAGAGAGAGAGGCAGAGACATAGGCAGAAAGAGAAGCAGGTTCCATGCACCGGGAGCCCGACGTGGGACTCGATCCCGGGTCTCCAGGATCTCGCCCTGGGCCAAAGGCAGGCGCTAAACCGCTGCGCCACCCAGGGATCCCTATTTTTAACTTTTTGAGGAGTCCCCATATTGTTTTCCAGAGTGGCTGTACCAGTTTGCATTCTGACCAACAGTGTAGGAGGGTTCCCCTTTCTCCACATCCTCACCAATATCTGTTGCTTCCTGAGTTATTGATTTTAACCATTCTGACTGATATGAGGTGTTATTTCATTGTGGTTTTGATTTGTATTTCCCTGTGACAAATGGTGTGGAGCATTTTTTCATGTGTTTGTTGACCATTTGTATCATTTGGAGAAATGTCTGTTCATGTCTTCTGCCCACTGCTTGACTAGATTTTTGGGTTTCTGAGTGTTGAGTTTGATAAGTTCTTTATAGACTGGATACTAGCCCTTTATCTGATATGTCATTTGCAAATATCTTCTCTCCTTCTGTAGTTGCCTTTTAGTTTTGTTGATTGTTTCCTTTGCTGTGCAAATACTTTTTATCCTGATGAAGTCCCAATAGTTTTTGCTCTTGTTTCCCTTGCCTCCAGAGACATGTTTAGCAAGAAGTTGCTGCAGCCAAAGTCAAAGCGGTTGCTGCCTGTATTCTACTTTAAAATTTTGATGGTTTTCTGTCTCACAATTAGATCTTTCACCCATTTTGAGTTTTTGTTTATCGTGTATCTTTTCTAACCAGAATGCTATAAAAGGAGAAATGAAGCAGAAGAAAAAATCTGGAAAGAGCACAAATACATGTGCTATTAAACAGTGAATGGTCAACCAAGAATTCAAAGAAGAAATAAAAAATTACAGTGGAGACAAATGAAAATGAAAATGCAATGGTCCACAATTTTTGTGATGCAGCAAAAGCTGTTATAATAGGGAAGTTTATAGTAATATAGGCCTACCTCAAGAAGAATAATAAGTAATCTAACCTTATGATTAAAGGTGCTAAAAAAAAAAAGAACAAACCAAATCCCAAACCAGCAGAAGGAAGGAAATAGTAAAGATTATAGTAGCAATGAAACCATAAGACGGTTCTTTGAAAAGATATAAAAAAATATATCTCTAACCAGACTCCAAGATAGAAAGAGACAGAGAGGACTCAGACACAATCAGAAATAAAAGAGGAAAAATAACAACCAATGCCACAGAAATACAAAGGAATGTAAGAGAATATTATGAAAAATTATATGCCAATGAAATGGATAACCTAGAAGAAATCAATTAATTCCTAGAAACACATAATCAAAATGGTATGGTACTGGCACAAAAAAAGACACATTAAACAATAGAGCAGAATAGAAAACCCAGAAATAAACCCAAAATTATAAGGTCAATTAATCTTCCACAAAGGAGGCAAGCAAAATTAGTGGAGAAAAGACAATCTCTTCAATAAATGGTGTTGGGAAAACTATACAGCTACATGCAAAAGTGTGAAAATAGATTACTTTATCACAAAATACACAAAAATGAATTCTAAATGGATTAAGGACCTAAATGTGAAACCTGAAACCATAAAACTCCTAGAAAAGAGCACAGACAGTAATTTCTCTGATATTGGCCATAGCAACATTTTTCTAGGTATGTCTCCTGAGGCAAGGGAAATGAAAGCAAAAATAAACTATTTGGACTATATCTAAATAAAAAGATTCTGGACATTAAAGGAAACAATCAACAAAATTAAAAGACAACCTACTGAGTGGGAGAATACATTTTCAAATGTTACATCTGGTAAAGAGTTATATATATCCAAAATATATAAAGAACGTATAAAACTCAATACATGAATAATCAAAAAAACAAATAATCCAGTTAAAAAAATGGGCAGGAGACATGAACAGACATTTCTCCAAAGAAATTGGAGATTTCTTCAACATACAGATTGCCAACAGACCACATAAAAAGATGCTCAACATTACTCATCATCAAGGAAATGCAAACCAAAAAACCACAATGAGATATCACCTCACACCTCTTAGATTGGCTAAACTAGAACACTCAGGAAACAACAAGGATTGGTAAAGATGTGGAGAAAAAGGAACATTCGTGCACTGTTGATGGGAATGCAGTCTAGGGAAGCCACTATGGAATACAGTATGAAAGTTCCTCAAAAAATTAAAAATAAAACTACTCTATGTAATTGGACTTCTGGCTATTTAGCCAAATAATATGAAAACTCTATTTCAAAGGGATACAAACACTTCTGTTTATTACAGTATCATTTTCAATAGCAAAATTATGGAAGTAATTCAAGTATCTATTGATAGATGAACGGATAAAGAAGTGATGTGTATGTGTGTGTGTATAGCTATCTATCCATCTATATACACAAACGATGGAATATTATTCAGCCATAAATAGAATAGAATCTTGCCATTTGCAACAACATGGATGAATCTAGAAAGCATAAGGCCATGAACAATAAGCCAGTCAGAGAAAGTCAAATACCATATGATTTCACTTGTATGTGTAATTTTAGAAACAAAACAAATGAAAAATCCAAACCAAACCAAACCAAAACAAAACCAGACTGGTAACTATAGAGAAAAAAAAAAAACAAATACGTGGCTACCAGAGGGAAGGCAGGTTGTGGGATGGGTGAAATAGGTGGCAGGAATTAAGAGTACACTTATCCTGATGAGCACAGAGTAATATGTGGAATTGTTCAATCACTGTATCGTACACCTAAACTAATATAATGCTACATGTTAACTACACTGGGATTAAAACCAAAAATAAAGTAAGAGATTGATGCTTCTAAGCGACACTCAGTTGGAGAAGTACAAATCAGACTCAGTTTCTAGCTCTTTGACTTCAGCCTGAATAATGACAGAATTGCAGTTGAGAATCTCTCCCTTCCCAAATGCCTTTTATTTGTGAATCACCATAATTTCCTAGTGTCGGATCTTTTATTCTGTTTCTTCTTGGATTTTTTTTTTTTTTTTTTTTTGCTGTAGTTGTCTAGGCAATAGCTATGGAAAGATGGTGCAAGTTCAGTGCAATGTAGAAGAAAACTTCAGAGTGAGAGAATGGAAATGACCAAGCCCAGATATCCCTTCATCTCTACTCCAGACAATGCTCTGGAGTTATTTTATTAAGTCTGATTCTACACTTAATAAAGGGAAATGAGATTATGAGAATGCACTAAAATAATTATTAGGAATGCCAAACACAAATAGAAAACAGTATTAGCAATGTTTATACTGAGGACAAGGATTATGAGTCTCTGCTTGATGGGAAATTAAAAGAAATAGAAGTTACATATTGATATAGTAAATTACGTCTATATCAATATATTAACATATTGCTATGATTTCATGTCTCTTAAGTGTTTTATTTCTTATAAAATCTTTGAAAAGTGTTTTATGATAAACAATAACTATGAAATCATAGTAGTATTGAAGACTATCTTAATTTCTACCTATCTAGTAAGTCTTCTTATTAAAACGTCACTACCTGAAACTTTAACAGTTTGTTAATCCGGGAAAAGACTAATTCATAGGATGCTGGAGAAGCAGCTATGGCCTTTTCAAAGCCCCAAATCCTTTAAACCTCTTTCCTCCTTCATTTCAGAAACATGAACAGCAAGACACAAATCTCATAGCCAGATTTTTGTAGGGTATTTTTTTCTTGCACAATTTGAGTAACGTATTTCTTACAACAGTCTTTACAATAAGCAAATGCTTGTGGAAAAGTCAAGTGTTAAGGAAGCCATGCAAATTAACCATCTGGAGAGAACAGCATTGTCTTGCCTAATATTGAGCTCAACAGATTTATAGGCTTATAAAATATCTTCATCTTTTAGCCTTTGCAATATTTTGGGATATATGACCAATTATTATGATTCATCAAATATAAATTAACCTTGAGATGTGGGAAAAATAGTTGAAAAAGACTTCCTGTTTCCGTTTAAGTATCAAGACAGTTATTTTGGACTAAAATAATAGGCAATGCCTAAAAATATATTTGAGAAAAATATTTTATTTATACTCAATGCATTTTTTTAAAGCAATGCCTAAAACCCACTGTCAGGATTCCATTTGGTTGTGTGAACAAACATATTTAAGAGCTTTGCTGATAGTAATTGTGAGGAGGTTAGACATAACATAAACAAATGAATATTTGAACTTGATGGACAGGGAGCTCATGCATACAAAGAGGCCAAAGAGATCCTGTCATTTGGAGAAATCATGGCATTCTTCCTCCCATGGTTTACTGGAAACCAGTCTATGTACTTGTCTGAGGATGTTACACCAAAAGTTAAAAAGGAAAGGACAAAGGGAATAAATTGATGCCCCATCATTTGTTCACAAATATTTGAGATGTTTATTCTGATATTCATGACCTTGCATGTTCTACCTCTATATTTAATGTTTCGACTTGTGCAGCAACAATTCCTATTCATTTATCTTTTACTCTAGTCCTGACACTCACCATTGCTCCATACCATATACCATATATCCTTTCCTTCCCAGGTGCCTTTGCTCACAGGTTTACCTTTTTCTTATCTATCCCTTTGGCCAACAACCAATCTGTATTCAATATTTAGTTAGTTTCAAATTTTTATTTAAATTCTAATTAGTTAACACATAGTATAATATCAGTTTCAGGAGTAAAATTTAGTAATTCATTACTTACTATAACACCCAGTGCTCATCACAAGAGCCCTCCTTAATGCTCATCACTAATTTAGCCCATCCCCCACCTATCTCCCCTCCAGCAACCCTCAGTTTGTTCTCTGTCATTGAGTCTCTTATAGTTTGCTTCCCTTTTAATCCTCCTTCTATGTTCATTTGTTCTGTTTCTTAAACTCCTCATATGGGTGAAATAATATGGTATTTTTCTTTCTCTGATTTGTTTAGTATAATATATTCTAGGTCCATCCACTTTGTTGCAAATGGTGAGATTTCATTCTATATTTAAATTTAAAATTTATTGAAGTATGATTTACAAATAAGAAAATACACTCATTTAAAGTGTACAGTTCAATGAATTTTGGCAAATTATCCTTATTTTCAAATATAGAACATATTTGCTAAATTTTACACATAATTCTTACAATCAAATCTTTTAAACCCATACCTCTTCACACAAACTCTGTACCCGAGGCAAAAACTAATCTGCTTTCTGACATTATGAATTGTTTTCTGGAGTTCCTTATAAGTGAATTTTTGTAGGACATACTCTTTTATATCTGACATCTAGTGTTTAGCATCATTTTTTTTTTGAGATTGATTCATGTGGCTACATGTATTAGTACTACATTCCTATTCATTCCTATTACTCCATTCCTATTATTTATCCCATTGTATAAATAGCACTAAACTTTATCTATTATTGGGAATTTGCTTGTTTCCACTTTTTGAATATTCTGATTTTAAGTTTTATGAGTATCATGTACAAGCTCTTACGTGCACAAATGCCTTTTATCTCTCTTTAGCCAAGGCCTGGGAGTAGGATTGATGAGTCCTATGGTAAGTGTATCTGTAGACTTTGGAGATATTGCAAAAATTGTTTCCCCAAGCGGTTGTACTACTTAATCCTATTAGAAATGTAGATTTTCAGTTACTACACATATTCACCTCTTGATATAACCTGTCTTTCTTATTTTAACTATACTAATGGATATCTAGTAGTACGAGATTGTGGCTTTCATGTACATTTTCCCAATGACTAATAATGCCAAGCATTTTTAAAATGTTTTTTTTTAATAAAGATTTTATTTATTTATTCATGAGAGACACAGAAAGAGGGAGAGACATAGGGAGAGGGAGAACCAAGATACCCACAGGGAGCCCAATTCTGGACTCCATCCCCATACCTGGCATCACACCCTAAGCCAAAGGCAGACACCCAACCACTGAGCCACTCAGGCATGCCTTCATGTGTTTCTTAAAGCAATTTGTATATCATTATGTTTAGTAAAGTTTCTGTTCAAATCATTTATAAATTTTTCTTGAATTGTTTGTATTTTGACTTTGTTTCTTCTTATGGATTCTCTGGCACTGGGTCATCTAGGAATAAAGAGTTTCTCTGCTTCTTTCTACCTACAAGCCTTGTGTATTTTCTCTTTTATTATTTTACTGGCTAGAGAAGTATTAAGAGCAGATAGACTTGACTTTCCCTTTATCTTGGGTGAAAACATTTGGTGTTTCAACATTAAGCATATTAGCTAGTTTGCCACAAATTATTGTTTTGTGTTTATTTTTTATCATCACTAGGCTGTTTTATTTTGACAAAACATTTTCTGCATATACTGAATAATTTTAAGGTTTTTAAAAGCATATTAATACTTTGAATTACACTAATTGTACTGCTAAACTAACTGAATTCCTTGGAATTGCACATTTGTTAAAAATCTTTTAGTTGTACACTTGGTAATGAAATATTTTTTTCATACATTGCTGGATTCAATTTGCTAAAATTTTGCTAAGAATTTTGTTTTTATGCTCATAAAGGATATTGAACTGTGTTTTATTTTTTTCTAAATATTTTTTTCTTTCTTTATTTATTTATGATAGTCACAGAGAGAGAGAGAGAGAGAGAGAGGCAGAGACACAGGCAGAGGGAGAAGCAGGCTCCATGCACCGGGAGCCTGACGTGGGATTCGATCCCGGGTCTCCAGGATCGCGCCCTGGGCCAAAGGCAGGCGCCAAACCGCTGCGCCACCCAGGGATCCCTGAACTGTGTTTTAAAATTTATTTTTCCAGCTTTATTAAAGTATATTTGACGTAAAGTTGTAAGATATTTAGAATATACACATGATTAATTGATATACATGGTGAGAGAATCTCCCAATCAAATGGATTAACACATCCATCACTTCACATATTTTTTTTAAACTAAGTCAGCTGGTACAGACATGGTTACCAATCATGGTAACTTTAGCTCATGAAATTTGTTGAGAAATAGTTCCTCCTATCCTAGTTTTTTGGTGAGCATGCATAGAATAGATATTTCTTTTTTGATAGCATTAAACATTGGATCCATATAGGTCTGGACTTTTCTTTGTTCAAGGTGTTATACTACAAGTTTAATTAGCTTAAAAACACTAACAGTTTCTAAGTGCTGACAGTTTATTCATAGTAATTTGTTCCCAATGATCTCCTATTATGCCTTTAACATACTAGGATGTGTAGGATCTTTTTTTCTGAACTCTGGGAGATTTTCCTGATATTTCATTTTTTAAAAAGATTTTATTTATTTATTCATGATAAACACAGAGACAGAGGCAGAGGCAGAGGGAGAAGAAGTAGGCTCCATGCAGGGAGCCCAATGTGTAACTTGATCCCAGGATTGCAGGATCAGGCCCTGAGCTGAAGGCAGACACTCAACCGCTGAACCACCCAGGCATCCCTTTTTTCCTGATATTTCAAAAATAATATTTTGTGTAAATGCACTTTCCTTTTTTCTTTTTATTTTACTAATATCTGTTCATGTAAAAATTATTAACCCTTTCCTTCTACTCAGAGTTTGATTTTTAAAATCATTTTTAAGGTGGAGGTTTAGATTATTATTTTAAAGTTTGTTTTCCATGTAATGCTAAATATTTTTCTAGGCCCTAATTAAAATGCTTTCTTCAAAGCTGGCATTTAGTTCAATATATTTTCCTATTTTTATTCTAATTTCTCCTTTGACCCATGATCTATATAAAACAGTGAGACCAAAACAAATGTTGTTTGGAACTCTGAGTAATAAATGGGATAGAAAATAAAGGAAAGTAGGCTTGAATTAGCCTACTTATATCAGCAATGACACTTCTTTAGGAAACTGCATTACTAACTCCTGATCAAAGTTACTAATTTTACTCGATGTAAATTTTACATATATTTGTATCAGGATTTTTCACCAGGTATTGGTATAGTAAGATAAGTAAGATAGAATCCTTTTTTTGAAAGCAATTTTAGTCTAATAGGGTAAAAATGGCAAATATATGGAATAGTTGTGTACAATAAAAATATTTTAACATTTAACTTTATAGTAATGATATTAATAAAAGTTTAATAACACATCTTATTTAGCCCTACATATCTAAATATCATTTCTATATATATAATTAATATAAAATTAAGATTTTTGTCACTAAGTCTTCAAAAAGTTGAGAAGTATTTGATATTTCCAGTATATCCAAATTCAGACTAGTCACATCTTAAGTGCTCAATAGTCACAAATGTTATCTATTGTATCAAGTACAATATTCTTGAAATATAAAAGTACTAATTTTAGTTTTTACAGGAATGTATCGCAATTGGACAAATTTCATGTCAAAGAAATTAAGTAACTGGCCCATGATCTTTCAGCAAATGACAGATGTGGTTTAAACAAAAAAATTTAACTCCAAACCTTATGTTATTTTTATGACCCTTGATACATCTACAGTTTCTAGTTTCCTTGCCTCTTATGAATTCACTTTTTAAAATCAATATTGAAATCATGTAATCAAAATTGATGTGCTTTAGAACTACTGGGCAGAGGGTTGCAGGAAAGAACTTATCTCACTGATGTGAATACAGGGTAAGGACAGGAAAGTAATGATGTTTCTCTTGACATGGTAAGGGAATCAAGTCCTTATTGTTTCAATTTTCTTCATATCTCAAGTATAAAAGTACATTGCAAGGGTATAATACTGTTTTCTGGCTGTTCTAATCCGGAATCTATTTTACTGCATAGGATTTTAAAAATAATTGGGAAAATTCTGTTTGGGCAAGTAGGATAATAAACTGGTTGTACTTGGTTAAAATCATTAAGATGAGCTTGCCTTTATATAATTGGATAAAAATTTTTCTTATTGACCAAGAAGCTCAGAGTAGTTTATGGATTTAAGGGCCTTAGACTTCAAGACATTGCTAGGATGGTCTAGACTTATTTTTAAGGTACTAGAGCTATGTCATATTTTCAGGATAAACGTTATAGCCCAAGAAAGAAGTTTTTACATACTATGGGTCTCACATCTGCAAAATCTCATGCTAAAAGAAAAAAAAACTGACTTACAGGGTAAATTTAGATTCATTAATCCAGTTATCGATACACATAGTTGCCTCGTGAAGAATATGGTTGGAACTGTGCAGGTCCGCATATGCAGATTTTTTTTCAATAAATACAGGTCAGTACTATAGATATATTTTCTCTTCCTTATAATTTTCCTAATGTTTTATTTTCTCTAGCTTATTTTATCACAAGAATACAGTATATAATACATATAACATACAAATTACGTATTATAATTCTTTATATCGTTGGTAAGGCTACTAGGTCAATAGTAGGAAATTAGTAGATTGGTTTTTCAGGAGTTAAAAATTATAAGCAGATGAGGAGGGAGTCAATGTTTCTAACCCCCTATAATTGTTCAAGATTTAAGTGTGTATATGTTTATTTTTTTATTTTTATTTTTTAAAGATTTTTATTTATTTATTCATGAGAGACGCACACAGAGAGAAAGAGAGAGGCAGAGACACCGGCAGAGGGAGAAGCAGGCTCCATGCAGGGAGCCCGACGTGGGACTCGATTCCAGGTCCAGGATCAGGCCCTGGGCTGAAGGCGGCACTAAACCGCTGAGCCACCCGGACTGCCCTTGTGTATAAGTTTATTAAGCATGACTGACTTGGGTGCTAGAATTGCTTACTGAAAACACAACAGTTCTGATTTCTAACACTGCCTCTGTTTAAATGTCTGATTTTGACAAATCTCTTAACTTCTCAGGGCAGTCTTCAGTCTACAGCCTGAAAACTATGTGCCTATGGCTCATGTTTCAATGAGCATTTGGGGAATAAAACATGTTTCTACTGTAGTCTAATCAGACATATGGGCACAAATAATTGATTCCTCAAAAAACTCCCCTGAGGGGTTTGTTTCTGAGATTTCTGTTTTCTAGCCCTTAGATCTTGCCACACTCTTAAACTATGTGATTTTGGCACGTTTAAAAATCTTTATTGAAAAATATTTTGGGGATCCCTGGGTGGCTTCAGCAGTTTAGCGCCTGCCTTCAGCCCAGGATGTGATCCTGGAGACCCGGGATTGAGTCCCACATCGGGCTCCCTGCATGGAGCCTGCTTCTCCCTCTACCTGTGTCTCTGCCTCTCTTTCTCTCTCTGTTTCTCTCATGAATAAATAAATAAAACATTTTTTAAAAAAGAAAAAAATATTTTAAAACAGCTAAATAAATAGACTGGAAAGCCATATTCCTGGAAGGAAAGATTCAGTAGCTTATATATATATATATATATGTGCAGACATATAGCTTTATAGATCTAGATTTATAGACATCTGTATATGTATATAAATGATAATTTCATTGACCTATAGTTTGAATTAAATTCCAATTAAAATTTCAGAATCTTTTTTTTGCTGGCTTTATATTTTTTTAACATAAATTGTTCATAGAACATTTTGTTCTGAGAATTTTGCTCATATAATAAATTGTTTTGAACTGGTCAGCATTGTGAGATTTGACTGGTTCGTTTTACCTCTAGGTTAGAATAAGAATTTTGGAGAAAAATCCTGTGTGAATGGTATCCACTAGTCCTGCTTCCTAAGATACTAGGTAAGGCAGCTGACTAGGAACATCAATTGATCTATTGCAGTTGGTTTACCTCACTTTTGCTATGCAGTTTCTAAGCCAGTTTAAATTTGCTAAGAAAACCAAGTTGTATGCTAGAGAGTATAGGTTTAAGGACCAGTCATTTACATCTCATTTTGAGAACTAAAGAGTTTTGCTAAACTTTAATGTTGAACTTCAGGGGGCCCTGGGTGGCTCAGTTGGTTAAGCATCTGCCTTCAGCTCAGGTCATGGTCCCAAGGTCCTGGGATTGAGCCCCAACGTCCTGGGATTGAACCCCAAGTCCCAAGGTCCTGGGATTGAGCCTCAGGTCATGGTCCCAAGGTCCTGGGATTGAGTCCCAAGTCCCTGCCAGTAGGGAACCTGCTTCTCCCTTTCTATCTGCTCCTCCTCCCCCTACTTGTACTATTCTCATGCTCTCTCTCCGTCTCCAATAAATAAAATCTTAAAAAAAAACCCTCTGAACTTCAGCATATAAAATCCATCAAAAAATAGTTCAAGAGAAGACAGACATGTTGAAAACGGAGTCTTAGTAAAAATACTGAGAGAAAATCTATGCAGAAAGCAGGCATAATTTTACAAGTATTAAAGCAGCACATGACTGGGTTCAGAATGCTGTTGTTTGAGGCCATGAAACAGTTACCTGTGCTTGGGCAAATGTAGGTGAAATGAGGTGCAGAATGTGCTTTGCAAGAAGTAATACCTAAGAAGAATAATAAAGATGTGAACATTGAAATGGAGATGAATAAGGAAGGTGAATCTTATCAGAGCTGCTGATTATAGATACAGGTCATGAAACTGCAAAATGGCTTTTACAGGTAGCACCAAAGGCAATTTCACATGGCAGTATTCATTCAGATACATCCAGAATCATCCAAGCTTTTATTTCTATGGTAAAGATAGTCTCTCTGGTAGTACAAAAGTATGGTTGGAAATGACTGAATTTGCTAATTTGGTGAGTTGCCAATCCCGTCACAAGTGAAGCACCTGTTCTTCTGGGGAGGTTGGGAGCTTCTTTGGAAGACTGACGGTGGTAATCCTGGGAGTTTTATGAGTGGGTGTGACCATGATATCTCCTGATATGGTGACCAAATACTGAGTTTGTTTGCCATGGAGATGAACCAAGGGAGAGAAAGCTACTTAATTAAAGCTGTCCTTCGTAGTCCTGCTTCCCAATCAATCATTCCTTCCTTCCTACCTACCTACCCGCCTCACTACCTCAAAAAACAAACAAAATCAAACAAAACAAAAACCAAAAAATCCCAAATGAAAAGAAACAAAACACACAAAGCACCAAACTATCTCCTCTGTATTAGTCATTGTTCTTGGACAACAGTGGACAAACTCCATCTTATGAAGCTTATATTTGAATCAGGGCAGAAATTACACTTAAAAATAGATAAAATTCATACATATGTAAGTTAGTAATAAGTAAAATTTTAAAAGAGGCAAGGGTAAAGTGTGGTAGACAGCTATTCCCAAAACAGTCATCAAGGAAGGAGTCTCTCTCTAGTAGAGTGACATTTGACACCTGAATGAAGTAAGGAGAGAGACATCTTACCTGAGGGAAGAAAGCATGAAGCAGAGAGAAATTGCATACATGACTTTGTTTATACTATTATCTTAATATCTATGCCAAGAATGTTCTTGTTTCTTCCCTGCTTACCAGTATATCTTTCAAATCTGTAATTAAATATTGTTTCTTCTTTGGAATTTTTCCTAATTTCAACCAATCGATAATAGCTGTCACTTGCCAGACTGTACTACAGCCTTTTATTAATATGCTTGAATAGCATTTACTTAATCACCAAATAATAAAGTATGTGCTAGAGGTTGGGATGTGAAGAATAGGGGTTCTTGCCCTCCCAAAGCTGGTGAAATCACACTCCCCTCAAAGAACTTAAGCTGAATTTTACTTTTCTATAATCTGTTCCTCCTCTTTTATGAGACTGTAAGCAACTCAAGGAAAGAGACTGGAACTAACTCATGTTAGTATTGCCATATAATTTTAGCAAGCCATGTATTGCAAAATAGAGCTTAGTCTAAAAGATACTGATATCAATAGAGAATAACACTAATATTCATCCAGTAGTATTAAGAAGTTGCATGTTAGGGGTGGGGGGATCTGGGTAGCTCATTGGTGAAGCTTCTGGCTCTTGATTTCATCTCAGGTCATGCTCTCAGCATCAGGAGATTGAGCCCTGAGTCAGGTTCCATGTTGGGTGTGGAGCCTGCTTAAGATTCTCTCTCTTCTTCTCCTTTTGCCCCCTTGACCTACTCCCATGAGCTTTCTAAAAAAAAGAATATGCACGTCAAGGTATAGTTTTAGCTGTGGCTCTAATTGGAAAGTGGTTCTTCCTGATAACAGAAATAAAGTTATTTCCTTTATAGTGAAGAAGATAAACTACAGAGCAGAAATTTAACACTGGTACAACTGAGATTCTATATAAAAGACATAAGGTTTAGCATGTAGGAAGCATTTTGAAGAGAATATTGAGGGGATCAAAGCTGCTATGGAAATCAGTTGAAAAAGTCTGTTTCTAGGGATCCCTGGGTGGTGCAGCGGTTTAGCGCCTGCCTTTGGCCCAGGGTGCGATCCTGGAGACCCGGGATCGAGTCCCACGTCGGGCTCCCGGTGCATGGAGCCTGCTGCTCCCTCTGCCTGTGTCTCTGCCTCTCTCTCTCTCTCTCTCTCTGTGACTATCATAAATAAATAAAAATTTTAAAAAAGTCTGTTTCTAAAATCAGCTTTGAAGAAACTACAAGAGTGTAGACCAAGAATACAAACAGAAGGAGCCAAATCCAGAGCAGGGGACTGTAGAACAAGCTTTAAGAAAAAGATCAGCAGCAAGATTGGAGCTTTTTCCTTTGTAGGCTTCATTCATTGCACAACAGGGAACAATGTTAACACACAACACTATTCGAATGGGGAATTCTGGGGTTGTGTGATGTGGCTGTTACTACTCTTTTTTTTTTTTCTAAAGATTTTATTTATTTATTCATAGAGACACACACACACACACACAGTGAGAGAGAGAGAGAGGCAGAGACACAGAGGCAGAGGGAGAAGCAGGCACCATGCAGAGAGTCTGAAGTTGGACTTGATCCAGGGTCTCCAGGATCACGCCTGGATTGCAGGCAGCGCTAAACTGCTGTGCCACTGGGGCTGCCCTGTTACTACTCTTTTTTACCCCAGCACAATCCCAAAGCCTCAAAATCCAGAGCAGAATGTGATTTCTTTCATTGTCACCCAGGCTACAAATTTTCCCCACTGCTTTTGTCAGAACATTTTGTCATTAGTATTGGAATTCTATTTTTTATTCAAATTCATTTTCAAATCTGATGTCTTGTATTTTCTATGTGATTATTGTCAATGTATATAAATAATGTTTCCATTTTTACTAAATATCACATTAAAGATGGCTTATCCTATTGTCATAAATTGCTAGAGAAAACACTTCCTTGTTTCTATGGAGAAGCTTTGGGGGCTAAAAAAAAGGGGGAAAAATGTGGCATGTTGTTATTTCAACAAAGCTTATTTCAGCCTAGTGAGCTTCATATTATAGGCATTCAATACAGATCATCAACTTATGAGGCTTCAATTTACAATTTTTGACTTTCCATTGGTGCAGAAGTGATACACATTCAAGAAGGCTGGTTAGGCCTTTCAGGGAATATGGCAGAGTAAGATAATCCTATGCTCACCTCCCAATGATACAACAAGCTAAATAACCTATAATGGCTAAATGACTGGCAGAATAAATTCCACAACTAAATGTAGAGGGGGCCACATTGAAGAGGGTAAGAAGGTCAGAGACATGGCCAGTGGTTAAATGAATGCCTAGGACTCCCCATGGAGGGGTTGGGATGCCACTGAGGCAGAAAGAGGGAGAGCTCTGGTCTTACAGAGAGAGCATAACAAACTCCTCCAGTGGAGATACAAAATAAAAGCAGCAGTTTGAAAGGTGCCTGTAGCATATGGGAGGGAGTTATTTACTAATCTCAGAGCTTGTCCCAGGACAGAAATCTCTGGGGAATTCTTCCAGAAACAAGGGAAATGGCAGGTGCGATTTCTCATCCCCACTCACCAGAGTAAACACACAACCAATTAAGGGACTCACTACCTAACTTGGTAGCACTGTCACCCAGCCACACTGCCCCCACCCCCCATGCTGTGCTTCTTTGGAACCACTGTCTCTGATACCTTCTTGGCCTGATCCCAAATAGGGTGGTGCCACAGGCCTTGCAGTGTACAAGCAGCCTCTACAGTGGCCAGCACCACTTCCAAGTGACCCTTGCCCTAGGGAGGGGGAAATACAATCCCTTACACCAGTCAGACTGAGGCCCCAGCAGTGGGTTGGAGGCAGAACTGGTCTCACTGCAGGCCATGCCCACTAATGAAAGCTTATCAGAAGACAACACAGAGAAAGCACTCTGTAGTTTGATGCTACTGCATCCCTGGAAAATACCTGGACTGACTCAACTAATCTCAAGAAAGCCTCAGACTGGCCCACAACACTATAGGGACCAAGCAGTACCCATAAAGGCAAGAAAGCATTTGTAGACAACTGAGATGGAGGAAAAAGTGGCTTAGCACAATAGCAGGGCACATACAACACACACAGGAAACACCTCAGAAGTGCCAGATTTTGGTGAACAGAAGACATTTCACAGCAGGGCATGACAGGACCTCTTTTTCATAAAGCCATTATTTTCTAGGGCAGGATAAATAGCTGTCTTTCCTAACACAGAGAAACACAAAGATTTAGGCAAAATAAGGGGACAGAAGAATATGTTCCAAAGGAAAGAACAGGAGAAAATCACAGCAAGAGATCTAAGCCAAATGGACATAAGTAATATGCCTGATAGAAAATTTAAAGTAATTATCATAAAGATACTCACTGGACTTGAGAAAAGAGTGGAGGACATCAGTGAAACCCTTACTAATGAGTTAAAAAAGAGATGAATAACACAATAAGTGAAATTAAAAATACACTCTATAGTATAAGTAGTGGACTACATGAAACAGAAAACTGGATCAGTGATTTGGAGGACAGAGTAATGGAAAGTAATGAAGCTGAGCAGGTGAGAGAAAAAATATGCAAAATGAGAAGAGACCTAGGGAGCTCAGTGATTCCATTCAGCATAAAAGCATTCACATTATAGGGATCCCAGAAAAAGAAGAGAAAGAAAAGGAGGCAGAAAATTTAGTTGAAGGAATAATCACTGAAAACTTCCCTAATCTGAGAAAGGAAACAGAAATACACACCCAGGACATTCAGGGATCTCCCAACTCAAGGAGGGCCACACAGAAACTTGGTAATTAAGATGGCAAAAAGTAACGATACAGAGATAATTTTAAGAGACAAGAGAAGGGGTGCCTGAGTGGCTCAGTCAGTTAAATGTATGACTCTTAATTTTGGCTCAGGTCATGATCTCAGGGCTGTGGGATCAAGTGCTGGGTCAGACTCTATGCTGGACATGAACCCTGCTTAAGATTCTCTCTCCCTCTCCCTCTCCTCCTTTCCTCCCTCTTGGATTATGCTTTCTCCTCTCTTAAAAAAAGAAAAGAGAGAGAGAGACAGAGAGAGGGAGAGAGAGTAAGAAAGAGAGAGAGGAAGAGAGGAAGAAAGAAAGAGACAAGACAAAAGAAAACAGTTCAGGAAAAAATCCATAAATAAGTTTTTCAGAAGATTTTTCAGTGAAACTTTGTAGGCCAGAAGAGAGTGGCCTGACATATTCAAAGATTCAAAGTGCTAAAAGGGAAAAATCTGCAGCCAAAAGTATTCTAACCATCAAGGCTACCATTCAGAATAGAAGGAGGGATATAGAGTTTCCAGACATATAAAAGTTATAGAAATTCACAACCATTAAACCAGTCCTACAAGAAATGTGAAAGTGGACTCTTACAATGGAAAGGAAAGACCATAAGGAAGAGTAAGAAAAGTAGGAAGCACCAAAGCAGTATAAATATATCTATAGACATCAGTCAAGGGACTAGAAATAAAAGCATGTAAGGTATGACACCATATACCGACGATGTGGGGAGGAGAAAAGAATGGATTCAAACTAACATGGCCATCAACCTAACATTAACTGCTATATACTGAAGATGTTATATACAAACTAATGGTAACCAGTAATCAAAAACCAGTAACAGATATGCAAAAAATAAAGAGAAAGGAATCTAAATGCATCACTAAAGAAAGCCAGCAAACCAAGGGAGAAGAGAATAAAAGAAGAAAGGAATGAAGAAAGACTACAAAAACAACCATTAAACAAGTAACAAAATGGAAATAAATACATATTCATCAACTGTTACTTTGAATGTAAATGGACTAAACACTCCAATAAAAAATATATGGTTATGGGAGGGATAAAAAAAAACATTTATATGCTACCAATAAGAGATTCATTTCAGAGCTAAAGATACATGCAGATTGACAGTGAGGATGGGAGTGCATGGGTGGTTCAGTCTGTTAAGCATCTGCCTTTGGCTTTGAGCATGATCTCGGTGTCTTGGGATGGAGTCCTACATCAAGCTCTTTGCTCAGCAGGGAGTCTGCTTCTCCTGCTCCTTCTGCCTCTAATTCCCACTCTCTCTCTCTCTCTCTCTCAAATACTCCAATAAATAATAAAATCTTTTAAAAAAGAAGAAAGAAAAAAAGAAAGTGAGGAGATGGAGAAACATGAAAAAAAAAAAAGGGGCTGAGATAGCAATACTTCCATTAGCCAAAATAGACATTAAGCAAACTATAACAGGAAACCAAGAAGGACACTGTATAATCATTAAGGGAACAACCCAACGAGAAGCTAAAATAATTGTAAATATTTATGCACCCAATATGGGAGCACCCATATACGAAAGCCCAGTCAAACAAAAAGGAAATAATTGATAGTTATGCAGGAATACTAGGCAACTGTAACATTTCATTTACCTCATTCATAGACCATCCACACACCAAATCAACAAGGCAACAGTGGCTTTGAAGGACACACTGGAAGAGATGGACTTAACAGATATATTGAGAACATTCCATCTTAAAACAGCAAAATGCATATTCTTCTCAGGTGTACATAAAACATTGTCCAGAACACATCACGTATTAGAGCACAAAACAAGTCTGAACAAATTCAACAAGATCGAAGTCATTCTATGCATCTTTTCTGACCACAACACTATGAAACTGAAAATCTACCACAAGAAAAAAATATGGAAAGATTGCAAATACTTGGAGATTAAGTAACATGCTACGAAACAATAAATGGGTCAATAAAAAAATCAGAGGAAATGAAAAAATACAAATGAAAATGAAAACACCACAGTTCAAAATCTTTGGGGTGCAGCAAAAGCTATTTTAAGAAGGAAGTTGATAGCAATATAGGCCTAACTTGAGAACCAAAAAATAAAACATCAGATAATCTAACCTTAAACCTAAAGGATCTAGAAAAAGAAGAACAAGCAAAACCCAAAACCCATAGATTACAGCATGAAACAGAAGCTAAAACAAACAATAGAACAGACCAATGAAACCAGTTCTTTAAAAAGACCGACAAAATTGACAAACCTTTAGCCTGATCCAAAAGAAAATGATGCAAATAAACAGAATCACAAATGAAAGAGAATAATCAGTACCACAGAAACACAAAGGATTGCAAGAAAATATTATGGAAAATTATACATCGACAAATTGATCAACCTAGAAAAAAATCAATAAATTCCTAGAAATATATAACATCCCAAAAGTAAAGCAGAAAAAAATAGAAAAGTTGAACATACTGATTATCAGCAATGAAACTGAATCCATAATCATAAAAACTCCCAACAAACAAAAGTCCAGGGCCAGATAGCTTGACAGGTGAATTTTACCAAACATTTAAAGAAGAGTTAATACCTATTCTTCTCAAACATTTCCAAAAAGTAGAAGAAGGAGGAACACTTCCAAATGCATTCTATGAGGCCAAGATTATCCTGATATCAAATAAAGACACTATAAAATAAAAACAACTTACAGGCCAATATCGCTGATGAACATAGATGCAAAAATCCTCAGCAGAATATTAGAAACTGAATCCAACAATATATTAAGAGGATCATTCACCACAATCAAGTGGGACTTATTCTCAGGATGCAAGGGTGGTTCAATATTCATAAATCAATTGATATGATACATCATATTGAGAAGATAAAGACTATATGAGCATTTCAATAGATGAAGAAAAAGCATTTGACAAAGTACAACATCCATTTATGATACAAACCCTCAACAAAATAAGTTTAGAGGAAATATACTTCAACATAATAGAGACCATATATGAATAATCCAGTTAACATCATACTTAATGGGGAAAATCTGAGAGCTTTCCTCCCAACATCACAAAGAAGACAAGGAAGTCCATTCCCACCACTTTTTCTCAATAGAGTTCTGGAAGTTGTAGTCACAACAATCAGACAACAAAAAGGAATAAAAGATATCCAGATTGGTAAGAAAGTAAAATATTCAGATGATGTGATACTATATACGGAAAACTATAAAAAACTCCCAAAAAACTGCTAGAACTGTTAAATGAATTCAGTAAGATCACAGAATACAAAATCATTGTACAGAAATCCATTACATTTCTATATACTAATAATGAACCAACAGAAATAGAAATTAAGAAAGCAATACTATTTACAGTTGCATCAAAAAGAATAAAATGCCTAGGAATAAAAAAACCAAGGAGTCAAAAGACTCATACTCTGAAAACTATAAAACATAATAAAAGAAATTGAAGAATATACAAATGGAAATATAGTTCATGTTCAGGTATTGGAGGTACAAATATTGTTAAAATGTCTATACTACCTAAGGCAATCTACACATTTAATGCAATCCCTATCAAAATACTGGCAGCATTTTTCACAGAACCAGAACAATCCTTAGATTTTTATAGAACCCCATAAGATTCCAAATAGTCAAAACAACCTTGATAAAGAAAAATAGAGGCATCAGAATTCTGCACTTCAAGTTATATTACAAAGATGTAGTCATCAAAACAGTATGATACTGGCACAAAGACATAAATCAATGAAATAAGATAGAAAGCCTAGAAACAAACCCATGACTGTATAGTCAATTCATCTTTGATAAAAGGAGCAAGGATGTGCGATGGGAAAAAGACAGTCTTTTCAACTATTGTTGTTGAGAAAATTGACAGCTACATACAAAAGAGTGAAGCTAGATCACTTTCTTATGCCATACACAAAATAAACTCAAAATGGGTTAAAGACCTAAATGTGAGATGTGAAACCATAAAAATCCTAGAAAAGAGCACAGGCAGTAATTTCCCTGACATAAGCTATAGTGACATTTCTCTAGATAGGTCTCCTAAGGCAAGGGCAATAAAAGCAAAAATAAACTATTGGGACTTCATCAAAATAAAAAAGCTTCTGTACAAACAAAGAAACAATCAATAAAACTGAAAGGCAACTTACAGAATGGAAGGAAATATTTGCAAATGACATATCCAAGAAAGGGTTAGTATACAAAGTATAGGAAGAACTGCTAGACCTCAACACCTAAAAAAACAATCCAATTTAAAAATGGGCAGAAGACATGAACAGACATTTCTCCAAATAAGACATCCAGATGCTTAAAAGATGCATGAAAAGATATGAAACATTTCTCATCACCAGGGAAATGCAAATCATAATTAAAATAGATATCACTTCACACCTGTCAGTATGGCAAAAACCAAAATCACGAGAAATAACAAGTGTTGGTGAGGATGTGGAGAAAAAGGAATACTCCTGCACCGTCAGGAATGTAAACTGGTACAGCTACTACGGAAGACAGTATGGAGCTTCCTTCAAAAGCTGCAAATAGAACTACCCTACAATCCAGTAATCACTCTACTGGGTATTTATCCTCAAAATACAAAGACGTTAATTCAAAGGATACTTGCACCCCTGTTTATTGCAGCATTATTTACAACAGCCAAATTAGGGAAACAGTCCAAGTGTCCGATAGATGAATGGATAGGAAAGATGTGGTGTGTGTGTGTGTGCGTGTGTGTGTGTATGTGTATATGTATATGTACACATATATATGTATATGTATATATACATACATACACAATGGAATATTACTTCCAACAACAGAAAGCTAGTGAGTATAATGCTAAGTGAAAAAAGTCAGTGAGAGAAAGCCAAATACCATATGATTTCACTCTTATGTGGATTTTAAGAAACAAAACAAATGAACAAAGGAAAAAGATACAAAGCAAGAAACAGACTGTTAATTACACAGAACAAACTAGGGTTACCTGAGGCGAGATGAGTAGGGGGATAGGTGAAATAGGCGAAGAGGATTACAGAGTATACTGATCATGATGAACACTGTAACAAAGAATTGTTGAATCACTATATTTGGTACACTTGAAACTAATATAACACAATGTTAACTATGCTGGAATAAAAAAAGAAACCTTAAAAATGATATGCATTCAGTAAATACTGTCCTTAAAATTTTGCATTTTGATGTTTTTCTGAGCTCCCCATATGCAGTAGACTCTTGTGATGCTGCGCAGCAACAGCAAGCCACAGTTCCCCCATGAGCTTCATGATCACAAGGGTAATCAATAGATACATTTACAACCATTCTGTACACATACAGTCATTCTGATTTTTGCTTTCTATATTCAATTAAATATATGAGATTTTCTATAGTATATTATAAAATAGGCTTCATCTTGGATGATTTTGTCCAACTGTAGGCTAGTGTAAGTGTTCTGAGTACATTTAAAGTAGTCTAAGATTATTAAATAAATTTTTGACTTATGATACTTTCAGTTTATAATGGGTTTATCAGGATGTAACCTGTAGGTCAATGAAAATCTGTATTTGAAAATCATTGCACTTCCTAATAGTTAGGGCCAGCATGTAGCCCCTGAAAAATCAGCCTGTGTGCTTGTGGTATGCTCTAGGCTTCCTGCTGTCAGGGCCTGATTGCTCCTACCTCCAGTCCAACTAAATGTGGCCATTTTCTCTTGCCACACTTAGGTCACACAAGCTGGAAGTTAGTTCTTGCCTTCGTGAGGAATATCTTAAATGAAGTAGAGTTTTAGAGCAATATCACAGGAGAGTAGATCACCTTAGTGCTATTAGTGTCTCTTTGTCTTCATGACCCACTTTCCTGTGCTAGATTATGTCCTCTTAATTGTTGAGTCCATACATCTTGGTGGCTTTCTTCCTAGGCCTTTGAGATTCACTTGTTCTTGGCTATTTCTGTTAGGCTATTTTGAACATCAGTGACTTCTAGTGTCTTGAGTACCCACTCTTATACTTCAATTCTGATTCTTCTTGGGTAATGGATCCTCAATTTAACCACTACTACCAACCTCCACTCACAAAGATGGCCTTCCCCACCTTACAGGTCCTTTTTCCTAACCGTGGCTCTCCTGTTAACCTAGCACGCTGAGCACATCAGCTGTTGTCCATGGTCGGGCACAGACAAGGTAATTGTAATCTCAAATTGTTAAATATCTTGGTGTCATCAGTCCTATATAGCTTAAAAAAAAAGAAAGCTTTGGATCTAGGAAAAGATGAATAGCCAGTAAAGTTATAGAATTTTTGAAGTAAGTATGTTAATAAACTCTCCTCAATAACCATAAATCCATAGATTAAAAGATGTGTTTATGATGCAGTTTTAGTAAGGAAAACTATGATTTTTATTGAAATAAGAACAAAAAATGTGAAATGTTCACTGTGGGAAAAAATAAAGTCCTATTATTATATAGACATTGTAATTGTGTTTTTTTTTTCTGTGAAAAACCAAGCACGCTTGTCTTTATAGAGCTAAGCATGACAGTTATAGCCAAACACAGTTCTATGGTTTCCACATGTATTATTTATTCATGTAACCAACCCAGTAGGTAGACATGATAATCAGTCCAGTTGCAAAAACGAAGAAGCTACCACAAAAGAAGTAATATGCTCACATTTGAAGAACTGGCAAGCAACATAGAGATTTGAATTCAGGCAGTCTAGCTGGCTGCATGATATAGTCTTAGCTGCTCATTATATTGTTATTCTTGTGCTAATTAACGTAGGAAAAGCCCAAGAAGGATATGCTCCAAAGCACTAACTGTGTTCATTACTGGAAAGTGTATTGAGAAGTAGGGGAGATATGGGAGAGACTTTACTTTTTACTATATCTAGATCTGTATTATTTTCATTGATAATTTACTTAAAGAAAGATTAAAGAAAAATCTTTAGTGAGTTCCTTCCCATACCTTTTTTCTTTAATAAAAATTTTTGTTTATATATATATTTGACATATATTTAGTTGTGCTACAGCAAAATTCTCAAGTTATTTTACTTGAAATATTTTTCCTACTTTTCTTATTAGACACTATTGTGAAATTTCACATACTCAATTTTTGAATAACTTTTTGAACATGGTACATTCAAACCATTAATTACACAGATAAACATATTTTATACATGTTTGTGTATCTACGTGACCAAATATGGATTCTCGTGTATTGTTCAATGAATGAACCCTGAAGATGAATGATTCCATACAGAAAAATGTAAGCATACACACTGCTTATATATAGCATAAGTGTCATAAATTAATTCAGTTGATACAAGGGTAAAAAATATTTTCATCTCAAAAACAGAAAATCTTTACCTTCAATAAGTTGCTCAAGGATTTAACTTATGCATGAAATGTACAATTAAAAAAAAAAACAAAATGCAATTAAAGTATATACAGAGTGCCTAGAAATATCTTGCTGAAGAGGATGTAATTAAGGATATAATATATCTTAACTCTCTGAAAATAAAAACACTCTTTAAAATGTGCAAATATATTGGATGAGAGTCACAGTTCTAGGAGTACATCATGTGTAAAAGGGGATGGGTAGGTGAATTACCTCTATGAGTCCTTTAAAATAGAGCAAAGAGGGGGGGTACTTTCAACATAAGTTATTATATTCTGTTGGTTGCAAATAATAGAAACTATAAGCTTGAATGAAAATAATTTATTATTAGAACAGCAGGTGACAATCCCCACTCAAAGCCATGATAAAAGGCTTTTGAGCAGGCCTCCTCAAAATGTGGTCCACAGCCCAGTGTAAATCCATTAACTATCTCACATTGTCTGTATCTTTCACCAGCTTCTGAAGACACAGAAACTCATCCTTGTCAATGCTGTCCAATACTGTACCCTAGTACCCTGCTATGACCTGAACCTCACAGTATGCCTTCTAAGGAGAAGCACAGAAACACAAATGGCAACTCATAGTACTCCTTCTAAGTAGATGCACAGAAACACAAATGGAAACTCTTTGGCTTCTTCAAGAGTTGCCATTAAGCCTCTGTGAGGCGATTGCAAGGGTTTCATTGGAAAATTGTACACCAAGGGCTTGGCCCAGTCCTGGTTTGTAGAGAGCAGTCTATCCCTGTTATCATTATCCCAAACAGGAATGACCAGCCAGAACCTAGGATTGGGATTTAGGATGGAGTTATGAGGCTCAGCTTCCTCTAAAAAGACTCATTCTAAAGGTCCAACAGCTACAGATGTTCACCGAGGGCCATCCACTCACTTCTATCTTAATTGTTATTGACCATGATTTGGTTTTGATAGAGTGGATCCTAGGTCTGTGACAAACACAAACCAACAAAAAAGTCACAAGTGCATTGCAAAGACTGTTTTCCCCTGATGTTATTGGAAAATTGTAGCAAACCTGATGCTTTTACCTTTTTAGTGTGTCTTTTTACAAATAATACATTATCCTATGTAATCACAATGTAACTATCCAAATCCAGAAATTACCATTAGTATATGCTGCAAGTAAGCATAAGAAGTCATTCAGATTTCATCATCCAATAATACCCTTCATAGCAGAAGAATCTAGTCCAGAGTCATCTAATGCATATGAAGAGTATTTTTCTTTAGTTTCTTTCAATACTAACTCAGTCTTTCCTTGGTGTTTACAATTTTGACACTTTTGAAGATTACTGACCAGTTATTTTGTATTATGTTCTTCTACTTGGAATTGGCTCATATTCCTCAAGAAGTACATCTTTTAAAGCAGCAAGCTATTTCCATTTATCTAGTTATTGATTATATTCACTTTGATCACTTAAGATTGTGTCTGCCAGGCCTTTTCCCTGTAAAGTTATTCTTTTTCTCCTTGGAATTAATCAACATTTTGTGAGGAGTAGCTTTGAAACTATATAAATATCCAATTTCTCACTAAACTTCCTATTTTTCCACTTATTTATAGCGTCATAGAAAATGGGCTATAATTTTAATGATTAACTATTTTTAATATTATTTTGATTTTAAATTGTCCCATATTTGACTTGCGGGAGACACCTCAGGCTAACCCCTATACCCTTTTGACACATCCCAATCACTTTTGGAGCACTTATTTACTTTTTTAACCAAGATGTTCTAGGTTCATCTTTTTTTTTTTTTCCCCTGCCAGAGTCATGTTCCTTTGCATGAAGTAGCACTACACAGAGTCATTCCTTTTGAGGTGAGAAACATGGATTTTTTTTTCCCTGAAAAAAAAATTGTGGAATCAATTTCTGGATGGAATTTAAAACTAAGATGATATAAGTATAGTTTTTCAAAGATAAATCTAAACAAGACTGACTACAATACAATCTAGATTAATTTTAAAGTTTATCTCAGAAACCTCTTTTGGAAAAGTTGTTTTAGTTTTCTTCACCTTTATCGTATCATATCATATCATATCATATCATATCATATCATATATCATATCAAGTCTTCACCAAGACTTTTGGTGTCTGAGGGCTCTTGACTGATAGTAGCTACTATTTTAGATTTCAGGACCTTAGGGGAAACTGTTGGTCTAAAAGCCATAGACTAATACATAGAAAAAGTGGGGACCCACAAGTGAGAAGATGGCACAGATGTATTTAGTCATTGTCCTATCTTTGATCCAAGCAAAAGAAGCCAGTTTTCTGTTGATGTCATTAAATATGACCTCAAGGCAAAATTGAAAGCCAGGTTAAAAGTAGTATTTATTCTCCTTTCTTGTGACTTGCAGCAAAATCAATAAGTGGCATTGAGTAAAAATTCTCAGTTTAAAAAAGAATCTCAGTCTGAATTATGAATAGAGAAATAGTTATTGACTGGCTTTCTAAAAATGGTGTTATTAAATCTCCCCTTCCCTCAAAAAATAAATGTCTCTTGGGTGTTAGGCAGCTGATTCCAATGCATCATAAATTTGCTAGACAGAAATATTATTTTATAAATTATCCTACAATTAGAAATACTTTACATAAAAATGCTGCAGTCTTGGGGTACCTGGATGGCACAGTCGATTAAGCATCTGACTCTTGATTTCAGCTCAGGTCATGATCTCGGGGTTAGGAGATCAAGCACCATATCAGGCTCCACACTGAGTATGGAACCTCCTTGGGATTCTCTCTCTCCCTCTACTTCTGCACACACCTTCTCTCTCTCCCTCCCTCTCTCCTTCTCTTAAAAAAATATTCTACAGTCTTACTGAGTAATAGATGATGTGTAAAGGTTTCTATAGCTAAAATATATAATCAGGTACTTCATATTCTGCATGAGCAACCTTGTGAGACAATACTATTCATCTCATGTCACAGATGTAGAAGTGAATCTCAAAGAGTTTAAGAAACTTAGAAGACTTGGCCATGATCACCAAGCTACTGTTGATAAAGTGGCATCTTCTAATTCCAATGTTTACTTCTGTTATATTTATCTCTACACATTGCTTCCCAACTTTTACCTTTTCCCAGTCTATACTTTCATTTTGTTTGTTTTTGGTCAGTATTAGGTTTACAACAAATTTAAGAAGGTACAGAGATTACCCATATACTCCTTGCTGCCATCCATACCAACCATACATAGCCTCCTTCATTATCAGCACACTAACAAGAATGGTACTTTTTTTCTAAACCAAGCATAAACCTATACTGACACATTAAAGTCACCCACAGTCCATAGTTTACCTTAGGATTCACTCTTGGTGTTATATATTTAATAGGTTTGGCTACCAATGATCTTTTACATTTTCTCCTTAGTTTTGTTTTTTTTCCAGAATATCATACAGCTGGAATCAAAGTAAAGTTGACCCTTGAACAATGCTAGAGTTAGGGTCACTGACCTCCTATGCAGTTGAAATCTATGTATAATTTTTAACTACCTCAAAATATTATTAATAGAATACTATTGGCTGGAAGACTTACTTAAAACAAACCATTATTTTACACATATTCTATATTTTATATTATGTATTGTATTTTACAATAAAGCTAAGGAAATATTGTGAAAAATCTTAAAAGTATATAAACAGTACTGTATTTGTCAGAAGAAATTCATGTATAAGTAGACCCACACAGTTCAAACTTGTGCTGTTCAAGAATCAACTATAGAGGGGCACCAGGGTAGCTCAGTATTGGTTAAGCATCTGACACTTGGTTTCAGCTCAAATCATAAACACAAGGTTATGAGATCAAATCCTATGTTTGGCTTGAGATTCCCTGTCTCCATCTCCCTTTGCCCATTCCCCTGCTCACACTCCCCATCACTCACTCTCTTTCTCTCAAATAAATAAAATCTTAAAAAATAAAGTCAACTATACATAGCCTTTTCAGATTTTCTTTCACTTAGTAATGTGCATTTAAAGCAATTCTATCTATTTTCATGGCTTGTTAGATCATTTTTTGGTAGCATTGAATAATATTCCATTGGCTGTACTGCAGTTTATTCATCCTTTCACCTACTGAAGGACATCTTGGTTGCTTCCAGGTTTTGTCAATGATAGATAAAGCTGCTTTTTGTGTGTGGGGTTTTGTGTGGACTTAACTTTTCACTCCTTTGGTTAAGTACCTAGGAACACTCTGATTGGATCGTAAGATATGTTTACTTTTGTGAGAAACTGCCAAACTGCCTTCCAAAGTGGCTAGACCATTTTGCATTCCCACCAGCAATGAATGAGAGTTTCTGTTGCTCCACATCCTCACCATCATTTTGTATTGTCAGTGGTCTGAATTTTAGCCATTCTAATAGGTATAGAATCACTTCTTAAGAAACAGTTTTAACATTTTAGTAGAGCTCAGTCAACTGGATTTGACAATTCAGCTAAAAGTTATCATCCAAGTTATATTAAAACATTGATTATTTTTAAAAAAGAAAGTGTGATCTTTTATCTCAGGTAGAATCAGTAGGTTCAAGATGGTTTCATATGCAGTATCTCATGGGGCTGTGTAGTCCTATGAAACAAAAATTTCTGCACTGTGAACTTTTACTATAAAAGAGGGGTGAAAGCTATAATATAGAGGGGAAAATGAAAATTAATAATATGATGATTTAGGGGATCCCTGGATGGCTCAGTGGTTTAGTGCCTGCCTTCGGCCCAGGGCGTGGTCCTGGAGTCCTGATATCAAGTCCCACATCAGGCTCCCTGCATGGAACCTGCTTCTCTCTCTGCCTATGTTTTTGACTCTCTCTCTCTGTGTCTCTCTCATGAATAAATAAATAAAATCTTTTAAAAAATATGATAATGATTTCTAAAAAGGGTCATTGTGGCAGTCAAGGTTCTATAGATAGAGAAAGATGCTGAGATAGGCTAATCATGAAATTAAATGTTGATAATTTGTTTATTCTAAGTATTGTTTTAGCCTCTGATATGTCAAGCACCATTTCATTTGTTGTAAGGAAGCATTTTAACAGTTCTAAGTCAAGAACCAAGAGGTAACTTAAAAGCCATGTTTTGTATTTTAGAAATTTTAACTAATTGGACAAATAATATAAAATACTCCCATCAAACTGTGAGTTAAAATGTCACATAGAGAGTCTTTGAACACATTAGGCCCAACACAGGAGGGGAACAAAATCTCAAAGCTCTTATTTAATTAAGTGCTATCTTAACAGCATTCCCTAATACTCAGCTAAAAGATGCATTTTCAGCATTCACTCTTTCTCCAAATTATCTTTTCTACAGAAGCAAGAAAAATGAAAGACATGTTTTCTTAACTACCACATACTGCTCAGAGCACCACAGTTTGTGAATTTTTAAGTGAAAATGGAAATTGTTTTTATTTCTCTGATTTTTATTTGCAAATTTTATGCCCCAAACCTGTGTGCCTTCTGATCAAAAGTGACAGCTAGAAGTAGCAACTCGTTTAAGAGTGACATATTGTGTAACACTCAGCACATCTCTAGTTTAGAAAATTAAAGAACAAAAATACACAAACAGAGGAAAGAGGACTATCATTTATCTTGATTTTTTTCTCTCTACATCCAAGTTTAAATAAAGGTAAACCTATCATGCTGTGACAACAAACATGATTCAAAATAAATAAATGAACAAGGAGCCCCTGTATACATTCCTTTACCCCTTTCTTGAATATACCATCTCAATTTTTCTAAACTCTCCCCCACCAAAAATAAAGAAAAAGAAACCACAAACAAGATTAGAGAAAGTAGAAAAAATTCTCAGAGGATTATCTGATTTGTGTTTTCATCTGTAAAGACCAAATTGCCTCTAAACTTAATTTCTTTACACAGAGCTACAGAGGCATCATTTAAGTAACTTAAAATTACATCAAATACTGCTGACCTGCTCAGTTTACAGATTAGTTTGATTACATTTGATTTCTTAGTGTATATTGAAATGCATCATCTCCTCGTTCTTTTGGGAGAGAAAGGGGATTCACCATTCCCTATTTTTTGTTGTATTTTAAATTATTTTTTGAGGGTATATTATGTTTCTTAATAAATAAATACATTCAGAAAAATAAATCCTTTATTTTTATCATGGAACATTAAAATAATACAATTTTGTCAGGTGCATTTAAAGAGTTGTAGCAGGGTATCTAACATTAGCTTCTCCTGAAATAAGTCTCTGAGTTATATATTTGAATATAGGTGGTATTTTAGGGGAGGTAATATCAGAAAGTCAAAGTGATTGATGAGGAAAGTAATATGCAGAAGGAAAAGCGAATAAAAGGCTGTGTAACTTAGTTGGCCATCACTGTGGCAAGTATTACTCTCTCACAGTTGCTTCTGAGAGGTCTTACATATCTCAAAACTGTCTACCCAGGTAAGGAAAAGCAAACACATTTTATCATCAGTTTTGTAGCACTTCGTTAGCCTTGTAAGTGTTAATCATCCTGGACTTCCTGGGTACATATGCTAGAGCGCTGATGGAGATGCTATACAGTTTCATACACAGAGTGTCAAAGAAAGTATCACGGCATAAAACAAGAAGTATCCAGTGTGTTCTGAGGTAAGGATCTGTTTATTGACTTACACAATACATCCTTTACTGATATTTGTCAGAGGCTCCATCTGGTATTTGATACACTATAGAAAAGACTGGAATTATCACATCCATTAGGCCACAGGACCTGATTGACAGAGAAACTTTCACCATAGTCTGGACCTGGAACTATAAAGTAGCTTTTTCCTTTGGACCCCACTTTAGGCTAGGACTCTTCTGAGTCACCTATTAATAATCATTCTGAAAACTATGGCCTGTAGGACCATATCCAGTAGGGCAAATCCAGTCTGCTACCTTTTCTTTTTTTTAAGATTTTATTTATTTATTTATGAGAGAGAGAGAGAGAGAGAGAGAGAGAGAGGCGAGACACAGGCGGAGGGAGAAGCCTGCTCCATGCAGGGAGCCCGACATGGGACTCGATCCTGGGTCTCCAGGATCACATCCTGGGCTGAAGGCGGTGCTAAACCACTGAGCCACTGGGGCTGCCCATACCTTTTCTTTTTAATCAAATTTTATCATAACATAAACCTACCTACTTGTTTATGTGTTGGTAGGCTACTTCCCCCCTGCTACAATAGGAAACTTGTGTAGTTCCAGCAGAAGCCATTTTGTCTGCAAACCCTAAAGTATTTACTGTCTTACTCTACAGAGACTATGAAATTTTTTTGCTAACTTCTAGAATAAATTGAAGAGAGGAATAATTTTCTTGTGTGTAGGATGTATTTCCAAAATTAAGGGTAAAATCAAGTAAAGTATCTCATTATGAAAGGTATGTGACACAAGGTGCAACAATTTGTCTTTTATCTTAAAGGGGGATACCCTGGGATGCAATAGACACTGAAATCCTTTACCAATGTAGAAGATGCTAAAGTTTATATTCCTATTTTTATTAAATCCTTTACTGACCTTAAGTATAATATTAAATGCAGATATAAGAGTTGATAATCTCCTTAAAAGATGGTACAGAGGCTACCTGAATCTCAGACTTCATGGAGTTGATGGCTGACTTGATCCTGCCACTCTTTTATCAGTATTTCTGTATTAGTTAACAAATTAGCCAGCTCATAAAACTAGCTCTTCCATATTGTTTAAGGACTATCGCTACCACACTATTCTTTTGCATCACTTTACAATCTACTTTGGATGGGAATCTTGGTCATTGTGATGCTGTGCATGCCAGGGGATCTCATCATCTGAGTTATCAAGAACTATGTCACATTGCTGTGAGTGATCCAACTCTATAATCCATCTGAAAAGTCTTATCAAGTCTTGAGTTTTAAGACTGAATAAACTGAATTATTCTAAGCTTGGATTCTCTGAAAGCAAGCTGGAATCAAAGATTTCTTTGTACATCATTAACTTCAAAGTATGATCCCAAGGAGGAGGGATCAACCAGGATCCTGAAGCAGAGAATGGGGTAAAATAAATACAAAAGAGACATCATTAAAC
Source organism: Canis lupus dingo (assembly GCF_003254725.2). Classification (NCBI taxonomy): domain Eukaryota; kingdom Metazoa; phylum Chordata; class Mammalia; order Carnivora; family Canidae; genus Canis; species Canis lupus. The sequence goes on along the minus strand of NC_064256.1, from coordinate 15,211,875 downwards.
TGGCCACTGCTACAAACAAATGGTGCTTAGTTACACAGTTACATGGGACCTTTTCAGGCTCCTTTTGAAATGTGTCTGGGGCATTAGATTTCTAAAATGTATCACTCATAAGTGAGTATTAAGTCATTTTCACAGGTATATTGTAACATAACTACAATCTCAAAGCAGAACATGTAAAGCTAATGACATGGGCCCAAGGCAAGGGGACATTAGGTTGCACCAGTGTGAAGCCAGTAACCCCAACATTGGCTTAAGGAAGAAAGGAAACAAATATGCCTAATGGGAGATGTCCAATGCATTAGGTATGAATTTTTAATTTGCCTGGTTTGTTTTGATAAAAATGGCTAAACCACTATAATAGCAACACATCACATATATTTAAAATTCTAGCCATTGACCTGGCATAGAGAAGAAATAAACAATAATGCTACTACAAATAAACTATAGAAAAAATGCAAGAAGTGAGCACAAGGAGTGGATTTCAAAAGAAAATCAAAATTATAGAAAGCAATGGAACGTTTTATCTTTTGTAAGAGAAATTACAAAAAAGAAACGGAGTATATATTTTTTCAAAAAATAGCAGACAAATGGTCAACAGGTATATAAAAGGTGTTCAACATCACTAATCATCAGGAAAATGCAAATTCAAGCACCATTAAGATATCACCTCACACTTGTTACACTGGTTATCATCAAAATGATAAGTGATAAACATTGGCAAGGATCTGGAGAAAAAGAAACTCTTGTACACTGTTGATTGAAATGTAACTTGATGCTGCAATGGAAACAAGTAGGGAGGCTTCTCAAAAAAATTAAAAATGGAAGTACCATATGATCCAGTGATCTCAATTTTAGGTACATTGTCAAAGAAATGTAAACAGGATTTCAAAGAGGTCTCTACACTGCCATGTATATTGTACATTATTCACAGTAAACAAGGTATGGAAATAGTCCATCAATACATAAATGGATAAAGAAGATGTGAGGGTGGCACGTCATCAAGATAGCAATATGGATTATTCCTGACCTCAGTATCCCTTACAACTAAACAAACTAGCAACTAATGATAAAAAGACACCACTGAAAAATTCCTAGCAAATAGGGGTAAGGAAGCACCCTATGGACCACAGAGACCAAGAAGGACCACAATAAAGGATAAGAGGATTGGCTACATTCTGACCATAGTGCCCCTCCTCCAGGCTGACACAATGTCACACTAAGAGAGCTCTCCTGGGTCCATGGTTTCTCCAGTGGGAAAAAGAGGTCAAGGTGGTCATCCAGGTCCCTCAGATTATGGGTCACTTTCTGGGAAGCCCACTAGGGTCTTGCCTTACAGGGAAATAGATGGCAATCTGTGGGGTGTAACTACTGGAGATCAAGCTGTGATGAAGAAGGGGGTGGAATTAGCTTCAATCAGCACTCAAATCTTGACATACTGAGTTTCTACTTGTAGACGCACCCAAAGAAAAATCCCTAACAATGGCTTTGTGCCCTTCTGTAGAGCTAAGATGGTAACCCCACTGCCCAGGGAAATCAGTGTACAGTTTCTGCAGACCTTGGAGCCGGTTCTACCATTACATACAGGCAAGGAAATTAATTCATAGCACTGTTTACTGCTGAGTGGCACCTGAGCCCCACTTGACTAGGAAACCTGTGGCCAGAGAACCTGGAAAGCTATGCGGTCCATAATTTGAGCTAAGAGCCTAGCCAGCAGCACTGCTCTTTTGCAGAGCTAAAGGTCAAGGGAGCTTAGTACACAATTCTGCCTGACTTGGAATCCCAAACAATGAGCCTTGCCTGACTTGGAAAAAATAATCTGTAGTGCCACTAAATCATGAAAACAGGCTTCCTAAGCCCTACCTGATTGATAAACCTAACCAGAGCACCTGGAAAGCTGTGTATCCCATCATGTAGCCTGACAGTAGAATAGAGCAAAGACCACCAGCCAGCAGCTCTGTCAGTCTGTAGAACAAAGCCAGCAGCTCTGTCTGGCCAGGGAGCTCAGTGCACAGTTGGACATGATTTAGGTCCCCAGAAAACAAGCTATGTCAGCTTTGGGTTTACTCTTCTACCCTGCCTGGACAGTGAAGCTAATTTACAGGCCTGCCTACTGCTGAATATGGTACCCAGTCCCACCAGACTAAGGAGCCTGAAGTGACGATCTAGGCTCTGCAGAGATCCTTTACAGCCATTCTCAGGCATAAATCCAAGCCATCAGTGCTATCCAACTATTCCCATTTAGTGGTACCACTTGCCCTGACCTCAAAGCTTCAGCAGTGGCCTCACCAAAATATAGACCCTGAGAGCAAGCCAAAACTGTCCAAGGATGCCACCAGCTTATCCATCCAGAACCCCAAGCTGAACTGCCTCTTAAGATTCCACAAAAGCAAGCCTGTAAAGTATGGAAAAAGAGATAATTTACTCAAATGTGTATTACCAATTTATGGAATTAAGGATTATGAAAAATCAGGTAACATGATACAATCAAAATAAACTAATCAAGCTCTAACAATTGACCTCAAAGAAATGGACACCTAAGAACTGTCTCACAGAAATCAATATAATTTTTAATAAGAAAAATGTGAGTGAACTTCAAGAACACAGGCCAGAAGAGAATGGGATAATATATCAATAATATAGAAAAAAACAACAATCCTGTCAACTAAGAATACTATACCTATGAAAACTGGCCTTCAGAAACTGAAGAAGAGATACTCAAGCAAAAGCTAAGGGAGTTCATCACCACTAGAACTGCCTTACAAAAAATGCTAAATGCAGTTCTTTAAGCATAAAGTTAGTTAACATCATAAAAAATGTATGAAGGTATAAAACTTATATGTAATAGTAAATACATATTCAAAGTCAGATTCTCTAATGTGATAATGGTGGTATGTAATTCAATACAACTTTACATAAAAAATGAATGTATTAAAATTATCATAACTATAATAATTTCTTATTGGATATACAATATAAAAATAGGTATCAAGTGTTGCTGAGGATGTAAAGAAAAAAACATCATGCACTTTGATGGGAATGTAAATTTTACAGCTATTATGGAAAATAGTATGAATGTTCCTCACAAAATTTAAAATAGAAATAAAATTACCATAAGATCCAATAATTCCACTACTGGGTAGATCTACCCAAAGAAAAAAAAAGATTAATTCAAAAACATAAATGCACCTCTATGTTTATTTATAATAGCTAAAATATCTAAGCAATCTAAGTGTCCATCAGTAGATAAATGGGTAAGGAAAATGGGGTAATATATACAATGCAATATTACACAGCCATAAAAAGGATGGGATTACAACACTTGAGATAATATGGATGGACCTAGAGGGTATTATGCTAAGTGAAGTAAGTCATACTGAGAGAGACAACTACCTTATGATTTTACTCTTAAGTATAATCTAAAAAAATAAACAAACCAAAAGCAGAATCATACTGATGAATATAAACTGATATGCCAGAGAGAAGTGGGTGATTGGGAAACATGGAGAAAGAAGAGAGGGACATATAGTTATGGAATGAATAAATCATGGGTATCAAAGGCACAGCATAAGGAACACAGTCAATGAGATTGTAACAGTGATGTCACAGGATAGAGGGTTGCTACACTTGTGGTGAACATAGCATAATATATAAACTTGTCAAATCATTAAGTTGTACTGTACACCTGAAACTAGCATAACATTGTATATAAACTATATTCAAAAATTAGGTAAATTGTAACATTAATAAGCTAACACCTGTTAGTGTGATGGGAGAAAAGTAAAAGTGTGAAGTTTAGGAATGCTATCTAAGTTAAATTATTAAAAGCTTAAAATAGAGTGTAATAAACATATTTTATGTAAGACTCATAATAACTACAAAAGAAAAATCTTTAGTAATTAGGTAAAATATTACAATAAAGGAGTCAGAGCAAATCTCTACAAAAAGTCATTAAATTCACAAAAGAAGACAGCAAGATGCAAGGAACATCCATCTACAAAACAGGAGAAAATGACAAAATGACAATACTCAGCTGTTACCTATCAATAATTACTTAAACATAAATAAATTCTCTAAAGACAATATGGCTGAATGGATAAAAGAAAAGTTCCAGCAATACGCTGCTTATTAAAGACTCACTAGAACTTTAAAGACAAACCATGAGAGACTCCTAACTCTGGGAAACAAACAAAGGGTTGCAGAAGAGGAGATGGGTGCGAGGGATGAGGTATTTGGGTGACAGGCATTAAGGAGGGCACAAAATGAGATGAGCACTGAGATTACTGAGATTACCAACTATATGTTGGTAAATTGAATTAAATGAAATATTTAAAAAAATAAAGACACATAGTAAGAGGGTAAGAAAAAGATATTTCAAGCAAATGATATCCAGAAGAAAGCGAGTATAGCTCTAGTTCTATCAGACAAAATATACTTTGAAAATGATCAGAAGAGACAAAGGTGGTTATTATTAAGGAATTAATCCATCAAGAAAATACAATAGTACGTTTTTATGCACACAATATTAGACAACCTACATATATAAAGCAAATATTAACAGAACAAAGAGGAGAAAGGAACAGCAATACAAGAGTTGGGGACTTTTATTTTTATCTATTTATTTTTAGAAGATTTATTTATTTATTTATTTTAGAGAGAGAAAGAAAGCAAAGGGGCAGGGGGAGGGGCAGAAGGAGTGAGAGAGATAATCCTCAAGACAACTCACTGCTGAGTACAGAGCCCAAAGAGGGGCTTGATTCCAGGACTCCAAGATCATGACCTGAACTGGAACCAAGAGTAGGCCACGTAACTGACTGAGCCATTCAGATGCCTGAAGAGCTGGGACTTTTAAAACTCACTTTCACAATGGATTGATTTTCTACTCAGAGAATTAATAAGGAAAGAGCATTTTTGAATAACAGTATAGACCAAAAGGACCTAATAAACATATACAGAACATCCCACAGAACAGCAGAAATCATACTTCTCAAGCACACACAGAACATTTTCAAGACTAGATCATCTGTTATACCACAAAACAAGTATTATCAAATTTAAGCAGACTGAAATCACACCATGTGGGTTTTCTGACCATAATAATATGAAACTAGAAATCAATAACAGAAAGAAAGCTGAAAAATTCACAAACATATGGGAATTAAACAACATACTTCTTAATAATCAATGGCTCAAAGAAGAAATTAAATAGGACATAAAGTTTCTTGAGACAAATGAAAATGGAAGCACAACATACCAGGTTAATGGTATGCAGCAAAAGCAGCTCTAATAGTGAAGCTTATAGATATAACTGCATATATAAAAAGAGATGTCTAATAAACCACCTAATTTATATTTAAAGGAAGTGGATAAATAAGAGCAAATGAAGCCCAAAGTTAGCAGAAGGAGAAAATAATAAAAATCTGAACAGAAATAATTGAAATAAAGCACAGGAAAATAATAAAAACATCAATGAAACGGAGAGCTGGTTGTTTGAAAAGATAAACAAAGCTGATGAACCTTTAGCTAGACTCACCAAGAAAAAAAGATACAAAGTTATAAATGAAAGAGGAGACATTACAATCGATACCACAGGGAAAAAAAATTGTAAAAGACTATTGTAAACAACTATATGCAACAAACTGAATAACCTAGAAGAAAGGGAAAACTTCCTAGGAACATACAACCTACCAAGACTGAGTTAAGGAGACAGAAGACATCTGAATAGGCCAGTAAGTCTCCCAAGAAAATGAAACCGTAGCTATATAGTTTCACAGGCAAATTCTACCAAATTTCTGAAGAACTAACACCAATCCTTCTCAGCTTTTCCCAAAAAATTCATTTTAGCAGCTGATAACAAAGCTACAGAGAGAAGGCACTACAAGAAAAATCATAGGTCAATAACCCTGATAAATACAGATGCAGAAATTCCCAAAAGAACAACAAACCAAATTCAGTAAAACATTAAAAGAATTACATACCATGATCAAGTAGACTTCATCCCTTGGATGAAAGAATGGTTGAATATAGGGGTGCCTATGTGGCTCAGTTGGTTAAGCACCTACCTTCGACTCAGGTCATGATCCCAGGATCCTGGGATTGAGTCCTGTGTCAGGCTCCCTGCTAAGTGGAGAATCTACTCCTTCCTTTCCCTTTCTGCCCCTCTCTGCCTCTCTAGCTGCTCATGCTTTTGTGCTCTCTCTCTCCCTCAAATAAAATCTTTTAAAAATGTTTCAATATAAGCAAATCAATCTGATAACCAATCAATCTGATATCCTATCACTCAATCTATCAATCTGATATGTAATATATGTTATATATCATTTGATAAAAAATCATATGATCATCCCAATAAATGCAAAGTATTGGATAAAATTCAAGATCAATTTATGATAGAAAAAACTTTCAACAAATTAGGTATAGAAGAAATGTATCTCGAGATAATAAAGGCTTTTATTCACACCAAAAAATGTGAATTGATGGATGTATACATATTAATTTCCCAGAAGGTAGTAATCCTTATATAGTACATTAATAAAAATTTTAAAGGTAGTAATGGAAAGTTTAAATTTGTGTAATTTTTCCTTAGAGGAAGCTCTGGTTGTTGTGGAGGTGTGGTATACAAACTTCAAATTGGAAACTCACCATCTTTCAGGGAGCACAGCAAAGGGATTGGAAAAAATAAGATTGTTGAAGACTGAAGAGAGGAACTTCAGAAGACAGAGCCAGAGAACTCCAAATGTAAAACCTACAATTATAAAGTTTCTAGAAGAAAATATGATGGGATGAAATCTTTTTGATGTTGGTTTAGATAAAGAATTATTAACTATAGTACTCGAAGTATGATCCTTAAAAGAAAAAATAACAAATTTGACTTTACCAAAAAAAGAACTTTCTTTCTTTCAGAGATGGTGCTGAGAATCAAACCCTAAGCCACAGAGTGGGAACAAAAATGGTTAATTACACATCTGATGAAGGACTTGCATCTATAAAATATAAACATCCACAAATTCAAGGACAACAACTGAAAATAAAAAAAAGCACAAGGATGTGAATACTTATGAAAGAATCTATATGAATGGCAAAAATGAAATGATGTTTAATGTTAGTTGTTAAGGAAGATTAAAACCATGATGATGCTTCATAATACACCAAATAGGATGCCTATTATTTTTTAAAATATCCAATCTGCAAGATTGTGGTGAAGCTGCAACTCCTATACACTGCTGATGAGAATGTTAAAATGAAACAACTTCATACAAAGAATTGTACATGACTATTTACAGATTTGTAACAGAAAAAATGGAAAATTAATATGTGAATAGATGAACAAATTGTGGTAAGCCACATGATAAAATATCACTAGGCAGAGGAAAAATAAACTATTAATACTAGAAATTGTATGGATGAATCTCAAGATAATTAAGCTGAGTGAAAGTCCAGACAAAAGAGTACACATTGCATTAGTCTTCTTCTATAAAATTCTAAGAAATGGAAATGAATGTTTATTAGCAAACAGAAGATAAGCCGTTGCCTTGAGATAGCAGAGGATGGAATGGAGAGATGCAGGACATAGGGGTTGCAAATGGACAAGGGGAAGGTCGCAGTGGGGTGTATGTTTCTTGTCTTAATAGTGGAGATGACTGCAGAGTGTATACAAATGTGAAACTTAGAAAATTATAAACTTTTTACGTGTTTAGTTTGCTCTATTTCCATAGATTTCAATAAACATGCTTAAAAAGTCACAGGATATAAAAGTAAAGCTGTAAAAATGGAATTTATGTAAGCTGGAAATTCAAAAAGTATTTCTAGTGTTCTTACTTTAAGAATCTGGTTTGAAGGCTGAAAAGATGGAAGAGTAGGTGGACCCTAAACTCACCTCATCCATGGATACAACTAGATATGACTAACATCCATGTAAATAGCCCTCCCCCCCACCCCCCAAAAAAGACCTAAAGACTGGCAGAACAAACTCCACAACTAAAGGTAGAAAAGAGGCCACACTGAAGGTGGTAAGAAGGCTGAAGACTCAGTTTGGGAGCAAAACAGACAGTGGCTGCCCATTGTGGGTAGGAAAATGGGGACATGGACATGAAGAAGGGCAGAAAACAGATGATCCCATTGGGGAGCCTTCATGAGAAAGACAAGTTCTCCTAACATTTGGCCTTGAAAACATGACAGGCTAATCTCATGCATTCTTACAACCAGCAAGACTTAAACTCAGGAATTTTAATTTTCAGCCAGTTTGGCTCTGGGAGAGCCTAGAGGGTGTCAGGAAGCTGAGTACTCACCCTTAAAGAGACAGCAATACAGACAGAAATACCATTTCACTTATATGTGGAGTTAAGAAACAAAGGAACAAAAGGAAAAAGAGAGAGAGACTAATGAAGAAACAGACAACTATAGAAAACAAACCCGAGAGGACCTAAGTGGAGGATGGGTGAAATAGGTCAAGGAGAACAAAAGTACACTCATCATGATGAAGAAAGAGTAATGTATACAATTGCCGAATCACTGTATTATACACCTGAAACTCCTAGAACACTGTATGTTAACTATACTGGACCTAAATAAAAAACTTAAAGAATGCAGTATATGTGAAAGTTTAAGAATAAAGAGTAGGAATAAAAACCAAATATGGTTTTGTAGTATCTAAAGACTCATTCTTTCCTTTTTGGTAATAGCATTCTGAATTCTGTGTCAGTAATGGACACCTCCCCATTATTGCAATCTTCATTAAAGGGGAGGCACATAACCCAAATAGAATTAGCGGTTTCCTTAATTCCCTAGGTATTATATCTCAAGTAAAGAGATGTAAGAGGATGAAATTGTTAGAATTCATTAATCTTGGCAGTAGAGACTTGAAAACAAAAAACAATGAAATAAAACCAAAATTACATAGAAGTTTCTTTAAGTAGAACTCTGAAGCTTTTCTATTTTCCTGTTGTTTCTGCTTCCTGTAGGCTTATTTTTTAATTCTGTGAGTTAGTTACTAATTTATTAGATTATTCTCCTGATACTTTATTTAAAGAAATTTTTGATTACTTACAGAAAAACAACAAAAACTGTTAAAAGGAAAAAAAATAGGAGTTCAGTTTTAATCATTTTAATTTAATTAGTGTTAATTTTACTGTTTCCTATTAATTATGATTGAAACACATATTTGTTTCCCTTAATATTTTGATGAATAAAACAAAGCATTTCTTTCTTTCTTTCTTTTTCTTTCTTTCTTTCTTTCTCTTTCTTTCTTTCTTTCTTTCTTTTTCTTTCTTTCTCTTTTTTCTTTCTTTCTCTTTTTTCTTTCTTTCTTTCTTTCTTTCTTTCTTTCTTTCTTTCTTTCTTCTTTTTTTTTTTTTTTTTTTTTAACAAAGCATTTCTAAGTGACATAATGAAGACTGGTATGGCAGGGAGGAACAAGAGCTTTCAGTCTTCCTCAATTGTTAGGATCTGGGCCAAGGCCATTAAAAGAATTCTCTCAGAGGAAGAGTGAGGCTATTTCTACTACTGCTTTTTATTTTTCATTTGTCTTTTTTGTTGATAATGATAAATGTAAATTTTTGTTGATAATGATAAATGTAAAGAGGTTTCATGTATGTTTACCAATCATTCCTCACTTTGGAACACATTCTTTGTTAGGCTTACCAGAAACAAAGATAGAGATTTATACAAAATCCATGACCCTTCCTTAGTATCTCCTTTGTAATTATCTTCCCTCATTTATACCCTGAATGTTTATTGTTGTACAGAGACATTTTATGTTCCCCTTAGTTCTCTATACACACCCTACTTGTGTAACCTTAACTATCTCCAGTCTTTGATAGTTAGGTATAACTTTGTGACCCCTAACTCTTTCTTTTAGATCTGTTAAGCCCACACACCTGCTTGTTAGATATCTTGCTTTAAGGGAAACATGATTAAAACTGAACTCATCATCTATCCCTACCACACAGCCTCACATCTATCCCTAACTTCAGGTTTACTGAATCCACCAAGTTGCTCAATGCTCTTTTTACATACTTTAACTCAAACAATCACCAAGCACTATAAATACTCTTAATTTGTATTTCTGTTACCTGTGGTGATTCACTATTCTATGCACAGTATATTGCCTGAAATATAATGACTCTTCAGTGAATATCTCCTGAATATATTAAGGCATGTTCCAGATGACTACTTCTAGCTTACTTTCAACTTATTAATTTTATTCCTGCCAGTTCCTAGCCTTATTGTAATCTTATTGATATTCCCTACTTTTTTTCAGAGCGACTTTACAAAAACAAAGTTGATCACTCCCTTTTATGAGGCTTGCCAATTCCCTACCCTTTCCTGGCAGACTCCTTAGTGGTTTTAGGTGAACATTGTTTCTCTTTCATCTCCAGTTATCTTTACCCTTCTCCATTAAGCCATCTGTACTTATGGAATTTAAGTTTCTTAAATGCTTCATAATTTCTTTTGGCTTCAAAAAACACTGAAGATGATATTTCCCTGATGAAACAATTGTATTTCCTGGAAAACCTTTACCATAATTCACATATCAGATAAATATCAGTATTTTCTGAGGTCTCCTCATTTTCTTCTCCTATAGCCTTCTATATGCCCTTGTGCTTAAATTAAATACCATTTCTAATTAAGAACAAATTCCATGAGAACAGAGGCTGTGCCCATGTTACTCACAGATGCACCATGAGCAGCTAACACAACATCCAATGCATGGTAGACATTTTAAAAAGATTTTCCCTATTTTAGAGAGAGAACGAGTGAGTGAGTGAGCACACAAGTAAGGAGGGTCAGAGGGAGAGGGAGAGATAGAGGGAGAAAGAATCTGAAGCGGACTCCTTATGGACTGATCCCACGACCGGGAGATCATGATCTGAGCCAAAAGCAAGAGTAGGACACTTAACCAACTGAGACACCCAGGTGTCCCCATAGTAGATGTTTTAATCTCTGTTGTTAAATAGAAGAAATTATCCAACATTATTTTAAATGTCTCTGTGATTGATAAAAATTAAAAACTGAAATCACTTGAAATCTTTTACATTCTTCAATTTCATATGGTCAAAGTTGTAAAGAGACAGTCTCCCTATTTTAATGGTTAAGGTTTATTCAGAAATTTAAGGAGTAAGAGAATTACAAGAATCATAAAAGCAATGCAGTTATTTTGTCAAATTATTTCATAGTGCCTAGGGTTATGACAAGTGTTGAATAGGAAAATAATGGCACAAACTAATGGATGTAGTATTACTCATTCCAGTAGCAACATAAATAGACTTTTTGTCCAAATACAGAGTTATTCTTAATAATATTTTCCCAGTGGTACTTAGGTCAAGTGCAGAATGATCTTGGTGAGAGTGATCCTGGAGGAAAGGGCTAAAAATTCAATTTCAGTGAACATAAGAGTCAATAACTCAAAATCTTTTGATAGTTAAAACCCTCCAAATGAATTATCCAAAGTTCTGAATATGTTTTCAGTGCATTTGGTAATTGCTTTTTAAAAACCTAAAAAAAATAACACAACTTTGGATATCACTGTCTTACAAAAAAAATCTGCAACCATCTTTTCAACAAACCAAAATGTTTAACTTTATTGTGCAATCTAGTCAAATGAAGCACTTCCCTATTGTATTACTGTGTTTTTTTTTTTTTTAAGATCTATAATACAAATAACCACATCTTGGAGGATTCTTTCAGCATTAACACAAAATAAGTTATTTCCATTTACTTAAAAGTATTCTTATTCTGGGGATCAAGCAATATTGACTTCACTTTGTACATTTCTGACCTGACAAAAATAATGAAAAACCATAGTAACTAAAATATATAGTTTATTTCCTTATTAGAGTTATGAATGTGGAAAGGGAGTTGTTAGATTAGAGAGATTCATAAAAGCATTCTGTCAGTTTTTTGTTTTTTGTTTTTGCTTTGAGATATGTGACTTCATCTCCAGTGTTAGTTTTCTCCATTCTACCTCAACCATCCACTACAATGTCTGTACCCTTTATGTTGATATCATCAATAAGAAAACATCTTCAAAATTCCATTTCCAAGCCCTTATCTTAGCCCTTTTTCTCCTCTTCTTTTCTCATTCCAGCCAGATTAATTCACTACTCTTTTTCATGATCAAGCTTCCAAGTTAGGTATCAAGTCCAGATTGTATGTTTCATTATTAAAATCCTTTATTTGAAAAAAAAATCCTCATCTTTTAACATCTCCCCTCCTTTATGTTTACCTGGCTGAACTGCAAATCTAAGTAATCTAACACTTTTCCTCCATTACACCCACATCTAAGATGCTGAATTTTGCTGTGGATCATTATACAATCATGTTAAGTGGACTTTCGATTCATAACCACAAGTCTCAAATTGGCATTCAACACTATCCAGACAGTTCTGTTACACTTCTGTAAGAAGTGAGAATTCCCATTCCCATGGACAACTACTTCACATTTATTCTCTACTCAAATCTGTTATATCTTCCAGCAATTTTCAGATGATGTCCTCATCTTATATTTATTTACCAAGACAGAAACAGATAGGAATGATTTAATCTTTCTGGAAACAAACCTACACATACTTAATTTGGTAGGTTTCTTTACGCCCTGTTTCTCTTCCTGACGCTGGAAAGATATGTCCCTGGTCCTATTAACAGCCAATTCCACACTTGTGACCTGGTTCCTAGCCTTTCCCGTCTTCCCCAGTATTTCAGCCTTTCTTTAATTTCTTCTCTCATATCAACCACTTCTTCTGCTTATTAAATAATTACGCCAATGTAATTTCTAATATTTTTTTTTTTCAGGGAGAGAGAGAGCACAAGTGGGGAGGCAGAGGGAGCGAATCTTGAGCAGACACGGCAGAAGCATGGAGCCCAATGTGGGACTCAATCTGATGACCCTGAGATCACAACCTGAGCCAAAGTCAAGAGTCAGATGCTTAACTAAGCCACCTAGCTGCCTCTGGCAGTTCTAATCTTGGGAAAAAAATGTATTTTCCTTTAAAAATACTACCTTTGATGCTACAATATAGCATTTGCCTCTTTTCCTTACCCTTTCACAGAATAACATACAAGTAGCTAGACGTACTATTTCCTTACCCCCACTTTCCATTTTCTTTCAAATCTTTTTCTATTAGGCTTTTGTCTTCTCTGCTTTGCTAAAATTGCTCTCATTAAATTCACTAGTGATCTCCATGCTTCTCAGCAGAACTGGATACAACTGACAACTACCTCATTCCTGCTTTGTTTCATTTTGTGTGAAACTACACTTTCTTTACTTTTTTCCTTATCTTTTAAGATCATTCCCTTCTTCTACCCAATCTTTGAAAATTGAATCACCATAGAACTTGGTTTTAAGCTCTATTCCATTATTTTTCTAAATATATCTTTCCTATATAATCTCAGCCAGTTGTACTGCTTGAAATGGCAGGAACTGGGTAGTGAGTTCCAAGCATATGTCCTCCTACCCCTAAGCCTCAAATTCATAAACTCAACTGTTAATGACTAAAAGGCATCTCAAATTAAATGTCTAAAAAATGTAACTTCTTGATTTGTGCCTTTCCCACTACATGATTTTCCATCAATTGTCCCTATCCCAGTAAAGAACAGTCTTTCACTCAATTCCTCAAACCAAAAGATTTCTGTAGTCATTCTTAACAGCTTTCTTCACCTCACCGCCACTCCCCTACACACCCACACACACTCTACAGTATTAAATCATGTCACAACTACCTCTAACATACACACCAAATTTGATTACTTTGTTACTTCTTTATTCCCATCAACGTAGTCTAAGACACCATCATTACTCACTGGGTAACCAGTGGCATCATAACTGAATTTCCCACTCTAGGAAATTTTGTTGGATAAAATTTATTCATTGTTAGCAACCAAATTAATCTTTTGCAAAGAAGATAAGATTTAGACAGCTTGCTGAAAACCTTTAAACAGTTTTTCTGGGCACTTAGAAAAACCCAGATTGCCACTGTGGTTTACACATCATTTTGCTTTAGGACCTTGCCCCTGCCAAGCTCTGCCACCTAATGGTTTAACTACCACTTCCTCTTTGCTTTAGATATATTGGTGTCTTATTGGTCCCCCTAAGCTAGTGCTGTTGTCCTAGCACCACATCTTTGCATTTGCTCTTCCTTTGGCCTGGAAGATAATTTCTTTGGTTTGCTTCTTCTTGTTCATGTCTCAGACTGACAACCATAAGAAATGTTCCTTATCATGTTCTGTTTTATTGCCCAGATTCAGTTTCTCCACAGTGGTTTCCAAAATCTCAAAAAATCTTTTTGTGTATTTGTTTCTTTGATACCTCTCTCCCTTCTTCCCTACCACTTCCCCTGGGATGTAAATATCACAAGTGCAAGGACATTGCCTGTTTTCTAATTCTATTTTGAGTGCTAACAACAATTAATAAAAGTTAATTGAATTGTAGGAGTTGGTAGAAAATATACAAAATTATGGAAAAAGGGACTCTTGATAGAGTGTTCATTTCAATAACCAAGTAATCATATTTTTTAGGCATTTGAAAATTTAATTTTGAACTACTAAATTAGCCATTTTAAAATGGCATTTTGTAACTGGGATGTTTGGCTTATTTCTAAGGATATTATTATTAGGAAGTATGGTACTTACGAAAAAATATCTTTGAGATATTTCATATACCCAGGTACATGAATTTATATTATGTAACTGTTCTTGATAGAATAGTTCCAAAGATTCTTAATTATTTTAATGACTAAAAATATAGGCATTTCTTCCTTTGTGATACCTTTCTATAATATTTCAACTAATTTTCCTTGTTAATTTTACCACTAATGAATAAAGTGAAAGGCTTAAAAACAGACTTGGGATTAGTGCAAACCTATACTTAATGTTCTATGTGTATTATAGCCATACCCAGGTGGAGGAACAAAATAGAGGGGAGAAAAGGGAAATTTTTCTTTGCTGCTTTTGTTGAAGTATTTTTAGACATGCACAGATATGCCTGTTGAAGTAGCCAAGCTTAGAGGAGGGAATCGAGAATTGTCAATCATGAAATATAATCATATGTGATTTTTTTCAAAAATTTCTTAATGGCAAAGTTCCACATATTAAGTCACATTGCTACTTACAGATTCAAGGCAACATCTAACATCCAAAGTATGTGGCAGTAATCAATTATTTTTAAAATATTTTTTATTCTGTTTTTGCATACATTATACTTACTCATGGGCGTACCCATTTAAAATCCTTAATGTCATATCATCCTTTCTAGCAGTTGAAATCCTCAGCTCCTTATAGGATGTGTCAGGATGATATACTGAAATTCTGACCTATGGGAAGTTTTTTCTACAAATTTGTTAAGAGATATTTGAGATATAAAGTATTTAACTTTCTGAGTTTTAACAACGTATATATGAAGTTTTTTTTAAAAAAACACAATAAATAGACCTTTAAAGTGTTTTTTTTTTTTTTTTTTTTGTAGCTTTCATGATATCTACTCTTCAGGACAATGGAGATAAAAATATTACTGTCAACCAAATAGACTTGAAAAAGTTAGTATAACAAATAAATCTTGGAAAGTTAGAATATTTCAAGAAAATACTTCATTTTGTAAAAGACACTTGGACAGCTTCCTTACCAATATTTTGTCCAGCAATGCATTCAGCCCTTCCTCCACCAAGCATTAATGTACCTGTCATCTGATTATTTTATTTATTAAATTATTTTTATTCTATATTGTTCATTTTAAACGAGGCACTGACATAGGCACTGAGGATAAGCGTACACGAATGAAAAAGATTGTTCTACTGGGGAAGTAGTTTAAAATCTAGTAGAGAGCTACAAATGTACCAAACATTGCATAATAATACTATCATTGCTACAGTGTATGTGTATGCATGTGTATATATAGTATGCAGATTATACATATTATATATATATATATATATATATATATATATATATATATATGTAATATAGTAGCAACATGAGATAGGATCTCCTAATCTGCTCAGAGGAATCAGGATGGTGTTCCAGAACTTGCACCCACCTGTGCAGCCCAGCCCACCATTTCTGAAAAGGAGTACTGTCTGCTGTAGGGTGGACTTATTAGAAAGGACTAAAGATGTCATTAAAGCAAAAACCTGGTAGCAAGTACATGCAGGAAAATGAAGGAACAAACAACAAGAACTAGAGATCAAAGCAAGGTGATGTTTCCATCATCCATACCAGCAGGCAGCAATCATGTAGTATGTAATAGTTTAAAGAGTGGAGTCAGGATGGTGGTCAAATGACTAACAGATGAAGTGGTGTAAGGTGACAAGTTTAGGGAATAGTCTCAGCAGCCAGGGAACCACTGTACTGGTTGGCAATTTGCTGCTTGATCCCATCTGCCTTGTATCTTTCATCCTTCTGACAACTAGCTCTGAAACAATGTGGTCAGGTTTGCTTTTGATCACTTCAAACAACTGGGGAATGATTGTGTAGAAAGAATCAAACATCTTCCAGGCAAAAGTTCTCACAGTGGTAGTTATACAGAAGTAAAATTTGAAATCAAAGGCACTGCACACCACAGTAATCAAGCTCCAGAGATGCTGACATTGATCCCTGCTCACTGTTAGATCTTGTTAAATTCCCTGACCTCAGCCAGACTCTCTCTATCCTGCCCATCTACCTGTTACACAGATTGACTGTCTCATTTTGCTGTACTATATTCTAAATGATGCTTGGTACCTGAACCTCATCTGAATTGTGGTTATTGGTTGGTGCCTTCAAAAAAATATATTTCCTTCATTCTCTATATCCCAGAGAAAGAGGATTCTTACCACTGATAGGACTCCTACCACTGATATTTTGCTTGTGTACTCAATCTCTTTAACTGTCTGGAACCAGTTATTAATGTTTCTTTGATCCCCTACCTTGACAATTTTACATTTTTTTCTCATCCTGGGTTTTTGCAGGGAATAAAAATTTCTAATGTCAAATAAGGATACCCATTAAGCCAGCTGCTTGATTTTATATATAGGTATAAATACTCCTACATATATACAAATGTACATACATATGTGATTAAGCATAAGGCTGCCTACCCTTGTATAGGTGATGGTATTATTTTTTATTTTATTCTTCTATAAAATAGTGCCTATACTGTTTACTCTATACCAAGTAATACTGCTAAAAATTCCTGTATATTAACTCACTTGATTCCTTTAATAGCCTTATTGAGTTAGCTAATGTTATTATTTCTATTTCATACAAGAGGGAAAAATCCTCAAAGCACTAGTAAGTTAAATACTTACTCAAGTTTCCAAAGCTGCTAGCTAAGAGAGCTAGGATTCACATCCAAGCAGTCTGCCTCCGTATTGAAAATTTAAAGAGTGACTGAATCAGATAGGAGTTTTAGAAAATCCTTATGAAAGCAATAAAAAATGAACTGGTTTGGAGGAGAGGGGTTATGATACAGAAGGGAAGAATGAAAGTAGAGAAAACAGTGAGATCACTTAAATAAAGGGAAATTTTTGAACTTAGGCCGCATCATTGGACGGGAGAGAAGCACAGAGATGAAATCAATAGGACACAATGATGGACTAGTGATATGGTCTTGACTTGTCCTGACATTCTTGATAGCACAAGAATAATAATACAAAAAAAATCAAATGACTGACAAAATTTCTATCACATCAAGGAATAATACTTCACTTGGTTTCAAGAATTATTAAAAATTCCATCTCTCATGTCCTCCAAGAATAGGTTGATACCTTTTCCCCCAGGGATTCATTTCTCCTAGTCTGATTAAACTCTTCAAAGATCACATCTAAAATAGTTTTTGCATTCCAGTTTTATGTTGAACTGAACTAAAATGAAACTCATGAACAGTAAATGACATGACATTTTGCACTTGTCACTATTAATACAGAGTAGATGCTATTTGAATACAAGAACTTAAATGTAATAAATATGCCATTTTCAAACACGTTTGCTCATTTGATCTTTTAGAATCTTTTGCTTTTATTTTTATTTTTTATAGATTATTATGCTTTTAAAGGATGAAGAAACACATTATTGATTCTATTATTTTATGTATAATTTTAACAAGATAATATATGATTATATATTCTATTATATAACAACATCATTCTTGTCACATTTCTGTAGTTGGGCACTTCGAAAAGAATTCCTCTCAGTTTCCAAACATGACAACCCTTATATGCTATTAGTAGTTAAAGAGTATCAGGGAAATATTTGATTATTAGTTGAACTATAAACATTCAGATGTATTGAATAAAAAATGAGGAAAGTATTCCTAGCCCACAACAATCATAGCACTGTTATATCAAACTGTTTAATCTATGCATATTTTTAGTTCTTAAAACAACTATACATGCCAGTAGCTGTCAATGATTTTTCAACAGTAGGAAACAGAGATTCTCTTAACAATTTTCATATAATTTTAAGATGTAAATTCTTTTTGAATTTTGTCTTATTTTGCAGTAAAGCTGAATGTCAGAAATTTAGTAAACAGTAAGATATTTTACATTTTTCAATGTATTATATGCAAGTTTTTCATATTCTATATTTATTAAAACAAAGATAAAAATTAATCATGAAATTAAGGTAATAGGACCACAAAGTAAATTTTACGAAAACCTGTGTTCCTGATGGTATCACTTTATACTCTAGGATCTTAGGTAAGTTGTTTAAGTTCTCTATGCTTTAGTTCCATTACATTCAAAACGGAGATAGTATGCCTGCTTCATGAGATTATTTTAAATGAGTTACACCATATAAAGCACTTAAAATAGTTCTTGGGCCATAATGGATAATAAAAAATAGTTAGCTACTGTTTGTATATTATGTGGCTAAATCTCATCTTGTAAATTGCTTTGCTAAATAAAAATGAGCTGTGAATGATATAAAAATATTGCTTTACAATTGTATTTTAAGAACTAATTACACAAGTGCATATTCATATATTTCATGAGAAATCACTGTGTTACTAGATCATAAAGACTTTTCAGCTTTTTGGGACAGGGATCCTAAAGAAGACACAGATAAAAATGCACTGGAGCAGAGCATAGTAATCAAGTATAAAAACAAATTTACTTAGGAAAATTTAAGATACTACAAAGTGGCCTAGAAAGTAAAAAGTGTGAGTAGACTGACTAGTATCTATTTCTGATGGTTAAGCAAATAGGGAGTCTAGTAGAGAGGTAGGTGGAAGGAAGTGTGGAAGAATTAGCAAAGCAAGGCATAAGAAGGAAATCAGAAAATTATTTAAGTTTCCAGAACTTTCTCAACCAAGATAAAAGGCACAGAATCCAAATACCAGAAGCAAAGTAACTCAGTTTATGAAAAAGGAAAAAATATATTCATAATATCCTTTTTGTTAAAAGTATAGATTTTTAAGTTTTTAATACAGACCCTTTAGAATCTAGCCAGTTACAGATCAGTTGTAAATCTAGAACCACTTCCTATGGGGAATGATTGAAATGTCAATCATAAAAATTATCTAAAAATTATTCTTTTTAAAGATTTTATTTATTCATGAAAGACACAGAGAGAGGCAGAGACATAGGCAGAGGGGGAAGCAGGCTCCATATAGGGAGCCCAATGTGGGACTCGATCCTGATACTCAAGGACCATGCCCTGGGCCGAAGGCAGATGCTCAACTGCTGAGCCACCCAGGCGTCCCTCTAAAAAGGATTCTAATAGGCAGATAGTTTCTAAGTTAGAATCTCATGTATTTAATTGATAAAATTCCTTTCAAAAGAAATATGACATTTTATAAAACCATATGTATCATTTTTAAATTTACAGGAATACCAAGAAATACATATTATTAAAGCTATCCCATTTACACCATCTTTAAACAACTTAACTCTGTATTTGGTAACTGCAGAAATCTCTCTATGCATTTATGAAGATAAAATAGAGTTAAATATAATTGACTATAGCCTGATAACAATCGATATGTAGATAAAGGGGATAGTTGAACTCTAGATAAAAATAAATATTTGTTTTAATTTTTTAATTGAAATGTAGTTACTATACATGATTCAATATTTACATACATTACAAAATGCTCAGCATAAGTGTAGCTAACGTCACAATGCAAAGTTTGTACAATATTGATTATGTTTCCTAAACTGTATTTTTCATTTCTGTACTAATGGAAGTTTGTACCTCTTAATTCTTTTTTATTTCTCCCATCACCCCACCTATCCTCCACTCTGGCAACCATCAATTTGTTTCCCATATTTATGGGTCTGTTCTTTTTTTTTTTTTAATTCCACTTATAGGTGAAATCACATGGCATTTGTCTTTCTCGGACTTATTTCATTTAACATAATATGTTCTAGGTCCATCTATGTTACCACAAATGACAAGATCTCATTCTTTTTCATGACTGACTGATACTCCTTTATATACATACATGCCACATCTTTATCCATTCATCTATAAATGGATGTTTAGGTTGTTTCCTTATCTTAGCTATGCAAATATCCTGCAGAAACATAGCGAGTACATATATTTATTCAAATTCATGTTATCTTTCTCAAGTCAATATCCAGAAATACAAATATTAGATATGGTATTTCCATTTTCAATTTTTTGAAAACCTCCATACTGTTTTTCATAGTGGCTGCACCAATTCACATCCCCATGCACAGTGTATGAGGGTTTCCTTTACTCCACATCCTTGACTACACCTGTTATTTCTTGTCTTTTTGATTCTAGCTATACTGACAAGT
The DNA here is from genome assembly GCF_003254725.2 of Canis lupus dingo. NCBI lineage: Eukaryota > Metazoa > Chordata > Mammalia > Carnivora > Canidae > Canis > Canis lupus. The sequence goes on along the minus strand of NC_064256.1, from coordinate 15,191,152 downwards.
GTAAAATAATATCTCATTGTGGTTTTGATTTGCATATTCCTAATGATTAATGATATTGTGCATCTTTTCATGAATCTGTTGGCTACCTATAGGTTTTCCATGGAAAAATATCTATTCAGGTCCTCTGCCCATTTTTTTAATCAGGTATTTTTGGTGTTGGGTTGTGTAGGTTCTTTATATATTTTAGATGTTATCCCCTTACTGGTTATTCTGTTTGCAAAGATCTTCTCCCATTCAGTAGGTTGCCGTTTTGTTTTGTTGATAGTTTCCTTTGCTATGCAAAAGTTTACTAGCTTGATATTGTCCCACTTGTTTTTACTTTTGTTTCCCTTGCATGAAGACACACCAATCCATAAAAATATTGCTAAGATCCATATGAGTTTACTGCATATGTTTTCTTATAGGACTTTGATGATTTCAAGTCTTACACACTTAGGACTTAAATCCATTGAGTTTACTATTGAGTTGTAAGAAAGTGGCCCACTTTATTCTTGTGCATGTAGTGCTGCAGTTTTCCCAACATCACTTATTGAAGAGACCATTTTTTCCCTATTGAATATTCTTTCTTCCTTTGCTGTAGGTTAATTGACCATTTAAATATGGATTTATTTCTGGATCTATATTCTGTTCTATTGATCTATGCACCTACTTTTGTGCCAATACCACACAGTTTTGATGAATACAGTTTTGTAATATCTTGAAATTTGGGATTGTGATACCTCCAGCTTTTTTCTTATTTCCCAGTCTTGCTTTGGTCATTCGAGGTCTTTTGTGATCCCATAGAAATATTAATATTATTACAGCTCTGTGAAAAAATGCTATTGGTATTTTGATAGGGCTTACATTTAATTTGTAGATTGCTTTGGGTAGTAGGGGCATTTTAATAATACTCTTACAACCCATGAGCATGGTAGATCTTTGCATTTGTGTCATCTTCAATTTCTTTTGCCAATATCAGTGTTTTCAAAGTATGGGTCTTTTTACCTCCTTGGTTAAATTTATTCCTGGGTATTTTATTCTTTGTAGCATAATTGTGAATGGAATTGTTTTTTCAATTTCTCTTCCTTTTAGCTCATTATTAGTGTATAAAAATGCAAAACATTTCCAGGTATCAATTTCATATCCTGAAACTTTATAGATTTTATTTTTTCTAATAGATTTTTATGGAGTTTTTAGAGTTTTTTTATATATAGTATTATCAGCAAATAGTTTTGTGTGTGTTTTTTAAAGATTTTATTCACTTATTTGGGATAGAATGTGAGAGAGCTTGTGAGCAGTGGGGAGAGGCAAGGGAAAAGGGAGAAACACACTTCCCGCTAAGCAGGAAGCCTGACATGGGGATCAATCCCAGGACTCTGAGACTGTGACCTGAGCCAAAGACAGTAGGTTAACTGACTGAGCCTTCCAGGCCACTCTATGATTTTACTTCTTATCAATTGATAAAAAATTGTTTTTGTTTTTGTTATTTTTTCCTGCTGGCTGCAATTAGCACTTTCAGTACTTTATTAAATAAAAGAGACAGGAGTGGACATTCTTATTTTTTCTCTAAAATGAGAAAAAGCTTATAGTTTTTCACCCTTGAGCATGATGTTATTTGTGGTTTATCAAATATGGCTTTGTTGTGTTGAAGTATATTCCCTCTAAACCCACATTTTTTAAATCATGAACAGATGTTGAATTGTCAAATGTTTTTTCTGCGTCTATTGCAATGATTTTTTTTTTTTTAAAGATTCCACTTATTTATTCATCAGAGGCACAGAGAGAGGCAGAGACACAGGCAGAGGGAGAAGCAGGCGCCATATAGAAAGTCCAATGTGGGACTCGATCCTGGGACTCCGGGATCATGCCCTGAGCCAATGGCAGAGGCTCAAGCACTAAGCCACCTAGGCATCCCGTCTTCATTTGATTTTGAATGCTTGTATTCTTGATGAGTCGGACTAAAAGTTTATCAATTTTGTTTCTTTTCAAAGAACCAGCTCTTGGTATCACTGATCTTTTCCATTGTTTTGTAGTCTTTCATTTATTTCTGCTCTAATCTTAATAATTTCCTTTCTTCTACTAACTTTAAGGTTGTTTTGTTCTTCCTTTTTTTAGTTCCTCTAGGTGTAACGTTAGGTTGCTTGAGATTTTTCCATGTTTCTTAATGTAGGCCTGTATCACTATAAAATTTCTTCTTAAAAGTGCTTTTGCTGCATCCCAAAGATTTTTAAACTGTTGTGTTTTCTCTTTTTATTTTAAATTCACTTTGCCAACATATAGTACAACATCCAGTGCTCATCACATCACATGGCCTCCTTAATGCCTATCGCCCAGTTACCCTATCCCCTCACCCACTTCCCCTTCTGCAACCCTCAGTTTGTTTCCCAAAGTTAAGAGTCTCTCATGGTTTATCTTCTAATTTTTCCCCACTAAGTTTCCCCCACTTCTCTTATGGTCCTTTGCACTATTTCTTATATTTCACATATGCGTGAAATCATATGATTATTGTCTTCCTCTGATCGACTTATTTCACTCAGCATAATACTTACCAGTTTCCAATGGCTAATATATACCACATCTTTATTCATTCATCTGTCGAAGGACATCTCTGCTCTTTCCACAATTTGGTTATTGTAGACATTGCTGCTATGAATATTGGGGTGCAGTTGTCCATTTGTTCCACTACATCTGTATCTTTGGGGTAAATCCCCAGTAGTGAAAATCCTGGGTGTTGGGTAGCTCTATCTTTAACTTGAGGGACTTCCACACTGTTTTCCAGAGTGGCTGCACCAGCTTTCATTCTCACCAACAACATAAGAGCATTTCTTTTTCTCCACATCCTCACCAACATTTGTTGCTTCCTGCCTTATTACTTTATTGCTAAAACTACTAAGACTGTTGTGTTTTCATTTAATTTGTCTCTAGGTATCTTATTTCATCTTTGATTTCTTAATTAATTCACTGGTTGTTTAATAGCATGTTATTTTGTCTCCACTTGTGTTTTTTATTTGTTTTTTTTTTCATTTTTTCCCCTTGTAATTGGTTTGTAGTATCATACCATTGTAGTTAGAAAAGAAGCTTCAGTTATTTCAATCTTGAGTTTATTGAAGCTTGTTTTGTGACCTAACATGTGATCTATCCTAGACAATGGTCCATGTACAATTGAAAAAATGTGTATTCTGTTGGTTTTGTAGAGAATGTTCTATGTATATGTTATCTGATCTATAGTGTCATTCTTTTTCATTCTGTTTCCTTATTGATTTTCTGTCTGATGTATCCATTGATGTAAGTTGGCTGTTAAAATCCTCTACTATAAAATTGTATTACTGTCAATTTCTCCCTTTATTTCTGGTAATATTTATGTATTTAGTCACTCCTGTGTTGCATGCATAGACACACTTCCTATACAGGCTTGTTGGATTTATCATCATATAATGCTCTTTTGTCTTGTTAGATCACACAAAATAGATTTTAAAACAAAAGCATTGCTATCCTTGTTTTTGTTTCCATTTTAATGATATACATTCTATTTCTTCACTTTCAGTCTGTCTTCAATTCTGAAGTGTATCTCTTATAGAAAACATATCTTGTTTTATCTTTCAGTCACTCTAGATCTTTTGGACTGGTTCATTTAGTTTGTTTACATTTAAAGTAATAATTGATAGGCACGTACTTAATGCCATTTTGTTAATTATTTTCTAGCTGTTTTTTTTTTCTCTTTTTTTCCTAGCTGTTTTTGTAGTTATTCTGTTATTTCTTGTTTCCCTTGTTCTCTTCCCCTGTAAATGATGACTTTTAGTGTTCTGCTTGGGTTCCTTTCTTTGTCTATTACAAGTTTTCAGCTGGTGGTTACTATGAGGTTCATATAGAAGAACATCCTTTATATGTATCAGTCCATTTTCAACTGGTCATCTAAGTTTGAACATATTCCAAGAACACGTTATTATATTCCCTAATTTTTTATGTATATTAGGTCTTACTTTATTTTGTATATCCTTTAATTCTTATAGATACAAATAAGTTTGCTAATTTTGCTTTTATTTTGTTTTTTTAAATATTTTATTTATATATTCATGAGAGACACACAGATAGAGAGAAAGAGAGAGACAGAGGCAGAGACACAGGCAGCGGGAGAAGCAGGCTCCATGCAGGGAGCCTGACGTGGGACTCGATTCCAGGTCTCCAGAATCAGGCCTGGGGCTGAAGGCGGCACTAAACTGCTGAGCCACCAGGGCTGCCCAACTAATTTTGCTTTTAGATTTCACATTACTAGCTTTAAGTAATTGCTTTACCACCTTTACAATCTGTTTGCTTTTACTGGTTTTAGTTTTTTCTTTCCTAATTTTCTTACTGAGGTCCTGAGTTAAGCCTCACCAATTTTCAAAGGCAAATGTCTTGGGAGCTCATCTTCCCAAAGAAGATTCCCCAGGACAGAGTGCCCAATGTGGGGCTTGATTCCCTCCCTCAGGGAAGACCTTGGCACCTCTGACATGCCTCACATATTTGGGTTGCATACCGTATTCCCAACTAGGTCTCTGCCCCTCCTACCATTCTCAGTGTGACTTTTTCCTTCTATCTTTAGCTGTAGAAAAGCTGTTCTGGTAATTTTTAGGTCATTTTCAGAGGGAGTTATGCTATATGTTGCAGCCTTGATGTGTCTGTGGGAGGATGTTAACTCAGGATTCTCCTCCTCTACCATCTTTCCGATCTCCCGGAGTGACTCATTTTTAAAGGTCTCTAAAATTAAGTACAATAGTACTAAAAATATTGAAGTTTTATTTTTAAACCTCCAAATTTTAGAGAATTGTCTGTCTTGACTGACTTCTTGCTATGAACTATGAAGAAATAGTAAACACGTGTTCCTAGACACTCCTCTGTACCACCTCCATGGAAAAAATATTTTTTTTTTAAATTTTTATTTATTTATGATAGTCACAGAGAGAGAGAGAGAGAGAGAGAGAGGCAGAGACATAGGCAGAGGGAGAAGCAGGCTCCATGCACCGCGAGCCCGATGTGGGACTCGATCCTGGGTCTCCAGGATCGCGCCCTGGGCCAAAGGCAGGCGCCAAACCGCTGTGCCACCCAGGGATCCCGGAAAAAATATTTTTAATATAGCTTTTCAAATAGCATTTGTAATATTTATAGGCCCAAATTATTACATAATAGATGTAATGCTAATAGATTTCTCAAAATTTAGCCCTTAAGTACTACTACATACTTTGAGTCCCTTCATGTTTGTGAATGCCTAATTACATAGACACTTAAATATTTTTGCTTGGATAATTTTATTGGACTTTGTATGCTGATACAGAAAAATCTGAGGCCAAGATTTTTGATTTTTCTCCTTGTGAATTGTTATGCCTGGAAGCCTTAAAAATTGTTTGTCTTGAAACAAATAATTAATATGCCAGTATTTTGATCAGAAATAACATCCAGTAATGTCAATCTATATTTAAAAATCTTAAATATCAGTGGAGCATATAACTATATTTTTGGAGCCTAAGTTATTTGTCATACTTTCTTGAGCCCATCATGGGCTGTTTGTAGTTTATTCAAGCAAATAAATAAATTTTAAAGCGCATGATCCTCCAAGGAAAGACAGGGCAAATTCATTCTTTCATCCATGGCAGAAAGTGAGTGTAAGATGTAGCTTTTATATAAGCAATTAAGAAATCACTTGAATTTCAAGAGAATCTTAAAGGCCACACATGGGAATTTATTAAAAGTCAAGTTTGAAACACCTGAAGAACCCAGGAAAAAGAGGCATTTATGTTCAGTTGCAAGTTCTTTAGTGGCCTCTGTGAGGTACTTTAAAACCTGGGAGAAGGCAGGAGTTCAAAAGTCATAGCAATGCAGGGGCGGAGATTAAGGGTAGAAGAGACATATCCCAGAGTGTTCTTTTTTTTCCTAGACCTTTGTTTCATACCAAAATAACAAAACAATTGTTACTTCATTTGGAAAGCAGAATTTTTCACCATCAGGATGCAGGTAAAACTATTCATTATTCAAAGAGACATATGAAACATCTACTTGGAGAAAAGCTAAAATCAGCTTTAGCCCTGGAAGTTACATTGATACCCCCACTGAAGTAGAGATAGAAAATTCCTGTCCAAGAGTGAGCATGGATACAAAGCTCAGTTTCAGTTACAGTAGAAAACAGACCAAAAATATAGACAATGCTTTATGCCTGGGGTCCAGGTTCTTAGTTCTCTGAGTCAGAAAGTAAGCTAAGCTAACAGAAAATAACTTGTTTTAAACAAGAACCGAGGAATAAGAAACATCCCCAGTCTTACAGTGGGGGAGGAGAAGAGATATAGACCCTTATCTGTGGTTCAAGTTTGAAGGAAGTCCTGAAATCTCAAACGGACTATGAATGTTGAAAAAAAAATTCCTCTAGCACCCCACACATTAAGAACAAAGAGGCAGCGTACCAGTGGAGCAGTTGGAATCATGATAAATATTAATACATAAGCCAAACTCACCTGACTAGATTAACTCAAATCTTATTCCAGATGCCTGATAGAAGAGCTGTGCCCATTGACTTTTATAAACTATTTTCATTACCCTTTTCTGTTCTTCATTATAGAATATCTGACATTTCATTAGGAAATTGAGACACATAATCTGAACAAGAAAATATAGCTCACTATCAATAAGTAATCATCAGGATCAAAATAAAAGTGATCCAAATGGTGAAACTATCCATCTAGGATTTTTGAGTAACTATCATTCGTTTTAAAGGATTTAGTGGAAAAATTGGATAATATCAATGAACAGAGATGCAATTTCAGCACAGATATTAAAACCATAGAGAAAAAAGCAAATGAAAATCCTTGAAAAAAAAGCATGATGTCATTGATGGCATATTCCTTCAAAAGGATGGAGAAAATGAACAAAGCTAATCAGGAAACTTGAATTTATTAAAATAACAATGATTCAAAGTGAAACAAAGTGAAAATAAAGTGTGTGTCCATGAGACATTATTCAAACCATTAAAATCTAACATATATAATTAGAAGACAGAGGAATATACAACAGACTTCTCATCAGAAAGGGTGCATATCAGACATAAAGCACTGAAATAAAAAAATATATATATATACTTTCATCCTCAAATGAAGGATAGCCTAGCAAAAATAGCTTTAAAAATAAAAAGACTTAGGGCACCTGGGTGGCTCAGTGGTTGAGCATCTTGCCTTTGGCTTAGGGCGTGTCCTGGGGTCCTGGGATTGAGTTCCTTATCAGGCTCCCCACAGGGAGTTTCCTTCTCCCTCTGCCTAAGTCTCTACCTCTCTCTTTCTCTGTGTCTCTCATGAATAAATAAAATCTTTGAAAAATAAAAATAAAAAGATTTGGTAAGACAAAAACAAAAAACATACACCTAAGAAAATATATTGTCAAAACTGTGCTACAAGCTAAGACATTCTTCTTTCACAAAGATTAGGACCCCAGATAAAAACTTGAAGCTACACAAATAGAAGAGTGCTTAGTAAAAAGAAGTATAGAAATGGTAAAAATGGTATAGAGAAGTATAGAATGGTAAAAAGAAGTATAGAATACCATCCCCCCCACTTCTACTTATTTGAAAATATAATGGATTATAATTAAATTATTAAATTTAATAAGAAGCTATAGTTTTATACGTAGTATTCTAAATATCCAATGAGACAGATTATCCAATTAAATTAAAAAAATCCACTATTTAAAATAAATCTACTTAATATATATAAAAATAGATGTGTTAAAATTAAAATGCTGGGAAAGATGTTTAATACAAACAGTAATTAGAAGAAAGTTGGGTTGGCTCCATCAGTATCAAACAATGCAGGTTTCCAAACAAATTGTTATCAGAGATAAGGAGGGAAAATTCATAATGATAAAGAGAAACCACTGAGTATATCATTTTATTCTCCCTTTTTTTTTTCTTTTTTTTTATGATAGTCACAGAGAGAGAGAGAGAGGCAGAGACATAGGCAGACGGAGAAGCAGGCTCCATGCACCAGGAGCCTGACGTGGGATTTGATTCCGGGTCTTCAGGATGGCGCCCTGGGCCAAAGGCAGGCACTAAACCGCTGCGCCACCCAGGGATCCCACCAGTTTATTCTCTATATAAAACTATGTATAGGGACCTCTGGGTGGCTCAGCAGTTGAGCGTCTGCCTTCGGCTCAGGGCGTGATTCTGGGATAAGAAATCAAGTCGTGCATTGGGCTCCCTACATGGAGCCTGCTTCTCCCTTTGCCTATGTCTCTGCCTCTCTTTCTGTGTCTCTCATGAATAAATAAATAAATCTTAAAAAAATAAAACAAAATAAAACTGTATATTCACAGTTTCTTCAAAATATATGAAGAAACTGATAGAAATGAAAAAGAAAGGTTTTAGAGTCACAGGTAGAGACTTCACTCCCCTCCCAGAGTCAGGAATACATGAAGACTATCATCAATCAACATGAGCTAATTGAACATTTCAAACGATAACAGAACACATATGTTCAAGCACTTTGGACCTTAAAATAAACAAACATTTTTAAAATTGTAAGCAAAAACCAAATAAACTAGAGTAAATAATAAAAAGTTATCTCGGACATTCCCCAGATACTTGAAAATTAAAAGCACACTTCTAAATAAGATTGGGTCAAAAAGAAAGTTACAATGGACATTAGTTAACATTTGAATTGAATAAAAAACAACACATTTTAAAAATGTGTGCAGTGCAGCTATAATACCTTGAGTTTATACATCATCTGCTTAGGTTAGAAAACAAGAAAAATCTCAAAGTAAATCTAATACTGTACCTTAGAGGAAAATTAAACTCAAAGAAAGAATTAAAATCGGACCTACCATGAATATGAGTACAGCTATAAAAAGAGAGATGTATTTGCCAAAGATATTGATAAAGGACTTGAATACAAAAAATAGAAAGAACTCTCAATTTTCCAAAGAGAGCATAAACATGCAATTTAAAACAAAAGTTTTATAAAATAACAAAGACTTGCATAGAAATACTGGCAAAGACATGGATAGCAAATAGGCCTATGAACATCAATGTACTCAGTATCCTAAGTCATTATGTATGTGAAAAACAAAATAAAAAAGAGGCATCACTACACATCTATTAGAATAGTTCCAAAACAAAAGCAAAAAAAAAAAAAAAAATTCCTTGACAATTCCAAGCTCTGGTGAGGATGAGGTACAGTTAGGGCCCTCATAATTGTGAGGATACAAAAGGATATTAAAAAATATTTTTGCAGCTTCCATGAGGTGAAACATGTACAACTGTGTGATACAGCAATCCCACTCCTAGGAAGGTCCTGTTTCTGTAAAAGAACATTTTTCCAAGAGAAATGAAGTGAGACTTGTCTACAAAACCTATTAGTGGGGATGCCTGGTGGCTCAGCAGTTAAGCGTCTGCCTTTGACTCAGGGCATGATCCCGGAGTCCCGGGATCGAGTCCCACATTGGACTTCCTGTATGGCTCCTGCTTCTCCCTCTGCCTGTGTCTCTGCCTCTTTCTGTGTCTCTGATGAATAAATAAATAAAATCTTTAAAAAAACACCTATTAGTGCATGCTTTTAGCAGCTTCATAATTGCCAAGAACAGGAGAATTCAAATGTTAATCAACTGGCGAATGGATAAACAAACTGGGGTACAACTAAATAGTGATAGAACATCTAGCCACTCAAAGAAAGTAACTACTAACACATGCAGTAACCTTGATGAAACTCGAAGACATTAGGTTAAGTGAAAAGTGAAATTCAAAAATCTGTGTACTTTAAGATTTCATTTATTTAACACTTTGTAAAAAGCAAAACTATAGGTAGAGAATTCTTCTCAGTGGTTGCCAGGAAATGTGAGTGGAGGAAGGGAAAAACCACGGACTAGCACACAGGAACCTTTTGAGATTATTCAAATATTATCTTCGTTATGATAGCAGTTATGCAAGTTACTTGTCAAAACTCAAAACTGTATACTTACAGGTAAATTTAACCCTATGTAAAGAAATTACTGAAAAATAAGAAAATGGGGAGAATTTAGATGGTAGATAGACAAGTTTACATTCTTAACTTTGTTCTATGCTCAGAAGTTTTCATATAAAATATTGAAAAACAAAAATTTTCCTCTAAGAGGAAAATCCTTATGTTGAGAACAAGAGAAAAAAAGAAAAGCAGTTATTATTAAAAGGCAAAAATTTTAAAAATGAATTTAGCATAAATAAATTACAAATAATATTCTTTTCCACTTCAGGGTCATGGGAGCAAGTAATAGACTCCAAATAAGATGCCATATTATGAATATTAATATATTCATAAAAATTCATATTTGTATTTACTTCCAATTTTGTATACTGTATTTTACATATATGCTTCCTTTTGATCTAAACAGTAATTAAGTAAGGTAAATGGCATTACATTCCAGATCCAGAAACTGATATACAAAGCAATTCAGCAACATGCATTAGGTCTATAAACCAAGGCCTATAACTCCAAATCCTATGTCATTTTTTCCTCTTTCTATATTGAAGCATAATATTCTGAAAGATGCACATATCAAAACAGAATATGTACTCAAAAGTGCACATATAAAGGTACAGTCAGTGGATTTTCACAAGCTCCCATGTAGCCAGAAAGGAGATCAAGAAATAGAATATCCCCAGGATACCAGAGGTACCTCAGTTGTTTGTTTAAAAAAATAGCAAAACAAGGATCAGTATAGGAAATAAAGTTTTCTTAAAAATTTCTGTGGGCTATCATTAATATAAATAACTCTCCCTTTAAGTTATTTATATTGATTTATTTTTAAAAAGTCAACTATTATATTTAAAATGATGGCATAAAATATTTACATATAGCCTTTTAGGAACCTAGATACAGAGAAAGAATAATAAAGCATCTTCCAAATAACATTAATTGGTAGCACCATTTATAAAATTACTGAGAGTTTATATTTAAAAAGTTATAGTGATTACTTTTAACCATAAACTTGGCTAAAAGACACTGACTAATGGGATTCACTTCACTGGTCAAATGCAACTTTTAAATACTTATTAAGCATGACCAAGATGACCTTAATGTTCCTCTCATCTTGACTAGACCTTAGTCAGGTGTCTTCCTAACTGAAAATAAGCCCAGAAATATACTCATTCATGTAAGATCAACTACTATTTGACAAGAGGACCAAGAGTCTTCAATGGAAAGAAGACAGCAACTTTAACAAAGGTTCTGGGAAAATTGGATAGTCACATGTTAAAGAATGAAACTAGATCCCTATTCTACACCATTCACAAAAATTAACTCAAAATTAGTCAAAGACTTAAACAGGAGACCTGAATTCATACAACTTCTAAAAGAAAACAGGGAAAAAGCTTCATGACCCGTCTTGGCAATGATATTTTTCAGATAGAACACATAAAACACAAGCTAGAAAATCAAGAGTAAACAAGTGGGACTGTATCAAACTAAAAAGCTTCTGTACAGCAAAAGAAATGATCCACAAAAGGAAAAGGCAACCTACAGAATGGGAGAAAATACTTGCAAACCACACTTTTGATAAGGTATTAATATCTAAGAGATAGAGGGAACTCCTACAACTCAATAGCAACAACAAACAACCAAAAGAAAAAACAAAACCCACAAATTACTCAATTTAAGGAAATGCAAAAGACCTGAATAGACGTTACTCTGAAGATACCCAAATGGTGGAAGCCTGGGTGGCTCAGTGGTTGTTTGCTTTTGACTCAGGGCATGATCCTGGAGTCCCAGGATCAAGTCCCACATTGGGCTTCCTGCACGGAGCCTACTTCTCCCTCTGCCCATGTCTCTGCCTCTCTCTCTCTCTATGTCTCTTGTGGGTGACCACGGACTAGCTGGAGTAACTGAACCAAACCAGGCCCGGACTTGCGTCCCTCATTCACTCAAAAGGCTCGAGCCTAAAGGGTGAATAGTTGGTACACACTTGAGAAAGGGCTTGAGCAATGGTTCTCAGGGCTCGCTTGTACGTGATCGCCCACATAACACAATAGATACAATTTATTCTGACCTGGTCATAAATGCAAATAAGGGTCTGTGCTGTCCTTGCTGGTCTGTTTACCATACCTAATATTCCTTTTCAAGGATTTCCCTTCATAACACTTTTACACCTTTTTTTTGTATTTAGAATTTGCTTTAAGCCATTTCTTTTTCAGTCAGTCTCATTTGGGACAAAATTACTCTCTTCTTTTTTTTTGAACAAAAATATATTCCCATTCCTTACATTTTTCTTACATATCTCCTTTTTTACATACAGAGTTGCTTTTTTTAAAATTTTTTTTTATCAGTCATCAGTTTTATTTTAGCAGAGTTTTTTTTATTATTATTATTTTTAGGAACCTTAGTGTCCAGTGAAAACTAAGGAGTAACCGATTTTTGAACATCAGAACTTTTTAGGTGGCAAATTTATGAAACAGTTAAGCATAAAGCATGTTCATCAACAGATTTAAATCAACGTTTTAGTACTTTTCCTTGTTTGGAAAAGACTTAGATGTCCGATGAATTTAATTTTATTTATCATCAACGTGTGACTAAGGTTTTAGGTTACCAAGGACTTTGAAAGGTATCTTAACAATTACTTATGAAAACTTGTAAACAGACAATTAATTATCAATTTAGTCAATTTTTTTTTACTAACTGATTGCAAAAAGATAACAGAGCTTATGTGACCTTTAGTAAATAGAATAAAAGAATAAAATAGAATAAAAGTTTTAGGTTTAGTAGTGATAATTTTCAAGACCTGTTTACTATGTTTTATCTGGATCCACTTAAAGTTAATCAATTTGCTCCCCATCGTTAATTTTTATCTGAGACACTGGTGGGGGAATCTGGAGGGGGCAGTGTTAAGTAATTGGTGGTGATGGTGACTCAATCACCGAATTATTATTTTCTTTTTGTTCCTCTGAAGAGGTCTGAACATCATTTTCAGAGAAGGATTCATGAGAGGCTATAGAGATTAATTTGAAAGTGTGTTGTGGATCTAAAGTCTCTCTTACTTCCTCCCAAATATGCATGGTGCCTGGAGCACAGGCCATAGGACTACGTTTTTTAAGTTGATTTTTAATTTCCTGTCCTACCCTTTGCCAGGCATCCAAACTGACAGTCCCTTCTTTTGGAAACCAGGGCCACAAGTCTGATACAGTACAAAAGAATTGTTGCAAGGCCTTTTTAGAGACCTTGGACCCTTCTCACTTCATAAGGGCCTGCAAAGAGGTCATAAAGAAGACCTGTTCCATAGATTGAGACTGTCCCATATTTTTTTACTCCTGTCGTGGCCCTAAGTAATTCGGCTCCCCTTACCTGATTGTCAGCAACGACTTACTCATATGTGCACCTCTCTTGCATGTGCTCAGGTCCCTGTTCGGGTGCCACTTGTTGCGCACGCTGCAGCAACACGATCAGGGTCCTGAGGATAAGGGGATGAGGAAAATAAAAGTAAAGAGATGGGGACAGGAGGGACACAGTGGATGATGTCCAAACAGTGCCAGCTTTATTCAAGGTTTTACGACATTTTATAGCATCAGCAAAACAAAGCTAAGAAGGTGTCTGTTTTTAGCATGTTTGTGAAATCCTCCAAAGTTCCCCTTTCTCAGCATGCAAGAGAGACTCACGGGTGCCAGAAGACCTTGGTAAATAGATAAGCTTGTTGCTCCAGATGTGCATACTTCAAAGGAATATTAGGTATGGTAAACAGACCAGCAAAGACAGCACAGACCCTTATTTCTATTTATGACCAGGTCAGAATAAGTTGTATCTATTGTGTTATGTGGGTGATCAGGTACAAGCGAGCCCTGAGAACCATTGTTCAAGCCCTTTCTCAAGCATCTACCAACTATTCAGCCTTTAGGCTCCCGAGCCTTTTGAGTGAATGAGGGACACAAGTCCGGGCCTGGTTTGGTTCAGTTACTCCAGCTAGTCTGTGGTCACCCACAGTCTCTCATGAATAAATAAATAAAATCTTAAAAAAAAAAAAAAAAAGATACTCCAACAAGTATATAAAAAGGTACTCAACATCACTTATCAGGGAAATGCAAATTACACCTGGGTGGCTCAGTGGTTGAGCTTCTGCCTTGCCTTAGGCCGTGATGCTGGGGGTCCTGGGATCCAGTCCCACATCAGGCTCCCTACAGGGAGCCTGCTTCTCCCTCTGCCTAGGTCTCTGCCTCTCTGTGTCTTGCATGAATAAATAAATAAAATCTTTAAAAAAAATTAAAACCACAAGAAGAGCTCCCCCTCACACCTATTACAATGTTGAGCATCAGAAAGATAAGAGGTAACAAAGGATAGCAAAGATGTGGAGAAAAGGGAATTTTTATACACAGTCGATGGGAATGTAAACTGGTATACCCACTGTGGAACACAGTATGGAGGTTCCTCAAAAAACTAAAATTAGAACTACCACATGATCTAACAATTATATCCAAAGGAAACAACAACAAAAATCACTAACTTGAAAGGATATCCGCGACCTGATATGCATTGCAGCATTTAAAATGGCCAAGACCTGGAAACAACGCAAGTGTCCATCAATGGATGACTAAGAAAATGTGATACACACACACACACACACACACACACACATGTATGCACAGGAATATTATTCAGCCTAAAATAAGTAGTAAATACTGCCATTTGTGACAACATGGATGGACTCGTAGGTTCACTTAATGCTAAGTGAAGTAAATAAGATTGATAAAAAGTAAATGTATATGATCTCAGCTTTTATATGTGAAATCTAAGTAAAAAAGAAAACAAAACCCAAACTCCTAGATACAGAGAATAAATTGGTGGCTAACAGGTGTGGGGGGAAGGCTTGGGGAGAGTGAAATGAGTAAAGATGATTAAAAGATACAAACCTGCAGTTAGAACTAAGTCCTAGGGATCTAATGTACAGACATGAGGACTATGGTTAACAAATCATATTTCAAAGTTGCTGACAGTAGGTCTTAAATGTTCTTATCACAAGGAAAGAGAAAATTATAAATATAGGAGGTGATGAATGTTAATTAAATCTGTAACTATTTCACAATACAGATATTAAATAATTTTTTTATAAACTTTAAACGTACATACACAACGCTGTATGTCAATTATGTCTCAATAAAACTGAAGAACATTTTTAAAAGATCTGGAAACTATCTCTTGGAAACATAATCATCACAAAAGACAGAGCACGGGTGGCTACCCCATGTCTGTGGGAGAGTGAGACCCAACTTTAGTAACTGCCAATTACCAACATAGATGGCAGTCACCACATGCCCAAACCTGCTCCTCTCACAGCTTCCAGTACTTTGCACTAGTTTACCTCACTGTTCAACAACTCTCTCACCTTTTGTTTTAGGAGAGTTAAGTTTTCTCTCACTCCACTACTACAACAGTCTTTAGGAAAGTTCCTTGCCTGTTTAATTCCCTCTGGTATAATTTTCTTTTGAAAAGCATCCCTTGTATTTTAGGTGATAAGCTATAACTTCAGACCTTGTGTTGTGCCCAAGATTGCGAATCCGAGAAACCACCAAGGAGCCCACACCAATGCAAACACACGAGGGTTTATTTACAAGCTCGAGCTTGGGTCCAAGTATACCCGACACAGCCACAGCGGAGTAGGGACTTGGACCCTGAGGTGGGTTACAGCGTAGTTTTATGGGCTGGTCTAAGGGACCTCCAGAAAGGGGGAGGAATTTCTCAAGTTCTGTTTACATTCTGATGTGGGGCTTTCAAGGGCATTGAGCTCTGTTCTCATTCTAATATGGGGCTTAACTGAAGTAAGGTAAAGTTCAGCTCTTATTCACAGGGGCCTGAGGTGGCTGTACTTGTGCTAACGCTGAACTTAAGGTGGAATGGCCTTAATTCTCTCGGCCTCCACACTTGCATGTACTCAGCTAGATAACTAAGCAAATAGTGAGTGTAATAAGTGCAATACTCACATTTACAAATGTGCTATAAGAAGCAGCTAAGACAGGGTATCATCTCCTACCATCCTCCCCTCCCCTGCCCCAGAGTACAAAGGGCTTTAAGGAAGTTACAGCATAGAAGACAAAGCTGAGCCATGAAGTATTTAGAAAAAAAAAGCTTGCCTAGTATATGTACATTGTATGAAGGGAATTCTAAGCAGATAATGGCATGAATGACAACATGGGCACAGAGGTCATGGTGTTTGGAGACTAAGAGGTCAAGAGTTGCTATAATAAAGTGTGAACATGTTACCTGAATTAAAGAATGACAATTGGGGTAGCTGGTAGACTGACCACATTCCACGTATGAAAATTTTAAGAAATCCTGAGTAGTTAGGAGTGTAAGAATTGTGGAGTAGATCAAAAGTGATGAAATAGAGGTATCTGAACATTGCTCTGCTAGCAGTACAGAGGCTGATGTGCTGGTAAATTGGATCTTCAGCAGGATGTAGGTGGGAGAAAGCCCTCACCTTGTGGGGCGTGCAGATTTCCCCAGTGTCAACACTCCCATTGTGGCTGATTTCAAGCAGCCAATGGTTTAATAACCAGATTTCAGAATTCCTATTTAACAATTGTGCTCTCATGAGCCAGTGCCGTTTGCGCTAGAATACCACTGGTGTCAGGGGAAGAGAAAGGCCTTTGTCTAGGTGAAATGGATAAGGATACGAACTCAGACAGCGGCTGTGATTACAGATAGGAGGGAATCTAATCAGGGGCATTATAGAAATAAAGCCAACAGTCCATGTAAGAGGTATTATTCACATTATCTTTTCCTTAAGTGTCCTATAAATGGTCAACTATTTAAAGGTCAAGTAATGTCTGTCACAGGTCAAGTAATGCACCCGTGGTCACCAACTTTGTGGGTGGCAAAGCTCAGATTTCAACCCAGTCTGCTCAGGTTCCAAAATCCCACATATAGGATTAGGAGCTGGACTCAGGTTCATCTGGAAAATGAGCCTAATAGGGTTGCTGTAACAATTAACAGAATATATATTCAAAGTACCTAAAACACTACCTGATACCTGTATGTAAATACGAAACAGCTAGCATTATCATTAATTACCATCACCCTTGTTTTGCCACAACCATCATGTTTAGTTGCACTTGTTAGGAGAGAGATGCAGCAGTAAATCAGGAGGTATTGATACAGAAAGCAATTTTCTGTGCTTAAAAAGTTTACAAGCTGGGGAGAATAGTACATTTAAAATACTGTGGATTTTGAAATTTCTCTCTTAATCCTTTCTCCTCTGAGTATAAACTAAATCTTCTAAAACCAATCTATGTGAATTGGAATATCCGCTTCTTTTCCAGCATCACAGTGTGGGATAGGCTTGACTGGTAATGATAAGCTCATCAAACATTCCCTCAGGTGAAAAGTGAAGATAATGGTCCTGTAAACAAACATTATTCTTTCTATTGTCCTGCTAAAATCAGAAGTAGAACTGCAGTTTTGAATTATGCAGGTAATGATTCATAATCCTCAAGTAACTGAAAACTGTTATTTCCCATGGAATACCTCCCAAAGGGAGAAGACGCCGATGTCCAGCCCAGCCTTGACCACTGGAAATTATACGAACTGTTGTCCAGGTGACACACCATTGAGTTTGGCATCCAGGCAAAGAGCTGCACCTCAGGTGAGATAAACCTTTTAATCTACGTACAAAGTAAGAATCTTGTTGGCCACAGCTTTATAACCTCTGGTGCTTTGGACCTACAAATAAATCACTCAAAAGATAGAAAATTTGGCAGAAAAATTTGGACTCCAAACTAGCCTGCAAATTATTTAATTTTAGAAATTCAATAACCGCTATCAAACACACATGATGAAGATAAATGTATCTCCTCCAAGTTTCACAGTTTGGCACACCAGAGACTACCTGAAAGGCAAGGTCACCAGAGCTTGGACGGGGTTCACACTTTTGAATTTAAGTCCTTGATAAATAAAATATCTTCACTCAAAATAGAAACACACGTTCATGAGCAAGAAACCACACATAATTAAGTGTTGCTTCTGACTGAACAATTCCTCACAATCCTCAATGCAAATCAATGCCCAAGAATGCGTGTCACATTACTTATTGCAGGAAAATTGCTGTTATGTAATTACGTTCTTCTTACATTCAGTATTTTCGTTTAATGTTTATTATTTATTACCATAAGTTTCAGCCTTGGTGTATACACTCTCACTGTGAAAACACTGAGTTGTTATTTTGTTCTGACCAAAAATAAACATACTACAGCTTTTGTAGTAAAAGTTGTAACTGTGTTTTGCATGTCAACATAAAAGGGATGTCTGCAACCAAAATGTGATTTTTAAAAAAATTAAATTCTGCCTGGCATAGAGGGCAAGTTGAATTTTGTTTCTCAGGAACGTCTCAAGTGGAAAACAAATATTTGCCCTATCTCCACAGTGAACTTTGATTCTGTTTAAAAGAAAAGGGGTTCACATTATGAGAATTATGTGAAGATTTTTTATGGCATCGGTTTGAAATCTTTTTCCCTTTAACCACTTCAAACTGAAATTTTAATTCAGATCAGTGGAGGTGAACTGCCAGTTGCTCTCACACAGTGGCATGACTCTTTAATCTACTTTCCGAATCTTTTGTGCATCCCTTATGGAGTTCATTCTGATGAAGAGGTGTTTTAAAATGTAGTATATTAACAAAAATTTGAGGCACAGTCTGGCCAACAGATCAGGAAAACAATTGCCATTGAAAATAATAATAAAATATTACAGTTCCTCAAAGGACGAGGCATGGTATGCCACAGGAAGTCACACAGGCAAGCATGGAGGGGGAGGTCTACCAGCAGGCCAAAGTAGGGAGAGGAATTGTGGTCATGGTATTTATTATGGTTTCCTCAGGCAGGAACAGGTGAAACAGGGCAAGCAGACTTAGTATTGACTAATTTTAATACTTTCAGTGGGCTCTGAGGCAAAGGGGCTATCCCTGGTTGTCTGGTAAGTGGCTTTGGGGTTCAATGGGCAGGTATGTAATGGCCTGGAGTATAAGAGCCCAAATGGTTGGGCCTATGGACTCTGGATTGGTTGGTTTACATTTGAAAAATACATCCTCATGAGGACAATTCCTCTCAAGAAGGGGTGTGGGGGTGGCAGGAGGACAAGGCAAAGTGATTTAAGCATATTATCCAGTTTTCCAGAAGGAGGCCAAGTGTGGCACCTGCACGCAGGGCAGTTATTAAATGAGCACATTTACGAAAGCTACAAACACAGTAAATACAAGAGGGATGACTTCCTCTCATGCAACTGAAGCCCATGACACAGGTGGTGGGTGCTGTTAGTAGGCCACTCTGACTCCCTTCCCAGGGCTGTTGAACTGACATTGCTGTGAGGATTGTCTGCTGAGGGCTCACAGCTTTCTCCTCTGGAGATCTGCTCTCAGCTAGTGGTGCTCAGACTTGACTGTGGATCAGAATCACCTGAGGCACTTGTGAAAACCACAAATCCCTTGGCCCTGCCCCCAGACTTTTTGATTCAGCAGGTCTAGGCTAAGGTCCATGAAACTATCATTTCTAACAAGTTCCCTGATGATGCTGACATGCTGCTCTGGAGACTGTACATTGAGAACAACTGCCTGAGACTGACAGGAGTCACCTCCCCTGGGATTATACCTTCCAGAATCAAGAACTGACTGGTAGCAGGTGTAAAAGTCCAGCTACCTTGCCTCAAATCAGGATAATTCTGTGCTCCACATGAGAACAGGCTTTGGCAGCTGACTCCATGTTTTCCCCTGGCTTCTACCCCCTACCTGGAGCTGCTTCCTTGGTCCCTGAAGGTTTCTCCTTAGTAAACCACAGACGCAATACATACCACTCAATTTTTGTTTTCAGGATGTCCAACTTAAGAAAACAAATTTTTACTCCAACTATCTTTTTATTACCAAAACTTCACCTGTGAGTTGTTTTACCATTTTCAAGTTTGTTTATCCTTAATATTCTTATTGCTCCTTCAACACAGCAATGTTTTTGAGGGTGGTCAGTAGTAGGCAAAATGCTCAGAAGGATGGAAAGTATAAATAGTGGAAAAATTGGAGGTATTGAGGATATTTATTTAAAGAGTGGAAAGCAAAAGGGAAGATTAGTTAGCGATCCTTGTCAAGAGCATCCAACTTACTGATGGCATTTTTCTTACAAGGCAAACTAAAAAGAAATGATTCTACCTTCTGGCACTTTATGCCATAAGGTATTGCCTGAAAATGAATTTACATTTTGGGCGGGGATGAATTCATGCATTGAGCATTGTGAGCAACATTTTGATATCTAAACTAACTCCCCATAGTTGATTTGTTTCAATTAATAAAATGTAATTAAATTATATGCATGAATGAATAAATGAATTAATATACATTTAATAATCTAAATATATCAGATACCAGGTTAGCCACTTTCTCCTATACCATTTATTTAATCCTTATGATTAAAGACTCCAAACAAGTTTTCAGACAACAAAGAAATTCGGTGTATTTTTAAAAGATAAAGTAGAGAAAGAGCACAAACCCATTTAGTGTCGCTATTTTCCTGTCAATAATATAATACTGATAATACTGTTGAGTGATTTTAACGAATTAATATATGATTAGTGTCATAATTAGTGTTATGAATGCATGAATAATTAATATTATGCCTACCAATGATTTTGGCAAACGGTGCAAAATATGGGACTATTTCTCCCTCACCCTATTTCAAGCTTTTAAACAGAATTTACCACATTTAACTCCAATTCCAGAAGGAAAAAGGACAGGTATTTTTGTCCTGTACTTTCTTATCAGAAGCCAGAACATGTGATGGATGATGTGGAATAGTGTGAAAAAAATTTGAGTAGATGCTTCTTAAATTACTACCATGGGCAAGTTCATATAATGAACTTATGCAACTCATGCTCCAATGCTATGGTTTAAGAAAAATAGTTTTAGGCTCACAGACTTTTTTAAGATACAGCATGTTGTACTGGAATAAGGCCAATATCATGTATTCACATTCAGGTTTTTGCACTATTTCTGTTTGATCTAAATCAACCAAGTTATACTTGTTCTGGTCTCAACTTGTTTATCTCTAAATTGGTGGTAATGATGTCCACCTTGGTAGTATGTTGTAAAGACAAAGTAATATATATATAAATTTCCATACACCATAGCCAGAATATCACAGGTTCACAACAAATATTAATTTCCCCCACTTTTAATTGTCTTTATTTCCTTCTTTTAATCAATGTATATTATGTACTCCAGTCAAACTAAACTACTACCATCTGTAAACAACTCTTATAGTATCTAATCCTCATACCTCTTTATACCCCATGCCATTTACCTTATTTGATTTTCTCTCTATTTTTTCCCAGCCTTTCTGAACTAGCTTCCTTGACTCTCTAATGCAGTGTGGTTTATTCCTCCTAGGAATACCCAAGGATGAGTCTCTCATGACATTTGGCCCATTTTGCCACAGTATTATTCTTATACATATATTATTTCATACATGTTATTGAGTACAGTGTTTCATTCTATCTACGGTAGGTGCACTTTGTATATGTCACAGCTGAAATAATGACATGAAATAGCATGATAACTATACTGTCTGCTTCCCACACTGTATCATAAGCTTTTAGAAAAGGCTCTACATTGCCTCTCTCTATTTCTATGTTCCCTGTTTCTCTCTATATTCCTCTACATATTCTATTTCTCTATGTTTCACCTCTGTGGTATAATTTCATTGGCACTCCCACTTATGCAACAATATGGAAGTTCTATTGTAGCGGCATATATATCCAAGTCCATGTTTTATCTCACCAAATTCAGTGGACCTTTTAATACATTTAATAATTTAAGGGCTAAAATCAGTGTCTAGTAACCTGAAAAGGGGCCATTTGATAGCAAACCTTGAGACATTATGGAGAGCTCTGATTGTGTTCAATGTTCTCTATGAGACAATCATAGTTTATAGGGCCATAAGCTATTAGAGCCCAAGGGATCTGGAATCTCCAAGAAGCAACAAGTTACAATCAAGTTAAAAGTACCCATCAGGTAATTGGAATCAGAGCTCCTAGGCCCCCTTCTCTTAGCTGGTGCCTTCCTTCTGAATTTCTTCAACTTCTGAAGCTACTCTTGTTGCCTTTTGCTTAGTGGATCTGATTCTACTTCCCAGTGTTTCTCACTATTATGTGTTATCCTCATTTGGACCTCCTGATTACTTTATGTTTTACTCTAGAGCAAGATTGATGCAATTTTAACCCCATATTGATGCTTAATGCCATATTGTTTTCCATTTATCTTTTTCAGTAGTGATCATAGTCTCACTGCTCAATTCTTCTTAGCATTACAACCAAACATGATCTTTTTTTTTTTTTCCTGTGAAAATAACCCTGTAAAACCATGGACATAAAGTCTTTCCCTTTCTTTTCTCAGACATAATAGAACCTGTGCTTGGCTTTTTCAGGTCTTCATCATCATCTTGCCACTTCAGGTTATTAAATTTGAGTGCGTTGTTGGGAAAGAAGGATGTACTGTTCTTTTTTTTTTTCTTTTTCTTTTCTTTTCTTTTTTTTTTTTTAGGGATGTGCTTTTCTATAGACATCTTAGGGAATAGGGACTCTAGAGGCCTCAGGTCCTCACAGCATATAACTTTAGAAACTAATTCATAGGCAAAATCTGAATCTGAATCTTCCCTGTAGAAGCCACACAGAAACATCTAGATGAAATTTTTGAGGACATACAAACTATGGCTATGTGTTTTAGGAATCACCCATATAGAAGGCACAGGCAGTGTTGTCTCCACCAAGCAGCATTTTCCAAACTGTAATTATGACTCCTTTAACAAGACTCATAACTAAATGGTCAACATGTGGATACAGGTAATAGAACCCACCTTTTGGAAGAAACAAAATCTGAGAACAGAAAGTATGTTTGGTTGGTTGGTTGTTTTTTTTTTTTTTTCCAGAAATATGAAACACCAAATTTTTCAATACATATGTGGACTTCAAAAGACTGTGCATTGCACTGTTGGGGAATATGCTGAAGACAAATCTTCACAGAGGTAAGTGTAGAGTTGAGGGATATAACAAGATGTTTCAAGCAAAAGAACATGACCTGACTCAGAGAGAATATGTTGGCAGGTTATGTTCACATGAGCTATCACAAGGCCAAGATCAAAACTGTTCCCATGGGGGAAAACATCAGGGATAGGAAGAGGGGGTGAGCAGAAGGAGATGATGCCCTCATGCTCAGTGCTAAATTGCATAACCTTTTCATAGTGTAAATCTGGGCATGCAAGGAAAACAATACCAAACCGAACAAAAATCCTCTTACATACCTTCATACTTCAACAGAGTGACCAATTCCCAATTTGGGATATTGTATAAAACATGGCTGCAAGTGTTCTAGATGGTTGTACTTCCATTATTCTGCTGAGCTTCGTCTCTGTAGACAGATTGTCTGGGTCTCATCTGAACCTATAGCTCTTCTAATGAACATGTACATTCCACTCTCTGAAATGCAAATCACCTTTATGATCACTGGGGAAACATGAACTACAGCTATTTTTCTATTTAATCTCATTAGTAAGAATTCATTTTCCCTTTTAATATAATATGATGTTTGGGCAAAAAATAAAGGATTCTGTGAGATACATATTATAAGTTATATTTACATTACAGTTATTTTTAAAATTAATTCCATTTTCAAAGGAAAATAAGGCAACCTGATTCTTCATTGAAATATATTTTAACATCATGTGTTTATGTCTTATAGACAAGGCTTGAATAATACATGAAAACTTGACTTCACCATTTGTTTAAAACTTGAAATCAAGATGCATTTTACTTTCATCTCAAGCATTAGTAGAGGAGGCGAGAAACATCATTTTCTTAACTCTAGAGTCCAACTGCATGGCCAATCAAGGTTGATTGATTGAAGATGTCAAAAGAGTGGCAGCCAATATCCTCTAGTCTGCTGACCTTGCGTTTCAGAAGACAGATTAAAACAGTCTGTCTCTTTCTAAATTCAAATGGATTGGGGAAAAAAAAATAAAAAACCTTTGTGCCTTGATCCATTATGGGTTTGTGCTTAATTGATCTTTGACTCATTACTGCAGCTGAACAACTTGGTGACATTGACATGAATACTTGTTTACAAAATGGTAAGTCAGGATAATAGTTCATCTTCAGCTTTAAAACAGAATAATAAATTAATAAGGTGATGAAAATAAGCTATACAAAAATTATAAAACAGCTCCAATCAAGCAGTACTCTATTTAATTACCATGATTTAAAACTAATCAATAGCAGTGATAGGTTGTATACTATAGTACACTCTATATCCATACACCTAACATATTTGCTGATGACTTTTTCAATATCTAACATCAACATTATTTTCAATATTTAACATCAGCTTGCTAGCATACAAAAACAATTCCTGATAGCTACTATACAGTGACTATATGCACTGTATAGCGCACTATTCTTTGGTGAAATAATGAGTTGTTTGCTACTTCAAGTTACATAAGAACTTTGAATGGCTGTATAATTTGAAATAATTTTTGGTGTCAATTTTCATTATAGAAAGCAATTCTTGGGGCACCTAGGTGGCTCAGTTGGTTAAATGTCTGCCTTGGGCTCTGGTCATGATCCAGAGTCCTGGGATCAAGCCCTGCATTGGGCTCCCTGCTCAGTGGTGGATATACTTCTTCCTCCCCCTCTCCCACTCTCCTTGCATGAGCTGTCTCTCTCTGTCAAATAAATAAATAAAATCATTCTAAAAAATAAAATGTAATTCTTAAAAGTTTTAGAGTAATTCTGTTTTAGAATTCCCATGAACAAAAACTTGCTAGTGTTCTTTCATGTCCATGATTTTCCTTTATTTATAGCAAATTGAAAGTATTCTATTACTTTCTATCAAACTATATATTACCTGTGAAATTTACAAGAATATATCAAATTTATTTGCATGATAGAGGAATGACTTGTCATTGGATGGATGTGTAATCTGAGCATAATATATTCACCATCAACTTATAGACTTGCATATAGTAAGAAAAATGCAGATGATATACCATATGACTTTAGAATATCCTCCTCAAATACCGTGTGTAGGGATTCATTCATTTTCTATTATTTTCTGTTAAGAAAATAGAATTCCCTTATGAGATCCTCAAGAATTCCCAAGGAAGAATATTCAAATACTTAATATACTTAATGATGTGTGTGTGTGTGTGTGTGTGTGTGTGTGTGTGAGAGAGAGAGAGAGAGAGAGAGAGAGAGAAAAGTGGGGAGAGAGAGAGGTGTTATGTTAATTTCTTGGCATGTGCTCTGTTGTATAGTCATCATAATAAATTTCATTAGATTTAAAACAGCATCAGTTAATTGCAAGACATATTATCCTATTTACTAACACTGAAGATAAGATCTGCCAATTAAACTGTGACACAGTACTAAGCTGCCATCAACGATAAGATGCATCTGATTTCAGAGATGTAAAATGTGCAAAATAAAGTTCATCTTTCACTAAATGATCTGTGGTAACTTCATTCTGTATGTAACACAACTATGCTCTTTCCACGGTGATTTCTGGGTCCAATAAGAATATGAATAAGAAACACTACCCTGGTGTTCCTCCTACCTCATTTTGTCTCAGTTTCCTTCCTCTGCTGTGTCATCTTCATTATTTCTCACAGTGGAAGTGCTCCAAAGTTCAGGCCTCAGACCTCTCCATAAGTGATCTTACCTCATTCCTTCCCTTTAAATATCACCCATGTGGCAGATGGATCAATCTTCAATCATGAGATCATTTCCATTCTCTCTCTGACCAACTGCCAGTGTGATCCTTCCACCAGAGACCTAAAAGACAACCCATAATTCTGAATCTAACACAGACTTCTTGGCTGCCGCTCCTTCCAGTTCTCCTAATATCAGTAAATGACACCAGCGAGCCAGCAGTTTGGACCAACAAATTAGGAGCCTTTCACAATTGTTTTCTCAAACCTCCCCCCATTCACACCTCTCAGCTCTAATTTCAAAATTGGTTCAAAATTGGTCAACTTTTCGGTCACCTATATCACTGTCACTCAATTCGTAAGTACCCTCAGCTTTCTTAAGTACTGCTGCCTTAGACTCTCCACTAGTCTTTTTCTCCCACTTGCCACAGAGTGGCCAAAGGGATATTTCTGCAAAGTCAAGGTAATGTTATGCTTTTGCTCAAATCCCTTCATTAGCTTCCAAATTTAGAAAAGTACAAACATTCTTCTATGGCATATAAAATCTGACATTATCTGGGGATAATGGGGGTCAATTGGTATTTCCTAGTACTCTTTTATGTGCATACACACCTACATAACCACACACCCACACATTCTTTTATGTGCAGACACATCTGCACACTGCTCACCGTGACTCCACTAGACTGTAGGATTCCCAATTCATGAATTCCACTGGAACTTGGTTTTATCTTATTTGCCCCTGGATAGCCAGTGCTTGAGACACTGACTGACATATTGGAGATGCTGAATAAATACTGATGATTGAGTGAAAAAAAGAATGAGTGAATGGACAGATGGATGGATAAAACAGGAAAAGGCTTTGTAAACACTGACTCATTGTCTCCTTTTCACCAGGATCTCGATGAATATGTAGTGGAAACACATCTGAAGCTGAGTCTGGAAGTGCTGACAAAATGTACAGATGTATGAACGTCAAAGACTCTTGACTTTTGTCCAGGAATAGAGACATTTTGTTTTTGTTTTTTAAAGATTTTATTTATTTGTTCATGGGAGACAGAGAGAGAAAGGCAGAGACACAGACAGAGAGAGAAGCAGGCTTCCTGCGGGGAGCACGATGAGGGACTCAATCCCAGGACCCCGGGATCATGACCTCAGCTGAAAGCAGATTCTCAACCACTGAGCCACCCAGGTGCCTGAGGAATAGATACATTTTGGTTAGATGACTGACTTGAGATTGTTGGTGCTGGTTGCTGTTGGTCAGTGCTGTTAACGTCTTTAGTATAATGGTCAGTTAGAATATTTGCTCTTAAAAGTCCCTAACTAACATTAAAAGCATGCTACTCCAAATCTCAGGCACTCTTCACATGATCGTTTTTCCCATGTTTGTCAGCCTGGCAATTGTGATGTTAATGATCTGCCACATATCAAGCACCAAGGCGGGGAGGATGTCTACTAGACATTCAACTAGATTGCTGTCTGGACTGCTGAACCTAAGGCTAGGAATTTGAAGTCAAAGCTCCTCACTGCTGACTGGCTATTAGGCTTGTGAGCAGCAGAATAACTGTTGTTATGAAATTCATCACAGAATGCTCTGTCCAAAACTTACATTGAGGCAGTCAGTGAAATCTGTCTCTGTGGGGCAAAGGGTCATCTGTCATTTTGAAAGAAGCTTGTTGAGCTCTGGGGCTCTGAAGTGGTTTCTTTAGCATGAAATATTTATGTGCAAATGGGGATTGAGTATGACTTTGGGGCTGTGGAGCAAATTATGGTACTATTTTTGCTGCAAGTCAGAATGTTCTGGCAGTAGATAAAGCAGTCTGGGGTTCTGAATCTCTTCTGGTCATGGGATTTTCTGGCTTCCCAGCTTGCACCTGATGCTGTGTGCTTCTCCTCCATGGCCGTGACCCTATTAGCCTCTAATATAAAGGGCGACCACCAACAAATCACTGCAAGTAGGGAGACACCCATTATGAAGACTTTCTGTAATGAAAACGACCATCTTCTTCCCTTGGTAGAAATTATGTCTCTTAATGGTTCGGTGGTAGTCAGCTATCTTTATACTAACTGTGATCCATTTTAAAACCATTTATTGTCGGCGGGTATGAGGACCCCAAAGGTTTGGGGGAATGAGGAGCTAATGACCCTATCTCAGGAGACCTGGATGACTCCTATAATTTCAGGATATTCCCTAGTCAAAGAAAGAGAAAACAAAAGGCATCTAGAGAATTTCATGGGCTATTACAAGGGCAGTCAAATGGTAAATATTAATGGAATAATCAGTCTGACAGGAATGACATGGCAAGTCAGGATCACTTCTCAGAACTTGTAGGAAGTTCTCAGCAGAGACCTGAACTTGAAGTAATTGGAGAAAAGAATTGTGTCTCACAAATACTTTCTCGTGTGAAACTTTGGGATAATGATAGCTAATTCACAAAACTGTTGTGAGAACTCAAAAGAAAAAAACACCCATAAAAGCGTCTGGTAAATTGTGAATGACAAAACAATATCCAAAGGTATTTTTGTTGTTGTTAGTTTTGTTCAGTTGGAATGAACCCTGGTTACTGTCATAGCCTCCAGAGAAATGTTGAACTTCAACTAAGGAGGAAGTGGCTAATTGGACACATTTGGGTTTACAGCATCAAACACAGTTTACATCTGTATCTCCGAGTCTCAATCTCTCTCACATTCTCTTTCCCTGACAAAGACGTACATATATAATATTTCTCTATTCCCTTCTGGGGAAATAGTAAGAGAAAATTGGTATGTGGTCTGAAGAAGGAAATTTGCTTTAGGTAAGCCCATATGATAAGATTTAATAATTCAGTCTTTGAATGAATTTACAGGAATATTTAAACCATGTAGGTAAATGTTTTTAGGAAACATTGACGGCCTGTAGCAATACTTTCCTGCTATGTTCCTAGCATGAGGCATATAAAAGGTGAAAATATGTGTACCATCCACAGTTGTAAAGAATGAGGCTTCTCACAGCTGGAAGCAACTGGGTAGGTGATTACTGGCACCTAAACTCTGCTAGGCAGCCTAAAAGCTGAGGAGATCAAAATATTGGAACACAGTGCTTAGAGATCTCTGGCTTTGGATCTACAAAGCATCTGATGCCAGCAGTATTACTTACTACCTTGGGAAAGTCACCTAATCTCTGAACCTGTATTGCCACATTTGTAAGACTCAGATAATAATCTTTCCCTGTAGGTACTCTACATGAGATTCAAATGACATGGTGTATGTGAAAGATGAAAAAGTAAAGCAATGTATAAATGTTTGATACTAATACC
Source organism: Canis lupus dingo (assembly GCF_003254725.2). NCBI lineage: Eukaryota > Metazoa > Chordata > Mammalia > Carnivora > Canidae > Canis > Canis lupus. Next base: position 15,162,184 of record NC_064256.1, on the reverse strand, counting down.
AGAGATAATTTGAGTTTTTTACTTATTTATCAAGGTTTGGATGCAATTGAGCAACTCGAAGCTATAATATACTTAAAAATAAAGAAGTTCTATAATGGAAAATGGTAAAAGCATATTGGGTAGGGTGGAAATGGAAGAAAATGAACATGATTTTATTCATACATTTGTTGCTGAAGCTGTCACCACCCAAATGAGTTGGAATTTTGCTTTTAAAAATGAAAGAACACTATTTCCACACATTTCCAAAACATAAAATTTCTGTTCTTATTTACTATCTTTTATTTAAATATTGAGGTCTCTAAATGTCAATCCAGAATATAGTAAGTTGAAATGTTGGGTCGGTATCTGAACCTTGTTCTTTTTCCAAGAGGACAACTGCCAAATCTCCTCTCCAGCCAAAGGATAAAGTAAAATTTTCTAAAATAAACAAGTTAAACTTTATATTTCATACACTAGAAATCCCTCATTTAATTTTCCCAATCAATCACAGTGCTAAAAGCTTTATTCTGGGAGTCAATAAGTAGATTTGTTGAACAAAGGACCTATTTTTTACATTCTTTCCCAACTTTTTCTTAGGATACGCAAAAATAAAAAAGAGAGGAGGGAAAAAAATAAAAAAATAAAAAATAAAAAAGAGAGGAGGGAGAAAAGAGGAAAAAAAAAATCTGTTTAACTTTCTCCAAGCTGGCCTAGCTGCAAACTCTAGCAGTGAATGACTGGATGGTTAAGATTGATGAGCGCCACCTCCCTTGGCTGAAGATCAAGTCTTGTCTCATTTGTAATTTTCTCAGTACCCTTGGCTAAGGAAGAAGCATCCTAAGGTTGAACACACCTGTTTTTCCCCTAGTCCTGGGGAGAAGAACCTCTAAGTAGGCAGACCCCCTTGCCAGATGAGAAGAGAAAGCAAAATATACAGAAAAAAACCCTAAAAGCCAAGCAGTGCCACAGTGGAGAGAGCTGAAGAGAGATGACATGGTATTATTATTTCATTTCTAACTTCACAGAGATGCATACTTTGATTAATCAAATATGCATTGTCATTAAAATATAGAAAGCCTCTTCGGAGGTAGCAGAGAATATTTTTACTAATAAAAGCAGTGATAAATTAATTATGTTATCGACATGAAACTTTAAGTAGGTATTTTATCATGCTCAGCCTTGATGTACTATTTTGAATTTGTAACAATGGAAAAAATAAGCCACACACCCTATCTCCCAAATATATGATACAGCATTGCTTTTAGGTTCTTTAATATAAAATGCATCATCCTTTCACTGGATACAATTAGAATAATGTATGTATATTCACACAAAATTATCTCAAGGAAAAAAAATCAATGGATTATAGGAAATGGACTAGGAAACATTACAAGAACAGCATAAGAAACCACATGTGGTGTCAAATATTCAGAGACCGGTGTGTTTTGTTTCTTTGGCAAATTCTTGGACCTTCTTTTTCAGGTTGCTGTGGCATCTCCTTTGCAAGTTACTATAACATAAACCAAATTTTGTCATTTATACTGCTAACAAATAAAAAGAAGATGAAGTTCTTGTATGATGTAGAGAACACCTCAGTGCCTTGCTAAAGATGACCACACTCACTTCCCATGAAAAGGCACAAGTGGAAAGGAAAATACAGCCCCTAGGGATCTTATTTTATTAGTTGACATACTCACCAAGAAAGGTTATTACTTGGTGATTTTCTTAATTTTATGTAATTTCAACCTTTTTTAAGGCACTGTATCTGTCGTCAAGTTCTATGCACTAGTGAAACACCTATGATAATACAAACTAGAAAGATAACTCCCAATGAGTATCTTTTATCTTTTCTTCTGACCTTCTGTTTCTTTCCTAATTCTACTATGAAACATTCTTTTAGAAGGATCCTAGAAGAAGCAGTTACTTAGGGTAAGACAAGATGAAGAAGGATCTTTGGAAACTCTAAAACAGGAATGGGGAGCAGGAAGGAAGTACAACCAGGCACCCGGAATCAAAACATTATAAACCTGCCTTCTCCGGCCACTCAGGATTTTTGCTTAGGCAAGTACATTCTGGAAAATGACTATGATTATTTATTTAGTTTAACAAAATAGATATTCACTCTGAGAAACCTGGTGACCCAAACTGATGGGAACCACACAGTTACCTACCTTTGTGAGAGGCTGCATTGTCCAAAGATACGGCATAGAGGAAGATAAGCAACCCAGGCTCCCCGAAGAGTCTAATCACATAACTGACTTAGAAGCAGCTTCAAAGCTGCCAGGGAAACAATTTGAAAAGCCTGCCGGTGAGTCAGATCCTGCTGCTAGAAAAAGATCTTTCAAAGGCTGGCATCTGGGTCCTGTGATTGCCATTCAGAAGGGCGGCTGGAACTTCATGCTTAATCTCTGGTGATCATGTGCTCTGGCCATTACTAGACTATTTGAACCATGAAGACCGTTGTCTTGATTCACGATGAAAGTCTATCTTGTGGTTTCACTTCTGAGTAAGATTCTTTCACACTGTCCTTTTAATTTACTTACCGTTTTGCATTGGCTTTAGCATGTGTTTGCTCTGTGCTATGAATTCAGTAAACTCTTCACAAAACAGAGGCAAAGTTAAAAACCTAGCTTTATGCCCACTTTTGGCTCAAAAATCTCATAAATAATGAGCTTCACATTCTCTCTTTTTAAAAATACTATTTGAGACAGTTCTTTCATTATGACATATCTTCACTTTTGTTTTATTCAGAAATTTCTTTAATTCACCTCCACATAGCAATTAGTATTGTGTAGCTATTACTACATCTTTAAGTCATGAAAAAGCCTGTTGCATATCCTTCCCACCATAATACTCTGAACCATATCCCATGTTGATGTGGTCTACCCCAAAGACAATTATGTCAGTAACAGAAATATGCCAGTATTCTAGAAAAAAATTTATTCTGATCTATTTTAGGCTTGGCTAAGGAGATTTCCAAAGCTGCACTTCTCCAGTCAACTTTCATTTAGACACCTGTGGAAGTAGCTTGCAGACAACCCAATTCACTTTCTTCTTTCTGCATGACTCACTACTATCTTCACCTTCCTTCAGCTCACTTCTAATGACTTGTCATACAACCTCCTCCCCAACCATACATAGTCCATTACACAATTGTATCCACTTGAAATCCCTTCACAGCAGGCGTTAACAATTCTCCTTCAAGTGAATGTACCATTAACTGCCCAATATTTCAATGGGCTTCTTCCTAGGTCTCAGTTTTGTTCTTGGCTATAGACCATCCTCTCTCTCCAAATATCAGTCTGTGGTTTTAACTCATTGTACTGAAATGATCATGGTCTCGAGATGAGCTACTTTGTGATTAGTCTCACTAGCTTGAGGTTCCTGCAATAATCTTCATGCATGTATATACATACAGTTCAATATAAAACCAACATATAATTGAGAAAACTCCACATGAATACTGGCACTTTCCTAAAGTCTATTCACTTTTTTTTTTTTATTGAGAGCATAACTATTATGCACAAAACTATAGAGAATTCCTGAACCATAGAGAGTTTTGAAAAGATTACTGAAATATCCAAAGTTATAGAATAATAACCATCAGAAATGTAAATATAGCTGTAGGCATTTGTTTATTTCTTTAAAATTTTTTGTAATTTTTTGCTAACTGAAGTTTCAACTCCTGCTTAAAGGAGAAATAGGGCCGAAGATGTGGTTTTTGTGATCCTGAGTTGAAACCCTTGATATTCTGGCACCTGTGGCTTTCCAGCCACTAGCACGACCACTTAGACCTGCAGCAAAGCATACTGGTCAATAGACTACACCCATTTTTATAGCATGTCCAGCCAAACTTTTAATTCTGGTGCATCGCTGATTAGGGAAACAACTTACATACACAACAGTGGAGGAAATACATACCTATTTAGATTGACCCAACTTTCAATTCTTAAAAATATAATTGAATGGCCAAGTATAATTAGATAAGTGAGAAAAATCAACAGCAAACACTAACCAGAACTGTTGACCCAAAAGACCAAAAATCACAGAGGTAATTCAGGACATAGAAGAGATTTGAAAAATTCAAACTCATATACACAGACAAATTTATAAGATAAGAATCAAGTGCTATCAAAAGGTAACAAGGTGATATTCAGAGACCAGTAAAGAGTCCTTTGAAATTAAAAACACACACACACACACAGTGACTGAGAAAGAGACAAAGAGAGAGAGAGACAGAAATCTGGCAGGATGCAGAATGCAGAGTGATAAAAAGGGAATAGAATCTTTGTGACAGAAGATTAATACAGGAAGGAGAATATCCAGCTAATAAAAATATCAAAAAAAATTGAGGGGAATATTGTCTAAGAAATTATTGAATTAATTGTTCATAGTTGAGGAAAGACAAAAATCTTTAGACTACACGGTCTCCCAGGGGCCTATGGGATAAACGAAGAAAAATCCCATATATTGAGAAAACCTGAACTCTCAGAGGGCATAGACAGAAAAACAAAAGATCATAAAAAATTTCCAGAGAAACAAGGCATGTCTCTAATAAATGTACAAGTTTCGATTTGCGCTATACTTTGTGATTGCTAATGTGACACGGGAAACAGAGGAGTAGTGTCTTCTGAATTTTAATAGAAAACGATTGTATACTAATCCAATACAGTCTGGGTTATTTCATTTAAAAGAAGCAGAAAGGGAGGATTTCATGGCTGTTTGTATAATTATATATAAAAATACATAGTTTAAGTACTCAAGAGAATCTTGATTAGTGTCACAGTATTGCTACTTATTTATTATTTTAAAGAATTTATTTATTTGTTTGTTTGTTTATTTGAGACAGAGCCAGTGAGCAGCGGGAAGAGCAAAGGGAGAGAGACAAGCAGACTCCGTGCTAAGCACAGAGCCCTACCTGGGGCTCAATCTCATGACCTCGAGACCATGACCAAATCAAGAGTTGGTCACTCAACCGACTGAGCCGCCCAGGCATCCCTGGCAGTATTACCATTTTAAAAAAATGAGCCTTGGTTATTTCACTTCTCCTCACAATCTTAGTTCCCTTGTTTTGCAAATGGTGACAACTATTCCACCAGCTCAAGACCTGGTTGTGAGGATGATGTGGAGTAATTAATTTGAAAATGCTTTAATAACTAACTGTTAGACATAATTTAATGATAAGTTTCTCACCTTTGTTTCTTATAACTCTTCACTCAGAAGCAAGCAACTCAGTCAATATCATGGCTTTATTCCAGGAGCATTCTTGGATATGTTTCTTTGGAAATTTTGATATTTAGGTGGTAAGCCTTTTGATTCACTGTGACAGGCTGGGCACTATGCAATTAAGAGGGAATGCAAAGTGTTCTGCACTGTGCTCTGTTTATTATCCGTGTTCTATATCAGTAAAAAGTTTGATTTTTGTTTGAAACTTTAGGTCAAAATGGATAGATATTACTGTTATCTGCTCACTTTTGAATCCATATTCCCCAATTTTTTTTCAACAAATTAAAGAAAATACAATACTTCCTTGGGTAGTGAGAAAATTCTATGGCCTAAGAGAACTTGGATGGTTCTCCTTCTCTGTGAAATATATGGGACAATTTGGGAAAACATAGAAGTGTTTCAGACTGTTTGGTGAGTAGTAAAATGTTTTTCCTTATCTTAAAACTTCGAAATATCTTAGTTCCTACAGACAAATGCCTGCCTGCTTTACTCAGGCCTGATGGCCGATTTCTCTCTACATTTTCTTTTCTATAAGGAGAACACATGCATGTATTGCTTTCATTGAAATTTTAATTCACTTCCTATAAGTACCATCCTCCATGCTGTGATTTTCTCCTAACTTTCCATTCTTACTCACTCGACGGGACACTAGTGTGGTGTGTTTTAATACACATCGCTTTGACCTTGCCAGTTGCTTTTTGATTATGAATGGATGAAAGTTTTAGATAGATTCTTGTGATTGGAAGAGCGCCAGTGATATATTGCTTTGTCATCAGAACATAATTTCCTTATGGGAATAGTGAGTGGCCACTGAACATTTTTCCTTTGTATGCCTACAAGTACAATGCAGATTCTAGCAGGTGGCTAAGTAGAACATATAAATAAACTATTATATGTTGAAAAGTAATCAGAGTAGGAATTAGCTATTATAGATTGTCCATATCAATGAATGATTTTGCATATAAGTGATTTTCTGTGGGAGTCTATGATTACCTACATAATTTCCCCCAATTATAACTTACATTAAATTACAATTGTGTCTTGTGTTTCAGCAATCCCTGAGGGGGATTAATTGTGTCTTGTGTTTCAGCAATCCCTGAGGGGGGAGTGAGTAGGTGTGTGTGTGTGCAGGTGCCCTTCGAAAGAAGTATCATTTAGTTTCTGCTTTCAAATACAGAAACAGGAACATAATACTCTTTGCAATAAAAAAATTAGTCTATATTGCAGCCATGTTCTTTTCATAAATGGATAGATGTGTCATGTTCAAAGGGCTATATTGAGGTTCATCTAAGAGAGGATGCATTGGCCAGAAGGAGTAGTTACTGGGTAGCATCAACATCCATTCATTTTATCAGGTGCTTTTGAAATGTGTATCGATTCTATCTGTTGTCTTTGTGCAAACTGCGCTCTGCTTCTCTGGTGGTCACTTCAATTTGAAGATTACCATGTTTCTTTGTAAGTATACTCTCCTGATCTATTTCCCATTATCTTTGTGTGACTGATAAGATATGTTACTTTTTTACCTGTAAGACTTTCCAAAATAAATAATTTAATTCACATGAATAAATTTCTTATGGGAATACATTAGATAAGCAACTCTCTAATTTAAAGGAAAGTGACTTGCACATTAATTGAATCTGATAAAGTTAGTTGCAAGATACATTTTCAGCTGAATTCTTCCTATGTGTATATATATATATCAATTCCCTTCTTCCTTGCAAATATGCCTGCTTTAAAATAAAAGACATACAAACAGATGCTAAGACAAGGGTTAAAGAATAAACCAATATTATGTCCACTTCCTAAATTGCAGGTAGGTTCTTTTTGTTGTTTTTGTTTGTTTTTAGAGAGAGATCATGCATGCGCAAGAGGGGCAGAGGGAGAGGGAAAGAGAGAGAGAATCTCACAATGTGGGGCTCCATCTCACAACCCTAAGATCATGACCTGAGTAAGAATAGTTATTTAACCAACCGACTGACCTACCCAGGCACCCAGCCCCAAGCAACTTGTATAGAATACATAAAACTATTAATAGTAGTTATCTCTGAATCACGGTAATGTTAACACCCTAACTTTTCCACAACTGCTGCCTTAAATATGTTTAGCAATAAGCATGCAAGACTTTTATAATCAAGATACTATTTTAAAAATGAATAATTTTTTAATTGAAATTTAAATAAGGAAATTATTTGAAGAAAAAAAAAAAAGAAAGCTCACCTAAGCACTAGAAAAAGTATGGCTGTGTCAAGCCCTTGGGGTCCTCTACTACTTAAATTATGGAAATCTTAGTATATTAATATCAGACAATGAAACTGCCTTTTTTTTTTTTTTTTTTCAGATGAGTAGAGTGAGTAGGTGCCACAATTTAAATTTTGTTTTCAATGCCTCAGTGGCATTGAAATCCTGGTTAGGGATCCAGGATTCCTAACCTCTGACAAGAGGTTTTTTTTTTTATTTTTTTATTTTTTTATTTTTTATTGGTGTTCAATTTACTAACATACAGAATAACCCCCAGTGCTCGTCACCCATTCACTCCCACCCCCCGCCCTCCTCCCCTTCCACCACCCCTAGTTCGTTTCCCAGAGTTAGCAGTCTTTACGTTCTGTCTCCCTTTCTGATATTTCCCACACATTTCTTCTCCCTTCCCTTATATTCCCTTTCACTATTATTTATATTCCCCAAATGAATGAGAACATATAATGTTTGTCCTTCTCCGACTGACTTACTTCACTCAGCATAATACCCTCCAGTTCCATCCACGTTGAAGCAAATGGTGGGTATTTGTCATTTCTAATAGCTGAGTAATATTCCATTGTATACATAAACCACATCTTCTTTATCCATTCATCTTTCATTGGACACCGAGGCTTAAATGACAAGAGGTTTTAATAATAAAAGCATCCTCCTTTTGAGAGAGATACTTCTAAGAATATGACAACAGTTAAAGTAAAGAAAAAAAAATCATATTCATGCTTGACTTGTTATTCCTTTATCTCTTATGCTTCTTAATTTTCATTCGCAAATAAAACTATCCATATTTATGCCCATAACAGCAGATAATATGGTAAATAGAAAAATCACACTTAACAAATATTAATTTTTCCACATATTTTCATCCTTTTACCTCTTTGGCTAAATAATTTTCCAAGTATCTTTTTTTTAATTTTTTTTATTTTTATTTATTTATGATAGTCACAGAGAGAGAGAGCGAGAGAGAGAGAGAGAGGCAGAGACAAAGGCAGAGGGAGAAGCAGGCTCCATGCACCGGGAGCCCGACGTGGGATTCGATCCCGGGTCTCCAGGATCGCGCCCTGGGCCAAAGGCAGGCGCTAAACCGCTGCGCCACCCAGAGATCCCATTTTCCAAATATCTAATGCAAGTAAAGTAATTAACAATAATTAAATAATGTAAGATAATATGGGTAATAAAATGTACAACGATATGATCCCAGAGATGGGAGGTTATTTAACTTTCCTTGCTAGCCAGAGCTCTCTGAAATCTGCAATGGTGAGGTCCCATCTTCTCTCTCATTTCTGCAGAGCTTCCCGGGGAAGTGAGCCAGCACAGAACGGCAACATATTTCTGATAGCATTATTTAACTGCTTGAATCAAGATGTTCTTGAGACCTGAACATTCCTGGACTTTTCATTTGCCTGAACTTATAAATTTATACTCAGGTTTCTGATAATATGAGGGATTTTGTTTTGTCTTGAACACTTTTATTTAAAGTATTCTTTTTTTTTTTCATTTAAAATATTATTGACAAATACATGGACCTTATTGTTAGCTTCTGTATTAGTTCGCTAGAGCTCCCAAAACAAGGTACCATGAACTTCGTGGCTTAAATAACAAAAATGTATTGCTTACAGTTCTGGAAATGAGAAGGACAAAACCAAGGTGTCAGCAGAATTGGCTCCTTCTGAGGGTTGAGGAAGAATTTGTTGAAACCTCTTGCGTCACTTGCTGGTGGGCTATGAATCGTTCATGTTCCCTGGCTTGTAGAAATCTCACTCCAATCTCTGTCTTCCTCTTCAAATAGCATGCTCCCCGCATGTGTGTCTGTCTCTACTTTGCCCTTTTCATCAGGACACCAGTCATTTTGGATTATGGTCCACCCTAATTTCAATTTGATTTCATTTCAACTTGACTACCTCTGAAAAGACCTCACCACATTCTTATCACATTGTGAGATCTTGGGGGTGTAAGGATTTCAATATATAACATTTTTTTGTTTTGTTTTGTTTATTTATTTATTTATTCATGAGAGACAGAGAGAGAGAGGCAGAGACATAGGCAGAGGGAGAAGCAGGCTCCCCGTGGGAGCCTGATGCAAGACTCGATCCCAGGACCCCAGGATCATGACCTTAGCCAAAGGCGGATGCTCAACCACTGAGCCACCCAGGTGCCCCAATATATAAGATTTTGAAGGACATGATTCAACCCATAACATCTTCTGACTTAAGAACCAACTGGGATGTGCCTTTAATACTTTAACCTTCCAAGAAGTGAAGTGCAGAGCCTCTCAAAGTCTAGATGTAAGAGACAATTCCTTTCTGCTCAGACACAGTTTTGAGAGTGACTGACTGCTCTCCTAAGGGTTCTATCCTTGGCTTTTATTTTGCCTTCTCTGTTTCCCATTTCCAGGTTGGCTCTGCTCAGTCCCCTGTGCCTTGCCACTGAGATTTAGCTCTCCTGAGTCATCACGTTAGGAGTTAGTTGGACAGTTAGGTAGTCAGGGCCAGTGTCCTAACAAGAAAATATGGAGTTAGGACAGCTAAAATAAAACTGCACTGACATCCTGTTTTGCAGCCTAGATAGGACCACATTGACATTCTGCTTTGCAGCCTTTGCAGAAATGACTTCTGCAAAATGTTCTAAAATAGGACAATTAAATCACAAAAGCATTTGTCAATATTACAGGCAAGGGAAGTTAAGACATAAGCCTCCAGATGTCAGCCAAAAAGACCATCAGCACATAGACTTTAACTTAATAGGTAGACAGAGATGTGATCAAAATCCTGATGGGACAACTCAGCACACTCTGATTTTTTACAAACATTCTGCAAAAGAGTTCATAAAACCCCTAAACTTAGAAACTCCAAGGGCAACTCACTGGGGTCCCCCTCTGTCTCTGGGCGCTCTATACTCTTGCTCAACAAACTTTGCTTTGTTGCCCATCACTCCTTGTCTGGTTTACCTCTTCATTCATTGAAGTGACATGACCAAGAACCTGGGCACTAAGGGGACACAAGTCCTGTAACATCAATTCCAGGGAGGCATGTTGCCTGTAGGAGTTTTGGGTTCTGCTGCTCAGTGAACCTCAGCTGCTGGCCCTCCTCCAGCAGTGGCTTTGCACTGGGACCCGGCAACTGCCTTTCCACCATGAGTATGGACTGTTACGAAATCAGCCCTACCTGCCAAGGAATACCATTTCAAACTCTGATTTCCTCTCCCTTGCAAGTAATTGCCTTCAGGTACTCAGGGTGAGTTTGGCAATCTACCTTCCCTGCACTTAGACCAAGGATCACTCACTATGTGCTCTCCTTTGTGTACCATCTCTCATTACTGCCACCTCTGCAAATGAGTCTGCCATTTTGTGAGCAGAGTTAGTAATTTCACTGCTCGCCACACCAGCAAGGTCTCAGGCATCCACCTGGGAGCAAAACCAAGCTCACTTGATTTAATTGCCATTCATATCCAGTTACAGCAACCAACATATATTTGCCTGGTGAAACACTTTCTTTCCCTCACTCTTCCGTTTTGAATTTCTCACCTTGCTAAGGTGCACACAAATTGGCCCTGTGTACATATAATCAATTAAACCCTTTAGTAAGAGTAATAGCATGGAGTGCCACCTATATGCAAGAAACCCTCTAAATAATACTATATATATATATATATATATATATATATATATATATATATATATTACATCTTTAGTCCACAAAAGATCCTCATGAAGGGTGCATTATTGTTTACTGTTTACATGTTTGGACGGGAAATTACTAACATTTGTTGAAGGTTTACTATAAACAAGGCACAATTCCCCCACATTTCATGTATATTAGTTTATTTAAAACTTATGAAGCAGGTTTTATTTGTGTCAGTCAGGGTCTCTGCAGGAAAAGGATGGCTCAAACTAAGATATTTCAATGCAGAGCAATGACAAAGAAATAACTCTGAGGCACCTTGACATCTGAAATGGCGAGATGTATCACCTTTAGGGACAAAGGGACAAAAGAAGGAAGATGATTGATGTAACCAGAAAGCAGCTGGAGCCCCCATGGGAGCATGATGTAAGGGCCGATTGGCAGGTGCCGAAGTCTGGAGGAGATGAAGATGCTATCAAAGACCAGACGAGGAAAAGAAGGAGCAAATCCTCTTTTTAAAAGACTGATTCCTGAGGTTGTGCACATTATTTCTGCTTCCATTCCATTGATCAGAACTTATCCTTGATCCCCTGTCTAGATGCAAGGGAGCTTGGAGAATTCAAATTCCACTGTTAATTATGGACAGTCATGTACCTAAATCAAATTTGAAGAGAAAGAATAGATGAAGGCAAAGGGGAATTTCAAGTAACTAGAAGTTTATTGTTGCCTTAATTTATTCCAATACATTATTGCTCTTAGGATGAATTAGTTTTTTTCCTCTAACACTTATTTTAATAATTCTTTGTTCGAACTCATAAAAAAATTATTCTCTGCTCCCCTCCATAAATGATTTTTCAATATATACACCTCCCAGACTTGTTTACTCTTGATTAGCTTCTAAGCACCTCTCCCCAGTAAATTACAACTGAGGAAAGATACACTAAAGAAGAGAGACTTTAAATAATTATAAATAAAAATACATGTCTGTGTTCCTTTGAAGGACTCGGAGCCATCTTATACCTTTTTTTTTTTTTTTTTTTTTTAATCTACTTAGTTACCTTTCACAGGTAACAGGTACTTGTCAGTAGATATGAGCTTCTTGCGCTGAGGAAAATCAGAGTTTATGCCTACTTATAAAATACTTTCCTGAACCCTGAAAGCCAATTTAGCATTTCATGTCACTTTCAAAGTTTTTCTCACTTCAACAAGAGGCACTCATGTTGTCTGGGATGTTTGGTAATTGAGTTTCTCAAGGAATATGTGACACATTGTGATGTAGTGTAAAAGGATTTTAGAGCTATCCATTCCCAGACCCTTCATAATCGGCTAAAAATATATTTCAGTGTCCCTTGCCGGTGCCTTAGGAGGCCCTACCAACCTCATATTTTTTAATCTGATCTTATTTTCTGGCCATCAATTTGATTTCTCAGCAACTGGCAGTGCTTGGTCTTTTTTGAATAGCCTCATGCCTATAAATCTTTATCTCTATTTTTTTCAATTTTCCTTCCAGTCTCTGTTGATCTTAACCCCTAAATTTTTATCACTTGTAGCCTGAATTACAGGTGACCTTTTCATTGCTCCCGGTCAAGTTTCCACTTAATAAGGCTGGAATGGCCCTTGTCATTTAAAAAAGAATAATGAGCAGTCCTGAATGAAAGGTGGGGAATAGTATTACCAGGGTAGAGGGAGAAATAGAGGGGGAGAGAGAGAGAGAGACAGAGAGAGAGAGAGAGAGAGAGAAAGAGAGAGAGAGAGAGAGAGAGAGAAGAAGAAGAATTAAGAAGAAGAAGAAGAAGAAGAAGAAGAAGAAGAAGAAGAAGAAGAAGAAGAAGAAGAAGAAGAAGAAGAAGAAGAAGAAGAAGAAGAAGAAATAATCCAGGACCTTAAAAGTTAAGGGCCTCACTGCCTGTGTATTTTTCCTTCTTGTTTATATTCAATCTACTCCACTCCATTTTTTGGAGAAATAGCTGATAACCTGAAATTCTTACTGAGCCACCCTGAATAAACCAAATACTTTATATGGTGAACAAACTATGATTTGAGGGAGAAAAGGACCAATACTTTTTCTATTCACCTAAATGTAACTTTTTATAAAAGCAAATAGTAAGTCACTTATAATTTTGTATTTTCTGTGCTGTTTTTTGATTCTTATGGAATTTTTTTAAAAATGCTTTGAAGAAATGACTATCTCCTTTTATAAAACATGTTTAGTCTCTTCCAACCTACTTTGAACATGACGAGTTTAATTATGATGCTGGAGAGCATATGCTAGACATCCATCTTATGCAAGCAAATTTTTTTCTTTTTAAGTGTTCACATTCTCTCCTCTTGATATTCTGATAAATCTGTCACATTTGTATTTTGTTGTTCAACATGCGTGAAGCAGGCATATGAGTGAATCTATGATAACTGCTATGAGAGTAAACCACAGACAGGTTTCACTGTCTGGGAATTTGGGCCTAAGGGAAATATATTAGTAGTTAAAAGAGTTCACCTGAGGATGATGCTACTTCAACTTACTTCCTTAGATACACTTCTTTAAAAAGATTTATCTATTTATGAGAGAGAGAGAGAGAAAGAGAGCAGGGGGGAGGAGCAAAGGGAGAGGGAACAAGCAGACTCCCTGCTGAGCGGGGAGCCTGATAGGGGCTGGATCCCAGGATGCTGAGCTCCGAAATCAAGTCAGCCACTCAACCAACTGTGCCACTCAGATGTCCCTTTAGAGACACTACTTGGTGCTTAATAAATGAAGCAATAACTTAACAAACAGTGTCAGAAGAAAATAGATCACCTACATGATTCAGAATATTTTGGCAACGTGAAAATCATGCTAGATTAAGATAATGGCAATCAATACAATTTGTAAAAAAAAAAAAAAAATAGATTTTTGCCTGTGTGTAAAGATAAAAAGAATAGGTAACTGAATCAAACATGTACTTAAAAGGCCTCAATGTGAATTCTTATTCTAATAGTTATTTTAGATAGAAGGATGATTTTTTTCACAGATTTAATGAAGTGATAAATATTGAAGAGGGAAATATATATATATATATTTGGAGATTCAACACATGCCCTTGAGAATTGCTCTAGAGAGATAAACTTTTAATATTTGTAATTTAAATTGCTAGTATCTAAAATGGCATATGCTTGCATCATATTATATATATAAAATCTATATTATAATTAACATATAATATAGATATATAATATATGTTATATAAATAGTATACAAGATACACATATATATCTCTTATGTATCTAATACATATATATCTTACTATATATAATTAATATTTAATAATATATAATTAAAACTTTCCTTAAAAATTCTTCATATTTAGGGTTTGAAATTTGGAATCCTTTTTTTTTTTAAGATTTTATTTATTTATTTATGAGAAACACAGAGAGAGAGAGAGGCAGAGACATAGGCAGAGAAGCAGGCTCCATGCAGGGAGCCTGATGTGGGACTTGATCCCAGGACCCCAGGATCACATCCTGAGCTGAAGGCAGACGCTCAACCACTGAGCCACTGAGGCATCCCTGGAATCCTTTTCTATCTAAAGTCATTTTTCACAAAATATCAACCTCTGTTCCACCAAAAGCATTGGTGGTATAGAATTTCTTAAAGTAACCTAGAAGCACTAAAAGTTCTTAGAGATGATTCATAAGAAAGCTAGCCTGCTTGCTTTCTTAATTTGAGAATAAAGTATAAGCCCTCCACTTGGCTACATGTCCCATCTCAACTTACAGTCTTTTGATTGCCAGGAAATAGAAGAGGGCTGTAGTATTGTCTGTGAGATTCTCTTCTGAGCTACTGACACCCAACCTGCACATTCTGATCTCACACTACACAGGTACAAGCAATGACAATCATCACCCACCACAAGTGTAAGATGCGTTTGATTTCAAGAGATGGTAATATCTGGGGGGAATGTACCGCAGAACTAATAATGTGCATCATTCCTTTTAAAGGTCAAGAATGGCATTTGAATGGGGATGTTTTGGCCCTCGATGAAACATTCTGACATCAATGAGTGTGCAAAGGAATGAGGACAAATTTCCTTCAGTGGCTTGACCTAAACACTTCTATCCTCTATTTAATGGTAGAGCATCTTCTTGGGGGAGTCAACTTGGGAGCAAAGCAGGAGATGATCTATAAGAAATGCTGTATCTTCTTTTAGATATTTAAATGTAATTTGTTTCAGATATTCTCAATACTTATCTCCAGGACATGCCATAAGCTTTAAGGGGAAAAAAAAAAAAAGCTTTTTTTTTTTTTTAAAGACCTGACATATTATTGCTTAATAATAACACATTTCTCAACTTATACAGAATGCAAGTTATGTTGGTAGAAGTGGAATTAAAATTTTGAATTTTTGAGTCCTTTCTGCATATAGTGGGTTAAACAAAAGGGACTCCTAAGAGGAAAGTTAAAAAAATTTTTTTTCAACATTTAATAAATCTACTTCCCAGAAATAAAAATGTGCATGACTCTAGACAACCTCTGTTTCCAAGAGGTTATAGAAGGTGTACTATAGTATACCTACCATATAGTATATGGTATACCTACTATATAGTATATAGTAGACATACTTTTTCCTATTCTTCTCACTAAGTACAACAGAAAATGCTGGAAGAGGCTAAAAGGTAGAAAAACTTGCAACCTGGTGAATGACACAATAGTGTGTTCCCTGGATTTTCTTCTGGCCACCAAGATCCCATAGGTCCCATAGCAGAAGACATTGATGATCTGGAAATGCCAACAAGTGCATAGAAGGAAAAAAAAATTGACCAGAAAAGTCTGTTTTTTTTAGCCAAAGGAACAAGCTAGGGCAGCCTAGCAAAATAGATTTTACAAAATAATCGCTCTACTCCAGCCATACACTGCAGAAGAGAACTGGGGCTCCCACCCCTAGTCACCCAATTTAGCAATGGCTAAGTGGTTAGTCTAGACTTCTACCCTCATTGAGTTGTAAAAGGTGCCTTGATAATCCCTGGGTTAGTGTCAGAGAAGGTTAAGAAGGGAGACTAGACTTCGATTCCTGCCAGCTGGTAATGGGGCTCCCTACCACCTGTGATGTCAGTGTTGACTACGTAGGCACCCTAATGTCACCGTGATCTGGCAGTAAGGAGGTGTCCCTTCTTTCTTTGTCATTATAAGCTTCTAAGAGATGCCTCCTATCTCAAGATATCTTCATCTCCTGCAACTCTAGTCCTGCAAGCTTTCAAGGCTCTGCCTTCTGGCTCCTCAGTAGCCAGTGCTATGCTTTGTCAAGTTTCATACACCGATGTTAACTGTAACAGTATGTGCTTTCTTTCTTGATTGCCTATCATTAACTGGATTTTGGAAAGTCTTGTGCCTATAGAGCCTGGGAGGGCATTTCATGTTTTTTTGAGAATGAGTCATCTCAAATGTTGGGTGTGTTTTTTAATGTCAGTGTAAAATTTTGAAAAAAACCTGAAGGAAAACTTGAGAATGAAAGCCATTTACTAAGGAAGATTGAACAGAAACCATTAAAACTTGGATTTTAATGGTTCTTTGAGGAGAACGATGGATTGCCAACTTCTTATTTACAAGAAAAAAGTAAACTGCTGAGTCACTTAAGCCATCATTGTAGGGATTGTCTGCAACTTGAAGAGAAATGCAATCCTGCAATGCTTGCAGAGGCACTGGCTGTTTCTGCTTCTGAGCTGTAAAATTAAGGCAGTTAGCTAAATTTGAAAGTGCCCTGCGGGTATTTAGATATTGAAGGGAACAGTATGAACCAGCTTTCTAGAGTGACTGCCCTTTTCCACAC
Organism: Canis lupus dingo; assembly: GCF_003254725.2. NCBI lineage: Eukaryota > Metazoa > Chordata > Mammalia > Carnivora > Canidae > Canis > Canis lupus. Next base: position 15,145,311 of record NC_064256.1, on the reverse strand, counting down.
ATGGAAAAGTGTTAAATCAAATGAGATGGAAGTCCTGAATCTTGACTCCATTTCAGAAGAGTAACATGGAAGTCTGACATTCTAAAAGAAACACTTCTGTGTTGGAGGCTCCATCTCTTGATATTAGATCAACAGAAGTTATTATTTGTCAGTATGAACAAAACCAGGGTATTCAGGGAGGAAGACGTGTGGCCTAACTCCCTAGGATTCTCAGCCTCTCACTCAGAGCAGCACAGGTCTAAGGGACCTAAAAGTTTCTCAAGGTTGAAATATAAATAAAGGATGATTGTTGGACTGTCCAGATGGCTGAGAAAATATAGAACCCAAGTTAAAGGAAATTATAAAACATTTTATTCTGAGTTTTAAATCTTGAAATGGCTTTTTGTTCTCCTATAGATTACTGCTGTTGGGATCCCTGGGTGGCGCAGCGGTTTGGCGCCTGCCTTTGGCCCAGGGCGTGATCCTGGAGACCCGGGATCGAATCCCACATCGGGCTCCCGGTGCATGGAGCCTGCTTCTCCCTCTGCCTGTGTCTCTGCCTCTCTCTCTTTCTCTCTGTGTGACTATCATAAATAAATAAAAATTAAAAAAAAAAAAAAATTTTAGATTACTGCTGTCATGAAATAGTCCTAATTTCTCAGGAAATTCTTATTCCTTAGGAAAACTCCTTAGAAAATAAATAAACATCAACTTGCAGTTTCATGTTTTATACATTCCTTAGAGGAATTGTTGGATTCCTCCTTCATTGGGTCGTACTGGGTCCAATAACTCTCACATTCTCTAATGACATATGCTCATTTCCTTCAGGCATTCATCATATTCTCAAGTTATTACATATATTTTTCTACCTCTTTACTGTCTCACACTTCCAACTTGAATGTTAATTTTATCAGGGTAGACATTACATCTGATTTGTTCATCCTTGGCTTTCCAAATCTTAACACGTAGTAGGTTCACGATGCATTTATTGAATAAGTGAAGGCATGGGTTATTAAGCAAAATTGAAAGTCAGGATTTATGACATGCTATGAATTTTAAGAATAAATGTATAACTTTGGAATTACTGTGAAATGACTTGAAAAATTACTTGAGATCCTGACCTACCTGGTATTATAAAAGCTCACAGAATCCTTAGTGGCATAAGAAATGGAATGTTCCTGCCGAGTGACCACTGTAATCTTTGAATACGCTTTTCATAAAACTTTCTAAATGGCTTAATAATACTTACAATTCTTGCATGTAGCTTTAAGAAACTTGTTAAGTTACCTGGATTTAGTCAAAAGGATGTTGTTACAATGGCCAAATATATCTCAGCTGGAATACTTTACTGCAAAGCTATATACATAAAGAGACTTGAACAAAAAGTGACAGGATAGCAGAAAACACTGGTTGATTGATCTTTTCCCCAAAATTCACCTGAAACCATGTATCTGTCCTTTGAACATAGTCTTCAAATCCATCATACAACTTTATACTAAAAGAGTTTTAGTCTTGTTTGAAAACTCATGGCATTTCTGACAACTTCCAAAGGAAAAAAATATCTTTTCAAGTTAGAATTGTAAAAAAAAAAAAAAACACACTTCTACAGTCTACATGTAGCCGCAGATACAAAAATATTAACCCATAGAGAATCACTCCTTTGTTGGAGAGAAAATTACAATTATTCCTCAAAGTCAGTTAACAGAAAATAATTCTTGTGTCCCTACATTCCACTGAGATTTATGGTTTACATGTAGATCTTCATGCAGATACTTTCAGATAGATCATTTCTCCCCTCAGGCAACACAAATACTACAGGTGTGTATTAGAAAATCATTTTGGTTTTTTTGTTTATTTTTATTTTATTTTATTTTTTTTTTAGAAAATCATTTTGTAAAACAATGAGGCTTCTTTCAAATGAGAAGCTAAATAATTTACCAGATTCTCATATCTGACCATTATATGCTTTCTGTTATTTTTGAACATTTCTCAAATGACAATGTTTTGTTCTGCATGCTGAATAGCTTAAGAATATGACCTAGTTCTATTAATGTCACATTAAAGCCCCACCTTTAGGAATGCCTGGATGGCTCAGTGGTTGAACATCTGCCTTCAGCTCAGGGTGTGATCCCGGAGTTCAGGGATCGAGTCCCACACTGGGATCCCTACAAGGAGCCTGCTTCTCCCTCTGCCTATGTCTCTGCCTCTCTCTCTGTGTCTCTCATGAATAAATAAATAAAATCTTAAAAAAGGCCCCACCTTTAAAATTTGAATTACAGTGTTGCTCAGAGGTCTGTGTTAAACCCCAACATAGCACTTTGAGAAGAACAATCTATTAAACATGTTCAGCAAATTCTGGCCCATCAGCCAAATCTAGCCCACTGTCTATTTTTGTACATAAAATTTTAATGGAACACAGCATGCTTGTACATTTACAAATTGCCTATGGCGGCTTTTGTGCCACAAGAACAGTGTTGAGTAGGTGCAACAGAGACTTTATGGCCTCAAAACTAAAAATATTTATAATATGCCCCCTTACAGAGAAAGTTGCTGACCCTGTATTAAAACATTAGTGACAGCTAACCTGACACTTGCCTATGCATCTGAGATTCCATATATTCCACACCATATGGAACAAGTGAGAGTACAAAAGAACAGTATCTACTAATGTAGTGCTGGACATGACTTTGGGAATACTGGAGAGGCATGTGAGTTGCAGGTGATCTCAGGGCTTAAATGAGAAAGAGTGGAAATCAGTGGGTGTGCACCAAAAATAAACTTCAGCTACTCAATTATTTTGTCAGTCAGGGTCTTGCTAAACAAAGGGGTAAAATTTAAACAACAACAACACACAGTCTTTAGTAGGTTTCTATCTGAGTCACTTTTGCTTACTATGGCTGTTTAATGATACCCTGATCATACACATACACTTCCACATGAAGAACAGCAGCAACAAAATATCAAAAGAATTACACCATTTTGTTCTCTACTGAATGAAATAAGGTGTAAAATTTTTAAAAAGCTGATTTAAAAGAAGAAACTACTATTATTTTACATTTGGGCATCGCAAATTTTATTAGCTTACTCATATTCATAAAAAATTTAAGTTAAAGAACAGCTTTAGTTTTATAGCATCTTAATAAGCAATTCAAAGCACTTTCTAGTTTTATCATAAAATTTAATAATCCACAAGAACAGCATTTTCTGATGTTGTCAACATGTACAAACATAAGGAAAGCAAGTTCAGATATGTGGTCTCATTGCAAACCCCCAAACGAAAATCCAATTATCAGTTAGAAATTTATATCTCCTTTTGAGGGTAATATAAACATGTGCTTTTATTAAAGCGTTTTTTAAATCAAATACATGGATGGAATGGAAAACTTTCTTCAGTTTCCTATCTGCCTCTTGAGGAAAAGAAAAAAACAAATTCAAAAATCAAAATAACAAACTATGTATGGATTAGCAGTTTTAGATTGACAAAAATTCCTGGAGTTCGGAAACATGTCATCCCACAGAAGTGCCTTTAGAGTAAGAGTGGCTACGAGTGATGTGACTCAGTTAGGAAGATGGAACTGTCACAGCAGTTAGCCAACAAAATGTTATACACCCCAGCTTTTAGCTAAGATGGATGAATAATACAGACCAGTTTAACTTCCTACCACAAAAACTAAAAGCCAATTAAATATTTGAAAACAAAGATTTTAAGATATTGGACAGTAGGTAGTACAGAACAGTTATTATTAAGAGGGGAAACAAAAGAGAGAGGCCCTATGACTGGACTAGCTTATGGCTTTGGGAGAGTTTCCTTTACATAGAGCTGGAATTCTCAAAGATCTTTATAGCGTGACTGGGATAGCCAGGCCATCAGATATCATATTTTGAATTTTAGTGAAAGTGCAAGGTGTAAAGTGCAAATTTAGTGTAGTTTAAGAGCAAAGAGCAGTTTTGCAAAGAAATTATACAAATTCATACTCCCAGCTATATTGTCAGTGAATGACAGTATTTTTTTCTCATTTAATCATTTTATCATGATTTTTATTTGCATTTCCCTAATGACTTAGATGATTCAGATTTTTCAAAGGTTTATTGGGTATCTTTTCTTTTGGAAAATGTCTAAGTATTTTATATATTTTTTTCTATTGGTTTGAATGATTACTTTTCTCATTGATTTGCAGGAATTGTTGTGTATTCTAGGTCTGAATGATGTGTGTGTTTTTTGTATTGCAAAGACATTTGTTTGACTTGCTTTTTTATTCTTTTAATGGTACCTTCTTATCAACAGTTTATAATTTTATTAATATCCAATTTGCCAATTTGTCATGTATGTTTTTTGCTTAATAATTTTTAAATTCTGTTCAAGAAATATTTATTTTTTCACACACTAAGAGATATTAAAATGATCATCTTGAAAATACAGAGAAATTTGTAAGGAGATACAAGTTGATGTGATGGACTTGTACCAAAGGATGAAGAAAAAAAAAAATATATATATATATATATTTAAACACACCTTCCTTGGGTCTCTTTCATGATGGCTGGCTAATACCAACTAATACATGCCAATAAGTTTGAGCTTTCAACCACATCTCCTAGTACTACACATTCACTGGATACATGACTAAAATCCAGGTCTTAGCAGATGGTAGTTTTTTAAGTGTTTTGATAATGTGTAACAGTGGGGATCCCTGGATGGTGCAGTGGTTTGGAGCCTGCCTTTGGCCCGGGCTATAATCCTGGAGTCCCAGGATCGAGTCCCACATCGGGCTCCCTGTATGGAGCCTGCTTCTCCCTCTGCCTCTCTCTCTGTGTCTCTCATGAATAAATAAATACAATCTTTAAAATAAAATAAAATAATGTGTAACATCAATTGCCACCTTTATCACTGCCAGGATTTGCTAGCATCACTCCATATCTACAATAGCAGAATTGAGTTATAATTCTACAGTAACACAAAGAACCAAAATCTTGGTGGGTTAACAAAACAAAAATGTATTTCATGCTAGTGCTATGTAACAATGCAATCAAGTATTAAGTCATGATCATTACAGACACATGGGAATACCGTACAACATCAGTTTCATGTCAACTGGAAAGAGCTGGCAATATTTTCTGGAATAGCACTACTGGCTACTGCATACAAGGAATACATGAAAAATTTATCAAGTAATATATTACATAACATATCATTAGAAATGTCTAAGAATTTGGATCACATAGAATGGACCCAAGGACGCTTAAATGTAAAAGTAAGAAATCAACAACAGAAAGCTAGCATCCACTTCCCAAGATATTTTAAAGAAAGATAATCATGTACAATCTTCTTAAAAAAACTAAGAGACCAAAAAAGAAGTTATAATAGAGATTGAAACATATTTAGAACTAAATTAATAATGAAAACACAATGCGTCCAAACCCGTTAAATGTGGAAAAAGCCACAGTCTCACAAAACTCTTTGGTCTTAAGAGTTTATATCAGAAGATAATAAATATGGAGCATTATGCTTAACCAAGAAAAAGAAATGGAGTAAACCTAAAGAAGGCAATTAAAAAAAAAGAGCAAAATTAATTGAAATATGAAATAATGAAAAAACTTTCATATAGAAAGAAAATATGAATCAAAGTGCTAAAAGTATATATATAATAATGTGAAGAAAAAATGAAGCAAGTTGCCAAAAGATATAAGATGATACCATTTATGCATATTTACACTCTCCAAGCAGTAATTCATATTATTTATGGACACATACAAATGCAGTAAAACACCTAAGCATGCCTGAGAATGATATACATCATCTATAGTATAGAACTGGAGGCAATGGCAAGAAGATGAAGTGTTTGAAAAAATGGACCTAAGATCTCTAACGTTTTATTTTAAAAGAAAAAAGACTCTCTGAATTAAATATGTAAAATGTTATAGCTTAATAAATAAAATATCAGTGATGTATTTTAGGTATCAAATTTATTATTTTCATGTTTCTATATTTTAAATGTCTGATAATTAAAATAATAGTTTTAATAATGATAAATATATATCAGAAGTTCTTTAAATGTTCATACTATTAATCAAATAATTCTATTCTTGACAATTTATTGTAAGAAAATTACTCTCTAAAAGAAAAGGAACAAAACCTATGAAGATAATGTATGTACTTTCTGAAAAATCTCAATGTAATAGCATAATTTATAAATCATCTATATATTCCAAAGTAGAGAAATAGTTAAGTAAATTATGATCTTTAAATTCAATGGACCATTGTGTACTGTGTTTTATTAAAACAATGTAAAACATTGGAAACTATTTAACATATACTCTTAGTAAGCTAAAAGCACAAATTTGTTGATATTCTATCACTGCAATTATATGAAACTACAAATCCACATAGGAAACATGAAACAGCAATTGCGTTTTAATCAGGAAAAAACAAATAGATATAAACAACACTGAAGGGAGTGGGGAAATTAGGATGTAGGTACATGTTAAAAAAACATAAATATATCAATATTACAAACTAACATGGGTCTTTGTTCTGAGCATGACAGTCAAATTTTGGAAATGAATACTTCACTTCTCTGAGTTTTGATTCTGTAGGAAAAGAATGAGGGTGTCAAAGACCTCATCAGCTATGGTTTAGTGAGGTAGGCTGTAACAAAGCAAAATGTTATTTTATAGCCATAAGAAATATTTATTACCTGGAAATACCCTGAAGCTATAAGTAAAGTGAAATGAGTGGAATATCAGTTTCAGGGCAGTGATTGTGTTACCACTGCTATCACTGTTATGTTAATAGATAAGAGGAAGACTTTGGGCTGCAAGACTGATCTGGTCCCAGGGCCTAGGGCAGAGCAGGTTTGGTGTAGACCTCGTCATACAATTAGCTGAAACTCTCCCAAACAAACTGCTGCACAGACAATGTGTAGAGGCCTCCCTTGTGCTTCACTCACCATCCTTAACACAAGCACCAAATATCATCATCATCTTCACCTTCACATGGGTAGAACAAGTCCCTTGGCTTTCTGCCCACACTGGAGTTAAATACCAAGCGTTGTCAGAATATTCTTTAGTACATGGTTGCTATTGCTATGTTCAGAGTGCCTGAAATGGAAGCAAACCTTTTCTTTTAGAAAAGAAATTAAGAAGAAAAAAAAATGAGTTTAAAATGGAGTCAAAATTGAGACACTTCAGAGATATTTTTGTTATTTCAACTCTACAAAATACAAAAGCAGAAGAAACCTCGATAAAACTTAAAGGGGCTATGAAATTGATTTGATTTAATACAATCCTAAGTGGTAGCTTTAAGTAAACCTTCCCCTTCTTGTAAATTACCTTGAGCAGAGGCCTTTATGAAGTAATGTGCCATTTACCAAAATCCTATCTTGATATTCTTTGCTAGTGAATGCCTTCCATTAAGGTTGGGCCAATTACAGAGTATAAATGTTTAACTTTTTTTTTCTTCTTACCAGCACAAAGGACAAATGTCTGAAACCCTTTGGGTGGAATGAATTTTCTCCTTGTTCCAAATGAGACTATATGCCTATATTTCTTGAGATCCTCCTAATTCTTGAAGAAGGCTTCTAAAGCTCACGGCATCATGATGACATCTTTTCTCAGGCTACACCTGAGCAAATGATGGAATAGTCTCAGGGATTTTTGCTTGATGTAGCAACTCCTCTATCTACAATGGGTAGTAACAAAGGCATTACTCAGTATAAATTGTTGATTTTCCTTCAATATGCAGAATTAATTGAAGAAAAGCTATCATGTTAGTAGAATTTCATGTAGTTGTATACTTAATTGCATGAGATTCTATTGCTGTTGATATCTCTTTGACTAAAGTCTTTCTGACCAGAATATTTTATAGTGTTCTGAACATGACTTTATGTGGTAATTTCATGCATTCCAGTGAATAGCAGATTTATATTTCCTATTTGGATATGTGAAGGGAAAACTTAGATTTTTCCTTCCTATGTAAAGAAAAACCCAGTTCTTCCCTACCATGTCTTTCTTTCCTGAGAATCTCCTTTTCTACTCACACAGAACACTTCTTACACTTCTGGTCACCAAATATGTATGGTTTTATCTTTTCAGCAATGAGCAAGTCTCCAACATAGCTAGGTATCCTACAGTTTTCAGTTCTGACACTATCTACCTGGAGATAACATCAGATCATAGAAGTAAGGGCTCATTCCCACAAGAATCCCTGCTATCCCCATTTCAGATGCCATTTACCACCTGGCTTCTTACCTATAGATCAGAGCCTCCAACCACCTCCTATTCAGGTTTGATGAATTTGCCAGAGCAGCTTACAGAACTCAGGAAGCACTTACTTAATGTTTATCCGTTTATGAAAGGATATGATGAAGGATACAGATGAAGAGATGCATACAGTAAGGTCTGTAAGACTCCTGAGTGCAGGAACTCTGTCTCTGTGGACTTGGAGTGCATCAACCTTCCAGTGTGGATATATTGGCCAAACTGGAAGCTTTCTGAATTTCCTACTATTGTGATTTTATAGAAGCCTCTTATGTAGGAACAATGAACCATTAGCTCTATTTCCAACCTCTATCACCACTTGGGAGGGTGGATGGCAAAGCTGAAAATTCCAAGTTTCTAATCATGGCTTGGTCTTTCTGAAGACCAGCCTCCATCCAGAAGCCCACCAAGAGTCACATCAATAGAACAAAAGATGCTCCTAATACTACTAGGAATTTACAAGGGTTTTATGAGCCCCAAGTCAGGAATGGAGTCAAGGACAAATATTAGTACAACAGATACTCTTATGTTCTTATATCACTTAGGAAACTATAAGGGCTTTAGGAGCTCTGTGCCAGGAATTGGGGGCAGAGACCAATATAGACATATATTTTTTCTATTATCTCATGGACACTAATTTCAACTACTTGGAATGATCAACCTTTTACAAATTGTATCTGAGAAGAATTGAGGGAAATAATAAAAAAAAAAGGCTCAATATGCTTAATATGCTTGATTAGAGGTTATCATTTCTACTGGGATGTGATTTCCCAATAGATTAACATTTCCATGTCCATTAAAACAAACTAGAATAGCAAAGCAAGTGTAGGGACACATTTAGTAAATTTCTGTAGCTGACTCTTTCCCATTACTGGCGTATTCCCTTATTCATTTGTGTACATACAAATTCAATGTTCCTGCCAGCAATGGATAGTTAGATACTTAATTATTCAATACAGTTTCACATTTGAGTGTCAATAAACATTCCTGCCAATTTCTAGAGATAACTTTGTGAAGGCCCTTGAAAAATGTGATGAAAATATTGTGTATGGACAAGATGGGATTTCAGTGAATGCTCCCTTCCCATTGCTAATGGAGGACAGCTATAGCAGAGATAATTCAGGACACAGGGATAATCCTATGTCATATAGATTTGACTTGAAGAACATCATATTTTCTAAAGCAGCTTGACTTTTCTGGTTCAGCTGGGTTGAGGCTAACAATCAAACGTGTTGCCTTTTCTTTGGAGAATGAAACCTGAACCGTGTTGGGTGCCAGAGTAAATGAGCTTGTCATCATTGCTGTATCTGTGTCTCTCTGTCCACAGAGTTGATGGGCTGTATTTGTTCACAAATGCTATTCAAAATACATTAGATGTTAATAATTTTCATTAACTTTATTTTTCTTAATGCTTTTTTAAAGATTTTATTTATTTATTTATTTATTTATTTATTTATTTATTTATTTATTTATGAGAGACAGACAGACAGAGAGAAATAGGCAGAGGGAGAAGCAGGCTCTTGCATGGAGCATGGAAGCATGATGGGGGACTCCATCCCAGGTCTCCAGGATCACACCCTGGGCTGAAGGCGGCGCTAAACCGCTGAGCCACCCTAGGCTGCCTCTTAATGCATTTTAAAGCACTTCTAAAATGATCTCAATTGAACCTTTCAGTAAATTAGTGAAGACTTAAATTTGACATTAAAAAAGAAACAATTCAAGAAAATTGACCATTAACATATGTAATGGTCACAAAAATATCGCCTTTTTTGTATGTTGTAATGCCACTTATTTCTTCTAGAGAATTATTCCAAGGATGATACTAGCAATGATCACCAACTTACATGACACTTTTAACATTTTATGTACTCTGAGAGTTTTATAATTTCTATTGCAGGACTGTCAACTTTCTGCTTGTCAGCACTTGGTCATTTTATTATATAAAAAGAGGAATATCCTTGACAGATACCCATTTGTCAAACTCCTAGGAACATCATGATTTAGTCTCCTATAGGAAAAAGCATTATTGCTGACTACAATAATCATGCCTCCTGTTTCTCACAGGTAAGTTCTTCTCTCTATGCTGTACCATTCTGGAATCTCTTCACCCATTAGGTACTCTAATTCTTCAGAAGAATCTCTCACAGCCTCTAGAAAATAGAGAATAGCTGTCACCGAACTTCTCAAAGTTCAGATGCCTCCCTTATTAAAGCATTCCTTACTACCTTATAACAATTTAAAAGTTTTTTTCTAGGCCAACTTTGTAAAAGGAGAAAGACTTGTCATTTTTAGGCATGACAAGGTAAATGCATTTTAACTTTCCCAACTCCTGAAGGCTTTTAAGTTCTTCAATATGTGTCAAAAATGTACAGCATCTCGACTCCATGTGATATAGACTGTTCTCATGTTCAGGCTTCAAGGAGCCATTCCATAAAATTATTAGTTCCAGCTATAGATATTTATGCCTACACTTTGAATCCAAAGTCATGTGTAAATACTCTCACATGAATGAATTATCTTGCAATTAGCTTTATCTTTTGTATCTTTTGCTCTAACACCTTCAAAGTCTATGACCATGCATAGTCACTCAGAAGCTGCTGGTTCATATCTTCCAGGTGTCCTCTTCCTGTCACACATTTATAGAATTACTTTCCAGGTCACTTAGGATGTACTAAAATCAGATTCTGGTTATTGGCCTGGAGGCAATAAATGGTGGTGAATTTCAAGAGAATGGCAACACTGGAGGTCTTCACGTAGATATTGAATTCAGAGATTCAGTAGTCTTGGGTTCATCCACTCAGATTTTCCCATTCTAACCAACTTTGCTATTATGATGCTGGTATTGACATCAAAGATCTTTGGAGACTGCTTATTTAATATCTATGGAGGATCTGACTCTCTTATGATCATAAAGTCATGAGCCTGACTTTAATCATAATCTGCTAGGTGTCCATGGTATTTTGGAATCTTTTAAACCACAGAGGTTTTCTGGCCTTTATAGCATTCATTCCCTTTGTTAGCTATATCGATCCTATCATTTTATTTTGCAAGCTCTGATTTCATTAAAACAGAGATCTTAAACCACAATCTTCATATCTACCACTGTCTCCACAGTGATTAAATGATGCCCATCTGATCTCCTTAAGTCATAGATTCCACTTGCATCTCAACAAAAGTAACCACGGGTCAAAATTTCACTAATTGTGGTGTCATTTTGTGTCAGGGGTTACAATCATCTCACTTACCAAAAGACAGGCGAGCAATCCAACATTAAAATCTCACTCTGATATCTGCATTTGTGAGTTATTCTAATCCAAGTTGTCTTACCCCAGATTGCCTAGGATATAGAGCCTGAGATAAAGATTGTGAGCTGTGGCTTTATTTGGAAAAACAATCCTAGGGCTGCAAGAGTAAAGAGTAAGAGTGAGGAAATGAAAGAGTGAGTCAGAAGACGGGGAAGAAAAGCAAATACAAATGGTTGCATCATCCATGTGGCAACAGCTTAAAAAGCATAACATAGTTTCTAGGCCATGAGGGTCATCTTTAAGACAGGATGTGTGAATATAACTCGGTTTGAACAGTTCTCAAGAAGAAGAAATGAGAGGATGATCATTCATTCCTGTATTCTGCCTTTGATTCCCAAAGTGGGTCATCTTTCTCAGACTTCTGGATTATGTTATGCAAGCCACTGGGGAACTGAGTTACAAAAATCAGATCCCACCGCTGGTGGTGTTCAGATAACTCAGGAAGTGCTATAAGGAGCAGAGACTCTGAGTCCAGCCAAGTTGTACTTTATAGACACAGATATTAGGAGAAGAAATGAAGACAGTAATAATAAGGGATTTTCATTTATTTAAGTCTTCGAAGAGGCAGAGATGACCTATCTAGAGAGACATATAAATTCATTTTGGTTCATTATTAATTTTTCCAAATCTCCTTACATTTATTTTTAACTTCTTATACCATCTATATATTTTGCAAATCATTGAATCAATTTTAATGAAGCAGAACATACAGCACAAATTTGAGATGCCTTGAATTTGAAGCAAATTAATTATGAAGTACAGGTAGATGATCTAGGTGAAGATTTCTGATGTATAAAATAAAAGTTCAAAGCCTAAGATCAGAGCAGAAGATACAGATTTGAAAGTCAGAAGCTGAAGATGTAGGTCTGAATGAAATTGATGAAACAGATAACACAGGAAAAGAGGGAAAACTGCCAAAGACTGAAACTGTATATTTTAGTGTATTTGGATATATGGACTTGCAAAAGTGATTCTTCAAGTTTACACAGGTCTGAAGATTAGCAGTGAAACTAACTTGTGAATAGCAGTTAAGGAAACATTATCACAAGTGTTATTTCATTTAACTATTACCACATATCTAAAAATAAAGTTTTAATGTGGTAAGTACTATGTACTGCTTCTGAAAATATCCATTCCACTGCCCTCCAAGTAGAGAGGCTGGAAATAAAAAAACTAATTTTCAAGGTGTCCTTAATCTTGACTACTGAGTATACATTAAGTTTTGCCAATTGGTTATACTGGTCTGAAGTTTAAAAGATACAGATATGCTAGAGATCATTTTCTTGGTGATATGACTGTGCAGGCTAACATGAATGCCAAGACCTGGAAATTTGGAAATAATTATGGTGACTGGACTCATCGATTTGGTATCTAGTGAGCCAATCATCACAGGGATCTCCCTTTTTTCATTTTCATCATTACACCCTTTTCTTTTCACTCCCAATAATTCTTTAACTCTGCAACCACTGATGTGTTTTCCATTAATGAAGTATTTTTCATTTCATAAAGGTTCTTCTGTTGTTGTCGAGGGCTACCATAACAAAGTATTAAAGACTGGGTAGCTAAGAAAAGCAACTTATTTCCTCACGATTCTAGAGACCAGAAGTCCAAGATCAAGGTGTCAGCATGGTGGTTACTCCTGAGGTCTTCTCTTCTTGGCTGGTAGATGGCCATCTTCTCCTTGCGTCTTCATGTGTTCTTCCCTGTGTGTTTGTGTCCTAATGTCCTCTTCCTATAAGGACAACAGTCATATTGGGTTAGGGCCATTTAAATGACCCCATTTCACTTCAATTACCTCTTTACAGATTCTGTTTCCAAATACAGTGACATTTCGAGATACTAAGGGTCAAGACTTCAACATGCAGATTTTGGCTGGGGAACAATTCTGCCCATAATAGTGATGCAAATGGAATCATACAATATGTTATTTTTTGGGTTGGCTTTTTTTTACTCAGTTTAATTCTCTAGAGATTTATTCAGGTGATTGTGTGTTAAACAGTTTTTTTCCTTTTTTATTGCTAAGCAATATTTCATGGTATGCATATACTGGTTTCTTTACTCATTCACTCCTTGAAGAACAACATTATTGTTCCCAGTTTCTGATTGTTTTGAATAAAGCTGTTATAAACATTCATGCACATATTTTTGCATGAACATGAGTTTTCATTTTTGTGGGATAGATCCTCAAGAGTGTAATTTCTGGGTTATATGGTGGTCATCTGTTTAGATGTTTAAGAAAATGACAAAATGTTGCTTTAGAGTGGCTGGACCATTTATATTCTTGCAAGCAGTATATGAATGACATGGTTCTCTGTATCCTCACCAGCATTCGATGTCACTTTTTTCTTTTAACCATTCTGACTGATGTGTAGTGATATCTGATAGTGATTTTAATTTGTATTTCCTTAATGGCTGATGATAATGAACACCTTTTTCTTGTGCTTCTTTTATTTAGATCTTTGATTTTTTTTTAATCAGTGTTGTTTAGTTTTCAGCATATAGCACTGTAAATGTTTTGTTACACTTATACCTAAGTATTTCTCTTGTATGTGTAAGATTCATATTAAGCATTCTATAAGAGTTTGGTAGAATTTTTCAGCAAAACCATAGAGGGCTTGGGGACTGTTTTTGGGAGAGTAGAGGAGTTATATGAATTAGATTTACTTAATAGCTTTGGGCTATACAAATGATCCATTTCGTATTAAGTCACTTGTAGTAACTTGTGTTTTCCAAGAAAGGGTTCATTTTATCCAAGTTGTCAAATTTTCTTTCTCACTTTTGCTAAGTTTTACTAGAGGTTTGCCAATTTTATGGCCTTTTCAAAGAGCCATATCTTTGTTTTATTGTTTATTCTCTATAGATATTGTCTTCAAAATCATTGATTAATGTGCTTATATGTTTATCCTATTTTATCTTTTTCTCCTTCTACTTGGTTGAGGTGTGTTTTGCTGTTCTTTTCTATGTTTTTGAGATAAGAGCTTAGAATATTTTTTTTAAATTTGTGTATTCAATACTATAAATTTTGCTCTCAAAACTACTTGTGATATGGCATGTCGATTTTGATATATTGTATGTTCCTTTATATTCAGTTCAAAATATTTTTAATATTTCCCCTGAGACTTAATGTTTTAATCTTGAGTTATTTAGCAGTATGTTGTTCAGCTAAAAGTGTTCATTAAATTAATATATTAAGTTGTAGCTACTGTGCTAGGTACCTAATTATGGACATCAAGTAATTATGCATGCTATGATGATACTAGCTGGAATTTATCTGTTACTATAATCTCATTAAAGGGTTATTTTTAAAAATAGTGTAAAGAAACATTCTTCCAGTGGCTAAATTTGTGAGCAGTACACTTGAACTTCTACTTCATATGAAGAGAGAAACAGTCATAGATGCAGATATACACTTGTGGGAAATAATGAACACTTTGGTTGGTTGGCCAGGAGCCTGAATAAATGATGAAATATTAAAACAAAAAAGGCTTAGGAAAAAGTAAGTGAATAGACTGATATAAATTGGCACAAAGTCTTTCATCTTTGTATCCTGTACCATGACTATCAAAAGGTAGCCACCATAGAAGGAACTCTCAACTAGGTGGACAGAATGACCTATCTTCTGGAACTTACTCCTTGGCACTTAGTGTATAGGTAATGGATCTATGAACAGAAGAATTGTAGGGCATAGTTGGAAGCTATGCAAGCATATCTCATTTTATTGTGTTTCACTTTATTACAGTTCACAGATTTGAGTATTTTCTTTATAACAAATTGAAGACCCTGTGATAGTCCTGCCTGGGTAAGTTGATCAAGGCCATTTTTATAACAGTATATGCTCACTTCAGGCTCTCTGTGCCACATTTTCATAATTTTCACAATATTTCAGACTTTTTCATTAATGCTTATTACAATGATTGGTGATCATAATCTATGATGTTACTACTGTAATTCTTCAGGGCACCATGAAATGTGCTTATACAACACAGCAAACCTCATCAATAAATATTGTGTGTCCTGACTCTTCCACTAACTGGCTGTAACTTTCTTTTTCTCCCTCCTCTGAGGCCTCCCTATTCTCTGAGAGACATAACAATATTGAAATTAGGCTAATCAATACCTCTACAATGACCTCTAAGTGTTTAAATAAAAAGAAGCATCACATGTCTTTCCTTTTTTTCTATTATATTATTATTATTATTATTATTTTATTTTTTTTAGAGAGAAAGAGTACACACTCAAGCTGGGGGTCGAGGGGCTGAAGGAAAGAGAGAGAGAGAGAGAATCTTAAGCAAGCTCCACACCCAGTGCAGAGCCTGACACACTTGATTTGATGACCCTGAAATCATGACATGAGCCAAAATCAAGAGTCAGATGCTTCACTAACTTAGCCACCTAGGTACCCTACTGTTATTTTAAATCAAAAGCTAGAAATGATTTAGCTTAGGGGGAAGGTGTGTTGAAAGCTGAGATAGGCCAAAAGTAAGGCCTCTTATGTCAAAACACTTAGCCAAGTTGTGAATGCAAAAGAAAAGTACTTGAAGGAAATTAAAAGTGCTACTCCAGGGAGGAGAGGCGAGATGGCAGAAGAGTAGGGTCCCCAAGTCACCTGTCCCCACCAAATTACCTAGATAACCTTCAAATCATCCTGAAAATCTACGAATTCGGCCTGAGATTTAAAGAGAGAACAGCTGGAATGCTACAGTGAGAAGAGTTCGCGCTTCTATCAAGGTAGGAAGATGGGGAAAAAAATAAACTAAAAAAGCATCCAAGGGGAAGGGGCCCCGCGAGGAGCCGGGCTAAGGCCCGGGCGAGTGTCCCCAGGACAGGAGAGTCCCGTCCGGGAGAAGCAGGAGCTGCTCCAACCTTCCCGGGGGGAAAGGGGCTCGCAGGGAGGTGGAGCAGGACCCCAGGAGGGCGGGGATGCGGGGATGCCCTCGGGCTCCCGGGGACACTAACAGACACCTGCACCCCGGGAGAGTGCGCCGAGCTCCCTAAGGGCTGCAGCGTGCACGGCGGGACCCGGAGCAGCTCGGGGGTGGCTCGGGGGCGGCTCCGCGGAGGGGGCTGCGGGGCGGGAGCAGCTGGGGGGGCTCGGGGGCGGCTCCGCGGAGGGGGCTGTGGGGCAGGAGCCCGAATCCAACAGCGCAGGCTCCGGAGCACAGGGCGCCGGGACACAGCCCGGGATCCGGCCTCCCCCGGGACAGGCAAAGGCCGGGAGGGCCCAGGACAGCAAGGACGCTCCTGCCCCAGCTGAGCAGATCAGCGGCCCCGCCCCAGAGCCTCCAGGCCCTGCAGACGGAGAGCTCTGGAGCTACTGCGGGGGCTGACTCCAGGGCTCCAGAGCTGGCCGCCGCCACTGCGGTTGTTCCTCCTGGGGCCTCACGGGGTAAACAACCCCCCTGAGCCCTGCACCAGGCAGGGGGCTGAGCAGCTCCCCAAGTGCTAACACCTGAAAATCAGCACAACAGGCCCCTCCCCCAGAGGACCAGCTGGACGGACAAGTTCCAGAGGAAGTCAAGGGACTTAAAGACACAGAATCAGAAGATACTTCCCCGTTTTTTTTTTGTTTTTTTTGTTTTTTTTTTTTGGCTTTTGATTTCTGTTTGCCTCCCCCACCCTTTTTTTTCTTTTTTCTTCCTTTTTTTTCTTTTTTCTTTTTCTCTTTTCTTTCCTTCTTTCTCTCCTCTCTTTTTCTCCTTTTACCAATACAACTTGTTTTTGGCCACTCTGCACTGAGCAAAATGACTAGAAGGAAAACTTCACCTCAAAAGAAAGAATCAGAAACAGTCCTCTCGACCACAGAGTTACAAAATCTGGATTACAATTCAATGTCAGAAAGCAAATTCAGAAGCACTATTATACAGCTACTGGTGGCTCTAGAAAAAAAGTATAAAGGACTCAAGAGACTTCATGACTGCAGAATTTAGATCTAATCAGGCAGAAATTAAAAATCAATTGAATGAGATGCAATCCATACTAGAAGTCCTAACGATGAGGGTTAATGAGGTGGAAGAACGAGTGAGTGACATAGAAGACAAGTTGATGCCAAAGAGGGAAACTGGGGAAAAAAGAGACAAACAATCAAAAGACCATGAGGATAGATTAAGGGAAATAAATGACAGCCTGAGGAAGAAAAACCTATGTTTAATTGGGGTTCCCGAGGGTGCCGAAAGGGCCAGAGGGCCAGAATATGTATTTAAACAAATCATAGCTGAAAACTTTCCTAATCTGGGAAGGGAAACAGGCATTCAGATCTAGGAAATAGAGAGCACCCCCCCACCAAAATCAATAAAAACCATTCAACACCTTGACATTTAATAGTTAAGCTTGCAAATTCCAAAGTAAAGAGAAGATCCTTAAAGCAGCAAGAGACAAGAAATCCCTGACTTTTATGGGGAGGAGTATTAGGGTAGCAGCAGACCTCTTCACAGAGACCTGACAGGCCAGAAAGGGCTGGCAGGATATATTCAGGGTCCTAAATGACAAAAATATGCAACCAAGAATACTTTATCCAGCAAGGCTCTCATTCAGAATGGAAGGAGAGATAAAGAGCTTCCAAGACAGGCAGGAACTGAAAGAATATGTGACCTCCAAACCAGCTCTGCAAGAAATTTTAAGGGGGACTCTTAAAATTCCCCTTTAAGAAGTCCAGTGGAACAATCCACAAAAACAAGGACTAAACAGATATCATGATGACACTAAACTCATATCTTTCAATAGTGACTCTGAACGTGAATGGGCTTAATGACCCCATCAAAAGGCGCAGGGTTTCAGACTGGATAAAAAAGCAGGACCCATCTATTTGCTGTCTACAAGAGACCCATTTAAGACAGAAGGACACCTACAGCCTGAAAATAAAAGGTTGAAGAATCATTTACCATTCAAATGGTCCTCAAAAGAAAGCAGGGGTAGCCATCCTTATATCAGATTAACTAAAATTTACCTTGAAGACTGTAGTGAGAGATGAAGAGGGACATTATATCATACTTAAAGGATCTATCCAACAAGAGGACTTAACAATCCTCAATATATATGCCCCAAATGTGGGAGCTGCCAAATATATCAATCAATTAATAACCAAATTTAAGGCATACTTAGATAATAATACACTTATACTTGGTGACTTCAATCTAGAGCTTTCTACACTCGATACGTCTTCTAAACACAACATCTCCAAAGAAACGAGAGATTTAAATGATACACTGGACCAGATGGATTTCACAGATATCTACAGAACTTTACATCCAAACTCAACTGAATACACATTCTTCTCAAGTGCACATGGAACTTTCTCCAGAATACACCACATACTGGGTCACAAATTGGGTCTGAACCGATACCAAAAGATTGGGATCGTCCCCTGCGTATTCTCAGGCCATAATGCCTTGAAATTAGAACTAAATCACAACAAGAAGTTTGGAAGGACCTCAAACACATGGAGGTTAAGGACCATCCTGCTAAAAGATGAAAGGGTCAACCAGGAAATTAAGGAAGAATTAAAAAGATTCATGGAAACTAATGAGAATGAAGATACAACCATTCAAAATCTTTGGGATGCAGCAAAAGCAGTCCTAAGGGGGAAATACATCGCAATACAAGCATCCATTCAAAAACTGGAAAGAACCCAAATACAAAAGCTAACCTTACACCTAAAGGAGCTAGAAAAAAACAGCAAATAGATACTATACCCAGCAGAAGAAGAGAGTTAATAAAGATTCGAGCAGAACTCAATGAAATTGAGACCAGAAGAACTGTGGAACAGATCATCAAAACCAGGAGTTGGTTGTTTGAAAGAATTAATAAGATAGATAAACCATTAGCCAGCCTTATTAAAAAGAAGAGAGAGAAGATTCAAATTAATAAAATCATGAATGAGAAAGAAGAGATCACAACCAACACCAAGGAAATATGAACAATTTTAAAAACATATTATGAACAGCTATACACCAATAAATTAGGCAATCTAGAAGAAATGGATGCATTTCTGGAAAGCCACAAACTACCAAAACTGGAACAGGAAGAAATAGAAAACCTGAACAGGCCAATAACCAGGGAGGAAATTGAAGCAGTCATCAAAAACTTCCCAAAACACAAGAGTCCAGGGCCAGATGGCTTCCCAGGGGAATTCTATCAAACGTTTAAAGAAGAAACCATACCTATTCTACTAAAGCTGTTTGGAAAAATAGAAAGAGATGGAGTACTTCCAAATTCGTTCTATGAGGCCAGCATCACCTTAATTCCAAAATCAGACAAAGACCCCACCAAAAAGGAGAATTACAGACCAATATCCCTGATGAACAAGGATGCAAAAATTCTCAACAAGATACTAGCCAATAGGATCCAACAATACATTAAGAAAATTATTCACCATGACCAAGTAGGATTTATTCCCGGGACACAAGGCTGGTTCAACACTTGTAAAACAATCAATGTGATTCATCATATCAGCAAGAGAAAAACCAAGAACCATATGATCCTCTCATTAGATGCAGAGAAAGCATTTGACAAAATACAGCATCCATTCCTGATCAAAACTCTTCAGAGTGTAGGGATAGAGGGAACTTTCCTCGACATCTTAAAAGCCATCTCTTAAAAGCCCACAGCAAATATCATTCTCAATGGGAAGCACTGGGAGCCTTTCCCCTAAGATCAGGAACAAGACAGGGATGTCCACTCTCACCACTGCTATTCAACATAGTACTGGAAGTCCTAGCCTCAGCAATCAGACAACAAAAAGACATTAAAGGCATTCAAATTGGCAAAGAAGAAGTCAAACCCTCCCTCTTCACGGATGACATGATACTCTACATAGAAAACCCAAAAGCCTCCACACCAAGATTGCTAGAACTCATAAAGCAATTTGGTAGTTTGGCAGGATACAAAATCAATGCTCAGAAGTGAGTGGCATTTCTATACACTAACAATGAGACTTAAGAAAGAGAAATTAAGGAGTCAATCCCATTTACAATTGCACCCAAAAGCATAAGATACCTAGAAATAAACCTAACCAAAGAGGTAAAGGATCTATACCCTAAAAACTATAGAACACTTCTGAAAGAAATTGAGGAAGACACAAAGAGATGGAAAAACATTCCATGCTCATGGATTGGCAGAATTAATATTGTGAAAATGTCAATGTTACCCAGGGCAATTTACACGTTTAATGCAATCCCTATCAAAATACCATGGACTTTCTTCAGAGAGTTAGAACAAATTATCTTAAGATTTGTGTGGAATCAGAAAAGACCCCGAATAGCCAGGGGAATTTTAAAAAAGAAAACCATATCTGGGGGCATCACAATGCCAGATTTCAGGGTGTACTACAAAGCTGTGGTCATCAAGACAGTGTGGTACTGGCACAAAAACAGACACATAGATCAGTGGAACAGAATAGATAATCCAGAAGTGGACCCTAAACTTTATGGTCAACTAATACTCGATAAAGGAGGAAAGACTATCTATTGGAAGAAAGACAGTCTCTTCAATAAATGGTGCTGGGAAAATTGGACATCCACATGCAGAAGAATGAAACTAGACCACTCTCTTTCACCATACACAAAGATAAACTCAAAATGGATGAAAGATCTAAATGTGAGACAAGATTCCATGAAAATCCTAGAGGAGAACACAGGCAACACCCTTTTTGAACTTGGCCACAGTAACTTCTTGCAAGATACATCCACGAAGGCTAAAGAAACAAAAGCAAAAATGAACTATTGGGATTTCATCAAGATAAGAAGCATTTGCACAGCAAAGGACACAGTCAACAAAACTAAAAGACAACCTACAGAATGGGAGAAGATATTTGCAAATGACGTATCAGATAAAGGGCTAGTTTCCAAGATCTATAAAGAACTTATTAAACTCAACAGCAAAGAAACAAACAATCCAATCATGAAATGGGCAAAAGACATGAACAGAAATCTCACAGAGGAAGACATAGACATGGCCAACACGCACATGAGAAAATCCTCTGCATCACTTGCCATCAGGGAAATACAAATCCAAACCACAGTGAGATACCACCTCACACCAGTGAGAATGGGGAAAATTAACAAGGCAGGAAACAACAAATGTTGGAGAGGATGCGGAGAAAAGGGAACTCTCTTATACTGTTGGTGGGAATGTGAACTGGTGCAGCCACTCTGGAAAACTGTGTGGAGGTTCCTCAAAGAGTTAAAAATAGACCTGCCCTACGACCCAGCAATTGCACTGTTGGGGATTTACCCCAAAGATACAGATGCAATGAAACGCCGGGACACCTGCACCCCGATGTTTATAGCAGCAATGGCCACAATAGCCAAACTGTGGAAGGAGTCTCGGTGTCCATCGAAAAATGAATGGATAAAGAAGATGTGGTTTATGTATACAATGGAATATTACTCAGCCATTAGAAATGACAAATACCCACCATTTGCTTCAATGTGGATGGAACTGGAGGGTATTATGCTGAGTGAAATGAGTCAATCGGAGAAGGACAAACATTATATGTTCTCATTCATTTGGGGAATATAAATAATAGTGAAAGGGAATATAAGGGAAGGGAGAAGAAATGTGTGGGAAATATCAGAAAGGGAGACAGAACATAAAGACTCCTATCTCTGGGAAATGAACTAGGGGTGGTGGAAGGGGAGGAGGGGAGGGGGTGTGGGTGACTGGGTCATGGGCACTGAGGGGGGCACTTGACGGGATGAGCACTGGGTGTTATTCTGTATGTTGGTAAATTGAACACCAATAAAAAATAAATTTATTATTAAAATAAATAACTAAATCAAAATAAATAAAAGTGCTACTCCAGTGAATACACATAAGACAAGAAAGCAAAACAGTCTTATTGATGATATGGAGAAAGATTTTAGTGGTCTGAATAGAAGACCAGACTAGCCACAATATTCCCTTAAACCAAAGATTAATCCAGAGCCTGGCCCTCATTCAATTCTGGGAGAGGTGAGAGAGGTAAGAAAGCTGCAGAAGAAAAGTTAGAAGTTAGTATAAGTTGGTTCACAAGGTATAAAAAAAGAAGCCATTTCCATAACATGAAACTACATGATGAAGCAGCAAATGCTGATGCAGAATATACAGAGAGCTATCCAGAATGTCTAGCTAAGAAAAGTAATGACAGTGGCTGCATAAGCAACATTGTCAAATAGACAAAACAGCCTTCTATTGAAAGAGGATGCCATGTACGACTTTCATGCCTGGAGAGGAGAAGACAAAGCCTGGCTTCAAAGCTTCAAATGACAGGGTAACTCTTTATTAAGGACTAATGCAGTTGGTGACCTTAAGTTTGAGCCAATGCTTCTTTGCCATTCCAAAAATCCTAGGGCCTCTAAGAATTGTATAAAATCTAGTCTCCCCATGCTCTATAACTGGAATAACAAAGCCTGGATGACAGCACATCAATTTACAACATAATTTACTGAATATTTTAAGTCTTCTCTAAGAACTACTACTCAGAAAATGATGACTGCTTTCAAAATATTACTGTTCACTGATATTGCCTCTGGTCTCCCAAGAACTATGATAGAGATATACAATGAAATTAATATTGTTTTCATGCCTCCTCACACAGCATTCATTCTGCCATCCACGAATCGAAGATTCACTTCAACCTTCAAGTTTTATTATTTAAGGAATAGACTGTGTAAGACTACAGCTGCCATAGATAGTGATTCCCTCTGTTGGACCTGGGCAAAGTAAAGGGTTCACCATTCGAGATGTCATAAAGAACATCCATGATTCATGAGAAGAGGTCAAAATATCAACACAAACAGCAGTTGAAAGATGTTGATTGCAACCTTCATGGATGACTTTGAGGGACTCGAGACTTCAGTGGAGGCAGCAACTGCAGATGTAGTAGAAACAGCAAGGGAACTAGTGAGAAGTGGAGCTTGAAGATGGGACTGAATTGCTGCAATCTCATGACAAAACTTTAATGGATGAGTTTTTTGTATTTATGGATGAGCAAAGAAAATGGTTGCTTGAGACCAAATCTCCTGCCAAAGATGTCAAGTTAGTTAAAATAACAACAGAGGATTTAGAATATCACATAAACTTAGTTGTGAAGCATCAGCAGAGGTTGAGATGATTGGCTACAATACTAAAAGAAGTTCTACTGTCAATTGATATCAAAAAGCATCACATGCTACAGATAAATTATTCATGAAAGGAAGAGTCTACTGATGTCTCAAACTTTATTGCTGTCTTATTTTGAGAAATTTCCATGGTCATCCCAACATTCAGCAACCATCGTCCTGATCAGTTAGCAGCCATCAACCTCAAGGCAAGGCCTTCTTCCAGCAAAAAAGATTATAATTCACTGAAAACTCAGGTGATAATTAGTAATTTTTAGCATTGTAAGTATTTTTTAATTAAGGTGTGGAATAAGATGTTGGATAGGATCTAAACTAATGGGCCCGTGGGGCAAGAGGGTAGTTTTCCTGAAGCAACTGAGCAGTGGCTTGCTACTTGTGACTGGACCTCTGGCCCTCAACCGAGTTCCCCTGCATAGAGCACATCAGAAATTTGTCATTGCCACTTCCACCAAAATCGATATCAGCAGTGTGAAAACCCCTAAACATCTCACTGATGCTTATTTCAAGAAGAAGCTGTGTAAACCCAGACACAAGGAAGGGGAGATTTTTGACACAGAGAAGGAGAAATACGAGATTACAGAGCAGCGCAAGATTGATCAGAAAGCTGTGGACTCGCAAATTCTGCCAAAAATCAAAGTTGTTCCTCTGCTTCAGGGCTACCTCCGCTCTGTGTTTTCTCTCACAAATAGAGTTTACTCTCTCAAATTGGTGTTCTAAATTTCTTACAAAGAACCTAATCAAACAACTGATCCATTAAAAAAAAAAAAATGTGTGTCCTGTGTCCTGTCTGGGCCAACTAGACTAGATGAGTCTAAAACCTATGGGTATAAGTAGGGATAATACCTTCACCATAATAGCTATCGAATTTCTCCTGCAACTTAAACTTTCTATCCCCAGAGTTTTCATTTTTAGGTCCAACAGAAGTCTTGATTCTTTGTCAGATGCAGGGGAATACTTCCACCATAGAACACAATAAAGGTTTCACTCTATTATACCTGAAATTATCACCTGAAATAGACTGTGTAAGACTAAAAATCCTAGGGCCTCTAAGAATTGTATAAGACTTCTCATGCTAAAAGAAGAGCAGGCAAAGAATGGAGTTACCTAACTAGGAAGGAAAATTGACTTCAATCACCAGAAAAACCTACAATTGCAAGAAAAGTCAATCCAAGAACCCAGGTGATCCACTAGGATGTCTTTTGCTGCTTCCATGACCAGTAAAAACTGTGAATAGATCCCTGCGTAACAGAAACCAGTCTCAAAAAAAAAAAAAAGAAAAGAAACCAGTCTCCTCTGAGTTTGAATTTAACATCTAGGTCAGTCCAAAAAACAAGGAACCAGATGAGAGAAAATGATAGCCAAAGAAGAGAGCAATCATGCATGGGTAGTGGAAGAGGAAGATGATAAATCAAAGTATTGGCTGTGGGGCTAGCTGCAGCATTAGAGACCATAGTTTTAATTTTCTGAAATTTGTTAAAACCTTTAAAGAAACAAGCCCTGTGCATTCCCTGTTAGAGAATATAGGATGGCATCCTCTTCTCATATGAAACCATATCATAAAAGGTTGCAGGGAGATCTGAAAGGAACAAAGGTGCACTCTATGAGACTCAATTTGTCTCCCTCTTCAGTCTTAGTCTTATGCTCAATGGAGAATACCAAATGCCACTGCCTTCATTTCCTCTTCTGACACTACCCATGGGGGCAGCCTGCCTTGGGATAACAACTAAATTTTGCATAGCCCCTGTTGTTATCATCACAGAGTGGGCCACAGCAACTCCAGTAGTAAATCTAATGAACTGGACCCCAAAACTGTTTCCTTCCATATTTTTGTGACTCAGCAGTAGTACTAAAACTCAGGAAGTAACATCTAGCTTGTCCAGCAATTGCCTGGACAGACTAGAAAATTAATGGGAGACTCCTAGAAGACCAGGGAATTTAATGTCCATGGGGAGAATATTTTAAAATGAAGTACAGAGAATTCTGAGGATCTGACAGGTAAATATCTTTCCTTTCCTCCTCCCAGTGGAATTTACTAAGGCAATATGATTCTACATGGCTTTTCTGGAAGACATTTTTCATGACAAAAATCCAGCTGTTTGCCTTCCTTCCTTCTCACCTCACTTCTTTTTCCCTCGCCTACTGCTCCACCTGGAACTGCACCTCTCAATAAAACCTTAGCACATAAGCTTTGCCTCATGCCTTATTTTCTAGGAAATGTTTGATAAAAAGTAAAATAAAGGAAATGCAGTTAATATGAAGTAAAATATATAGAAAAGTAAAATAGTGAATTTATCAAACAAAATATATATCTTACATTCCACAAAAACGTTGGGGATATGCTTTGTAGAAGTCAACATAAAGAAACAAAATCCTTGCCTAAGGAAATGGCTTTGGGAAGAGGTGGCAAAACGAGGGGTAAGAAATCATTTGGACATTGTTATGATAATCAAGCCAAGAGAGATGACAGGAGCTTGAGTTAAGGTCAGATGGAGAGCTGGAGAAAGGAGCTGCTGGGATGTTGGACAGGTAATACAGAGAGGAGCAGAGCACTCCTTGGATGTAAAAGAGAATTCTGATACGATGATGATCATTGTCATAAAAAACTATAGACAGCTCGCTTTGTGTTAGGTATTGCAGTAAGCACTTTGCATATATTAATATATTTATATTTTATCTTAGTTTGGTGACCAGATGGATGGCAATTCCATTTATAATTCAGTATACTTGGGAAAAACAAGTTTGTAGGACAAACCACGCTTATTCCACTTAATAGCAAAGTCAGACGATTTCTCTGAGTCTCAGTGTTTATCAGCTGGATATAATTTGAACCTTGCAAAAATCACTGTGCTACCTAAAGGAGATACAATACAGAATGCATCGTGACACAAAGCAGGCATTCACAAAATATTATTTTCCTCCCTCCTTTCTTTCTACCTTTTAATTTAAAAAAAATATATCTACAACAGAAAGTGCTTTTTTGACAAAAGAAAGAGACTGTAATCATAATATTAAAATGCTAGACTTTGCTAATATTATGCCATGGTTTTCATATTTGGATTCACAATGGCAATTCCAGCTTTTACTATTACATATTTCAATTTATGTTTGGTAAAACTCTACTAGAATGAGTTAAAAACTTAATACTGTGTGTTTTGAGTTTGTAGTTCTAGCAAAGTTACTGCAACATTATATCCCAATATGAATAGGACACATTTATTGTGGTTATCTTATAGATTATTTCCTTTTTTTTTTTTTTTTTTTACTAAATCAAAGCACAGCTTTGGATACGTCTCAACTACTATGTAGTCTGTATCTTATCAGAATTGTAATTTCTGTTTAAAGAATTCTCTCTTTTCTCTTTTCTTCGTTACTTTCATACTTTAACATCTCTATAGCCAGGTCAGTGGCTGTTTTACCCATTAAGCCTTTCATTTAGCCTTTCATTTAAATTTACGAAACAGGCTGTTATGAAAATATGAGATACTATAAAGCACCCTCACTGGGTGGGTAGCGCGGCTTAATTGTCCAGAGCATGGATTCAATCTCCTTGAAAGTACTTCTGCCCTGTGATAGCTTGCTATTATTGCCAAGTAAATTATGTCTGTGTCTCTAGCACATGAAAATGTTAAGAATGCAGTATATCCATTGTGTGTATTTACTGCTGAAATCCTCATGACCTTGGCTGAGGACAAATGAATAATTTTTACAAATAATACTCTTTGTTCACCAACAATTCTCTGAAGGCCAAAGAAAACACCATGTGGAGTCCTCAGGGATTATCAACTCACCACTGAGATCTCAGCCATCCCTTTCTGGCTTTTAGCTCCTTATAGATGGCTAGACTCTCCTAATGTGGCAAGTGTTCATTGAGATTACAGTACCTATTTTAGAACCTATGACCCCAAAGTACCAATTAGCACACTGTTATCCACACTGAGTAAATCAGACACAGCACTGTTTTTCTGAGAACAATCAGCTCACAGACATTTACTGAAGGCAAAACGAGTTAGTCACTCCATGTTCCTTGGGGCAGACATTCCAGACGTATTGTAGAGATTTCCAGGAGAAAGCCAGCATCGTAAATTGTCAGATACTAGAAAGAAAAATAAAACCTTGCAATCAATTTTTCCCAGAGACTTCTGGTGAACAATGTTTTGCTGATTCTAACTGGAACGTGTCAAGTGTGAACTATCATATCAATGTTAAAAAATATGGGCAGCCTATCTAGTTGATTAATATATTTATACAGCTAAGATATTTATACGTTTAGAAGTTATAATTCTGAAAAACAACTGTTATCTCTCTGAGCAACCTAACCTCATAAACCTATTTTAAACACAGAATTAGCTTCATCTTGCTTTATTTCCAAAATGAAAATAGTTGATGAGATTTTTGTATCATATAATTGTTCACACTGCATTTATTTATTTATTTATTTATTTATTTATTTATTTATTTATATTTTATTTATTTATTCATGAGAGATACAGAGAGAGAGGCAGAGACACAGGCAGAGGGAGAAGCAGCTCCATGGGGGGACCCCGACGTGGGACTCGATTCCGGGACCAGGATCACGCCCTGGGCTGAAGGAGGTGCTAAACCACGGAGCCATGCAGGCTGCCCCTGTTCACACCGCTTTAAAAGAAAAATAAAACTCGGGGTGCCAGGGTGGCTCAGTCAGTTAAGCCTCTCCCTTTGGCTCAGGTCATGATCCCAAAGTCCTGGGATCAAGCCCTACATCTGGTCCTTGCTTGGTGGGGAGCCTGCTTCTCCCTTTCCTTCTTCCATCTCCCTGTTAGTGCTCTCTAGCTCTCTCAATCTCTCTGTCTAATTAATAAATAATACCTTTGTTTTTAAAAAAGAAAAACAGAATTCTGTATTCACCTTAGATTTTATTATTTTTATTGAATCATACTACATGTTTCCTCAAAACTTTTTGTTTGGACCAAGAGTATCTGACTTATTAAGAATACTTTTGCTGATGGACAATCAAGCCTTCTGTGAATTTTTAATGATAAAGTGAAAGAAAAAAACAACTAAAGTGATCTTTCTGTTAGCGTTAAAGTAAAAATATCTATCTCGTGTGGATACAGCTTAAATAACCAGTTGCAGATGGTATTGAATGTGGGCTAAGTTCTTGTTTTAATCAATGAGAAGATAGCCACAATGACAAGAATTTTGTGCTCCTGCTAAAGGAAAATTTACGTTTGGGGGAGTGACATCATGGGGCACCACGTTGTATTGTGTCATTTTTTTTTCCTTGAATCTGTAGCAATAATCCAGCCACAATGTGCCAGCATGAAATACTAGAGCCAATACTAATGAGATACAATTTGAATGAGAACAACATATTGAAATAAATAAACAATCAGCTTGCTTTTCGTTAAGTGAACTATGAATAGGAGTTATTCAGGGGTTGGGAAATGAAATAACTGTACACTTTTTTAAAAGTTTTTATTTATTTATTCATGAGAGACACAGAGAGAGAGAGAGAGAGAGAGAGAGAGAGGCAGAGGCACTGGCAGAGGGAGAAGCAGGCTCCACGCAGGGAGCCTGATGTGGGACTCGATCCCGGGACTCCAGGATCACGTCCTGGGCCGAAGGCAGGCGCTAAACCTCTGAGCAACCCAGAGATCCCACTGTACATTTATTAATACTACCATCTTATAAAGCATTTACTTCTTCCAACTTTTCAGCCTAGGAAAAGAACAGCTGCTAATAAATCTACCTAGCACATAAATTGGTTTTCTGGGTTTTACAGAAGAGTTCCTGGTTTTGTTAAGGGGTCAATCACATTTTCTATAATGTGTCCCTTAACATAATAGACCTTTCATATTGTACCTCTATAATAAGTGCATTTTAATTTATTTATTTCATTCAGATTTATTAAAGTATAATTAAAATATATACTATAGCTTACAGTTTTAATTTTCAACATATCACTATTGGTTAAGATGTAAAGGAGTCTGAATCAGAAGCAGAATTTTATTCTATGTGTGTCCGATGGTATGTTTCATAAAATTATATCTAAAAATAAGAAAATAAGAGGCAAGGATACTAGGGGATAGGAATAATTGGAACCAATCAAAATAGTTACACCTACTGGCAAAATGCAGCTGGAGGATTTACGTCAAATATGGTAAAAATTGGCCAAGGTATTGATGTACTATTTTCTGTTAAAGGAATATTATTTCCTTTAAAGGTGTATTATTTTCCTTTCAAGTTACATTATTACATCACCAATACTCTCATTTTATAATTACATCTGAAACCTCTATATCTTTGAAAGAGCCCCAAACATGCACTTTGTGAGCAGTCCAGAAAGAGATGTTTGTTTTTAAATTTAAGAGAGGTTGTAATGTAAAATCCATCTCAGAACTAAGCTATAAGAACTTACAGGACAATATTGCAAGTCCAAATCAAACAGTCATATATGGAGGGATAACTATAAAACATTACAGCTTTTTACATAGTGTAAGAAAGTGGCATATGACTTTTTTTTTTTTTAATTTATGATAGACACACAGAGAGAGAGAGACAGAGGCAGAGACACAGGCAGAAGGAGAAGCAGGCTCCATGCACCGGGAGCCCGACGTGGGATTCGATCCCGGGTCCCCAGGATCGCGCCCTGGGCCAAAGGCAGGCACTAAACCGCTGCGCCACCCAGGGATCCCGGCATATGACATTTTTATAGAAATTCTTCCTTTGGGCTACCTTAATGATGCATAGAATAGCACACTGCAGAATAGTGGGGGGAAAAAAAGAGATTTAACCTACCCACTTGTGTAGAGAAAATATTTCCCTGACTTTGCAATTATGTCAAAATGTCTGGAAGTTTGGTCTCTGCATTAAGACAGAATCCAGAAAGCCATTAACCTAGACTATCCTCCTGGATTCTGTGCCAAGGTCTCCTTTTCCAAAATCCCATGCAGTTATTTTCTTCTTTTCAAGATTCTAAACTATTTATAACACCTAGAAATCTAGATTCCTGATATTCATGAGCAAAGAAAAAAAAAAAGGTTTTACAGATAAAATAGGGTTATGCATAAATTGCTTGTACTCTGTTTTTAAGATCATGTTACCAGATAGGAAGCCAAGGAAAATCCTGAGCATTATCTTCCTAGGTTTTGTCAAAGGATTTGACTGGCTCTGGAATGAACAATTGGTGCTAGAGGTGTTATCATACATGATATAAATGGAGCAAAGATTTGTCAACAGATTCAGTGACAACTGTATGGCCAACATAGGTAATACACTAAACCTGAGACAGCAATGAACTTTGTGTCAATGTTGCTAATTATCATGGTTCCACTCACTTTTTAAAAACACGTATGAATTTTCAAAAAAAATAATGCTTCAAAGCTTTTGTAATCAAATCAAATTATAATTATGAAAGTGATTTGTAAATTGTAAGGTCAGATCATTCATAAACTTTAGTTGTTATTAATTTATACAACATGAATAAGGACATAATACCCAACAGTTGACAAGCCTGGCTATACATGTCACCTAGGAGACTATAAAAAATAATAATACTTGGTGTCTACCCCCAAATATTCTGATGAAGTAGCCTAGGATGCAGTTGGACATCAGATCTCTCAATAATTCTAATATGCGCTCAAGGATAAGAACTTCATTTTGAATACCTTTTAATTTCTAATACCTTTTAATGCCTAGAAGTCATGATTATTATTCCCATTTTTTAGAATGAAGAACCTGAACATTAGAGAAATTAAGATAAATTTCCAAGTCCACATTGGTAGCAAATACAGAACCTGGATTTGAACCCAAGTATCTTTGTCCTCACACTTAATCATACCATTTTGATTATATCATGCTACATGTGTGATTATAAGACAAAGTATATATGAAAAATATTTCCTGGATTAAAAAAATCAAGTATTTTAAAGGCAGGACTTTATTGTTATGCATTGTTAGTGCAGTGTGGATTGCTACAATCATTTTGGAAAGTCATTTCCAAAATCTGTGAAAAGATTCAGTTGTTTTATAATAACTAAGAATAACTGGATGCTTACTCTGCAATGATCCATTCCTAGGCACTGCATGTGGATTACCTCATTTACTTATCATAGGAACTTTATAATATATATGCTATCATTATTCCTATTTTACAAAAAATAAAATGTTTTACAAAAAATGCTTGAAGGGTTTAATCAACTACCTGAAAATACAACAGGCAATCAATGACAGAACTTCATTCAAACTCATCGGTCTTCGGTTTGACCCTATTTTCTTTTAACCCAGTAATTTGTACTTATGAATATGTCCTAAGGAAATAATCCTGAATAAAAAACAAGCTATGCATATAAGTATTTTTACTGTGATATTCTGTCTTAAAGGTAAAAAATTGAGAAAAAAGCCCCAAATATTCAGCAAAGTGGAATAAGAAGTATTTATGATGCATATTTATAATGGAATACTACACACCTACTGAAGATAATGTTTGCAACAATTATAAATATGGACGAATGTTTATAAGGTCATTTCCATCTATTCATGGGAAGTAGAAAACTATAAAAATGATCTCTTCTTCATTTACAATAAGAAAAACCTAGATAATCTGTAGAATCACAACTTTCAAGGTTCACTGATTCCAAAGATGGACAAGCCTCTCCAAGGAGAGACAGGACTTGCAAAATGTCTCACCTGTGGCAAAGCAGGGTAGAAAGAGATAGCTGCCATACAAATGAGTAAGAAGAAATTAACATTTTAATTAATTTTTAAAGGTCAGTTATGTGTCAACTTGTCACTTGGATGTTCTGGAGCCTCAACACTCATTTCACATGCTCTTGAAATCACTTCTTTATGTGTATCTACCAGATACTCATTTAATGCAATGCTTGACACTAGTAAAAATTCACTAATTTTGCTTGTTGTTATTAGGTGGGTGGGAGCAAGAGAAGGAAATTGGTTTAAATGATTAGTAGGCATGCATTTTTGCTATTATGAACATTATCATCTATCATATATTACATAAACCATATCATTCCATGATTTTGGCATTTACTTCCAATGTATATTCCATTAACTTCAGGTAGCAGGGTTAGAGGTACTTGATTTACCAAGGAAAGAATATTGACCTTTTTCAAAATACTTTTTTTTAGCAAGGTTTTAGGCTCATGGCAAAATTAAGGGGCAAGGACAGACATTTCCCATATATCCTCAGCCCTCACATATGCATAGCTTCCCTCATTATCAACATTATTATCAGAGTTTTTTTAATCAAAGATGAATCTACATTAACACATGATAATCACCCAAAGTTTATAGTTTACATTACAGTTCATTCTTAGTAAGATATGTTCTATGGGTTTGAAAAAATATATAATGGCATTCATCCATTTTTATAGTACCATACAGAGTATTTTTAGTACCTTAAAAATCCTCTGTGCTCCAACTATTCATCCATCATCTTTGCCATCACACCCTACAATCTCTGATCTTTTAACTATCTCCACAGTTTTGCCTTTTCTAGAATGTAATATAGTTGGAATCATATATTATGGAGCCTTTTCATATTGGCTTCTTTCACATAGTGATGTGCATTTAAGATTTCTACATGTTTTTTAATGACCTGATAGCTCATTTGTTTTTAGTGCTGAATAATATTCCATTGTCTGGATGTATCGTCAGTGACTTACTCATTTGCCTACTGAGGGGCATCTTGGTTGTTTCCAAGTTTGGACACTTATGAATAAAACTGCTATGAACACCCATGTGCAGATTTTGTATGGACAGAAGTTTTCACCTCCTTTGGGTAAATACCAAGGAGCATGATTGCTGGATATTACGGTGATAGTACATTTAATTTTATAAGAAATCACCAAACTGTCCTCCGAAGTGACTATGCCATTTTGCATTCCCACCAGCACCAGTTCCTGTTGCTCCACAGGCTCACTAGCATTTGGTGTTGCTATCTCATTGCTATTTTAATTTGCATTTTCCCCGATGGCATTTAACGTGCACATAATATCTGTATATATTTGCCATCCATATATATTTTTTCCCCTGGGGAGCATTAGCTTTTGTTTATTTATTTAAATCTTTGAAGCAAACTAGAGATAGCATAAATATTTGTATGCATTATGTTCTAGGTTCTCTGATTCCATAATCTACAATGGATTTTGTCAATTCACAAGAAAAAGCCAGACAGCAAAAAAAAATGATTGCTTACTATTTTAATTGCAACACAAATGTTGTGATTTGGTTCCTTAAACAGTTAATTATCCATTGATTTAATTCTCAAACTACTTAGTGTAGTGACAAATATATCATTTCTCCAACATGTCACGTCACTTACCCTCTAGAGGTGAGTGGAATCACTTCATATAGTGTTTGGGAATAGGATCTTCCTTTTAGGAAGGCTAATATTTTTTTCCCATTTTATTACATTGATGCAATATAAAGGATATATATATATATATATATATATATATATATACACACACACACACACACAAATAGATCACCCAAAAAGGAAAATCAGACACACACATGATAGACACGTCTAATGCTATACCAGCATGTATTTTCTTGAACTAAAGCTTTTCTAATACAGATTTTGGGTACTACTATTCCTGCCATCTGTACACAATATTTAGAGATGAGGAGATGTTGCAAATTCAGATGACAGTAAGTTCGAGTTCTTCACACTCATTGCATCTGGGAGACAGGTTTAAATTAATCTCGAATAGCTTGACTGCTATGAAATAAATCCTCAGAATAAAACTGAATTGACTGTGTCTGTGTTTTCGCAAAGGTCTTTTCAGAATAAAATTTGACACTTTTCCCTTCTCCCGGGGGTGGCAGTTTACTGCTGGTTATCATTGCCTTTTAATGAAAGGGCTTTCAAATAAAGAAACTAATTACTGTATAATTTCAAGAGGTTTTCATTCCCCCCTCCCTTTCTTTCCCCCTCTCTACATCCCACCCTATACATGTAATGCAGGAGAATAGAGTTACACTTATTCATATTGAATAGAAGCACATTCCGGCAATACGATATTTTTATAAAGTATGAAAATGAGTAATTGAGAAGCGATATATTATCAGTTTCTCAGGAACCTAGGCTTGGGTTTAGCTCAGGGAAATGTGAATGACATGGGAGTCTGCCCCCTGGGATCCCTTATGACTTTTTAACTAGCAGAAACCAAATACACCCCAGGTTTCTTTGAGCTGACAATTTAAATTCTAATTCTGGCTATTCATCTTTGAAGAAACAGGAGGCACCCAGCTTGGACACAGCGTGTAATTGGGCCTAAATCACAGTTTGTGCCTATAATTATGTCCCTTTAGTCTGATGGTTAAGGCTGGGATCAGGGCCATGTTTTTAGCTTCTTAAGTGTAGACTTATATTTTTTTGGGAAAAAAATTGCTTAATTAATTTCTAGGATATATATCTTTTGAGTGTTTAAAACTGGACTGTTAAATTATAACAATTAGTAAATAGTAATCAGAGGTGAGGGATGTGAAGAATAAACACAGAGAAATAAAGATGAAGCACATCAACACGAACAACACCTTCTATTAGAATTGAATTACCGGAGAAAGAAATGGCGATGGACCTAGTTAATATTGAGATACTATAGATCAGTAAACCATGCTGAGAGTTTATACTTGGAATGATGGGCTGGAGGCTTTGGATGTGGGCTGGAAGATACTCTAGCTTAACAATTAATTTTATTAATATTGGAATATACTGTGAAACATGGACAGCCAATCCCTACTAGCAGAGTTTCCAAGCTCCAGTTTTAATCTATTCAGATAGTCTTTGAGAAAGATTTTGATGAAGCCTCAAAAGATGCTTTCCCTATAACACATAGAAAATTCCAAAGTGGAAATAAATCCTATGGGTAAAGTAAAAGAAAGTGCCACGCTGTGTAAAACTAATGGGGAAATAGGTAATGAGCATGGAGGTAAAAACTAAATAAAGCAAATACAAGTGGCATATTGTCTTAAAATTCAGGAGAAGTACTGGAACATTTTCTTTTCTTGTTTCTCTCTCTCTCTTTTTAAATTTTTAAAAATTTTCTTTAGGCACAGAGAGAAAGCATGTCCATGCTGGTGAGCAAGCGTTGTGGGGAAGGGTGGAGGAAGAGAGAAAGAATCTCAAGCAGGGTCCATGCCCAGGGCAGAGCCTGATGCGGGACTTGATCTCATGACCACTTAGGTCGTGACTTGAGCGGAAATCAAGAGTTGGACACTTAACAGACTCAACCACCCAAGAACTCCGGCATGTTTTCTTAATCAGTTTTTGTTGTAATTATTACCCTTAATTTAATACCCAGTGAGGGATTAAGACATATAGTACTTCTCTAGAAAGTGCAGGATTTTAACTTCTGGAAAGAAAAAACTAGGTGAGGAGCTAAGCCATCAAAGGAATTCTCCAAGGCAGGAATAAAGTTTGAGTCTTCATGTCTAGAATTATGTGCTCTTAGCGAATGTCTAATTCTGAAATAGTGTGTCAGGGTGGCATCGTATGGTAGAACAATGTAAATAATAATCCCTGTACCGGCATGGTACATTTATGTACAGAATGTATTTTCACATACGTTCTCTCAGTTGAATCTAATGGTTGAGGCCATGGTTTAATGGAGTGACACTGGAAAGAGGTATGTATACCTTAGGTTAAAGCCAAACACTGTCCAGAGATAATGATGATTCCTTAAGTTTAATTAAACAGAAACTGATAATCTAATCTCTTCTAAATACTGGGGACTGAAAGCATTTCACCTCCAAACTTCACTGTATTACAGTGTATCTCAATACACAGTATATCAGTGCACCAACCTAAGGGGAAATGCCATAACCTACATTCCTGCTTATTCTGGGAGGCTTCTAGTGCAATGGTCTTTTTAACAGTCTTATTTTTTCTTTTAGAATATCTTACCCAAGGTTGTTCTGATTCCTAAAAATACTGAATCTCCCCTATATCCAATTTCTTAAAAAAAATTGAAAAAATGAAATATAAATCATTGTTGTCATATCATAAATTAAAGTTAGGGATATCATTAACAATTTAAACCTATTGCCTATTTATACTTTTAGCAATCCAATTTCAGTAAAGTCTTTCTATTTGAAAGGTAAAATTTATAGGACTCCAGATGTTTTCAGATGTTGACAGGAGTGATTTTACACTAGTAAAGAGAATGTCTTTACTTTTCAGCAATATCAGCTTCAAGTCATATTTGTATTTGATGTGTATTTGATTTGTATTTGATGAAACTTGAGAGCTGAGCAAGAAGGGTTAAAATGTGAAGGGAAGAAATTGTCAGTCATCAAATCAAAAATATTTTCTACTAATAAGAAAACTATGAAAGCAAAATAGATATAATAAGGTTAATGAACCAAACTTTTTCCTTTGACAATCAGGAAATTAAAAGGAGATAAATGTTAGTGGTGTGACTAATGTGTGTACCTTCATCCAAAGTGCTTGAACTTTCAATCCAGGCTATATTTTTCATTAAAACACTGAAAAGAGGTCATTCATTTACTTCCTTATCCCTCACATGTATCCATCAACAAATGGCTTTAATGAAAGAGATGCCACTTCTAAAGATATACAAATAAGTGAGATAGTATATGAAAAGTTCTTTGAATTAAATGAAGGGAAAGAATAGTGTAGAATCATGATATAAATCTTAGCAATATAGTTTATATTTCTATTTTGGGAAACTAGGAAAATAAATCCAGTTACATGAAATCCAGTGAAATGAATTGGTCTGAAATCTTCCACCAAATTAACAGAGACTTAAGGCTTTGGCCTGTGGACTATAAGCTTATAGCTAAACCATAACCCATTCCTATGTTGTACTCCCCCTTACATCAACGTTACCTCCTAAAAGAGAAAGCGTATTATTCTTCCATAGATTCCTTGGATGTAGGGCTAGTATAAACCAAATTTTCTCTGATTTCTCTCCTCTTTTCAAATAAAATCTTAGTTTAAACAGAATAAACTCTTTATCCACTAAACACTTGGGTCTGGGCCAAAGAGAAAGTTAAGATTAGCAAAGAAATGAGGAACTAACCTTGACATTCTCCCTCTATACCTTCTAAGTCTAAAAGGTTTAGAAGTGGCTCTGGAAGAGGCAGGCACTGTTGAAACTGAAACCTCAGGTACCAGAGAGTGTTCACTCTTCTACAAAATCTGCAGTTTGAAATATTCTGGCTCCAGATATCTTCTTATTGGCTCGGTTATTTTGGCCAATGATCAGCCTAGCAGGCTTCAGAAAAGAGACAAACTCTAACACTGGACGTGTCTAATGGTTATTTTGCAAGTACTTCCACTAACTGGTTTAGATATGTGATTACAAAGCAGTGCATACTATTTTTTTTTTTAATATCTACAGTCATATGCAAGGTCCCTCTTAACGTATCTGAGATAGTTCTGGAGTATCTAGTCATCCCGCAGAAGTCAGCCAAAATCATTGCTGCCTCAGACTAAACAGGTCTTTCAGGACTAAGGAAGTTTTCTCATTATCCCTACATATACATCCATGGGAGATACTGTGGCTACAACTCAATTCTCTCTTCAGGGAAGGACCTGGTACCCCAGCTTCTGGGAGTGTCCACAGCAGACAGCTTCCCCCGATCAGACCCTCCATGGACTATCTTATCTGCAGAGGGCTGCCCTACCCAAAGTTATGTCCCTTCTCAGGATGACCCCTGTGCAATGACTAAACAACACAGGTATGGAGAAGCGTGATCATCTCAGGCCAACTCTGAGTCCAGAATGCCCCCAGCCTATCCTGCTGTTGGGACTGCACAGTACTTTTGCTTCTTTCACTCTTGATTCTGCTTTCATCCCTACTCTTCCGAACATGCTAGCAGATGCTAGACTGCAAGATCAGCTCTCCCTTGATTTCCTTCCTGGTGAACATACCTGTGACAATATCTCAACATTTTTTATCTACTTCAAGGTCCTTCAGTAGAATCTACTTTTAAAAGCAAATAGACAACTTCTTGAGAGGATATCAAACATAAGCATGACTGTCTAAGCATCTCTGCCCATCCCCTAAAAATGATTCAATGTTCAGAAGAATATAAAAATAAGAATATATATGCACCATAGCTAGATTCCAGAGTTTAGTAGCAAGCAAAAATTTAGTTTAATATAAAATAATAAAACAAGTAATTATGATCCAGAAATGCAAGAAAGATTAAGTATTAGAAAATCTAACAATACTAACATCCAGAGTTGCATATTAATAAGCAGTATATAATAATACTACAGTTGTAGAAAAAAACCTTAAACATATTTCTACATTGATTTTTAATTTAAATGATCATAAATGAAAAACAGAAAAAAAACTTCCTTAATTTGACAAATATATTTGCTAAGATCATAAAGAAAAGATTTTACATAATTATAAGGTTTTAGACATATTTGCATCAAAGGAAAAACAAGTAATTGCATTAGTTTTCTATTGTTGTATAACAAATTGTCATAACCTTAATGGCTTAAAACAATACCACTTTATTAGCTCACAGTTCTGTAACTCATCATGTGTATTGGAGATCTGTATTTTAAAATGAACATTATTCTACCCAATAGCAACACTCAATTAAAAATATAGTAAATGAAAAAGTTATAATCTCTAATAGTATACATATATTTTATATATTTTGTATTATTCTATTTTTTCATGTTATAAATAGCATTTTGATAATTTCATGTTTTACTTCCCAGTAAATATGTGTATATATATTAATATGTATCATAGTATAATGATATTTTTATAATACATTGAACATAATATATAATAAACATACAAATATATACATATTAACTTTTCCCATCAAGGAGGTGGGAAAAGAGATAATTGAATATATACTTGCATACAAACACTGAAGTCTATTCTGTACAGCAATTCAACATTAGCTAATATTTAAATGTGCATAAATGATTACCTAGCATTTACATTTTTTGGAATTTACTGGCACTCTCCAATAAATTAGCTACTAGCCACGTGTGACTAAATTACTTACATTAAAATCAATAAAATGAAAAATTCCATTCCATAGGCTGCCTGGGTGGCTCACTCAGCTAAGCGTCTGCCTTAGGCTCAGGTCATGATCTCAGGGTGCTGGGATTCAGTTCCAAGTCTGGCTCCCTGCTCAGCAGGGAGTCTGCTTTTCCCTCTTCACTCTGTTCCTCCCCTTGCTAGTGTTCTCACTTGCTTGCACTGTCTTTCTCTCTCTGTCTCTCAAGTGAATAAATAAAAAATATATTTAAAAAGTTGCATTCCATAGTCTCACTATATATATTTCAAGTGCTAGTAGCCACCTTATTTGACAGCACAATTTATAGAATAGTTCAGTTATCACAGGAAGTTCTTATTGCATAATGCTGGATAAACCCTGCAGAACTCTCACACATGTGTGTTGAGAGTATCAATGTACAATGTTTTATGCTGTGTCTCAACTTGTAATTACACAAAAATAAATAAGGATGGAAAGATGGGAAAGGAAAGGAAAAGAAGGAAAAGGAAAGAAGGAAGGAAGGAAGGAAGGAAGGAAGGAAGGAAGGAAGGAAGGAAGGAAGGAAGGACAGGAGGAATGAAGGAATCATGAGCCAAACAAGTGGTGAGGGTTCAAAGTAAATATGGGGAGGAAGAGGATAGCTATCAGTAATTCTGTGTGGGGCATGTTAAAGTCTGACATGCCCATTCATCATTCCAGTAGGCCTGCTGTGTAAGAATTACACAAGGTTAGAACTCAGGGGAGAGTGATTTAAGGCTGTAATTAATACAGTTCGATTTGTTCAATTGGCCCTTGACAACAAAGAAGTTTTCATGAATGGTTGTTACATTCCCAGGTATTTTTTTCAGCAAAATGAAATAAAGGATTCGATGTTTTATGACTTTTTCTTCCATTACTATCAAAAGTTAAGGGCTTGTAATAAGGGTTTGTGTGCTGTGTGTGGGTGAGGTGAGGCAATGGAAACAAAATTAATAATAAGACTCTTTTTTAAGTAGGTATATTGCAATGCAACTGCTCCAAACTTCATTTAAAGCATTTCTTTACATGCAGCAAACCTACTCAAATGCCATATCTGCAAAATTACTCAAATGTCATAACCACAAAATAAAAAGGTTCATTGTACACTCTTCCCAAACATTAAATAATTAGAAATATTTGTTCTTTTTCTTATGAACGTGAGGTAGATGAAAGTGATGGAATTATTTTCATGTTCAGTTATTTTCAAATATACAGGCAAAACACAGGAGTCCATTTCCATGAGGTATATATATATTGGAATAAAACCTAAATCACTTTTAACCCTGTTTCAAAGACAGCCTCGAATTTTACATATGCTTTGTAAGGTAATCTTAAAAAGACATGCTGGCACTGTGTCTAAATAACATTATGAGCAATTCTGATAAAAGGCTTAAGGATGACTTTTCTTTTGACTATGAACAATGGTTTATATTGAATAATAAGTGAATAAAATATAAACCTCTGATGTCTTACAATGTAGCTACAATTTGTTAGTTCTTCTGCTGGAGTATTCTTTGTAAACAGGTTCCAGAAATGTGTTCCCTGAGGCTAAATACCACTGTTTCTCCCCACTCCTTTTTTCCCTAATGAAAAATAAATAATTAATTAATAAATTAATTAATTAAAAAAACAGCAGGAGCTGCAAAATTCCATATCCCTTATTCTTATCTAGCTTTGGCCTGATGGAACTTCTGAAAATTTTCATTAGAGGGAAGATTATTTTTGTCACTGTAGTCAAATATCTATTAGTACTTCTATTCAAAAGTGCTTGTGCTTCTAGTTTATAAATTTAGTTCTACACATGTTATGGCACGTGCCTCATAAAAGACTCTCCTGGTTTCCTTCAGATGCTCCCATCTGTTGTACACTGCTCAGTGCTAAATACAGTAAATAAGCTGTAATTATGTGTTACACACAATTCACTATACATCCTCATTTTGCAACATTAAGCAACAAAACAATGCGCCTTCTCAAAGGAACTCGCCATCTGCATTTTGCACTCCAAGTCACGAGCACTGAATCTAATACGAAGCTAATGAAAATGCACATTATTATGGACCTAATAAATTACTGCAATTGTCTGGCATTACTGCATTGCTGCTTGGATACACCATCTATAAGAAACCTTGGGCCAGGAAAGACACCGGTAGGTACATGCAGTCAGAGGCAGAGGCGCTCACAGCCACCGAACGTGGCCTCCCACTCCCATTTCCCGGTTTTTGCATGGTCTCCTTCCTCTTTGGTTCTCTTTCTCTTTCTGTAATTTCCTTCCACCTCCTCGCCTTCTTCCTCAAATTCAAAACTGCGTGTGTGACTAGGAGGTTAGGGGAGACCATAATTATTGCTCTAGTCTCCATCCTGACTTGGAAGTTCTGGGTCCTTGTTGGGAGTGACTTTACAGCTCTGTATCTGTTCTCAAGGGGTCTGTCCTCTTGCTGCAGCCTCAAATCCACACGTGGAAACAACATCCAGAGATGAGTTTCCACGGAAGGAAATCTCATCTTTGTGTTAGAACTGCTTCTTGTCAGTCCCCTTGTGACCCAATGGGCAGCATGTCTCTCTTTTGTAGTCTCTCCTTAGGGAAACAGCATAAATGGCAGAAATAACTGAGAAGAGATTTCCAATTTTTCCTAAACTTGGAGTTCTTCTGCCCAGGGAGTCATCAATTATGTCATTTGCTTACTTTTTAAAATTCACTAATAATTCACGCAATAAGTTGAGGGGACATTAGTCTATCAGCATGGGAGTGTGATCATAGCTGCATTTTTTAAAAAGATTTTATTTGTTTATTCCTGAAAGACACACACACACACACACACACACACACACACACACACACAGAGGCAGAGACACAGGCAGAGGGAGAAGCAGGCTCCATGCAGGGAGCCTGACGTGGGACTCAATCCTGGGTCTCCAGGATCACCAAGGTGGCGCTAAACCACTGAGCCACCCGGGCTGCCCCAAAGCTGCATTTTTAAGTCTTGTTTCTATGTGTTATTAGAACAAAATTTTCAGAATTTATGATCTTTCATAGCATGCAATGCAGGTAGCTCTGTTTCCTACACATTTTTTGGAACATGAGCTTATACACAGTTTTGTCACAGACAGAGAAGTGGGGGGAGCCAAGTGGTGAGGTCATTTCTCAAATTTTAAAATATAATCATTCACTCTTACTCATCAGCTCCCAGCTGTCTCTCATCCTGCCAATCAGTCTACTTCATTGTTCTGGGGGAAGGAAAGCCAGATTTTGTAAAGTTACACATCCTTATTTTGTCATCTAAGCATTACGTGATGGCCCACATCTTTTGATATTCCAAGCTAAGCTTTTTGAACTCAGAAAACTCCTTTTTTTCCTTTCAAAAATGTATATGATTGAAAAATCAAATGACATTTTAAAAGTGGTAACTTGCTCTGAGTTACAAGAAATACATTTAGATTCTCCACTAACTTTCTTATTTTTGCTGGGTTATTTTAAATCTCCCCATCCCTGGGGCAAATATATGCTTCCTGAAGTAATAAAGACTTTTAATTCAATGGGTGATGGTTTGTGAGGCAATGGCAAAAATCCATGAAGGAACAGCTTGTGAACTCGGTATTATATCCCCTGCCCCATTAACATTGTCATGACCCAGGGAGCTAATAGAATCATCCTTCATGAAGGTCTCGTTGCTGTTCATCCCGAAAAACCAAGAATTTTACAAGTTAGGTAGAGTGATCTTTAAGAAGTATGCTGGTGAATATTTGCTTAACTTCCATCTTACTTCTTATTTATGTTATTTCTTCAAATAGCAGTGTTTTTCCAAACAAAATTACATTATTTCATCATAAATAATCCATTGGGGAAAATACATACTATTTCTATAGTATATATTAAGCTGGCAATGATTAATTGATTTATAAAGTAAAATTATGTTATAAAAATGTATGTAATGTTTGAAAATATATACATGCCTATGAATGTTCTAATATTTTTCCTCAAGTTTTTCTTGAGTTTGGGACATAATTTTCAGATGAGATTTATTACAAAGGGATAAGCTTTGAAGAAGAATCTCACATTTTTACATGTGTAAGAATTATATTGCTACAAGTACAAGGAATGAGCAATTGACCATTTTCTAACTTGTAATGCTTATTAATGTTGACATCTTA
This sequence comes from Canis lupus dingo, assembly GCF_003254725.2. NCBI lineage: Eukaryota > Metazoa > Chordata > Mammalia > Carnivora > Canidae > Canis > Canis lupus. The sequence continues at coordinate 15,101,510 of NC_064256.1, read as the reverse complement.
AGTTCAAGTGAACAAAAGTATTGGTTGTGAAGGTTTCCCAGGATCCAATACGGTAAACCACTACCAGCATTCATCTCTTAATTGTCTATTAATGGGGGTTTACAGTACCTTATTAACTTATTTTCAGAATATTGGTGGTAAGTAGCCAAGGTAACTAATTTTTCATTTTACCACTCTCTCCCTTTCTATCTGGTGGACATAATAATTACTAATCAAATTATTTTAAGACTCTGGCAGCAGGGGATAAACACCAGTAAACAATAATACATATACGGAATTATATGGAATTTAATCATTGAAAGCAAAACCCAAGAGATCCAACTTATGAGTTTTGACTTTTTAGCTCTCTTTTGTGATAGTATCTTTAGCTAACCTAATAGAGAGTATTCCATGGTAAATAGTGATTTTATTTTTTCTCAAAGCCAGAGGACAAAACAGCCTGGGAGATCTCTGGAATGATGTTAACTTCTCTGATGAATCTGACTCCCTTCCTAGAAATGGCCACCCACCATCCCATGTTTTTTTTTTGTCTTCAAACTCCATTCACTCTACCTCTGCAATGTTCATATCTGTCTTCACCCTGTGTTTTCACCACAACAAAGCTCATTCTTTTATCTTCTATAGACAAATTAGGGCAGCGGCTTCTTAACTAGATACCTTTCCTCTATGTTCTTATAGTCTCATTTCTTTCCTTTATCATCATCAACATAATCTTTCTACAGTAGATATCAGATGACATCTGTCCTACTTAAATTTTTTTTCACCCTCATCATTAGCTTTGACTAAAGTCCAAACACATTTTAAAGTTCTTTGCAGGGATCCCTGGGTGGTGCAGTGGTTTGGCGCCTGCCTTTGGCCCAGGGCACGATCCTGGAGACCCGGGATCGAATCCCACGTTGGGCTCCTGGTGCATGGAGCCTGCTTCTCCCTCTGCCTGTGTCTCTGCCTCTCTCTCTCACTGTGTGTCTATCATAAATAAATTAAAAAAAATTTAAAAGTTCTTTGCAATTTTTACTTCATAAGTGAACCTTTCCATAAAGACTTCTTCTGCAGTTTCCATTTATTACAATAAGTTATTAATTTTATCACTTATTAAGCATTTTGATACAGCTTATGTTTTACTTCTGTGAAATGTCATCGGACACTTGGTATTATAACCATTTGAGTTATTACATATCATGCCCACTAAACATAACCTAATCAGAGACCAACACTGCTCCATCTGCCAAGTAAAGTATTGAAGGTACTAAAATATGCTTAAATTTACTTATGTGTGTGTGTGCTAATGCACTCATGTATTCTAACTCATGATGTGTAAAGTTTCATTTTTGTAACTTTCACTTTCACTTTCTATACCATTTCCCAGAGTTGGATTCCTTTATCATTCCTAAAGTTCATGTTTTGTTTTTGTTTTTATTTAAGATTTTATTTCTTTATTCATGAGAGACACAGAAAGACAGTGACCTAGGCAGAGGGAGAAGTAGGCTCCCTGGGGGGAGGTCAATGAGGGACTTCATCCCAGGACTCCCGGAATTACACCCTGAGTTGAAGGCAGATGCTCAACCACTGAGCCACAGAGGTGCCCCATGTTCATGTTTTGTTTATATAATTTCCAAAAAAATCTCTTTTTTTGTTACGTAGGATGAAGTTGTTGCCATGGTGATATTACATTTTGTACAAGTAGGAATTGCCTACCAAAATGAAAGGATTTAATTTCTCTATGTAGTTTTTAAGGCCCTGCTCACCATTTATTTATGAACGTCTTTATTTTTCCATTTCAAGCACTGATCACCCAACATGGGCCAGGCATTATATTAGATTATACATATATAATATTTTGTATTATATATACTATAATATATATGCATATATATATATATATGCATGCTACCCTATATATATATAGCTTTATTTATCCCAACAATCCCATAACAGATATTATTCCCATTTAGAGATAATAAAATTGAAGGGTCTTTTTGTTCTATTTTTTTTATTTAAAGAGGAAGAGAGAGAGCAGGGAGGGGGAGAGAGAGGAGAGAAATTCAAGCAGGCTCCAGAAATCCAAGCTCCTCCAACAAAGGGCTGAATCTCACAACCCTGAGATAATGACACGAGGAGAAATCAAGAGTCCGGCACTTAACCAACTTAGCCCTCAGGTGTCCCCAAACTGAAATTTAAAGAGAATAAATTACTGCCCCACATCACAGAAATGGAATTTGAACCTCCTTTTTTCTGGCTTCGAAGCTTATGCTTCTATATTATGCATAAACTCTCTTTTAAAGATTTTCTGTTACTTTTACTCCTTCCCTTGTTTATTTTTAGTTTTCTACCTTTTCCTATTCTATTGTAACTACTCTGAATTTCATTCCTAGTGGCTAAGTCCTTTATCAAGACCCAACTTCTCTGATTTTCTTAGTGCACGTAATGATGGAAATGATGCCTTCACACTATTTGTTGAGAGCTTGCTATGTGCTAAGAATTTTATATCCACTATATCCTAACTTTTTCTTAGAATTTTGATGATAATACAAATATCTCAGCTTGCAGATAAGAAAACTAAAGCTGAGGGTGACTTTATAAGTGTTCCCCTCACCAACAGACACTCTTTGTTTTCTTCTTTTTTTCAACAGACACTATTTCTTGTCTGACTATAAAATTCATATCTAACCTCTGTTTATTTTTTATCCTTCCTTTAAACTTGATTATTATCTAATTATTTTGTGTAATTTTAGCTTAATTTCCCGAAATGAACTGCAAATCATTTTGGAGTCCAGCTACCCTAAGCAAATAACAAAGGAGGTAATACACATTAAAAACAAAACAAAACAGGGATCCCTGGATGGCGCAGCGGTTTGGCGCCTGCCTTTGGCCCAGGGCGCGATCCTGGAGACCCGGGATCGAATCCCACATTGGGCTCCCGGTGCATGGAGCCTGCTTCTCCCTCTGCCTGTGTCTCTGTCTGACTATCATGAATAAACAAATAAAATTTTTTTTAAAAAAGGATAACGTTAAAAAACAAAACAAACAAAACAAAAAACAATCAGTCAAAAATTCTTACTTATAGACACATTATGAACACACAACCATCTGAATACCATCTGAATACATGATTAAAAGTTGTAATTATTGATAGTTTAGACATTTAAAAAATATATTTTATTCATTTATTTGAAAGAGAGCAAGCATGAGTGGGAGGGAGAGGAAAAGGGAAAAGCAGACTCCCTGCTAAGCAGAGAGCCCCATGTGGGGCTCGATCCCAGGACCCTGAGATCATAACCTGAGCCAAAGGCAGAAACTTAACCGAATGAGCCACTCAGGTGTCCCAATAGTTTAGATGTTTAAAAACAAAAAAATATATTTCTAGGGCTTAATAATGTAAAGTTCTAATGACACTGTCAGGTTTGATTATTTGACAGAAAACTAAAGGCAATGAAAACCATGATACTCTGATTTTTTTTTAAGAGTATGACTGATGTTTCTACCTTTTTGTAGGTGGCATTCATCTATGTTACATCAAACAAAGACATCTTTATTGGTGCAGTCATGTCGTCAAAAGAAAAAGAAGGGGTGCATATATAAGAGGTCTTAATGTGAACACAGAATAATCTTGTTTCCCTGGCTTCCCAGTCTAAAAGTGATTCATTAGTACAAAGTATATTATCAGCATTTACATAATTTAAATATTATCAAAAATCTATTTTAATTTCTATAAATAAGGTAGATTATGATATAGAGACAAACCCTGAAATGTCAGGGGCTTAACAAATATAGGTTTATTTCTTGCTCTCACGTTTAATGTGGATCAAGCAGCTCTCCTAAAGGGTTCTCCTACAAGCGGTAGTTCATGAAGCCAAGCCTCTACCACCTGTAGCTATGCTGCCTGGAACACAGGAACACAAAAGTCATAGCAACAGAGCAAGAGAGGTGGAAGAGGCCATGGGATGTTTTAGATGGCCAGACTTAGAAGTGGCTTATGTTACTTTCTCTCACGTAGCTTTGGTTATGACAAAGTAGTGTGGTCCCAACAAATTTTACTTGATGAACATTCAATGACACATTATATTAGTTTCTTATTACTATTGTAATAAATTATCATAAACTTAAAGGTTTAAATAATACAAATTAATTATTTTACAATTCTAGATATCAAATCTCTGGCATGGGTTTCATTTCTGAAATAAAGGGGTCAGTAGGGCTGCATTCCTCTACATACTTTAGAGAAGAACCCATATCCTTCCCTTCCCCAGTTGATGGAGGCTACCCACAATCCTTGGCTTGTGGCCTCTCTCCTCCATCAACATTGGACCAAGTCCTCATGCTACCATTTATCTCAACTGCCTCACTTTTCTAGTTTTAAGGATTCTGTAATTACGATGAGCCCACCCAGATAATCTAGGTTAATTTCCTTATTTTAAGATCAATTAATTAAGATCAAATTAATTCCATTTGCAGTCTGAATTTCCTATGCCATGTAGCCTAACAGATGCATAGGTCCTATGGATGAGAATATAGCCATCTTTAGAGGGTCATTTTTTTGCCTACCATACACATTGTCATTTTATCTTAAATTTATGTGGTATATATTCCAAGTAAAGGACAGTGATTGCCATATTGGATAAAAATAAGCAGGACTGAAAATATGCTGTCTATAAGAAACCCATTTAATATAAAAACATAGAAAGGTTAAAAGCAAAATAATAGAAAATGATAGACCATGGATGCACTAAATAAAAAAAATAGAAGAATATACTAGCATCAGGGAGAGCATACTTCAAAATAGACAATTATAAGAGATAAAGAGAAGTTTCATATGATAAAGGGTATATTAAAAGAAGACATAGGGGATTCCTGGGTGGCTCAGTGGTTTAGTGTCTGCCTTCGGCCCAGGGCAGTCCCAGGATCAAGCGCCGCATCAGATTCCTGCATGGAGCCTGCTTCTCCCTCTGCCTGTGTCTCTGCCTCTCTCTCTCTCTCTCTCTGTGTGTGTGTCTCTCATGAATCAATAAATAAAATATTTTTTAAAAGACATAAAAATATCAAATATGTATAGAACTAATAACAGAGCTTTAAAGTACAGTTGACCCTTGAACAATATCCGGATTAGGGGAGCTGACTCTCTGCACAGTCAATAATCTATATATAACTTTGACTCACAAAACTTAACTACCAATAACCTATTGTTGACTGAAAGCCTTACCAATAACATAAACAACCAATTAACACGTATTTTGAAAGTTATATATATATTTTATACCATATTCTTACACTAAAGATGAAGAAAATGATTTTAAGAAAATCATAAGGAAGATAAAGTACCTTTACAGTAGTGTACTGTATATATTGAAAAAAAAATTCCTTATACAAGTGGACACACATAGTTCAAACTCATGTTGTTCAAAGGTCAAGTATATATTAAAATTCTGAGGGAACTAAAAGGAGAAACTGGAAAACCTGTAGTTGTATTTGCAGAACTGATCACTCCTTTTTCAGTAATTGATAGCATAGAAAAAGTAAACAAAAATCTGTAAGAGTGTAGAAGACTCAAGCACATTATCAACTAATGTGTTTAAATGGAGATTTATAGAAAATTCTACTCTAAAAACATCTTTTCCAAGTCCACATGGAACATTCAAAAAGAAAGATCATCTTCTGTGATATAAAAGAAATTTCAAAAAATATTAAAAATTGAAATCAGCAAAGTATGCTTCCTTAATATAAAAAAATTAACTATAAATCAGAACCAGAAAGCTATCTGGAAAATCTTCAAATATTTGACAAGGTCAGAACATATATCACCAGAGAAATTATTTACCCTAAATAAATGAAACTACATGTTTACACAAAGATGTATATTCAAGTGTTCATAGCACTCATAGCAATTTTATTTATTATAGCAAAAAATGAAGGAAAAAAAACAATGTCTATTAACTGGTAAATTATACAAATGTACAAAGGAAACATTACTTAGCAATAAAAAAGGAAATCTTATATGCAGTGACATGGAGAGAGAAAGAGATTGAGAGAGAAAGTGGATCTGTTTGTGTGTTTCTGGAGTAAGAGGAGACTGGAAACTCTCTACCTGCTTTGGGCGCTATATTTTTATACATTTTACCATTAACTAGATGTTATGCAATATACCCTATTTTCTGATACAGAATATTCTTTTCAAATGCTTGGTCGGGTGGCCCAGGTGGCTCAATGGTTTAGTGTCACCTTCGGCCCAGGGTGTGATCCTGGAGACCAGGGATCGAGTCCCACGTGGGGCTCCCTGCATGTCTCTGCCTCTCTCTCTCTCTCTCTCTCTCTCTCTCAATCTCTCCTTCTATCTGCATGTGTCTCTCATTAATAAATAAATAAAATCTTTAAAAAAAAATGCTTGGTTGCTTTTTCTGCTTCTTCCAAAGGACCAAGAAGATTTTATTTCCCTTAAACATTTTCTCTCAACTGGTACTTTACAGTTTAACCTTTTTTTTTTTTTTTTTAATGTTTGTATACAGGTGAAGTTTGCTTCAGTTTTCAGCCTGTTACTTAGTCTACAGACATCAGCTTAATGGACTGGGAGTTCCAGCTACTTCTAGCTCAACATACCCATGGCAAATTGAAAGCCACTCTTGTCCCCATCAAATGATTGCTTACATTCATGAGAACTCTTATGATGTTTGCTAAGAAAGGAAAATGATTGTTTCCTTTAGATGGAGACTTGATTGTATGTGAAAACTGCAGGCATTTTGCAGAGTATCTTTAGATTCTGGGAAGTCACTGGAGACACAAAGCAAATGGAGACCGATGGAAAACTTAAAATTCCTCACTAGTAAAGTAGGAGCCAAGTTGCCATTCCTTCACCTTTGTTTTGGTTGCCATGTGTTCACTCAGGGCTATTTTAAAGCTGCTTTAAACTTTTTATTCTTTGCAAAAGTTATAATTTCTTGTTATTCCCATGTGGCTGAGTACCACTTGGAATCAAATAGTGGATTTATTTCATGATTTCCTTTTCTTGAAAACCTGTAAAGTCTTCTTACCCTCTCATTAGACTTTCACACATAGACTGGTGGAACTCAATGTGAAAACACCACAGTTCCAGTAATTAAGGAGCAAGGATTTCAAAGTCATTTATAATTTAACATACCCACGCACGTACACACAAACACATACATCATCACCATTGTCACCATCACAAACAACAACGAAAAACTTGGGTTTTGAAAGCTGAAATGGATTTGCTTATTCAATATTTACAGTTTGTTTTTATGAAGATATTTAAAGCACACAGTTTTTTTTTTTCTTTCCTGTTCTCAGTGTTTTATGAGTTTCTTTGGAATAAATAACACATTTAAAAACTCTTTTCAAACATTCACAAATTGTTGCCAACTTATGAAATAAACAAACTGGGAGAGCAATATTATTTTTTTAACTTTCTTTATATCTAACTTTGTAAGGATTTCTAAAAACAAGTAGTCAACAAAAAGATACCCTCTTATATGACCAAATATAACAATGTCTACATTCTCGATCTTCTTGGCATCCCTATCATGTTCTATGTGAGGTCTCCCAAGAGCCACAATCTGGGACACATATACACACACACACGCACAAACACAAACACTGGATTGTTCCCTTCTGACTGATGCTTGGTGTCCCTTACCTAGGGAACCTTTATGATATCCCCTATAGTCATTTTCTTATATTATTTCTTACTTAATCCTGAAAACAATCATTACATATTATCAAGTGTGGTCAAGATAGGGCCTTGCCTTGGCAAGAATAAAATAGTAGAGGCTACTTGCTCTCTCTCAAAAGCGTGCAAGTGCTTAAATATCACATTATGTAAAACATTCTGGAGTAAAGCCATCTTCATCTTTTCTTCTTTCTCCTTTTCCTCCTCCTCCTGATCTGTTTTTTCTTTTTATTTCTATTCTAGGTAGAAAGATCATATTACCTAGAGATATAAAGTTAGAATAAACTTTTTTTTCTCTATCCATTTCAGATAGCAAGTTTAATGGTTATTTTTTAGAGAGAAATATTGCTGTAAGAATATTTCAAAATAAGGCAGCCCCCGTGGCTCAGCGGTTTAGCGCCTGCCTTCAGCCCAGGGCGTGATCCTGGAGTCCCATGATCGAGTCCCACATTGGGCTCCCTGCATGGAGCCTGCTTCTCCCTCTGCCTGTGTCTCTGCCTCTCTCTCTCTCTCTCTCTGTGTTATGTGTCTGTCATTAATAAATAGATAAAATCTTTTTTAAAAAGGATATTTCAAAATATTAATAATTATAGTTATCATTTATTGAATATTACCATTCTATATTTTTTATATGGATGGATAAAATTCAATATCTCAATAGTCCTGTCAGTCAGTTATCAGTAGATTCATTTTATAGGTAAGGCTACTGAGGCTTAGTGACATTGGGTAGCTAACTGAGGCCACAGAGCGCATTCATTATTCAAATTCAGTCAGGTACCTTTGTCTATGAAAATAATGCTTTTCCACTTAAGAATTTTAATTACTTTTTCTCTCTTGCTATCTCTCTCTCTCTCTCTCTCTCTCTCACACACACACACACACAAATAAATAAAATATTTAAAAAAACGGGACACCTGGGTGGCTCAGTCAAATATCTGCCTTCAGTCAGGTCATGATCCTGGGGTCCTGGGATCGAGCCCCATGATCCTGGGGTCCTGGGATCGAGCCCCACATTGGGGTCCCTGCTCAGCTGGGAGATTGCTCCTTCCTCTCTCCCTGTGCTCATGCTCTCTCTTGCTATCTCTCTCTCTGCCAAATAAATAAAATCTTAAGAAATTTAAATTACTTTTTCTCAAGGAGGACACAAGTTTTTGTTTGTTTTTTGTTTTGTTTTGTTTTATACTGAAAGCACACGTTTTACTAGGAAATTAGTTGTTGGTATTTTCATTTTGTCACTATGTTGAGATTAATATGGGTAAGTGACACTCTAGAAAAATCTCTCCCCATTCACAGGATTCCCTGTGACTTTAATATTTAGGACCACATTTTAGTGTTTTCTTTCATTATGCTTGAATATCAATGAGTTGTGTAACCCAGATAGAGGAAATGAGGATAGTGAAGCATTACAGATGAAAAACTCTAAGTTTTTCAAGAGATGAGAGGATGTTTTACTTAAGAGACCATTCTTTTCTGGTTGAAACAGGTGGTGTGTGAAACTTACTAAAATGATGAATAATGAGTCCTTTTTCCATCTTCCTATATTAAAATAAGTAACTTAACTGAGATTAATATGATCAATTTCATTTGACTAGCTTTATATTTTAAAGTAGAAATAATTGTACTCTTGATAAAATGTATTACTATTATGAGTCTAATTATCCTTGGTTATAAGAAAGCCTAACATGAAAAAGGAGAGGCAAAGGAAGATGGAGCAACAATTGTGAAAAAGAAAAAAGAAGCAGCCATGATTATCTTATTTAAAAGTACTGTATATTTTCCCTTTTTTTTTTTTTTTTTAGGTCTGAGGTTCATTGAGAAGGTGCTGACTTGGGCCATATTTAAGTTTGGCTTATTTGTAAGAATTGATACTACTATTTATAAAGGGAAGAAATCTGCCCTGGGAGTGGATGAAAATCAAGTTGAGAGTCAAGTGAAAGTTAAGTGAGAATGACCTGAAGTTTTAACTCCTGACATTCCCCTGAAGTGCCACTGCTAATCTCTTTTGTCCACCACACAAAACAAGAACAGGAAAATAACAGAAAAAGGAGCCCTAGATACTATTTTTTCCTCAATTTGATCAAAATACCTAAAAATGAGTGACAGACCAATGATTATTATTTTATCTTGTAGGAATCAAGGAAAAACTGTTTTCAACAGTCAGTGGAATAAAAAACAGAATATGAGCTCTACTTCCAGTTTTAGTCTGAACATGTAAAGAGCTTATAATCTGTCACTCCTGTCCTTACAACAAGGAAGAGGTGACAAAACTTAAATCATTGACTTTTCTTGGACTCATCAGAGACTGCATGTAAAAGGAAAAAGTATTACTCCCACATTCAGAAAGACAGACAATTCAGAATCACAGGAGAGCGTCGCTTACCAGGAGCGGAGGTCCTTGGAGTCCTAATCGGGTAGAAACATGTCAGTGGTAATATTGAGGAACTTCTGGAGCCTGAAAGTAAACAACCCTCTGACTGAGAAACTCTTGAGGTTCAAGCTTAAGGGGTATTACCTCTAGGAAGCAAAGATGCCTGCTAGGCTCTGGCAGTGGGGGAGGAAGATTAATGATTATAAAACATGCCCAACACATTCTCTGTTTCACTTCCTTTTTCTCCTCTCATTCTTTGCCTCAGGGTCTGTTTTCTTTTTCTTTTTTTATTAAGATTTTATTTATTTATTTGTTTGTTTGTTTGTTTATTTATTTATTCATAAGAGACACACAGAGAGAGAGAGAGAGAGGCAGAGACATAGGCAGAGGGAGAAGCAGGCTTCCTGTGGGGGGCCCAATGGGGGACTTGATCCCAGGACCCCGGGTCATGACCTAAGCCAAAAGCAGATGCTCAACCACTGAGCCACCCAGGTGCCCCTTTCAGGCTCTGTTTTTGATGAAATCCTAGACTGTGGCCTCAGATAGCATGTACCTTTTAGGATGGGATTTTGGACTTGGATTCTCTACCTGTGTGAAGGCAATAGTGACCACAAAGCTCACAGTTAGTGGAGTAAGGGAATAACAGTTGATATTCAGAGGTAATGTAAGTAATTGCTCAGGTTTTAACCTATAGTTAATTGAAACTGAGTATAAGTAGAAGGCAAGGCATTGGAAGATCAAGCAATTGCTTGCACTGATCATTATGGGGAGAGTGATAACTGATCTTTTGGTAATATTGGAAACTTTGAGAAAAATAAAAATGACATGCTTTTGGTAGCTATTTCTCATGCAAACCAAAGTATCTTCACAGAAGCTTTCAGAAAGTCTCTCACACATTGTTCCTCTAGTAGATTGTGCTGAAAATAAAGCCTAAGATCCGAATATAAACTGGAGAATCTGGAAAGGAGAACAAATGTGTCATCTTAACAAGTTAAACCAGGGTTCTGGTTGGGAAAAGATGGGCCCCTAGAAAACAAGATGGTTATATTTGGATAAATGAGCCTGAGAAGGTCAACTTGCTGAATTTTCCAAAATATTCTTGGTCCATAGAGATAATACTAAAAGAACTTGACAGAAGAGAATAATCTTGTCCTTTCCTTAAGAACTATGTACTCACTTGACCTAAGGCAGGGGTCTCAAAAGATAATGTTTGTTTTCTATAAAATCTTTCCCTAATATGGTTCACTGGCTCCATGCCAATCAAGTCTCACCACAGTCCAAACAGAGCGGAATAGACTCTGCTCTGGGAAGAAAAGGCCTAGATGTCAACGACATTAAAGGCCTGGTTAATGTATGCCAACAGAAACCAGGGAACCAAGTATGGGAGATGGGAATGGATCCTAACTAGAAGCTATAGACCAGGAATCGAAGGCTGGATATGCTTGCCATTACACAATGGAGGCAGAAGAGAGTATGTCTTTGTCCCAGGAGAGTCACTGGTGCATATTTTGAGGCTTCTATGCCCATTGAGAATTGTGAGTGAAAATTTCCAACAGTTTATGACCCAAATAAGGCAAGTTAAGATTTCAAACGCATTAAAAATGAAGACTGTGTCACTTCCTAAGATAGGCAACATTGATCTGTGAAAGTGCTGGAAGAAGGTAGGGGAAGATCAGAAAGTTTGGGTAAAGAAGCATGGTGAGCAATACCAATTCTATCTTACCCGTGATGGCTTGAATATGGCTTTGTTTTTCAAACCTCTGTAAGTCTTTTTGGGAGACTGTACTTACCTTGAGGATGAGATTTACACCTCCTTTCCCGGGGAAGAATTAAATGCAATGTTCTCATGTGAAATCTGAAGATCATTAAAGTCTGTGAGTAAATAGGAGGGATTTCTGCCTCTTCAACCTACCTGATCTCACCTGACCTTCAAGTCTCGGCAGTTTACTCTGCATTCTGGCCCAAATGGGCTCGGGAATGACTCATGCCATTACCCCAATCATAAAGCCAAATCATTGCCACAGTCATCAGTACCATCACAACCATCACAAACCAAGTAATTCCCATGCCCCAAACACATTCATACACACAATCTTGGAGAAATCCATTGTACTAAGCACTGACTGGTCTGGACCTTCTGGAAGCCCTCATATTTTCCATACTTGCCCAGAGAGTCCAGGTGACACAACCTAGCAGTATAGGAGAAATAACTCATGAGCTATGCTCTGGAAATAGGAAACAAATGACAAAGAGGAATCAGGAGGCAATTCACTAGCCTTTCCTCCCTGCTTCAACCCTCAACAGATCTACCCAAGCACAGAGTTCAGCAACTCCTATAGCAGAGCTATCAACTATGCTGCTCCTAAAGCTGTGGCCTCTGCTATGATAATAAGCCAACTTGTATTTGCTCTCCTACCATTATGGTCTCTCTTCCTTTTTTAAAAAGATTTTATTTATTTATTCATGAGAGACACAGAGTGAGAGGTAGAGACATAAGAAGAGGGAGAAGCAGGCTCCCCGTGGGGAACCTGATGCAGGACATGATCCCAGGACCTTGGGATCACAACCAGAGCCAAAGGCAGAGTCTCAACCACTGAGCTACCGAGGTGTCCTGGTCTCTCTTCCTTCTATCACTCACTTTTGTTACCAGGGATTGCCCATCAGCTACTCCCATTAAAACTGAAATGATTCAGAAGGCTGGACCCAAAAAATGAAACAAAATAAAAGCACTAGTAAGGCCTCAAAAACAAAACAAAACAAAACAACAACAACAAAAACTGAAGTGATTCAGTTTTTGCCTCAGGTTCTATTTTCTAGGAAACTCAGACAGACACAGTCTTCTTTCAGTCCTGGACAAGCCAACAGTAAATTAATGTCAGGTTATTTTAATGAAAATAGATAAGCAATAAAAATTCATTCAAAATACCTTTTTTTCTTTTATTTCTTAAAAGCCATTACTTAATTTTATATAGTTTAGTATGGGGCCACCTGAGTGGCTCAGTGGTTGAGCGTCTGTCTTTAGCTCAGGGTGTGATCCCAGGATTTCAGGATCGAGTCCCGCATTGGGCTCCCTGTAAGGAGCCTACTTCTCCCTCTGCCTGTGTCTCTGCCTCTCTCTCTCTCTCTCTCTCATGAATAAATAAATAAAATCTTAAAAAAAATTAAAAAATAGTTTAGTACATTTAAAATTTTATAATATTAATGTATCTTCATTCCGTTTTCTGGCTAGCTGTATATCCTAATTTAGTTAGCTGTAGATAAAGATATGTAGAACTATATCATTCATATCTATGTACTTCTTGCTATATATATGTAGGCATTTCTCTTATTTTTTTTGTTTTTAAGAAAATTTTTATGATTTTTTTCCTATCACTGGAGAAATATTCCATGTTCCAATTGAGAAATAATCCATGTTAGTTTTAAGATACTTGTTTTTTAAGCTATAGATAGGGGGATTGTTAATAAAATTTTGAAAACTATAGAACTTCCAAAATGCAAGAGATTATTTCTTGTTTATACATAGGTGATGAAAGCGTAATAAAAGACTTGTGAGATTTTATAACCAAAAAGGATCTCAGAGACCATTTTAATTTAGTATTAAATTTATGTTACATAAATGTATTTTACTTTATGTAAAAGGATAATGAAGTCCAGAAAGAGGACTAGCAGTCAGGACTACAGCCTAGCACTGACAGTTTGTTTTCTTACTTATTGCCTAGCTCCAGCTGATATTCATACATTTTGTTGCCATTTTTTTAATTAAAAGAAAATGAAATGGGAAAAAACAAGAGGTTTATTTCACAGAAATAAAGCTTCACAGAAGTCTGATACTGCGAAAGTGCTGTGCTCTGTTCTTAGAACAGCCACCATTAGGGTAAAATTGAAAGATTAGCTTTTCTTTAGGGGTAGCATTTATTAAGAATATTTAAATAAGAGACAAATCCAAGAGGGAAAGTTAATGGATATTTCTTGGAAATATGTAAGAAGTAAACAGTGCTTCTGTCTTAACATCAAACATGGCCCTCATGTGTACTATGCACTAATGATTATTTACTGAGTGACACAAAGTTTTTAGCCATTAGGTTTATCAATATGCTTCTTTCGGTTTATCAGATAAGAGCACTGCCCAATGCTAAAGCCAAGAATATTTTCTTTGAAGTGTGTAGACTATTTAGGCAGGTTTTTGACAATGTATTTTAGGCTGTTTCTTCAAGTACCCTCTCTCATTTTTCCCAGCATGTGTTTCTCAGAGTAGATTAGAGAACGAATGATAATGTCAAAGCATGGTGAAAAGTTTCATAATATTTCACTTTAGATTCATTATTTTCATGGGCACTGTTTCATGGGTATTTCCCTTGAGTTCAGCAGTTTGTAAATCTTGGATACCATATCTAACTTTTTTTTTAAGATTTTATTTATTTATTCATGAGACACAGAGAGAGAGAGAGAGAGAGAAGCAGAAGCAGACTCCATGCAGGGAGCCCGACGTGGGACTCCAACTCGGGTTTCCAGGCTCACACCCTGGGCCAAAGGCGGTGCTAAACCACTGAGCCACCTGGGTTGCTCCTATATCTAACTTTTTTAAAGCTATTTATTCAAACTTTCAAACTATGCCAACTCTGTCCAGGATAGGCAAGTTCGTTTCACCTGGTTAGGAAGCTGAAGAAGTTTCTAACATTTTATCCTAATTTGAAATGCACGCAGCATACAATGTGGCTATTGACCAACTTGGCAGCTTTCAAAATGTGGAGGCCATGGTGATATGTGGTGATACCCTGAGAAAGACTGGCGAAGGAATAATTTTAACAATTGGCTTTCTAGACTGCATTCTTTCCCTGGCATCTAGACTGCATTCTTCCAGTGAGCAGTACTACCCAAATGGCGATTTGTTATGAAATCTATCCATTCGGGGAAATGAACGAATTGAAACAATTACTTGAATATATTTAGAAAACACCTTTAAAATGATTGCTTTGCATTAGCTGGGTCGACAAAGCCAAATAGTGCTGCCCTGGTTATTCCACTCTCTTCATCTAAGGCTATTCTCGATTTCTTCCCCAGCAAGAGAGTTACCACTCTGACACCATCTCGGGAAATGACAGTTATTTCTCCCCTTTGGGGCAATAACACTTTAGGACAAAAAAAAAACTTTGTCTCGTCTTGGGCCATTTGCAGGTGCGCAAAGAAATTTCTGGTTGATGAAAATGTGAAACTGTTTTCAATAAATGTCTAAACACCAGTAAGCTTTCCTTTTTTTTTTTTTTAAGACTTTATTTATTCATGAGAAACACAGAAAAAGAGGCAGAGACATAGGAAGAAGACGAAGCAGGCTCCTCGCAGGGGGCCTGATGTGGGACTGGATCCCAGGACTCCAGGATCACACCCTGGGCCGAAGATGGATGCGCAACTGCTGAGCCTCCCAGGCATCCCAGGCTAGTCAGCTTTCCATTGCCAGAATACTGACTCTACTTTCACATAAGGAGTATTAGGCAGGTCCCATTGTTGCCTAGGTCTTGACAAAACTGATTCATTGCTTTCCCTGACTTTGCTGACCTGGGCTGTGGTCTCAATTGGACTAGCTGCAGTGTTGATTGTTCAGTTTCTATGTGGGCTGCCATTCCTGCTGCATGGTCAATAAACTGATGTGGAAAATGGCTCCTCTTCTGTAGAAGAAGATAGAAGAATGTACAGGTAGCCAAAAATCAACACGAAATAAGCTTTTCCCCAAGAGTCCGTCACCTTAGGCAGAAAAATAATGAATTTACTATATAAAATAAGGAGGGAAAATTATTTCCTAGCATTTGATTAGGAGTGTCAAATGGGAGGTGGATCTAACACTTGTGTTCACTTTGTAAAAGAGTAAGAATTCATTGAATTTAAACCCCAAAAACATTTGTCAGTCTAGCACCTATCCTTAGTACGTGGCCTATACTGAAGGGAGCTTGACTGATCAAAATAGCATGCACAGTAATTATTATAGAGAAAGATTGACCTAGAGATATGAAATGATAAAATCATACTATGCTCTGAGAAGCTGCTGAAAAATTTGCAGACACTGCATATTTTAGCACCACTATCCTTTAAATTCTCCAGAGGGAAACTCTCCTCTGAACTTGACGTTTTTGAAATAATTCCTTTAACTGAGACCACTTAAACCTATGGTAGGAGTTTTAATTACCAGAATAACTCCTGAAATGTCTGGGCAGTGGTAGGGAATTGCAATACCAGATAGTATATATGGGCTCATGGAGAACATAAATAATATTTGCCTTCAAACTCGAATGGAAATAATTCGAAACAATAAAGTCTTACTAATTTCTTGAAGAAATATTAGTAATATCTTCTTTCTTTTACTAAAGACCACATCCTTTTGTTACGCCTAATAAAATTTGATTTCCTTGATACTTCATAATTTAGTTAGAGGTAAAAACAGCTAATATTCTAGAAAAATGGATAGAAGAATACAATATCATTTAACAATGTATATTAGAGTTCCAGAAAGAGATGAAGAGGTATCCCAATTTGACTGTATCCAGGATTATGAAAAGAGAAGTTCATATTGACTTTTAAAAAGAATATCAATAACAAAATAGTAATACTATTACTATTGCTATTATAATACTATTACTCGAATTACTATTATAATACTATATAATACTATATATTACTATATAGTAATATTACTATATAATATTACTATATACTATATATATTATATATATATACTATATAATATTATATATACTATATAGTATTACTATTATAATACTATTACTCGAATTACTATTATAATACTATTACTTCAAGTACCTACTGTGTACCAAAAAAACGTACTCATTGTTTCATACGTTCTATGAGATAGGAATTATGATTTCAACTTTAGAGAAGAAGAGTCTTTAGCCAAGTCTACACCAGCAGCTAAGTGGAAGAGGCTGAATTGGAAACTATATATGGAATGATGCCGATATATTATGATATTACGCCAATATTGCCTTGCAATATAAGCTTGCTATTTATACTTTATTAACTTATTGCAACACAAAGTTGCCATGCCTATTGGACGCTCATATAAGCATACCCAAAGCCCATCACCAGTAACTCCGTAGTGTGGTGTTGCACTAAAGGACTGTTTGCACCATTAGCATTTTGGTCCATTAATGAAGTCCATGTCTTTCCCCCAAGTCTTCTTGAGCTTGTGGTATTCTACATTTGATGGGAAAAGTCTACTGATCACCGTATTTTATCCAACATCCCCTTTATTTATAGTCCCTCACATTTTCCTTATAGTGATATAATATCTTACATATTTCTTATTTTTTTATTGTTCAATTGAATTTTAATTTTTTACATTCCTGATTGTGACCTCTACTCTACAAATATCTTGGTGGACCCCTTAGATTCTTAAGAGTTTTATCTTTATATTGGTTTCTGATTGGCTCTAGACCTGGATGGCCAACATGCTTACAAATATGTATGTCTTGGTTTGTTCTGGAGTGCCATGGGTCCTTACGTTAGCTTCTGAGCTTTTTCCTCACTGGTATTTTCCAAAAAATTACAACATCTACTAAGCTCACCTACCAGTTGTATTAAGAGCCAGTATCTTGAGTTCATTCTCACACTAGGGCATGTGTTAATTTATTTCTATCAGTTTTTACATCTCCAGGTGCTTTGGAGAGATAGGGAACATTAAGATGGTGCTAAGTTCAACACACATTGAAAACCTATGGATTTTATCAACAGACATGAGGCTCTTAAAGTATATTATGATAGGGAAACTCACAAAAAAAAGTTTCTTATTAAACAACTCTTTTTTGTTTTTATTGTTGCAGTTAAGATTAAATATTATTCTAAGCACATTTTTCTTCTTGTAACTTCTCTGGCAGCTCTTGTGCTGTGCTGTGAAATAAACGACTTAAAATTTTTTAAAAAAGAAAATCACATGTATAATTGTATGATTTATAGGAAGCACCCTAATTTGTTCCTTTGAGATGATGCCTAATTTAATATTTATAGCAATTTTGTAGTATATGTTTTATTTTCCCTACTTTTACAGAGAAGGAAATTAAGTGCTGAGCACAAGAGCAACTTTTTCATGGTCACATGGATAGTAAAGGTCAAAACGGACACCTGGGTGGCTCAGTGGTTGACTGTCTGTCTTTGGCTCGGGTAGTGATTCCAGAGTTCTGGGATTGAGTTCCATATCAGGCTTCTCACATGGAGCCTGCTTCTCCCTTTGCCTGTGTCTCTGCCTTTCTTGTGTCTCTCTTGAATAAATACATAAAATCTTAAAAAAAAAAAAAAAAAAAAAAAAAAAAGCAAAGGGCAGAACAAAAGTTGAAGCCAGGAATGAAAAATGTGAAATTTCACCCTCTTTCACTAAAACACATTGTTTTAGAGGACTGAATCTTTGTAAATATTCAGTCAATTCAGATTTTTATTCAATCTTCCAATTGGGCATGGCATACCAGTGTAGTTCTCAAACTTCTGCCACTCAGTGTTATCTAATTGCAGAAGATATTAACATGAAAACTGTACCAAAGGGAAATTGGGAAACATACTCTAATTGTCCAAAAACTTAAACTATCTTTAGGGCCTCCTGTAATAACTTTAAAATTCACGCAAGGGCAGCCCCGGTGGCACAGCGGTTTAGCGCCGCCTGCAGCCCGGGGCGTGATCCTGGAGACCCGGGATCGAGTCCCACGTCAGGCTCCCTGCATGGAGCCTGCTTCTCCCTCTGCCTGTGTCTCTGCCTCTCTCTCTCTCTCTCTCTCTCTGTGTGTGTGACTATCATAAATAAAAATTAAAAAAAAAAATTCACGCAAAATTTATATCCTACCATCTATCTTTTTATTAATGTAAAAACTATTTTAAAATTGCACTAACTCATAAAAACACAAAAGCCAACCTTTCAAACTTGTCACATTGACTAATGGGCATTATGTTGTTTGGTTTATTCTAAGGCTTTTGTAAAATGGGCTGCACAAAGACTCAAATAGCATTCCATATACATGAGTCCTTAATATGGTCTACAAACTCAGATGTGCTTGCCCAAGGCTATTCTTCAGACCTCATTTCCTCTAAATTTCTCTTGACTCAATTCAGCCACATTACGTTTTTGCTCTTCTTCAAATATTCTAAGCAATCTTCCAGTGCAGCACCTCTGCATTTATAGTTTCTTTGCCTGATACTCACATAGTTCACTTCCTCTCTTCCCAGATTTTACTTAGATTTAAATGCTATCTTCTCTGGGATTTCTGCTTTTATAATGTCTTATAAAATCATATCCTTTCTGCCTCTATCCATGTTCTTTTTTAAAAAATAGCCTCATACTACATTTTATGTTGATCAGTTCATTGGTTTATGAACCAATGGTTTATGAACCTAGGAGGTGTTCATAAACCCCTCCTAGGATGCCAGCCCCATGAGGCCAGGGACATTTTGTCATTATTTATCTAAATCATGGCAGTTAAGTGCAAAAGAACCTAATCCATAGTTATTGTAAGAAATAATAAATTTAGGGGCACCTGGGTGACTCAGTTAAGCGTCTGCCTGAGGTCATGATCTCAGGGTCCTGGGATGGAGCCCCTCTCATGAAGCCTGGGCTCTGCACTCAGCAAAGAGCCTGCTTCTCCTTCTCCCTCTGCCCCTCCACCTCCCGCTTGTGCTCTCTTTCCCTCTCTTAAATAAACAAAATATTTTTTTAAAATAATAAATTTATTAAAAGCTAGTTGCCTATGGACCCTCCAGATGACAAGATTAGCAGGCTCGGCATCCAAGCCAACAGGAACACTGACTCCCAAAGCCTCACCACAGGGATGTTCCAACAAAACCCTACCACCTCTACTGCCTGAGTCAGATAGTACAGTTTACACACTGGTCACAAGCTATCCCTGAAAGCCCAACCTCTCAGGTGTGGGCTGTAACTTAACAAGTAAGACATTGTAATAGGTTCCCCTTTGGCTCTTGCTTCTGCTAGTTGTTTCTTTCAGGACCAAAATTCTGAGTGAGTGCAGCTGATTAGTAAACTCTAGGTCACATAGCCGAACCCCAGATCAAGGGTGTCAAGAAAAGCGAGTTCTAGGTTCCTAACTTAAGAAGTGTTTCTTAACATAGGAAACCCTCTATATATAGAAAGTACCTCAAAATGTGTGGCATGGGCCAAAACAAGAAGCAAATGTAACTGCCACTGCTGCATTCCCAGCACCTAGAAGTACGGGATATATGTGAAGAATTCCATAATGGTTAAGTGAATGAATGAATGAACATACCATGTTCATGTTCCAGGTGATGTATTTTTCTCACTTTGGTATCCAAATACTTTGAAAACTGAATTTACATGAATTTGTAAGCACATACAGTAATAGTTTTTTTTTTATTTTTTCATTATTTTGGAGAACCAACATACTGCTGATTAAATAGAAAAACAATGTTTTAGAGTTTCCTTTTGGGGAACAGTTTTCAGTGTCATCTTGCTGAATTCAAATGAATTGTCCCTTAGGATGGCTGAAATGGGCCTGAACTGGACAGTCAGGCTCTTTTAACAACTTAGGGAAGCCCAGGTCAAAGACCTTTGCAGCATGGAAAGATAGCTAATGATTCCTGTAATATATTTTATGTTAATAATCTGAGCAACCCAAGCATTTCTTTTCTAATTTTATGGGGCAGATATGCTTGGGTATTCAGAATTTGTAGATATTAGAATGTTTGTGAATACCTATGCCATATATTACATAACACTCTCAGCTGCACTTAGGGCACACCCTGTAATGAAGCCTGTTACTATTTCTGCAGTGAAATATAACATATCCTACTTCCTAAGATATGGACTATAAGTAGCCTTACAGCTGTTCACATCAGGTTTTTGTCCCCCAAATAAGCTATACAACTGTTTTGGTTTTCAGAAGATTTGGGACTTGTGAACTGAGGATAAGAGTGTAGAGACCTGTAAATTTATCAAGTGTCAATGAATAAAGACACTCACATGCTTACTGTTGCTGTAGTCAACAGTCTTTT
Source organism: Canis lupus dingo (assembly GCF_003254725.2). Lineage (NCBI taxonomy): Eukaryota > Metazoa > Chordata > Mammalia > Carnivora > Canidae > Canis > Canis lupus. The sequence goes on along the minus strand of NC_064256.1, from coordinate 15,080,454 downwards.
TTAACTGTTCAGCTTATTTCCAGTGCTCTGATTGATTGGACATGGATATTGAACACATTCCACCACCACCACCACCACCCCCTTTTTATTGCCTTTTGATTTAGAATATTCAGCTTAGAAAAAAAATTTATATTTCCTACATGGACTTTCCTCCCCTTAAATATAAAACTTATGTCTTACTAAAGCCTCTAAATATATTCTCTAATTGGCAGTTGGACTAATTCTGCTTTACTCTGCTAGGTCCTTCAATAACTGACACCGTCACCAACATTTTTTTTTTCAGATTGAATTAGATTCTCACATTACTTTACTCTATCATTTTAAGATTTTATTTGAATTTGTTTTTCAATACTTACTAAAGTTACCAGATGACACATCAAGAGGTTGTTTTAAAAAATAAATGAATAATGAATTAAAAAATAAATGAATAAATAAAATGAAATAAGGTTTAAAGTGCAAAAATGTGCAATAAACCCTTCTTATACCTGTTCATTGTCCTTCTAGCCAGGATCCACTCAAATAACACTGTTTAATATTCTGAAAATCTCTTTGGTAGGATATTAGTTGGCAAGAGTTGCATACCACACCCTAATTATTATTTCTGATTTTCTTCCATCTACATTATTAAGTGATGACTGGAAATATCCCTTGCTCCTCTGCACCCAAAGTATATATCTTTTTTTACAGCAGTTTTTGTCAAAGTGCACTAAACAATGTTCCCTGCTATTACCTGATCTCTACAAAGTATAGTGTCGTTTGAATAGGAAAAATCAATTTTATTGTAACAATAGGCTTGGCATCTAATATTTTCAAATTATTAATAGTGCAACAGTACAGTCTTTCCTATTGGATATAATTTCTAACTTTCACATTGAGCAAAGCTACTTTCAGTAAGCTTCCAAGGTAATGTTGACTACATGATATTTTTAGTTTTATTGACATTTTACTGAGATAGTTTATTTATTGTAGTTTTGTGTATAGAGTCCAGAAATTTTGTAAATTATATTTTTAGAAGACAGATGAATTCAAACCTTATATAAATACAATATAGATAATTTCTCTTTTTTCCCAAAAATCTCAAAGAATTCTCCTTCAAAAGTAATGAATTCTTTGACCACAGTCGTTGGAAAGGAAAGGGAAAACTGTCAAAAATCCCACCTGAATTCTCTTGAATTCAGAATATTTCAACACAGACCAGCATACCCTATTTTGAATACCACCCATTGTCCTAAACATTAATATGTAAAAGATGTGGAGAGATACAAAGCTGGACACAAATTTTTGATGTCTTGATTAAAGCCTCTCAACACCAATAATTGGAATTATCACTTCGTTCCTTAGTTTTTTCACTCAACCACTGTGCAACACAGAAAGGTTTTGATAGGCTAGGGGAAACAAGGCTTTTCTTTTATAGACTATGAGAATAGAAATTGTGAAAGGAAAAAGGGGAAGAGAGAACCAACAAGAGACCTAGATGGCAGTTGTATTTGTTACAACAGTAAATATGAAAACCTGAAATTTGAATATTGTCTTAATATTTATGCGCATGCTGTCCCCTTGTAAAGGTTTTCTGTAACCCACAGTATGCATATCCTAATTTGACGATCATTATTTTGGATGACCTTTGTCCTATATTTTAATCTATTCTCTTCCTTAAAAAAGCCAACTCTTAGGTTCCCTTATTTAAGAATCCTGGATTAAGGAGTCTCTGGTTGGTTCTCTTTCAGTGTCCTGGGATCAAGTCCCCTGTGGAGCTCTTTGCTCAGCAGGGAGTCTGCTTGAGATTTTCTCTCTCTCCCTTACCCTCTTCCGCTCCTTCTGCTCATGCTCTCTCTTGCTCTCTAAAATAAATAAGTAAATCTTTTTTAAAAATGGGGAAAAAATCTCGGATTTAAGTTTTTGACACTAGTGGAAATTTATTTCTAGACTACCTAGCAGGGCTTGTCATGTGTGCGGAATCCAGATTTCATTTGCATAGAAAGTCCTAAGTCTTCCAGCCCAAATGGTGGTCATACTCTTTTTACAATTAGAATCTAGGGTGTCTGGGTGGCTCAGTTGGTTAAGCATCTGCCTTCAGCTCAGGTCATGACCTCCAGGCCCTGGGATGGAGCCCTGCATAGGGCTTCTTGCTCAGTGGTGAGTCTGCTTCTCTCTCCCTCTACTGCTCTCCTTGTTTGTGTTTTCTTGCTCTCTCTCTCAAATAAGTAAAAAAATCTTTTAAAAAATAATAGAATTTAAAATGTTATAAAATACATAAGGACTCCAAACTGTAGCTTTGTTATAACTCTCATTCCTTCTTTCTACTATCTATGATCATTCTCTTATTTTCTTGCAGGGCATATCACATCTTGTCAGCTTCCTTCCCTGGATCCCTGGCATTCTCCTATGTCATTAGGGTTCTCTTTCCATGATTCATCAGGCTGTCCCAAGAAACTGAAAATTCCTCAACTTTCATCATACTCATTCGACAATCTATTTATTCTCATTCTGCCTATGGAGAGAAGCACAGGTCACATTTTACACTCAAAAAGATTGTAAATTTCCTAAAGAAAAAGGATTTGTCCTCCCAAGAGAAATTTTACATAAGCATATTCTGTTTGTGTCTCTGCTCTGTATGGGTCTGCTATGTTTCCTTTCTTTTCTCTCTTGTGATTCTTCATTTTTTTTGGTTTTGTTTTGTTTTTTAGCTGAAATGATACAGACCCTATTATCCAGAGAATCTTCTGTTATTGCTATATTTTGAATAATATAAACTTGGTCTTATGTGGATTATATTAATGATCTTGCTAAGAATTTGGACATTGTTTTAAATCATTAAGCCCATGCAGAGTTGTTTTCTTTTTCCTTGATAGATATTATGTTGTTTGGAACACTTAGCTTTGTTTTCCACTGCATGCTAGCTCGTGACTTGGGTTTACACATCTTCAAAATACTTTTTTTTAATTGAAACTAAAATGATATATATTTGTTTGTATACACTTAAAGATCTCTTATGGAAAGTTAATATTGAAATACAATGTTTGATCTTTTAATTAGCCATGAAGTGTGGAGGATCTAAATCCAAGAATATATAAAAATGAAAATCTGGGCCTTTGATATGTTAATTATCACCTAGTAGTTTTGCCTGTTAATATGTTCTCTTATGTATCTTTATGGTTGCTTTTCTGAGACATACTCTCCTAAAACAGTGTATTTCAAGACTGGCTTCATATTAGAATCACTTAGGGGAAAATTAAAAGAATACATATACCTGAACTTAACCCCAGAGATTCCAAGTTAATTGGTGTTGGAGAAATGCCTAGTTTTTTTTGCAGGACTTTTGTTTTTGTTTGTTTTTAACAAATTAGGCATTTCTGATATGCAGGAGAGTTGAAAACGATTGATCAAAAGTGAGGATATGTTTCTATATTTTCCCCATCATGGCAACTTCTAATTTTAAAAATTATCATTCACAATAGCATTGACTATATAATGAACTCAGGAAATACCAAAATGCATGCAAGAATTTTATGTACAAAATTACAAAATGTTTTTAAAGGCAGTTCAATAAGATCTAACAAATATTATTTGTGGAGAAGAGAGTTCAATATAAAGATTTCAGTTTCTTCCAAGTTGGTATGTTGATTAAATACTAACCCACCATGCAGGATTTTTTTTTTTTGTTAAGTTTGGAAAGCTAATTTTCAAATGTATCTGGAAGATCAAATACTCAAGTCCAAGATACTATTAATAAAGACCAGGTTAAAAAAAAAAAAAAAAGACCAGGTAAAGGGACCGAGATATAAAATATCAATTGATTACAAATGGTAACAAAGATAATATCAGAGTAGCAACAGGTATGTAGTATCAATTCAATACAAGTCTACATGTTTTTCAACACCTACTGAATTCTTTTTTTTTTAAGATTTTATTTATTTATTCATGAAATACACAGAGAGAGGCAGAGACATAGGCAGAGGGAGAAGTAGGTTCCCTGCAGGGAGCCCGATGCAGGACTCAGTCCCAGGACCCCAGGATCACGACCTGAGCCAAAGGCAGACACTCAACTACTGAGCCACCCAGGTGCCCCAACACCTACTGAATTCTGATTTTGTTTTAAGGTTTGGTGATATAGCAATAATAGAACAAACAAAACTCTGTCCCTGTGGAGTTTAGCTGTATCAAGGGGAAAGCGATATATGAGACAATAAGTAAAACATATATTAGCTGGTGGCAGGTGCTCTGGAGAGATATTGAGCAAGGAAGGTGGATAGAAACTGCATTCTTTTTCTTTCTTTTTTTTTTTTTTTTTTTTTTTTTTTTTTTTTTTTTTGCTGAAGAGGCAAGTGAGATTCAATTTTAGATGATTTGACCAGCCAAGTCCTCACTGGGAAGGTGCCACTAGGCTCAAAAACCAGGAGAGGAAAAAAAAAAAAACAAAAAACAGTAGAAATGACCAATGACTGAGAGAACACTGATGTATCACAATGGATATCAGCAGGGAAATGATTATCAAATAAATGGTTCTGAGACCATATATTTATATATTTTTAAAAATATATAAAATGTAAAGTTTGTCTTCTATCTCATATATATTTTTAAAAACCCAGTTAAATTAAAGGCAAGCGTGAATGACTAAACCTCAAAAGTATTAGAAAACAATGTTAAAATATATTTTTAGACATTGGAACAGGGAAGGATTTTTAAAATAAGACCCTAAAAAGGTCAAACCATTAGGGTAATGATTCACATATTGGATTACTTTAAAATGATTCAAAGATACTATAAGGTGAAGGGGATTTGGAGATACAAACATCCAGTTAATAAATAAATAAGTCACGGGGTTAGAAAGTACAGCAGAGAGAATGGAGTCAAAAGTACTGTAATAAGTTTGTATGGTGACAGATGGTAAATGGTGACCACGCTTACTATGGTGACCCTTACATAACATACAGAATTGTCAAATTACTATGTTATACACCTAAACTAACATAATTATGTATGTCAACTATAATTTAAAAAGAAAATACTTTAAACTTGGAGGTGATGTTTTAAAATGCTTTCAGTCAAAAAGGAACTAGTACCCAAAATGTATAAAACTCATATAAATTAGTAAGGAACCAGCATTAAACAGAAACAATTTAATAAGGAAAAGTTAAGCCACTCGAAGAAAGAAACAAAAACATGAACAGGCATTTCACAGGAGAGGGAATATGAATGGTTATTCAAAATATGAAAAGATGTACAAGCTCAATTGTAATCAAGGAAAGTAAATTTAATTTATAATGAGATGCCCTTCTATAGTGACTAAACTGGAGGACATAAATAACTCTGTCTATACAAAATTGTGGAATACTGGGAACTTTTAATATACTCTTGGTAGGAGTGAATATTGGCACAATCATTTAGAAAACTATGTCCTCTCTTAGGTATATCATTTTTAATAATACAAAATAAAATATGAGGCAGGGTGTTTAAGACATCAGGAAACTTTTGGCTTTACCCACTGGAAGATTTGAACAGAGGGATGTTGTCATCTGGCACTCGCTTTGCAGGCACAGGCAGGCTGGCTGCTCTTTGACCACATATTCTAGGAGTCAGGCAGATGTAGTGCAATTAGTTGGGAGACGCCTGGCACTAATGCTGTAGCCATGGAAATAGTGAAAGTGATCCAATTCTTAAAGATTGAGTCTGGTTATAAGGGAAAGAGGAGTTAAGAATAACTCCAGGGTTTTTAACCTGAACAACTAGAAGATAAACTGGCTATATAATGCTAACCACACATTTTCCTTTAGCATTTTCCTCCACATATTTGTCTACTAGGCTGGTGAGAACACTTTTCCCTAGATTTATAAGAGATCAGCACATCATTTTAATGTTCACTTTACGACACTGACAATTCAATTTTAAAATTTCTCTAAATATGTGAGAATATGTGGAATTATAGATACCCACTACTAAGGTTGCTGATAAACCTTTTCTAACCTTGAAGATATACCAAGCAGAGTTAGGGATAAAAAACAAAAATGCCCTCTTCAGCTTCGCTTTGAGATCTCCCTTTAAAAGAAATGTATCTTACTGAAGGGGAAGGACCGATCTCTGGGAATTGCTGAGGTCAGCTGCTTCAGGCAATAATGATTTCCTTCACTCGTTTTATAAAGGTCAAGAGACAGGAGGCAAGACCCAGCATGGAACTAATATGATTAGGACAGAAACTGCCTGTTCTCTAGAAAAGTCTACATCCCATTGGGTATTGTGCTATCATGTTTATGCCAAAACATTAAGACCAATATAGAGTGTGAACCCCCAGCAGAAGAAGAGGGCAATTGCACTTGGGATGGTCTGTTTTGTCTCTAATGGGTGTGCTTCAGGGGAGAAAGGAATTAGAGTCAAGGATAAATGACATAATGTGATTGAATTGTTAGAGGCTGTTTCACTGTTTTTACCGTAGGCATTTTTTCCCTGATCCATGTACTAGTAAGCTGCGCCAGAGTGGGGTGCTTAATATTTTCTTTTATAAAAATAAAATCTTTTGAATAAATGTGAAATCAATTTTTAGACGTGGAACCATACTGAGTGCAGCAGGTTTTTGCCAGCAATGTTTTCCCAAGTCATCACCGCTGATTAATGCTGTTATGTGGCTCCTTAAAAGAAAAAAAAAATGCTTTCAAGTCTTCTGTACTTGAGGTGTCCTTTTAAAGAGAGACAGTGAGGAAGGGCAGGGAGGGGCAGAGGGAGAGAGAGAATTTCAAGCAGAGCTTGCACTGAGCACGGAGCCTGACAGGGGCTCCATTTCATGACCCTGAGATCATGACCCTGAGATCATGACCTGAAATCGAGTCCTAGGCTTATCCCACTGAGCCACCCAGGTGCTATTTTTCAAGTCCCTTTTTAAATAAATCTCTTCATCAGAGAGAAGAGATCACTTTCCTGGAATCCCTTGACTGCTGCCTGAGGTTCCTTAATTTCTTCAGTCCTGCCATCCATTTTCTACTATAGATTAAGGCTCTATTCATTTTCATTGTATTTGCAATATTGTGGGGGGGGGGGAGAGAAAGAGCTCTCCCACCACATAAGTTTCATGTGTAACCACACATGCAAAAGTTTCTATTTCAACATTAATCCTTACTGACTGAAAGTCTCTTTCTTATTTTCCAAGCAGTAAGTAATCACTTTTTCCCCTTTAATATTAGATTTCCTCTCAATATCTCATGAATAAAATAATATAAATCCCATTTCAATGTGGTCCAGACAAAACAAAAACTAAGCTGTGGTGATTAAAGTCAGCGAGTGGATTCTCTTATGGGGGCAGGGATGGAGGTGCAGGGGTTGTCTGGAATGGAGAATGAGAATCCTTTCTAAAATGATAGAAATGTTCCAAGTCTGATTTGGGTGGTGACTTCATAGGTGTATAGGATTGTGAAGCTTACTGAGCTGAATAGTGCATACCTGTACATTTTAATGTAGGTAAATAAAAGAAATAAAAAGTATTAAAAAAGTAAAAATAAATTTTAATTATTTTCCCTATTCATCATTTTGCCTATTAACTCCTGTCTATTTAGATAATACAGTCACTTCTTCAGGTGTCTCTGTTGTTTGAAAACACATTTGGTCTCTGCCTCCTCCAGACACACCTTTGATATGTGGTAAAATATGAAATAATAAGGAGATAACTTAAAACTAATTGGCAGGGACGAGACATCTGAAAAAAGACAAAATTTTATTATTGAACATTCAAAATGCATTTTATGATACCACAGGAGTATCATCGCATATAGAAGTAAAAAGCAGCACAGGGAAAATCTATCACTTGGTAGCTACAAAAAGCTAAATAAACACAACTATTCATCCTTGGAAATGCCCAATTTCCTTAATTTGGTCAGAGAGGAAGTCCCCAAAATGTTCCTTCTAAATTTCTTTTGACTTATCTATGTCTATATTCATATCTATATTTGTGTTTTATCTACATAAAAGTTGTATAAATAAAGATAGAGATTTCAGAGTTTAGAAAAATTATTAGGAATGAAATATCTAAGGTATAAACATAGAAGTGAGTGACTGAGATGAACTGGAAGTCATTGGAGAAGAAAAGGTCAAGGAACTGAGAAGCCAGGTTATTAAAAAAATATCTTCTAAATAATTGTAGAAATGATTTGGATCAGAAGATACCATTATCTTTGATGATAAGGAGTTCAGATTCTAAAGAAGAGAGCACTCTTTGGAACTCACACCATTTTAAATGTGCTTGGTGAATAAATAGGACTTTTCATAGCAATGTGTGTCTGTTGGCAACAACTAAACTTGACGAATCACATTATACTGAGCCAAGAATTAAAATCACCAAGGAATGAATCCTCAGAGGTTTGTAGAAGACTGTGATGAGGTGGGTAGTCAATAAAGAAGTATAGAGTTAATGGGTCATAGAGCAACAGTGGGGAGGAAGGCAGTGGGTGGCAAGGTTGTCATCTATCTTCATACTCAGCAACTTAAGAAATATGAAAGACAGAAGAGCCTCCATGTGAAAGACCTTTCATGTGGTAATACTCTCAGAAAGAAACCAGGCTGTAGTTAAAACAAGATACTTTGAGAAATACTCAGAAAAAAAAAATATGTGGATGATAATCTCTGAGCACTAAGGGACACAGTAGAAGTATCAGACACTTCAGGAGGAACATAGAATAAGATCAGGAGAGGTGGTATTAGAGCTCTATGGGAACCAGAGTCTGATTAGACAACAATTTCATGACACTTTTTTTTATTGCACTTCTTGTGAGCCATGATGAAATCACCAAAGGAGAGTGTGGTGGTGGGATTCTGGGTTTTGAAGAAGGCTTGGTACTGGTAATATTCTGGCAATATTCAAAGAGGAAGGATATGAATAAATGATCAAACTATCACAAAGATCAAATTACCAAATCAGATTCATAAACAACAGGTATACCCAGAAACATGATTTGCTAATTAACTCAAGGATACATTCAATCAAAACCCACAGGCAATACAAAGAGCAGTTTGGAATATCAAGTACAGCTCCCAGATCCTTCTAATAACAGACCTATCCTCTGCCCAAGAGTAATAGATTTGATCTTTAATGATGTATATGAGTTCTCTAATGGAGCAAGGAATGTTTAATTTATAAGCCATATACTTTTTATACCCAGATAGCTATATGCCCTATGTTGTATTTTCCATGGAGCCATGTCTCCTTGAATGCATAGATTCCAGATTTTTTAATAAGGAAACCTAAATCAGGAGCAGCCCACTAAAAACATTCCATAGATAAGGACTCACCTCTTAGCAAACAAAAGCAGTCTGTATGTCAGGAGGTTCAGTTAACACCAAATTTAAAAAGTAACTAGACTGAGACAACTTCTTACCTTCCCCAGAGAGCTTATCTCTACTGACAGGAAAGAAACTGATTATAAGCAGTGACTTTAATGCCTTCCTCTAAGACAATTATTATTTAATGAGCACTTTTTCATTTTAACTTTCAAACCCAGTTCTTTTCCCCATGAAGAGAAATGGTGAACAAATATTTGAGAGTTTATTTCCTTATATCAATAGAATTCCCGAGTGAGCGCAACACAGAAGCTTCTTCTGATTTAGAGTCAGAATGAATATGTCATCTCTGCTTACAGTTAAGTTATCAAGAATGATTTGCACTAGAATCTTTGGGGGAAATAAAATTAATTTCACATCAGTTAATAGCTCTGTTTTAAGCCTTGGAGGGTTCATTTAAAACATTTTTTATCTTTTTAAATTTTTATTTATTTACTTTTAAAAGATTATTTTATTTGAGAGAGCAAGAGAGAGTGAGAATCAGCAGATTCCCCATTGAGGAGGGAGCCTGATATGAGACTCGATCCCAGGACCCCGGGAGCATGATCTGAGCCAAACTCAGAAGCTTAACCGGCTAAGCCACCCAAGAGCCGGTTTTTAAAGACAAATGCTTACTAAATGATATTTTATAGAAGAACCTATAAAATTTGGGGGAATGACAATGTTGTATATTGTTGAATATGTAAAATTGATGCAGGAATGTTTCGTTTAGTAAACAGAGATGGACAATATTTTACAAATGTGTTAAGTGTGGGTTGAAATATTAGAGACAATTCTCTAAGTTTTGACCATGCTTTTATATTCTGGTGTTGTTTATAGTTACACAGCTGTTTGCTGGATTCTCTTTGGCTAAATGTGTATAGATACGTGTGTACATGCATGCAGGCATGCTAGAGTATAGCAAGTACTATTAAAACTTATATTTACCTTATTGTAATAATTTATTACCATATAAATAGCTTGGTAACACAAAGGTGTTCACTTATTTCAATTATATATATATATATATATATAATAGCAAGATAAATACAAATTTTTAAACAGAGCTTTACTGAAAATCGTAAAAATATACATCTTTACTTTCAGACATCAATTTCCTGCTTTTACCAATATACATACACACTCATCAAAATATTTATCTAAATATAATTAACTTTTTAAAAGATTTTATTCATTTATTTGAGAGAGAGAGAGAGAGAGAAAGGACATGAGAGAGAGAGAGAGAGATCACAAGCAGGGGAGTGGGGTAGAGGAAGAAGCAGGCTCCCAATTGAGGAGGGAGTCCCACGTGGTACTTGGTCCCAGGACCCTGGGATCATCACCTGAGCCAAAGGCAGACGTTTAATTGACTGAGCCACCTAGGCACCCTCTAATAAACTTTTAGCTATCACATGGCCAAATCTGTCCTTTAAGAATCACATTTTCTGCTTTAAAATTCTCCACATGCAAAGAATATCCAAATACCATGAAGACACATAGACTATCAAAGAAGACTGAAGAGGTGGCGAAATGTGCCCCAGAATACAAATAGGAAGACTCAAGTTTTCATTTTAGTTTTGACACTGGACAGTTGTGGTTTGTGCCAATCAAGTGCCTTTATCCATTGAAGCCTCAGATTTTCAGTTGCTGCTCTTATTGTTCTCTTTTGCATTTTAACTCACAATCTGAGAGACTTGAATAAATTTTCTGTGATCCCCTTAAGCACAAGTGTTCTGTACTTTATTTAGGTAGTTAGTTAGGCATGAGTGAGAAGAGATACAGCAGATGCTGGCAACACCCTCAGAGCCACCTCTGGGGGTTAACAACTATTCCCTCCTAGCCACTTCTCAGGGCTAACAGAACAGGCAAGGCCTGGCCACAGAACAGGCTCAAAAGCCACAAGGGGACTTCCAAGAGCTGAGCATGCACATAAGAGATGCAACTTGCTCCTAAGGTCATAGCAGAAACTCATTAGGAACTCATATACGATACATAAATAAATATAACAATGCATCATGGGTAGGCACATGCACAGAAGCCAAAATGTACACAAAGCAGGCTTAAAAGGATGCAGCAGAGTTTCTTGGCACCATTGCCAATCTTGCTTTGACAGTTGTCCACTTTTCCCCTTGCAAGTCTTCTATAATTTTCTACTCAATAAACCATCTCCACATTCTGGTCTTGGGTCTCCAATTCTTTGATGTATCTGGCACCAGAGCCAAGCAACCCGGAAACACTTTGATAATCTGGAAAATACTATAGGTGACACAGAGGCACAAGAAGGGCTGATCTTAGGAATATTATGTAGTCCATGCCCTAAAAAAGCACCTAAAATGGCCTTTTGAGTCTTTTTGTTTATATTCTTTGGGTTAAGTCTTTGAGTGCTTTTAAAATATAAATATCACTGAGAACATCATTAGTATGTGTGTGTGAATATTTTAGCTTTCTTCTTCAGAGAGATTTTGATACAAGGAGGGTAGTAAAGAGATTTTTGAACTCCTGGATGCTTAAGGATTGTATGGGGTAAGAACCAGAGATGAGTGCTAACCAGGAAGACAGGTGGGGGAAAACTTTCTCCCCATCTGATAGGTGTCTTCAAGGAGATGAAGGGTATGCTGAACCTTAGCCAGACTTGGCTATGTCTCTGGCTGTAGGTCTGCTGCTCTTGACCCCCAGAGAACCACAATATAGGCTATGACATTCTCTGCTGAGGAAGCAGAGGAGAAAGCCTCATTCAAGGAGAAAAATAGCATCTTGTGACTCACTGAAATTTACTGAACTATACTAGGCTATCTGGATATAGCAGTTTCATCTTTAAAAAAGATATATCCAATCTGCTGATTTTTAGAACCCCTACCATTCATTAGGTAATTGTGTATTTCCTTTAGTTCAAGTTTATTTATTCATGATAGACAGGAGCCCGATGCGGGACTCGATCCCAGGACTCCAGGATCACGCCCTGGGCCAAAGGCAGGCGCTGAACCGCTGAGCCACCTAGGCATCCCCAGTGCAAGTGAAATCTTATGGATCACCTGCTCCAAGCCCACATAACTGTTGAGTCTTTCGTTAGATCTAAAATGAAGTCTCCAGTCATGAGATGATACGTTGATCATGTGATATCCTATAATATGAAGAACTTCCTCAATGCAGAAGATTTCTACTATCTTATGTAGAGCACAGTACATCAGCCAAAATTTAACCTGCCTGACCCTGCTAATGGTAGAATGCTAATGAAGGAAATATTAACTTCTCATTCTCTTTGAATTCCTGTTTTTTAAATTTTATTTCCTTATTTGAGAGAGAGAGAGACAGACAGAGAGAGGCAGAGACAGAGGGAGAGAGAGAGAAACCACAAGCAGGCAGAGGGAGAAGGAGAAGCAGGCTCCCCACTAAGCAAGGAACCTGATGTGGGGCTTGATCCCAGGACCCTGGGATCAATGACCCAAGCAGATGGCAGATGCTTAACCAAACTGAGCCACCCAGGCATTCCTCTTTTGAATTCTGGATAAAGAGTTAATGTATACTGTAGAGAGCTAATCAAATGAAAATAGAACAATAAAAGCTATATAAATTTTGGCAATATCCTATTGAGTTTTTTAAGTATTTATGTAGAATTCATAAGAGTGTAATTTAAGAGAAGAAAGCATATTTTAAAAATTGTTTTCTGGAAACTTTTGGGAATTCATTTTCAGCCAGCTGAACCATCTGGACAAGTATCTCTCTATACGATAAGAGACTAGAGAGGCCAGAAATGTTACTAAAAGTTGATATTTTAGTTTAACGACATCGCACAGAATGTTAAACTTCAAATTATCTTTGAAATCATCTCGTTTGATCTTTCAGTTTAGGAATTTCTTTTATGACATCCTGCTGGAATACCTCATTTGACAAAGAACTTACCACCTTGCAGGACAATGCATTTTATTTTTAGACAGAATTTAGTAACTAAAACTATAAATAGAGCTACTTTCTTTCTATCAAAACTAAGTTGCTTTTTGATCTTTTTTTTTTCTTATTGGTTCTAGTTTTGCTCATTACAATTAGACAGGATAAGTTTTCTTCTAATATTAATTCCACTGAGATTTTTTTTCTCTTCCTAGATAAATATCTCTATTTCTTTCACTGGTGTGCAGTCTTCCCAGGTCCTCATAATTTCTACCTGGCTTTCTCTGGCACACACATGTTGTCCAACCATCCTTAAAACTACAGCCCCTAGAAATTATCCCAAAGAGATCAGCAATGGGGACAATGTGATTTTTTTCAAATAAATTTAAATTCAAACCATATTAAATAATTATTATAAGACCATCTTAGAACATTCACCAGGCTTTGTCTCTTCCCCATTTTTACACTATCTTATATTTTTCCTTGATTTGCATTCCCTTTGCCTTGTCATGAACCCCATCTCACCTCTCTGGTTTCCATGAGCAAATGACACTCCCACTAGAGTATTTAGCTGATATACTCTAGCTGCATGGAGTGCTCCTACCTGTAGGAGAGAGAACAATGTGCTGAACCCAGAGAAAACAAACCATAATTGAACTGGGTAATTTCTTTTGATGTAGGAATGAGTTAGGGGCAGATGGAGCTACGGAGGGAAAGATAAGAAAAAGGCCCAGAGTCAGGCTCTGAGGAATCTGTGGGCTCTCATAAACCCCAAGGACACAGAGAGGCCCCAAGAGTCAGGTTCTTACCCATCCCAAGGAAACAGAGATAAGACAGTAAAAACAGAAAAGAAAAAAATAAATAAACCTGGATCCCTAGCTCCAAAATGTTAGGGAGTATCCCCCTTTGATGGCTACTAAGTAATCACAGAAATTCAGCAGACCACAAAGAAATAAGTCACTAAGGTGTTATCAATAGTTCCTACTCAAACCAAGACTGCACAAGAATCTCAAGGCCCTGGGCTCCCTGGCTAGGTTCTCAATAAAAGATTGCCAGCCCTAGTGCAACCCTGTCCAGACCCCTCTCACTTCTGAGAGCTTTCTCTGTATCTCTGCTTAATAAACTTCTAACGTTTTGCTCACTCTCCATTGTCCGCGAGATTCATTCTTCCACTCGGTGAGACAAGAACCAAGCTCTCCCGTGTCACTTTCACTTGTTTGTTAAAGCTCTGCCACAGGGCTCTGAAGATTGTCATCTGCTTAACTGTATGCTGTAGTGAAAGGGCAGCTAGTCTGGGAATCAAGAACTCGGGAATTTGGGGCACCTGGGTGGCTCAGTGGCTGAGCCTCTGCCTTTGGCTCAGGTTGTGATCCCAGGGTCCTGGGATCGAGTCACACATCGGGCTCCCTGTAGGGGAGCCTCCTTCTCCCTCTGTCTATGTCTCTTTCTGTGTCTCTCATGAATAAATAAATACAAATCTTAAAAAAAAAAAAAAACTCAGGAGTTCTGTTTGACAGCAGTGTGACCCTTCTTATATCATTTGAACTCATTTCCAGTAACATGGTTCCCTCTCTTGCTCCCCTTGCCACTCAGGCCTAGAGGTATAATGGCACTTCATTGTTGCTAAATCTTGCACTTCGTTGGTTTCCTTAACCCTTCCCATGCCTCTATAAATAGTTTCTTCAGCTACTTTTTTTTTTTCACTATTATTTGTTTCCTAACAGGGTCCTGACCAATAACTTCTCTAAGCGACAGTTGTCTCATCTGCAAAATTGCATAACAAGAGTATTTACTTTATAACATCACCCTGAGGGGTAGTGAAATAATATCAACACTTAGCATAGAACCTATTAATTATGTAATAAATGTGAGATATGTATAGCATTACTATTATTATTAAGAAGCGCTGACAGAGAATATAACATTTTAGCTATGAGGATTATGCATAGTCCTTTCAGTACAATAATTTATTAAATATCTCACTTGTGATCCTGCATGACAAATAGACTCAATTCTCAATATTAAAGGCAAATAGAGTACTTAGTGATGACTGTCAGTGTTATCAGTGTCTTGTAAGAACACTAGAGGAAAATTAAGATATTTCGAGAAAGAAAAATAGCACTTTCTTTTTCTTAGAAAAGTCAATATGAATGTTAAGCCAGTTTCATAGTCATGTTCCATGGAAAAGTGGATGTGTATTGCCAGTCACAGTCACAATTCCACTGTTTTATATATGCATTTTCAGTGCTCTCAAAATTCCAATGAATGCTTGGTCCATGTTCTCAGATGGATAGCTTAGACTCCTGTTGTCATCGTGATCATGATGTTCTCCTGTCTGTCCCAGATAGTATCATCGACCTATCTAGAACGACTGAGAGCCAGGGACCCTTTCTGTAAAGTTCTCGTCTTTATGTTTTTTCATCAATCTATGTGAGAGTATGTTTCCCTCTAATATTTGCTGCAAAATATTTGTTATATACTTCTCTTGTTAACTTGGAATTGCTTTCCTCTGTTTTCTTCCTTCCATCTTTATTGTCTGCTGTTGCAGTGCTTTCACGGTTGTCTGCATCCTCTCTCTCCATTGCTGGGGTATCTACCCTGCTTCCTTTGGCAGGAAGAGCTATTTAGGGTCTATATTTCGCCTGAATGCAGAAAGTCCATTGCTCAGCACTAAACATGTCTGATGTAGGCTCATTAAGAATCCCCTAAGCAAGAGTAGTCTAGGTGCATTCCTACTTAGCCATCATGCTCATATCATGTGTGCTATACTGGATATTGAATGCACATTCATTATGTCGCCACATGCATGTGTGATTTTCACAATCTGAAAGAAAAAGATGTGCCTTAATAACACAAAAGAACTAAGAAAAGTAAAATCTCTATTGATCTTTGAAATACTGCTTGCTGTGTTACCTTTCACCTAGCACTCATGGCCCTGTAAAAAAATTGTAAATATTGCAGTTTCCTGAAACATCTTACATTAGGCTTTCTGAATGTAAAATACCCGTCAGGAAGAGTTCTTGAGAATCTGTATTCCCTATTCTCAAAGCTACATGTGTACATTTACAGCTTATCACATTCTCCTAGAACAGAACCTAAGAAAACGTCATTTTGTGTGGTGTGAGGGGTGTTTTATGACTTACTCATTTGAAGCACAATGTCTTGACTACAAGACAGTCTACCCAGACCAAAGATCTCTGTCACGGTATTCAGAAGGATTTGCTTTATTTCTGTTGCTTTTAAAATTCAGAATTTCATAAAGAAAACAAAATGCTGTTACAAAATAAATAAATAACCTATTGAAGTGAGAATTGTTTCCATGTAAACATATAGTCAGCTTGATAACCACAATGCATGATGCTATTAGGAGACAAGCCACTATCATGACAAAGTCATGTTTCTTTGCTCATATCACTTTCTGATGTAACTGTACAAAGTGATCTTTGCATCTCACCCCATGGTGGTCCTTGCTATAAGGACTTGAGTATACCCCGAATCCAGGGCAACCAATGCCTGAAGTGGACTGAGTTACTGTGATTCTTTCCCCTCAGAGGCCCATATATTAGACCAGTGACAAATTTA
This sequence comes from Canis lupus dingo, assembly GCF_003254725.2. Taxonomy (NCBI): domain Eukaryota; kingdom Metazoa; phylum Chordata; class Mammalia; order Carnivora; family Canidae; genus Canis; species Canis lupus. The sequence goes on along the minus strand of NC_064256.1, from coordinate 15,063,690 downwards.
GTTAGTTTTCTATGGGCAGCAGGCCTAAGAAACCACAGAGACCCATCACCTGGCTTATGGTTCATGATGACCATAAGGAGGCATAGTGTGCTATATATGATACAAGGCAGACTCAGACAGAAAAGAGAAGGAAAAAAATATTAGAGAAGCTGAGAAAGAAATCCTTGCAGAGTCAGTGAGAGAAACAAAATGCCAGCCCCAACCCTAATTTTATAAAGCTTGATGCAAGGGTATAAATTTCATACTTTTTTTCCTCTTTATTCTTTTCAAAAAATTGTTAAAGATTTTATTTATTCATGAGAGACACAAAAAGAGAGTCAGAGACACAGGCAGAGGGAGGAGAAACAGGTTCCATGCAAGGAACCCCATGTGGGACTAGATCCCAGGAATCCGGAATCACATCTTGAGACAAAGGCAGACGCTCAATCGCTGAGCCACCCAGCCATCCCAATCTTTTTCCTCTTTAAAAGCTTAATCAAGAGTTTGTGAGAATTTGTCTCTTGCTTTTAAAAATCTTTTTTTAAGACAAACTGAATTGTTATTGAGAGGGGTTGATATGATATTCCAGTACCCGCTTACTATAAAATAATTAAAGATTTTTTTGCAGCAGACAAGTGTCTGAAAATCTCAGTTTCTTATATTCTTTTTGCCTAAGGTGACTTCATTTTTTTTTCTAGGTGAGCTATATATAGTTGTTGCATCATTCTTTTTTCAAAGTATTTATTTATTTGACAAAGAGAAAGAGAGAGCACAGGCAGAGGGAATGGCAGAGGGAGAAGAAGACTCCATCCTGAGCAGGGAGCCCAATGCAGAACTCAATCCCAGGACCCCAGTATCATGACCTGATCCAAAGAGAGACATTTAACCTTATGAGACATTCAGGCACTCTCTTGCATCATTCTTGTTTCTCATGAGAAGTAATATTCTTTTCCAGCCAGGGTCCTTATCTATTTCTCCATAGGAACATGATTTAAATTCATTTAGGCCCCAGTTTATAGCAGCATGTCCACAATAGCCAAACTATGGAAAGAGCCTAGATGTCCATCAACAGATAAATGGAAAAGAAGTTGTGGTGCGTATAAAAATATATACACACACCATGGAAGATATGATGTGTATACACAAACACACACACAATGGAATACTACTCAGCCATCAAAAATGAAATCTTTCATTTGCAACAACGTGGATGGAACTAGAAGGTATCATGCTAAGTGAAATAAGTCAACCAGAGAAAGACAATTATATGATTTCACTCATATTGGAATTTAAGAAACAAAACAAAGGATCATAAGGAAGAGAAAAAAATTAAATATGATGAAATCAGAGAGGGAGACAAATCATTAAGAGACTTTTACTCAGCCATTAGAAACGACAAATACCCACCATTTGCTTCAACGTGGATGGAACTGGAGGGTAATATGCTGAGTGAAGTAAGTCAATCGGAGAAGGACAAACATTATATGGTCTCATTCATTTGGGGAATATAAAAAATAATGAAGGGGAATAAAGGGGAAACTAGAAAAAATGAGTGGGAAATATCAGAAAGGGAGGTGGAGCATGGACGACTCCTAACTCTGGGAAGCAGGCTTGGGGTGGTGGAAGGGGAGGTGGGTGGGGGGTGGGGGTGACTGGGTGTCGGGCACTGAGGTGGGCACTTGATGGGATGAGCACTGGGTGTTGTTCTATATGTTGACAAATTGAACACCAATAAAAAATAAATTTATTTAAAAAAAAAGACTCTTAATCGTAGGAAACAAACTGAGGGTTGCTGGAGGGGTGGAGGTGTGAGGTAGAGGATAACTGGGTGATGGGCATCAAGGACAGCAAGTGATGTAATGAACACTGGGTGTTATATAAAACAGATGAAACACTGACTTCTACTGTGAAACCAATAATATGTTATATGTTAAGTAATTGAATTTAAATAAATTTTTAAAATTTCATTTAGGAATTATAATCTTAATTGCTTGTGTTTTCAAAGTCATTAACTATTTTCCAGTGTTCAGCAAAATGTCTGAAATCGACTATAAAAATTAATAGGTACGATATATACAGAAACAAATTTTAAAACATCAAAGTCGAGATCCCTGGGTGGCGCAGCGGTTTAGCGCCTGCCTTTGGCCCAGGGCGTGATCCTGGAGCCCCAGGATCGAATCCCACGTCGGGCTCCCGGTGCATGGAGCCTGCTTCTCCCTCTGCCTATGTCTCTGCCTCTCTCTCTCTCTCTCTCTCTGTGACTATCATAAATAAATAAAAATTTAAAAAATAAATAAATAAATAAAACATCAAAGTGTGTAGTGTAAAAGCAGTCTTCTCTCACACCTCCATGCTATCACTTCTCAGGTCTTACTCCAGAGGCCACCGCTGCTCTCAAAATTTTATCTACCTCCAAACTAACAATATTTGCAGTTTTTATAGTTTGTTAATTTTAATATTTTGAGCATACACTGCACTATGGTTCTAAATGTACAGAAAATACACATTTTTTTTCTCACCCTTCCCCATCAGTCACACAACTTTCTCTCCCTGGGGGAAATTAATCTTACCATTTTTGGTGTGCTCTTTTGGATTTTTTTCTAACAATTTTTTTTTACCAGTTTTGAGAAATAGTTGATATATACCACTGTATAAGTTTAAGGCATATAGTTTGATTTACATATACTATAAAATGATTATCACAAAAGGTATAACTAACATCTACCTTCTCAACAGATCCACTAAAAAGAAAACATAAAGGAAAGAATAAAGGGAAAAAATCTTATGATAAGAATTCCTAAGATTTACTTTCTTAACATCTCTCTTATATAGTGGTGTTAACTATAGCTAATACCATGTACATTACAACCCTGATACTTATTTGTCTCATAACCAGAAATGTATACCTTTGGATCACCTTCTCCCAAGCCTCCTCTTCTGATAACCACAAAAGTCTGATTGCTTTTGCTATAAACTTGGTATTCTTTTTGTTTTTCAGTCTACATATAAGTGAGTTCAAATAGTATTTGTCTTTTTCTAACTTATTTCACTTAGTGTAATGTCTTCGAGGTATCGAGATGTATTCCTTCTCTGCATAATTTGATAAGAGTTTTTATCATGGATGGATGGGTGAATGTTGTCATATGCTTTTTCTACATCCATTGAGATGTTTATATGATTCTTCTGTTTCATTCTATTAATATCATGTATCATGTTGATATATTTGTGTATGTTGAACCCAGAGAGATGCACACCAGGGATAAATCCCATTTTAATTGTGGTGAATGATCCTTTTAACATGCTGCTGAATGCAGTTGGCTAGTGCTTTCTTGAGAATTTTTGTATCTATATCATTCAAGGATATTGGCCTGTAGTTTTCTTTTCTAATCGTGTCCTTTCCTGGTTTGGGTACTGGGATAATGCTGGTCTCATCAACTGAGTTTGGGTGTTTTCCCTCCTCTTCAATTAGTTTTCTATTGTTTTTGTTGTTCTTGTTCTCTATTTAATTTTTTTTTCTGCACTAATCTTTATTTTTTATTTTTTTCTATAAACTTTGGGCTAAGTTTATTCTTTTTGTATGTCCTTAGGTGTAGAGTTAGGTTGTTTACTTGAGGTATTTCTTGTTTCTTAATGTAGGCATTTATTGCTGTGGACTACCGTCTTAGAACTATTTCTGCTGCATCCTATATGGTCTGGTATGTTTTGTTTTCATACTCATTTGTCTAAAGAAACTTTATTTCCCTTTTCTCTTCTGTGATCCATTGGTTGCTCAGGAGAGTGTTGTTTACTTTCTATGTGTTCATGAATTTTCCAGTTTTCTTTTGTTGTTGATTTCTGTTGCGGCCATTGTAGTCAGAGAAGATATTTGGTATGATTTCAGTCTAATTGACTTTACTAAGATTTGTTTTGTGGCCTAACGTATGGTCTACATCCTCCAGAAAATATTGCTTGTGGACTTAAGAATGTGTATTTTGCTGTTGTTGGATAGAATGTTCTGTTTCTATCTGTTAGGTCCATTTGGTCTATGGTGTTGTTCAAATCCTCTGCTTCTTTATGATTGTCTGAACAATCTAACCATTGTTGAGAGTGAGGTACTAACATCCCTAACTATCATTGTATTAGTTTATTTCTTCCTTTCACTCTGTTTTATATATAATATATATATTTTTTCCTCTGGTATTAGGCACATAAATATTTACAATTATTATTATCTACTTAAATGAGATTGAAATCTTGTTTTTCAAAAAGACCAATTGCATTTTTAATAAACTTTTTATAAAAGTTATTTGCTCCTTTTTTTCTATTGAGAATATCTATATATGATTAAATATTTTTACATATATAATATAAATCATATATATATATTTAGACATTGTCACAACTATTTCTGTTTGCCAATTGTCTTTTTATTATTTTTTATTTTTATTTTTTAAAGATATATTTATTTATTCATGACAGACACAGAAGAGACAGAGAGGCAGAGACATAGGCAGAGGGAAAAGCAGACTCCTCACAGGGAGCTCGATGCAGGACTCGATCCTGGATCCCAGGATCACAATCTGAGCTGAAGGCAAGCACTGAACCACTGAGCCACCCAGGTGTCCCACCAACTGTCTTTTAATTTTCTATGTGGTATACAAATATCTTACCTTTCTTATATGACTTTCATAAATTTTTAACATTCTTACAAAGATCTATAGAAAGAAAGATCTTCTATATTCCAAGATTATTTTTAAAAATCAATGCTTTATTCACTGATTTTATAGTTTAATTTTCTACATTTAAATATCTGATAAACTTAAACTGTATCCTAGTGAAAAGTGTAAAGCATGAGTTCAACCCAATCCCCTGGCAATCTCCTTCTGTCAGAATTTGACTTTCAGATCTTGCCTTAGAAGAAAGTTGTGTGGGTGGTGGGTGGTGTCTGGGTTGGCTACTCAACACATGAAAGCAAAACTGAGCCTCAATGTGAGAGATTCAGATAGGAAAAAGGTAACTCTTTTCCTCAAATGAATTTCAAACTGTATAATGCTGTATAAATAGAGCACAAACTAGTACAAGATAATTGCTTGTTAATATTTTTTCACAAATCCCACCAAAAAAAAAAAAAAAAACTAGAAATAAACAATCTTTCGGCAAGTTGCTACCTTTCTCCCTGCAAAAGTTTCTGTGCTGGCTCCCAAATCGCCTCCTTTATTGCCAATGGGAACTTATAGCAGCAAATACTCATGGTGAGTTTATCATATAACACTAGATTTATCAGTTTACATTCCAGCAAACATGGTTCTAATTACTTCAAAATATAACCAACTCCCCCCCAAAAAGTAAATAAAAGCTTTTCAGTGGTTGTGAAAGCATTATGTAATCAATATATCCCCCCACAGAAACCATGGAAGTGGAGGAAAGAAAAAGAGATATAAATCTAAAACTGCAGGAGCATCACTCTGATGTGATTTATCTGGTATAAAAATGGAATAAAAAGACTCATCATAAAAAAAAGACTCATCATTAACATTTAACTGTAGTATTATTCAATTTCTCCAAGCTGCTCTATCTCATATTTAAGTAAGATGTACTTTTGAGAAGGTATATCATCTAAAATCATTCTGTGAGCATTCTGGTCTTGGACCTATGGCCAGTATTTCACAGAATGCACAGCATTTAGAACAAGAATCAGCCCAGAAATTTAGGGAGATTCTGGCCTGTGCTAGAACTACTTGACCAGGTCTAAAATATTACTTCAAGTTTCTCAAAATTAGTTAACATTTTTCTTACCATATAGTCTCTCTGTAGTTCAAACTAGAGGAAAGAACATTCTGCATGGGAGAGATATATCAGTCATCTGCCATTCGCTGAGAAAGCCCAATGCATAATTACACCGAATTGCTCAGATACTTTAAGAAATGATGACCTTTAAATAAGGCTAAATTCGGAGTTCATCTCAAAAGCAAACTTCTCTGGTTTATCTTCAGGACCAATCCCGTTACTATGAGCAAAATCTCTTATGGAACTTATGGAGCAAGAGAAAGTAAAGTGCAATCATCAGAAAAAGGTGCCAAGCTACAGTGAATTTCCGAGCATGGGCACATGTAACATTGCAGGTTATATACCATAAATACTATCAGAAGAGACAATTCCTCCCCTTTGCAAAGTAAATGCCAGTTTTTATTTACAATTTCTAAATGTGACTTTTGAAGAAGTCTATGAAAAGAGACATATTAAAAAGTTTACATTTCTCAATGTAAAGAATAGATGACTTGTGAAAGCAATAACAAATGAAGGCTGGTTAGAATTTCCGTGTAAAGGGCATGCATGTCATGGATCTATATTCTGTGCCTGGAGCATTGGACTGTGGCATATTCTATGACCAGTAAATAAATGGCTTTGTTTTATTGTAAGAATGTGTCTGATCTGTAAATGAATAGTAATAAAGGAATGTTTGAATTTGAAAATGATGAATGTGATTAAGTATCAAGACCTATGTTTATTAAATTTAATTGTCTGAAACAATAAAATTCAATTCAGTGCAACAGACCTACAAGAAAATTAATATATTTCATGCACTGTGTAGACAGTTTAAACCTAAAAAGTTTTTTTCATTATAAATGTAATACAGTAATTTTGTATTTTCGGGAAGTAAACTCATGTTCAAATCTTCCTCACCTATGTGCAACCTGAAAAGTGACAGAAAATATATGAAGATTAAGCTTAAAAAAAAATTAAGCTTAGTGCTACATATGCAAACTCCTGGAAAGTAGAGAGACTTACAGGAAACTCAGCTGTAGGACATGCCTGACAAGTGATACTACAGGGTGAGCCAGACCCTTGCCAAAGGCAAGCCTGCCCAGTAGCAGGTACTGTCCCGGATGGGGACACTTAGAGAGCAACCAACCCATGAGATCATTCCACTATAATCACAGAGAGAAGAGTTATAGCTACTACAAGACTGGTTGTTAAAGATTCACAGAAACTGAGATGACAAAAACATGAGGAAGGCCAGTATTATTATAGAAGCACAACAATAGAGAGATCTTAAATTGAAAGAAATTAGAATTATTAGAAAAAAATCAGAAGAGAGCTTTAAAATGACTATGTGAGATGGTGAAAGGAACCACCACTGATATTAAAACGATGCTATAAAACAGAAACAGATGACAAGAAAAGAGATCAAATGAGAGATCTAATGAATGATCTAATTGCTGATTTGAAGACAAAATAAATAGGTAAAGAATACATTATATATAGTTGAAAAATTAACAAATCAAAGATCAAACCTAGAAATTCTTCCACAATCAAACAGAAACCTAAAATCCAAACAAATTAGAATTGATAAGAAAACAAAAGAGCAGAAAATTATGGAGAAAATTAAAGGTTGGTATTGAAAAGAACAATAACTTAGAAATTTGCAATTTAATCACTGAGGGAGAGAAAATAGACCAGGAGCAATCACAAAGAGGAAAAAAACAAAAACAATAATTAAGTACCAGTAGAAAAAATAATTAAAAATTATAAGGTGATGTTGGTAAATTCATTCCAATAGAATTGAAAACCTAGTTAAGATTAAAATGAGTACATTTCTAGAGAATACTAAAAATTATTTGAATACCAAAAACAAATTTGAAACATTAAAATATACACACACAAAATTGCAGATATCTTTATGAAATCTTCAAGGAAAAGATAATTATCATCTTACACAAATGGTTTTAGAACAAATGTTTCAGTCGGTTGGTTACTGATCAACTGACTTTACAAGGCATGATTTAAGGCATAGTACCAATACCAAACATAGACAAAAACTGAATAAAAGAAAATATATAGCTTTTTCTTATAAAGATAAGTGAAATGATTCAACAAATTTAAAATGCAAAGAACTAATAAAACTCAACAAGGCTGCTGTATACAAGTTCAACATACAAATTCAATTGTTTCTGCATAAGAACAACTAATTAAAACTTATAGAAAATGATGCACGTCGTCATAGCAACAAAACCAATGTATCAAAATGCAAATTAAAAATGTTATAATTTTTAATAATTGGTACAAACACTTTATGGAGACAATCCAAGAAGTTTTATAAAAAGACAAAGTTTTAAAGTCTACCATTATACAATTATGGGGATGTGTTGTTCCATGTAGATATCAATTCTTTGTAAATCGTTCTATAAAGCCAAATTAATATCTTTTAAAATCCTATCAGAGTTTCATAGAACCTCACAACCTAGTTATAAAACTAATTGAAAAAATAATTATACAAAAATTAATCAAAAAAATTTAAAGCATGAGGTTGGATTGACATGAAATCATTTAAAGAAAAATCAAGATATGAAAATATACTAATTAAAATAATAGTGTTAGAAAAAGAGGAGAATGAATGTTGCTGAGAATGTTATTACTATCAATATGGGATATATATTTCATGCATAAACCATGATATGTGAGCATATTTGCAATCTATATGTATCTATCTTATACTCAAACAACTTACTTTATTTTGCTCCTTTATTTTTTTGTATATTTTTTATTGGAGTTCGATTTGCCAACATATATCATAACACCCAGTGCTCATCCCGTCAAGTGCCCCCCTCAGTGCCCATCACCCAGTTACCCCATCCCCCCGGCCACATTCCCTTCCACCACCCCTTGTTCATTTCCCAGAGTTAGAAGACTCTCATGTTCTGTTTCCCTCTCTGATATTTCCCACTCAGTTTCTCTCTTTTCCCCTATAATCCCTTTCACTATTTTTGATATTCCCCAAATCAATGGGACCATATAATGTTTGTCCTTCTCTGATTGACTTACTTCACTCAGCATAATACCCTCCAGTTCCATCCACGTTGAAGCAAATGGTGGGTATTTGTCCTTTCTGATGGCTGAATAATATTCCATTGTATACATAAACCACATCTTTATCCATTCATCTGTCGAAGGACACTGAGGCTCCTTCCACAGTTTGGCTATTGTGGACATTGCTGCTATAACCATTGGGGTGCAGGTGTCTTGGTCTTTCACTGTATCTGTATCTTTGGGGTAAATCCCCAGCAGTGAAAGTACTGGGTCATAGGGTAGCTCTATTTTTAACTCTTTGAGAAACCTCCACACAGTTTTCCAGAGTGGCTGTACCAGGTCACATTCACACCAACAGTGCAAGAGGATTCCTCTTTCTCCACATCTTCTCCAACAGTTATTATTTCCTGTCATGTTAATTTTCCCCATTCTCACTGGTGTGAGGTGGTATCTCATTGTGTTTTTTTTTTTTTTTTTTTTCTCATTGTGGTTTTGATTTGTATTTCCCTGATGGCAAGTGATGTGGACCATTTTCTCATGTGGTTAATGGCCATGTCTGTCTTCCTTTGTGAAATTTCTGTTCATGTCTTTTGCCCATTTCATGATCGGATTGTTTGTTTCTTTGGTGTTGAGTTTAATAAGTTCTTTATAGATCTTGGATACTAGCCCTTTATCTGATACGTCATTTGCAAATATCTTCTCCCATTCTGTAGGTTGTCTTTCAGTTTTGTTGACTGTTTCTTTTGCTGTGCAGAAGCTTTTTGTCTTGATTAAGTCCCAATAGTTCATTTTTGCTTTTGTTTCCCTTGCCTTCATGGATGTATCTTGTAAGAAGTTGCTGTGGCCAAGTTCAAAAAGGGTGTTGCCTGTGTTCTCCTCTAGGATTTTGATGGATTCTTATCTCACATTTAGATCTTTCATCTATTTTGAGTTTATCTTTGTGTATGGTGCAAGAGAATGGTCTACTTTCATTCTTCTGCACGTGGCTGTCCAATGTTCCCAGCACCATTTATTGAAGAGACTGTCCTTTTTCCAGTGGATCGTCTTTCCTGCTTTGTCGAATATTAGTGGACCATAGAATTGAGGGTCCATTTCTGGGTTCTCTATTCTGTCCCATTGATCCGTTTGTCTGTTTTTGTGCCAGTACCACACTGTTTTGATGATCACAGCTTTGTAGTACAACTTGAAATCCGGCATTGTGATGCCCCCAGCTATGGTTTTCTTTTTCAATATTCCCCTGGCTATTCAGGGTCTTTTCTGATTCCACTCAAATCTTAAGATGATTTGTTCCAACTCTCTGAAGAAAGCCCATGGTATTTTGATAGGGATTGCACTGAATGTGTAGATTGCCCTGGGTGCATAGACATTTTCACAATATTAATTTTTCTAATCCATGAGCATGGAGTATTTTTCCATCTCTTTTGTGTCTTCCTCAATTTCAGAAGCATTCTATAATTTTTAGGGTATAGAACCTTTACCTCTTTGGTTAGGTTTATTCCTAGGTATCTTATGCTTTTGGGTGCAATTGTAAATGGGATTTATTCCTTAATTTCTCTTTCTTCAGTCTCATTGTTAGTGTATAGAAATGCCACTGATTTCTGGGCATTGATTTTGTATCCTGCCACACTGCCGAATTGCTGTATGAGTTCTAGCAATCTTGGGATGGAGTCTTTTGGGTTTTCTAAGTACAGTATCATGCCATGTGAGAAGAGGGAGAGTTTGACTTCTTCTTTGCTAATTTGAATTTCTTTATTTCTTTTTGTGGTCTCATTGCTGAGGCTAGGACTTCTATTGTTCAATAGCAGTGGTGAGAGTGGACATTCCTGTCATGTTCCTGATCTTAGGGGAAAGGCTCTCAGTTTTTCCCCATTGAGAATTATATTTGCTGTGGGCTTTTTGTAGATGGCTTTTGAGATGCTGAGGAATGTTTCCTCTATCCCTACACTCTGAAGGGTTTTGATAAGGAATGGATGCTGTATTTTGTCAAATGCTTTTTCTGCATCCATTGAGAGGATCATATGATTCTTGTTTTTATTCTTGTTGATATGATCTATCATGTTGATTGTTTTATGAGTGTTGAACTAACCTTGCATTCCAGGGATAAATTCCACTTGGTCATGGTGAATAATCTTCTTAATGTACAGTTGGATCCTATTGGCTTGTATCTTGTTGAGACTTTTTTGCATCTGTGTTCATCAGGGATATTGGTCTCTAATTCTCCTTTGTTTTTAAATTAATTTATTTATTTATGATAGTTACACAGAGAGAGAGAGAGAGGCAGAGACACAGGCAGAGGGAGAAGCAGGCTCCATGCACCGGGAGCCCGACGTGGGACTTGATCCCGGGTCTCCAAGATCGCGCCCTGGGCCAAAGGCAGGCGCCAAACCGCTGCGCCACCCAGGGATCCCTCTAATTCTCCTTTTTGATGGGATCTTTGGTTTTGGAATTCAGGTGATGCTGGCCCCATAGAACGAGTTTGGAAGCATTCTGTCCCTTTCTATTCTTCGGAACAGCTTTAGTAGAATAGGTATTGTTTCTTCTTTTTTTTAAAAAAAGATTTTATTTATTTATTCATGAGACACACACACACACACACAGAGAGAGAGAGAGAGAAAGGCAGAGACCTAGGCAGAGGGAGAAGCAGGCTCCATGCAGGAAGCCTGATGTGGGACTCATTCCCAGGACTCCAGGATCACTCCTTGGGCTGAAGGCAGGTGCTAAACCTCTGAGCCACCCAGGGATCCCGTTTATTCCTTAAACATTTGATAGAATTCTCCCTGGGAAGTTATCTGGCGCTGGACTTTTGTGTCTTGGGAGGTTTTTTGATGACTGCTTCAATTTCCTCCCTGGTTATTGGCCTGTTCCGGTTTTCTATTTGTTCCAGTTTTGGTAATTTGTGGTTTTCCAGCAGTGCATCCATTTCTTCTAGATCACCTAAGTTATTGGCGTATAGCTGCTCATAATACGTTTTTACAATCATTTGCATTTCCTCGGTATTGGTTGTGATCTCTCCTTTTTCATTCATGATTTTATTAATTTGAGTCTTCTCTCTCTTCTTTTTAATAAGGCTGGCTAATGGTTTATCTATCTTATTAATTCTTTCAAAGAACCAGCTCCTTGTTTTGTTGATCTGTTCCACAGTTCTTCTGGTCTCTATTTCATTGAGTTCTGCTCGAATCTTTATTAACTCTCTTCTGCTTGGTGTAGGTTTTATTTGCTGTTCTTTCTACAGGTCCTTTAGGTGCAAGGTTAGCTTGTGTACTTGTTTTTTCCAATTTTTTGAGGGAGGCTTGTATTGTGATGTATTTCCCTCTTAGGACTGCTTTTGCTGTATCCCAAAGATTTTAAGCAATTGTATCTCCATTTTCATTAGTTTCCATGAATCTTTTTAATTCTTCTCTAATTTCCTGGTTGACCATTCATCTTTTAGTAGGATGCTCTTTAACCTCCACATGTTTGAGTTTCTTCTAGATTTCTTCTTGTGATTGAGTTCTAGGCATAAATATTCATGATTGTTAGGTCTTCTTGTTGGATAGACCCTTTAAGTATGATATAGTGTCCATCTTCATCTCTTACTAGAGTCTTTGGGGTAAATTTTAATTTATCTGATAGGAGGATTGCTACCCCAGCTTTCTTTTGAGGACCATTTGGATGGTAAATGGTTCTGCAACCTTTCATTTTGAGGTTGATGTGTCCTTAAGTCTAAAATGAGTCTCTTAGGGTGACAGAACATGACAGACACCTAACTCTGGGAAACGAACAAGGGGTAGTGAGTGGAAAGGGAGGTGGGCAGTGGGTTAGGGTGACTGGTTGATGGGCACTGAGGGGGGTACCCTCTAGTTCTATATACTGTAAATCCCTCGACTTCCCTGGAGCTTTCCAGTTCTGCTGGGTCAAGAACTTGCTCTTCCGCTATCCTTCCAGCTGATCTGGGGGTTGGGGGGGCTGCTGTGCTGACTCTTAGGTGTGTGCACCTGGGGGAGCTGCCCCCCACCTGCTGGTGCCGGGCTCAGTGGGAGCTGTTTATCCTGTGAGGCTCCTATTCCCTGGGGCCCCCACTCTGTCCCAGACACATGGTGACACCAGAAGGAACGACCCTGTTGGTGGCGGCCAGGTCCCCAGCCCTGGCATCAGCTCCTGCAGTAACCGCCGCAGTCTCCCAGTCCGCAGGGGCCAGGATACCCCGTTGGGGGTGGGGGGTGCAGAGATGCACAGCCGGGGGGCGCCCGGGGCAGGAGCGTCCTCGCTGTCCTGGGCCCTCCCCGCCCCCGCCTGTCCCGGGGGAGCGCAGGAGCCGGGCTGTGTCCCCCGCGCCCTGGGCTCCCGGCCTGCGCCCCCCGAGCTCCTCCCAGAGCCCCGCAGCCCCCTCCGCGCGGAGCCGCCGCCTGAGCTGCTCCCGGGGCCCCGCCGGCCTCGCGCTCCAGCCCTTGACCGAGCTCGGCCCGCGGTGTGGGGCGCTCTCCCCCGGGCGCACCTCCCCGTCAGTGCCCCCGGGAACCTGGAGCCCCGCCGGCCCTCCCGGGATCCCGCCCGGTTCCCTGCGAGCGCCTCCCCTCCAGGAAGGATCCGGTGCGGATATTTAAAGTTCCCGCTTCTCGGGGCAGGGCCTTCCCGCTCCGAGTCTCCCCCGCCTTAGCCCGGCTCCTGGGGCCCCTCCCCCACTGGATTCTTTTGTATTTTATTTTTTCCCTTTTCCTACCTTGCTAGAAGCGAAAACCCTTCTCTCTGTAGCATTCGGCTGTTCTCTCTTGAAATCTCAGGTTGAATTCGTAGGTGCTCAGGCTGGTTTGAAAGTCATGGGGGGGGTGCGGGGGGCGGGAGGTGCGGCCTCTGCTCCTCCGCCGTCTTGCCCCGCCTCCCTATTTTGCTCCTTTAAAGCATAGAGCAGCACGCTTTTTTTTTTTTCTTTTAAGATTTTATTTACTTATTCATGAGAGACAGAGAGAGAGAGAGAGGCAGAGGGAGAAGCAGGCTCCATGCAGGGAGCCCGACGAGGTGAGACTCGATCCCTGGTCTCCAGGATCAGGCCTGGGCTGAAGGCGGTGCTAAACCGCGGGACCACGCGGGCTGCCCTCAGCATTCTTTTCTGTACCTGTAACTCTACTTCATACCTTTTGATGACAGTATACTATTTTATTTCATGGGTACAACTTTATATTAAATGATTTCATTACTTATTACTATTACATTTTTTCCAGTAAGCAGTCTTGTCCACAATCTTTCTACCTAATACTAGGATATCAATGAGAAATAGCCACCTGAGTGGAACTTTGGAAACAAAGATACACAAATTTTATGTTAAACAAAAGAGTATCCCATTTTCTTTGCAGAAGATCACTTTTATGTTCCCACCAGTTGTGCCTATAATACCATCTACTTGATATCAGCCTTTGTTTGGCTTATCTGTATTGAGTTCCACTGAGAAACTCTTTCCTCCATCTAGTGTTAGGTTCCTCTATATGTGTTATTTAAAATATGTACAATTTAATGCTATAGAGTGATAGGAATATGGCCTTATATTATTTTTTTCCCATTGAGCTAGATAGTTCTTTAAAAAGCTTATTGAATGGTGGTTAATTTTTCCACTAGCATGAAATACTACCATTCTTACAGCTAAAGAGCCTTGTAATTTTAAGCTATATCATAAATGTGCCTAGTTTTCTAGGATCAAACTCCTGTATATGGTAAAATTTCATTTAATATATTTTAATAACAGGTAGGGCTATAATATCCTTTCCATTTTCACATTCATAATCAGATTTTTGCATTTTAAATACTTATAAAATAAACCCATAGCTTTGTTTTCTAAAAAAATGCTTATTTATAACGTATTATAAATGTGTCATAAAATATGCCTCAGAATAAACTGAACAAAAATTTCAAGACCTATTTTAGAAAAAAAAATAAAACTCTACTGTATTACATTAAAGACAATGTAAGGAAATGGAAAGGCATGTTTTTCTTAGCAAAAAAAGTAGTATTGTGTCACTTATCTATAAAGCAATCAATAAATTCATTTCCACCTCCAATCAGTGAGCTAATAAGTATTTTTTGCCTTGATAAAATGATTATAAAATAGTTCCAGAATAATAATGCATAAACACACACCACTAACCACAAAGGATAAGATGGAATAGTTAGATTACGTTAAAACAAACTCATGCAGTAATATCCTCCAGATGGCAGAATGGAGGCTTTCTCACTGGTACCTGCCCCCTCCCCTCAGCAATACTAATTTGGCAGTATTCATGGACAGAAGTGTATCTGTGAGAGCTCTAGAATCCAGATTTTAGAGAAGGTAGGCCCATGCCAGGGTGGCAGGCCCACAGACTATGGTCCTGTTAAAGACCTAGAAACAGCACTGACTCCTGTGGATTCAGCTCCAGCCTGTTCGACTGGTCCTGCCACCAGCACCAGCACCATCTGCCAGGAAACCATTGAGGAGGAGGCCTGTGTCCCTGTGCCTCAGGTAACAGGCCCTCCAACCTCTGTCCTTGGTTTTAGGCCCTGAAGCATCCAGTGACCTGGCTCTAGCTCCTAAGAGTCATGGTCTAGAAGCAGTACTGTCTTCAGGGAGACAACACAGAAGATAATACACACCCACACTCCTGTGGCAGCTCCATCATATTTCGTCCGACTGCTTATCCTGAAACTGCTTTTAAATCATGCTCTAGCCCCTCTCCTCTGTAGTCTGGGGGTGGTCCTGATTGCACAGGACTCACGCGTACCCAGGGAGGCAGATCTGCTGACCTGTTAGCACATCCTGGAAAGGTCCTACCTATATGCAGCTCCAGTGTTCTCAGTCACGGTCTGGGAGCACCACTGTCCCATTGGGTACAAGGTGGGAAACACCTAAAGGCTGACACACCATGATGCGGCATGACTTTGGATCTTGAAGCAACCCTGACTCTAGCCCAGCCCAGCCATGGTCTGAGAACATTCCTGCCTATACAGGAACCTGGCAGAAGGCACTCTCATCCATTCCCTGGAGGCAGAACTACAGACCATAGTTCCAGCTGTGAACCCTGAAGCAGCCCTTGACTCTTTCCTAGCTGCTC
Source organism: Canis lupus dingo (assembly GCF_003254725.2). Taxonomy (NCBI): domain Eukaryota; kingdom Metazoa; phylum Chordata; class Mammalia; order Carnivora; family Canidae; genus Canis; species Canis lupus. The sequence goes on along the minus strand of NC_064256.1, from coordinate 15,047,866 downwards.
TCGGCAGAGGTCTGGGGTTAGTTTGCCTACCTGGGCCTACCTACGAACCTGGCAGGAGCCCTTTCTGGGGCCATGCAGAAGCCACACCCATCTGCACAGCTGATAACAGGTTCATGGTCTGTGGATCCAACTGTAGACAATGAAGCAGAAAGTTGTACCAGCACCAACTCTACTGGCCAAGGTCTCTATCCAGGGACCACACAGGATCCATGGCCACCTGAGGCCCTGGAATCAGGTCCACCAACCATGAACCCCACAATAGCAAAGAAGGTAACTATATAATGATATCATCAAGAGAATATAAAAGTTGTAAACATGTATACAACCACACTTAAGCACTTCAATGTATAAAGCAAATATTCACAACTGGAACTGCATTATGAAAATTATAAAAAATGAAAAATTAACCCTGAAAGTCTAAGTGAGAGTTTAGAGGTAACTAGAATACAATTATACTCGCCTTGTATAATTGCACATATATCACATGGAAGAAATTGTTCCACTATTTGCCATAGTTGTAGAAACTTTTTCCCATGGCCTTTCCGTAATTTCAAGCCCTACTTAATCTTTTCAGGGTTACTTTTTCAAAAAGGAAAGGTTGAAGGCAGGCCTTAAAAAGAGGCATCAAGAAAACTGCAATCAGTTCTGACATTAAGGAACTGAAAATGTTCAGGCTCACCAAAAGGATAGACCATGTATCAATTAATCATATATCCTTATTTAAAAATAACTTCTATGTCCATAAAAAGATTGGAGGCATGGTCATATACAGATGAAACTCTCAGAGTACATGCAATATTGGAAGTGCAATAATTTGGTAATCATTACTAGTATCATTCTTGGAATAACTCTTTACAGTAAAAAGGTAACATTATTAATACAAAAAGATGATGTTTTAGGACCACTAATATAAACTAAATTTTTCTTGAATTGTTTCTTTCTTAATGGTCAAATTTAAAGCCTCATCAATTTATTGAAAAGTTCAAAGGAGATTATTTGGAAGTGCTTTAAAATGCATTAAGAACAATGGGATTAATGAAATTCATTATCTAATGTATTTCGAACAGCCACACTATCATTTGCTCTCATTTATGTACATAGAAGACCAACAGTTCTGTGGACAGGGAGCCACTGGTATAGCAGTGATGACAAGCTCATTTACCGTGGCACCCAACACGGTTCAGATTTCACTCTCCAATGGGAAACTGACACAGCTGACTGTTAGCCTCAGCCCAGCTGAACCAGAAAGTAAGTCTAGTTTAGAAAATGCAGTGTTCTTCAAGTCAAATCTGTATGACATAGGATTATCCCTGTGTTCTGGACTATCTCTGCTATAACTGTCTTCCATTAGCAATGGGAAGGGAGTGGTCACTGAAATACAATCCTGTCCATAGACCTTATTTTCATGACAGTTTTTCAAGGGCCTTTGCGAAGTTATCTTTGGAAATTGGCAGGCATGTTATTTACGCTCAAATGTGAAGCTGTATTGAATAATTAAGTATCTATCCACTGCTGACAGAAACAGAGTTTGTAGGCACACAAATGAATAAGGAAATAGACAGTAATGGGAAGTAGCCAGCTGCAGCAGTTTACTAAATGTGTCCCTACACTTGTTCTAGTTTATTTTTATGGAGATGGAAATGATAGCCTATTGGGGATCACATCCCAATAGAAATGCTAACCTCTAATCACACATATTAAATGTATTGACTCTGTTATTCATTATTTCCTTTGAATCCTCTCAGATAGGATTATATAAATAGTTGACATTTCAAGATGTTGAAGTTAGTATCCTAAAAGTAATAGAAATCTGGTATTCATTGGAATGAATAAAATCAACCTGCAAAAATATTATCAGAATACTATAATATATCCTGGTTGGAAAGATTTTAGCTGAAGAGATGTCAACAGCAATAGAATCTTATGCAATTAAGTATAAAACTGCATGGAAATCTAATAATAAAAATTAATGTGTCAGCTCTGTAATATGATAAAAGACTGATCTTAACTTGCTATGGCTTCTCCTCAATTTATTTTGCAAGTTGAAGGAAAACGAACAGTTTGTGCTGGGGAATCCCTTCGTTACTACCCACTGTACCACTAGGTAGACGAGTAGCTATACCACACAAAACTCCTTGGAGTTATTTCATCACTTGTTCAGTGGCAGCCTGAAGAAGACTCACAACAGTGATGTTGTGAGATCCAATACCCTTCTCCAAGAGTTGGGAGCATACCAAGAAATATAGGTACAGAGTCCCATTTGGAAAAAGAAGAAAACTCATTCCACCCAAACAAAGATTTCTCAGATATTTGACCTTTGTGTTAGCAGAAAGGGAAAAAAAAATTAAACAGCATTTGTACTCTGTAATTGGCTCAACCTCAATGGGAGGCATTCACTAACAAAGCAGAACACCAAGCAGGATTTTGGCAAATGGTAGGTTATTTTATAAAGGCCTCTCTGCTCAAGGTAATTTACAAGAAGGGGAAGGCTTACTTAAAGCTACCATTTAGGATTGTATCAAATCAAATCAATTTCATAGCTCCTTTAAATTTTATTGATGTTTCTTCTGCTTTTGTATTTCATAGAGTTGAAATAACAAAAATATCTCTGAGATGTCTCAATTTTGACTCCATTTTAAACTCATTTTTTTTCTTCTTAATTTCTTTTCTAAAAGAGAAGGTCTGCTTCCATTTCAGGCACTCTGAATGTAGCAATAGCAACCATTGTACTAAAGAGTATTCTGACAATGTTTGGTATTTAACTCCAGTGTGGGCAGAAAGCCAAGGGACTTGTTATTCCTGTGTGAAGGTGAAGATGATGATGATATTTGGTGCTTGTGTTTAGGATGGTGAGGGAAGCACAAGGGAGGCCTCTACACATTGTCTTTGTAGCAGCTTTGTTTGGGAGAGTTTTAGCTAATTGTATGACAGGCTCTACATCAAACCTGCTCTGCTGTAGACCCTGGGACCAGGTTAGCTTTGCAGTCTGAAGTGTTCCTCTTATCTATTATCATTACACAATTGTTGCCCTGCAAATGATATTCCATTCATTTTTCTCCACTGACAGCTTCAGGATAATTTGGGGGTAATTATTACCATTTTTGTAGTTATAAAATAAGAACATTTTGCTTTATCGTAGCCTACCTCACTAGATAATAGCTGATAAGGGCTTTTACACCTTCATTCTTTTCCTGTATAATCAAAACTCAAAGAAGCAAAGCATCAGGGTCGGTTTCCAAAATGTGATTATCGCTGCTCAGTATGAGCAATATCACTAGGCCAGGGAACTAGTGGGAGATACTTCTCTCTGTACCTTAGGAGAGGCTGAAAGGGCCCTATAATTTATTTCAGTTCCTCGCAGCCAAAGTCCATGAGCAGTCCTGCTGGCCTACGGACCAGGTGGAAAACACTCATGTCTGCACCTCTGGAAATCCTGAAAGGGTTCTGTACTCAATTTCAGTCTACTGCATAATCTGTCAATAGGTTCACATTATTTAAAAGAAGAGCTAAAATATGGCCACAGTAGCATAAAATGTGGGGAATAGAGAAATAAAATTGTGGTTCTTATAAGCATCTGAAAACAAGCTGTTATCAGCTTCAAATAGACGGTGAGATCTGAAGATGTTTCAAGGAAACCTCATGTTAACTACAAAGAAAAAATCTACAGTAATGAGACAAAAGATTGAGAGAAAGGAATTAAAGTAGATTCCACTAACAACAAAAAATAAAAAAGGAAAAAAGCAAGAGAGGAAGAAAGAAACAAAAGAACAAGAGTACCATCAGAAAATGTTAACAAAATGGCAATTTTAAGTCCTTATATATAAGTGATTAATGTAAATGCAAATGGCCTAAATTATCCAATCAAAAGACACGGAGTGGCTAAAGGTGTTAAAATTAAGATGCAAGGATACGCTGCCTACCAGAGATACATTTTAACTTTAAGGACACACATAGGCTGAAAGTGAGTGGATGGAGAAAGATAGTCCGGAGGTGCTAAAATGATAAATAAGAGACTGGTGGTGGCAATTATATTTATATCCAAATAAATTGACTTTCAGTCAAAATCTGTTACAAGAAACTAACTAGAACACTATATAGTGGAAAGGGTGTCTATTCATTAAGAGAATATAACAATTATAAATATATATGCTCCAACATTGGAGCAACTAAATATTTAAAGAAAATAGTAACAGAACTGAAGGGAAAACCAAACAGCAGTATGATAATAGTAGGTGACTTCAAAACTCCATTTCAATATTGGATGGGTTATCCAGAAAGAAAATTAATAAGGAAACAGCAACCCTGAATAATATTACAGACCAAATGGACCTAACAGACATATATAGAACATTCTATGCAATAGCAGAAGGATGCACATTCTTCTCAAGCACATATGTAACATTCTTCAGAGTAGATCAAATGGCCACAAAGTAAGCCTTAGGAAAAAAAAAGTGAAAGCTTTTACTCTAAAACCAGGAACATGATAAGGTGCCCATTCTCAGTACTATTCAACATAGTACTGAAGTTCTAGACAGAGCAATCAGGCAAGACAGATAAAATCCACCCAAAACAGAAATTACAGACAAAATTGTCTCTGCAGATGACATGGTCATTCATATAGAAAACACTACAGACTCCACCAAAACACTATTAGAATTAAGAAATTAATTCAGTGAAGTGGCAGGATACATAATAAAGATACAAAAATAAGCCACATTTCTATACAGTAACAAGAATTTGAATGAGAAACAAAGAAAACGATCTCTTTCATAACAGAACCAAAAACAATAAAATGCTTAGGAATAAATTTAACCAGGAAGTAAAAATATCTATACACTGAAAACTGCAAAATTAATGAAACAACTGAAGACACAAATAAATGAAAGGTATCTGCCCTCGTGGGTTGGGAGGATTATATTGTTAAAATGTCCATACCACTCAAAGCCATCTGCAAATTCAATGTGATCCCTATAAAACTTTTGGTGGCATTTTTCACAGAAATGCAAGCCGTCCTAAAATGTGTATAGAACCACTGGAGACCCTGAATATCCAAAATAAACTTGAGAAAGAAGAAAGCTGGAGACCTCACACTTACTAATTTCAAAGTAACCTACAAGGCACAAAGTTTAGAGTCATCAAAATAGTATGGTATTAGCCAAAACAAAACAAAACAAAACAAAAGACACATAGACCAGTTGAGTAAAGTAGAAAGCCCAGAATAAAGCCGGGCATACATACTCAATTGATATTTGACAAGGGAGCCAAAAATACTCACTGAAGATAAGATAGTTTTTTCAATAATTGGTGCTGGAAAAACTGGACAATCACAGGCAAAAGATTAAACACTTAACTGTAAAACATGCAAAAAGAAAAAAAAAAAAAACAAACAGAGAAAAAGCTCCTGACTTGAATCTTGGTATGGGTTTTGGACTATGACACCCATGTGACAACAAGAAAATAAAAAATAACCATGTGGGACTGTATCAAACTTAAAATCGTTTCCACAGCAAAAGTAACAAGCAGCCCAGTGAAGAGGCAACCCATGGAACGGGAAAAAATATTTGCAACTATGTATCAGATATGGAGTTAATATCAAGAGGTGGGGAAAGCCTCGAGGACATGATGTTTAAACTTAATCTGGAAGGTTAAGCAAGAGTCCGTGGAGGAAGAAAGAAGGTGCAGGAGGGAAGGTGGGCATCAGTCAGCCTGAGCCGAGGCTTATGGAACTGCAGAGACCCAAGGAGCAGTTGGGATTACTGCATTGTTAGGTAGAAAATAGAGGGATTTGAAAAATATAGCTGGAGAATTAGGCGATGTACTAATAATTCTTATGTAGGCCATGTTTAGAGGGTTGATTTTTTTCTCTAGATTCAGGGTAGCTATTAGAAGGTTATAAGCATGGGGTAGCCCTGGTGGCGCAGTGGTTTAGCGCCGCCTGCAGTCCGGGGTGTGATCCTGGAGACCTGGGATCGAGTCCCACATTGGGCTTCCAGCATGGAGCCTGCTTCTCCCTCTGCCTGTGTCTCTGCCTCTCTCGTTCTCTCTGAATGAATAAATAAATAAATCTTTAAAAAAATAAAAATAAAAGTTTATAAGCAGAAAAGAGTCACAATCAGATCTCCATTTTAAATAGATACCACAGAATTGAAAGGGAAGTTTGGGAGCCATGTGATAAAAATACAATATGGGGATACATTCTTTTTTTCTTAAGATTTCTTACAAGCTAATAACAAGAAGTCATAAGAGATCAAGAGATAAAAACAATATCTGGTTCTTGAATACCCCAAAAGATGGTTCTGCTTTAAGTGACTTTTTTTCTGACATTTGGCAGTAGTTGTGATGTTTGCACTAACTCATCCACATTTTGCCCAGTTTCCTGTCTGGCCAGTGACATGTATTTGCGAATAGTTTTAAACCATCAGCCCTGAATACATTAGGTGCTCAATAATTACAGTGTTGATTTGTTGTGGTTGCTACACAGGGTGGAGAATAAGGCGTGGAGCCGTGTAATAGTTGGGTTGGGTTTTTTTTTTCCCCCCTCTGTGTGAAGTTAATTGGACTATGTAGAAATTCAATTCTCAACTTGGCCTTAAAAAAATAAAAAACCTCTTTTTATCCTCTCAGTAGGAAACTCATTTTAGGCTTTTTAAGCATACTTTCATGATTTTGATGAGATTATCATTATCATAATCATTATTATTATCCCTCATTAAGTTCCTGGAATACAAGGCCATACTATCTCAAGACAGGAAGCTTTTTAAATAGCCTTCACTATTTTTTATTTTACCGCAATAATTACAGCAAGTTATGAATTCCAAGACTCTTTATATTGTCTAGGTTAAAATCCTTATGTCCTTTGGTTAATAGTTGTCTTCATTTTTATACAGATGTGTTGAGAGCCTTAATCAACCAAAGAAGACTTTGTAAACACACACACACACACACACACACACACACACCCCTAATAGCTGCTATAGAAATATGTATAATGTGTGATGCTTAACAGGTCTTAAGGAATAGATTTCCTTTAGCTTAAGATCGGTTTCCAGTCTAAGTAGCTACTATATTGTACAAAAACAAACAAACAAACAAACACAAAACCTTAGACCAATGTTATTCACATCATACAGGAAAAAAAAATTCTAATGTTCTTACTGAACTGTGCCAGGATCTCTGCTTTCTAATCCAGACTACATGTTGCCACCAATGAACATAATCCCTCTGAGGCACAATTCTGGACATGTACCCTCCCACAGCTGGAGGAATTACAAAAGATCCCCTTTATGCACCTGAAAAAGTCTGGCATTCTAAGCCTTTTATTGTCAGGTGGCCACACAGATACCATGAGCCAGGAACTATTCTAGGTGAAGTAGACATAGCAGTGAAGAGGCCTGACTTGAAAGAGGGTGTATATTGTGGTGGAAACAGATGGCAGAGATGAAGAAACATGAAATACTGTTCAGTTCCATCAAGACTACAAAATAACATAATGTTAAAAATGACATGGAAGGTGTTTTAGGTCAGCAGTCAAGGAAGAATCTCTGAGGAAAAGAAATCAGAGATGTGTCTGAATGTTGTGAAGGAAAAATACATAAAATCATATAGATAAATAATAGTCCAAATGGAAGTAGCACTGAAGACTTTGATACAGTCACTATAATTAAGGTATAAAGAGAAAAATGGTTTGGCCAAACCTACCCTTTCACAAATCAATTCTTCCTTCACCAAAAACGCAAACCCCAAACTGAAATATGTTTCACTTTTCTCCAAATGGTGATAAAAGGGGTGGGGGGAAGTGGAGTCATGGAGAAATAACAGAGAAATGGACTCTTCCAGATTCTTCCAAGGCTACCAGTGTACTCAGTCTGCTAGAGGGAGCTTAGCAAGCAGATCACATGGAAGAGGAAGAAATAAGCAAGTATTCAGAAGCAGAGGATTCAGCAGAGTTTACCATGCGGCCTGCCAGAAGGAAAAAAAAATCCTCTCTGCCATGAATTTCAAAAGACTATGAATGATGAGGATTGCATTTAAGAGAATGTGATGTGTCAAGAATCTTCATATTTATATTCTGCTCAAGATGTGATGCTTCTTGTGCATTCCAGTACATATATCTTATCTGCATAGCTTTACCTTGGAAATGTATAAGATAAGGGAATGTTGGGTTGTGATCTCTCCCAGATGTGTTTGAAGGATATTAATTGAAGAGGGTTCACCCAAAGTGTCTTCTATGGTTCCATGGTTAAGGGAAATCAAAGATCATAAGAAATGGAATTATTTTTCTCTCAAGACATTTCACATACCATTTTCTAATATCATGATTCATTTATCTGCTTATTTATTTATTAACTTAATAAACATTGAGGGCGCACTGTGTGCCAAAATCTGTACTATTGTCTGGAGATATATATGATGGTGAGCAAAAGAAATGGTGGCCTGCAGTCTTCTTGTAAAAGGCCTGAACTTTAAGAATCCAATTTCATTCCTCATTATAAACTGTTCACACATTCATTTGGCAAGAACCTAATAAATACTTGGAGACTACCTGAATTAAAAAAAAAAAAAAAAAAAAAAAAAGGAAGAACCGGAATGAATGCGTACCTGGCCTCAAATGCTACATAGAAATTCTCAGGAAAGCTGTAGAATTAGAATCCGCTATGGAGAAGCCTGGGCTATTGTTTAACAAATGCAACAGGACTTGAGAGGCTGGACAAGGACAACTCACTCTTCTAAATTTATTGCTCAGGAAATCCACAGCAGAAGAAAAAACAAAACTCACTTCAAAGCCAAGATTCTTAGATGTTTTACTGATACTCTTGCTGAGAGGACTTTTTGACTCTTAGAATTTTCTTAGGAAGAATGCTTTCATAATCAAAGAAAGAGGCATGTGTGCCATTTGGTTTAATTTGTGGAAAGATGCCTTTCAACAAAGTTATGAAGGCTTGTGCTTACTTTCAGTTTCCAGTCCTGGGGAATTAATATAGTTCCACTGTCATTTTAAGTAGAACCATGCCCCCTCCCACATTATACTACCCCTAAACTAAAAAGCTAAGACTCATTATGACTGAACAGTTTATGGTATTACCCATTGTCAACACTACTGAGCTATTGCACATGACATGTCTTAATTTTTTAAAATGTTATTTATTTGAGAGATGGAGAAAGAGCATAGGATGGAGAAGAGGCAGAGGGAGAGGGAGAAGCAGACTCCCTGCTGAGCAGGGAGCCCAGTATGGGGCTGGATCCCAGGACCCCAGGATCATAACCTGAGCGAACAGCAGATGCTTAGCCAACTGAATCACCCAAGCACCCTTTTAATACTATTTTTTACTAACTATACCAACTTGAAAATGCAAAGAATGCTTTGCTACAAAGAATATTGCCTGATCTGTAAGTATAGGCTTTTGTTCATGGGAAAAAAAAAAAATGTGCTACGGGCTGGGCTGACCACTGCAGTTGAAGGCAAGGGGTGGTGGGAAGTGGGAGAGCTATGTGAAGCTGTACTAGAACAGCAGCAGAGGCTACAGGCCTGATCCCAGAGGCAGGAGGGGATTCTCCTGGGCATCGGCAAGCCTGGGCCTGAGCAGGAGATCTATCTCTTAGATCCAGATCTGGACATGTCCTCTTCTCAGGGGTGCAGTGGCACTCATGATATTTTGGGGGTCTCCTGAATGTTCCCGAGGGGTATGATTCCTAGAGCTGCCCCTGCTGCAACTCGTTTCTCATTACATGTAAAGGCAAAATGTGAGCTTTTACTCTTTGGCCTCGAAAGACATGTCATCTCATAATAATTGTGGTTTTGTTGGCAGGATTTTTCACACAAATTGTTAGCATTACTAACTGAAATCAGAGAGTCTGGATTTGGCCTCACTTGCTGCCTCATTTGCTGCAAGCACCTCCTAAATCTGTACGTCAGTATGCACCCCAAGGCAAACTGGGACTGCCAGGAAGAGGGGTTGCATTTATTGCACAATTAACTACAGAATTATCCAATTCTTGCATAACTTATGCTTAGTTACCTACTTTGGTGATGGAAGATTCCAGGTGTCTTGCCACTGACAAACTTGTTATAGTTAAGAGGGTAAGAATATACTATATTCATAGTATTTTATGATTTACAAAGCATTTTTAATTGTATTATTTCAGATCATATACAGGACAACCCAGAAAAAGGAAGATGCTTTTTCCATTCTGCCAAAAAGAAGCTAGGGTCCAGGAATGTTAGATGTTCAAAGAAATACACTTAAAATTGAAAAGGATTCAAATCGAGGCTAACAGACCTGGAAGTCTCTCTTTTTATCTGTGCTATACTTTCTTTTAATTTAGGTAGAGACCCAGCAGGGCCCTAATCACAGTATAACAATCAGTAGTACACTTCTTCCTTTTAAGAGTAAAAGGGAGTCATCTAGGTTTCTACCCTTGACCACCCACGTGAGGGGTACATGAGCCCACTGGGGTTTTCTCTTTCCACTGGGGCCGGAGGCACAGAAACAGTGGGCATGGTATTAGGGAGTGGCCCCAGGTAAATACTGACACTGTGGATGAGCAATTCCCTATCAAATTGCCTCTGAGAAGCAGTCTGAATGCAGTTTGCGTAGGCTCTTTTAGTTCTTTTCTAAAAACCAAATACTGATGGATCACCTGCCATATCCCAGGACTTGTTAGGTGCTCTGAAGAAAAGGATGTGGTCTCTGCCCTGGAGGAACCTATAATTTAGGAAATAAGACCAGCATGTCAACTATGAAATTGCTAGAAGGACCCAGGAGACAGAAACAGAGAGACAGCAGGAGGGACAGAGTAAAGATTTCTCTGTTGGGCTTTGCAACTTTGAGTATTGCTGCTGTGGTGAGGTGCCCCATCCTGTCTGGGCACCCTTTCCTGAGGAGTGTTTTTTCATGTGAAGAAATAAAACTTGCAGAAGCCAATGTGACACAAACTTCAGACTCCCGAAAGACATGCTTTAACCCAGCTTTGATTTCAGAGCTGGGTTTTTATGATAAAATTAGACTACCTAGAAAACAAATTTGGCATCGACCGAGTACAAATGGGGAAAGTTCACAGCAACCTTCCGATTGATGTTCAAGAAATGCCAATGGTTCAAGAAGCAGAAATGAAATGGAAGATGGAAATGCAACATTAGGCCCTACAACCAGAGCCTGGTGAGACCAGCCATCTTTCATTTTAAGGGTAAGCACTGAAGAGTGATTCTCGAACTAGACTCTTCTTTCTGGCTGCCGGGCTTCATGGGGCAGAGACCAAGGGAACGGTAGCCTCCTGTGGTACACTGCCTCATCCCCCTCATCCCCAGCACACTTCTTGGCTTCATTCTGGGCTTTGGGCCATGCAGGAACTTCACAGCTGCACACAGAGCAGGGATGCATCCCTCTTGAATTGGAACAGTGCTTTTCTTTGGAGCTCAGGTAGCTGCCTGTGAGTATATTTCACACAGGGAATTTTCTTTAAAAGTCAGAATTGTTGACTTTTAGGGTTAGAGAGTTGCAGCAAATTGGCAGTCACTGAAATATCCAAGGAGGTCGGTGGAGACTACATATCAGAAGTGTCATGATTTTTATTCTGTTGCTCTTCAACTTCATAGTGTAGGATGAATGCGGTCATGGGTAAAGCAGTCCAGAGTATCCAGGCTATTTCCCTAGAGCATTGATGGGGACCTGTCACCGTTAGCTTTGGATTCATAAGATATGTTCTCTTATCTTAAAATTTTAGAGTAAAAACCAGTGTATACCTGTCTGCCTGCCCGCCTATTCACCTATCTTGGTATAAGGCATGCACTTATTACTGTTACTGTGAAGGAGGGCATAGCAGGAACTTCTAGCTAAATGTAACATCAGACCACCTTTGCCAAAAGAGTCTGACCTTTCTGTCTGAAGTTGTATGTGTGTTAAAAATGTATCGAATTAGGGATCCCTGGGTGGTGCAGTGGTTTGGTGCCTGCCTTTGGCCTAGGGCGCGATCCGGGAGACCCGGGATCGAATCCCACATCGGGCTCCCGGTGCATGGAGCCTGCTTCTTCCTCTGCCTGTGTCTCTGCCTCTCTCTCTCTCTCTCTCTCTGTGTGTGTGAATATCATAAATATATAAAAAAAAATAAAAAAAATGTATCGAATTAAACAGGAGAGCCTGACTAAGCAATACAGAGATCCAAGGCCAGAGAGGCCTTTGAGATTAAATTAAACATAAGGCAGTGAGAATCTGCACTTCTGCATAGTACTCTCTACCAGCTGAGTATGAGGACAGAGAAGGTTTGAAAAATAAAAAAATAAATCCAATTAAGTAATGGGTAGAGAACTTAGAGACATGCAAATGGCCACTAGACACTTGTAAAAAAAATGTTCAACATCACTAATCATTAGGGAAATGCAAGTCAGAATCAAAATGAGATATCACCCCCTACCAGTTAGAATAGCTAGATCAAGAAGACGGGAAATAACAAATGTTAGTGAGGATATGGAGAAAAGGGAAATATTGTTAGTAGGAATGTGAATTTATGCAATCACTGTGGAAAACAATATACAAGTCTCTCAAAAAATTAAAAATCGAAATACCATCCAATACATTAATTCCACTACTCGCTATTTACCCAAAGACAATGAAAACACTATTTCAATAAGATATGTGTACCCAATGTTCATTTCAGCATTATTTACAATAGGATATGGAAACAACCTAGTGTCCCTCAACAGATGAATGAATAAAGAGGAAATGACATGTATAACAATGAAATATTACTCATCTCAAAAAAAGGATAAGATCTTGCCATTTGTGACAACATGGATGGACATAGTATTATGCCAAGTGAAATAAATCCAAAGGAAAAAAAACAAATAACATATGATATTTTTTACATATGGGATTTTAGAAAAACAAATGAATAACAACAACAAAAACAAAAAAACAGAAACAGAACAAAAAATACAGAGAACAAACTGGTGGTAGCCAGAGAGGAAGGGAGGAGGAGGGATCGGTGAAATATCTGAAGAGGATTAAGAGGTACAAACTTCCAGTTTTAAATTAAGTAAGTCATAGGAATGAAAAATACAGCATAAGATATACAGTCAATAATATTGTAATAACTATGTGATGACAGATGGTAACTACACTTATTGTGGTGAGCACTGCATAATGCAGAGAATTGTTGAATCACTATGCGGTAAACCTGAAATTAACATTTTATGTCAATTATATTTCAACAAAAAAAGAAAAAAAGAAACTTTAATAGTTCATTAAAAATAAACTTCTATTAAATTTGCATCATTGCAATTTCTGGAGTCTAATTGTTATGACAGCTACCCCAGCATTCCTATATAGAGTGGCACTGAGTCAGCTCAATTTTTATTTATTTATTTTTTGAGTAATCTCAATTATAAGAAAACCTAGAGGTAAACATTTTATTCCTCCTCTTTTATCAATAAATGTCAGACCTAAACTTTTTTTTTTTTTAAGATTTTATTTATTTATTCATGATAGACATAGAGAGAGAGAGAGGCAGAGACACAGGTAGAGGGAGAAGCAGGCTCCATGCCGGGAGCCCGATGCGGGACTCAATCCTGGGTCTCCAGGATCACACCCTGGACCAAAGGCAGGCGGTAAACCGCTGAGCCACCCAGGGATCCCCCAGACCTAAACTTTTAAGTGATTATGCCATCACAGTTTCTTTTGGAAAAGGAGTTTCTAGACTTAAGTTTATTACATTGTAATAAGAACCATAGACTTTTGTGAGTGTGTCTATTTTAACACTTATTATATTTCCTTAAACAATTTGAGAAAATAATCTTATAAAAACATCCTCTAGACTAGACTCAGGGTTAATTAAAACATAGTATGTAACAAAAACTGGTAGTTATTATTCTTGCTAGTGTATCAGTCATGAAGAATGTGAACCTTTAATAATTGTAATAGCTAACATTTGCAGAGCATTTATTGTGTACTAGTTACTATTCAAAGAATTTTTACGTATACTGAACCATTAAATACTCATAATAACTATGAGACATTGCAAAGACTTTTGACATCGGCCACCTACAATTGTAAGGGACATCACAGATTCAGGGTACAGCCCTCCACAACACTGCTTTCACTTCAGACACCAGATGCAAGTTCTGGGTTCCCTAGGCCACTCTTACTTCTGACCTACTACAAATTGAGAGATTCTTACTACCCCCTCAAGTTCAACAATTTTCTAGAATATGAGGAATACAATTGCAAAAGACAAAATCCTAAAGCATATCTGATTCCTAGTCAGTCAATTAGACATTTGTTTGGGATATAAAGTATAGCTATGCAAGTCAACAATAACAACATTGAGGATAATGATTAAGGTATAATGCTCTCTGTAGCCTTTTGAAGAACAAGAGCTACAAACCATCACAAACATGCTCATCTCATGTAAATTTTCAAGTGTGTAATCTAACTATATAGTTACATAAAAATGTAGGAACTACAGCTAGAAGAATTTTTAAAAATATTCGAAAATTTTTTAAAAATTTAAAAAATATGACATCCCCAAATATCAACATAAGTCCTTTCCTGACTTTGCTCCCCATCGAAGAATTAATCATGGGTAACATAGCACTGAGAATCCTAGAACACAGAGGTGAGGCTGAAGCAAGCCCCCTGAACCACCAAGACCAAGACAAACTGCATCAGGAGGGTAAGAGGAGGAGTTACATGCTGATTCAACTGCCTCTTCCCCAGATAAGCAGAGGACCATGCAAGGGTCTCCTCTGAGCCTATGGTTCCTCCAGTGGAGAAAGAGAGCATAGGGTGGACATTCAGCTCCCCTCCTCTATGTTGTGGGTTGCTTCTTGGGAACCAAATTCTGGTCTCAGTCCATGGGGATTGCAGGAAAATCAGTGGGACTTGACTATAGGGAATCTGGTTGGAAAGGAGAAGTGGGGGAGAGACTTGCAACAACCAGTGCTCAGACTTTGGCAGACTGGTTCCTATCTGCAGTGCCCAAGTAGTATTCCCAACCAGCAGCTTCTCACCTGCAGAGCCAAGACAGTGGTGCAATCGGACCAGGAAACTTACTTAGGAGCTGACTCTGCCAGCCCTGGAGTCTTGTCAGCTGTCCCCCTCCCCAGGCAAGGTTCACCCCCTGCTGAGTGTAACTTCTGGCCCCTTTTGACCAGAAAGCCTGATGGGGAACACCTGGAAGCTGTATAGCCCAGCAGTGCTTGAGCAGAGGGTGTGGCAAGCAGAGCTGATCACCCACAGTGCAAATTCACTGGCATCATTTGGCCAGGGAACTTGGAGACTGGGTCATTTTGAGTTAAGATCACAATCAAAAAGCCTTGCTGGGCTTGTAAACTTTGTTGCCTCAACTTGTCTGGGGAGCTGAATGCTAGCCTGGCCTCTGACTGAGTAGCCCCCAGACCCTCCTGACCAGAAAGCCTGGTGGGAAACACATGGGAGGCTGCTCCAGGCTGGCCTTCAAGTCCTGGCCCCATCAAAAACCTGTCAGATCTAATCAACAAATTCAGTCAAGTTGCAGGATACAAAATTAGCATACAAAAATCAGCTGTGTTTCTATCCACCAACAACAAATTATCTGAAAAGGAAATTAAGAAGATGATCCCATTTCTACTAGCATTATTAATAATAAAATACTTAGAATTTAATACTTAGAATAAAAAAATACTTGGAATAAATTTAAGCAAGGAGGTGAAGACCTATGTACTAAAAACCATAGACATTGATGAAATAAATTGAAGAAAACAAATAAATGGAAAGGTGTTCATGGATTGGAATAATTAATATTGTTAAAATGTCCATACCACACAAGACTTCTATAGATTCAATTAAATTTTATTAAGATTTTAATGGTCTTTAATAACAGTAGAAAAAAATCCTACAATTTACATGAATCCACAAAAGCCCTTGAATAGGCAAAGCAAGCCTGAGAAAGAACAAAGCAGGAGGCATCACACTTACTGATTTCAAGCTATATTATATAGCTATAGTAGTCAAAATAGTACGGTAATGGCATAAAAACACACAAAGCCCAAAATTAAAAAAAAAAAAAAGAAGTTCAGAAATTAAATCATGCATGTATGGTCAGCTAATATTTGACAAGGGAGCCAAAAATACTCAATGGACAACAGATGTCTCTTCAATAGATGGTACTGGGAATATTGGATGTTCTTATGTAAAAAAATGAAACTATTCCCCTATCTTAAGCCATTCACAAAATGAACTCAAAATGAATTAAAAACGTCAATGTAAGATTGGAAAACCATAAAAACTCTTAAAAGGAAACAGGAAAAAATTCCTTGACATGAATTTTGGCAAAGATTTTTTGGATATGACTACTAAGCCACAAGGAAAAATTAAACAAACAAGTGGGACTAAGTGACACTAAAAAGCTTCCACACAGCATATGAAACTGTTGACAAAATAAAAAGAAAACCTATGGAATGGGGAAAAAAATTTGGAAGCCATGTATCTCATAAGAGATTAATACTGAAAATATAAATAGAACTCATACAACTCAATAGTGAAAAACAAATTAATCCAATGAAAAATATGCAAAGGACCCCATTTGACGTTGTTCCACAGAACATATACTGATGGCCAACAGGCACGTGAAAAGTTGTTCAACATCACTAGTCACCAAGGAAATGAAAATCAAAACCATAATGAGATACCAACTGGTATACATGGTATCTGGTATTATGGCCACCATCAAAAAGACCAGAGATATTGCTGGTATGCATGTGGAGAAAAGGAGACACATGCACTATTATTTAGATTGCAAATTGATACAGCCACTGTGGAAAACAGTAGGGAGGTTTCTCAAAAAGTTAAAAATAGAGCTGCCATATGATCTAGCAATTCCAATTTTGGAAATACATCCGAAAGAAATGAAAACACTATGTCAAAAAGCTTTCTTTTATTACCTGTTTACTAACATGTTTATTGCAGCATTATTTACAGAGTAGCCAAGACATGAAAATAACCTAAGTGCCATTGGTGAATGAATGAATGAAGAAAATGTGATATGTATATCACATTTATATACATATATATCAGATATATATATATATAATATAAGAATATTCAATCATGAAAGATGGAAATCTTGCCATTTTGTGACAACATGGATGGACTTTGAAGATATTATGCTAACTGTAATAATTTAGACAAAGAAAGACAAATACTGTATGATGCTACTTATATGGGAAATCTAGAAAAAAAGAAAGAAAGAAAGAAAGAAAGAAAGAAAGAAAGAAAGAAAGAAAGAAAGAAAGAAAGAAAGAAAGGAAAAGAAAAACCAAACTCATAAAAAAAAAGAGATCAAACTTGTGGTTCCCAGATGTCAGGGGTGGGAGGAGGGGGAATTAGATGAATATGGATAAAAGATACTGAATTTCAGTTACAAGATAAATAAATACTAAGGATATAAGGTATAGCAGGATGACTGCCGCTACCCCTGTTATACGATTACATGGATGTTAAGAGAGTAAGTCCTAAGAGTTCTCATCACAAGGAAAAAGACTTACTTTCTTTTTTTAAATTATATCTACATGAGATAATGAACTTTGACTAAACTTACTGTGGTAATCATTTCATAAAAGATATAAGTTAAATCATTATGCTTGCATACCTTAAACTTATATGCTACTGTAAGTCATTTATATCTCAATAAAACTGGAATAAACAAAAATAAAATAAAAATTAAAATTTATAAGGATAAACAACCCACCAACATCTTTTTACCTTAAGTTTCCATATCATTATGGCATAATAATAGTATAGATGGAATAATAATAGTAGCAGTAATCATCATAATAATTGGCAGAAGAAGGAAGAGTTGAATAAATTATAGCATGTTACTGTAAAAATTTTAATGTATTTTAGATCTTGATAAAACTCACTGGAATGCAATTAGGTAGTGTACAAAAAAAAAAAACCAGTAATATATGTGCTTTAATGCTTTAATCACCATTTCCAAGAACTGAACTTATATAGGTAATGATAAGAGAAATCCTACATTTGTGAAAATGTTCATGAAGCATCATTTATATTAGCAAAAAGCTGGGGGAGAGTCTAAATAAACAGTGAAATAAGGCATGGTTGTGTAAGTTAAGGTATATTCACTCCATGCAATTTTTTGTGCAATTTAAAATGCTGATTAAGAAACAACGTAGCTGGGATCCCTGGAGGCTCAGTGGTTTAGCGCCTGCCTTTGGCCTGAATGGAGCCTGCTCCTCCCTCTGTCTGTGTCTCCGCCTCTCTCTCTCATGAATAAATAAATAAAATCTTAAAAAAGAAACAACGTAGCATGAAAGAATTCTAATACTAGGTAAAGGAAAGTAGTACACAAAATCATAAGTTAACCATTATTCTAGAATTTGACAATCTTGGCATAGCCAAGTAACATTTTAGTCATTCTGTGGGTCTCGATGTGACAAATAGATTGTGACTATTATCTTTTAACCTGATGGTCAGCTATGGTTGCTATGCTCTTTCCTGCAATCTATCTGCACGTCTTGATCAAGGAAACATGAGTAACACTGGCAACTTTTGGATTATCTAACTCTATGAAAATATTTAAATGTCCTTCTCTCTAAAATCTTGATTAATGACAGGTCCCTCAAATTGGTGCCTGAGCTCATTGCCTCTTAATGAAAACTGTCTCTCCCACAGGATCCCACATCAAGACCCAAGCGATAAAGTAATCACGTGGTTCCAAACATTCAATCTTGGAGAATTTTTCTCCCTGTCACAGCAGGTTACTGAATTCTAATGCAAATACCACTCACACAACCTCAGCAGGCAGATTAAATCCCTGTTGGTCAGGGTTCAGGATGCATTTGCTTCTTTGAATTTGACACAAGGATTGTGAAAACTCAACTTTGACAGCATTGGCATGTGAGGAAAATTGATGAGGGCAGAATATCTAAGAAACAGAAGGAGAAGAGGCATGCCCTGGATGGGCAGTCTCATGCTTCAAGGACATGCCACACTCAGCCCAAGGCGCTGAAACATCTCTATCCGTGGTGACGGAGCCAACCCCACGCTGCCATCAACATGGGACAGCTTAATTTGAAACCAAGAAGCCAAGCCTGGTGCTGCAATTCAAAGTACGACCTTCCAAGGAGAAATACTGGGTATGGACCCAAAAGACACGTTTGCCTGTGTAACAATGATGCCAAAAAGTCTCATTTATCAGCTAGACTTTATTGATAATGAATTCCTTGGGGCACCTGGGTAGGTCAGTAGGTTAAGTGTCTGACTCTTGATTTCAGCTCAGGTCATGATCTCAGGGCTGTGAGATTGAGCTCCGCATTGGGCTCCGTGCTGGACATAGAGCCTGCTTGAGATTCTCTTTCTCTTCCTCTCCATCCAAGCCTCCCCTCCTACACTCTTTCTTTCTAAAAATAAATAAATAAATCTTTTTTTATAGAAAGCTTAATAAAGGGTTGCTGGCTATCGGGTATGTAAGAGAAGGACTGCACATCAAAGACATATGGAACAGTCATGCCTTAACAAATATAGCAACGAGTTAAACTGAATGGCAACAAAGCTGGAGCACCTATCCTCTTAATGAAATGAGATTTCTCTGGAGAGTTTGCCAAACGCTAGAAGTTTGCCTCATACAAAACTGCTTTTCTAAAACAGACATCTCAAAAGACAACTTCACTTTTCTTTCTCTGGAATCAGATTTTTTCCCCTCCTTCTGGACATGTATTAATTGTTGACAACAGCAGTAGGAATCTAACTATAACTATATATCTATATCAATTCGTCATCGGATGCTATTATTACATCTCCTATACACATCTATCACATTTTAAATTATTCAATAGCAACAAGTGTTACACACACTAAGTCACAAGCTCCAGTCTCCAAGTCAAGATACACTTAATATGAGTGACACTAGGTAAATTTTAAGATTCTCCGCAGCCCATTGAAATGTTTTTTTTTTTTTTCAACTCATCATCTTTCCTTGAAGGAACTAACCAAACAGACAATTATCTTTAATCAACCAAACAGAAATTTCTATCTTATACTGTTTCATGAAATAGACCAAATGTCGTTTTGGGAATAAAACAGAGATCTACATATAAATACAAGCTCTTCCATTACACACAGAGTGCCATTAACTTCTTTAGCACTGAATATTACTTATCCTAACACATAGTTTGCTTTTTGTTATTCTGTTTTCTTTCTCCTCCATTAAAATGTAAGCTCCGGAAGAGCAGAGCTTTTTGACTGTGTATCTACTACTATATCTGTGTCTTGAAGCTAGTGGCTACTTTATACATACTAGTTGAATGAGAAAACCACTCTCCAGAGAATTTCCACCTTGTCCTACCTCTTGTAGAGAGCAGTAAGAACATTACGTATGGGGAAGTAGATATATGCACCCAAATGATATTGGTAATACTGCTCCTGACAAGATCAAACATAATCCCTGAATTTAGAGATGTTATATGATAAGCACTTCTACAAATCAATGTAAAATCGGAAGAACGTTTTAACACTTTATGCATGTTTAAAAATTTTACATCTTTAAGGAAATACATCATGACCTATAGGTAATTTAAAAATTAAAAGAACAGCTAAACAATCTCTCAAGTTTGACAAATATTCTGTCAATCAGGGAGGTTTTTTTTTTTCACATTTACCCTTTAATTTAGTCTTTAATTTCCAAATTATGACCTATTTAATAAATTGCATCAAACTTTGCAGTGTTCAGTAAAATAACATTGTTTCAGATCAATCAAAAAGCTGAGAAGCTTCTTCAAGGTCTGCATTCATTATATTACTCAGCAATTATTCACTGAGTGCTAGTGTTCCCAGTATGAGTTTAAGAAATTTTAAAAACGTAAAAGTGCATAATAGAATAGCAAGGTGTTAATTGTAAAGAACAATTCAAAGTTAATAGTATGAAAAGTAGACAGATTTTTTGTTTGTTTTTTGTTTTGAGAGACAGACAGCATGCATGCACACATATGTGGTGGGGAGGCAGAGGGAGAGAGAGAGAGAATCCCAAGAAGGCCCCACGCCCAGCAATGAGTCCAACATGGGGCTTGATCCCATGATCCTGAGATCATGACCCAAGCCAAAATCAAGAGTCAAAGTTTGACTGAGCCACTCATGTACCCTGTAGAGTAGATATTCTTTTTAGATTTTGTGGATAAGAAAGGCCTCTCTGAGGAGGAGTTATTTTTTAGAACACCTGACTGAAAAAAGGGAAGGAGGTGTAGAGTAGCTAAGGAATGAACATTCTCGTTAGAGAAGACAGCAAATACAAAGGCTCTGCATAGGAAATGCTTGGTTTGTTTGAAAAATTGCAAGATCAGAGACAGAGGCAATGGGAGAAGATGAAGTTGTAGAGATTGTCAGAGGTCAGATGAAATTGGATCTTAAAGGCTGTGGTCAGAACATTGAATTTTATTCTAAAAATAATGTGAAACTCTTTAAGAGATTTTTATCTTTGGAATAGCACTCTCTCGCCCCTCTGTGGATTGAGCCCTAGGAACAGGATATCCAGGGAGACCAGGTAGCAGGCTGTTGCTATATTACAAGTGAGAGAAGATGGAGGGTACTGAGACTGTAGCAATGGACATAATGAGGTCAGTTTCGGGATATATCGTGTAGCTAAAACTGGCAGGATATGGTGATAGGGATGTGAGATGTGAGATGTGAGAGAGATCCAAGAGGATGCTGAAGAGTTTAACATGAGGTCTTGGGAGACTGATAGAGCTCTATTCTGAGATGTGGGGCATGGAAAGGAAAGGATTTGTGGAAGCAAACCAAGAGTTTCTTTTTGGACACTGAGTTCCTAATGACTAGTGAGCATTAGTGGAGGTTTTAAGTGAGTCATCAAATAAATGCAAAAATTAAGGAAAGGTCATACCTGAAGATACAGAGTTGAGAATTATCAGTATATAAAAGGTTCTTAGAGGCCTGGTACTAAATAAGATCACATAGTGCGTGTAATAGAGACAAGACAATGTCGAAGAACTAAGCCCTTGGCTTACTCCAACATTTAGAGTTGGGACCCTAAGGAAGCTCAGGGATACGAAGTTGCAAAGAAAAAAACAGACATAAGGAAAATCAAAGTGAATAGTATCCTACAGTCAAATGAAATTATTTCAAATAGAAAAAGTAATAAATACTGTCAAGAATAGATTGGCTATTACGGTATTTGAAAGGGACCTTTCCCAGGAATGTCCTGGCTGGTTAGATTATGATATATGCCTTTGTCTCATGTCCTAAATACAGGAAATGCAATGTATTCGAGCTCGTTTCTTGAAATTCATTTATGGCAAACTTTCTCATATCTGCATACATCAGCTATACAGCACACAGAGACTTCAATTCTGTCAACATTATTGGCTTTGGATTGGAATAATGGAAATCAGTAGGCTTAATGGAATTTTCACAATCCTAAAATTTATTTGTATACTTCTATCAAGACTATGATTAGGTCAAGTTATTTTTTTAAAAGATTTTATTTATTCATTTGAGAGAATGACTATGAACAGAGAGGAAGGGCAGAGGAAGAGGGAGAAGCACATTCTCTGTAGAGCAGGGAGCCCAACAGTGTGCTTGATCCTAGGACCTCAAATCATGACCTGAGTTGAAGACAGATGCTAAACCAGTTGAGCCACCCAAGCACCCAAATTAGGTTAAGTTAAAGGACTTTGAGCTTTGACTGGATGATATCAATTTATTGTCCTAAATTGAGAGTTGGTAGTCAATGCTAGTTGCATGAGAAAAGGATACAATAAGGATAAATGTCCAGGTGAAAAAATGGTCCAAAATGATTAGCTTCATCACCTTTGCCACTCATCATTTGGTTTTGACTTTGTCTTGGTTAATGTTGAACAATCCCCCTAACTACTTATGGAATGAGTAATTTAAAGAGAGAAAAATCATATCCCAGTTATTTTCTGATGAATTATTTCTACGATAAATTTTCTTTACTCTCTTGAAGCCTTAGAAATGTGGGATAAAACTATTTGCCTACAAACAATAAGGAACTAATGACAAAGGACAAGTGTTTATGAGAATGGCTTGCTAGTGAATGAAACAATCCATGATATCCTACTAAGATCCAGCAAATAAGGGCAAAGATTAAGAAAATAAAGTAAGAAGTAACAGTTAAGTCATATTCTCACCCTATTGGTCATGATTGATGAAAGAAAAGTCCTAGTAAGTTGAATCCTTCTGGAACAAGAGCTTATTGAGGTTATTCATTACAGTAATTTCAGAGTTTACATTAAAATTATTATAAATGTGAAAAATACCATCATGTCTATCTTATCAGTTAGAGAATACATTTCAGAAACTCTGTTAGAGCATTACAAAGTATTGCTTAAGTTTTTGAAGCTACAGGAAACAGAAGGACTTGACATAGTATTTGTATAGTAGATTTTGAAAAAGAATACATCTATAGAACTTTTAAAATCACATTTATTTTAAGTTTGAGGAAACAGCTTTAGTTTGTAACACTAAAATTTTAAGAAATAGTCTAAGAAATCCCAGCTTTTAAATATATAATATAAATATATACAATAATAAATAAAACGTTAACTGCATTTTAAATTCAGTAGTGTAAAATACAGAATATTTCCATACCATTTTGCTTTTGCTTTTATATTTTGGTACGTTTTTGTTAGAAATGCATGACTAATACTCTTATACCATTAAGCATTTTATTGAAAAAAATATTATTGCATTGAACTACAGTCCAAGTAATTTATTGAATAACCTTAAAAAGCTGCTTTGCATGTACATTAGTGCAATTTACTTAACCACACCATGATAAAAAAAAAAACATTTTGTACATAAAAAACAAAATAAAATCATTGGATTATGTTTCATATTGCCAGACTATCATCCAATTTAATTACAAAGTAAATACTTTAAATAGGATCGAGTAAGGTAGGAATTTGTCTTAAACAGCTACATAACCAATTTACATTATCAACCAATTTATAATCTCCCACAAATAGAAGGAAGTGACAATTTTTAGCATGATGGAAGATAAATCTTTCTTGAAGTTGATTATTTCAATAAGTGAATATGTCTTGAAAAACACTATTTTGAATATCTTTTGAACAAAGATAAAGGTCTACAACTGAAGACTAGAATATATTCATTAGGAACACACAGTGGCATACACACTCACATGTACACACACATATATTTTGTTATATTTCCAATTTGCCTGCTTTGCATTTCTGCCAAGATGATCTCGCAATTTAAGAAAGGTGATGAGGTGCAAAAGGAAGCAGTGACTTTGGGAAGGGAATTAAGAAGGAGGATTGGGAGGTTGCCCTCCAACACAAAGCTGCATAAAATGAAAAAAAAAAAAAAGACCCTTTGGCTTATCTTTCTCATATTGGTTTATTCTAAACCCTACCGATTCAGCCACTGCTTCCATTTTAATATAACTTAATCCAAAGCAATACAACAATCACTTTCAAATGTCTACCTAATAGAAGCAGTGGATAATATTTTTGCTGCAATGAAATGATAACCTTTTAAAATCCTCTGGACCCAGGTTTATTGGCTGAGAAACTCATATTTTAGTAGGAAACTCCTATCTTACTGAAGTAGTTTCAGTCTGAGACACAAAGGAAGTAAACTTTTTTCTCGACTACTCTATGGAAGTGGTCACTCACTTGCTTTTTTAATAATTTTTCTATTTTCCAAGGAGAGTACATTTCTCTTTAGGAGTTCACTCACTTAAAAATTCAAAAGTAAATCTCTTCATGAGTCCTGCTAAGCCAGAGATAAGCACTAGGCCAATTTTGCCCCTAAGTACATTAGCTACATACACTGATTTGTGAGATTTGGGTGCTTTCTATTGTGCTTCTAGAAAATTGGATTTGACATTTACATATTTTTCTTTGGAATGTTTAACCATCTTTCTGAACTCTTGTGGTGAAATTTTCAGGGAAGATTGAAAAATGTGCTACCAGTTTGAAATGACCAGCAATGTTATTTCACTAATGAGGAGGCAGTTAACTCCCCACACAGCCTGGGGAGGGCATCGGGATGTTTCACTCATATATATCTAAAACACTAGGCTATCAAGCAGTCCCCTTGATAAAGACTAAAGCATCTTCATATCTCCCATTAGTGTTCTGAATGCTTGAAAAGCATGAAGCTTTTGAATCGTTTCCAAGTATTATGGTAAGGTTGAGAAGCTGTGTTGCTGCCATCATTGGGAACTGTGGAAGTAAGCAACAAGTTCACACCCTAAGGGTACAGCCCAATCCGGGAATATGATACTGAGTACCTCTACTGATTAAATATTCCATTCAATGGGAAAGCTTTATGGGCTTTATGAAAGTTTACATTTCTTTGTATATGTTTCTATTCAGAGATAACAAAGAGATTCTGTTGAATCCTGGCAGAAACTGAAGGGGAAAAAAAAAACACTGTCAAAT
Source organism: Canis lupus dingo (assembly GCF_003254725.2). Lineage (NCBI taxonomy): Eukaryota > Metazoa > Chordata > Mammalia > Carnivora > Canidae > Canis > Canis lupus. The sequence continues at coordinate 15,022,437 of NC_064256.1, read as the reverse complement.
CCATGTTCTGTAAATGAAATTAAAAGTATAGGGGATCTTTCTGTGAAATGTCTGCCTAAGAAAAAGAACCCCTGGGAATTGGGGCCTTTCCAAATTACATTCTATATATATAGAAGGTGAACTCACAGAGAATATTGAAATGCAGTTTTCAAATGCCACTGTATTTTTTCTTGCTGAATTTGTCAGGAAATTAAGAACATGAACTTTCCCAAATGTCCCATTATTTGTACAGAGAATTATTTTGTTAAAACAAACCCTGAATTCAGGAAGGCTATCTATTGGTGGACTGGTTCTTTGTGTCAAAGAAAAATATATAGCGTGCATGTGCATATGTGTTTGTACATGTGTAGGTAAAGATCTTACAGACTTTCTGAAAATATTTTCAGTCTTTAATTAAGCATTTATAATTTAAGACAGATACAAAAAAGTATTTTCGATGTGCCAAATGTGAAAGAATAATCCCATAAAGAGAACCGCTCCATAAATATCAGACAATGGCCATAATAGACATTGAATGCTGAAAATCAACTGTCAAATAATTGTGTAAATGAAAGGGAACAATCCTGAAAATATCATCCATCACAGTGACATTTTTTAAAAGAAGGATCCACTTTAGAATTTAATATGTATTTAGAATTCTATTTCATTTTCTTCCAGAGTATGTTTCACTTAAGTACAAAATAAATTGTTCAAGCCCACACTCACTAACTGTGAGAAAGTAAGAGGATGGCTCAGAATATTCTCCCTAGCAGAAAAGGCATTTTGGGTATTATCAGAAGAAAAACATTAGTCCCAAACTAAGCACTATAAATCAGCCATCTGAAATTTCAAAATTATCCTAGAGGATAACTGAAAAGGTCATTGGTCACAAGCAAAATTCTCATAAATCTTTTCTGAAAATCCTTAAGCATTTTACTCAACCAAATGTGCAAAAGTTCTTAAATATTTCGGTGATGGGGATTTTACAACTTTATATAAATCACTCAATTTATCAAGGTTTTCTTCATGTTGAGTCAAAGCCTCTCTATTTGTAGCGTCTATCCTCTCGGCTCTAAAGAGAATAGAGATGATCTTCCACAAACACAGCTCCATGCTGCTGGTTGGAAATCTAAAGCTGGAAAGCTTAATTCTCTCATATTATTCTTTCCTCACCAAGCATTCTTTTGTTTGGAATATGCATATTAGTCTTTATTTTTCACATGCCATCTACCAGGCCCTTTTCTATAGAACATTAGTTCCATGAGATGGTCCACAGGAAAAAAAATGAAACGTTTCTGACATTATTACTTTCAGAAATTCAGTATAGTCTATCCCCCCTCCTGGAAATGTCTGGTAAAAATATTTGCCTGTCATATGGTCTGAGATATGTGGAAGTCTTGAAATGGGCCATGTAAGTCAACATTCCCCTCAAGTATGTGAAAATGGATTTTTGTCAGTTAATTTTTGTTAATTCAAAAAACTCAGGTTACTAATGAGTATAAAAACATAAGATTGATATGGTCTCTTAATTAGTCAAACCTGCCATTTATGGACATACTTCAGTTTGCTAAGAACTCTTTTAAATCCTGTCTAAGAACAACATTTAATTTTCTACCAGTGGTGTATTTTTTCCAAGTTCTAAAAGAAATCCCCTTTCCCAATTCTGTGTAATTCCTTTAGTACAACCTAATACTTCAAAACTTTATGGAGTTTATAATCTAGTAAGCCTTTCATTCTTTTGATGAATTATAATTAGGCTCTATGAAAATAAGATTTTTAAAATTAATGTAGGATCTGACATCTGTTCATGCTAAATTTAACCTTTCAAATTTTGCCCTATTGCATGTTTTCAAAATTTTTTCACATCGTATCTTGCCATTCACTACATTTGCTAGTCCTCTTGGGTTTGTGTGTTTCTCCTCTTTGGTACATATTGTTCCATGATTTTGTCCATGTTTTATGAAAGTTTACATGATAGAGTACAGTACAAAGCCTCATAACCAATCACTACAACCCTTTCTCCAGTTTGGAATTCATCTAAGTTTTACCACTCTCCAGGTATAGTTGTTTAGCTATAAAAACACATTTATAACACAGTGCTATTATCCATACGGATATTTATAAGAATCATAAAATGTATCTATGTAAAATTCCTCATGTATTTTACTATTTTCTTTGCCTCAACCACTCCACCACAATGTCTCTAGTTAAGGCAACAGGTGAGCACTACATAACTGAAGAGACACTTAATTTTCTATCCTCTTCTTGACTCAGCAACATGTGACAAAATTGATCATCTCTGCCTCCCTGAATCACTTTCTCAATTTGCCTTATGCAGTCCTGGACTTTTCCTATGTAACTTGGAATTTCATCATGGTCTCATTGTCCTGATTTTCTCCTACTTAACTTGAAACTTCCTCATGGCCTCATTTCTTAATTCCTTCTGTTACATCCACTCTTAGAGTGACCTGGCACTGAGTCCCCAAAACTTTTATATACCTTACCTACCCCTGATGATAGTATCCAAGCTAATGGCTTCTGTATACTTACTATACACTGATGATTCCCGAAAGTGTATGTCCTTTTCACAAATTTATTCAAACTTCAGACCCATATTTCCAACTACCAACTCATTACCTCCATTTCTATAACTTTAGGCATCTCAAATAAGAGTGTTTAAACAGACCCTCTCCTATCCTGCTCTCCCACAGTGTTCCCCATTTCAGGTGACAGTAAATCCACCCATGTGCGAAAACTATTATGCCATTTCTAGTTCCTGTCTTACACCTTACACTCAATGTGAAGTACATTTTCCCAGCCCTACTTTCAAAACAAATCTAGAGTCTCAGCACTTCTCAACATTCCCACCAGACTATGGCTGAGGATGTCATTGCATTCTCTTGTCAGCTTCCAATCTACTAATGAGACTTCTCACGACAACCTTTACTCCCCTGGAGGTTATTCACTATGCAATAGCTGAGTGATCCTGGTAAAATCTACAAGGAATTACATTTCTTCTCTGCCTAAATTATCCAACAGCTTCTCATCTCACAATAAAAGCCAAGCATTCCAATGGTGGACAAGATCCTATATGATTTTGCTCCACAATTATTTCTCTCACCTTTTCTCCTATAATACTCCCCCTGTAACCATTCCCAGCTAGTGTTTTCCTGCCATTTCTTGAGCAGAGTAAGTACATCCAACAGGTTGTTGAAATTTGATCTTGTTCTAGTCTGGAAAGCTTCCTCTCTCACTTTCTTCAGGTTTTTGCTGAAAAAACACTTTCACAGTGAAGCTTCCCCTGACTTTTTTTTTTTTTTTTAAATAGTGCTTTACACTCACCACCTCATCTGAGTCCCTTTATCTGCCTTTTTAAACTTATTTTCCTCAATGGCATTTTTCATCATCAGGCATAGTACATATTTCACTTGTCTAGTCTGGTTTTTGTTTGCATGACTCAACTTAAATTAAACTATGTGGCATTATTTTTGTTGGTCCAGCAGCTAGATTATTGCCTAGCATATGACTCCAATATATCATTGTTGAATGAGAATGAGAATAGAGTAGACAAATGAGAAATAAAATATTTTAACTTTTGTACAATTTGTTCTTAATAGTTACCAGTGATTGTCTCTTTCTTTTCATTAAATATTCTGCTTAACATTTCATTTATAAATATGCTAGCTTTTAAATCAGTAATATCTGTATTCAACATTCCTCCCTTTATAAAAGTAAAGATATTTGATATTTGTTCCAGCTCCTCTTCAATTCTGCGTGTTTTCTCAAGGACAATTGATATCATGTTTCTCTTGTCAAGCAATTCTAATATACTATGGTAAAATTCTTTCAAATATAAAGATTCAAAATCATTTGTAGCAGCTGGGAAATAATTTTTTCAAATTCTTTATCCATGTTTGTTCTACAGTTTCCACTTTGAAAACCTGTTGCTTAATAGAGAAAGCATAATGAAATCAGATTTAGATAACACTACTGTTTTTGTTTGATTCATTAAATCACCTAGCCCAGCAATAAGCCGAGGGAAAATATTAACTTATTTTGATATTTCCAATAATTGAGATATTAAAAAGATATTAACTTAATCTCTGTTCATTTTGATACATGGATATGTGACATTTTAAAAATTACTCTGTTTTCTCCACTCAGTTTATATTGGATTGTTTAAAGGACTATTTTTCTCCTTATTGGAATATTCTATAATTGTAGCTTTCCTCACATGATGCTACAACTTATAATTTCTCACTCTGTGGTACAAGTTATCTTTTATTTAAATGGTGAAGTCTGCTTTCCCATAGTCAAAGATAGTGAACATTTTCATCACTGATAATACAAGACAGTCATTTCTATGTCATCAACTCCTATCAATTTATCCTTGTTAGTCAAAATGAAGTGCCCAATAGAGGTTCTCTGGTCTAACCTTCAGAGATTAAATTATCACAAAGATGATTATAAAAATTACTCAGATACTGTCTTTTTCATAATAGGTCTTTTAGTGTGTTCCCCTAATTACTCTGTCTTGGCTCTATGTCAATTTTTAATCCGTTTTAGGAAACACTCATTCACATTATTTTTTTTAAATCTGCTGGGCCATTTGTCATTTATTTTTTATAGTAAATATTCTATTATTTCACTTTTATTGGATTCACTCAATTTTTATTAATGTTCTTTTATAGTTATTTTTATGAAGTTCTATGCAAGTATAGAGGTTTCTTTTTTCTTTTTTTCTATTTGATGCCTTTCCTCCATTTTCTATTCTTTCCAGATAAATCAGACATTTGCTGCCATATCTCAGTCAAAACCCCCATCCTGCAAGTTTCTGGTGATATTTAGGAAACTACATATTTTCTTTATGTTACAATTTCAAAATCATATCATCCCCTTTCTCTCTCTCTCTCTCTCTCTCTCTCTCTCACCAGGATCAATGATATTCTTTCCTACTATTTAAGTATTAAGTATTTACCCTTTCAACCTCATTTTCCTCATTTGTACAGAGGAATGATAACATTGACCTCAAAATACATTTGTGAAAATTGAATGAAATAACAGAGCAAGTGCCTAGCCTGATTCTGTCTGATGCATGATGGGCCCTCAGTGAGCATAGCTCTCTTCCCTGTGAAGCTGAGGCTGAGTAAGACCCCATCTCATGTAACAGAAGCGGTAGCATCATCATACATGCAGTAGAAGGCTGATCACTCCATTTCTGTTCAGTTGATTTTCTCTGAAATTCTTGTTTATAGGAAATGTGCAGTCATATGAATTTTTCTTTCATTTTCAGAATATAAATAATAAGTCTAACTGGAGAGCCATCCAGAATACTGATGTAAGACATGCAGATTCTGTGGGCCAGGAAACATTTTGAATAAATATTTAAGATCATTTGCAAAATTACACGAATGGTGATTTTATTCTCACCATTCACTGTGTCTTACTGAAATCTACTACATTTGAGTAAAATACACAAAATAATTTATATGATTTTTCTGCATAAATATCATGTAAAAATTCTGACATTTCCAAACCTTCACCCCTCAACATATACATAATATTGGCGGAACATGGTAAGATTTCTTGAGTAGAAGAATAAAGAAAACTTATTATTTCAGTCCCTGTAATATTTGAAAGATTAACCAATATATTCAAAATGTTGTTGAATATATTTTATTTTTTATTTTGCATTATCAAATACTAATGATAGCTTATATATGTTTTCTTATACAAAAATTAAACATTCTTAATTTTAGATGTTGGTTATTCTTACAGTTACAAAATTCCCTTAACATAGATGTGTGTGAAATGAAGATGACCCAATTTTTCACGGAAACTCAATACAATCTGTGTAAAGATTGGTTTTCACTGAAGAGTAGTTTTTAACTTGAATTAATCAGAAAATTGCTTGCCATCTTTTATTTCCTATGAAAATATAAATTATTTTGATTGAAACAGAGTATATTGATCGAAAGCTCAGTCAGTAGTTAACCATAGGAGTTAGTTTTAATAAGCAGTTTATTTCACTGGCCTTTCATTACTATCTGATGCATAAAACCGAATGTGCGATTCATTCATTCACTCACTCAACAAACACCTAGAACATACAATATTACGTTCCATTTGATTTTCTTTGTAATATCAATGATCTGCCTGAATTTTTTCTGTTATCAGTTTGTAACATTATGTGAGAACTCATCCAAACAGATCTTTAACAGGTTTCCCCCTACCCTTCCACAAAATTATTTTCAATTTGTTCTGTTATTTATGCGAGTCAAAAGAAATCCTTAAAATGCTCCTATTTTGATATTGGCAATTCAGTTTCTATTTATATACTGGTCACATTTTGAATTGGCACCAATATTTCAAATCTTAATAATAATCAGACCACTTTAAATAGATCATTTTGTAGGTAGTGACAATTTGTTTTATTTATCCACAAGAGGGGCTTTGACACCTATTAGTTCAAGTGTGCTGATATATTTAAGGCCTCTTTCACTCCATTTAACTGCTGCATCTGACTGGAGCAAGAATGATGGCAAAGATCTTGACCTTGAAACACTGGTTGGATTAAAGGATTCAAGTGGATGATAGAAGCCGTGGCTGGGTTTAAGTGAGGGCCAAACAATGCCGGGATCAATGCCGCCGAGGGCAGGGGCTGAAGTGTGATGTGAGGTGGGTGAAAGGGAGCAGCAGTGACCAGATGCAGGGGGTGGCCCGCTAAGAAAGTAGGGTGGGCCGGGATGATGGCTGGAGTCAGAGGTGAAAATGCAAATGGGGTGAAGTGTGGCTGGGAGAGGGGATGCAGATGAGCTATGGGGATGGGACTGCCATGGGAATTTAAGGAAGCAGAAACAGCGAAATGCTGCAGGAAGGTGTGGTGGATGGTGGTGATAGAAGTGTGCTGGTGGACTGGGACCGTCTGGATGGCCGAGGCCGGGGCGAAGGCGGTGGGCCCGGAAGCAGGCAACACTCGAAGATGCTTCGATAGGAGCTGTTTCTGCACGTGCTGCTGGGCTTGCAGCTGTAGGAGCTTGTATTTATCTATTTCTTCAGGAGAAAAAGTGATTGGCTGTTGAATTAAAGGAGGCGAGCTAGATTTATGACACGCTTCTGATTCATCTTCCACTTTGTCACGCTTCTGCATAGTTCTGTCAGAGTAAGAGTTTACAGTCCCCTCTACGTGATTCATATGCAGGCTTACATCCTGCAAGTCGAGATTTATTCGGTCCTCTTTGGTCTCTGTTGAATCGGTAACACCAGTATATCTATTAGACGGAAAAGCACCAGGGAAATCATTCGGTACCGGGTCACGGCTCTGAATGGTATGTTGGACTTGGCCAATTAAAGGTTTTGCTTGTTCTCTTGTCACTGGGTTCTTTCTCGTGTTTGGTGGCTGAGAATCTGCTACTACATGAATCTTGCCTTTAGAAAGGTGGTCACCACAATCAGGATCTACTGAAAGGGCGAAAGTATTTGTCTGTGAACTTTGGACTTTGCCATGCTCTGCAGTCCACGGCATCGCACCGCCTGTATCCTTTCCTCTTGCGCTTGCGCTCTGTGTTTTGTCAGACAAAGGCAATGCTGGTCGGTTACAGCCCAGTGGTGTGAATTCACACTGAACTGTGCGCTGAATTTGTGAATGAGCCTCGGATTCGTTTTTATGATTCTTTGAAGAGACCTCAAAATTAGTTGATTGTTCCTGACACCTCTTGGCTTGGACTCTTTCTAAAAGGCTTTTGGCTGTCAGGGGGGCCCTCTCTCCTGTCAACTCCGCGGCTTCTGCAGGGCCGCTGGAACAGCTCCTTAGACGGCAGCTGATACTCCCCGAGCTATACTGCATGGATTTTACTTTTCCCAGGTCACAGATATGAGGGCTGTCCAAAGACTCCGGATTTCTCTCACTTTTATTTAAGCAATACATACTCTCTCTGGAGCAAGAGCCCAATCTGCCGAGCTGAGGTCCCTGGCAATTTGGTGGTTCTTCACTGTTCCCAGAACAGGACATCTGTGAGCCGGAGTCACAATGGGTGAGTCTCCTGGATTTGGGCCCTGAAAACTGCTGCTGATTTTTGCCCAGTTTAGATCTTTCTCTGCAGCGACCGTATCTGTGTTTTGAGTATTTTTCCTTCTTAAGGGATTCCCACAATCTGAAGTTCCTATCTCTCTGTATTTCAGATGGCAGGCAGGTGCTCCTTGCCATCTCCTCAGACAGGCAGAGGCAGCTGTGCTTTTGGTGTCTCCCATCGTGCCTTTCAACGGAGTTGTGTTCCCTTTTACAAAAGTAGAGCAAATTACCTCTGCCATTACCCCTGGACTTATGACCTGAACAAGTACTTCTCAAGCTGGATGTGCTGCCAGGGCATGTGTCTGAGGGGCTAGAAAGTCTATTCAGAGTCAATTTTGGAGAATTTCTCTTGTAAGTTTGGTTTCTACATCCAGAAGCCCTGCTGGTCATGCTGATGTGGTTACTGTTCAGAATTACTCTAAAGTCCTTCCCAGGATCACTGTGACCCCTTACTGGGTAAGGACTAGAATTCCAAGTGAATTGGTTTGCATCTTCAAAATCTGAATGAGGATCGCAAGGAATCAGTTTTGGTTTTTTAGTCCTAGAGATGTAGGGAGAAAAAGCAAGGCCCTCGTTTGCATCATTTAGAACCACCCTCTGGCAGCTTTGCCAATGGGTCCTTGAGGACGCCTTGAGTTCATTATCACTATTATTACTGTTTCCTACACAATTCCTTAGAGACATATCAAGGTAAGCAGGCACTTCAGGATTTTTCATTTCCAAATCGCTTGTATTACAATTATGTTGACTCATGTTTGGCTCAGAATCATTGTAGCCCAAATTATATTTTCTCTCGAAATTTTCCCAATCTGGATTAGCTATCATCATCTTTGGTTTCAGAGATTGATCATTTTCTTGGATCAATTCTTGTTGGTCTTTGATTAAACCTGAGACTTGGCTGTCTATTGTTGTCTTCATTTCCGAGGGCTCCTTAATCAGTTCTTTTTTTAGGTCTTCTGAACCGTGGTCACTCTTTGTGTTCCGAGAAAGCTTAAAATCAAAATACAATGGGTTGCATCCATAAGAGATGCAGGGCTCTGTTTTTGTAAAGAGCAAAAGTTCTGTAGGCCACTGGAGAGTGGTGTGGCCATCCTTACTTTGTACATGGAGAAAAGGCAATGGTTTAGACTTCACTTCATGGGGACATGCTTCTCTTACAAGCCTCTGTACATTTTTCCTAACTCTTTCTGTTTCCTCTAAAGATTCTTCTCTCTTCTCCATTCTAGAGCTGGGATCCAGATGAACTGTACTGTTTTGCTCACTTGGCTCCAGTGATGGAAACTCATCCAGATACTCAAATACCCTGGCATTGCTGTGCTTGTAAATGTTTGGTGGGCTGGAGGAAGCATTTGCTTGGCACGAGTGATTTATGCAGTTTTCTGAAGTGTTCTTCAATGTACTTCTAGTTTCTTTTTCTCTGCTGCAAGGAGGAAAATCCACATCTGAAAGATGAATATCAGATTTAGAGAATGAAGCATGAATGCCAATCGAATCTTCTAGTGTTTCATCAATAGAGTCATTTTTGTCTTGCAAGATTTGAGAGCTTATGGAGAAGGTATTGTGTAAGACGCTTTCCAGATGGCTTGGTGTGATGTTTATATTTTTTTCCTTAGTGGGATATGTATCCTCGTTTGCAAACCTGCGGCACTTGCATTTCTCTGCAGTTTGTTTTGCTTTATAGACGGGTGACTTGTTACACTCATGGGTTTCTTCGGTGTTCTCACTGAAAACTGACGCTGATGATTCTAATTTTAGATGCACTTTTTTGGAAAAAGAAAATGATACTCCTGTCCTGTGATTCGCATTGCTGAGATCCGAAGAGGTCTGTGGTACCCGATTTCTGAATAAATAATGTCGGTCCATTTGTAACTGGTGTCGATTTTGCATGGGGGACCGCTGTTTATCGGAAATGCTTCTGGGCAGATTCTTTCCTTTAAGGAGAAGAGCACTCTTCATGCACGATACCTTTCTGCCATTCTTAACTGGAAAGACTCCTTGCTGAAGTTGCTTTTCTATGGCTACCCTGGGAGCTTTGTATGCTGGTCCATTTCCAGAAACACTGTAAATACAATAAATATTTAAGTGATTAAGATGTTAGATTTGAAATCTTATCTATATGTGAACAATTCTTAGTGTGTATGATGAGTTATGCTATTTATGAACCAGGTCTATTGTAATATAACCATTTCGCTGTGTTTGTACAACTCAGTACATCTATGTTTCATAGTGGCTATTTCTAAAATGCATCACTTAAATATGTTCTTTTGAAATCAGCAAGAAGCAATAGCAGGTGAGTATCTTATGCAAGTGCTGCAAAAGAAAACAAAGTGTTGCATTTATAGCCCAATATATGTCCTGCAGAACCTATCCATAACATTCTTTAACAAAGAGTTTTTCAATCGGTGACTCCACGTTAAAGAAGAAATTAAATGAAATTAAAAGTCATTTCCAAAGTATAAAAATATATGCTTATTTGCTTTTTTATATAAGCGCTACCCATTTATAATTTTTGTTGCCTCAGTTTTAAAATTCCTTCAAGTTTCCTTCCCTTCCCAACAATGTGGCAAGTTCTCTCTTCATGACTTGTCACTATTTTGACCAATTATAACAAATGCATAATAAAATAACACACATCTGCAAGCCATCTCCATATCTTCAATTATTTTGAAATTTTTCTTTTGCATCTTCCTCACAAAAATACTTTCTACCTTTTTTGCATATATATGTTTGATCTTTTAACAGCTTTGTAAAGCTTATTCATTCTGCTGAGCTTAAATTAGTAATTCAATCAGAAAATTGGAAACAGCAGTACACATAGGAGATGAAACTCTTTAGATTAAAATGGTCTCTGTAATGTTCTACCTTAAAACCTCTACTACAAAACAAGGTCTTCCGGGAGGGTGAGCAACACAAATCACATCCTTTATCTGATCTTTTGCTTTGATTTGGCTTTCTTTTCATTTTCCTTTTCTTTTCCCACATGTTTGGATATGTGTATTTGCTTTTTTCTAGTTTAGATTTTTATTTGATTTTGATTCAGCTATTTATTATCTGAGTATACAATACTGAAATAAATGATATCTTTTCCATATGTGGCTTCAATTCCAATGGAGATGTGTGTCTTCTGAGCATTTCTCTGAGACATTCTTTCTTGCTGCCTTCACATGACTATTTGGCCAATCAGCGTACAATTCTAGAATATATTCCGTTTGTCCACCAAATTGCAAATACTTTGCTTCATCCTGTTTATGTGTTTAATATTGTAGAAAGATACTTAATTCACATCCTTTTACTTATTTTTGAAATGAATTCACTGGTGCACTTGTATGATTTTGCAATTTTTCTTTTCACATATATATTTATTATATTTCTAATCTATAATGTATTTATATTATATTTACTATCTAGGATATATTTTTGTTACATTTATATTTTATATAAAATGTGATATATACTTATATATGTATGATATATAAGTATTTTCCCAAGACCATAGTTACAGATAGATTTATTTGGGTCAATTTTTGCTGGTACTCCTGGGCACTTTCAATTCAACTTCTTCAGTTCAGTTATATTTTCTTCTCTGATTTCTCTGATTATTTTTTTCCCTGTCTTAGCTTTTCATCCTGGAATTTATATGTTAAGTGTATTGGCTCTCCTGAATATAGTTTTTAGATCTTATTATTTATCTCAGCACTTCAAGTATCTTTAGTCTATTTCTCTCATTCAGAAAGAAGTCCTTGTTTTTAATTTCTATTTTATTGATTTAACTTTTTTTTTTTTTTACAATATCCAGTCTGTCATTTACTATGCCCAAATGGATTTTAATTTACAATAGCTTTAGTCACCATTCACTCTTTAATAATTTCAGATTGTTCCTTCTTCATAAACTAATAGCTGTAGCTTTAGAATTATAGCCTTTCTTTGAATCTCATGGAGAATAAATTTTGAAAATTTCCAGTAACTGTTTCATAATGAAAATTTTCTTTTTCCTCATCACATTAATCTTCTTTTTTAAAAAATCATTTAAAAAATTCTCTTTATAGAAGGTGTTTAGGCATATTTAATATGAAGAATGGTAAGGAACACTCTAAGATAGGGCACTTGTTATGATGAGTACTGGGTGTTACATGTAAGTGGTGAATCACTAAATTCTTTTCCTGAAACCAATACTACACTATATGTTAACTAACTAGAATTTATTTTTTTATTATTATTTTTTTAAGATTTATTTATTTATTCATGAGAGACACAGAGAGAAAGAGACACAGCAACACAGGCAGAGGGGGAAACAGGCTCCATGCAGGGAGCCAGATGTGGGACTCTATCCCGGGTCTCCAGGATCATGCCCTGGGCTGAAGGTGGCGCTAAACCGCTGAGCCACCCGGGCTGCCCCCAACTAACTAGAATTTAAATAAAAACTTTAAAAAAGAAAGAAAGGGAACAGCCTAAGATGGAGTATGGCTTACTGAATATTTCTTTCAAACATAAAGGAAAATAGAAAGCACAGAGATTAACTATAGTTATTGGTCTTTTAGAGTGCCTACAGTCTGGGCATAGAAGGATGAAGACCAGAGACATCTGCAGCTCTGGATTTTGCCTCAGTGCCAGAGAGACACTTCAGATTAAATAGGAGCTATATTTCTGTTAAGTTACCTTTTCTAGGAACATCAATTAATCTGATATAATTTGCATTTAGTAGAAATTATTTCAAAAGCCTGGTATATGGATATTATCATTCTGCTTCTCATGATTCCATTATGAATCAGATATTTTACTATTTTATATTATCGCTCACTATTTTTCCCTTAATAATATTTTTGCTTATTATCCTGGTGCTGTTTTGCATGTTTTCTTGCTTTGATTTATGTTAGTCTAAACATTATTTTCTGTATTGCTGTTTTATTTTACCATTTATCTCTCTAATGTGTAAGGTTCTTTCTTTTATATTCTTTCAGATATTTGTAATCCTCTTTACTCTTATGGTTTCTGTATGTTTGGCTCTTCTTGTCCTCAATTCTTGTTCTCACTCTATAATCCAATCTACATTTATGATTATATTTTTCACAAGTTTTAGCATTTTACCCTCATTATTAATCTTTTCTACCTCTAATGTTTATGCTTTAGACTCTTTATCTCATTGCTTTCTAAACTTTAAATACCCTTATCTTAAATCTAGTTTATTTTTTCTCTTTGGAAAATCCTACTTTTCTATCTCTGTGGTTTTTCAATTCTATTATCTTAATACAAGTTTATGCCTTTTAGCATAATTAAAAGTTTAACTTTTATGGTTATATCCTTATTTATGATTTTACTCCTTTCTCTAGAACTTTCTTCAGTTTCTTTTTGTGTTTTTTACCTAAGTGTTTATTTATGATTTTTAAAAGTGATATACAGGTAACCCCTCACCCTTATTAATAGATTGTCCATTCTAATAGCTCTCCCAAAATTCTAATTCTTGGTGACTAAACATATGCACAATTTAATTATCTTCTGGGCAAAATATACTTTCTAAACAGGAAACAAGACATTTATTTATTTTTTTTAACAAGACATTTAAAACAACATAATTTCTTTAAATGATGCAATATGCTAATGTCCCACATTATCCAGCTCATATATAAGGAATTCCATATTTTTCAGAGTCAATGATCCTATGATTTTTGAAATTTGGAAAAATGTTCATATACTTTAATTTACACATAGTAAAGCTTACAAACAGAATGACTCTCAATCTCCAACCTGAGGAACCAGGCTGGGTTGAATTACCCAAGAGATGGCCAAAGTTGAGTGCCCTTTATAAGATTTATTACCAGTTTTCTGCTATTATTTTTTTCAGCAGTTCAATTTGAATATTCGTACAACTAGGAAATTCTCTTCTCTTCTCCATAGGGTCATAGAAGAATTTTCTTGTTATCTTCATCATCCTACGTAGAAGCCTTTGTTGTGAGAATAATGGACGGAGAAAGGTGGTTCAGGAAAGGGGTAGTAATACAGATGATTTTTTTCTTTTTAATTTTATTCCTTACTTTCATTTTTCAATTCAGCTGCCAACATGAAAATATTAAATAATTCTATTAAGTGACTTCCCTAGGCCATGAGGCTGCTTAAGCAAAGAGAATAATTGGCTGGAGGGCAGATGGCAGGTAGGAGAAAAGAGTGCAGTAATTTTCCTAATTCCAACTACTGTGTGTGGAAAGCTAGACACCTATCGTTTCCCTAGCAATACAAAAAATAAAAAATAAAAAAATGGAACCTAAAGAGCCTGTCTATTCTATAAAGGTATGTGCTTTAGTATGTGGTTTTTTTTTTTTTTTTTACTTAATATGATTTTCAGCTCAACCCCAATCTAATCAATTTTAATATGTTTTTAATTTGAAAGACACATCATGGGTAGCTTTACAAACTCAGAACTTTTAAACAAAAGCATCATAACCATCACCACCATTATTTCTCCCAAAGGAAAATATGGAAAATGCAGAAGTGTGACAACTTTCTACTAATAAAATAACCAAAGTTATGTTTATTAAGGCTACTCAGATTTTTTGTTGTTTGGCCTTAAAGGACCTACCTAAAGATTGTCTCTCTACAATAAGGTTTGCCCTTTTTTGCAGTCTTACAATAATACCGTAAGTCACCCAATAATTAACATATTCCTCAGATTTTTTTCCTTCATGCTACCATAATTTTCATTAGATTTTCCTTCTGAGTTCTGTTTTACAAGGACTATCTGAGATCTTATTGACAGTGTGTTTGAATAACATAAGATCCTCATTGTGTTGGCAGGTAGAAAGTTCAGTACCAGTTTCATGTCCTGATTCTTTGATCGCAGAGGACCTCAGAGCATGCCTTTTTATGTTAACCTCGCTTCTGGACAGATATTTTTTCAACTTTATTTTTCTTTTATATTACATTTCTCTCTTATTTTTAATATGATTATCTTTTATGTATTTTGATAAATTAATTAAATTGTTCTAAGAGAGTGGCACAAATACATGAATATAATTTAACTCATCAGTTGATCCTTAAAATAAATATTTTCTTAGAATCAAATCTGAGGTCTAATATTTTATGATGCTCAATAATTCAAGTCATTCATTCCCAAACTTATGCATATTGTTTCTCATTTCAACAACAGGGGTTTAAATTGTGGCACAGAGCTATAAATTTCACAATTGGCCAGGTTCCTGTCAACTGCATTAATTAGCTACATTAGATGTTCTACATTATGATTCATATGAACACAAGTCACAACCTGAAAATTTAATTGAGTTCCAGGTAACAATCTCCTCACTTTGAAACATTCAGCAGTTCCAAGCTTACGTAAAACAGTTATTTTTCAGCTACAAGAATATATTAGTATAACATGTGTTTTAATTATCAATTTAAATGACACGCTGTGGTAAATTTAACTGCATTAATTACATCTTTTGTCATCCGGACAATGGTAGTGCTATTTATTTGAGATTCAGGTGTGTACAGGGAAATGTAGATTTATTTCCTCCCCCAAAAGATGCACACTTACATATGGTTTTTAAAATTATTATTATAAAACTTAAAATTATTACTGAAGAACTATATGGTACCATTTAAATCAACTGGATAGAGTAAGTGCTAGCTTATTAGAATCTTTATTTAATTAAAGAGCACATAAAATTAACAATATTGGGAAACAAAAAATTTAGGTACCAAAGTAGCTAATTTATGAGCTTTTAACTACTAAAACATTTCCCCTTAAACATATCTTTTGATAAATCATAATTTGTTTACATTGTAACAGTGAATCAAGTAAATTCATCTTAGACATTTCCCCAATGATTGAAAACAGTTTTGAATGATCCAAGAAACCTCTCATTCTTACCATTCAGATTGTTGTCTTAATTCAGCCAGCTGGTGAAGCCGTTTAAGAGCTTTTTCTTGTTTCTTCTCATCTTTCCATGACTTTGAAGCTACGTTTCGAGCAAATTCTCGTTGCTTTAATTCCTTCAGCCTCTATGGACAGAGAAGAAAAACAGAAAGGGTATATAAATAAGCAATAATTTTTCCATCCATGAGGCTCTTTATTAAACTTTGTCCTGGGTACAGAGGTGATTTTCTGGATAGAGTAAAAAGTGCCTTTTCCATCAATGTTATTCTCCTCTTTAAGATACATTTAGTTGGCAAATGGCTTATTTATCAAAGCTTGTCACAATCACCATAGAAATGTGTGGCCAAGTTGGACCCCAGTTCTTGTTGGAACCACCCTAGCTACATATCTGCAATCATTTAGGTGCCTGTGAAATATAAGTGGAAAAATATGAAGGGGTATGAAGGGAGAGGAGGTTATAGGGTGAACTTTCCTCTCACCACTGCCCCTGGTCCTCTCATTTGTAAAATACACTTTCTCTTATTCATGAAAATTGATGCTATTAAATACACTTGATGAAATGAGCTTGTTTCATTTAAGAGCATCTGTTAATGTGAAAGATTTAGTTCAAAGCTCTAAATGTGATCCTTAACTAATTTTTTCCTGGTGGAGTTATTTATCCAATGCAGATTTCTAAATTGTATCCAGAAGATAAAAATGGGTCAGGGACATAAGCTCAAGATAGATGCTTGGCCTTGCTTGATTTAAATTAACCTACCACTTCTTTTAATTAATTCTTTTCTCTAAAACAATTGGCTTACATGGAAATTGGATGTTACTCATTACCTGTTTGGATTTCCACCTCAGAACTGTCCACTAAGCACACCTAATGACATTGAACAAATTGAGAAACAACTACAATCAAATGAGCATCTTGAAGTTTGGTGCTTAATCCTGAATTGAGAAGATATTTGAACATTAGCCTCTCTTAACCAATACAAAATGATTTTAAACTGTCTGAAATCTATACTCATTTAATTTACTTTAATTTTCCAAATCAGGTATAGGCGATATTTCCCAGGAATGGCAAAAACCACATAGCTCTCAAGTGAGGTAATAATGCTGTACTGGACTGTGGCCCACCATAAAGCAAGAACCCCAATTTTAATGATCGTTAGCTTTTTCCTGAAAGAGGACATGCTTATGGGAAATGGTGGCCAGATAACCACATCTTGGCTAAGTATCTAAAGAAGGAGGCAAGACGAACTTTTCAAAGAGAGAATATTCTAAGCACAAAGAACAAAGGGTGCCTGGGTGGCTTAGTCAGTTAAGTGTCCAACTCTTGGTTTCAGCTCAGGTCAGGAAATCAAGGTAATGAGATGGAGCCCTGCATTGCACTCTGCTTGAGTCTGCTCTTTGTCCCTCTCCCTCTGCCCCTCCCTCCAGCTCTCAATAAATAAATTTTAAAAAGAGAGAGAGAGATTCATAGAACCATAAATAGCTACAAGGGGAATAGTGGAGTCAATCCGAATTCAATTTTTGACAAGTGCTTCAGAAGTTTTTAAATAACAGAAAATTTCAAGAAATAAAATGATGGCCCATGTGTTAAAAAAAAAAAAAAAAAAAAAAAAAAAGATCAACAGTTCTCTAGAGCTGATAAATGCAGAATGTCTAAGTGTTAAGAGAGCCTTGGCCAGGAGGGAGAAAGGCTTTTTAAATTTCCATTCTTACTTATCCTCCTACTCACACTTCCTCAGACTCCATATAATAATAATCTAGTTTTTGAAGTGAAAGCTTGCCTTGTAAGCAAAGACCTTTTAGAAATTGTTCTACACAATTTAAGAGCCCACATAAATACTCTATATTTATTTAATGTTTGATATTACTTGTATGTAAAACCTAAATAGCCTAGGAGATGAAATTTATTCATTTACTCATAACTGACTTGACTGGAAACTTCTTTGAAACTTGCAGGTACACCTCTTATTTCTTCCATTAGTGTCCCAGATTCTAAGACTGTACTTCTATCTCTGAGTTATAGAAATGATTGAGAATTCTGTCTTATTCATCCAACAACAGATACTGTCAACTACTACCATATAATAGGGACATAAAATTGTCAAATCAATAATTTTCCCTTCAAGGGAGACAGATGTGTGAATAGATATTTTTATAAGCTAGTGTTTAGTTTCTTAATAGGGGTAGACACAAGATGCTTTTGAAGCATACAGGAAAAGTTAAGACAGACTGGGGAGGTTGAGATTTGTTGTGTTAAGGAAGTCAGTAAAGTTAAAATGCATTTAAGGAACACAGAAAACTGGAAGATATTTTGTTTAAAGACATCTAGCCACAGATTTGGCTTAATAAATGCTTAATGCTGAAGGCTGCACAGCAACAAACTCCACAGATCTACAGAGGGATCCCCTCAAATTTTCAGTGTACTGAATTGCAGTGAGAAAATTACTCAAATCCAAGAAAAGGGCCACCTGAAAGAATTAATGGCAGCAATATCGAGCATTCATATAGGTTTAGGAATAGTGCCTGTTCTAACCAACAAATTCGAAAAACTCATGCGACATTGAGTTTAGAATTCAAGGAAATCTATGTTCTCATTCATTTGGGGAATATAAATAATAGTGAAAGGGAATATAAGGGAAGGGAGAAGAAATGTGTGGGAAATATCAGAAAGGGAGACAGAACGTAAAGACTGCTAACTCTGGGAAACGAACTAGGGGTGGTAGAAGGGGAGGAGGGCGGGGGGTGGGAGTGAATGGGTAATGAGCACTGGGGGTTATACTGTATGTTGGTAAGTTGAACACCAATAAAAAATTAAAAAAAAAAGAATTCAAGGAAATCTTGGGGCATCTGAGTGACTCAGTCAAGTGTCCGACTCTTGATCTCAGATCAGGTCTTGATCTCAGGGTCATGAGCACAAGGCCTACATTGCACTCCACACCAGTCATGAAGCCTACTTTAAAAAAAAAATCAGGGAAATCTTGCTTCAGTAGAGAATAATTTTCTGTGGATTGAGCACTAATTTAGATTTGCCTAGCAAATTATAAAAGCAAGAAATACAAGTATGCACCTGACTGCAATAACTTAACCACATTTCAGAATCAAATTTAAACAAACTGATCTTAGGGGAAAGGCTCCCAGTGCTTCCCCATTGAGAATGATATTTGCTGTGGGCTTTTCATAGATGGCTTTTAAGATGTCGAGGAATGTTCCCTCTATCCCTACACTCTGAAGAGTTTTGATCAGGAATGGATGCTGTATTTTGTCAAACGACCCAGCAATTGCACTGTTGGGGATTTACCCCAAAGATACAAATGCAATGAAACGCCGGGACACCTGCACCCCGATGTTTATAGCAGCAATGGCCACGATAGCCAAACTGTGGAAGGAGCCTCGGTGTCCAACGAAAGATGAATGGATAAAGAAGATGTGGTTTATGTATACAATGGAATATTACTCAGCTATTAGAAATGACAAATACCCACCATTTGCTTCAACGTGGATGGAACTGGAGGGTATTATGCTGAGTGAAGTAAGTCAGTCGGAGAAGGACAAACATTATATGTTCTCATTCATTTGGGGAATATAAATAATAGTGAAAGGGAAAATAAGGGAAGGGAGAAGAAATGTGCGGGAAATATCAGAAAGGGAGACAGAACGTAAAGACTGCTAACTCTGGGAAACGAACTAGGGGCGGTAGAAGGGGAGGAGGGCGGGGGGTGGGAGTGAATGGGTGACGGGCACTGGGTGTTATTCTGTATGTTAGTAAATTGAACACCAATAAAAAAAATAAAAAAAAAAAAAAAAAAAAAAAAAAAAAAAAAAAAAAAAAAAAAAAACAAATTTAAACAAACTTATAAGAATACAAAAATATTCATCAAAAACAAAGAAAATTAATAACATAAACATCCAAAGATTACTAAGCATGCAATGATTATCAAGAAAGTACAGCCTAAAATGAAGAAAATAATAAAGACCAATACAGAACTGAACAGATGCTAGAATTGGCAGAAGAGTGCACTAGGACAGTTTTAACTTTATCCTATGTGTTCAAAAAGTAGATAAAAGATGGTGATCAACTGAACCATTGTGTAATTGGAGTCTCTGAAGAAGGGAGAGGGAATATTTGCAAATGTAATGGTGAAAATTTTCCAAATTTCCTGAAGACTAAAAACCCACAAATCTCCCCCAAATCTCAAGTGCAAGAAACTATACCAACACTTGTTGTTATCAAATTTTTTAAAACCAAATAAATAAAAAGGTGTAATTTTTGAAAACATCTAAAGAGAAGTGACATATTCCTATACAGAACAAAGAGGGGAGGATGGAAAAGAATTCTTACTGGAAACAATATAAATGAGAAACAATACAATGGAGCAACATATTTAAATTGCTTGAAGAAAATTAAAAACTTCTCAAAATAAAATTTTATGTTTAGTGAAAATATCTCTTTAAAAAAGTTTTCTAAAAAAAAGTTTTCTTTATTTTCCTTTAGAGAGAGAGAAAGAGAGAACACATAAGCAGGGGGAGGGGCAGAGAGAGAGGGACAGAGCCTCAAGCAGACTCTGTGCTGAGCAGGGATCCCAACATGGGACTCAGTCTCATGACCCTGAGATCATAACCTGAGATGAAACTAAGAGTCTGACACTTAACCAACTGAGTCATCCAGGTGCCCCACAAATATTTTTTTTAAAGAAGATGAAATAAAGATATTTTAAGACAAGAAAAACTAGAAGAATTTAGGAGCACACAAAAAGAATATGTTAAAGAATATCAATGGGCAAAAGGAAAATAATATCGCATAGAAATGCATGTCTACACAAAAGAATAAACACTAGAAATAGTGACTACAGGATAAATAAGACATATTTCTTAATATTTGAATGTATTTAGATAATTTAAGCAAAAATAATAACTATGTTTCCGAGAATTTCTAACAAATTTATAGTTAAAATGTTTGACAACAACAGCATAAAACCTGAGAAGGCAGAAATAACAAATATGTTGAAAGGTCTTATTCAGTACATGAAATGGTAGAGTAACAAGTGAAGGCAGACTGTGATAAGTAAAGAAGTGCACAATATGTTCTATCGCAACCATTAGTATAATAAAACAAAGAGTTTTAGCCAATAGGATAACAAAGAAGATAAAAGGAAATCATTATGTTTACTTGATCCAAAAGAAGGCAGAAAAAAGGTATCAAGAAAGGCAAAATAGAAGGGACAGTTACAAAACAAATAGCAAATGTAATAATGGTTTAGCAAATAACTAAGATCTAAATATATCACTAATCAAATTAAATGTAAATGGTTAAACACTGAAATGAAAAGTTAGTATCAGTTTGGATTAAAAAGTAAGCCCCAACTATACGTTGACCACAAAAACAAATTTTAAAATACAGATACAACAGGTTAAAAGAATATTAAAAGATACACTATGTCAACACTAGTGCAAAAAAATGCTGAAGACACTCAATCACTATCAAGCAGAGTATATTTTGGAGCAGATATATTACTAGGAATAAAAGGGTTATTTCATAATGATATGGAGTAAATAAATCACAATGACAAAATAAACTTAAATGTTTCTATGCCTAATAACAAAGCTTCAAAATACACAAAGCAAAAATGGATAAAACTGCAAGGAGAAAAAGTTAAATCCACAATTATATTAGGAGTTTTCAATGACCTTCTACAATTCAACAGGATGCTAATCGCAAATACCATATATCTGGAATAGGTTACACTAAGGGGATCATGCCTATTATAAGAGACTCTTCCAACAGTTGATTTGTCTAATGAAAAGAGAACTGGACAGATAAGGAAAACTTCCAAGAATCTAGGGAGCATATTTTGTCAACCTCATATTTTAGCTTGAGTTTTCCCAAGTTTCTACTTTTCTCCTCCTGTTCTGATAAAAATCCAATTATTTAAACAACGGCATGGATTATAATTGCCCGCAATCTACCTCTGTTTAAACAGAAAACAAACCAATTGGAAAAAAAAAAGTTCTTTGAGGGTATAGAGTAGATCTGTTCTTATTGAGAACAGCACAAGACAAACACATTTCAGAAAAAAAATAAAAATGCTACCTCACATGTCATTTACAAAGAACTGTAGAAAGCCCAGTAATCATTGCTTATCAGCAGGGACTCAGGGTGAATAGGTTAGAGCAGGTGAAGTTGAGCCTCACTGGGATGGGGAGTAAGGAAGACAGAGAATAGCACCTAAAATCCCTATCATTAGGCAATAAAACAGTGTCTGTCTGATGTCCAGAGGTGTTGGATAGTAGACAACACAGTGTAGGAGTTAAGAGAAGGATTGTGAAATCAGTCAGACCTGAATTTGTATATTGTCTCTGTCATTCACTAGCTTTGGGTATCTAAGGTTACTTATTCCCAAACTTCAGTTTACATATTTGTAAGTTGGCAAACTATCACTATTTACCATGTAGAGTTCTTGGAATTATTATTTGAATTGATAAAGGTAAAACACTGAGCACAGCACCTGATATATAGCAAATGCTCAATGAGTATGAACTATTATTACTTTTAGAGGTAAGCAATGGTCAGATTTTATGGATCTTGGGACACCTGGGTGTCTCAGCAGTTGAGTGTCTGCCTTAGGCTCAGGGTGTGGTCCTGGAGTCCCAGAATCAAGTCCCACATCAGGCTCCCTGCATGGAGCCTTCTTCTCCCTCTGCCTATGTCTCTGCCTCTCTTTCTCTATGTCTCTCGTGAATAAATAAATACAATGTTTAAAAAAAAAAAGATTTTATGGATCTTTGGGAAGCAGCAAAAATAGAAGTCCTTGATTTACCTGGCAATGGGGAACCATTAAAAACACTTGGTTGATTTTCTTACTGAAAACAGAGTATTTGAGTTGTTTTCATTTGGGTTTTACAAAACTGGTAGGTGTTATCTTTTCTAAAAGGGATCTTTGGGAAGCAGCATAAATGAAGAGCCCTTGACTTACTTGGCAATGGGGAGCCATTAAAAACACTCGATATTCTTACTGAAAGCAGAGTGTTTGAGTGGTTTGCATCGGGACTTCACAGAACTGGTAGGTGTAGTCTTTTCTAAAGGAGAAGATAGGAGAAGGAAGCATACTGGGTATGTTCCTCACCCTTGTCTTGACCAATTTGTAATATTTAATGGAAACATGTAATTTCTGTAATTCCATCATTTTTACTACTGAAGAAAATTATAAATTTTAGATTCAATTATGATTTTTTGGCAGACTCTTTTTTGATGAATCTTATTTGCTCTTGGGTATTATTACTATCTAAAATGGACCTCGATCAGGAAAGAGGGTAAAAGTGTTTCCTAGAAAGAAATGGAGACATCTAGTTCACATCCTTGTATTTTGTAAAGGAATTTAAAAGAGAAATTGCAGAACAGATGGTCTTCCTGGTCCTGAAGAGAGGCTACCTGCCATCGTCCTTGCCCAGATCAAAAGCAATTTAATAAAGGGCAGATGCAGGGGTCAAGTTAAAGGAAGTAAAGCAGTCCTCACATACCTTCTCTAGTTTCACAAGGCATTTCATTTGCTCTCAACAAAAAGTAACATAAGGCTTTGGAGATTTATTTGCTAAAACACAATTATGAAATATTTGGAATTTAATTTTTTTCTCAGCTTCATTTTAAGAGCACAAACTAAGCAATCTTTATCTCCCTACCTGCCAACATGAATGCTTGGCACACACATTGCAAGTGGAATTCAGCCGTGAATAAATAAATGAAGAGGCAAATTGATCAGGTCAGTGAGTCTCTATGTGCTTTGAATGGTAATATCCCCAATATTATTGTCTACCAGTCAGACCATGCATGTGAGCATCTGCCCACTCTGGAAACCACGCCCCATTCACCTTTGCTGGAGCAGAACAGCACGTGTGAAACAGATTTACTCAAGTGTATCCACTTTTTTCCTCCCTTAAACAGAATAATTCCTTCCATTCCTGCACTTTCATCCACAGATCCCAGAGGACTTTGCTGGCATTAATGTTTTTCTTCACAGAGGAGCAAAGCCCCAGTGCAAAAGGTCAAAATTATTAACCTCAGTTTAGAGACGAAGAAACAAAGATAGAAGGTTAAATGGCATGATCCACACCAAAGCAGACACCAAGAAAAGAACTGTGACTGGAAAACAGGATGTCTGACCTTCATAAAAAGCAAGGGGAAGTCAGAAGAATTTATGTAAAATTTTAGACATTTATAATAGTTTCATTTTATGAAATGAAAAGTCTATCCAGTTCTGAGATATTGTTCGTTGTTTGGAAATGTTTTTATCAAAATGATCTGGGAGACACTTATAGATAATTAACAATAATCTAGGAGAGGACAAAAAAATTAAAATAAAATAGAAGAGGGCATAATTTGAACAAAAATATGATCAAGATGCAAGAATTAAATTATATAAAAAGTCCTTATTATTTCTCAGAAGACTTCTACATGTTGAAATGGAACTTTTTTGCATGTCATTTTTTATGTGATCTGGTAGCCATATAAACACAGGGAGGTGAACTAAAATATCCTAAGGTCTCCCATCTTCTCAGAAGATACGGTTTGGGCTACTCACCAGGAAGAGTTCCCTGCTGTGTTCTGGAATGAATGCACCTGAGCATATTCCCTCTGGTAGAATTTACTCCTCCAAGAGCCACAAGTGAGCAAATAATAGGTGAGAAGAAATGAACTTGGGGCAGATACTCAGCCTCCATCCATTTCTTCATAAATGTTAAGTTAAATACTTTATAACTGCTTCTGGAGGATTCTTCATATTCTTGCTGTAATAGGAATTGCCAGACTCTAAACCTAATTGCTGATGGCCAGCCCACTGTGTTTTGACAATTAGGATCTAGAGACTCCTTGTTGGAGTCATTTCTGGACTCTGACACTGGATAAGTGTAATATTCAGGAGAGATATGGCCAGGTCTGAAGACATCATTTTCCAAATGTAAGTTTGGGGATGTCTGTAGATACTAAAATAACCTGAAAATGTTGGTTCATATAAAAGACAATATTTAATAATCCAAAATAACCTGAGATAACCTCCGTGGCTTAAGGAGAGAATATACTAAGATGTGCAAGGTGTATGCCCTTGACAAGTCACCATGCCATCCCCCTCCAATGCCCAGGATCCCCTGAGAAGTCTTCAAACAGCAAATAGATAGCTCTTGTGTTTCCATTCCTTCCGGGAAGTTCCTTCCATCCTCTAGCTATTATAGTCAAGATCCAAGTCAGTTGTGATACAAGGCATGCACATTTATTGGATTTTTAATGGTAGGTTTATTTATTTTCCATACCATGGCATAAAGTTTTTAGTACTTTTGCGAGTCATGTTATATCAGGCAAGAATATAGCCAATAAGACAGCAACATCAATATCTCTGGTGATTGTTGTGAAATGATTAGCAGCATTATAAAGAAAGTACTTTGGTTATGAGTGAATGGAAATTGCTTTTAAGACTGGCTTAGTAGTAAAATTCAAAGAGCTTTTAATCCCACCCTTCACCATGTTCACAGCATGATAAGAAAACATCCACCATATTAAAATACTATTAACTCCCATTAAGTGTCTGCAGAACGTATGTCTAGGTTTTGAGAAATCCAGCATTTCTGAAATGAACAAATAGAAATTCATTAATTAGAGGTAATGACTTGTGTAAACATCTGATTAGATTCGTATTTAGTTAATAAAACCTCAAGAAATAATTCTGCATTCCATCACTGTCTAAACCATGGTGAATAAATACAAGAATGTAGATCAAGAAAATACACACTTCTCCTCATCTAACAGGGTCTTAAAACTTCAACTATATCCTTAGAGAAAAAGTAGAGTGGGTCAGATGTTTCAAACATTTTTTATAGTCTAGTATGTAAATTATTTATAATTTATCTTTAAAATGTGTTGTTCATGCTAAAAAAAAATGTTCAAGTCAAGTTTATAAATCCTTGTCTTTTAGAAACACTTCCAAGGGTCAAAATGTAGAGTTAGAAAGGGTCTCAAAGGGTTAATGTGATAAGGTATCAAATGGGTTAAGAATGTGTTTGGTAGGTTCATTTCTATCTCTGGCATTCCTAGTCCCATATCAAGGCCTTAAGGGACTATTTTATCTGTTAAAGTGATCTAAAGGATTAATTAATTAATTAATTAATTCAAGAGAATTAATCACACCCTTTATGGAAAAGTGTTAGGAAATAAATGATTTGCACTGAAGCCCTAAGAGTCTAAAAAGGAAATCTTACAAGAATCCCATGGCAAACCTCTGCCCTCCTGCAGATTGTGCAGTTGCTGTCGTGATATCATCTTTATTAGCAAGTTGTTATCTGCTCTGTAACATTATTTCCCGATTATATGCCTCCTTCATGGTCACCTGCTCCCTGTTCGGTTCCTAAAGAAAACGTGACCTGGTGCACTCTGATCCAGCTATCCCACTGCTTCCTCAAGGGCAACTCCTCATATTGTGGCATCTTGTACCACCTCACATTATATTGATTTTTAAGAGCTCTTTCAATTTCTACTTCATCCTCACTCTTTCATACCTGAGTTTAGGGTCAGTGACACCTGCTGAGAATATTGCAGACAGAATTATTTAATCTGAACATACAGCAAATGGAGACTGTCTTAGTACAGGGAAAGTGTTTTTGAGGTTTCTTCAATTTCCTAACCAAATGCCATTTTGAAATTGAACTGTCTTTGAGAAGAAACTATTAAAATAGAGACAGAAAGAAATGAGACATTAATGAAATTAGAATCTGGTGTAAAATTGAATTTTGGATCGGGTTACTCTTACGCAGTAAATAGAGATGATATTTTAAAGCTAAAGATATCAGTGTTCAGTTGGGCTGTGTGTATCAGGCACTTAGCTGCAGTGGCCTAATGCAATGAGGTTAATTTTACTCTAATCCAAGAATCTAAGCTTAAGCATATAGCACAGTCCTTACATCTTCTCTAGAAAGGCCCCAGCGCAATTCCCTTTCAGTTTTGAGTTTCTTCCAACTTAGACACGTGGCTTTATCATCCTGGCTGCCACACACCCGAGAAATATCAGACATCAAAACTGTACTCCAGGTAGAAAGGAAGAAGAGTCCAGGGCAAAAGGTGACTCTGTGCTTTTTTAAGTCCCATAAACAACAGCTTTTTGGAAGCTGCACAACTAGACTTCACTTGTATATCATTTTCTAGAAGGATATCACATGATATTAGCATTTAAGTAAGGAGTATGGTGAATGAATCCAAGTTTTTAGCTAGGCATATGGCCCCCTCCCCCTCAAATAAATCCAAGCTCTGTTAGTAAGGCAAGAGGGTGGAAGGGATGTTGACTAGGTAAACACAGTGTCCCTTTTACTAAATTTGCTAAATGTTGACAAAAGGCATGGCTGTAGTTAGTGTTCAACCAGTGCACTGCTTCTTTCAGATATCAAATTCCTCTCTACAAGCTCTAAGCCACTGGGCTGCGAAACAGGATATGGAGAAGTTTCCAGATCTGCTACTTTACATCCTCATAATAGCCTAAATTTAAAGTTACTAATTCTCTTAAAAGATTTGAAATTGATTTATTACTTTAGTGTATTGCGTTAGAAGCAGAGGTCAGTGAACTAAGGCCCCTGGGTCAAACAAATATGGCTCTCTGCCTGTTTCTATAAATAAAGTGATATTGAAACACAGCCATGCCCCTTTGTTTACATCTCATCACTGGCTAATTTTGAGCTAAAATGACAGACTTAAGTTTTTGCAACAGAGGCCATGTGACTTGCAAAGTCAAAAATATTTCTGACCCTTTCCAGAAAGTTTGCCATCCCCAGCAAGAGAAACAGCCCTGTTCCTGTCAGTTCCAGATAAGGGAAGTGGTTGGTTCCATATTTACACACCACATGGGATGTTCTAACAGAGAGAAAGTATGAAGATCCAGTGAAAACAGTGAAGCAGGTAGTAGTGAGAGAAAGACATAATAGTATTTGGAGAAAAAATACCAGTTATATTTAATGGATAATAATAAATTTGTAACTCTGAATGTGAAATTACCAGTGCTCCGGGGGTAACTTTTAGTGTTCTTATAAAGATGTTGACTTAGTTTTAACATTCCCAGTTTCCTATGGGAAGTCTCGCTGAATCAAGCCTTTGTTAACAAATCAAGCCTTGAATATTCTCACTGAATAGGATCCCACAGAACTATTAAATGCATAGCTAATTTCTGAACTCAACAGATTGAATCATTTTTTATTTCAAGTGTTTCACTGATAATGCTCACAGAAAACATTAGGCAGATAAGAGATTCATGGGCTTTTCTATACTTTGCCTATCTTTGCATGGAGGTACTGCCGAGGAAAGAAATAAGGAAAATGTAGATAGTTCAGTCAAGAGTGTCTGGATATTCCAAGAATAAAGAGCAGTATATTTGAATAATACTAAAAAGACTTCTGGTTCTGGGGCAAGGGAGTTTTCCAAGTGAAACTGATAAGTAGCCTTTAAAATACTTTTATTCTGTTCCTGTTTTTCAAAACTGTAACTCCATTTATTAAATGTGTTGTGGGAAACTCATAATAAATGCCACATTAGAAATTGCAGAAGGCTTGGGAAACTAAGGTTTTAGCTGAGAAAAAAAGAGATTATTATAGGTAAGACCATGCAAGCAGCTCATTTAATTTGACTCTTGATTTATCTCCTTAAATAAACTAAATTTTTATTTATTTTTGAAACAAAACTTATTTTCAAATTTTTATTTCCTAGACAATGAAAACAAGTATTTCTATAAGTCTACTTTAGTTATTTTCTAAATAATTAGTAGTGCCTCTCGCCTGCCTTCGGCTCAGCAAGTGATCCTGGAGTCCCGGGATTGAGTCCCACGTCGGGCTCCCTGCATGGAGCCTGCTTCTCCCTCTGCCTGTGTCTCTGCCTCTCTCTCTCTGTCTCTCTTTCTGTCTCTCTCATGAACAAATAAATAAAATCTTTTTAAAAAATAATAATTAGTGCCTCTTTGACAAGCAAATACTTTGATTAGACCTGTATTATTTTTAATTATTTTATTTATTTATTTATTTGAGAGAGAGAGAAAAAGTGTATACAAGTGGGGAGGGAGGGGATGGGAGAAGCAGACCCCCTGCTGACTCAGGGCTGAATCCTCATGAGCCTAAGGCAGACTCTTAACCAACTGAGCCACCTAGTCACCTCAGAAATATGTTATTTTTAAAATCAAAATTATTTGAACAAAACTTTATCAACATCCATTGTTGCTACTACTGAAAAATAGCATTTCATATGTTCGTTCTATTAATGACTACAAATGTTTCTTGGAAAAATACTCCAGATGGGTATATTACCACTAAGATCAAATTTATAATTTAATTTGAAGTGATAAGACATTTAATAAATTAAACTTCCAAAACACTGAAAGATTTGCATTGTTTCAAAATTGGTCAGTCTCAGATATTTTAGTAAAGTATGACATTTAAGCAGAACATAAGCATAGGTGTCCATTTATGAAAATTTATAATAGTTGTGTAAAATTTAGCCAGTGTTTAAATGACTTAAAATTTGATGAATGCTATTTATGATTTCAAAAATATTATTACAACAAAGGAAATTTTTAGTTGTGTTTATGCTTTTTCTAGCACTGCATGCATTATTCATTGTGTATTTTATATCTTCAAATATATATATCATATAAAACTTTGAGGTTGAATGCAGGAGCACTAAGAAAGGCTGCTTAGATTTACTTTGACTTTTAAAAAGAAAATAATCTCATTCATAAAGAAACATAATGTAACCATCAAAGAGACCACAGTTTTTCCATTATCAAACTAACGAAGTCATAATGTTTTATAACACCCAGTAGCATTGCATATACAAGAAAACAGCACATCCATTCTCTCTCTGTGTGAGCTACAGACTGACGCAATCCCTTTGGAGGGTAATTTGGCAATAGCAATTACATTTCTATATGGACCATCCCCCTGACTCAGCAATTCTACCTAGAAATGCATCCCTCAGATATAATTACACATCTGAACAAAGGCTGTTCCTTGTAATATTGATGGAAGTAAGTTTAGGGAAAAAAAAAAAAAAAAGCTGTGTAATTCCTGAGTCCTTGTTCATAGCCACTGCTCAAACTGCCTGTGATAGCTTCTCCTTGGGAATGATACACAGTTTTAACCATGTCTATATGCTAGATTACTTTCTATTCCTTTTTATGTAAGTTTCTTTCTTACACTTGGTCTTGAAATTAGTCAAAATTTTAAAAGAATTTTTGAAAAAATGAGAAGTCTACCTTATTACTTTGTTGTTGTTGTTGTTGTTGTTGTTGTTGCCTTAAGAAATACTTGAGTCAAAAAAAAAGAATTCATCTGACTCGGGGCCTAAAGAATCAGGCCTTGAATTTTATTTTCTTAAGTCCAGAGTCACATAATCTTATAGGCCAGAGCCAATTAATACCACAACCTTTCTTTTCTAGAAGTTTTTGACTTTTTTAGAAAATAAAATAAAATAAAATAAAATAAAGCACATCAGTTGAGATGAGGATGTTTTAAGGAATTAAAAATTAAAATTTACAACAGTGAGTTAAAGTGGAAATAAAAATTGCAGGAGTTAGGCAGAAGAAGGTCAAGGCTAGGATTCTTGGCCTTGGTGAAAGTATCAAGAGGTTCTTTTCCTTCCTTTGAAGTATTCAACTGGCTGTTACATCCAAACCTCCAAAAGATATCACAAAGATACAATTTTAATGGAATAAGATATTTAATGTGATTATGCAATTAACCGAAACCTGTAATTCAAGTAAAAACCATCCGACATTTGAATTAGTTGTTAATGGGGGAAAAACTATGCCTAGAGATGAACTCTGTTTGGATAATTCAGCTACAAAGCTATTTAATGATGCTGTTTATTACTCCTTATTTCATTTAGCCTAGTTTTAATTGAATTCCCTAAATCTTATTAACCATGATAAGTCAAAATTTGGTCAAAAATATTAAATTCATGAAGAGTGGCAACTTCAGAAGGCCATACACTTCAATTTTCCTAAATAAAGCCACCTAACCATTAGCTCTTTCACAAGTACTAAAATGAACATAGAGATCATAAACAAGCACACATCGTTATTCAGTAGAAATAAATAGGTATGAAGCCATGAATGAATAAGTTTCACATGAGTCTTCAAATAAATACAAGTGGGGTGAAAAATATCTCCTTTCAAAAATTAATACCAGAAATAAGAAAAAATATAAATATATAAAATACTCTGCTGAAAACTGAAGCCTTATCAGCAGTCTTTATTTCCTTTGAGTTTAGATAATAAACTCATCCTTATTATCATGATGAAAAATTGAAAACAATCCAGATGTTCAATTGGTAAATAAGTTATGATACAAACATTTGATAAAACACATGCCACCAAAAAGAAATCTACACCTAGAAGAACACTTAATTACCCTGAAGATATAGATTGTGACAGATATACCATTTACCCAAAAATTACACACTCCTTCCTTCCTTTCTTGTTAACATTTTTTTTTTTTTGAGATATCATGTGAGAATTCCTTGACCTCAGATGTACATGTGACTCTGGTATTTTCATGGTCATAAATAAACTCCTACAATTTGGCCATAAGAAACTCATAATGGGGGCTCCTGGGTGGCACTGCCTTCAACTCGGGTTATGATCCCCTGGTTCTAGGTTTAAGCCCCATGTCGGGCTCCTTGCTTGGTGTGGAGCCTGTTTCTCTCTCTCCCTCTGCTGCTCCCCCTGCTTGTGCTTTCTCTAATAAATAAATCAAATCTGAAAAAAAAAATAAAAGAAAAAAGAAACTCTTAACAGACTCAATTCTCATGTTCAAGTCAAGTTGCTTGGTGGCCACTATGTTCTTCTTTGCAACGTCTTAATTTAAATACAATAATAAAGCAGGGCTGACATCAAAGTACTATGTACAAGGCTCAGTGAAAAGTACAAATGCTTTAAAAAAAAGTCCAAGTGCTTTATTGATATTAATTCCTTTTATCTTCACAACAAATCTATGATACAAACGTTGTTATTATCATTCCCATTTTACAGATGAGGCAAAGACAGCTAGAGGCAGAACACTGGCAGCCAGAAAAGTTTAGAGTGTGGCTCTCACCAGCCAAAATATGGCCTGTAATGCAAATATATCTTGCAAACTAATGGAGGGAAATTCTTTCTAAGTGAAAATATGCTCTGCTTTTTTTGAACTCCTAATTCTACACTTCTTTTCAGAACATTTTTCCCTTTATCTTCAGATATAGGAAAATGATACCGAGGCTAGATGAAGACCATGTCTTTTGCTGAATGCCATTCTGTAAGTCAGTAGCCAATAGGGACTTAGACTTCGACTGGAGGGTTATGCTTTAGAAAGCTATCAGCTGCCAAGTGCTCTTCAGCTCACCCCTATAGCTGAGTTTTTGAAGTTGGCAGTTTTGCTGAAATATAGTCATTATAATATACCAAGAAACAAGTTTGAGGGCAATGACTTTAAAAAGACTGAATTTCAGTTCCTCTTTAGAATTTTTAGCTAACAAACATTGTCAGCTAACATCATTCTTTCATGTACACACACACACACACACACACACACACACACACACACACCTGCTCAAAAATATACCCTATACTTTCATTTTTACCATGTTTGCAGTATAAAAGAAAAAAATTGTACTGCACAGGCTAAACAAGAAGGAAGAATTTATTCAAGACTTTTGCAATAGGGAAGAAAAATTGAACACAACTCCATTGAAATAAGAAGGAAGGAAGATTTATCAGTGGCTAGGGTGAGGTAATGGAGAAGTACTGGAGGATATTTCGGGGCATTCCCTCAATGTCATTAGGCCATCTGTGTTTGCTCATTATCATTTCTTAAAGATAGGTTCCTACCATCCCACAGAAACAGGGTGATAGAAGGTCTGCATCTTTCAAAAATTACTTTTCAAAGGTATGCTCCCATGTCCTGAGAGAGATGTCTGGATTGTGAACAATTTACATCTCTAAGTGACAGAGAAAGAGTTTACAACTGCAAGTTTTCTAAAGTAAGTGTGGTAAGAGAAGGGCAGTCAGGGCCCTATAGTCAAGAAGAAATCAGTCTAAATTTTATTCAAGCTGAGGGGAACATTAAGGCCATCTTGGAAAACACATATAAAAAGAATTAAGAATATGCATTATCCTTATTTAATAACAAAGATAATTAACATTTTGGTGTTTGTTCTTTCA
This sequence comes from Canis lupus dingo, assembly GCF_003254725.2. Taxonomy (NCBI): domain Eukaryota; kingdom Metazoa; phylum Chordata; class Mammalia; order Carnivora; family Canidae; genus Canis; species Canis lupus. Next base: position 14,989,319 of record NC_064256.1, on the reverse strand, counting down.
AATGATTATGCATCACTTATTCATAAATATAAATTTTGTCATTCATGCAATCCCATAATCTTCCCTGCCCAGTTCTTACCAGAGCCACAGAACAAGTGAACTCAAGTGAAAAATCTGTCTATAATGATTACAACAAAATGACAATAAACTCACATGAATTATGAGATTTTTATAGGCCAGGCATTATGGTAAGCCCTGTACTTCCATAATCTGATTTACTTTTCCCTAAAAGCTTTCAAGTATTATTTGCACCCATATTCCACTTTTTTTACATGAGGAGATTGAGCCTCAGAAATTCTGAGTAACTTACTTAGAATTATGTAACCAATGATCAGTTTTCTAGAATATATTTAGTTTTATAGAATTTATAGAATTTAGCTGCCTTGTTCCCGAGCCTTGCTGCTAACATCTATATTCTATTTTCTCTGATAGATTATGTACTTTGCAACTTTTCAATAACTCTCCTTTAGAATCATGACATTGCCATCTTCACAGGACCAAGACTTTTCAATTAGATCTCAAAAATTTTATTTTCTACTCCACATAAACTGTAGTTTATAAAACATACATCCATGAAAGCTTTGAAACATTCGTTTGGGATTTAGCATCTGAAATTTAGAATGTTTCTGTGCCAGCAACATAGAAACATCTGCTTTCTCCCTGGTTAACAAATGAGACCTCTGGAATGCAAATCAGCTTCAGAAAAAATTATTTTTTACCCGGGTAAGATACAATCCAGGAAGTGTCCTTTTTTTCCACATGTATGTGACGTACTATAAAAACAGCCAATTGTGCTCTTTACTTTGGTCCAATTTAGTAATTCCCAATTCAGGCTCACCACAATCTAGGGGGTCTTAAGAGAAAACCTCAATGCTACCACATTCCTTGAAGGAAATTAGTTTGAATTCACTTTTAAATACATCTAATCCAGCACTGTGAGCAATATGGTGTTAAATTCACCCTAGAAAGAAGTGGTAAAAACAACCGAGCACTATCCAGATTGTTACTGCTATTCTGTGTAAGGCAATGAGCTAGGTGTTGTGGATGAGAAAAGATGAAAATATGGCACACGGCAAAGACTATGTAGAGGGAAAGGAGATCTGCACATAGTCTCCAACAGGAATAGTTTACTTATTAGCAACAGAAACTACTAAAATATGGATGATTTCTTGGAAGGGCACAGGGTATCATACTCCGAGATCTGGCAAGTGTAGAAAGGCTGAATTACAGAATGACATCAGCAACAAGAAAGCTACGCACCAGGATGATTTTATATGTCAATTGAGGGTTGCATCCTTCTGTGGGCACACAAATGACATTTTTCTGTCACTGTCCAGCATGCCTTTCTCTATTTCAGAATGTTTTAGGCCTGAGTATGGCCAGTCTAAACTGGCTCAGCTACACCAATTTAGCCTGATACTCTGTACTTGGCCTCTGATTTGGAAGAAAGAATGTATCTAAAAGAACTAGGGCCAAGGGTTCATCCAAATCCAATTACCTGTGACAAAGTGGGTGAGAGCTGTGGCTTAACTCTCATTTAACAGGCGTTGTAGGTACAAACAATGTTAAAAAAAAAAAAAAGACATGAGCAAGTTCTGTAAGAATTGCATGTAAGGCAGATTAGAAAATGTTCAGCACAGGAAATTACTGTATGCTTGGTATATAACACAATCTTAATGCACAATGGGATGTGCTAAGAAGTATGCAAGATATGTAGTCATGTTGTTATGCCAGCGAAACTATAAGATTATTTTTGATCATTCTATATGTATGTATGCATATATACAGACATATATGTACAATTGTAACACATGACATCATATTCAAGTTGAAAGTACAAGCTGATGTCATGAGCTTTTCTCATATAGTTCTAGCATTTGAAGTGAGCATTAATAAGGATACTGATACCTGTCATTGATTTAGCACCTAATTTATGTAAAACGTGTTATGAAATTCATTTGTGCATTAAATCATATCATTTTTAGAGCCACACTTTAGGTAGAAACTACTATTTTCCCCATCCTAGAGAAAGAGTAACTGGCTCTTAAAGAAGGTAGGAACTTGCTGGAACCCACATGTCTATTAAGTAACAGAGGCAAGATTATAATATATGCTTCTTTTTTTTAAAACATATGCTTCTTAAACTAATTACCCTAATTATTATGCATTACTGTCACTCCAAGCCCTGATGCTGATAGAACGTTTTTAGAGAGAAGGTATTCTAATATATCATTTGGAAGACTATAGGAGTACAGGCAAGAGGATGATACAATTCTACAGTACTCAAGGAACAAAGAAGACCTCTAATTTTAGTTGAAACACAAGATGTATAAGGAAAAGAGAAAAACCAAGCCTGAAAGACAAATCTGGTCCTGACCACAGTGGGTCATGAAAACCACATTGAGCAGGAGAAAAAGTTAATTGAAATAATCCCCCTAAAGTGTGAGTTGGGTGGGTCAGGATGAGAAAATAACAGGTCATAAGAATCTGATAGAACTATTGCACTTTCTTGTCAAGATCATCTACTGCAGTCCACTTTATTTAGTTGATGTAAATAATAAGCATCTTCCAATCATTCATGAGAGAATGAACTGTGTAGCCAACAGATCAGCTAAACTAATAAGGCGAAACACTGTCAAAGTAAGTGAGTGGAATGCTTAGGGTGTCTATTACTGTCTCTTTTCTATCAGTTATTTCAGAAAAAGGAAAAAATATTGAAAAATACCATTCTCTGCCTAAATGCAAGGCAGTTTTTCCAACTCCCTATCCATCACCAAGTCCTATTTGACTCTACTTCTAAATTATAGCCTGTATTGATAGTATTGATAGTTTTGTTGTTGTTGTTTGTTTGTTTGTTTGTTTGTTTTTGTTGTTGTTGTTTTGTTTTGTCTCCAGGGCTTCCACCTTAACCTAGCTATCATCATATCCTTCCTGGACACCATAATAACTTTGCGGCCCATCTCAAAACTGCCAATTTCACCCTCCTTTACATCAATCCTTGGTTCACAGAGAAAACAGAGCAATCAGTTCAAAAAAATCTTTCAGATTAAACCTCTTACTTGATTAAAATATATCAGTGGTTTAAAAGTGATCTGAGACTAAAATCCAAAATCAATGGAAAGATCTGTGATACTGTGATACTGTGACTTATAAGAAATATACATTTGGTGTTCATTCATAGTTTCTCACTCACAGCTCTCAAAAAACCTTTGGAGTTTTCTCAGTGCTAAGAATGATAAAGCTATCTTTTGTTATGTAAATGAAGTTACTTTTGGGCTTCATCTAAGGATGGGGGCTGGTTGCCAGGAGAACTAACCACATGATTGGAAGGTTGGAACTTTCAATACCACCACTCTGAACTCTGGAGAAGGAAGAGGGATTGGAGACAGATTCAGCTGTCAATGGTCAATTATTAAATCAATCATGCCTAAGCAATGAAGTCTCCATAAAAGCCTAAGAGAACAGGGTTCTGAGAGGTTCTGGGTTGGTGAACATAGGGGATTTAGGGAAAATGACGCAGGAGAGGGCATGGAAGCTCTGCACCCTTTCCCCAAATATTGCTGTATGTGTTGCCTCCATCTAGCTGCTACTGAGGTATAAATATATATATAAAGATTTATTTATTTATTTATTTATGTATTTATGTATTTATGTATTTATTATTTATTTGAGACACAGTGAGAGTGAGAGCAAGAGAGAGAGACCACGAGCAGGAGGGACAGAGGGAGAGGGAAAAAAATCTCAAGCAGATTTCCACTGAGCACAGAGCTCGACATGGGGCTTGATCCCATGACCCCAAGATCATTACCTGAGCCAAAATCAGATGCCCAACCAACTGAGCCAGTTTTTTGAGTTCTGTGAGCTACTCTAGTAAAGAGGTTATGGAAACCTTTTATTTGTAGCCAGTTGGTCAAAAGAATAGGTAACAACGTAGAGTTGTGATTAGTGTCTAAAGTCCAAGGAAGGGGTCGTGGGAACCTCCAGTCTGTAACCAGTCAGTCGGAAGCACAGGTAACAGCCTACTCTTGCAATTGGTGCCTGAAGTATGTGGGAACAGTCTTGTAGAACTGTAAACTCTTAACCTGAGAAATATGATGCCACCGCTTAATAGACAGTGTAAGAATTGACTTGAATTGTTGGTGTACAGAGCACTGCTTGTTAAAATGTTGGAAGTTGGGGAACTTCCCTACCCCACACTGAAATCGGGTTTAAGAACTATCAAATACTATACATGATTCAAATACTCTATATTTTTCTAGCTTCTTCTTTAATCATTCTACCGTGATTCACCACCCCCCCATTCTATTATTCTTCAGCTATACTGACTTCTTTCTATTACTTAAATTCTCCATAATCTTTCCCAGTTATGCCCTTGCTGGACTCTTCTAATTTCTTCTTAGATGGCCAACGTCTTCTCATCTTTAGAGTCTAAGACCATCCTGTCAGTTCAGAGAGGCTTAACCTAACCAATCATTTAAAACAACTTCTAAACTTCCACCTCCTTTCCCTAATTATTAACACATCACAGAGGAAGAGTATTCATTAACCCAAAAAGAGTAAAATCTGCTCTACAGTGTTCAGGAACAAGGGAAAGACATACATAAAGATCCACAGGTAAGAGAAGAACACCTATAGACCTAGAATATAGATTCAAATAGAGTAGGGATAAAAAGGCAAGGGTGGGGGGAAGAGATGAGATAGGAGTTGTAATTGGGATATGCAGGGCTTTCTAAGTCAACATATGGAGGTTAGGCTTTATTTTGAACATACAGCACTTTATGTGAAGAAAGACAATGAAATGTTTCAAGCAGAGGAATATGGCCATAATTGTATTTTAGAAAGATGACGGTACTAGTGTAGATAAGGGGGAAAGGAGTGGGGAAGACTGGAGGCAAGGAAGCTAACCAAGCAAGAGATGATGGTGTCCTACCATAAAATAAGAGGCAGTGTTGGGAGGGACTAAGGAAGGGGAATACTTTAGCTGCAGAATGAATTCCTGGGAGATTACTCACCAATCAAAAATCTATTTGCACTCTCGACAGGACACTATTACCAAAACAAATCATTTATTTCAATGAGATGTTTTGTTTTCGTTTTTTGGTTAAGGTCATTAATGGTTTAATTAAATGAGTAGCTCTACTCTTATAATGAGAAGGAGATATTGTAAACAGATTGATATATTTATTTTTAAGAGCTAAAAGGGAGGAAGCAGTTAACTCTCAACACTCAGGGAAAAGAAAACATTATTTCAGGTGTGGGGGACTTAAAAGCAGTGAGTTGGGCTAGAGGTGTTTAGTCCAAAATGATAACTAGGTATTTCCAAAATGAGCAAATTGTTGAAAGGTATTCTAATTATGTAGCTGAGCTTTCTTGTGACTGTGGTTATGTTGGAATTTTTTTCACATGTGATTTTGAAGGTTTTTTTTTTTTTTAATTTATTATAGGCACAGAGAGAGAGAGAGAGAGAGAGGCAGAGACACAGGCAGAGGGAGAAGCAGGCTCCATGCACCGGGAGCCCGACGTGGGATTTGATCCCGAGTCTCCAGGATCGCGCCCTGGGCCAAAGGCAGGCGCTAAACCGCTGCGCCACCCAGGGATCCCATGATTTTGAAGTTTTAAAAACATATCTCACTTCTTCTGAAAATGCTTTCAGTTGTCATACATGAATAAAACTTAAAGCAGAATCAGAAATTAGAATACTAGAAAGGAAGAAGAAGCAAGTATTTCCACTGTAAAGATCAATATGGATTTCAAGAGTGACATCACCCAGATGGTGACAGGGAGACCTCAGCCTCTACCCCTCCTACAAAGATCAACAATTGGATAGCTATACAAGAACAAAAATAGCTCTGGGAGAGTTCCAGAGTCCACTTAAGAAAATTCAGCAACATGGTAGAACAAAATACTTGAGATTAACTGTGTGACAGGGAAGGCAGCTTCATTTTACTAGCATCATCCAATCTCTAAGCTGGCATGGCTCAGTGACAAGAAGGACTTTTCCTCCAGCTAGGAAAAGTCCCCCTTCATTGGGAAAGGGAGAGCGTGGTAAGTGAGCAGCTTTTCCAAGAGAGCTGAGAGGTACAGAACTAGCTAGGGATAAGGGAAAAAAAACAGAGGTTACCAAAAATAACCATGAAATGAAAGATTTATAAGCCAAAAATTATAAGATAGTGAGGAAAGAACTGAAGAAGACTCAAATAAATAGAAAGCTACTTTATGTTCATAGATAAGAAGACTTAATATCATTAAAATGTCCGTATTACCCAAAGCCATCTATAGAGTTAATGCAATCCTATACAAAGTTCAATGGCATTTTTCACAGAAATAGAAAAAAATAGACTTAAAGTTCATATGGAACCACAAAAAAAAAAAATCCATATAGCCAAAGCATTCTTGAAAATGAACAAAGCTGGAGACATCATACTTCCTGACTTCAAACTATATTATGAAACTACATTTATCAAAAACTTATGGCAGTGGCATAAAAACAGACATGTAGATGAATGGAAAAGAATCAAGAACTTAGAAAAACACATGCATGCATGGTCTACTAGTATTTGACAAAGTAGCCAAAAATACTCAATAGGGAAAGAATACTATTGGGAAAACCATGCATTACATGCCAAGTAATAAAACTGAATTCCTATCTTATGCCACTCACAAAAATTAACTTGGAATTGATTGAGGACTTAAACTAAGACAACTAATAGACAACTCCTAGAAGAAAACACAGGAAGAAGCTCCTTAACATTGGTCTTGACAATGCTTTTTTGGATCTGACACCAAAAGCACAACTAACACAAGCAAAAATCAAGTGGGACCACATCAAACTGAAATGCTTCTGGGTAGCAAAAGAATCAATAAAATGAAAAGACAATCTATGAAAAGGCAGAAAATATTTGTAAACCATACATCTGATAAACACTTAATATCCAAAATATATAAAGAACATATACAATTCAATAGATGCTTATCACTAATTATTAAGAAGATGCAAATCAAAACTACAATAAGATATCATCTCATACCTGTTCAAATGGCTATTATCAAAAAGATAAGAGATAACAAGTGTTCTTGAGGATGTGGAGAAAAGGGAACTCTTGTGTATTGTTGGTGGGAAGGTAAATTAGTGCAGCTGCTATGAAAAAGAGTATGGAGGTTCCTCAAAAAATTAAAAATAGAAATGCCACATAATCCAGCAGTATCACTTCTTGGTATATATCTGAAGGACATGAAATCATTATCTTGAAGAGATAGCTGTACTCACATGTGCATTGCAGCATTATTCATCATAGTCAAGACATGGAATTGACCTAAGTGTCTGTTGATGGATGAGTGAATAAAGCAAATGTGTATATCTACAATGGAATATTTTTTGGCCATAAGAAAGAAGGAAATCCTGCCATTTGTGAAAACATGGATATACCTTGAAGGCATTATGCTAAGTGAAATACATCAGAGAAAAACAAATAGTGTATATCCTACATATATATAAAATCTAAAAATGTTAAACTCATAAAAACAATAAAGTGGTCATTACTGGGGGCTGAGGGATGGATCAACTAGGAAGTCATTGATCAAATTGTACAAACTTTCAATTGTAAGATGTTCCAGGAGAGCTAATGTACAGCATGGTGATTAAAGTTAATAATACTTTATTGTATATTTGAAAGTTGCTATTGAGTACAGAGTTAATGTTCTCACTATAACAGCAACAAACTGGTAATTATGTGAGGTGAAGACTGTTAACTAACCTTATTGTGGTAAACATTCACAATATATATATGTGTGTGCGTATCAAATTTACATTATACACCTTAAACTTACACAATTTCATATTTCAAGTATCTGTCAATGAAGCTGGATAAAAAAGATCAATAAAGTTTCAATCTTGAAACAACGACAAGAAAAAAATGAGGGCTTTATTTTAAATTGCAAATGAAAAAACAAATAAACTTTAGGGTGGTAAAATAATATGTTCCAAATACCTGGTATTTGGGCTGTCTAGCCTGATAATATAAAATAACAGTATCTCTAGAGTAATGCATGAATAATTGGTCAAATATACAATCTTTCTTGAATATTAATTGCCTCTGTTAAGCTTGTCATGAAAACTGGGGAGCAGACAATTAACTCTTAAGAGCTTAGACATGGAAGAATGTATAGTCCAGAGATTTATATAATTGGTAGGTCATAAGCTTTCAAAAACAGAGAGGTGGAAAGAAGGGCTGAACGCTTATTATGAAATTTGAGAAATCTGGCTAGTATTCTTATCAAGGTATAGGTGTATTTTCTGTGAAAATGAGTCATAAGGGTACCCAAGTCTAATCTCTCATTTTCTTAAATAGCTCTGGAATTACCACACTTCTAAAACCAACCATTTCTTGGCTTTCTTTTTTAACCTGTTCTAGAACTGGCAACTCTCACACATAGGTGGTAGCAATGTAAAATGAACTCACCTTTTTTTTTTGTCAGATTTTTGTAAAACTAAGCACATATTTACTATATGACACAGAAATTCCATTCTTAAATACTCAGAAGAAATAAATATACATGTACATGAAATATAACTTTTACCAAAAGTTTCAAAGCAGCTTTATCATAAAAGTCCAAAGCAAAAAAAAAAAAAAAAAATAGTTTCAAAAGAATTTAAGTTGTGATATATACAGAAAATGAAATACTTTTCAGTAGTATAAATTATAAACAACTGGTATCTGCACAAACATAGATACATTACAAAGTCATTGCTCTGAGCTCAAGAAGCCAAACAAAATAACACATCCTCTATGTTTCCACATATAAGGAGAGTGGAGATGATAGAAATGTTCTATATCTTTATAATAGTGCTGATTACAGAGATACAAATATTTGTCAAATTCATTAAATATGTATATGGGAATATAACCTTAAAAATTAACTAAACAAATAGAGCATGGATTAGCAGTATTTCAGATCAGAGAAGACTAAAGAGACATAAGGGGATTGGAAATTAGTGTTTATCTCAGTCTTAAATTTCCGGACTTTGTAACTCTTCTAAGTGTGTGTGAATAATCTCCTTACTCTTAGAAAATGCACACTAAAGTATTTAGAGCTAAAGGGGCATGGGATCTCCAGCCTATTCTCAAATGATTAGAAAAAATACATCTGTATTTCTACAGAGAAAAAATAATAAACAGTATAGAGAAAATGGAAAAAAAATTGGTAATATCCCAGATTGACACACACACACATCAAGAAAATAAGTGGCAAATATGCAATTGAACCTTCAAAGTTCTATAGCATATATGAAATATGGCAGAGTTGATGTGAACCTAACACCTCCTTGAAACTATTTTACAATTTACCTATCATAGATACAGCAGAATTTCAGACAAGCTTCTGTGGACTGTTTAATCTTATGGTGGGTTTTCCAGAACTAATGTATGATTGGAGTGAACAATTAATTTGGGAGAATAGATTTCAAGGTGATGACTATAACTCAGTGTAATTAATAGTAAGTGAATATTATCTACTTAAATATGAAGACCAGGTGCCTCTAATAATAATTTGTAGTCCCTAAAGAGAAAACATTTCATCAACACAACACAGAGAAACACATGTATTTCTTTTTTTTTTTTTTTTTTTTAAAGATTTTTTTTTTTTTAATTTTTATTTATTTATGATAGTCACAGAGAGAGAGAGAGAGAGGCAGAGACACAGGCAGAGGGAGAAGCAGGCTCCATGCACTGGGAGCCCGATGTGGGATTCGATCCTGGGTCTCCAGAATCGCGCCCTGGGCCAAAGGCAGGCGCCAAACCGCTGCGCCACCCAGGGATCCCATCTAATTTTATTACTCCAGGATAGCATGTGTCCAATTAGTTGAACTTAGTAGGAGGCCATTACAAATGAATTATAGAATTATATAGAATGTTTTATAGAATTAAAACATAATCTTAGTATATGTTATTTTAAATTGTGATTTGATCAACCAGAGCAACTGGCTACTACATTAATACAATGATATTAAATGGTATTTCATTGTTACATGAAAATTTAACAATTTAAGAACTATATAGTAAGTGTATATTGTTTGGCTCCTAGCCCAATTCTGTACAAATAGCTATTAGCTAATGCAAAGCAGTAAAAGCTACAAGTAGTCATATTTGACTCTTAATTAATTTCTTAGCAAAGTAAGTACGTAAACAAATCAATATTAAAATAGTTGACACAGAAACCCACACTCTCCTCATTTAAGGTAGGAGACAGGAATCTTGGAATAATAGCTCATTAAGGACAAAGTGGTGTGGCTCCAAAAAGTGAGAGTTCTGTACATCCAAACATTCTCTAAGGATATAATTTAAGTTAGTATATCTTAAAATAGATCTTTTTCAGCCCTTGACAAAGCATATAGATTTTAACACTGAAAATTAGATGAAAAGAAAACGATCAGGAAAAAAAATAATGGAAACTTAGACAAATTGAGATGATATTAATACATCCAGATGATATTAATACATCTTGTTTGTTTTATCCTGAATAGTCTAATTTTAAATGATTAATTGATTTAATAAATGAGAAAGTTGTGTTCTAAAAAAGCCAATTTTTACCATAAGCAAAATATATATTTTAAAAGTCCTGAGATTGATTCAAATTTGCATACTGTTAACATAATGTGTTTTTCATTCTGCCCCAAATCCAATGAGGTGAGAGAAATGTATTTTTATAAAATACTAAATTATTGATAACAGTGGAAAACAAAACAAAAAGTCCTATTACGGGACTATTCTGATCATTTCAGGAAGGTAAGAAATGGAGAAAAGTCATTAAGTAGATAATAGGAGCACAAAACATTCACAGAAGAAGACGACCTTCAAGGTGAGGAAACTAGGTCATACGCAAAGTCGGAATCAACAAGAGAATTTTGAGTGAGTCATTGCCAGACTCATTTTCAGCGACTGTATCACCCAACATCTTGTACTAAATGGTGGGCGGCAGTGATATTTGTTCCTCCACCAAGGGTGGGGTACAGGCATTGACAACAGAGGTATAATGAGCCCAGAGATTTACTGGAGACAAGAGACAAGAAGCTCTCACTTTCCAAATAAATATTATCAGAATTCTCAGATCACATATTGTGATCGACATAATTACCAGAGGCAGGCTAAGACACATTGAACTATCAACTACAGACCAGTCAGCAGGAATTCTCAAATACAAAAATTATATGCTGCCAAGAAGAGTCAAATAGTTGAGGAAAACTAGTACCATGAAACTCTTTACACAGAAGAACCTGAGAACACACACTTCTCATTATCAAAATTGGTTACTAGACTACGATGGAGCAGCATTATAAATGGCCTGAGGGAAAACAATTTTAAATCTTAAATTTTGTACTTGGTTAAATTAGCACTCACTTGCAAGGGCAAAATACAACTATTTTCAAAAACATTTGGAATTAAAATCTAAAATGGATTTCTGGTTTTCTGCTTAGAATGTAGAAATCTGGCAAGCTCATTGTGTCTAGCAGCCATATGAAAAGACTGGAAAATCTCAGTAAAATTAATTTCTTTTCCTGATTTGTTTTGTTAACTGTGTGTCTTTATTATATTAGTTTCCTCTGACTACTGTAACAAACCACCACAAACTAAGTGTCTTAATACAAGAGAAATATATTCTCTTTATAATTACAGCAGCCAGAAGTCTGCAATCTATTTCACTGGGCTCAAATCAAGGTATTGATAGGGCCAAAATCCCTCCACAAGGCCTATGGGTGGAATGCATTTTGCATTGCAAAATCCAGCTTTTGATGGCTGCCAGCATTTCTTGGTTTGTGGCTACATCACTCCGATTTGGCTCTATGACAACACAAGAGAGGAAGCCCTTCTCTTATATCATCAAATCTCACTGTCTTCTCTTATAAGGATACATATAATTGTATTATATGTAATACAGGATAATGCTCCCATTTCAAGATACTTAAACCTGCGAAGTTGTTGTTTAATTCAAATCAGGTAGCAATCACTGGTTGCAAAGGTGAGGACTTGATATTTTGGGGTACAATTATTCAGCCTACCACACTTATAATTTCGTTTCTTCATTGTCTTGGTATTTCATTTTGAGGCTCACTGGGACAAGAGAGTCTTTGTGTTTGTTGTTGTTGCTTTCTTCTTCCTTTTTGTCAACTCTTCCTTTTCATCACTTTTTAAGTTACCTGGGTCTGTTTTCCAACTTAATCAAGTCCTGCAATGGCAATTAGCTTTTCTATCCCATTGTGGTCCTTGCATTATTACAGGTACCTGCACAGTTTCTAGTGATTGGGTGGGTAGCCTACCTGGCTAGCAGCTTGTTAAAAGCAATATCCCCAGTTTTTGTTTTGCCACTGTTTGAGTTATAATTTTTCAGTCTCTCTGATTCTTTTCTTTTATGTGAAACCCCCTCCAGGGCTGTATTTCAAGAAGAGAGTTTCAGACTCCATGTGACTGGATTACAATACTCTTTAAAATTTTGGAAATATTTTTGCTAGCTTTAGCATCCATGGTATATCAAGACTATGTCATCCTTGTGTTTCTGATCTACCTCCAGACTACAGAGATGTTATTTCATTTAGAACTTTGTCATATCACTTGCTGTTGTTATCTGTGTGAACATTGTGCTTGGCTTTGCTATATTTTGAAGCAGTGTGGTGTCATAACCTAGACCTACTATCTCATCTAGACCAGGGCTTCTAGTTGTTTTTTTTTTACTTTGTGGTCTTTAATTGTATCAACTTGGGGGGGGGGGAAATAATATGGATCTTCACAAATTATTTTAAAGTATTTTGCTTGAAATACATTCATGTTAATGTTATATATTTCCTTAAGTGTTTCACTGCAACTTAGCATTAGTTATGAACATTTAAAATGTTATCATAGCATTTGAGAAAATAGTGGTGAAATCCAGTTCACCAGAATTTGCTAAGACTTTTACATAAAAAAAAATTAATAGAGCTATTGATTTTTCTCTGCTGGAGGCCGAATAAAAGATTACAAATTAACATTTGAAATTTATAATCATGCCAGCTTATCCCTTATAGCTATCAAAATAATACACAGATCTTAACAAAGTATTCCTTAAAGAAATATATTCTACAATATAAATCCATTAGCACCAAGATATATGGTTAACTATACAGGACACCATTCTGCCACAAACGTCTCAACATCGATTATAAAGTGAAAGATGCAGGTGGTCATGATATTTTTGAAGTTTACTATAAGAAATTAATGGTTGAACAAAGATTAAATATTATATTACAGATAATGTAAGCATCTTGAAAAAATTCTCCTATGTATGTTTCTGATGTTGGAGCTTAGTATAGATAAGACTGATAAGACATACACACATACCATCTACACACACATGCACACATCAGTACTAAACTGAAAAAGTCAATTAAATTTGTCAACCAAGCAAAATTGTTTCACATTATTTGAATATACACTTGCTTGCCTGTGTAAGCAAATTCAGGCTATAGGTATAGTCCAAACACACACACACAAATACACTGAAATACAGATATAATATTTTATTTTATAATATTTTTCAGGAGAAGGGAAAAAACAATTTATAAACGCATGCTTTTGTGACTTAGCAAATGCTATCTACATTGTTCAACAGATTGAAGTGATAAAAACACTCTGAGGGGTGTTGCAATATCCATAGGTCCATACAAAGTACAAATACACAATGGAGTTTTAAAATGGTAAGTTTTCCAAATATTTTAATATTAGTTAATTTCAAAATTATTTTAAATATGGTCAAATGTCTACTTAAAGGGGTATTGTGTTGTAATCAAATTCTATTATAATTACTGGGTTAAATTCTAAATGAGTTTGACAGTTGAAATGTATTTAAAACTTTTCTCTTGAAACATGCATAAAATAGCTTTTAAAATATATCTTTAATTTGGTTAGGTTTTAATTGTATTGTACTCTCAAAAATAAACATATATTTTGTTCTGAATATGATATTAAGTTAGTGAATCTCCCCCATAAAAATACAATAGAGCTTTTGGGAATTTGCATTCTAGGCCAATGTAACATTCAACTTCTAATGACTAGATGTGAGTTTATCCAAAGTCTTTTATGAAAACAGGTTATATATAAAACTGCACATTGGACAATTTATGCAAAGCCAACAGATCGCTTTTAGAATGTCTAGTAGGTACAGGTAAGCCTTCTAAGATAGTGGGGTTACATTAGCAACAGGAACAAAGAATAATCTCTATCCTCATAGAGCTTACTTTCTGTGGGAAGAAGACAAAAAACAACTGAATCATTAAAATATACAGTATAACATGATAAAAACTGTAAAAAAATGAATAAAGTAGGAAACAAAAGATGTGAAATAACAATGGGGTAAGTTGCAAATTTAATAGGCAGGCGAGAAAGGACCTATTGAGAAAGTAGGAATTCGATCAAAGATCTGAAATAAACAGGGGAATTAGCCATGTAGATATTAGGGAAACAGCATTCCAGGCAGGAAGAACTACTAGTTGAAGAATTCTGAGGACAGAGTAGCTGGAAGGGATGTGTCCAGAGAGCAATGAGTTAGAAAAAAGAAGTAGGTAGGAGGGGGTGAATCCTCATCAGCTTCTACTTTGAGACAGATGCAAAAGAGTTGGAGGGTTGGAGGGCTTTGATCCAAATAATAAGAATGATTTGACTACTCTTTTGAAAACATACTGAGTGGAGGATGGGCAAGAACAGAAGCAGATAGACTGGCTCTAAGGCTATTACAGTTATCCAGACAAAACCAGGGTGGTAGCCAACATGGTGGTAAGTAGTTGCTATAGTCTTACAGTGATAACACGTTGTACCGATTTTATGACCAATAAGAGGAAACAGAGAAGTCAAAGTTTTGGGTATGAAAAGCTGGAAGCAGGACTTTCTACTTTCTGAGAAGGGAATGACTCAAGGAAAAGCAGGTTTCTGAGAAGAAAAATCAAAAGTAAGTTTTTTCATCTCTTTGAAGGACATTTTGAGATGCCTATTAGAAATCCAAGTGCACATACCTGTCTATGAATTCATGTAACAGTCT
Organism: Canis lupus dingo; assembly: GCF_003254725.2. Classification (NCBI taxonomy): domain Eukaryota; kingdom Metazoa; phylum Chordata; class Mammalia; order Carnivora; family Canidae; genus Canis; species Canis lupus. Next base: position 14,974,262 of record NC_064256.1, on the reverse strand, counting down.
AGAATCAGAAGAGTGGCTCATTCTAGAGCCATCAATTTGGAAGTTTTCTATTCCCTGTGTTAGGAAGACCAGGAAAAATTGCCAAGGGACTACATAAAAATAGAAGAGAGAGAAGGGTCCATGGTTTGAGAGCTGGGACATTCTAAAATTTAGAGGTTGAGAGATAAGGAATCCACAAGTGAAACTAGAACAGAGTGGTCAGTGAGCATGGAGAGAAATTGGGGTAGAGTTGAGTCCTGGAAGGGAAATTCAAGTAAAGTAGGTAAGTTTAGGAAAGAAAGACAAATAGAGGAGTTAATAGAAAATTTTGGATGGAGGTAAAGACTTTTCCATAACTGGAGTGAAAGGAGAAGAGGTGATCACAGAAGCAGACTGGTAGGTTGTGTGTTGTTAGGGATTTAGGGAATATCTCTTCTAAATGTATCTATTTTCTTACTTAAATAGGAAAAAATGTCATCAGTAAAGTAGCATGGGCGATATTAGCAGGGAGAAGATGATGTGGAATAGTCATCCATCAGAGTGGGAGAGCACATAAAGGATAGACTCTTAACATAACTGCTCTTTTGGACCAAGACACAGATTTAGAAGGCCACTGTTTGGAACATTACATGCAGAATGTGGTGAAGAACGTAAAAAAGGAAGAGTGTTCCTCGAGGTTAATATATAACCTTAGTGATACAGAAAAAAACTGCCTCAAATACGTAAAGGCATTGTTATCACTCTTCAGAGAGATGCCAATATTTTGTTTTGTGTCTTCTTCCACATTTTGTTGGTTGGAAATACTGATGACCTAAGAAATGAGAATTAAATAGGAGCTCTGGGGAAAATGTAAATCTTCCACTCAAGACACCCAACATGCAGCACAAATCAATAAAACATTAACTATTTGAGCTTTTTATAGGTGCTAGGTATCAAGGTGAGATTTGCAAAGGGAGTTTCATGAATAGGAAAAATATTCCAGAAATAGTAGATTAAGTCCCATTTATTGTTTTCAGTTGTAAATTTCCTAATCACATTATACTTGGCAAATGGGAAATATCAAACTGAGCAAATTGAGAGCTTCTGGCCATAAATATTTGTAAATTGGTTAAATGTGAATAAAATTCTAAAACTGAATTAGAACCTGGCCACTTTAAATAATTTGAAGTTGGAAATTAATTGTAACAAAGGGAAACATTTAATCAATAACCCCACCTAGCCATTTGCACTTGCCTTTCATCTGTAATCCAGGAGATGTCATTAGAAATCCTGATGAAAGCATTCTTTGAAAGAAAGAAAAGAAACTTAGTGCCTTTTTTTCATTAGACTTAGCATGATTTCCATTTTGATGGCTGTATTATCACATGTTGCCCCTTTGTAGTTAGTAGCATGAGGTCATTACTTTAGTCTGTCCTTTGAAGTCGAATTTTTCTTTTAAACTCTAGTTTTAGTAAGATATCCTCAAAATTACTTGCAGAGCTTTGCTTACTTATGGAGACACGGTGCTTAGGGTTGTTATAAAAACTGATTAATTACTTTCTTGTAATTATCTACATGTGAGGACTTGCCTTTTAAACAGCTGAAACTGTTTTTAGAGTCATCAGAAAGAACTGTTTTATTTTTTAAACCTGAAGCTATCTATACAAGCTTTCGAAAAGCAATTTAACAGTATTTGTTTTTCTCTGCTGCACAGTGTCAGAAGACAAGAAGGCAGTATGAACGCAACATTTCTCCAAAAATTGGAGAGTGGATATATGGAATTGGAGTTGGCCTTTCCAGTGTTCTGAGAGTTAATTAAATGCTTCTTTGTTTTTCTTGCTCTGTGGGTGGTATATATAAATTGTTTCTTAAAACAACAACAACAATAACAAAGCAAAAACAACAAACCTTCCACCTAATAATCTAAGAAAGGAAGAAAGATGAAGATGAAAGAATTTTTTCCCTCTACAACTCTGAGTTGCTGTGCTACAAATAAAGTTCAAAGGATCACTTTAAGAGTGACGGGAACACAGAGGGACATGGAGGGACACAGAGACACAAAACTCAATAGTTATTTTGTGGAATCTACAAGCAAATCATACTCTGAGAAAGTATCTGCTGTTTTGAACCCTGCCTTCGATCTCAATTACCTTTATGTAGAATTAAACACCACTCCAATAATTAAACCATCAATGTGTGCATTTATTTTTTGGCTCCTACTTTATCTGTGTTTTATGGAACAAGTTCACCACGTTGTGTATCACATTACCCCATCATTAAAACATAGAGTAGTCTCCCCTTATCCACAGAGAATATATTCCAAAACCTCCAAGAGATGCCTGAAACTGAATAGTACTGAACCCTATAGATACTAGTTTTTTACTACACATGCATACCTATGATAAAGTTTAGTTTATAAATTAGGTATAGGAAGAGATTAGCAATAGTAACTAACAATTAAATAGCCAATTATAATAATACATGTATTAAAAGCATGTGAATATGGTTTCTCTGTCTCAAAGTATCTTCTTCTGGTGAACATGTGAGAAGATAAAATGGGGAGGTGATGAGATGAACTGAAGTGAATGACATAAGCATTGTGACATACTGTTGGGCTACAACTGACCTCCTGATGATACAACAGAAGGAGGATCATCTGCTTCTAAATTGTGATTGACCATGGGTGACTAAAATTGTGGAAAGCAAAATCGTGAATAAGGGGAGGGACTACTATACGTTTTAATTAATAACTTGTAATTGATTTTCAAAACAAAAAATCTTCATTTTTGCCTATGAGGTACTCAAGGCATAAATTCTTATCCCATCTTTTAAAATGTGTAATCAAAGATAAGTTACTATCTAATTCATTCATTCATATATGTATATGAGTATATACTCTGTGCCAGGGACTGTAACTGAGAATTTGGTAAAGTCATGAAATTAGACAGAAACATAGGAAGAAGAAGAGATTTAAAAGTAATTATAAAAAGTCTGACGTTTGATATACTACTTTTTTATATGTTCCTGCTGATAGTTAGAAATGCAGGTTTTTACTTCAAGATATTGTTCTGGGCAAAAGGTACAGAATTTGTTCTTATTGTCACTTAGGTATATTCAAATCCACAGAAAATAAATCAAGCACAAAAGGAGATTTCATATTGAGAGAATATAATAGAAATCTAGAGAACATTTACTTAATTAAAAGATAGAAGAAGAGCAAAGAAAAATATTTAAAAATAGGTACAAGTTACAAAGATACTCAGGAGAGATACATATTATAAAACTTAGAAAGGAGACAGATCCAAGAAAGAAAAAAAGCCTTGAAACAATGCCAAAGACAGTGTGATCAAGTACTATGAAGAAAGAAAAGCAGTCACTGATTTTAGAAAGGATTTTTTGTTTAAGATTTTATTTATTCATGAGAGAGAGACAGAATGAGAGAGAGAGAGAGAGAGAGAGGCGCAGGCTCCATGGAGGGAGCCCAATGTGGGACTCGATCCTGGGACTCCAAGATCATGCCCTAGGTCACAGGTGCTAAACCGCTGAGCCACCCAGGGATCCCCAGAAAGGATGGTGTTTTTAATAAACACAGGAGGAAGACTTTCAGTAGACTGTTGAGCCAAAAAGTTCATCACAGCAAGATGAGTAGCAAAGCTAGGCAAAACATGGGCAGCATTTAGGTGTCCAAAGAGAAAGAGGAGGTCGTTTGCAGAAAAAGGGAATAATTAAATAGGGAGAAATAAAGGAAGGTTAAGAAACAAAAATATTTAGAAGATTATCGTTGCTTATATATTCCTTCTTTTCTTCTTATAATAAAGACACCTCATTCTATTAAGAAATGAATTCTTCCTAACAACCATTCTGCTTGAATCTGGCAGTAGTTCTAGCCTAGGGCACATTGGCTGGCTCTAGACAATCACAAAGTCCTCTCTTGTCTGCAGTTACTGGCTGGGAACAAGAAGGTTGGAAGCCACACTGGGTCCCACGTGGGACTAGAGCGTATTTGGTGGAATCAAGTTTGACCAACGTGCAGAAGAAAGTAAAGATATAAAAGAAAGATGTTTCCATTTGAGCCCCTGAATACAGTTATGCCAAAGACTAGATCTTACTCTGGTCTTCAAATTTTTGAGCCAATAAATTTCCACAGGTATTTACACTAGTTTGATTTGTCATTTGCAACCAGTAGGATCTAGGATCCTGATACTATAGCTGAATGTCAAATAGCTACTATAAATAATATAGAATATACAAAACAGGGAAACTACAATGGATGGAGTAATTTCACAGAGGAATAAAGAGGGGATCCAATCACTAGCAGGTAGGAAGCAGATTCTTAAAAGGAAGTAGGTATATTTCATAGTCTGAGGGGACAAAAAATGAAACAAAGTATCCCTATGGACAAAATGAAGGGATGGGGTACAAGGATATAAAGTAGGGTTTAAAAGCCTTGAAGAATGCTAATAAATTGGCCAAATAACTCCAAGTTGTCCACTCCACAATCCTAAGAAAATCCCATTACAATTAAGTAACATGCAATTTAGGAGCATAATTCCATTCCAACTGATTTTTCAGATATTGATGCAACTTAGTATACACAACTTTAGTAAAATTCTTTGCCCTGCCCCCCACCCCCCCACACGATAATAACCAAATTTTTGAGCTGTTTGCTCACCAGTTTTACTTCCTGACAAAGAGATCTACATTTTTTAAATAATATATCTGATGAAAACTCTGCTTTTCACAACACAGTAATTTTGGAACAAAATAAACATGAGAAAGGATGTGTGGGTAAGTGCCAAATGAAGTACAAAATCTGATTCTTCAAAGTGAAAACAAAGCTCACCTTGAAGTTAACTAAGAGATCAATATTAGCATAACAGCTGTGGGATGGTGGTTCACACAAGAGGGGGACTTTAGGATTACTTGGCCTATACTTGCCACTTTAATTTCATATGCAGAACTTTACATTAGAGGAAAGAATACTAGAATTGATATGTAGCCCTCTTTACTAAGGTATATTTATTTAGAGTCAATGCTACTTGCAAATTTGGGAGTTCATACTATTCACAATATACATTAACATCTGGCAGTGCAGAAATTCAAAATTCTGAAATCTAAACATGACCTTTATCATGAAATGTCTGGGGACGGGAAAAAGAAAAAATAAGTCAACCTTGGTGCTAGACTGGTAATATCAGAAATAGCAACAACAAGGGTGTTAGGCCAGCTATTCTAGTGGCTTGTTAAAGACAAATAGGCAAGTTGCTCGGCAGACGAATAGAAATGGCCCTATTCCAGAGGTCAGTGAAAGCCTTGACTGACATCTTCAAGAATCTATTTGGAAACCTCAAATCCTCTGACAAATAGTGGGAGGAAAAAAAATCTAAGCTTAGACAATAGTATAGAACTTGCATCAATTACTTGTACTCTGGCTGTAGAGAATCCATAACACCATCACTTTTTCCATTAGCTGAGATATGTGCGATAGAATGGAGTGACCAGAGGTCTTTTCCGAAAAGGATGGCAGTGTGGGAACTTATTCTGAGACCCTAGTGAACATTAATGTAGCTGCACCGACTGCAAGGCTAGTTTCCATCTCTTCCTGAAACTACTTCCAGGGGTCAAGGAACAAACAGATGGTGGGTGTCATTGCAGACAGAAAGATGTATTACTCCTGTTATTCCTACTTCTTAATTAAAGTGGAAAAATAACTTTTATTTTCACAAAATGTTTGTTTTCTTAGCACAATCATTAATAACATGGTATCATTTTATCCTTTCAAATCAGCTTATAGGAGAAATATTTGTTTTAAATAAATTTAAGTGGAATATGAAAAAAATTCCAGCAATACAGGTAAGGACAGGCTTCTATCTTTTTGTGTTAGTTTACATGGAAACCAGTTAAGTTGGCATGAATAGCCTTCACCGATTAGGGCTCAACCTAAATTTCTCACATCAACTGCATTTGAACATAACTTTTGGCTCTATGCAAATAAGCTTTGAGCGGCTCCTTAGTACCACCTCAACTGCACTGCACTCCTGATTTTGTTTCCACTGCTTAAAACATTTTTTATGGTGCTCATTTATTTATTTACTATAATAATTTATCACAAATCACAAACATTCAAACACACATTCATCCTCTTTTTTCTATGCTCCTGGAAAATAGATTCAGGGTCAGATGCTGCTGCTCTACCCCAGCCTGTGATTGTCCACTATCAGTCACAGCCATCTTTCTTCTCACTCTGGAGGTGACCTCACTATGCTTCCCAGCCCTGTTCTTTAGATAGCCCCTACAAATCACTGGGATATGGTGATTGAGATAAAACTATTTATCATTCTAGATGCAATTTCACATATCATGCACAAGAATAAAGTAACTGCTTAATCAGGTACAAAGATATGGTATGAGAGGGCACACAAAGAGCTTCTTGATACAGACAATATTCTGTTTTTTGATTGTTTGAATAAAGAGTGTGTTCACTAAAAAGGTAACACAGTAACACGTTTAGAGTAGAGGCAGGTATGTGTCAAAAATAAAGGTCAAAGTTTGAAATGTCTTTGGATCCTAATGTAGATATGTAGATGGTAGTTAGATGTTCAGGACTGATGCCCCAAAACAAGTTCTAATTTAGGAATATATATTTCAGAGTTCCCAGTATAATCATTTAAGAAAAATCATGGGTGTGGGTGAGGTCACCCAGAGATCATGTAACATGGGAAGAAAAGAGCAACAAAGAGGAACCTTAAATGACTGTCAATCACAGAAACATGAGGGGAGGTTGAGTAGAGCTTGAATCTCCCTGCTGGGGGCAGTGGTCAGAATCTAATGCCAGAGTGAGGTCAATTGAAGGACATAAGAATCAAAGTGGAAGTGTATTCAGACTTTGGAAAAGTGAAGGACACTGGCATTGTTAGTTTTCAGAAGTGTGTTGGGCTCCAGGGAGAGACTGCACAAGTTGAGGTATATGATACAGAAAGGACAGCAAGCACAGGCTACTCTCTCTCAAAGATTGGCTGTAACACCAATATGGAGTCAGGGCAGAAATTGGAGGTGTGTCAAACCTGAAGGAAGTTTTTGGTTTTTTGTTTTATTTTGTTTTGTTTGGAAGAGGGTTGGCCATGTTCATAGGCAAAAGGAATATCCCTACTAGATTATAAAGTTGAGTCAGTTAGTAAAGCAGAGGCAGAAATGAAAGAGAGTCACTAATATAAAGCTGGTTTTTCACAGTAGAAAGGACAAGGAAGTAGGTATGGATATAGATAAAAATACATTCGTAAATGATGAAGAAGAACTAGAGGAAGCTTTTATGTACCAGTCTTAATTTTTGTTGGGTGGGAGGCACTGTTTGCTGGTGCTATTGATGTTGTGGGTATTCATGGAATATTTGTGGAGAAGGGTCATCCGTGTAGTTTTACACATCCGTGTAGTCATTCCATTCCTTTGTGTGGGTTTCCATTCCCTGTTGTGGGTATTCATGGAATATTTGTGGAGAAGGGTTATCCGTGTAGTTTTCTGGGGCTTCCCTAACAAATCACCCCATACTTGATCTCTTTAAACAACAAAAATTTATTCTCCCACAATCTGGTAGCCAAAGTCTGAAGCCAAGGTATCAGCAGGGATGCTCTCTAACAGTTGAGGAAGATTCTTTCCTTGTCTCTTCCAGCTCTGGTGGTTCTTAGCATTCCTTGTCTGGTGGCTGCAGAACTCATTCAAAGCTTAATTTACCTTCATCTTTATATGGCCTTTTCTTTCTTCTACCTGCGTGCCTCTTATAAGGACATTTATTGGATTTAGGGATGATCTGATCTCAAGATCCTTAATTTAATGACATCCCACACATAATTGTTTGTTATATTTATGAGAATGAGAGAGGCAGAAGGAGAGGGAGAGAGAGAATCCTAAGCAGATTCCACACCCAATGTGGAGCTTTATGTGGGGCTCCATCTCACAGTCCTGAGATCATGAGCCCCGTGGAAATCAAGAAGCAGATGTCCAAATGACTGAGCCACCTAGGTACCCCCAGAACTTTTTTTTTTAATAGGTCTCATTCACAGGGGAGGGAGGTATGGGTGGATATATCTTTTGTGGAGTCACGACTTCAAACCACTATAATATCTACAAAGTTCTATCTCAAAAAGGAAGATTTGAATACATTTTCCAGTTTTCTCCTGCTCCAAATTCATATACATGATTTATCATATATAAAAATAAATACATAATTCCACTCAAAAACTGAAAGGAGTCAGTCTGGTTGAACCGGAAACTCTAGTGAATCCCTGAGAAATAGAAAGAAAAAGAAAAAAAGCCGCAGAGCAAACCACAGTGGCAAAATATAAAAGCAACATCCTGATGATCTGTGCTGGGAGGGCATGGAGCCTATGAGTACAAGGGGACCAAGGAAGGACATGCAGAGTTATTAGTTATGGTATCATAGCAGGAGCCATCACATAGGTGGCCCTTAGCAAGAGCAATGGAAAGTTCTTCGGGTAGAAACAATAAGTGAAGGAGTTTAGGAAAAGAGAAGCACACATAAATCCTGATGGCTAACACTTGGTTGTGAGTACCCCTTTCAGAAAATTAACTGCTAAGGGATGCTGTTCTCTTAGTCACTGAAAAAGAGAATAGTCACAGATTAGCTGGCATCAATCTCTCTGAACAAAGAGGGGACGGTCTATACAGAATAACTCAGTTACAAAGATGAGTGCACAAATAAGCAACAAATATTGAATAGAATCCTGAAATAGAGACAGACAAGCTAATCAATAGAAAGCTTATATGTGTCAAAAGAGTCAACAGCAATCAGAATATGCTTAATATATATTCATTATTAATATCCACAGGGAGATACAGGAAGGTATCACCCCCATAACAAGAACAGGTAATTGTGAAATAAGAATTGAGTAGAGATTTTTGAAAAAGTCAAAATACAGATGTTGAGATTAAAAAAACAAAACAAAACAAAAGAACCTGCTGTGATTATCCAGACTAGAAAGGAAGATGGACACACCTGATTAACACTTAAGTGCTCTGAAGCATTAAGCCAAGGAATAAAATCCAAAGATTGCACAGGTTCATTTTCTATGGATGGAAAATTTACACATCTCTACAAAAGTAATCTTAGTTGTAATAAAAGCTAGCACTTCTACTACTGAAAATGTGCCAAACACTGATCTAAGCAGTTGACATTATACTAATTTATCTAATCTTCACAACTAGCCTTTGAGGAAGAGAAGTTAGTGATTCACCTAAGGTCACATAGCTAATAAATAGAGAAGCTGGAAAATGAACCTTTGCAACCAGGCTCCAAATGGAAGCTATTCACCATTATGCTAAGCTGCCAGACCATGAAAATAATAAGCATGGATGGGAGACCTAATGGAAGAAGTGATAGTAGAGAAGCTCCCAAAACTAAGGAAAGACATCGAGCTTCTCTGAGGACAAAAACAATTAAAACAATAAAATGAACCAAAATGACAAATGGCCCATCTCTAGTCCGTATATTTTTTTCTTCTTCTTTAGGTTCCAGGCTAATCAACAAAGTTGACATGGAGGGAATAACGTTGAGTGTTTGCATAATTCATAAGGTGTTTCCATTCCTTTAAATGATTTTCAAAAGTCACCTTCTTCTTTAAGATCAGGGCTAATTGAGGGGGATAATACATAAGTCCTAAAATTGTAATTTCAAAATATATTTCTAGTTACTCAATATGAAAATGTAAATCCAAGCAGTATAATGAGCCCAGAGAGAGATTCAGACAAAAGGAGAATTCTAATGACCAAGGTATAAGACACCATCACTCACTATAAATATATCTACAAATTTTCCCATTATCTTCATCTGTACTTGATTCTCCAATACAGAGGGTGTTGTCTTGCCTATGGATTAGCTATTCAATCTATTTGATGTTTCCTAAATTATTTTATTTCAATGCATCTAAAGGCACATCTCATTTTATTGTGCTTCATTTTGCCGCATTTCACAGATAAATTGCCTTTTTTTACAAATTGAAGGTTTGTGGCAATCCTGCATTGAGCAAGGCTGTCAGCACTGTTTATCCAGCATTCATTCACTTCACATCTCTGTGTCACATTTGGGTGATCCTCAGAGTATTTTAAACTTTGTCATTATTATTAAATTAATTCTGGTAAACTTTGATCAGTGATCTTTAATGTCACTATTGTAATTGTTTGGGGCACCATGAACTGAGCTCCTAGAAGAAGATTTAATTAATAAAGATCGTATCAGTTCTGACTGCTCCACTACTGGCTATATTCCCATCTCCCTCCCCCTCCTCAAACCACCCTGTTGCATGAGACACAACAATATTGAAGTAGAAAAAAATAAAAATAAAAAATACAAATAAAAAAAATATTGAAGTAGGTCAGCTATTAACCTTACAATGGCCTCTAAATGTTTAAGTGAAAGGAAGAGTTAGACACCTTCTACACTAAATCAAAAGCTAGAAATAATTAAGTTCAGTGAGGAAGGCACGTCCAAAGCCAAGATAACTTGAGAGATAGGCCTCTTGTACCAAACAGAGAGCCAAATTGTGAATGCAAAGGAAAAGTTCTTGAAGGAAATCAAAAGTGCTAACTCAGAGAACACACAATGAGACGAAAGTGAAAAAGCCTTATTGCTGATATGAAGAAAGGGTGTGTGCTCTGGATGAGACATCAAAGAAGCCCCAGCATTCCCATAAGCCAAAGTGTGATCCAGAGCAAGGCCTTAACTCTCTTCAATTCTATGAAGCTTAAGGGAGGTGCAGAATGCAGAAGAAAAGTTGGAAGCTAGCAGAGTTTGGTTCAGGAGGTTTCAGAAAGAAGTCATCTCATTAACATAAAAGTGCAAGGTGAAGCAGTAAGCGCTGATGTAGAAGCTATAGTGAGTTATCTAGAACATTAGCTAGATAAGTAATGAAGGTGGCTACACTGAACAGGAGATTTTCAGTGCAGACACAACAGTCTTCCATTGGAAGAAGATGCCATCTGAGACTTTCTTAGCTAGAGAATAGTTAATGCCTGGTTTCAAAACCAAATGAGAGGCTGACTCTCTTCTTAAGGGCTAATACAGCTGGTGACTTTAAGTTGAGGTCAATGCTCAGTTACCATTCCAAAAATCCTAGAACCCTCAAGAATTATGCTAAATATACTCTGTGCTCTAAAATTGGAACAATAAAACCTAGATGATAGCACATGTGTTTACAACATGGTTTACTGAATAGGTTAAGCCCACTGTTGGGTCCTACTGCTCAGAAAACAAGATTTCTTTCAAATGATTATTGCTCATTGACAATATATCAGGTCACACAAGAACTCTGATAGAGATGGACAATGAGATGAATGCTGTTTTCCTGCCTCTTGACATAACATCCACTCTGCTAACACACCTATCCACCCATGGATCAAGGAGCCTTTCTGCATTTCAAGGCTTATCATTTGAGAAGTACTTTTCATAAGATGGGAGCTGCTAGAACTACTGATTTCTCTGATGGATCCAGGAAAAGTAAATTGAAAACCTTCTGGAAAGGATTCACCATTCCATACACCATAAAGAATATCAGTGATTTGTGGGAAGAGGCCAAACTCTCAACATGAACAGGAGTGTGGGAGAAGTTGATACCAACCGTCTGGCATGACTTTGAGGGGATCAAGACTTCAGTGGAGGAAGTGACCTGCACCTGTGGTGGCCAGAGCCAGAGGACAAGAATGAGAGTGGAGCCCCTAAGATGTGACTGAGCTCATGCAATGTCACGATAAAACTTGAACAGACCAGTAGAGAAAGTAGTTTGTTGAGATGAAATCTACTCCTCGTGAAGATGCTGTGAAGATTGTGGAAATGACAGCAAAGGATTTTGAATATTACATAAACTTAGTTGATCAAGCAGTGGCAGGCCTTGTGAGGATCAACCCCAATTTTGAAAGACATCCTACTAGGGGGTCAAATGCCATCAAACAGCATCTCATGCTAGAGAAAAATCATTCATGAAAGAAGTCAGTCAATAGGGGAAACTCTTCTGTTGTCTTATTTTAAGAAATTGCCATAGACACTCGAGTGTTCAGCAACCATCCCCCTGATCAGTTAGCAGCCATCAACATGAGGGCCATAACCTCCACCAGCAAAAAGATTGTGACTCACTGAAAGCCCAGATGATGGCTGTCATTTTTAGCACTAAAGTATTTTTTAATTAAAATATGTCCATTTTTTAAAACATGATGCTATTACACACTTAACAGGTTATAGAATAGTATAAACATAACTTTTATATGCACTGGGAAAGCAAAAATTATTTTGACTCATTTTATTGCAATCTTTGCTTTATTACATTGGCCTGGAGTGGAACCTACAATATCTTTGAGGTATGCCTGTATGTAGCCAAAAATAATTACACTATAATATCATTATTATACAAAGCCTCACTGCCATGAGCAAATGTTCATTTTCCATTAGCCCAAAACAGCAGGATCCTGTGCTATTATGGGGAAAAATATATATTCTGATGTGTTATTATTCAAGGTTGGCATATTTGGATGGCATGACTTTATAAGGCATTGAGGTCTGTATTATACACCTGAAAAAGATGTAGGGCTTTTCACTAAAAAAAAAAACAAACAAAAACAAACAAAAAGATTAAAACGAATTGAAGTAATTCTTTTCATGTATAAAGGGAATTGCTGTTAGTATAATTTTATGGGACTATTTACACAACACAACAAGCTATGGACATTAAACGTGATGAAATTATAATTGATAGATTAGGTTTATAAAAACTAACATGAAAGGAATTATGATTCCTGTCTCAGAATTCTTCACACTATACCAGGAGATCCAGCATTTTACTTAGGAATAAGCATGCAGAACTTGCTATGCAATATGCAATTTCAAAGCAAATTTAAAAAAAAATGATAGAAGGATATTTGATAATTTCCTTTAGAAACTAATTCCAGTACTTACCGCCACTGTGTAATGGAGGCAAATTTCTCCTGCTACAGGAGAGAATCCAGCCTCTTAGTTCAGGTTATTATGTGTGTTTGTAATTAAACTCAGCACAGCTGATGAGAAGAAAACATCCTAAAATTTGTTCTTTAATGAGCCATTTTATGGAGCGCTAACACACTAGGAGCTACAGCACCTTGCCTAACTCAATCACCTTGCCCCCAGTGGCATCTGAAATTGCATATACATAAGCTATTGTTTTTAAAAAATTAATCCTGATATCTAACCAATTAAAAGTAAACTAATATTAAATGTATGCAGTTTAGAGAATAATAATTTTAAAAGCACCTGTGAAATCATCCACTGGATTTAAGCAAGTGAATGTTATCAGGGCCAGCACCATAAAGGCCTCTCTTCTAATCAACTATCTGAGTGTGTAAACCATTCACTTGACTTTATAACTAGATCACCTAAGTATGTCAGCCCAGACAATATGTTGTTGCCTCACAAGTTTTGAAGATTTATTAAATGGAAATTGTATCCTATTCATTCTCCCATAAGCTGGATTTGTTTGCTAATTATTATGTTTCTGAAGTTCATCTCTCTGGCTGTAGTACTGATAGAATGTCTATTTTCAATGCTTTATACTATTTCACTGTATAAGTATCCCTCAGTACATTTTGCCAACTATTTTTGATAGCATATGTGGGTTGTTTCCAATTTATTGCTATTAAAAATAATTTTTAGAAGAATTTATCCTTATAAATATCTCAGAAGGCAAATATAATGAGAGTTATTCTAGTCTATATGCATGGGAATGGATTTTCTTGGTCACAAATATACCCATGCCAAATTATTGATAGTAAAAATCACCAAAGGGTTTATTATCATTTATATTTATCCTATCATTAATATTGAATGGAATTTTTTTAATAATAAATTTATTTTTTATTGGTGTTCAATTTGCCAACATACAGAATAACACCCAGTGCTCATCCCGTCAAGTGCCCCCCTCAGTGCCCGTCACCCATACACCCCCACCCCCCGCCCTCCTCCCGTTCCACCACCCCTAGTTCGTTTCCCAGAGTTAGGAGTCTTCCATGTTCTGTCTCCCTTTCTGATATTTCCTACCCATTTCTTCTCCCTTTCCTTCTATTCCCTTTCACTATTATTTATATTCCCCAAATGAATGAGAACATATAATGTTTGTCCTTCTCCGATTGACTTACTTCACTCAGCATAATACCCTCCAGTTCCATCCACATTGAAGCAAATGGTGGGTATCTGTCATTTCTAATGGCTGAGTAATATTCCATTGTATACATAATCCACATTTTCTTTATCCTTTCATCTTTCGATGGACACCGAGGCTCCTTCCACAGTTTGGCTATTGTGGCCATTGCTGCTATAAACATCGGGGTGCAGGTGTCCCGGCGTGTCATTGCATCTGTATCTTTGGGGTAAATCCTCAATAGTGCAATTGCTGGGTCGTAGGGCAGGTCTATTTTTAACTCTTTGAGGAACCTCCACACAGTTTTCCAGAGTGGCTGCTCCAGTTCACATTCCCACCAACAGTGCAAGAGGGTTCCCTTTTCTCCGCATCCCCTCCAACATTTGTGGTTTCCTGCCTTGTTAATGTTCTCCATTCTCACTGGTGTGAGGTGGTATCTCATTGTGGTTTTGATTTGTATTTCCCTGATGGCAAGTGATGCAGAGCATTTTCTCATATGCATGTTGGCCATGTCTATGTCTTCCTCTGTGAGATTTCTGTTCATGTCTTTTGCCCATTTCATGATTGGATTGTTTGTTTCTTTGGTGTTGAGTTTAATAAGTTCTTTATAGATCTTGGAAACTAGCCCTTTATCTGATACGTCATTTGCAAATATCTTCCCCCAATCTGTAGGTTGTCTTTGAGTTTTGTTGACTGTATCCTTTGCTGTGCAAAAGCTTCTTATCTTGATGAAGTCCCAATAGTTCATTTTTGCTTTTGTTTCTTTTGCCTTCGTGGATGTATCTTGCAAGAAGTTACTGTGGCCGAGTTCAAAAAGGGTGTTGCCTGTGTTCTCCTCTAGGATTTTCATGGAATCTTGTCTCACATTTAGATCTTTCATCCATTTTGAGTTTATCTTTGTGTATGGTGCAAGAGAGTGGTCTAGTTTCATTCTTCTGCATGTGGATGTCCAATTTTCCCAGCACCACTTATTGAAGAGGCTGTCTTTCTTCCAATGGATAGTCTTTCCTCCTTTATCGAATATTAGTTGACCATAAAGTTCAGGGTCCACTTCTGGATTCTCTATTCTGTTCCATTGATCTATGTGTCTGTTTTTGTGCCAGTACCACACTGTCTTGATGACCACAGCTTTGTAGTACAACCTGAAATCTGGCATTGTGATGCCCCCAGATATGGTTTTCTTTTTTAAAATTCCCCTGGCTATTTGGGGTCTTTTCTGATTCCACAAAAATCTTAAAATAATTTGTTCTAACTCTCTGAAGAATGGAATTTTTAATTTTTGAAATTTGGTGGCTTTTATTTGGAATTGTGCTGTGTTTTAAATTCAAGTTCCCAGACTACTATTAAAAGTTAAGCTTTTTAAAAAATACAGTTATGACACACTTATATTTCCTCCTCTGCAAAATGCCTATTTATGATTTTTACTCATTTTTTTACAAATCATCTATTCTTACTATTTATATTCTGAATCTAATTATCTGCCATTTATAAATACTAGAAAATTTTAATACCATTAGTTCTATTTTCCTTCTCTGTACGATGTCTTTTGATGAACAGGTCCTTTCCTTTTTTCTATCATGAAAGTTATCAATCTTCTTTTAGGCTATGTACTTCTTACTATTCGATTAAACATTTTTCTTCCACTACAATTATAAAGAAATTTTCTTATAGCTACACGGATAAGTCTTTAATTCATCTAATATTTATTTGGGTAGAGTATGAGGTAAGAATCAATCTCATTGAGGTATTCTAATACATAATGAGGTTTTCCAATATTATTTATTCAATGGGCTCTCCTTGCCCCATTGACTTGCAACACCTACTCTTCTATAAATAAAGTTTACATTCATGGATGGAATGCTTCCTGGCTTGCTATTTTATTCCATTCCTTTACTTGTCTCTCTCTTCATCAACTCCACTATGTATTATTGAAATTTCGTATATAAGAACACACTGCTTCTTTCCTCTTAAGTTTTTAATATATATCTTTTAAAAAATTTAAAAAAGGAAAAACTATCTTTCAATATAATTGTATATATTCTTCTGCCTAAAGGTTTGCTCTGCATTTGTTGTTTATGAGGTATTTTACAGTTTTGATGTTATAATTTTTATGTTAATACAGTTATATTCTCCAACTGATTTTTACTGTCATTAAATCAACAGCAAATATTTCCTATTGAATATTGCTATCTAGTTACATGACTGATTTCTAAATTAACTCTAATAATCAGTAAGTTCAATTATACTTTGTAGATATAATGACAGTGCTGTTTCTTCCTTTCCAATTTTTATAATTTTTTTCCTTATCTCAAGGCATTAGCTAGAGTCTTCAACACAATGTTAAATAGAAATTGTGATAAAGGGAACCATTGGCTTGTTCCTTGTTTCTAATTTCAAGGGAGAGTTTTCAACATAAATCACTAATATGATGTTCATTGATCTTAGAATCATTTACCCTGATAAGAAAATTCCCTTCTGTTTTTAGTTTTCTAAGGATGTTTATTCTCAATGGATAATAAATGTAAAAATTCCCCCAAATACTTTCTGTAGGTGAATAATGAAGTGAATTACATTAATTCATTTTCTAGTAGTAAATCGACTTCACATTCTTGGGATAAATCAAGTTTAGATTATGTAATATATTTTGTTTTATAAATTGCTGGATTTACATGTAAATAATGTATTTATTTTTGTTCTGCTCATGAATCATTTTTGGCCTATAATTTCCGTTTTCATTTTTTAGACTCTTCTGTTTTTATTGTCAGCCTTTCCTTTTTTTTATATGGTCTGGAGAAATTGCATAAATGAAATTATCTGAAGAAAACTTGTGTTGCAAACTACATGGACTTGATATTGCCAAAATGAAATTTTTTTAAATGTGTCTATTATTTTGATGGTGATAGAACCATTCATAATTACCATTTCTTCTGGACTCAGTTTGGATGAGCTGAGTTCTTAAAAAATTCATTCATTTCATCTAATTTTGACAAGTATAAAGTTTTCATAATATTCTTTTATTGGCATAATACTAATAGCATCTTTAGTCATATCTATTTTTTTAAGTGGTGTATTTTGGATGCCCTTTTTATTTCTCATCTGGGGATTATAGGCTTCATTAGTTTATTTGAATAGCACTCTTGACTGTTGGTCCTCTCTGTTGCAATATTTATTAATTTTAACTTTTTCTGTTTCCTTTTTTTCTACTTTCTTTGAATTATCTTTTTAAATTATCTAGCTTTTAATTAAGTTAGATACCTAGCTTATAAACTTCTAGCCTTATTTCTGTTCTAAATTAAACTCTTTGGAGCACCTGGGTAGCACAGTAAGTCAAGTGACTAACTCTCCATTTGGATTCAGGTCAGGATCTCAGGGTCCTGGGTCAGAACTCAAGTTGGGCTTGGAACAAAGTGGAGAGAGTCTGCTTGAGAATTCTGTCTCTCTTTCTCCCTCTACCCTTCTCTTTTCTCATGCTCCCACATGTGCTTACAGTCTTTCACTCTCTCAAATAAAGAAATAAATCTTAAAAAAAAAAACTATTAAACTATATATTTCCCATTAAGTACTACCTTAGGACATGTCAGAAGTTTTGAAATGCAGTAACTTCATATTTATTTAATCACAAATAATTATTTAATATTTCCTTTATTAATTTTGATGTTTTTATTTGTTAGAATTTATACATTTTTTAGAGATTTTATTTATTTATTTGAGAGAGAGAGCACATGAGCAGGGAGAAGGGCAGAGGGAGAGGGAGAAGCAGACTCCTTGCTGAGCAGGGAGTGTGTCTTGGGGCTCAATCCCAGGACCCAAGATCATGACCTGAGCCAAAGGCAGGACTTAATGGAATGAGCCATGAAGGTTCCCTTTGATATAGTTTTTAATCTCTAATATGTTAAGTTTCTACTTGAAACTTATTATTGATTCCTAATTTAATCCCACTGTGATTGAAGACTGGCCAGTTTAGTTTCTTCTACTGTTTAACAAGTTACAGTCTTTACATCTTATTCTTTTAGTGTTTACCTTAGCTATGTTAAGATGCACTCTAAAAAAAAAATGAAGCACTAAAGTTACTGCATTTACTCTTCTACTGAGCAAAGACTTTATATATTTCAACTACAATCATACCCTCCTACCTTACATATTACCTTTGCCTTGTATTATTTTAGTTCTGTTGTCTCATTCCCACATTTGGAAGGTGTTACTGTTTTAGATAGTGATTTTTCTTAGAATTTATGCACACATATTTCAATACTTTTTTTCCTTACTTGTTATTATATTTCAGACTTTACTTCTGTTACCATTTTTCTCATACCTGATATTCATTCATTGGACTTTAAATTTAATTTAGTAAAAATCTATAGGCAGTAAATTTTCTCAATGCTTATTTTTTTCCCTGAAATTTGCCTCATTTGTGATGTTCTTTTTTTCTCTTTTAAATATTTATTTAATATTGAAGGGGGAAAGGGCAGAGGGAGAGAAACTCAAGCACACTTCTGAGCACAGAGCACAGTGTGGGGCTGGATCCCAGGACTCATGATCATGGCCTGAGCCAAAATCAAGAGTCAGCCACTAAACCAATGGAGCCACCCAGGTACCTCATTTTTCTTATTCCAGAAAGATAGTTTTATTGCATCTAAAATTCTAATTTGATATTTTTTTCAACATATGACTGAAATAGGTTGAATAAGCAATAATTTTTTATTGCCTTTTGTCCTTTATTCTTGTTTCTGAGAAGCCAGACATTAATGAAATTGCCCTTTCTGTCATCCTGCCCTGCCCTCTACCACCACTACCACACAGAGGATAGAAATGTTATATCCCATGTTTATCCTCTGAACTTTATACCTTAGGCACTCCCTAGTCTTTATCTTTTGTCCCCATGTCCCACAAAGGTGTTTTGAAAAAGGTCAGGTCTCCAGAAATCCACAAAATTCTTCAGGTGAAGACTATCTTGGTCTTTACTTTCCACTGAAGAGTTCTAACTTTCACCACATGTTGGCCTTTGTGGATTTTTCATTTTTGTGCAATTTTAGCAATGGATTTTTACATTACCCAGCATTATCATGAGGATAGTTGTACAGTGTATCTAGTGAAACATACTATCTGAAAAGGAAGTACTTATGCCATTTTTGAAATATATTAATATCTTAAAACTTGGGATGCCTGGATGGCTCAGCAGTTGAGTGCCTGCCTTCAGCCCAGGGCGTGATCCTGGGGTGTAGGGAGCCTGCTTCTCCCTCCGCCCGTGTCTCTGCCTTGTCTCTGTGTCTCTTATGAATAAATAAATAAAATCTAAAAAGAAAAATCTTAAAACTTATGTATAATGTAATATTGAAGTTCATAATATTCACAAGCACTAAACAGAGTGCCTTATATGTAGCAAGTTTGAAAACATTTTATCTCTGTATGATCATTATAATTGAGATGTGGTAGAGGTCGAATCATCCATGCACAGCTATATGGAAAATTTAGAGATCACATGTATCACTCCAGGTTTCACAACTGTTGAATATCACAAACCTACAGTGTTGCTAACAGCATTATAAATGTGCAGATAATTTATATAATTAAAACAATTTGATGGGATAATATTGTCATTTCTGACTTTCATCCTTTCAATTACATTACATACAAATGAAAACAATGAAAGAATTTTAAAAGGGTAGTAAAAGAGGAGTTGTAATCTCTTTTCCTCTGAATTTATTGTATGATAGATGTGTTAAAACTAGTTAAAATGTAAACACTTTCCAATTTATTCTATATGTATTTAGAAGTATAAAAAGCTGCCCGGACATTTTATACTAGATAAATTTGCCTTGAAGCATTGATCCTTAGCTTGCCTCCCTAGTGTTTGGTTATCATGTGCATTTTTTTCTAACTTAGAAAAATATAACATCATATCAATTTCTATGTACAACTATCATGTGAATTTCTGATTCCAAAATAAATTTATATTGTATGTCCAACAGCAATAGAAAGTTGAAGTTAGAAAAAAGCCAAATTACTACTTTTTTTTCCTGTTAAGCTTAATATAATGACTAAATGGCCTCCCAAGCTTCCCTTGAAAATATCTCAGAGACAGTTCTTCCTTTATGTTTCCTTAATTGCAAATTAATAAAGTTATTAAAATAATAAGCTTTTTAAAGGATCCACACAACACCAATTTCCAATATGTAAAATTGCCTGATAAAACAGAATGCCCAATTACATTTGAGTTTTAGATGAAAAGTGAGCATTTCTTTTTGGGTAATTATGACCCATGCAATATTTGGGGCATTCTATACTAAAAAGTATTTATTATTTCTATGAAATTAAAATATATTGGGGATCCCTGGATGGCTCAGCCATATAGTGCCTGCCTTCGGCCCAGGGCGTGATCTTGGAGACCCAGGATCGAGTCCCACATCGGGCTCCCTGCAGGGAGACTGCTTCTCCCTCTGCCTGTGTCTCTGCCTCTCTCTCTCTGTGTCTTTCATGAATAAATGAATAAAATCTTAAAAAAAAAAAATTCAACTATAGCTGAGCATCCTATTGTTGTTGTTATTATTGTTTGCTAAAAATAGCAACCCTACTGGCACAGCAGCATCCTATACTTACATAATATGTATGTACACTTTTTTTAAAGTACCAATAAATTATGTCCCCATATCCTTTCTCAAATGTTTACCTGGCCCCAAATGATTAATTTCCTTATTTGTAACAGCTTGACCTCATTTATGTTTTAGTCATACATTTAAGTTTATTCACAGAAGCCAATTTCTATGGTATCAAGAGTATTGAGAGGGCTTATTTTAATTAATTAACAAGAATTTTACAAAGGACCAGGTATTTACATTAGAAGATTAATGATTGCATTAATCAGATTGCATTTTATAATCCTGCAAAGTCAGCAAATAGGATTCTCAGCACTCATCTCAACATCTATTAAAAAGAAAATAAAAGTTTTTTTCATACATATCATCTCAAATATGAACAATATAGACTATATGTACCACATATGTGCATTACATATATATATATCATGTGCTATATACCACATCTATACACCATATCATCATGTACACTGTATATTTCATCTCATATATATCATACCGATAGCCAAATCTCCTAATACATATGAAAAGTTTTAGTTTTTTCAGAGGATTATTGTCATATTCTTAATACCAAAATATATAGCTGGCAGATTTCACCTATGATCTTCATCATAACTACACAAGTTCAATAAAGATCCAGGAAAATATAAACTATACGTATCATCCAAGAAAATAATGTATTATAGTAGGAATACCATCTACAAACATGGGTAACTTAAATTTCATACTATGTGTCTCTTCTCGACATTCAGATTATGCATAAATATCAAAATCACACACCTAGAACCATTGTAAAGTCTAGCAAGTATGTGCGTGCATGCATGTAGGTGTGTGTGTGTGTGTGTGCACGCATGTATGTGTGAACACAATGATGACCCTTTTATTTAATTTTAAAGATAGGATTGAGAGATCAATCAGTTGTTTAAGCATCTAACTTGCCCTTGGTATGCTATTGTAAATATATTTATGGAACACAAATCTAAGTGTGACCTATGACAATAAAAATTGGCATTAGAAGGGGATTCACAAATCTAGCACGGCCACCTCACTGTTCTCACGAGGACAGAAGCCCTGCAATGTTACCAGCTTCCTAGCTCATGGCTATTCCCCCAGAGCCTGGGCTGCTGGTGGTATTTTCTTCCTCTTATAGAGCTGCTCCACAGTTTCCTACTAGTTCATTTAAACATAGAAAGGTTTGTGAGATGAGATGAAAAGACACTTTTCAAATCTTTTCATTCATATGAAAAGACTGTCTTTTGGCTTCCAGTTTTTGTTTTTGTTTTTTTAAGATGTTTATACATTTACTTCATCTCTTGCTTTCTTTATTTGCTGAATTATTTTATTTTTTTTTCCTTTTTTTTTATCTTTTTTTTTAATTTATTTTTTATTGGTGTTCAATTTACTAACATACAGAATAACCCCCAGTGCCCGTCACCCATTCACTCCCACCCCCCGCCCTCCTCCCCTTCCACCACCCCTAGTTCGTTTCCCAGAGTTAGCAGTCTTTATGTTCTGTCTCCCTTTCTGATATTTCCCACACATTTCTTCCCCCTTCCCTTATATTCCCTTTCACTATTATTTATATTCCCCAAATGAATGAGAACATATAATGTTTGTCCTTCTCCGACGGGCTTACTTCACTCAGCATAATACCCTCCAGTTCCATCCACGTTGAAGCAAATGGTGGGTATTTGTCATTTCTAATGGCTGAGTAATATTCCATTGTATACATAAACCACATCTTCTTTATCCATTCATCTTTCGATGGACACCGAGGCTCCTTCCACAGTTTGGCTATAGTGGCCATTGCTGCTATAAACATCGGGGTGCAGGTGTCCCGGCGTTTCATTGCATTTGTATCTTTGGGGTAAATCCCCAACAGTGCAATTGCTGGGTCGTAGGGCAGGTCTATTTTTAACTGTTTGAGGAACCTCCACACAGTTTTCCAGAGTGGCTGCACCAGTTCACATTCCCACCAACAGTGTATGAGGGTTCCCTTTTCTCCACATCCTCTCCAACATTTGTTGTTTCCTGCCTTGTTAATTTTCCTCATTCTCACTGGTGTGAGGTGGTATCTCATTGTGGTTTTGATTTGTATTTCCCTGATGGCAAGGGATGCAGAGCATTGTCTCATGTGCATGTTGGCCATGTCTATGTCTTCTTCTGTGAGATTTCTGTTCATGTCTTTTGCCCATTTCATGATTGGATTGTTTGTTTCTTTGGTGTTGAGTTTGAGAAGTTCTTTATAGATCTTGGAAACTAGCCCTTTATCTGATATGTCATTTGCAAATATCTTCTCCCATTCTGTAGGTTGTCTTTGAGTTTTGTTGACTGTATCCTTTGCTGTGCAAAAGCTTCTTATCTTGATGAAGTCCCAATAGTTCATTTTTGCTTTTGTTTCTTTTGCCTTCGTGGATGTATCTTGCAAGAAGTTACTGTGGCCGAGTTCAAAAAGGGTGTTGCCTGTGTTCTTCTCTAGGATTTTGATGGAATCTTGTCTCACATTTAGATCTTTCATCCATTTTGAGTTTATCTTTGTGTATGGTGAAAGAGAGTGGTGTAGTTTCATTCTTCTGCATGTGGATGTCCAATTTTCCCAGCACCATTTATTGAAGAGACTGTCTTTCTTCCAATGGATAGTCTTTCCTCCTTTATCGAATATTAGTTGCCCATAAAGTTCAGGGTCCACTTCTGGATTCTCTATTCTGTTCCACTGATCTATGTGTCTGTTTTTGTGCCAGTACCACACTGTCTTGATGACCACAGCTTTGTAGTACAACCTGAAATCTGGCATTGTGATGCCCCCAGATATGGTTTTCTTTTTTAAAATTCCCCTGGCTATTCGGGGTCTTTTCTGATTCCACACAAATCTTAAAATAATTTGTTCTAACTCTCTGAAGAAAGTCCATGGTATTTTGATAGGGATTGCATTAAACGTGTATATTGCCCGGGTAACATTGACATTTTCACAATATTAATTCTGCCAATCCATGAGCATGGAATATTTTTCCATCTCTTTGTGTCTTCCTCAATTTCTTTCAGAAGTGTTCTATAGTTTTCAGGGTATAGATCCTTTACATCTTTGGTTAGGTTTATTCCTAGGTATCTTATGCTTTTGGGTGCAATTGTAAATGGGATTGACTCCTTAATTTCTCTTTCTTCAGTCTCATTGTTAGTGTATAGAAATGCCACTGACTTCTGGGCATTGATTTTGTATCCTGCCATGCTACCGAATTGCTGTATGAGTTCTAGCAATCTTGGGGTGGAGACTTTTGGGTTTTCTATGTAGAGTATCATGTCATCGGCGAAGAGGGAGAGTTTGACTTCTTCTTTGCCAATTTGAATGCCTTTAATGTCTTTTTGTTGTCTGATTGCTGAGGCTAGGACTTCCAGTACTATGTTGAACAGCAGTGGTGAGAGTGGACATCCCTGTCTTGTTCCTGATCTTAGGGGAAAGGCTCCCAGTGCTTCCCCATTGAGAATGATATTTGCTGTGGGCTTTTCATAGATGGCTTTTAAGATGTCGAGGAATGTTCCCTCTATCCCTACACTCTGAAGAGTTTTGATCAGGAATGGATGCTGTATTTTGTCAAATGCTTTCTCTGCA
Organism: Canis lupus dingo; assembly: GCF_003254725.2. Taxonomy (NCBI): domain Eukaryota; kingdom Metazoa; phylum Chordata; class Mammalia; order Carnivora; family Canidae; genus Canis; species Canis lupus. The sequence continues at coordinate 14,949,936 of NC_064256.1, read as the reverse complement.
TCTAATGAGAGGATCATATGGTTCTTGGTTTTTCTCTTGCTGATATGATGAATCACATTGATTGTTTTACGGGTGTTGAACCAGCCTTGTGTCCCAGGGATAAATCCTACTTGGTCATGGTGAATAATTTTTTTAATGTACTGTTGGATCCTATTGGCCAGTATCTTGTTGAGAATTTTTGCATCCATGTTCATCAGGGATATTGGTCTGTAATTCTCCTTTTTGGTGGGGTCTTTGTCTGGTTTTGGAATTAAGGTAATGCTGGCCTCATAGAACGAATTTGGAAGTACTCCATCTCTTTCTATCTTTCCAAACAGCTTTAGGAGAATAGGTATGGTTTCTTCTTTAAACGTTTGATAAAATTCCCCTGGGAAGCCATCTGGCCCTGGACTCTTGTGTCTTGGGAGGTTTTTGATGACTGCTTCAATTTCCTCCCTGGTTATTGGCCTGTTCAGGTTTTCTATTTCTTCCTGTTCCAGTTTTGGTAGTTTGTGGCTTTCCAGGAATGCGTCCATTTCTTCTAGATTGCCTAATTTATTGGCGTATAGCTGTTCATAATATGTTTTTAAAATCGTTTGTATTTCCTTGGTGTTGGTAGTGATCTCTCCTTTCTCATTCATGATTTTATTAATTTGAGTCTTCTCTCTCTTCTTTTTAAAAAGGCTGGCTAATGGTTTATCTATCTTGTTAATTCTTTCAAAGAACCAACTCCTGGTTTTGTTGATCTGTTCCACAGTTCTTCTGGTCTCGATTTCGTTGAGTTCTGCTCGAATCTTTATTAACTCCCTTCTTCTCTTGGGTGTAGGATCTATTTGCTGTTTTTTCTCTAGCTCCTTTATGTGTAAGGTTAGCTTTTGTATTTGAGTTCTTTCCAGTTTTTGAATGGATGCTTGTATTGCGATGTATTTCCCCCTTAGGACTGCTTTTGCTGCATCCCAAAGATTTTGAACGGTTGTATCTTCATTCTCATTAGTTTCCATGAATCTTTTTAATTCTTCCTTAATTTCCTGGTTGACCCTTTTATCTTTTAGCAGGATGGTCCTTAACCTCCACGTGTTTGAGGTCCTTCCAAACTTCTTGTTGTGATTTAGTTCTAATTTCAAGGCATTATGGTCTGAGAATATGCAGGGGACAATCCCAATCTTTTGGTATCGGTTCAGACCCGATTTGTGACCCAATATGTGGTCTATTCTGGAGAAAGTTCCATGTGCGCTTGAGAAGAATGTGTATTCAGTTGAGTTTGGATGTAAAGTTCTGTAGATATCTGTGAAATCCATCTGGTCCAGTGTATCATTTAAAGCTCTCGTTTCTTTGGAGATGTTGTGCTTAGAAGACCTATCGAGTATAGAAAGAGCTAGATTGAAGTCACCAAGTATAAGTGTATTATTATCTAAGTATTTCTTCACTTTGGTTAATAATTGATTGATATATTTGGCAGCTCCCACATTCGGGGCATATATATTGAGGATTGTTAAGTCCTCTTGTTGAATAGATCCTTTAAGTATGATATAGTGTCCCTCTTCATCTCTCACTACAGTCTTTGGGGTAAATTTTAGTTTATCTGATATAAGGATGGCTATCCCTGCTTTCTTTTGAGGACCATTTGAATGGTATATGGTTCTCCAACCTTTTATTTTCAGGCTGTAGGTGTCCTTCTGTCTAAAGTGAGTCTCTTGTAGACAGCAAATAGATGGGTCCTGCTGTTTTATCCAGTCTGAAACCCTGCGCCTTTTGATGGGGTCATTAAGCCCGTTCACATTCAGAGTTACTATTGAGAGATATGAGTTTAGTGTCATCATGATATCTATTCAGTTCTTGTTTTTGTGGACTGTTCCACTGAACTTCTTCTTAACGGGGAATTTTAAGAGTCCCCCTTAAAATTTTTTGCAGAGCTTGTTTGGAGGTCACATATTCTTTTAGTTTCTGCCTGTCTTGGAAGCTCTTTATCTCTCCTTCCATTTTGAATGAGAGCCTTGCTGGATAAAGTATTCTTGGTTGCATGTTCTTTTCATTTAGGACCCTGAATATATCCTGCCAGCCCTTTCTGGCCTGCCAGGTCTCTGTGGAGAGGTCTGCTGTTACCCTAATACTCCTCCCCATAAAAGTCAGGGATTTCTTGTCTCTTGCTGATTTAAGGATCTTCTCTTTATCTTTGGAATTGGCAAGCTTCACTATTAAATGTCGAGGTGTTGAACGGTTTTTATTGATTTTAGGGGGGGATCTCTCTATTTCCTGGATCTGAATGCCTGTTTCCCTTCCCAGGTTAGGAAAGTTTTCAGCTAGAATTTGTTCAAATACATATTCTGGCCCTCTGTCCCTTTCGGCGCCCTCGGGAACCCCAATTAAACGTAGGTTTTTTTTTCTCAGGCTGTCGTTTATTTCCCTTAATCTATCCTCATGGTCTTTTAATTGTTTGTCTCTTTTTTCCTCAGTTTCCCTCTTTGCTATCAACTTGTCTTCTATGTCACTCACTCGTTTTTCCACCTCGTTAACCCTCGTCGTTAGGACTTCTAGTTTGGATTGCATCTCATTCAATTGATTTTTAATTTCTGCCTGATTAGCTCTAAATTCTGCAGTCATGAAGTCTCTTGAGTCCTTTATACTTTTTTCTAGAGCCACCAGTAGCCGTATAATAGTGCTTCTGAATTGGCTTTCTGACATTGAATTGTAATCCAGATTTTGTAACTCTGTGGGAGAGAGGACTGTTTCTGATTCTTTCTTTTGAGGTGAGGTTTTCCTTCTAGTCATTTTGCTCAGTGCAGAGTGGCCAAAAGCAAGTTGTATTGGGAATAAGAGAAAAAGAGAGGAAAGAAAGAAGGAAAGAAAAGAGAAAGAGAAAAAAAAAGGGGAAGAAAAAAAAAACGAAAAAAAAAAGAGAGAAGAAAAAGAGAAAGAAAAAGAAAGGAGAAAAAAAAGGGGGTGGGGAAGGAAACAAATCAAAAATCAAAACAAAACAAAACAAAAAAACAAACAAAAAGAAGAACCACCGGGGAGTATCTTCTGATTCTGTGTACTTTAAGTCCCTTGGCTTCTCCTGGAAGTTGTCCGTCTAGCTGGTCTTCTGGGGGAGGGGCCTGTTGTGCTGATTTTCAGGTGTTAGCATTTGGGGGAGCTGCTGTGCCCCTGCCTGGTGCAGGGCTCAGTGGGGGTTGTTTACCCCGTGAGGCCGCAGGAGGAACAGCCCCAGTGGCGGGGCAGCTCTGGAAACCTGGATTCAGCTCCGGCAGGAACTCCGTCTGCAGGGCCTGGAGGCTCCGGGGCGGGGCCGCTGATCTGCTCAGCTGGGGCAGGAGCGTCCTTGCTGTCCTGGGCCCTCCCGGCCTCTGCCTGTCCCGGGGGAGCCCGGATCCTGGGCTGTGTCCCGGCGCCCTGTGCTCCGGAGCCTGCGCTGGTGGATTCGCGCTCCCCGCCGCGCAACCCCCTCCGCGGAGCTGCCGCCCGAGCCCCCCCGAGCTGCTCCTGGAACCGCGCAGCCCCCTCCGCACGGAGCCTCTTCCTCTGCCCGAGCCCCCCCGAGCTGCTCCCGCCCCGCAGCCCCCTCCGCGGAGCCGCCGCCCAAGCCCCCCGAGCTGCTCCGGGTCCCGCCATGCGCGCTGCAGCCCTTAAGGAGCTCGGCGCACTCTCCCGGGGCGCAGGTGTCTGTTAGTGTCCCCGGGAGCCCGAGGGCATCCCCGCCCTCCTGGGTCCTGCTCCACCTCCCCGCGAGCCCCTTTCCGCCCGGGAAGGTCGGTGCAGCTCCTGCGTCTCCGGGACGGGGCTCTCCTGTCCTGGGGACACTCGCCCCGGCCTCAGCCCGGCTCCTCGCGGGCCCCTCCCCCTTGGAGGCCTTTTGTTTCTTTATTTCTTTTTCCCCGTCTTCCTACCTTGATAGAAGCGCGAACTCTTCTCACTGTAGCATTCCAGCTGGTCTCTCTTTAATTCTCAGGCCGAATTCATAGATTTTCAGGATGATTGGAAGGTTTTCTAGGTAATTTGGTGGAGACAGGTGATTTGGAGACCCTACTCTTCCGTCATCTTGCTCCTCCCCCCTGCTGAATTATTTTAAAGAAACCCTAAGGCATCATTTCATTTCATACCTTTGTTCTTTGGTATGCATTGCTAAAAAAAGGACATATTATCGTATGACCATAATGTTAATATTACACTTGAAAATTAATGGTTATTTTGGCTTCCAGTTTTGATCATTGCATTCATTTGAGGCCAAAATAAGTATTATCAGGTTGTTGAAAGGTACAATGACATTTCACAGACTGTCTGCAAAGATTTTAAATGTTAGCCACCACATTACATCCCTGAGTGCTAGATTTGTTTTGTTTTTGTTTTTGTCTTGTTTTTTAGGTTTGTGCATTTCTTGAGGAGTAGTATGTTTTTTTCTCAGGAGCATCTAGAACTTTGTGTGGACAGAAGAGAGTTTGAATCCTAGCTCTCTCTTCTTCAGTATTTGGCACTACTGGCTTTCTTTTCCCTTTGTGGAGAATAGTTCTCTGCCTTAGCACACCACTGGCATTTCTCTATTCACTCTATATAAATATGCCAGTGCTTCCTTCTTTAGTTAAACTTTAGCTAAACTTAAACTGTTGGGAGTTGGGTGCTAGGCCCTCTTTTGATTCAATAGTTTCTCTTAGGTGATCTTTTGACCTAAACTATATTTAAATGCTGGTGACTTCCAGGAATCCTGACCTCTCTTTCTAAGAGTCATCATACAGGTCCACACAGACATTGAACTGCACAGCTTGCTGCCTTTGGTCTGAGATGTACAACCTGCACAACTGTATGTGGAAGCCCTCTCAGATCTGGAACTCCCTAGGTAATTGTGAATTTAGCAGATCCATTTGAAATGACTCATAGGTACCTGATTGGTACTTAGATCTTTTGATCTTTAGCTTAGAGTGAGAGTCATGGCTTGGTTAGAGGTCACCAAATACGGCTCCCTCCCCACACACCCTCCCTAGTTACCTTGGTGAATTAGAACCATCTTCTTCTGCATATACTTAGTTTTCAAGGAAAAACCTAGTTTCAGCACTCTGAGATCGCTCGAATGTATGTTTCCTTTGGTCATTAGTTTAAGGTAGCATTTCTCACTAGGACTTAGAAGGTAGACCAAAAGTCTTTGGAATGTTGCAAATGCATAATAAGTATGTGTTGAAAGAAATATTCAGTAAATGAGAAACTGACAGGTTAGAGTTCTCGAGCCAGCAATATAGAGACATCAAGACCTGAGAGACAGGCTGATATGGTGGACTTCACTGGCATCTCAGAGCTTCTAGCTTTTTCTAGCACTAAAAATATGATGCTGGGCAACATCGGACGATCAAAAGGCTTCATTAATGAGAGATACATACATGCAAAAAACCAAAAGGTCAGGGAACAGGGCAGGCCTACTTTTTGGACTAGAACAGGATTTGGGTCAAAATCTCAGTACATTAGGTAAACTCTGTTATCTGAATTTACACCAAATCTTAGCAGTTCACTGGGATCACTCAGAACAGTATTACACCAGCTCTTGCTGTAGTACAACTCCCCCAACTAACACATTCATGGTTTTCAAAGCTGGATGTTTTTGCTTTGAATCTTCTGGAAGAATTAAAACATCAGTATACAAATAAAATAATAAAATATCCTCTGCCAGTAAGAGTTGTCACTTATTCTGTTTTAAGTATAAAAGTCTGATAATATATTTCTGTAATTTCTTATATAATGAAATATGAAGAATCATCCTACAATAATTTGGCTATTGCTAACAACTATGAAATTAACTGTCCCAAGGGTTTTTTTCCAATTTAAAGAGGGTTAAATTGCTCATTTGCATGTTGATTAGCATTCACTTTAAAAAGTAAGAAATGTAATTCCTCTGCATCCAACATTTAATGACAAACTTAGCATATCTAGCCATTAAATTTAAAGGGATCACTACTCTGTTTATTAGGTATCTTTTGGAATAATAAGCTCATTATTCCATACTATCTCCAAATATTAAAACTACTGATTTATTTGCTTTCCTTGACACTAAAAAAAAATGTTCCCAGTGTGGCAGGTACAGCATTTCACAATAAAACCCAACTATCTTCACAAATGTATAGGTTTAAAATAAAGAATCGTGCAAGCTGATTTTAAAACTGGAATTTGTTACCGTAAGACAAAAGCAATCACTGGCCTGTGTTCGATGGCATTTGATAATTTAAGTTTCTCTCCAGCAGCACTGCTATAATACATAGTTATTTAATGAGCAAATAAAGAACATTACCTAACCCTTTATCAAACTCATAACTTTACGTTTCAATATTTAGAAGATCAATACATAATGAAGTAATAAATTATTACAAACATAACACAAATAATTAAATGTAACTTTCATGATACATATGCTTTAGAAACAGTAAGCATCTTGACATCTAGGATTTTTTGCTTTTATTTAAGCAGAGATTAAATTCAAATATTGTATAATTTTAAGTTATATTTTTAATTTAATTTTATTATAGTGCAAACGATAAGCTAAAGGCTTCTTCTTGTATAGAGAGTCAAAAATATTCACAGAGTTACCACCAGCAAATTCTATATTGGTCAGACTTTGGAAACAGGGAAAAATGATTAATTGCCTAGTGACATAAAAGTAGAGATGATAAACGAGAAGGTAGGTAATTCTCTGTATCCTTTTGAAGCAGTGCAGAGCCAAATGTTCTATAACTATATAGATTTCATTAAAACCACTTGCAGATCTAGCAATAATTTTCTTATTTCTACCAATACTCATAAATGTAGTCATTGTCTAACAGTTCATGTCTTTATGTACTCAATCCTCTTCTAGGTGCTGGAGATGCAATAATAAAAAAATCCAGTCCCACCAATTTTGGATAAACAAGAAGTTAATCACTATGTAGATTTACATGTTTTGAGAGGAATAAGTATTGGGGGCCATGTCAGCTTGGAATAAAGGTATCCCAATTGCTTCGATGGATGAGGACAAGCGTTGTAGGGGACCTATGAATTGAGTTTTATAGGCTGAGGAAGAAACAGCTGGGCAAAGAGAAGTTGGTGGGAAGTGTGAAAGAGCGTGGCACGTCACTCTTCTAGGGAGAGTTAAAAAGAAAAAGGAAAAGATAGCCTCTTCCACCGCCTTTCACGGAATATTCTTCTCTGTAGTGTTTGTAGTGGTTCAAAAGGACTGTAGGAAAAAAAACAGTTGCATTGGAGGAAAATGTATGACTGGTGATGAAATCATAGACAGCAACATCACAGAAATATGTGAACTCTTCATAGACAATGCTCACATTTTGTCATACTGGGGACCACTGGTATGGCTCTGCATGTCCAGTGTAAAAATAATTCATCCTGCTGAGCTACAGAGGAAACAAAACTATACCTGGGAAAGAGTACTCAGCAATAAAAGGTAACATTTCTTCTAATTAGATGCAATGTTAATAGAGTAGTTACTGTATGTCAGGATCTGTAGTTATTTCATTCTCCCTAAATTTAGGTATGTTCTCCTCCTTAATAATTGAGAGGCCTATACCTGCAAGAACATCAGTGAAACAGACTCTGTGATAGGGACTGGAGGGCAAAGAGTGTACTTGGGAGGGCCAGGGAAAACTGGCAGGGAGTTAGGGGTGGTGGTGCAGAGAAGGGATGAAGGCCAGTAAAGGGTATGAGATGAAACTACACTCCTGAGTAAGCAAAGTTTCACCTGCATGGAAAGTCCTTCTGGAAGGGAGGAAACAGGAATGCTTCTGTCTATAGAGAAAGGGACTGGGATATTTATATTCAGAAGAGTCATTCATTTGGGATTCAATAATGAGATATCTCTCTTTATTTTTAAGATTTAATTTATTTATTTGACAGAGAGAGGGAGAAAGAGAGAGAGAGAGAGAGAGCAAGCATGAGGGGGCAGGGGAGAGGACAAGGGAGAGGAAGAAGCAGATTCCCCACGGGGCAGGGAGCCCTATACAGGGATTGATCCCAGGACCCTGAGATCATGACAGCCACAGGAGGGAGCTTAACCAACTGAGCCACCCAGGAGCTTCCAGCCTCTTATCTCTTATACACAAGAGCAGAATAGCCTTCTGTGGTTTCAGGTAGAAAAACTAACGACTCAGGCACATAGGTGCAGGCACTGAGGGTTGTGAGAAAGCAAGAGAACACTGAAAGCTCTGAGAGATGGGGACAGGCCACTGCCACCATCTGCTACAGATACTGGACAGCTGTTAAAAACTAAATAATAAATAAAGTATGACCAGGAATGAGTTAAAATGAGGTGAGTCTATCATGCCTTTGAAACAATATGCCAAGTGCATTTTGAGATACTAAGGACCCATCTTCTCAAAACCAGTGACTAAAGCAATTACACATTACAATGAAATAGGAAAATTTTAAGTGCTGAGCAAGAAATTATGCTCTGCCCTCAAGGTTTGAGATCGCAGTCTAATATTAATAACTTGGAGTAGAGAGTTGAAGAAGATGAATATGAAATTAGAAAAAAAATCCAAGGTTAGAAAAAAAGTAAAAGCAGTTGAGATGTACCAAATATAAAATGAAGAGTATATGCAGAAAATATAAGGACTATGTCAATTACAAATCAAGCAAGAGGTAGTTAGGAAAAAGTCACTTCTAAATTATAAATAGCAGAGGTTATTTAGAGAGAGACAAGATATATAGCCAATGATATAATGATTTTTCACTAAAAAAAAAAAAAAGAGTAAGACTTAATGCCAGTGACACAAAATACACACTTTTTACAGAAAAAGAATAGAAGGAAAAGGCCTTTCACCTGGCCATGGGCCTGGTATAAACAATCATAGGCAAAGCTCACATAAGGGAATTTATACACATATCTCTTCTAAAAATACTTCAGAATTAACTCACAAAAATTAGAGGGAAATAAAGTGTACATATATGTATATATTCACTTTATTTATTATATATAATATACTTTATTATATATATATAAAGTATGTATATATTCAAACTAAAAGAAAGGCTAGCTTCTGTCAGTACTAATTAGCAAAATGACTTTGGAAAATTATTGCACATCTATACACCTCAAGTTTTCTATTTACAAAATGACAGTTTGCATACGACAATTTGTAGGATAATATTTAAGAGGGAAATTCTTCTAAACATAATAGTAATTAGCACCGGAACATTTTATTCAATATATTTAGAATTAATGAATTATTTCACCTCTATTAAATAAGTAACTTATGGTAAAAGGATGGAGAAATATATTTTAATTTAGAATTTAGATATGATCTGTCAATGTGAGAATGTGCTTGCCCAAAATTAAACATTCACTGGATAATATGTATATGTAAACATATGTAATGAAAATAGTCTCAATACAACTGAGTATTTCCAATACAATTTTCAAAACCACTGGAATAAAAGTCAATCTGCTACATTCTATATATATCAAGAAACTCCACCTTGTTAAAAAAAAAATTAGTAAAAGTGTAAGCAAAACTTGTATTCTCCATGGCCGTGTATCTCCAGATATAAATAAACTGATCTATGCATAGGAGCCCCTCTGGTCTATCACGATTACCAACCCCCAAATCAGCCATCCAAAAACAGTTTAGGTATCAGAATGGTTTTAAAGAGCTTAATTTGAAATTCAAGTGATACATACTTTACTGTATCCATAAACACAATAAACCAGCTAGTCCCATACATTTGAGGCATTTTAAAAAGAGACTAGGACTTGAGAACGGGACTTCGAAAAGTTGAAGTGTTAGGCTCCTCTAAAGTTATGGGAAGGGCTGCAAAAGCATGATTTGATAAAAAGCTGAAGAAAAAAGGAAGAATAAGGATATAAACTGGTCATGCCCCTGACCTCTGAAGTACCAGCTCTCTCTCAAAGCAGAGTGCCACTTCATAGAGAAAAGGAAGAGCTCAGACAATACTGTGGTTTCCACTTGGTTTCATGAACTACATCTATGCTTGCGTTTGGCCTCTGCTGGTCCACATACCTATTCCATACACTTGGGGCATCACTCAGTGCTGCCCTGCACAAACCAGCCCCTTACCATGCTTAGAGCTTCAGCTAATTTCTTGTACCCACCTTGACCGGTATCTTGGCCTTTGAGACTCTTAGATTGAGCTCCTACATTTAAACCCAAATATATCCAAGTGGCAACAGCTATTTTCAGATACATAAAAATCCTAATTGTAGAAAAGTGACTAGGTCCACAGCGTGGCTCCAGAAGAGCCATAATATTAATCCATAATATTACAGGTAGACATTTACAGAAGGTAAACTTGAAGCTCAAGGAAAAAGATATTTTCTAACAGCTAAAGCTGTTTAAAAATAGATGGTCACCCTGTGCCAGTCTGGAAATCAGGTCTGCCACTTTAGACCTAGCCTTGACAACTGCCAGGACATCTTCGCTTCCCTAATAATTTTGCCCCCGCTGGGTCCAATTTCCCACCTTTGATCAACATCACTAGCTCCTTTCTTTGTGCTTTTTTGGCTTCCTGGAGCCACTGGAAAAAGGCAGGGCATTGTAATGATTAGCCCAATACAAATCTAAATCAGCAAACTGTATTCCACCTCTATTTGCCCCTTGCAAAATTTTTATTCAGTTCACAGAGATCCTCTAGTTCAGAGGCTTTTGTATTTTTTTTTTAAGTTACACTCCACAGAAAGAATTGCGTTTTATGTCATGACCCAGGATATTCATATATATCTATTTAACTGCAAGAACATTTTATGAAACAAAGTCTACCCTTACAAAATGTCATGCACGCTAATATTTTCTGTTGGATTCTATTTCACTTTTGAATATACTAGTTGCAACCTACTGAAGTGCTTATATGACCTGATGATGAATCATGACCCACTAATGGATCATACACCCATACACCTTTGTTTAGAAAACTACTAATTTTATGACTTAGGCATGTATGTTCAGTGAATGACTCTTCAAGTCAAGGTAAATCATAAGTGTTTTTATCTTTTTCTTCTGCATTTCAAAATACACACTTTTATGAACATTCTTTTACTGACACTCGGGTTCTCACAGTTCTGCCCCACCCTCTCCTCTCCAAATCTGCTTTGCTCAGCTTTGCTCTAATCCCACTTTGCCTACTGGAAACGTCTTATTCTATTATTCCCACTTTCCTGGTCCCCAACTGCCCTCACATCTTGTGTCTCTCTTCCCCACTTTGTTCTTCCCTGCTACAGACAGATTTGATCAGGTCAAGTCACTTGTATTTTGATAAACAATGAAAACAACAGCAAAAACTTCCTTTGAGTCAGCCTTCCTTGAAAAGAACCTATTTTCTTAACTCATCATTTGTCAATGAATTACTCTTGGTGAAACATGGTAAGTGGTTTAAACTCTTTTTCTTACTATAATGTTTTGTGTTTATGATTTCTCTGCTTGGGCTAGAAATACCTTGAGAACAGCCGTTGTATGTTATATAGCTCTTTGGTGTGTAATTTGCCTGAATCGTGGGGTGCAGTGAGGGCAGCAATCAGCAGGCACCGAATGACTGGAATAGCTGGAAAACATCATGAGAGGCAGTTCCTATGGCCCAGCTTCTCTAGAACATGTGTAACTCTGAACCTCAGATTCTACAGGTCTCACTCAGGCATGGAAGCTACTACCTCACTGCACACTTTCTGTTCTCATTCCTGCAACTGCCTAGAGCTAGAACACTACATAAATATATTTGTTTAGAAAGTCAAGCTGTGAAAAGCAATGTTTTGTTTGGAAATGTGTGGAATACTGTAGCATAAATCATCTTGATCCATCATCATCACATGAGCCTTCCCAATGAAGGGGCAAGGTCTACAAGCCTCACTTCACATCAGAGGAAACGGAAAGGAGTCATTGAGCTAGAAAGACCTGGTTCAAAATACAAAACTACAAAATGATTGATCCAGGGCTCCAATCTAATTCTTCTGAGTGTGAAAACTTGGCCTCTTTCCTATATGAGGGTTCTTCCATAATCAAGGAATCAACTACAGGCAGATTTTTTTCTAATCAACTTCATAGTACATATGTTTTTTGAAAATCATAGTTTCCACATAAACAATGAGTTATAAATGTTCTGGTTATGCTTGTTTACATAATACTTATATTTTTAGAGCTCTCCTAAGTTTCTACACCAATATTCTCTCCCTGCAGGATAAGCAAGACAGGTCTTATTACCATAGTTTTCAGATGAAGAACTGAAACTAAATGAAACCATGTGACTTTCCCAAATTCTCACTGCTCACTAGAGGTGGGGGTCATAGGGTTAGGTTCACACCTGGCTTCTCACCCACTTTTTCACGAGACCTTTATGTCCTTCACAATGTTAAAATCCTTCCTAATGTTAGCATATAGAGTCTGAAAAATAGATTTCAATTTTAAGAATTAATTAATTAAAAAAAAGAACATTCTAACCCTAAAAAAAAAGACTACAGGATTCTAAAATTACTGATCAGAAGATTTCAATGGAACTGCAGAAAATGCACTGATATGTAATTTACTAATATAAGCCTCATTTATTTCCTTATATATTAGCACCAACTCTGAAATCCAAGAAAATTATTTTATAAAGCTTTAAAATTTATTTTATAAAATCAAAAATGATTATTTTAAAATCATTTATGGTTATATATATTTTATTTTCATATGCATGAATATAATTTTATTTATTTTTTAAAGATTTATTTATTTGAGAAAGAGAAAGCACAAATGGGAGAGGCAGAGGAAGGGAAAGAGAGAGAGAGATAGAGAGAACCTCAAGCAGACTCTCCACTGAGCATGGAACCCAATGTGGGGCTCGATGTCACAACCCTGAGATCATGACTTGAGCCAAAATCAAGAGCGCTTGATTTTTAATCAACTGAGCCACACAGGTGCTCCTACACATGAGTATGATTTTAAATATCATTGCAATTTAGAACCCTGAAAGTCTTGTAGTTTGCCAAGAAATGGACATAATAAAGTATGTATTTCTAATAATACTAAGTGGCTCAGTTGAACATCATATGTACTTAAGATAGACTGGAAAGTTCTACTTTTAAATATCTTGAGAGAGAATCAATTCTTCTCTCTATATGTATGAATGGAACTTTGCTGTATATTCATGAATTGTATATTGATCCTGTTCTCCTTCCTTTCAATCTCCATAGAAAATTCTGTAACTCTCATAACACTTGGCTTAGTATATTAGAATTATGTGTATAGTTGCTTTGTCCTGCTCTTTTCACTTCACTTCCCTACGCATCTCCACATGTGCCTAAAACTTTACCAGTATCAAAAATGAAACCAGAATAGTTGGTCATCATGTATATACAAGCTTCCTGAAGACCAGAGATACATCTTACTCCAACTTTCATCTTGAACCATGCTGGAAAGATCTCTGCAAATACTAGGATCTAAATAAACATTGGTTGAATTTAATGAAATTTGAAGGCTGAACTATAATAATTTATTCATGGTCATTAGCAAATGCAGTTAGATTCACCACACATGATAACTTGATTTGCACTTGAGAAGGTACAAAAACTTGGGAGTCAGATTTAAAAGTAGACGTGTGGTTCTGGAATGAATAAGTCACAGCAAAAAAAGGCACAGCATAAGGAATATAGTCAATAATATTGTAATAGTGCTGTATGGTAACAGATGGCAGCTACACTTGAGGTGAGCATAGCATAATGTATGAGCTTGTCAAATCACTGTGTTGTTTACCTGAAACTAATGTAACGCTGTGTGTCATCTATGCTCAAATTAAAATATTTCTAGAAATAGATATGTGATTCCCAATGAAAGATTCAGAAAGAAAGTAGCTTCACAGAGTGGTTTTGATTCCAAATATTTAATTTTTTTATTTTTAATAAATAAGTACCCCCCACTACATACTTGTTCCATGTGCAAATATGTTGTAAAAAGTGTTAAAAGAAAACCATTTCATTTCAGTTCAGGCAATTGTTTCATTCTTCAAAAACACAGTTTGGCTCAAATTAAAATCCATCAGGTTTTTCCTGTGCAAGAAGAAATCATTTGATATCCACAACTGCTTTTTAAAAGACTGCCCTAAAGAATAGGTGGCTGTCACTGTTATATTATGGTCAATTAAGTCATTTTTCCCATTATACGTCTTGATCAAGAATGTTTTTGTAAAGGGCAGCTTTTACACAGCTCAAATTATGCATATCAGCTTACTCAGAATTGAATCTCAAATGCATTTCAGTTTCCTTAATGATGCATAGAACATATGCACTTTCATAAAGTCTGAAGATCACTCAAAATTTCAATACAGATTAACCTCATATTTATCACCATTACTTTATGAGAAAATCTCTTTTTGTTTACATCCCTTCAGCTTAATCTATGAAGACTTGGTTATGAACTAAGAAATTAAAGCTCATAGTACTATTCTGTCTGCTAGTGCTTATTCAAGTTTTATACCTCAAAAGTCTTTAAGATTCAGACTCCTATATTTCTCTAGACAGGTAAGGTACCAATTTATAATAGAGTGAAGAAAGTTTTGATTATCTTTTTAATTTTTAATTTGTCATTTGATGAAATTTGATGAGCTGGAACAGTGAAACCCCTAATAGAAAACAGGAAAACAAGGATTTTATTATACATATATGTTTTTTAAAGTTTTATTATAAACATAGTTATTTGTTGGGTCAAACAGTACACTGAGCAACTTTATGACGGTATTTAATTTCATAGAAATCCTATGAAGTAGGTATCATTTACTGCTCAAAGAGGCTATTAGATCTAGAGTTAGAGCTTAGTCTGATTATGAGTCCTTAATTACTCTGGGCAGAGGTCATAATAAATTTAATATACTTCTTCCCATTGGGCTGATTAAATTAAACAAAAAAGGATTTTTTGTTTAATTTTAAAAAAGAAGAAGAAAGAACAAGAAAAAGGATTAGTACCAAATAATAAATCGAGACAAAAGGAATAATTTTAAGTTTATACACTTCAACCCTTAATGAGTTTACATAGGCAGACCTCTGGATATATTACTAGTGCTTCCAGACCAGAACAATAAAGTGAATATTGCAATCAAGTGAGTCAAATGGATTTTTTTGGTTTCTAAGTGCAAGCAAAAGCTATGTTTATACTATACCTTAATTTAAAAATACTTTTTTTGCTAAAAATACTAACCTTCTTCTGGGCTTTCAGTGCTACAATCTTTTTGCTGGTGGAGGTTATGGCCCTCATGTTGATGGCTGCTAACTGATCAGGGGGATGGTTGCTGAACACTCGAGTGTCTATGGCAATTTCTTAAAATAAGACAACAGAAGAGTTTCCCCTATTGACTTATTTCTTTCATGAATGATTTTTCTCTAGTATGAGATGCTGTTTGATGGCATTTGACCCCCTAGTAGGACGTCTTTCAAAATTGGGGTTGATCCTCACAAGGCCTGCCACTGCTTGATCAACTAAGTTTATGTAATATTCAAAATCTTTTGCTGTCATTTCCACAATCTTCACAGCATCTTCACGAGGAGTAGATTTCATCTCAACAAACTACTTTCTCTGCTCATCTGTTCAAATTTTATCATGACATTGCATGAGCTCAGTCACACCTTAGGGGCTCCACTCCCATTCTAGTCCTCTGGCTGTGGCCACCACAGGTTCAGGTCACTCCCTCCACTGAAGTCTTGATCCCCTCAAAGTCATGCCAGACAGTTGGTATCAACTTCTCCCACACTCCTGTTCATGTTGAGAGTTTGACCTCTTCCCACAAATTACTGATATTCTTCATGGTGTATGGAATGGTGAATCCTTTCCAGAAGGTTTTCAATTTACTTTTCCTGGATCCATCAGAGAAATCAGTAGTTCTAGCAGCTCCCATCTTATGAAAAGTACTTCTCAAATAATAAGCCTTGAAATGCAGAAAGCTCCTTGATCCATGGGTGGATAGGTGTGTTAGCAGTTATGTCAAGAGGCAGGAAAACAACATTCATCTCACTGTCCATCTCTATCAGAGTTCTATCCGAGTTCTCGTGTGACCTGGTATATTGTCAATGAGCAATAATCATTTGAAAGAAATCTTGTTTTCTGAGCAGTAGGACTCAACAGTGGCCTTAACCTATTCAGTAAACCATGTTGTAAGAAAGATGTGCTATCACCCAGGGTTTTTGTTATGTATAGATAACTGGAAAAGTAGGTTTACAATAATTCTTGAGGGTCCTAGGATTTTGGAATGGTAACTGAGCATTGGCTTTAGCTTAAAGTCACCAGCTGTATTAGCCCCTAACAAGAGAATCAGCTTGTTTTTTGAAGTTTAGGCCAGGAATTGACCTCTCCCCCATAGTTAAAAAACATCCTAACTGGCATCTTCTTCCAATAGAAGGCTGTACTGTCTACACTGAAAATCTGTTTATCGGAGATCTGATAACTTGTTGCAGCATATACATCAACATTTGATGCTTCACCTTACACTTTCATTTAAAGAGTTAACTTTAATCACCTGAACCAAACTCTGCTAGTTTCCAACTTTTCTTCTGCAACTTCCTGACCCTCTTCACTTTTCACAAAATTGAAGAGTTAGGGCCTTGCTCTGGATTAGGCTTTGGCCTAATATTTGAGAATGTTGTGGCCAGTTTGGTCTTCTATTCACACTACTAATTCTTTCTCCATATCAGCAATCAAGATGTTTGGTTTTCTCATCATTTGTGTGTTCACTGAAGAGGTACTTTTAACTTCCCTCGAGAACTTTTCCTTTGCATTCACAATTTGGCTCACTGTTTAGTGCAAGAGACCTAGCTTTCAGCTTATCCTGGCTTTGAACATGCCTTCCTCACTAAAGTTAATAATTTCCAGCTTTTGATTTAAAGCGAGTGAGGGATGTATGACTCTTCCTTTCACTTGAACACCTAGAGGCCATTGTAGTGTTATTAATTGCCCTACTCCAATATAGTTGTGCCTCAGGGAATAAGAGAGCCCAAAGGAGAGGGAGAGGGATGGGGAAATGGCCAGTCCCTGGAACAGTAAGAATACAGATAACATTTATTTATTAAGTTCACTATATAGTTGTGGTTCACGGTGCCCCAAAACAGTATGACAGTAACCTCAAATATCACTGATCACAAGCTATCATAAGAAATATAATAATGGAAAATCTTGAACTATTGCAAGAATTACCAAAATCTGACACAGATACACACACATGTGTGCATATGCTGTTGGAAAAATGGCACCACTAAACTGCCCAACACAGGGTAGTCACAAACCTTCATTTGTAAAAAAAAAAAAAAAAAAAAAAAAAAAAAAATGCAGCATCTGTGAAAGACAATAAAGTGAAGCACAATAGAACATATTATGCCCACCTTTAATAATTCCATTTTGAGAACAAGCTCATTATATTTTCGAGGTATGTGTTTAAGAGTTTATTTGGGGATATAAGCCAGAAAGCTATATTACTTGTTTTAAAATTTTTTAAATTATTTACTGAGATGACTTTATGGCTATGTCAAAGATGAGGCTGCTTTTTCCCAAACAGGTATGAACTCATTTTTAACAGCTCTCTGTCTAAAATTAATAGAGTCGTACTCCAGGATAAAATGTTAATGCTTTTATTCTCTGCACTGGAGTAGATACAAAACTACTTCTTATGAAAAATCCTGGCTCTGTTTTTCAAGTGTTCTTCCAACCTAACCTTCAACAGAAGCCCATCTCCACAATGAGACAGGCATACGTTAGCTTTCCCTCTTTCATCATAAGAATAAAGCACAGAGGTATGTCTTTAATCTGCATATGAAGTGGTTACATTGATACTTACCAAGAAATCCTCAGATTCCTGGATGTGCAATACTTACCAAAAGAGGATTTCACTATGCATTTATTTTTTCTGCCTAGAATTACTTTGTAAATCATACAACCACATGTTCATTGGTCATTCCATAGAATTAACTTTAAGAAAGCCAACACTGTAGTTAGTCTAAGCATTCATGATTAGTGAAAAATCTTTTAGAAAAAAGGGATTACCAAATTTGTGAGCATAGGGTTTTTTTTTCACAATATTCTTTTATTATCCCTTTTAAAAAATATTTTATTTATTTATTTATTTGAGAGAGAGAGAGAAAGAGAGAGAGCATGAACTGGGGGAAGAGGAAAAAGGGAAGGTAGAAGCAGGGTCTCTGCTGAGCAGGAAGCCCAATGTGCAGCTCAATCCCAGGAGCTTAATTGACTAAGCCACCCATGTGTCCCCTTTATTAACTTTTTAATATCCATGGAATCAGTAGTAATGGGTGCTCTTTCAGTTTTAATATTAGTAATTTGTGTCTTCTGTCTCTTTTTTATTAGCCTAACTAAAGTTCAATCAATATATTGATCTTTTTCCAGAACAAGCTTTAGATTTTACTAACTTTCTCTATTGTTTTCCTGTTTATAATTTCATTGATTTCTGCTCTAATTTTTATTTCTTCTCTTCTGTTTGTTTGGGGCTTAATATGTTCTTTTTTCTATAGTTTCCTAGAGTAGAAGCTTAGATTATTAATTTTAAGTCTTTCTTCTCTTCTAATATAATATTCAACAATATAAAACGTTTTGTAACTCCATTTTGGTTGCATCCCACAAATTTTGATAAATCCTATTATGTTTTCGTTTAGTTCAAAATATTTTAACATTTTTTGCAAGACTTTCTTCTTGTACTCATATTATTTAGAAGTGTGTTGTTTAATCTCCAGTTATGTGGAGGTTTCCAACTATCTCTCCATTATTGATTTCTGGTTTAATATCATTTGGTCTGAAAAAAATTTGTATGATTTCTATTTTTTAAAATTTGGATATTTTTAATGACCAGAATATGCTCCACTTAGGTGAATGCTTCACATGAGCTTAAAAAGAATGTCAACTAATCAAGTTGACTGGTGGTATTTTTCAGTTCAACTACATTCTTAATTGATTTTCTGCTCGCGGGATATGTCAATTACTAACAGAGAAGTGTTGGTCTCTTCAAGTTAATAGCAGATTTATTTATTTCTCCTTGCTTTTCTTCCAAATTTGTCTCACAGCTTTTGATGATCTGTTGTTAGGCACATACACATAAAGTATTGTTATGTCTTCTTGATGATTTAACCTCTTTACCATTAGGTAATGCTGTTTTTATCCCTGATAATTTCCCTTACTTTGAAGTCAGCTTTGTCTAAAATAAATATAGCTACTCCAGCTTCCTTTTGATTAATGTTAGCATAGTATATATTTCTCCATTACTTTACTTTCAAACTATATGTGTCTTTATATTTAAGGTAAGCCTTCTAAACAACATGTAATTGGGTCTCTCTTTTTTCAAAAAATGAATTCTGACAATCTGTTTTTTTAATTGGGGAATTTAGACCATCTGTATTTTGAGTGATTATTGATATAGTTGGATTAACATCTGCCATGCTTGTTAATGTCTGCTATTCATTGCTCTTGTTCTTTGCTTATTTTTTGGTTTTGTCTTCCAGTTTATTTCTGCCTTCACTGTTTCAGTTGCATATTTTACAGGATTCTATTGTTTCTCCTCTCTTAGCATATCAGTTATTCTTTTCTACTCCTTTTAGCAGTGGCCCTTGATTTTCCAAAAAATTTACAACTAATCCAAGTCTTGTCTCACACAGCACTGCAGCATTTCATGGACAGTGCAAGTATCTTATGATACAGTGTTTCCCATCCCTCCTTCCTGTTTCTTAACAGTATTGCTGGCACTATGTCTCTTATCCATAAGCTATAATCATTGAATACATCGCTGACATTATTTGGAACAAACGGTTATGTTACATCCGTTAAGAACAAGAAAAATATAACTATTTTATCTTCATTATTTCTTCTCTAATGCTCTTCCTTTTTTTATGTAGATGGAGTTTCTGATATATACATATTTTTTTCTTTCTTTCTTTCTTTTTCTTTCTTTCTTCTTTCTTTCTTTCTTTCTTTCTTTCTTTCTTTCTTTCTTTCTTTCTTCTTTCTGTAGAATTTCTCTTAACAATTCTTTTAAGGCAGATCTACTGGTGACAAATTTCCTCAATTTTTGTTTGTCTAAGAAAGTATTCATTTATTTCCTCTTTGTCTGATTTTCTACAGTTTGAATATGATAGACGTAGGTATCAATTTTTGTATTTTCTCTAAGATTCTGATTAGTGTCTCTGAGCTTCCTGTATCTGTAATTTATTGTCCATAACTAATTTTGAAAAATTCTTAGTGAGGATTATTTCAGATTTTCCTTTTCTTTCTTTCTTTCTTTCTTTCTTTCTTTCTTTCTTTCTTTCTTTCTTTTCTTTCTTTCTTTCTTCTCTTTCTTCTTTTTCTTTCTTCTGAATCTGGTAATACCATTACATGGGTTTTATATCTTTTGTAATTTTCCTACAATTTTTGGATAATCTTTTTCATTATTTTTTTTCTCTTTTCCTTTCAGTTTTAGAAGTTTTAACAGGCATCTTTTTAAGTTCACTGATTCTTTCCTTAGCTCTGTCCAATCTGCTGATAAGTCTCTCAAAGGCATTCTTCTATTCTGTTGTAGTTTAAAAATTATTATTACTTTTATTTTTTCTTTTTATTATTTTTTAAAGATTTTATTTATTTATTCATGAGAGATACACAGAGAGAGAGAGAGAGAGGCAGAGACACAGGCAGAGGGAGAAGCAGGCTCCATGCAAGGAGCCCGACGTGGAACTCCATCCAGGGTCTCCAGGATCAGGCCCTGGGCTGAAGGTGTCGCTACACTGCTGAGCCACCTGGGCTGCCCTATTATTATTTTTAACATTTCCTTTGCTTCTTTATTAGTTTCCTTCCCTCTGCTTACATTACCTTTCTGTTCTTGTATATTGTCTACTTTTTCCATTAAAGCCATTAGCATATTAATCATATTTGTTTTAAATTTTTAGTCTGATAATGCCAACATTTCTGCCATATTTGAGTGTTATTTGAATTCTTGTTCTGTCTCTTCAAATTGTGTTTTTTGTTATTTATTATATCTTGCAATTACTTTCTTGAAAGCCAGACATGATGTACTGGGTAGGTGAAACTGAAGTAAATATGCCATTAGTGTGAGGTTTTATGTATACACAGCTAGATATTGGGCTATTTCCTTTTCTTGAAACTGTAATTTCATCAGAGGCTAAAATTTCATCTGGTGCCCATGTATTTATCTCCTCTGTTGACTTTGGGTTTTTCTACAGGCTTCTTAAATAAGATTGAAGACATGCCATTCTTTCTGTCGTATTCCTCTACCATTCTGCAGGAACCCTACTGATGTGGTGTAAGGTGTTGGCTGGAGAAAGCCAAGTGTTCTGTAGTCCTATGACTAGGTCTCAGCCTTTAGTGACCTGTTGGGCTATGACTGTCTCAAGTGCTTCTCTGGGCTGGCCTCTTCCTCCCTCACCACCCTTATTGAGACAGAAAGGGGGAGATGGGTATTTCTCTTCCCTGATGTTGGAAAACTGTTTTCTTCCTGAGGGTATGTCTTGCTAAGAAGCCTGAAATGCTCTGACACCTTTTTAAATGGCTTTGTTTCTTCTGCTGCCTGAAGCAGAAGGGAATTTTTTTTCTCTCATCTTCACTTTAAGAACAAGATGGGTTTCCCAGAGGTAAAATTTATAAAAAGCCTGGTGGCCTGCTTGAGACAGCCCTCTCCTGCCAAATTTTTACCTCGAAGTTATCCACACTGAGCCTCCTGCAATTCCTCGATTATAGGTTAGGTTTCCATACACTGCTACAGATGCCCTCAAAATTCCCACACTTCAGCTTTGCTAAGTTGTAATTTCCTGTATCCACCTGTCCAGTTTGGAGGAAAACAATTTGTTCTATAACCTCAGTTCTCTGGTGGGTCTAAAGAGAATTGTTGGTTTTTCAGTTTGCTTAATTTTTGTCTGCTTATGTGGATGGGAGTGAGAACTTCCAAATTCTGTACATAATTCTGTAGGATGTTAGAAACTGGAAGTGTTTACTTATTTTTACATTTATAAAATACACAGAGCCTAGCACAAGTGATTTTTGAACAAATGACTGGAAGAGTGACTAATGAATGAATTACATATCTGACATAATTACATGGAAATAAGAAAGAAATGATTAATCAAAACTGATTTATACATCATGCATTACTTTCCAGGCTCTGGCCTTATCATCAACATTTGTGGAGAGAAGTTCTGGCTTGACCTACAGCTCTGCAATATTTTGGCTACTTAATTTTAATGGGTATAATTTTATCACTTATATTACCAGATTAATTTATATATTTATCATTTAAACGATCAGATTAATTTATTAATATATATGTATGTAACCCAATAATTTATTTATTAAATATTTTATTTATTTATTCATGAGACAAGGCAGACTGACTGCTGAGTGAGGACTAGCGGACATTAATCCAGCAAACTTTTGCTAGAGAAGTAAAACTGGAAAAGTAAAGGTTGGGACTTGAAATAAGAAAACCAGTTAAAGTTTACAAAAGAGCAGACAGGCCAGCATGTCCCCTAGCCTACTCTGGCAGAAAATTGAGGCTTGCTCTCTGGAGATACCGAACCAGGTAGGATTTAGACTTAGGAACATCTGATACAGCTTAGGGCTAAGCTATAAAACCATTTAAAATAAGCAGATTAAGTGAAAATTTGCATACAAGTGAGATTTCAAATTTCTTTTCTGTTCACAACTTCCAAAAGCTTCACAGATATTGACACTTGGAGGTCACTCAATGAAAAAAAATATATATATTACTACCCTATCACATCATACTGAAGGTTGCCTCCCTCCAAACTCAACCCATACACGTAAACTTTCCAATCAAATTTTTGGTCCCTCAGTTATAAATGAGAATGTCAGGTAAACAGCTGGGTACTTCAAAATATTTGAGGAATGCCTCTAGTGTGTGAACTGTAGATCAAACCAAATGAGTACTTGCTTGCTCTCTCTCTGTCTCACACTATTTCCCCACAAATACACACACATACAATATGAAATAATGTTCACTTGGGAAACTGGAAGATGGAATTGTGCAAATCTCCCATAATGTTTACATAAACATGAAGGTACTGAAAATGGTAAGAAAAATAAGGAACTTGGAAAACTCATGCTGGAATTCTCATATCAAAATAAGAGAATCGTGGAAGAGAAGAAAGAGAGCAGATGAGGAAATTATCCAATACAGTATTTAAAAATTCCCAAAACAAATGACATGACTTTTCTTTTTTTTTTTTTTTTTTATTTATTTATGATAGTCACACAGAGAGAGGGAGAGAGAGGCAGAGACACAGGCAGAGGGAGAAGCAGGCTCCACGCAGGGAGCCCGACGCGGGATTCGATCCTGAGTCTCCAGGATCGTGCCCTGGGCCAAAGGCAGGCGCCAAACCACTGCGCCACCCAGGGATCCCAATGACATGACTTTTCTAATTGAAATATTCCATGGGATGCCCTGCACAGTATTGAAAAGTGACTCATATCAAAGCAGGTCATTGCAGGATGTTAGCATATTAAGTCTTTGGCACAGTGTGCATGGCCTTAATTCCCAGACCTGACATGTAATATTCCCTCTGGCTGGAATATTGTCCCTCAGATAAAACAATAGTTCCCTGTATGTTCTGAGTTTTACCTATTATCACCTTTTATTTTTTAAGATTTTTATTTATTCATGAGCGACACACAGAGAGAGGCAGAGACACAGGTCCAAGGAGAAGCAGGGTTCCTGTAGGGAGCCTGATGGGGAACTCAATTCCAGGACCCTGGGATCATGCCCTGAGCTGAAGGCAGATGCTCAACCACTGAGCCACCCAGGTGCCCTATTATCGTCTTTTAATTAAGGTCTTCACCCTTAATGAAACTCTAAATTAAAATTCTATTTTCCCAGAGCATTCCCTACATGCTATACTCTTATTTTCCCCCATAGCACCTATGACTATCCAGTGCCCTATTTATTTTATTACTTCTCTCTCCCTTTTCTGTGTTCCTGCATGAACTATGATGTCAGCTCCACAAGGATGGAGATGATTGGAGAGTTTCTCACTGTATCCCCAGTATGTGGAACAGTGTCTGGCCCATAGCTGGCAGTAAATAAATGTTTGTTGTGAGAAGAAATGATGGCGAGACACATCTAAAAGTTTTCAGAAAAAAATGATTAGGACTCAAAATGAGATATAACTTTTCAATAGCAAGATTAAAAGCTGAAAACTGTTTGAAAAATAAATTAAGTATGAGAGGAGAATAAACACATTTGAATTTACTGATAGACATGGACCCCCAATTTTTAACATGTGTATAGGAAGCTGTGGAGACTAGGTTCCACAGGGAGGAGGAAATAAGATATGGGAAGTCATGAGTTCAAGGATATGAGAAATAAGCAATCTTGGAAAGAAGCAAAAGCAGTCACAGGATGATGATAAGAAGTACGATAGCTGTGCAGCAAGAGTAGAGCACAATCTAGCCCGACTAGAGCCAAAAGACAGAGGACTCTACCACACATTTCTCTAAAATAAGAAGGGGGAAGAAATCAAAACAGAATTGACCTATTGCCGCATATATCTGATGTTATTTGTTAAGACTTTGTTATTAATATGGTAGATAGTTCAGAGATAAATTAGTAATAGGCAGTTGTATAAAACTGAGCAAATCTAAGAGTTAGGCAATTTCTAACTCCACGGGAAAAAAAAATGTACAATAAAGAAAACATAATCATAAAGTAATCACAGCACCTAAGAAGCTCAGATGAAAAAACAATTTACAAGTCACCACGATATAAATTTGGAATATTGACTTAACAACACAATAGAATATAAATCTTTATGGACTGAAAAGATATAAATGAAAATGTATGAAAGCAGAACAGTATATATAACACAATCACATTTTATGTTTATGTTTTATACAAGTTTATGATTTGATGTAAATGTTTAGAGACTCCTCTAAAAAGATACGGACCAAACTGCTACTATATACTTTTACTCATTGTTCTATATGTCTGCGTTCTTTAATTTTTGTGTTTTTTGTTTGGTGGTTCATTTTGTTTTGTTTTGTTTTGTTTTTTAAGATTTATTCATTTATTTTAGAGAGAGAGAGAGAGAGAGCAAACCAGGGAGAGGGACATAGGGAAAAGGAGAGAGAATCTTAAGCAGATTCCATGCTGAGCGTGAAACGCAACATGAGGCTTGATCTCACAACCCCGAGATTACATCCTGAGTCGAAACTAAGAATCAGATGCTTAAATGACTGTACCACTCAGGCATCCCTCTTTAATTTTTTATATAAAGTGGCATTCAGGGGCACCTGGGTGGCTCAGTCAGTTTAGCATCTGCTCCAGTCATGAAATTGGGGGTCCTGGGATGGAGCCCCACATTGGGTTCCCTGCTCAGTGGGGAGTCTGCATCTCCCTCTGCCTCTGCCCCTTCCCCCTGCTCCTACTCTCTCTCTCTCTCAAATAAATAAATATTTAAAACAATTCTTAAAAATATAAATAAACAAGTATTCAAGTATTCATTTTAATAATTAAATTTTGTGTAAAATATAGATCCAAACACAATTTTAATTTTTACACAGTAGTCCCATTTATATGTGTCATAATTTGGTCTCTCAGGGTTTTTGTTTTTTCATCTTATGTTTAGAATGCTTCTAGTATTTTTCTCTTTTAAATATCCTTATACACAAATCTTGCAATTCATTTGATTATTTTCCTAGAATACATGCCAGATGGAATTGTTGATAGAAAATTCCCATTTTAAAGCTTTTGATAAATAATCCAAACTGAACATCAAAAGACTGAAACACTTCATATCCTCACAAGGATTGTTTGACAGTGTTTATTTTCTCACATCTTGTCAACATTGGATAGTAACATTCTTTTATCATATTTGACATACTTAAAAAAAAACTCTCCAAGTTTGTATTTAGTTGATTATTAGTGATGTAGAGCATGTGTTCGTGTGTTTCAAGCCACTGACAATCTTTCAATGCACTCCTCTCACTTTCTCTCCTTGTTACTGCTGTAATGGCTCTGATCATCTCTCTTGGGCTTTTGGGCTCATATCTGATCACAGAGCCAAGTTCTCTCCTTGTGTACCATCTCTTGAACTACTTCTAGATTTATTTTTCTAAATCACAAATCTGAGCATATCATTTGCTTGCTTGAAGGCTAGCAATTTTCTACAATTAAAGTCTAAAATTCTTAAAAGGGGTACACCGCATCAACATTTACATGAGCTCAAATATTTTCTAAATTATTAAAAGGGGTTTTTCATGACAATTTTTCTTCAATAATCACAAAGAACTTGGGTTTAGGGGGTCCCCTCTTGTTTACAGCAACATTCACTGTCTCTACTTAAGAAGAGATTAAGGAGTGACATCACCAAGATGGCAATTAAAGGTGTTCCTAATTTCACTCCCCTTCACAAGAACAGTTAACAACTATTTAAAAACACGATACCACAAAGATAATTCTAGGAAATGGGAGTGAACATGAAGCACCCCCCCACACCTCAGAGACCAAGGTAGACCACACTGGAAGGGAAAGAGAAGCAGCTACACCTTGACAATATGTCTCTCCCCCAGGCCAGTGAAGTACCGTGTGGAGAGATCTCCCCTGAGTCTCTGGATCCTTCAGAGGGGAAAAAAGAGAATCTAGAGGCGGACAACCACCATCCACAGCATGTTTTGTCACTTGTGAGAGCCCCAACTCTGATCTGGCCCTACAGGTACTGCAGGGGAATCTGTGGGCTCAGCTATTGGGAATGTGCCTGTGAAGAAAAGGAAGAAGGGGCTTGCAACAACCAGCACAGAAATCTTGGTGGACTGAGTTGATATGGCAAAGGAGTAACCCAAACCAGGGGCTATCCTCATTTGCAGAAGCATATCAACGGTATACTTTGGCCAGGGAACTCTGTGGAGTGCTAGTCTCCCTGATTTGGATCCTCAAAAGGAGGAGTTTTGCTGGTCCTAGAGCCTCGTTTGCTTGATCCAAGCAGGGAGCTGAGTCATAGCCCTACCGTTTATGGAGAGTGTTTCCAGGCTACATCTGACCCCAATGGCTGGCTGTAACTCCTGGATGCTGTGCAGCCCAGAGGTGCTTGAGTAGAGGTGCATGGACAGAATGGATTACCCTCAGATAAAGCCAGTACAGGGCATAGAGGGTTTCTGTGCAACACAAAGACAGAGGAATTTTTTCATAGCCAAGGCTAAAGTTAGCCCAAACTTGTTCAAGAAATTGAGAGTTGCCTGGAGCATCCCTTCCCTGCCACCCAGACAAGGGAGCTGAGACACAATTCTACCTGTTAGAAGAAAACAGGAGTAAAGCTCCTTGACGTGGCTTTTGGCAATGAATTCTTTGCTATGACACTGAAAACACAAGCAGCAAAATAAAATTAAACAAGTGGGACTAAATGAAACCAAAATACTTCTGCACAGCAAAAGAAACCACCAACAAACTGAAAAGAATGGGAATGGGAAAAAATATTTGCAAACTATGTCTCTGATAAAGTTAATATCCACAATATATGAGGAAGTCATACAACTCAAGAGCAAAAGAGCCCAAGTAAATCAATTAAAAAATGGGCCACAGACCTGAACAGACCTTTTTCCAAAGAATGTATATAAAAGGTCAATAGTACAAAATAAAGATACTCAGCATTCCTAGACCTTAGGGAAATGCAGATTAAAACCACAATAAGATACCATCTTATGCCTGTTAAAATGCCCATCATCAAAAAGACAAGAGTTAATAAATGCTGGTGTAGATCTGAAGAAAAGAGAACCTGTGTGCACAGTTGGTGGAACTGTAAACTGTTATAGCCACTAAAGAAAATAATGTGAAGGTTCCTCAAAAATTAAAAATAGAAGTACCATACGATCCAATAATTCCATTTCTGGCAATAATACATTCAAAAAACACAAAAAGTCAAAAGATAGCTGCACCTCTATGTTCATAGAATCATTATTTGCAATAACCAAGACATAGATACAACTTAAATATCCATGGGCATTAAACAATAGAATAGTATTCAGTCACAAAAATGAGAAAATCCTACCACTTGTGATGTGGATGAGACTTAAAAGTATATACTAGGTGAAATAAGGCAGAAAAAGACAAAGTTGTAGGATCTCACTTAAATGTTAAGTCTTAAAAACAAACAAAATAACCTTATAGAAAAAGGCATCAGAGTTGTGGTTACCAAATGTGGAGTGGAGGGAGGGGGAATTGGAGGAAGATGGTCAAAAGGTACAAAATTCCAGTTATAAGATAAATAATTACTAGAAATGTAATGTACATAATAACTATAGCTAACCTTGCTATAGGATGCACAGAAAAGTTGTTAAGAGAGTAAATCCTAGGAGTTCTCATCATAAAGAGAATTTTTTTCTTTTATAATTATTTCATAATATATGTCAATCAAACCATCATGCTATACACTTTAAATCTACACATTAATATATGTCAGTTATTTCTCAATAACACTAGTAGTAATTAATCAATGGTGGATGAATATACTGACGTAAGACAGAGTAGCACGGTCACTTATAGAAACTTACTTCTTTGGTTACTTATTCTTTTAAAAACTATTCATGGAGTCATTACTATGTGCCAGACATAGCTCTACACTTTACAGAGACAGGGATACATGACCAATAGAACTGATAGTACCCTGTTACTCTCCTTGTGGAACTAATGGCAGGAAAGAGGGGAGAGGATAAAAAAAAATCAAAAAGAAAAAAAAAACTGTTTTACAGAGTAATAAGCAATGGTGTGCTGCTATACCAACACTCTGGAAAAAATCAAACAAAACCTAACATGTCCTGTTTATAGTGCTTGTGGATGTCCCACCACAAACCATGGTTGATTTCAAGCTACCGATGGTTTAAGAAGCAGTTCACAGAATTCTTATATATTGAACAAATGGCTCTGGAGAGCCAGCATAAGCGGAGTCTGCCCACCACTGGTAGTGAGATTTGGAGAAATGACAACTGTCCACTTGAGGTAGAGCAGAAAGGAGACATCCCCTGGAGAAAGTGACACTGAGCTACACCACAAATGAAGAGGAGAGCCAAAAAGTTGAGTGTCAGATGGCAGAACATTACAGAGAGATCTCCGTAATGCCTTAGAGCAAGAAAGCACTTGGCACATGTGAGATACAGAAAGAGCCAGAATATAGATTTTTAATTTATTTTTCAGTCAGGAGACAACCTTAAGATCAAAAAGCCTCTTAGCCAGGGTGACAGCAGTATTTCAGGAGAGCTAAATTAGGAGTCAGAAGCTAAGATTAGCTTTGGGTCGTTTGTCCTTTTTTTTGCAAATGAAAGTTCCAAATTCTGCTGAGTGATTCCAGGGGGTGGGGGTGGGGGCAGTGAGGAATATACATATACTAGAAAGCTGGGTTTATAGAACGCAAAATGCAAACAGAGATAAATAGTATTTTATTATACCAACGTATATGTTTCTGAGAATTTCCGTTTCAGATACCTGAGGTTACACTTCTTCAATCTTGCTGACCCTACAAACTAACTAGACCTTGAAGTTTTGTTGTCACATTAAGAGGACTGGTAACTGAAACATACTATGCTGAAATATATTATCAGGCTAATTTGGGCAGTATCTGGAGAAAATATAAATCAAATTGTAGAAACCAAGCATGGGGTAATTGGATTGAATTTGTTTAGCAGTTTTGGATGTCTTTTCCTCTTGGAGACAAGACTGCAAAGATGATTCTGTTCTGTTCTTTTATCCTGAGCAGGCAGGTTTGGGGAGAATCCAAAACAATATTTTAAGAATAAATCAGTTGGAGTTCAAATTCAGGTTTGACAAGTGAACAGCTCCTCCTGAGTGAAAACAAATCCAATTGTGAAGCAAACGAAGATTAGGAGGATTAAATGTCACATGTGGAGGATCTAAAAGTGGATTTGTTTTTTATTATTGAAGATATTTTTATGGGTTATTTGTATGGGGATCAGGCTCCTTTGTTTTATCTAAGTTGAGATGAGCCAGGATGTCTCTGGGGCAGGAGAGATTTTTGCTGCCTGTGAGGATGTGTGGTTTTCATTTCAATATTATACACTATGACTCACCATCTTGAGAAAGGAATTATGACTTGTGGATAGTCTCACAAGGAGTTGTTATTAGCATGTTAGCTTTGTTAATAGTTATACTGCTGTCTTCATTCAAGTGACTGTAATTTGTATATATATTCAAATTGCTTCAGTAGTAATGCTCAACATTTACACGGAATTATAAGTAGTTCAAAGCAATAGCTAAAACAATTGAGTTATTCCCAAAAACATGAGTTATGTAGAGAATTGGGTTGTCAAAGCTAGAAATTAATTTTTTTCCTTGTTGAATAAATATAAAAAATTCAGCCTTTTTTACTGATAAGCTACCTTTCCTACCAATAATACCTAAGAAAAAGGTTTTAATTTTATTTATCAAATTATAGAAAAATAATATTAAATACCCAATGAAATTAATCTAAAGCTATGAATCTCAGACTATTTTACTTTATTCTTTAAAGATATGTATTGACTTACTTCTCTAGAATTACAGTATATCTCTGAATAATATAATCTTTGTAATAAAATAACACATGATACTGCTATTTAGATACAAGACAATACAAAAGCTTTAGAAATCACTTATTAAACTGAAGGATTCTAAATAATTATAAGAATTCAGATTTCCTCATTTCCAATTCTATGCTATTCTGTTAATGAATAGCAGGATTAATTTTATGTGAATTTAGATTCACTTCGAAGTATGCCGAAAAGACCATCTTGGAAGTTCAACAGAAGAGGCCAGATATTTTGTCTGAACACACATGGAAAATAAAATTATAGAAGCTATTCATATTACTCAGGCCAAAAAATACTCTCAGCCAAATCTCACCACTATCATTATAATCATCATCACAATCAAGAAGAGCCCTTACTGAAGCAAGAACCAAATAGACATATTTAGCTTTGGAATTTGGGGGGGAAAAAAAGACTTGCATGTTTTACTTTAGTGCATACTTCCTTTTTCTGTATATAAAATTCAGTTTCATTTAAAAGGGAAATTGTAAACTCAGCTTCATTTAAAATTCAAGTTATTGTCAAAATTTTAGGCTAAAAAGAAATCTTTAGATAAAAGTATTTCAACATTACCCAAGAAAGCAGTCTTCCAAGATCTACAGCAAATTTAATTATTCCATTGTTTTCCAAAGTGGGCAGCTTGGACAACATTCTGCACAGTGTTAATAGGTTTTGATCAAAGGGAATCTAGGAAATGCTGTTAAATCAGCTTATTATGAGATTTCAGCTCTTTGAATATCCAGATATAAATTGTCAATCCATGTGTTAAATACGCAGGAGTATATGTTGAAATACAGCCACGAGATGGGAGGGCATCCCAGGCAGAGGGAAGATTATGAGCCAAAATGAGCAGGTGGAAAAGCATAAGGCATCTTTTGAGAAACTGTAGGGAAATTCTGGAGTTGCAGGAGATAAATCTGGAAATGGAAGCAAGAGCCAGACCGTGGACATTTTGAATTGACAGACTAAGTAGCTCAGACTCTTGAAAAAGTCAGTCATCACCCATTGAATGTGGTAGTTTAAGATTAATTTGGCCATAAATGGATAGCCTGGTTTGGAGGAGGGAAAATACTGGAGGTTGGGAGTCCAGTTCAAAGCCCCTAGCAGATTCAAGAGTGAGATTAAACATGAATGGTGGAAAGAGATTGCAAAGTGAAGAATGAGAGCAAGATCTATTGCAAAAGAAGAATGAGAGAAATGAGATACAGTTTCAAAGAGTTTTAGAGAGCTCCTCAGGATAGTGACGGTGACTGTAGTAGCCATAGTGAATCTTTTGCAGTGTATTGGTCATGCTTTATAACTGCCACATGTCCTAATATAGGCTTTCTTTTTTTTTTTCTTTTTTTAAAGATTTTATTTATTTATCTGAGAGAGAGTGTGAGCAAGAGAGAGAAAGAGAGCACAAGCTGGGGAAGAGTCAGAGGAAGAGGGAGAGTCATACTCCTTATTGAGTAGGGACCCTGAAAGGAGGCTTGATCTTAGGACCCTGGGAACATGACCTGAGCCCATAGGCAGATGCCTAACTGACTGAACCACCCAGATGCCCTGGATAGAGGTTTTCTATTGGACAGGATCAACCATTCTTAACTACATGGTTAATTTCAATTCATTCTTTAGGAATCCAGCTCACCTCTCATCTTTTCTTTCTTAAATCAGTTTTATATGTTCTCTTGGTATCTTAAGTATATAATTTCTAGAACACTTAAATCAATGTATTTTGAAGAAGGATTGAGGAAAGGTTGCTTTTTCATCATGTTGGGAAGCCAGTGGAAATAAGACTGAAGAAACTAATAAAAAGGGAAATGGATCAGGCGGGTTTCAGAGTACCAGGGAGGCTGTAGCATGCCGATTGGCTGTGCAGAATTCATCCTCTTCCTAGTCCAAATACTTTGGACGGTTTTGAAAAGATGCCCAGGCTCTCTTATTTCCTCGTCTTAGATTCTTGTGTTTCCACAATCAGAGATTCCATCCCATCTTCACCCTGTTTTAACATCTGCTTATGCATGTTTAAAGCATAGATCAAGTGTAGCTATCCCATGAAAACCTTCTCTGGTTACTTGTTTCTCTAAATTTCCAGTATTTATAGATATAGTATCTATATATACCATCTACACTATCTGTATACTATATATGATAGAGAGATAGATGATAGATGATAGAGAGAGAGAGAGAGAGATACTGGGGATATATGATGTGTGTGTGTGTGTGTGTGTGTGTGTGTGTGTATAGCCTATCTATACTATATATATAGATCCTGGAGATATATATAGATATAGATATATAATATACAGCCTAAAGACCACCTACATAAAATCCTCAGGGAGTGATGCTTATGGGGAATTTCTCTTTATACACATTTTTATCTAGGAAATGGCGAAAGGATGATAGAATTAGAATAATCATTTTACAACTCCAAATGAAGTAAGGGATTTAAACAAATGATCATCTATGGCTACAAAACCATTTGTGGAAAAACATAAGTGATATACTTAATGATAGATGGATCAAACTGGTGGCATCTAAACCCATTTCTCAAACAGTCATAAAAATAGAGACAACCAGATATCATATGCCTCTTTATGGAAGGATACAATATGCCTTGTGATATATTTTTGCCAAGAAAAAAATATGAACTGGAATTTGTTCAGCTCCGTGTAACAGTCAGTTTAAAAGAAAGAAGACAGAAAAAAAAAAGACAGCACTGGATTGCATTCAGCAAAATCCTGAATATGTCCAGTTATTTCAGCAGATAAATTGCAAGAGGTCAAATGTAAAGAAGGAATGATAAACCTACAGTCTAAATATATATTTAGAAAAACTTCAAAAGACATGTCAACCAAAAGTATGGATGTTTGTGGATCCTGATTTCAAAAAACCTAAACTTAAAAATCATTTATGAGACAACTAAAGAAACAAGATCACTAACTGGTATTAAGATACAACTGTTACTTTTTAGGATGGTAATGGCCATGTTGCGTAAGCACTGTTCTCCATCTTGAAATACTTTCAGATGTAATATGATATCTGGAATTTGCTTCAAAATCATATATGGTGGTGGTGGGTGGGGGTCGATGAGGGGTGGTAGTAGAAAGGAAACGAGGTCAGAGCTGGAGTTAGGTGGTAGCCACATAGTTTAGTTTTAAATATTTTTGAAAATTTCCATTTTATATCATTTTAAAATGCAAGTTCCTGGGGCCAACTCAGAACTGCTGAATTACAATACTCGAAGGAGAGTCTGGGAATCTGCATTATTAAGTTCCAAAGTGATTATGATGCACACTAAGATTTGGGAATCACAGTTCTAAAACAGTTTATCCCATGTTTTTTGCTCTTGTCTGAGAAATACAGTCAAGTATAGATACATGCCACATCTTCAAAGATAGAAATTGATGCCTTCCATCTCTCAAGGCCAAATATTTTGGATGTGCTCAGTAAATACTGGCAATGTTAGTCAAAATATTTATTGTTGTTTACTCTGAATAAATATTTTAGGTCTAGATTACACAAGTCTTACCCACAGATTCCAAGATATCAGGTCCATTTGGCATCAGGAAAATGCACCTCCTCACAGCTGTCAGCAATAATCCTCTGGCCAAGTGGGATTTCTTTCTTAGTATTTAACACTCCCAATTCCTAAATGGCCAATATCTCCAAGCCTCATGCAACAAAGATAAAATCTAACAGGATAAGAATAACAGCCTCCTCTTTCACGGAGAGATGGAAATAGAGAATATTAGCAGCTGTGTATAGAATATCTAAACTGATAATGTATATATATGACCTTTGAAGAAAAAGAAATGCAACGTTCCTATCTGAATTACCTCTCAATTTAACTGCCGGAGTTTTTGGTTGTTTTTTCATTTGCAGTGCTTCATCTGTTAGGTAACCACTTTAACTCTTATAAGAGGGTATTCTTTGGAGAATATAACCTTTTATTAAGAATTATTTTCCCCACAGTCCTAGGATTTGCTAAACCCCAGAAATTTTGAAAGAACCTTATAATAGATTCTGTCCAGTGTTCTGGTTCTGCTGCTGACTAGTTAGGTGGTTTTAAATATGACATATTTTTACTGGGTTCTGGTTTCCCCATATGTATAATTATCAAATAAATATCAGTTTACTTTTAGATAATCTTTAAATTCACCTACAGTTTTATGATACTTCTAGGAAAAAAATATTTCACCTGGCATTTAAACAGAAAAAAACCTTTCCAGAGAAATAAATAAATAAAATGGTTTCACCTTAGTATCTTAGATGACAATAAATAAAGCCAAATGCATACATTCTCTTCTGAAGGTATAAATCTAGGAATGAGAAGAACTTTTCTCATTTTGGCTTACCTGCTTATGAGCATGATCATAAGAATTAATATGATTGTCAAACTCCTGGTGCTTGTGATACTGCTTGTCACATAATTCACAGTAAAAGTTTGCCTTTACATCTTCCAGGGCCTTTGCTGTGGACTTCTCCTTTTCTGGAAAATCCTTTAAAGAAGGAAGAAATGTTGGTTATATTTCCCTCTAATAGCATAACCAGATCTCATATTAATCAAGTTGTTATTTAATTTTACTATGACTGAAAGAGTATGGTGAGGCTCATTAGTTTTTTGGAAATTCATGGCACTATGGATATCACTTTCAGCACCACCTTATTCCTAACTTATCAACAAACACATAATGAACTCTCGAAGAAGAAGCCCACAACTGGAGCCCCTAGATGGCTCAGTTGGTTAAGCAGCTGACTCTTGGTTTTAGCTTAGGTCATAATCTCATGGTCATGGGTTCAAGCCCTATGTGGGGCTCCCTGCTCAGTGGAAAGAATGCTTAAAGAGACTCTCCTTCTGCTCCTCCCCCAACTCACATGCTTATGCTCTCTCCCTCTTTCTCTCTCTAAAATAAATAAATAAATCTTAAAAAAAGAAGAAGAAGCCCACTGCTGCAGTCTGGTCATTCTCTTTCTTGCCATCCATTTTCAGGTTGTGGTTCCACTGACTCAGCACCATTTCCTCTGCCAATCCAATGATCAATCTCAAACACAAACCTCCACTGTCTTCTTGAAACAGCCATTACTACAAGATCTCTTTACTATAATAATTAATTGAGACATTGATTACATTCTGTTATATCCTTCATCTAGTACTTCCTGTATTTTAGCCTCACTGAAATTGGCAGTGTTGGACTTACTATTCTCAGCACATAATGCCTATTCCCACCTTGTTAAACTGGTGAACTCCTACTCCTTTCCCAACACCCAGCTCTTTGTCCCCTCTGGAATGCTTTCCAATGACTTTATCAGGAAGACAAAGCCTGCATTTCATTGCTTGCTACCAAACACATCTATGACCATTCCTAAGCATTTCTTCTGACATTATCCTGTATATTTCTGTGTTTCCCATAATGTCATGTTCAGTCAACTGATCTAACTACTTCATACAGTCTCTGTGGGTGACCTTCATTCACTCTATAGCTAAGGCCTTATTTATCTGTAGTCTCTAACTCCAAGATAAGCTTCTTCTACAAGCATCAGTATGTGCTAGACACAGACAATGGGTTTACCACGTTTTTCAAAACTATTACCTTAGCTCCCTTGTTAATAAACAGCTGTGCTTTACCATCCCCCTTAAGGCTAATCCTCTTAATGTACCATGC
This sequence comes from Canis lupus dingo, assembly GCF_003254725.2. NCBI lineage: Eukaryota > Metazoa > Chordata > Mammalia > Carnivora > Canidae > Canis > Canis lupus. The sequence goes on along the minus strand of NC_064256.1, from coordinate 14,913,818 downwards.
AAACTCTTTCCTACCTAATCAGTGTCATATTGTATCAAGCCATGCTCCCATATTACCCCCTTTAATTCTATCACCAGACATGTCACATATATTAAATGATCTGTTTTCATGTCTAAGCTCATAAATCCTTTGAGGGCAGGAACTATTTTATTCAGTTTTGTGTACACAATGCCAAACATATTGTTTAGCCCAGAGTTACCTATTTAATATGTATTACATAAAATAATGGATAATGGTGGCTTGTATGTTCATGCCTCCCATCATTCTGCAAGTTTCTCATTATCCCAGTGCCTAAATAAGTGAATGACTGGCATATAGATGATATCAATTAAATATGCATAAAGAATGAATGGACAAAATAAAGGATGGATTTTAGTCCTATTTCTCTAAAATGACTAATCCTTCATAGAAAGAAATCAGACCATAAACCTAAATCACAGGGCCATTGCTAACCAGATAAGAAAGCAAGCCAGGGAATATAGGCAGAATATCAAAGGTTTGGGTGAAATGATGGAGCCATAAATTTGGACATGAGCACATAATGATGCAAACTCAAATATAAGATGCTAATACACATGGCACAAAAGCAGGAAGGACATGAATAACATTAGCAAACAACAAAACTAGACCAAATATCTAGATTGTCTATCTAAAAGAATTAAAGTAGGAATCTGGTTATATTATAGACTGATGGGGACATAAAAACTGACAGGATATAACCAGTAATGAGAATGCAGACTTCAATTTCAGGACAAAAACCCAGTTGCTCAAAAAATTGAAAAAATGGCTTGCTAATGTAGTCACTTGAGAGTTGAGGCAGAAGTACAGCATTGAGGCAGAGCTAAATCTTTTGAACTGATAACCTTACGATAAGGAGAAACCATTATTTCCCTTTCCATATTTTTCACTAGGAATTTTTTTTTACATCTCCTTTATATGTTGGGTATACTTTTAAGGATGGGATTGGGACTAGGGACTACTAGGGCTTACAGTTTTTCTTTCTTTATTATAACACTAGAATAACAGCCTTAGAGAAGTGGCCATGTGTCTTGGACGTTGAGCACCTGCCTGTGCCTCTGTGCTCAACAGTGCCTCAGCTTCATTAACTGGAGGTAGGGTGGCAACTGAGATTTCAGAGTGGCTAAAAATATACTTTATATTATTCCAGAATATGTAGAGGGTTTTATAACAATAGCTCAATGACTAGGGGTGAGGCTTCTTCATTTACTCTTGGTGTCTTCATCTAAACAGCATTTATTTCTAAGATAACCTTTAATTATGACATTAAATGAATTTCAGTGTAAAATTTTGTAATCATAAGAGAGTTTTGTCAACCTTTTAGCCATTTCCTGTGAATGTTTACAGTTATCAGATTAAATTATATACTCCATTTCTTAATTCATCTTTCTGCCAGGAAATGATACTATTCCCATTCTCCTTCCTTCTAAGGGATTAATGAGATTCCCAAGGGCATATTCTAGTCCTCTTAATAAGAGATGAGGAATACACACATGAGCTGTAAAGGCCATTAGTGAAGCATACATACAGAGTTTACAACCCAGTGTGCCTATCAAATCCAGAAGTAAGAGCATAAACTTAATGGCAGGTGACTGGGGGGTCAGAAATAGGGAAGCTGAGACATGAGATTAGGAGGATATAAGCCATGAGTCGGGTAGGGCTAGAGGAATCACAGAGGAGAAAAAAAATAGCTTCCTTAAGCATCTTTGGCAAAACTGAAAACTGATGTTGGAACTAGAGCTGAATTTTAGTAAAAGATCTGTAATCCAGTGGCCCAGGATATGACCCAGTGTGAGGTGGGCCTGTCTTCAAGTGTGGAGTTGAACTGCCCATGGAGATTGAGCTGAGTTGGTTTAGTTGTATGTACCAGAAGGCTGGAGGATAAGGCTCAGACTAGCAGACCTGTAGGGAAGGTGTAGTCTAAGTCAACCATTTAGACAAGGCAATTTATGCTTAGTGATTTCTTTTTTTTTTTTAATTTTTTATTTATTTATGATAGTCAGAGAGAGAGAGAGAGAGGCAGAGACATAGGCAGAGGGAGAAGCAGGCTCCATGCCGGGAGCCTGAGGTGGGATTCGATCCCGGGTCTCCAGGATCGCGCCCTGGTCCAAAGGCAGGCGCTAAACCGCTGCGCCACCCAGGGATCCCTATGCTTAGTGATTTCATGAGTTCTATCAAATCAGGCAATGTAAAGCAGGGCACACTTTCCACTGTGCCATGCTGCTTCATCCATCCAACCATTCATTCATCCATCTGTCTAACCACACACTCATCCAACTAATCATTAAGCATTCAAACATTCAAGGATTTTTAAAAATAGAACTACCCTACAATTCAGTAATCGTACTATCTGGTTTACCCCCAAAATATAAAAATACTCATTCGAAAGGTTATATGCATCCCTATGTTTATTGCAGCATTATCTACAATAGCCAAATTATGGAAGCAGCCCACAAGTCCATGGTTAGATGAATGGATAAAGAAGATGTGGTACATGTATACAATAGATATTACTTGGCTCTAAAAAAGAATAAAGTCTTGTCATTTGCAAAGACATGGATGGAGCTAGAGGGTATAATGCTAAACAAAATAAGTCAGAGAAAAACAAATCCCATATGATTTTATACATATGTGGAATTTAAGAAACAAAACAAATGAACAAAGGAAAAAAAGAGAGAGAAAGAGAGAGATATGGTTCTATAGAGAACAAACTGATAGTTACCAGATGTGAGGTGGGGGAGGGAATGAGTGAAACAGGTGATGAGGAATAAGAGTACACTTGTCACTGAGTAATGTATAGAATTGTTGAATCATTATATTGTACACCTGAAACTAATACAACACTGAATATTAACTATATTGGGATTGAAACTAAAAACTCAATAAAAATAAAAATAAATAAAAGTTCGTTATGTAATGACAAAAAAAGAAGCTGTTAGCATTTTCTAAATGACGTTTACAGTCTAGAAGGGGAGAATTACATGTCAAGAGCTAAACAATTATAAATCACAATAGAGTGATAATCACAAATTGTTATAAAGCATTACCTAGTTCTGACTAGTTAAGAATAATTAGAGGGAAAAAATTAAGGTTTTTTTTTTTTTTTCTCTTTCTCACATAGCATTAGATACACTGTAAGCACTCAGAATTTCTTGTCTTCTTGTTAAATGACAGGATACTTTCACTGGTCAAATAGCCTGCAATGCAATTTGTGACATTTGCTCCCTGAAATAATTACACAGTTTTTAAATATATTAGAGATGCAGAATAAGTATGAAAGAGGTAAAAATAACTACCTATACTCAGTATCTATAAACTTAAAAAAATAAAAATTAATAAAATTCACAGTAATACACTAGACATACAAGACAACATATAATTCCATCATTGACTTGCTAGTTATTCAAAGTTCTCACACTTTGCCTATAAGAGGGGTCTTTAGAAGCTTATTTAACAGAAAAAAAATAACATTTAGGAAGTGAAAGAAAACTTCATTTAACTATTCTCAATGATTCATTAAGATGTTGAAAATGAATTATAAATTGAATATGACAGTTATCTTAACAAGAGTCATTTTTAAAACATTAGGTATTGCCAGTGGGCATTTTATGTTTCAGTTCACTAAAAATTCTGTAGTAATTAAATATGTTTAATAATTAATATTTTTGGTGCAGGGAGAGAAAATGTACTTTTTTTACACCAAGAATTTTACATTCATGCAAATAACTGGTATGTCTGTAATGTGGCGAGAATGCTGCCTAGAGTAAGGCATTTAATTAGAAATATGGGTGTTTTGCTACCAAATTATTTTATTATTGTAATAATGATTACACAGTAACGCCCACTGAGCATTCACTGTAAACCAGAAATCTGCTAAGCACTTCACACTTGTTAACTCCCTTAATCTTCACAATAATCTTATGAAGTATTATCTATTATTATTCTATACAAAGATGTGGAAGGCACAAACATGTTTAAAAACTTGCTCAACATTGAAAGGCAGAAACTGGGTTAAGAATCAGATCTGCCTGACTTCAGAGCTATTAATCACCATGCTAAAGGCGGCCCCAATTACTTAGCCCTTATCCAGATGCCACAAAATTTCAAGCTGCCTCGGCTAACTTTTTTGTGGATTTGGGATGATACAGAGGCCCTAGCTCCCAGAGGGAGTAAGAGGAGTAATTATAATTTTAAAAATCTATTAAGCTCCTGAAGCGGAGAGATAGGCCCTAGGAAAATACAAGGTGGTAGTCTTGTTTCCACTGGTTGTGAATATGTGCCCTGATTATTAAAAAGGAAGAGAAAAAAAATCAATTGCTGTTCTTCATATCTCCTTGATGGTAATACCAGCTCAGAGCTTTGAGGATTGAATTCATATTCTTTGTATGAAAGCTCACATTTGACCTTTCACTGTTATGTGTAAGAGATTGCTTTAAGAATTCTAATATTCCCTAACCTGTTCTATTATATTGGCCCCAAATAAAATCCTGCTTCAAAGAGAGTGTATTTCCTCCCCTCTTCCTCTGATCAAATGGCTGTCGTGGATTCAGAAAACCGACTGTCTTTCTGAATCTTTGCAACAGACTCGGTAATAGAAAACTCATTTTAGAGGTCTTTATTCACTTATTTATTTTTGTGATGGGTAAAAAATTATTCTTTGGAGACTGACTAGTTTGAATCTCAGCCTGTCTCTTCTACCAGTTTCACTTATTCCAGTATAAATTTGGGGGAATAATGAGTGGCTTGCAGGATTGCTGGGAGTATAAAATGAGTTTATTTTACCATGCACTTAGTATAGTGCATGGTAAAAGTAGGAACTTGATGTCTAGAGATTCTGTGTTCATATATACGTTTGCATGTATGCATCATCATATGCATGTGACTTTAGAAAATTATTTAAAAAACAGTGCCATTCTCCTGAGTCTACAAAGCAACCTTCATTTTCTGATGGAAATTTGAGCAAGTGAGAGGAGCCCTTTTCATCCTCACTCCACCAACTCATATGAAAGCACAGTCGATCTCTGCTCTTAAATGCAAATTTGGTTGATGTTATTAGGATTTTCAGTTGTTTTTATCTCATGATAATTGATTCACTTTTCGACTTTTTTTTGGAATACCACACATTGTCAAGAGATCATGTGTGCTCAGCTAACATTAATACTACTAATATTGATTTTCCTAAAGACGTGTCTGGCTTCTTTTATAAAATGAATGGTCTTTGCATTATATAGCATCTACCATAGTACTTGTTACTTATAAAAACTCAATAAGCACTTGTTAAATGAGTGAAATGAATGAATTCAGAAGCAGAGAATGCTATTATCACTACGTAATGGATAGAGTGGCCTGCCCTGGTAATGTAAATCATATCATGAATTCAATTGTTGAAATGGTGGAATAAGAAGATGAGTCTGACTCCAAACACATGGAACTTTTAGAACAATATTTTTTTAATGTAGATTCTGAGGACTAAGGAGTTTATTGAAGAACTATCCTAAAGTAAGGAAGGGTGCTCTGCACATAGATTCACAACCAGAACTAAAGTTTCTTGACTTTCAGTATGCTTCCCATTTTGCCATAATCAACTATTCTCATTACAATTCATTAAGAATAAAGTATTGGTTTCCCAGACTTGAAATAGAACACGACCAAAAAGTTATACCTTCTCATCAATGTCCAGGGAGGTGTGATGTTAGTCACTTCCTAGACTTGGAAGAGAGCTTTTTTCCTCATTAATAATTCATTTAAGGTACCCAGATTAGAGGATAAATACAACCACATTAAACATATGAACTTGCCTCTGGGTGGCATGTTTTGGAGACGGTTCGACATCATTTCTAATTTGGAAAGAAATGACATTTTTCTGACTTACTGGCAAGATGGCAGAATGATGATTGTGTTTCTGCTCATGAAGTAACAATTAAATACTTAAAGTTTGCTTGTATAACTGCTTATTTTGGAAAAGCTTCCTAATTGGCTGCATTTGAACAGAGACTATTTTGGAAAAACACATGCATTTCCATTAGAACCACTGTTCATCAGCATTCTACACCAGCAACTACATCTTCCTCAGTATAAATTAATACACGGTTCCTCCACAAGAAAAACAATTTAGAAAGAGAATAAGGCAGTCCCAGATGCACTATACGATAATCATAACAGTAGCTATTGCTTCATTGCTTACCTGCATTTGTCTGTCATGGAGGCGAAAAGGGGTGGGTATAATTCCTAGATTGCTTATCAATCAAACACAGATGGTACAACGCACATGTTTTAAAGGTCATGAATTGGTTTGCAGAGGTTTTTAACAACCGATGAAACAGTAAAATACACGTATTCATCATGGTTCAAGGACCACCAATATCTAATAGAGAACATTTCAGCCCTCATCAGTATACTCAGGTTGGGGAGAAAAAGAAGGTACATGAAAAAGATATGTAAATTAACCCAGGGTCAGGGAAGTGATTGAATCCATTAAATAGCAGTCCTTGGCCTGCTAACACCCATTAGTGAATACATGAATGAATAAATACAGTGAGTGAAGGAATAAATATGCTTAATTTCCCTCTCTCTTTTTGCCTGGTTATTTATAGTGCTAAAGGGGAGAGAATTGGAATGCCTGAAATATGTATGGTGGTGTCAAAACCCATGTAACTGTACAACTCAAGAATGAACACTAATATAAACTAAGAACTTTGGCTAATAACAATGTATCAATATCAGTTCAGGAGTTGTAACACACTAACCCACCACACAAATTCAAAATGAAAATAATAGAGGAGATTAGATGTAAGAGTTGAGATTCTATGAGAATTCTCTGTGCCTCCTCCCCAGTTTTTCTGTAAACTTAAATCTGCTCTCAAAAAAAGTCTGTTATTTTGAAAAAATAAGATACAACTAAATCACAATTTTTTAAAAGATTTTATTTATTTATTCATAGAGACACAGACCGAGAGAGAGAGAGAGAGGCAGAGACACAGGCAGAGGGAGAAGCAGGCTCCATTCAGGGAGCCCTGGGACTTGATCCCAGGTCTCCAGGATCACACCCCGGGCTGCAGGCGGCACTAAATCGCTGTGCCACTGGGGCTGCCCCTAAATCACAATTTAATAGTCCTACTTGTACTGAACCCAAAGAAAAACAGCATGTGGTGTAAGAGTAATCAAATCCATGCTATGTTAAGCATATAGCTGAGCTCAAAGCACACCAAATGACAAATGTGAGCTTCTTTGTATGGAGAGACTCTTAAGAGACTCTCAAGAGACTCTCAGTTCCCCTCTGTCATTTTCCGTGAGACAAAGAGCGGCCCGTGCCAACCTTCAAGAAAAGCAGGACCTACTACTGACAGACCACATTACAATCATTAGATCCACTGGAAATTCAAGGGCAAAATGTCTACATTTGAAAGAAAGATTCTAGAATGTATCTATTGTGTGGGTGTGTAAAGTATGATAAGAAAAGGAATCTTCTTCCTCCAGACTGACAATACTGTCCCATTTATAAAGGTAGTAATTACCACCCCATCAATTCAGCCCACAGATATGTATAACTGTAATGAATATAGACATATTGCATTCATCTAAATTGAATACATTTAAATGAATACATCCATTGTGCATTAGACAGAAAGTACCTTCATTTAGCCATTACTCCTGCTGTAACTACTTATTGTAAAAATGCAATTAATAGTGTCTGACATTTCATTTTCTAATATAAGAGAAATCGATGAAAAATGTCAGGTAACTAAGTTTTTTAGAAAGTTGCAAGTGACACTGGCTCATTACAAACCATTTTTTTAAACTCACTATTTCTCACAGTTATCAAGGGGAGATGCTGATCTATACATGATTTCACCTCTGCTTGGGAACTGACTACAAGTATGTTCCCTTATATAGATTCAAGAGATTGTCAAGCACATTCTCATTTCCAGGTGTTCTTGGGTTGTTCTGGGGCTAACTTGAAGGGTTCTAAAAGATTGCGTTTACATTCTACATGTGCTAAAACAGGACCGCAAACTCCTGAAGTGATGTACCAAAATAGTATAATGCCAATAGCTTTCTTTGCTTTTAAAGACATGCAAGCCAGATAAATGCAAAACTCCAAGGGCATAGTCTCTTTTTTTCCTGAATGTCTGCTATCATGTCTGATAAAAAGTCTACTACATTTGGTTTACTTGTTCTATAACCCAGAGATGTTTAAAAAGTGAATGTGCTCACGAAGACACTTCATTATTTCAAACTGGCTGCTCCAGGCTTCTATCTATTGCAATTCTAATAGGTAATTTACTTTTAAACTTAGAGAAAACTAGCAATTGTGAAAGAAGTATGCTAGACAGAAGCTCTGTGACTCAAATCTTGAAATATTAACTGCAACCTGGGAAAATGTGTCAAAGTAAGGAAAATCTATTAAAATGCTAGTTTGGGAAAATGGCATTCACATGGGCTTGAGGAAATGCTGTAAACTAGATTATATTCATTTCAAGATCATGAAATGATGTACAAAAGCTTGGCACCATTGTCATATAATTTGGAAGAAATGTATTTGTCACTTATATTTTGTCCATTTATTATTATTCTCATAGAACTTCGCAAAATGTGGTTTAGTGACCTCAGAAATCCCTTAAAGGAAAGTCTGTATACCATACTTGTTTTGTTTTTAAGATTTATTTATTTATTTATTTATTCATGAGAGACACAGAGAAAGAGGCAGAGCCATAGGCAGAGGGAGAAGTAGGCTCCTCACAGGGAGCCCAATGTGGGACTCAATCCCAGGACTCCAGGGATCACGACCTGAGCCAAAGGCAGACGCTCAACTGTTGAGCCACCCAGGCATTCCACACTTGCTTTTTTGAAAACAAACTGAAAACACTTGTCAGTTGAAGTAAAAAAAGCCTGATTAGTTGGAAACCGTGGCCAAGTCAACTTGTGTCATAATGATAGTACCAATGTACATCCTACCCTGCTTGTGGCGAATAGACTATAGTCGTTATAAATTTTCACAGCTGTTTGAGCACTTGGAGGATCCATGCTTACTGTTAACATCGGTGCCAATTTAATAAACCATATAGCTGTGCTCCAATCTACCATGTGCATGCACATACATAGATGTATGCACTTTGGATAGAACCAGTCTAAGGACAGAGCAAGCTACAATAAAGCAGAAGTTGTGGGTGCACTGTAAGTGAAGTGTGATAGAAAAATTAGAACCATTACAGAAGCATATAATTGGAAAGGACTTCAGAAATTCTTCCCCAGACAAAGAGATTTAGTCCGGAAGTTTTATGCTTTGCTCAGGCTGGTGTAAGATAAGTAGCAGATCCAGGATAAGAACTGAAGTTCTTGACTTCTATCTTTGAAACCAATGGTAGAGAAATTAATATTATCTCTTCATTTGGAAAATGAGGTAGAATTACAGGGCTAGATTTTTGTGTCTGAAAACTAGAGAGGTATAAATTAATATTCAATCTTTAAACTGATAGAGATGTAGATATAGATACAGATATTCTCTTTCTTTTCTTAAACCACACAATCAAAATCTATTTAACAACATATTTAGAAAATTATGTTTTTGCTCTCCAAATGCCAGGAACAGAAAATGTTCAGTTTTAAACCATCTTCTACAGGAGGAGAATCACCCTCAAATAGAGGAACCCCTTTTCCCTTTATTCCCCTAAACTTAAAAAAAAAAAAAAAAGCATTTAGTGCTTTATTAGTCCATAGACTGTTAGGTGCAGAGAGTTACTGGGGATTGAAGACTGAATTCAGCCAGTACTAAAGACTAACTCTGGGAAGGAGAAAGCTACCTTCTTCTCTGCTATTGGAGGGATATCTGAGATGAAAAGGAAAACAAATTTAAAAAGCAAAAGAATTCATACTTCAGAATTTTTTTTAACTTTTCTATGCTGCCTTTGATGGAGTTTGGTGTAGGGTAAGGATTTAGTGTTATATGAAGGTTTGAATTAGTTTCTGTGCTATTCCACTGTACGAGATAATGTAACACACAATTCCTGTTTTCAAAGACTCTCCAACCACCTGAGGGCACAGAATTAATTCACATATTGCAAGCCACAACACAAAGGGATATATAATCATTTACTGGGGTGTATTTAGTTCTATGTATATTTAGAGAAGGGAGCTGGCCATGCTGTTTGTAATGTGCCTACATACATAAGCAGAATAAGCCTATTATGATACAATTTTATAATGAGTCTAAATTAGTAGTAGTCTTGGACTTAACCTTTAAATATAAAAAATGAATAATCTTTGCTGGGCTCTTTAATACCAGAGCTTAAGAAGGTATGTAAAGTATTGCTGAGAATGAATGAACCTACATGTTATGATCTGAATAATGTGGATTTTACTCTATGTACTAATAAACAAGAAGCCACCCAAACTTTAGGGAGGATATGATTCTTATTCCCCATTTCCTCTTCTATTCCAGCTGGTATTTCTGATTGGCAGCTAAGAGAAGAATGATGTTCCTGTCTATGTTGGTCCTCTGTACACTCCTTGTGATTATTTCCCCAGAACATCTCTCATGGACTTTCTGCTTCTTGTTTCAGAGTCTTCACACAAAGTCTGAGTTCACTTTGAATGTGCAAAACAAAATTAACTGATTTGAAAAACTGATCCCTTTGGGATGTTTTCCCTACATTCATTATGTCACAGAAAAGCCTGACTGGCTGTTTTCTGCTAAAATACCCTGGTTGGAATCTGTGTCGTAACTCATGGCTGCATTTATCAGCAAATCTCTATTTTGTATTCACTGCAGTGATAGCAGGGGGCATTTATACACCTTTTAGTAGAAACATGTCTCTTCTATAATATAAAGAGAAAGAAAACCTTCCCTGATAAGAAATGATGATGTCCTTAAACTTCAAAATAAGTGCATTAGATATTTCCTAGGAACAGCAGCAAAGTCTCAGACAAGAGCATCCTTCGTCATCTACCTCATGCTCAAATATTACAATGGCTTTATTTTGGATTTCCATTTAGGGAAGAATGCCAAGAGACAAAAAAAAAAAAAAAGAATTAAAACCTAGATGATATGGACAAAGATATGGAAGAAGAAAGAGAAAAGAGGCACATGGGATAAATAGAAGAACCCATATTCTCTTATAGAGGATTGGGATAGAAGACTAATGAGAAGGAAAGAATCAAAATTGTAAAATAATATACTGGAGGGGGAGAAAAGGGATAAGTCATAAATATTTTTCTTAGTCCTAGGTAATTTTTCTTAGCCAAAGGCTATTTGTGGGGGAATAGGGGAATATAGTTCTACTAGGATTGTCCATGATTTGAAATTTATTTGTAGAGACTTGAAAGTATAGAAAGGTCAACAATATTTACACTGCATATGAATCATCTTGACCTTGACATTCTCAGACTGACCAAGTTCAAATCAGTATTCCTCAATGGGAAACCTTTTGTCATGGGACATTTTTTAGGAGTCTACACATTTTATAGTAAATTTGTCTCAAGTAGTGATTTAAAGACCAGGACAAGGATTCAAAGATTGGAAATAAATATTAAGTTCTTACTGTGTTGCTATTGGTGAGTTAGGTGCTTTAGGGACTGTCTAAGACACAAAAGGTCTTATCCCTAGACTAAAAGAATATACAGTTAGCTACTGGAGGTAAAACATGAGGGAAACAAGGGAGCATTTCACATAATAAAGAGTAAAAGCTTTTAGGAGGTAAAGAGGTTAGGAGTCTGAATCCTAACTCAATCTTTTGTAAATGCCATGTCCCTTCATTGCATCACTTAACTTCTGTAATACAAGGATAAAAATGTCATTCTCACAGTATCATTATAATAATTAAGTTTGACCATAAAAAGCACCTAACACAGCCCCAGGCACTACCCAGCAGTCACATAACTATAGATAGATAGAGGCTGAGATAGATGTATGTGAATATATAAAATAAATATATTCTTCAATGCTGAGAGAGTGGGCAAAGTGGAAGGATGAAGCAGGAATGGTGTCTAGGAAGTCCTAAATTTTGAAACTAGTTATTAAAAATAGAGGAGGTAATATGTCCTTATGGTTAGGAGAACAGTTCTGCATCAGGCAGCCTGAGTACAAACCAAAGCTCTGTTCTCCATGTGCGTAGGGCATTCAGCAATTCAAACCAACGTGTGCCTTCAACTATAAAACAGGAGCGTGAGATACTAGTACCAAACCCAGAGGTCCACTGTACTCATTATGGAAACAAACCAAATGAAATACTTGGCATAGTACCAGTCCCATTGCTATTTGTTTGGTTACTTTGGGTATATTTCCTAGGACAGGGAGTTTGTTTTTTCACTTTGTTTTTACAGAGTTTAACAGCAAATAGAAGAACATGGCATTGGATTTGAATGTGATGTACTGTGACAGTTAAGGACAAACAATGGGCTGGTTAGAGTAGATGTGTCTGGGCTGGAAAAGGAGACTCGGGGAGAATCCTTCAGGACTACACCAAAACAATGCTGGCTCTAACAGGGAAGGGGAGCCATGCCTCCCATAACTGCCACCCATACAATATAAGTAAATAAAGAATGAGCCCGCAAAGTCCAATAAAAAGAATTTCTTCCCACAGGGAGGAGATGTAGTTATCTGTACCCGACTGAGTGATGTACTGGGTAGATGGCAAGTTTTTCTTCCTATGGGACCTGTCTTTGCATTGCATACTAAAGGGAAAGAATTCAATGCAAAAACAAGTAGAAGCTTCAGTCAGACACTTAATCATGCTCCTATGAGGACACTAGTACCCTTTATTGCTGACTCTTTTATTTCCAAACTCCCCGTGGCGCCATATTCCAGATAAGTTACTTGTTAGAAATGATGTTCTTTGCATTAAACATACATTTTCCTTTCTGTAAATAGGCTCTGTTTTCTGCTACAGATGGTGAGCTGAGCTGGCTTCCTGACCTGGCCTTTTGCTACTGTGTCTTTTGGATTTCTGCCTTTGGCACAAGTACAGATGGACTAACTTTTTATGTACTTTTTTTGTTGTTGTTACTGAATAAAAGCTTTAGATGTTTTCTGTTACATTCTATTACTCTATAAAAAATGTAATTTGAAACTTAATCAATTTATAACATATAGAAGTCTACATGTCATATAAACAATAAATAATTTTTATTCACTCTGCAATGGCATGTATTAAATTCTACTACATTTATGTGAAAATATTCCTTAGATGTCATGACAAATAATCTCAAGGTCACCTTATTTTTTATTTAATATAAAATGTGTGCTACCTTAGAGTGTTTCTCCCTAATTACATGTGACCTAATTTTTTCTATAATGTTTCAATAAAAGTAAAAAAAGTATTCTTACAAATAGTATAATATTGTAGAGAGAAAAGCATTCAGTCAAGGTGACCACAAACTTGGAAGGTGATCAGAAATGGTTTTGAACATTGTACATTTTATTATTAATAACAAAATGGCAAGGAGCAATTTTTATTGGTTCTAACTAAACATGCTGTCCAGATTCACACCAACTATTTTGTCTCTTTAGCAAAACTTTCAAAAACTTATGTGTGTATATGTCTGTGTGATAGCATTTCCACAAAATATTCCCTGTTAACCTATCTGCCTTAAATTAACTCATTATTTGATCAAGCTGCTCTTATGAACCATGAATTCAACCATGAATTTTTAAAGGTGTAATTATCTGTTGATTATGTCCATTCTTCTGTTGTCCATTTAGTTAATATTTTCATGAAAACCTGGAGAGTCTAATGTCAGTATTCTATTCATCAGTCTTTAATGACCAGATCTGTATGTTGAAAATACAAGTAAGATGCCATTATTTTACAGGATGTTTAGCCACATCTAAGCATTTCATTTGCTAATCAATTGAAGAACAATTGATTCAGATAGAAATAAGGCCACATTTCTTCAATATTCAACATTAAAATGTAGGAAGTTTTTCACCTCTGTGTCCCCATTTAGCTAAATTAAGTTTAATTTCACCAACGTATGCATAAACCTGTCTTTTCTAATACAGAGGGAGAAAAAAAACAAGAACCTAAGTATGTTCTTAAGAGCTAACTATGAATTCCATTGAATAACCAAGTGACAAGTATATTGAATTAAGAGCTATTATTCTTGTTTCCTCATAACTAAATTTTTGAAAACATTTCTCCCTTTATATTTTACTGCAGAAGTTAGAAACAGGAGATACAACGCAAAAAACTTGTGCTATATACAAAATATGATTGTAATCAGGTAGCCAATGGGAAAAAAAAGTGGAAAAGAAATGAAAGAGCCATGATGCAGATATGTTCTTCGGTAGAAGACAAATATGCAAAAAGAAGTCAACAACAAGTGGACAGCTGATGATGTGATTAAAACTTGTACATATTTTACATCTGCTTTTTATCCTCTTCCTGTCAGATTTTTGTGATACCCTGTATGAGCTCTAAAAGAATTCTTAAACTTGCTATAGTTAGGCACAGGGCTTTTCATTCTGTTTTGTGTGGACTAGGAACTGAAAAATTTGAAGCTGAATTCTTAAATACTTCATATACTTTACCAGAAAATCTACTTAAGTATTGTTTCATTTTTTTTGTCACTACAGAAGACTTTTCACTTCTTAAGATATTATACAAATGGAATCATACAGCATGTACTCTTTTCAACTTTTCATTCAACATAACTGTTTTGAGTTTAATCCATGTTCTGTCTAACACTTGTTCATTTTTATCATAGGATGGCATTCTATCGTATGGTTATCTTGTAATTGTTTATCCATTCCCCGTTGATGGGCATTTGGGTTCTTTTTTGACAATTCTCTGAACTAGGGAAGGGGTAAAAGTGTTGTAGGGGTAGAAGGAACTATAAAGGTACACTGGGAAACATTTGATGATATATACATACATATTATAATATAAATAATTGAATATATATGAGACGGTCTTGATTGTAGTGATGATTTTGTGGGCGTATACACATGTCATAACTGATTAAACTGTACACTTTTAATATATTCAGTGTTAAAATATCAATGATGAGTCTTCTTAATTTCTTTTCCATACTCCTAATAAGGATTCTTGATTCTCCCATTGTTAAGAAAAGATCTGGGTAGATATTAATCCCAGACATCACAACAGTAATATTTCTTCCAGGATTTAATTATTTCTTCTTTATTTCTTTCTTTATCCCATTCTAAAAATAAAAATTATTTTCATAAGTTTGTATAGATGTCAAAAATAATTTTGTTGCCAGGTACAATTTCATTCACACATTTACCTTTCCTTGAATAAGGTACAGCTTAATATGGAAAATATGCTTGATGGATGTACTTCTAAAAATCCAGTTCAGATTCCGCCCCCCCCCCCCCCGCTACTTGGCTACATTTTTATTCTTCTCCCTACATAAATGTTCTCAGGCAATTATTTTTTCTTTTCCATGTATCCTGTTTGGTCTAGTGATGTATTTTACCTTTATTCATGGATGTGGTGGAGAATGCTTAAGCTCATGATGTGAATACTACCAAATGTCATTCAAAAGTTTTTTTAAAATATAGATTTCATGATTTATTACAGACATTAGTGAAGTGATAACAAGTTGTTCAGTAAGGAGACAGTTAATTCATATATCTTGTAGGCATATCCAGACAGCTGACGAATTATCCAGCATTTGGTTGAAAGCAAATTCAATAATCTGGGGGGCTATTTTTTGTACTCTGTGTTTATGAGGCTTTAACAATGTTTAGGTGACAATTTTGTGTGATACAAGATAATTTCTTGTACCTTATGCCCACTTGACAGTAAATGTTGAATGTCATGGCAAATCAACAATGAATTATATTTTGAAATTAACTGCTCACTTGCATATTTATAGATTCATGAAGAATACTGAAAGTTAAAATTACTGACAAATACTGATATTAAAATTCCAAACTTACTTTTGTGAGATACATAGGATAATTTGGTATTGAAAATAAACATTTCAGGGGAATCTAAAATGGTAGCTTAGTTGGTTGAGCATCTAACTCTTGATTTTGGCTCAGGTCATGGGATGGAGCCCTGCATCAGGCTCAGTGCTCAGAGCATAGTCTGCTTGTCCTTCTCCCTCTGTTCCTCTCTCTGTTCTTCTTCTTTCAAATAAATAAATAAATAAATAAATAAATAAATAAATAAATAAATAAATAAATAAACAAATAAAATCTTTTTAAAAAATTAACATTTTATAGGTTGTATATAAATTTTAATTAATATTATTCTTGAGAACTTAGTTCTATTTAAGTTGATTTTTTAAAAAAATCCTGTGTTTAGCAAACATTTATCTTATCTAAACTGGATATATAATTTTTAAAAGTTATTCTTGGGATCCCTGGGTGGCACAGCGGTTTGGCGCCTGCCTTTGGCCAGGGCGCGATCCTGGAGACCCAGGATCGAATCCCACATCGGGCTCCCGGTGCATGGAGCATGTTTCTCCCTCTGCCTGTGTCTCTGCCTCTCTCTCTCTCTCTGTGACTATCATAAATAAATAAAAATTAAAAAAAAAATAAAAATAAAAGTTATTCTTATTAAGAAAATGCAATAAATTGTGTGTGAGCCCAGTTCTGAGGTCAGAAACCAGGGAGACCTCAGGCCTACATAGCCAGCCTTACCTCCAGCTAGATGTGTGTGACTTCCCTCAGTCTCCGTTTCCCTGCCTTTAAAAGAAGGGTTTAGCTAATTGACAAGTTTATTTTGAACTCTAAGACTGTACCACTAATTTTTGTCTTTTAGGAACAGACTTTTTAAATACCAAAGTGTATATTTGAAGAGAAAAAGATTCAGTTAATAGAACCTTTCTGACAATAAAATGTGAAGATGAGGAGTTTTGGGGAGAAGATGCTGAATTATTCAGGCTTGCAGGCTTCTGCAATGATTTCCTCACTGATAGAACCCATGAATACTTACTTCTCCAACTCTGTGTCGATGTACACAAAGCCCAAGGCACAAGAAGACATTATACCATATGTCACCTGTCACACATTCTTAAGAGTTAATAACATATTGAAAACTTCCAAATCTCTTGAATCTAGTTATTCATGCCAAAATAAGACATCTGTTATATAATTATAGTTTAAATGTGTTGACATCCACTTATTTAGGCTATTTTTTTTTACTTTGTTTGTGTTTTCAATTTGTTTGGAACTCCCTTAGTTTCTACTCAGTCAAGATAAATGACTGAAATAAATTAATGTAACATTTTTATTGATGTACCTTCACATTTGCAATCCACTAGTGAGAAAGATGATGGACTGAAATTTGTTTGGTAGAAAATATTCTTTCAGTTATAAATGATCTTCTAAGTCAGAGGCAAAAGAAAAAGATTTAGAAATTGAAAGGATAAATCCCAACCACTAAGAGATAAAGTTAATTCTCTTAACAATGGTGGTGAATGCAGTGATTAGAAGAGATATACCTTTGCATTTCCAACATGGTGTTCCCCCACATAGCAACATCCCAAGTTTAGAGTGAAGAATTCAGCCACTTTCAAAAAAAAAAAATCAAAAGCTTCTGAAATTTGTGGTTTTGCAAATAAAATGCTTAGAGCAGCTTCAGAATTATATTCTGAGACAGTCATCAAGGTTGACAGAATCTATCAGATCTTGACAGAAAGATTTAGATTAGAAAGGCAGGGACTTGAGAAGTTGGTTTGTCCATCAAGGTCCTCAGAATGATTGTTTCCTTGGAGTTTAAATTGCAAAAGGCTCTTATTATTTCTAAAGTGAGCAGAAGGAAAGTGATTTTCTCAGATGCCAAAAGATGTATTTAAAGATGTAACACAACTACTAAGCCATATCACTCAAGGCTCATGTAGGTGAACAAATATATTATTTTATTTTTCTAAACATCTTTTTTAATCAAGAAAAGATTGCTATTGGGGAAGAGTTATTTATTTTAAAATCAGATGGATGGCATAGGGCTTACCAGGAACTACTGTTCGGATATGGACAAAGGTGTGTGCCCTTTTCTATACAAAAAAAAAAAAAAAAAAAAAAAAAAGGAGTGGGCACAAGGAATATAACCTTTAAAGAGAATACAAATAGAGGAAAAGAATGAATCCTGAAAATTTCTATACTCAGGTGTTTGGTTTTAGGCATTAGGCTACACGATAAGAGTAGTTCTATTTCTTTCTGGTTTTACTTTTTTTTTTTTCACCTCTGATTTTGGGGGTAGTTCTTAGAAAAAGTATCATACAAATCTTAGTATATCAAACAAGCAGACTCTTTTATACAAGAATAAATATGTTGT
This sequence comes from Canis lupus dingo, assembly GCF_003254725.2. NCBI lineage: Eukaryota > Metazoa > Chordata > Mammalia > Carnivora > Canidae > Canis > Canis lupus. The sequence goes on along the minus strand of NC_064256.1, from coordinate 14,895,558 downwards.
TATTCATAGTGAGATTTCTTCCTATTCACTCAAAGAGTAACTTTAAAGTAGCACAGAGTAAACTTACTTTTAAAAAGTTCATCCTTGTTTTTTTTAACAGGAATTAGTACTTTAACTGTATTGTGTATAATGACATTTCTAAGATATTTCCATTTGTAGCAGAGGTGATTTATTTTATTTATTTATTCATAAAAGACACAGAGAGAGAGAGAGAGAGAGAGAGAGAGAGAGCTAGAGACACAGGCAGAGGGAGGAGCAGGCTCCATGCAGGGAACCTGATGTGGGACTGGATCCCGGGTCTCCAGGATCACGCCCTGGGCTGAAGGTGGCGCTAAACCACTGAGCCACCCGGGCTGCCCAATGATTTGTTTTATAAATAATTTTATCTTCTTTATATACGCATAAGTGGTGTTTTCATAATTTTTATTTATACAATTATTTTATCACCATTTAAGTTGGCAATATATGCATATTCTTACTGACTGTTAATTTTTCACATTTTCTTTTGCTTAGTTAATTTTTCAAATGGTCAGTTTAACATTTTAATATAGGTATATAGGCATATTACATTTTAATCTAATGACAGCATTGTTTCACATACCTTCAATATTTTAAATGTAGCAAAGTTTTTAAAAGACAAACTCTAACTAAAATGAAAAATCAAAACCTTACCCCAGATTTCCTGGAATAGACTTAATATCAAAAATCTTGTTTGGCTGTCCCTTAGGACACTCAATTTTAAATTTGTAAAATATTTTAAATATAATATTGATATTAAATAAGTATCTAGGTTAATACCTATGTTTTGCACTGTCTCCTATGATTCTCTAGAGCAACTGGAGTCTTAGATTCTAAACATGGTTACAAGTGGACAGACTAACTTGCATGGAGAAGGATAACAGAGTCATACAAGCTAGGAACCCCAATGATGAAATCCGTGTTTGTAGTAAACGAAGAGTTGGGAGTATTTTTAAATACGTAAAAAAAAAGCACCAAAGAAGAATTATTTGTAAATAATAAGTTGTGAAATAATATGAACACAGAATTTAAAGAGAATAGAAGAGAAGGAACTGACATTTAAAGTTGACCTACCCTATGTTAAATACCTTATAAAGACTATATGACACTATTAACCATTTATTCTTTAAGGTAAGGCTGGGGGAAAAGTTATTTTTTTAAAAGTCATTTATCCTTTTTCCAAACTGTTACATCATCCATGAAATGAATCCATAAACTGGATTCTGTAAGCTGCTCTACAAGGCCTGTAGTTTCCTTTCCTATTCATTAGAGGAAAAATCAGTATATTTAAAGTAGATAAAAGGGTACTGCTTTGAGTGAAGTGTGTGTGTGTGTCTGTGTACATAGGGTTGTAGTCCTGTATTCCATAGGCTTGCCCAGAGCACTCTTGAGCATCTCTGCACAGTGTGGATGCTCTAAGGGCCCTTTGCCTCACAAACTCAATGAGTCCATCATCCTATTCTGATCTTATTCCAAACCACCTTCCCTACATCTAATCTTAAACCAGCCCAGCCTTTGCATGGTAGAGAGCCAAGCAGTAGTTTGCCTGTTTATTGGAATTTGCTTGATTTCACAGAGACAGCAGCTTATAAAAAGGCTAACTGTATAAAAGGTTGGAATGAAGGGCCCACAAAAAAAAAAAAATTGTCATTGCCTGTCACTCCTGCTGGCTTCCAAATGACTCAGGCCTCCCAATAAGATCCCGAATTTGGAAGCTGCATTTTCAAATACCAGAAGGATTTAGACACGAATGTGCAGATGGCTATATAAATAAAATGACTGTCACTGACTTATTTTTCTTCATAAAATGAGTGCTATGATTCTGGCTAATCTTGTCACAGCCATTTTACCATTAAGGCAGGCATTATTTGAAAATTAAAAGCATTCCATTTTTCATTTACTTCTGAAATTTGCTCTATCTGAACTCACGATGTGCTTAGAACGATAGGATTTGGAGCTAAAGGAAAAAATGATTAACTGATGGGAAAATCTGTTACATCATTCTTTCCTTAGAGAAAAAAAAAAGCAGTATTTTTAAACAGGAAATTAGTTTTATAATTTTTTTTTTCCTACCAGTATTATCCTGACTTTTCTCCTGCATGGATGAGTAGACCAAGCTAGACTATTCCTTTGGGACTTTCAGGAGCCCCTTGTGTGCTCTAATATATCACATATCACTGCCCAATAAATAATGACATTTGGGTCACTTGCCTCATGAACAAAATACATATGCTTAATTCCTCCATGATCTGACTCCAACACTTTGCAGTGTTGTTCTTCATGATGCTCCAATATACATTCCTATCAAGATAAATGATTCACTATTTACTCTCAATATCCATTATTTTTCCTTTTCTGAACCTTTGCTCTAACTCTTCTTCCTGGAATGCCATTCTTTTGCCTCCTCATGTTGATATTTCAGCCGATATTCAAGGCTGAAATCATTTGCTATATCCATTCCACAAAGCCTACAATAGTCACACCTGCCAAAAGTAACCCTTTGCCATGAGCCCCCATTGCTCTTAAATTCTTTTCATGTGATCTGTGTCAATTCTTCATTGCATATATGTCTTGTCTTTAGTGTTTGTTTCTTGAAAACAGATCATACCCATATTTGGTAGGATTTAACACTCCTAGTACACAGCAAACATTCAAAATATATGTTTTTGAACCAATATGTGGGCAGAGAAACTCTATATGTAGCCAAAATACAACCCTGAGCAGAATAAGATAAATGGTAGATCAAATCAAAGAATAGGGATCAGCAATGAAAATAATCAGATCAACTCTGATCATTTCTGCTGAAAAATAGTTTTCCATAATCATGGAGCAATTCTCCCTGCTACCCCTTATGGAAACAGAGGCAGAGTAGGACTCAGCTTGTCTACTTCTCTTAGTTCTCAGGAGGAATAGTCAAGCTTGTTTATTTACAAAGTAATCAAGAAAAAGTGAATTTCATATTCTCTCTTTTGTATTATTTAAACATTTTTTTTCCTGAGAATTAATAGTAAATCTTAATCCTCCAGGAGTATTGGCCAACAATTAGAAATTAAGTCTTGGGTTTTTACCTAGCACATGCTTACCATGGATGATAGCTGCAACCACACTAATCCTCTCTTACAACGTCTTGGCTTCTATTACACTAAATTCTTCTACTGCCACATATAATTCTCATGAACATTATAGTATATCTCACTTGCTGAATTTGGATTGCTGATAAGGTCAAATTCAAATTAGCTTAGCCTTTCTCTGGAGAATGTGTTTTAACAATATCCCTAAGTGTCTCTTCACATGTTATCACAAGTTTTGATTCATGAATGCCACCCACACAACTACATTTCTTAAAAATAGAATGAATAAAAGCAAGTGATTTAGTACCTATAATTAGGTAGCACACCACTGTAATAGCATCTTTAAGAAAGGGCAATTTCCTATTTGATCTTGTTTGAATTAAATGTCATCTGCTCAGAGTTAATTTGTTGGAGTTTCTATCTGAATTTATCCTCAATTCAGAAAGCCTACAGGTTGAAATATTAAGAATGCATTTTATTGACTTGGTAGCTAATAGAGAATAAACCAGCACATAACATGTCTCTTTGGAAGTTGCTCCTAGCAAGAACATTTATTAAAGTGTACCTTCTTAAAACATAACTTGCATACAGTCAGAGAACAATCACCAACTCGATAAGTTTTTACAAAGTGGACCCAACCTTTCAGCCAACAGGCAGATCAAGAAGTAGAACATCATCCATGCTGTAGAATATCCGTCACGCCCTCTCACAGCCCCTCTCCTGCAAAGATCATAAGACTAATTCCTACAGCCCAGCTTTGCCTGTGATAGATACTATCTTAGTGCATTTGGACTGCTATAACAAATATCATACTGAGTGACTTAAATGGCATGTGTTTCTTACACTTCTGGAGGGTGGGAAGTCCAAGATCAAGGCACCAACAAATTCAATGTCTGGTGACACCCCACCTCCTAGTTCAAGGAAGGCAATTCCACTTTAGAAGATACGTGTCAAACATTCAAAAAGGTTAATGATCAGTTCTTGCTGTGTCCTCACATGGGGAAAAGAGCAAGAAAGCTCTCTGGGGTCTCTTTCATAAGGGCATTAATCCCATTCATGAGAGCTCTATGCCCTCATGACCTAATCCCCTCCCAAAGGCCCTACCTCCAAATACCATCACACTAGGAATTTCAACATGAATTTTGGGGGGCTGCAAATATTCAATCCAAAACAGATAGACAGATGATAGATAGATAGATAATAGGCAGATGATAGATAGATAGATAGATGATAGATAGATAGATAGATAGATAGATAGATAGATAGATAGACTGACTCATCAGCATATGTGCATTTGTAACTGGTTTCTTCTGCTCAAAATTATGGTTATCAAAAAAAAAACCTGACAGTTATCAGATTCATTTATATTATTGACTGTGATAATATCTTATTTTTTTCATTACTGTATGGTATTCCATTGTAGGAATATATCATCATTTATTTATCCACTCCATTTTTGAGACACATTTGAGTTGATTCCAGTTTGGAACTATATTGAATAGGACCATAATGGATATTTTCAACATATCTCTGAGGTGGAATTACTGAGTCTCAGAGTATTAATATGTTCAGCTTTATTAAATATGTTATGTATAGGTTTAATGTAATTATCTTTGCACTTCCATAATATTCACTAGTCAATTATAACTTAACTTATATTAAATTACTCAAATATTAAAATTTGGGTAAACATCAGTGATACCTCTATAAGAATTAATACATACAAGAAGAGAGACTACTGCTGATTGGTTGGGGGTGGGATATAAAGTAAAATTCCGTAACTTTGAATCACGATTTACAGAGAGCCAGATACATGTTTGACCCAGAGATTAACTTTTTGAGTCAAAGAATTAATCCCATTAATTTCAGGTCCTTTGTTAAATAATGTGGAACAGAAAGAATTCAGGGATTAATTGATGCCCCAGAAGGATTTATACAGCAACCTCAAATTGTAATCAGTGCCTTGAATTGTTGTTTCTAGAAACCCTGGGTCTCTGTGGCACCACTGGAATTACTTATTACCTTCTGTTTAATGCATTCTCGTCAAATACTGTGAAAGAATTAGCTCTACTTTTCCAAGTTTATTCATTTTGAGGGCATATGAGGATGAAATATACACAGTTGGTACATCAAAATGTTTGCTTAAAATTTTATTCCAGTCAAAGGCCAATTCCAAAACTCAGATTATGTTTTATTACTTCAAAATCAGGGGTACTGGGTGGGGAGAAGCCTGCTTGGAATGTTAAATTATGAACGAGATACAACGCTCTGAGTTTTGCTTAATCACAGTGAACTCTGTCTCTTTATAAACATTTCTATTTAAAGTAGCACATTCTACAAATGTAAATTAAGTATGTTAAAGTGGCTACACTGCTATAAGACATACCCAGTAGGAAATCTCAAGTTTATTTTATTTAGGTGGCAAAATAATAAAATAAAAAGAGACTCTATAGTTCGCAAAACAGCTGACAAAGTGAAAGAGAAAGATATATTGGAGGGAAGTAAATCAAGAAGGAGTATGCCAGGTGACCTTCTATGTACAGAATGAATTGAATGACATGGGTACAAGCCCTCTAGACATGTTTTTTGCTGAATTGAAGAGTTTCACGAGATTATTTAGCTAAACATTTTGAAAGACAGACTATGCTAACTGCTGTCACTTTCTCACATCCCATGTACTCTTGTTGCAAACCGGTACCCTTTTCTATCTTCTGATGAAACAATTCTCTCAAAATCATCATAAAACTGTATTTTCCAAACCAAATGCATCTTCCAAATCCTCATTCAGATATTCTTGTGTCCTCCATTTCTTCATTTGAGCAGTGATCATCTCGGTTACCCATTCTTAACCTCAATGCTTCCTTTCTTTGACTAGTTTTATTTGAAATACAGTGCCACAAAATCAAGATACCCCTCCAGCTACGGGTTGGATGAGACCATGAAGTCATTGACAGCTATCCTACACTGTAAGTCAATTACACAAGTCCAGTTCTTTTTTGTTTTTTTTTTAAGATTTTTATTCATGATAGTCACAGAGAGAGAGAGAGAGAGAGAGAGAGAGAGAGGCAGAGACACAGGCGGAGGGAGAAGCAGGCTCCATGCACCGGGAGCCCGACATGGGATTCGATCCCGGGTCTCCAGGATTGCGCCCTGGGCCAAAGGCAGGCGCCAAACCGCTGCGCCACCCAGGGATCCCTACACAAGTCCAGTTCTGAAAGTGTCGGGCTTTAATTCTCCAAATAGCCATTCCTGTGATGTCAAAACCCTCTGGCCTGGCATCCCAGAATTCCTTCAAGTCTGAACTGATTCAGTTATTAACTAGGGAAACATTGTGCTTTCGGATTAAGATCTCAGACTTTGAAATCAGGTGACCCACGTTCAAATCCCATGTTTGCCAACACTACCTGTTTGAGCAAATTAATCCTTGTAAGCCCTGCTTTCCCCATCCATGGATTATGGTGCTATTAATAAGGCCTACCACATATTTATTTATATACCATATAGTTATTTGAAGGAAAAAATAAGATAATGGATATGAAAGCCTCACCTGACTTACACTCTTTAAACCCCAAATAATCTATTATTTTTTGTTATTTTTATTGTTTTTTGCTTTGCTCTGTTTTGGTGTTAAGGTACAAAAGTAGAGAGTATAAGCACATTTTATAAACTAACCAGAAACCAGAGTTCAATTCAGGCTAGAATCAGAGCTTATTGATCATTCATATAAAGACTTGTCTCATGGTGTTAATCTTACTATGAATAAACCCAGAATTTGATCATGCAAGATTTTCCAGGCTAAATAAAGGAAGATATCCTGAAGGTGTCAGTCTGTGGGCTTATTGTTAAAAGGTGAGCTAGAAATTGGTAGGCTCTTGTGTACCTGGGCTGCTCAGTGGTTGAGCGGCTGTCTTTGGCTCAAGTTGTGATCCCAGGGTCCTGGGATCAAGTCCTGCATCGCACTCCCCACAGAAAGCCTGCTTCTCCCTCTGCTTATTTCTCTGCCTCTCTCTGTGTGTCTCTCATAAATTAATAAATAAAATCTTAAAAAAATTGCTAAGCTCTTGAATGAGGGAAAAGGGTTGATGGAGAGGTGCAAACACTTCTCTCCCTCAAGTCCTCATCTCTCCATTCCCTGTTCATGTCAGGTATAAACAGGGAGATACACACCTTTACTCTTTCTGAAGTCATAGCTTTAATAAAAATGACCAACCTGTGCTTAGGGGGGCCTAGAGGTAAAGTTACCTGTCATTTTTGTTCACTGCTACAAATAACAAGGACAAAGACGTTAGAGAAGCCACAGTTTCTGTAACAAGATGGCTATTACTAAAGGAAATTGGTGAGCACATTCAGCAATTAAGCAAATCATTCTGGGCCATGACAGCAAATTTAAGGTATCACTACAACCTGACAAAGATAAAATATCCATTTTTCCCCACTTTTAAATGAAGAGTAAAATTCAGTTACTGATTATACCTATTTCAACTCCATATGTGTTTTCATACAACACTTAACAAAGAAAGTTAAAATTTTTGTGACTTCATTTTAAAGTCAGTAAATACAATGTCTTTCAAATAACTATTTGAGAGATTTGTTCAGTCTGGGTTCTAAGCGTACAAACAGAAAGTTTAAGTACATGTATTTGAAGGGCACTGAAATTCAACTTCTCATTTTATCCAGAGGCCTTTAAAATTTTTCAGTAAAAGCACCCTTAACTGACTTTTAAAGAATCAACTAGAAGGCTGACTAATAGCTTCTGGTCCCCTCTGGACCTACCATACAGTCTGAAGCCTAGGATGCTGTGAAGGCCTGTCCTAGCACACCATCCTCTGGTATTTGAATACTTGGTCTCCCACCCACGCCATATGCTTACATAAATTATTCATGTTTCTTCCCAACCTATTTATGCACTTATTCTTGCTACTGTAACTGTTTAACTGAATATGTTACATTGATAAAAATACAAGTTTGAAATGAAGGATCCGTTTCTATGAAAACTAGATTTAATGCTTTGGAAAGACTTGAGCATTGATATTATTGAGTTACATGTAAGGACAATGACATTAAAATATTGGGGGAAATAACACCAATCCAGAAGGATATGGCACTCACACTGCTTCACAAGTACCAATGAAATTCTCACTCTACTTTGAATAACCCAGAGAAACTGAGGATGATGAATTTGGATATGTTTCATGTGAGAAAGATAATATGCAAATCCACTCCAATGAGCAGATCCATGCTTAAAGGAAAGTACTTCGCTCTACCACAAAAGGTGAAGGAATATTCGGAATTAAAAATTTTCGCCTCTATCTATGTCATGTCTCATAATTTCTGGATTTAATGGATAACTTTTTATTAACTAACCAACCAACCACAAGTCCCAACGGCATTAGCTAAGAAGGCTGCCCACTAGAACTCATGAGGCACAGAGCAAACAACACCAAATTCCTTCTTAAATGCATAAAATTAAAAAATAATTTAGAGGTATTAGCAGAACTATAGCTCAATCCTTTCCTAATTTTTTTCCTCCCTCAATTTAGCTATGAGATTTGCTAAAATAATGTGGTAGAACAGTTTGCTCACATATCTAAAAATAACCACTTCAGGGATTTCACTCAACTTCAGAAAGTCTGTGAACAAATACTTATTTTCATGCCATTCGTTTGTGTTTTCTTAACAGGATTAACTACTGAAAAAATTTAGGGTAACCTGTGTATAAATACTATGAAGACTACAGAAGGGAGAAAAAAAAGAGAGAGAAATGCCCATCTTGAGAAAAGGTAATGGGATAGTTATGTTCTCAGTGGATAAGCCCATTTCTCTTAATAACATTGTTAATTTCCCTAATCATTTCATTGAATACTAGAGTAAATATGGATTTTTGGTACTCAGGGTTAAGCACAATGTACAGTTTTTCTTTGAATATGTAGTGTATGTTAATTTTAAATCTCTGTATCTGTGATTTAACAACCCTTTTATTTACTGATATTGCTAGAAAAGATCTTTTCTGGTGGTTTCTTTAGTTTGTATTTAAGATGCAATAAAACATGAGACAACTTAGAATAATAAGAGATTTTATGACAAGCTGTATAATGTAATGCTCACCACTTGGGCCCCTCATTTTGCTGTTTGAGACCCAAGCCTATTTTAATAACGAATGCCATAATTTGCATTCTACCCAAGCTGAAATATGCAGAGTTCAATGAACTCTAAAGCATTTTTATAGCGGGACTTCTCTTTTATCCTCCTCATAAAAGTCATTCTTTAATTCTGGCAACCCTTATCCCAACTGTTCACAATCTTTTAAAAGCATTGTAGAAGCAAGTACACTCTGCATATGTTCTAACTTCCTTTGTTGGGAATGAGTTGCTTTGTTTAAAATACAGCTTGGTGATTAAGTTTCATGCTTTCTTGATGCATAGAAACTCATTTCATATTGGAATCCCAATACACAAAAAGGAATATTCAATGAAATAATAGCGTACCAGGCAGTATAACCTGAAAGCTTTGCATTTGTGGGATCCAGGGGATAGAATACCTATCCAGTGCTTCTTTTTTTTTTTTTTTTTTTCCAGATCTCGTTTAAATTCAAGTTGACATATAGTATAATATTAGTTTCAGGAGTAGAATTTAGTGATTCATCAGTTGCATATAACACCCGGTGCTCATCACATCAAGTGCCCTCCTTCATGCCCATCACCAAGGTACCCCATCACCCACCTCTTTCCCCTCCAGCAAACCTCAGTTTGTTCCTTAGAATTAAGAGTTTCTTATGGTTTGCCTCCTTCCCTCTATTTTTGCCTTATTTTATTTTTCCTTCCCTTCCCTTATGTTCATCTGTTTTGTTCCTTAAATTCCACATATGAGTTAGATCATATGGTATTTGTCGTTCTCTGACTTATTTTGCTTAGTATAATACCCTCTAGTTCCATCTACATTGTTGCAAATGGCAAGATTTCATTTTTTGATGGCTGAGTAATATTCCATTATATATATTATATATATATATATAGATAGATAGATATAGATAGATAGATATATAGATATATAGATATATAGATATATCACATCTTCTTTATTTATTCATCCATCCATGGACATGTGGTCTCTTTCCATGTTTTGACCATTGTGGACATTGAGCACTTCTTCTGAAGACTTATGCAAACCATGATGGCATTGTGAAATCACTTCTTTGACAGAAGAGAGCCACCAGTAATCTAAAAGTTATTTTATAAACGAATACAATGTAATTTTCAAGGAATAAATTAAAGTGTTTTATAAAACTACCCAGAGCACAAGAGCACATTTTGATAACATCAGATGATATTTGGTAGGTCGACACTGACTGGCAGTGATTCCATTTAGGAACTCACTTATTACTCTTTAAAAGCATCTATATGGGTTGTTTCACCTCATGTATTCTAGGAAAAGGTGAATCAAGGCCTTCCTAAATCTTCTTTCACATCATATCTTTACACAGAATCTGCTATTTGGAGTGCAAGATGTCTTTAGAGACTATATATAGAAAAAAATTGACTACACTTACTGTCTTTCTATTAATTTCAGCTGGACATAGGCTAACACATAAGGTATTTAAACATGTCTCTGGAGATATTTCCAGATGTTCCTTTTCCAGATGTTTCAGTTGTGGTTAAATGAAGAGGTATCTTCATTGACTTCTTAAAATATGAAAACAAAATCTTCCTGTAAGTTCAGTGCTAAATCTCCTGTTTTGGATTACTATCAAGCTGTAAGTCAGAGATGTTTCTTACTTCCAAAAATATTAGTAAAATCTCCATCATTGGACAATTGTGCCCAAAGGGCCTTATTTCTTTGAATTATTTTCCCTATAATGCTTTGCAATTTTTTTGTGTTTTTGTGAAATATAGATTTCTACTTATTTTATTGATTCAATTTAACCTAGTTGCATATAGCACCTTCTCAAATTATTTTCTATTATTTTCTATTTATCCTCCATGCCCTGTACAGACCCCAGATATATTTCATTATCTGTATAGTCCATGTCTCATTAGCAGACTACCTAAAATTCAGACATAGCTCAGTGGCAAAAGGAGTGGACTTGTTATACATACAATTCCATACTGGGAAAAAGGCAGAAGAGCACTATAAAAAATTCAGACTACTTCTTCTTTCTTCTTTCTTCCTTTCTTTTTTTTTTCTTCTAGCTTTCTAGTTGTAGCATGAGGCATAATAATCAGTTTGAAACACAAGCTTTGAATCTGGGAGACCTAAATTTAAATCCTGATTATTCTACCCATTAGCTGTGTTTAACAATGGGTAAGTTATTTGATAGTAATAAACTGCCATTTCTTCATTATATTTTTAAAGATTTATTTATTTATTAGAGAGAGACAAAGTGAGCACAGAAGGGGAGATGCAGAGGGAAAGAGTCTTAAGCAGATTCTATACTGAGCACAGAGTTCCATGTGAGGCTCAGTATCATGATCCTGAGATCAGGACCTGAGCCTAAACCAAAAGTTAGATACTAATCGACTAAACCACCCAGGTGCCCCCCATTTCCTCATATTTCAAAGTAAGGTAGCAATACATGTCATATATGGCTGCTATTAGAATTAAATGATATATATAAAATATGTGGTATAGAGCCTGAAATATTGAAAATACTTTATAAACTGTCACTATTACATTTTTTCTTATTATTATTTATCATAGAAACAAATGGTCCTAAATGCCAAAAAGTTATAGACATACAGTATCTATGTTCAATACAGTAAAAGAGGATTGTGCTATGCATCTAAACCATCAAAATTATATTTCTACAGTCTTTGAAAAAAGAGAGAAGCCATTGGAAACTTTAGAAAGTTTCTTATCAAAATAGTAAAGATAAGGCAAAGTTTGGAATTGAAGAAACACATAAAGATACTATCTTTTCTGTATTGTTTAAAGACAAGATGAAGAGAGTTACTGAGAACATCAACATCCAGAATGACTAAAAGAACGAACCATGGGTCTACTATGGCCCTATGAACACATCACTCAAAGAGAATCATTTAAGCTCCAAAATCTTCTCCCTGAAAGCTTACTTGTAAGTCTATAACAACAGAAATGGAATGGTTTATCATTTTGCTTGTTCACAAAATATCCAATCAATCAAAGTTTATTTGCTTATACTTTTTCCTAATTCCCCATGATACTTTGCTCAGAAACGAGAAGCTGTAGGACACTTGTGAGATTGCAGGAATCCTGACATACAACTATAACTGGTTCTGTTTAGTATTTCACAAACTGGTGACTTTGGGAACACAATGCCACATGGTAGTAAAGGGCAAGCAAAAAGGTCTCTGCAATTATTCTCAGGATTGTTTGTGTTGCTAATGTCAATGAGACTCTTCTACAGTAAATTATGTAATATTATCAAAGCTTATTTGATAACAAGTATTTTGAGTGACATTTTATTTATTTATTTAAATTTTAAATTTTTTTCCAGTTTTATTGAGACATACTTGACATATAATATGTATTAGCTTTAGGCATACAACATGATTATCTATCCATTAAGTAAATAAATGATCCCTACAATAAGTTACCATCCATCGCTGCACATAGTTATTATTTTTTCCTTGTGATGAGAATTTTAAGATCTATTCTATTAGCATCTTTCAAATATATAATAAGTATCACTACCTTTGAGTGATGTACTTTAAAGTTCTTGAAGAATGCTTAAGGAAACATTGTTTGAGATATACTAGTTTCATTGTAAAAAAAAAAAAAAAAAAGTCCTTTCAAACTAAAGAAATGCAAATTTGCCCTTGGATAGAAATATCAGCTGATGTTTACCAAAATATCTAGGGCAAAGAAATGGAGGAAGGAAAACAGGAAGAAAGAAAACAGGGAAGGGAAGGAGTTGAGGAAAGGGAGATGGGAAAAACAAAGGAAGAGAGGGAAGAAAGAAGGAAGGAGAGATAGAAGACAGCAAGGACGGGAAGAAGGAAAGAAGAAATGTAAGAAGGGTAAGAACAAGGAAGGAATGATAGGGGCCTCCCATGGCTCAGTCCACTGAGCATCTGACTCTTGATTTTTGGCTCAGGTCATAATCTCAGGGTGGTGAGAAGGAACCCAGTGTTGAGGTCCTAGCTCAGTAGGGAATCTGCTGGAAGATTCTCTCCCTCTGCCCCTTCCCCCCACTCATGCTCTCTTTCTCCCTCTCTCTAAAATAAATGAATAAAATCTTAAAAAAGTCGAACAAACAAGGAAGGAATGGAAGAAGAAAGTGGTGCTAAGTGATTAAAAAGACAATGTCTGCGTTTAGAATAATCTTTTTTTTCTTTTTATTTGAAGGTCTATGTGGAAAATGTTTATGAAGCACTTATAGATTCAATCATCTGCTCTATTGTCTACCCAAACTCTAGATCATATGCATGGAAAATTCATAAGTATTTCAAATAGATAACTTTATTCTTACAAATGGACAACACTTTCGGTTATAGCTGCTTTTTGTTGACTATATTTACTACTGATAGTTCAGGAGTGGTGGAAATAAAATAAATAAGCAAAGGAAAGAAAAATGACACTAAGTGCTATGGAACTCACTTTTTAAAATCTTAGCCAATAAAAGGTATACAGTTATTGCGTTGACTGATTCTTTTTTTTTTATTTTTTTAAAGATTTTATTTATTTATTCATGAGAGACACAGAGAGAGAGAGAGGCAGAGACACAGGCAGAGGGAGAAGCAGGCTCCATGCAGGAAGCCTGATGTGGGACTTGATCCCGGGACTCCAGGATCACACCCTGGGATGAAGGCAGGTGCCAAACAGCTGAGCCACCCAGGGATCCCCAACATTGGCTGATTAACACTTTCTCTGCTTTATAGAAAAACACCAATCCCACCTCATAAAAAAAAGGAATAAGGAAAGAAAAAGGAAAAAAAAGAGTTTCTCAATTTAAAAAGTAACATACACTAAACAGAACTTTTGAGTTAAGAAATACTGAGCTCCTATGTCTGCCTTCTATGGTACAAGTTCTTAAAGCCACCAGTGGCCTCTGCTGGCAGCTATGACTTCACTACAGGAAAAAATAAAAGGGGGTAGTAAATACAAAGAATAAGGAGGATTTTTTTCCCCAAACTTTAGGGAAATTTTATTTAAGATTTCTATTAAGTTGAATTATTACATTGATTCATTACATTCAATCAACAATTACACTGTATTTTCCTAGATTCTATTTTTGGCTCAAAAGCTACTGAGGAGCTTAACTTTGGTCATAGAGCTAAAATGCATTTGAAACAATATTGGGTTCAATGTTATCTTCATAGTCACTTCCAATCCCAAATGGGAAGTGCTGCATATGTTCATAAGCTGAAGTTATAATAAAGCTTCAGAACTAATTGCAGAGGTGAATGTTAAAAAAAAAAAAAGAAGGAAGTGAACTAGAGAGATAAATATCTCTATTTCTTTTTTCTTTTCTTTTTTTTTTTAGATTTTATTTATTTATTTGACAGAGAGAGAGAAAGAACAAGCAGGGGGAGAGTCAGGGGGAGAAGTGGATCCCCACTGAGCAGGGAGTGCAATGTAGGGCTCAATCCCAGCATCCTGAGATCAGAACCTGAGCCTAAGGCAGACGCTTAACTCACTCAGCCACCCAGGGGCCCCTATGTCTGTATTTCTTATTTTAAAATGGTGACTGGTTGTAGCAATATATTTACATTCGATAAAACTTCTCTCTTTTCCCCCAATAGCAATATTCACATGCTTGAGACTATAGTACACAGACACTAAGCTGACTCCATGATAATAGATATTATTAGAATGTCAAAAATAATATATCATGTGACAAATCCTAAATATGTTCCTTTTATCCATCCCATTATGCAGCCATTATCTACATAAGCCATTATCAACATGCTATATATGATAAATTTTATTACATGTAATACGTGTGGATAACATTCACAATTTCATATTGGTATAGACATTAACCATTTACAGATCACTATCATAATGCATTTCCTAGATCAGAAAAGGTGCTGAAATGTAATAAATATATGAGTGAATACTTTCATAATTTAATATCTCTTCAAACTGGAATTAATAATGTTCGCTTATACCCAGATATTGAGATATTTTGCCAATCTTCCACAAAAAGGCCAGAAGTTCTTTGCAAAAAAAAAAAAAAGTTTCCTGTTCAGCAAATAATATTTTTAAGCAAAAGCAATAAAACTCTCATTTCTTCAATAATTGTAATTCAGTTTTTACCACCTCTAAATTAAATACTAATAAAATCATGCTTGCTTTTTATTGCAGTAGCCATTGTTTCATGTACATTAGTTAATTCCAGTAGAATTGTTTTTAATATAAAATTGCAAAGCATTGAGTTCATGTCACCTAGGGAATGTTCTGTGGGCTTCCATTTCAAAGCTTAGCACCAAATTTAGTATGTATAGTTTCAAGAAGACTGTTGACAGGCCTTTCTCCAGATGAATCCTGCTGGGTTTTAGAAACTGCTTGATTTCAGAAGTCATGCTGTGCTACTAATCAGAGCAGAATTGCACAATATGCTTTCACATGCTACAAAGGTCTCTCCACACAGCTGTGGGAGCCAGGCCTTGGCTCTCAGGCAGAAGCCACCAGCTTTTCCTCTCCTGGTGAATGGAATCCTCACTACGAGACACTTGTGGGAAGTGATTTGAGGACAGCAGGATACGGTGTCCTGGCAGGACGTTCAGCTTTGTCTAAGGGGATTGAGTGAATAGCAGGACTTGGGAATTGCAGTGTTGGTAAATAGCACTAAATATCTTCAGAGCATAATTTTTAAGCATTCTCCAAGATGTCACCACATATGGTTATTCATCACCACATCCCAGAGCATGTCAAATTTTAATAGTGTGACTTGATGGAATGTGACAGGAGAGATACTACTGAGCCTGATTTATTGCACACATGCATACATACAAAGTGTAAACAAAGATGTCACATGAAATGCTGTCTCAAGGTGCAGTTGCCAACATTACAGATTTTCTAAGCCAAATTAAACTAGAACAATTAATTATCAATTAATAATGCTTTCAAAAGTATGTTTAACAATGAGATACCCTAAAGATATAGTGAGATAGTGTCCGCCCTGGAATTACCATTGTTTATAAGTATCAAGAAAAGAGAAAGTGATGAGTAGTTATGAATGCCATGGCATCATTGGCCACACAAACACTCTTACATCATCACCCAGGTGGGTGGCTATGTCTTTATATCAGATACTAGTTTGGTTGGGATTTTGCTTTGCTTTGAGTGCTCAGAAAATGTTCCAATGACCCTGTAGGAAAGATGGCTCTCTGGGAACTTTCCAATACTTTATGTTCCTTAAATTGGTTCTCATTTTAAGCCTTCCCTAACTTCATGCAGGATTGTAAACCACAAATGGAAAGTTCTTATTCTACCCTGAATGTTTTCCTCTTAAAGAATTATTGAGCCAGAGGTATGCAAATACTTTATTTCAAGTCAGTGAGCAGAGTCTATGCCAATAATTAAAGATTTCATGACTTAAGCATTAGAAGTAAAGAGGTACTTATTTATGGAATATTACTGAACGTTAACTCATGAAGTTAGTGAAGATCACTAAGGGTCTAATTATAGGAGTCACTATTTAATATACACCCACTTTGTTCTGTGCTTTTTTTTTTTTTTTTTTTTTTTTGTTCTGTGCTTTACCTTCACCATTGCCTTTAATAAACCTGGCCCTCTAGGACAATACAATCTAATAAGGATTTTATATGTGAAGAAACTGGGGTTCAAGATGATCAATAACATGCCCATGATCATAGAACTAGAAAATGATAAAGCCAGGCCCTATCCATTTCCAAGGCCCTTGCTCAATTCATTCTGAAGCATGGGCTCTTTGACTCCACAAAGAGCTGTAGGTCATGGGATTTCCAACTGCTCATCCACTCTTGGCCTCAATATCACCTAGCCCAAACTGTCTCTAGATTAAGGCTGGAGATGGAGTCAGAGCAAGCTTGTGGACATGCGTGGAGAATTGAAAGATCAATGGAGTTTAACTTTTATTTGGCCAACACTCACTAATGTCTGTGCTTATGCAAGGCATCATCTTTAAGATTGGAAAAAAAGATGACAAAGCAAATCCATGGCATTCAAAGTAACTGGGAATCTCTGGGACCCTATCCCCAGGATAATAACTTAGATATTTACAGTGAGTTATGAAATGCATTTTTGTTTAGAAGTTATAAGTGAGGGATGCCTGGGTGGCTCAGTGGTTGAGCATCTGCCTTTGCTCAGGGCTGTGATCCCAGGGTCCGGGATCGAATCCTGAAATGGGATCCCTGTAGGGAGTCTGCTTCTCCCTCTGCCTATGATTCTGCCTCTCTCTGTGTCTCTCATGAATAAATAAATAATAATAAAAAAGCTATAAGTGATTCTGATCATCAGTAACTTTAGGAGTGAGCTATGTATTATATGATAAGATAAATATTTTCTAAAAGTACTGAAGAAGGGCACTGAGGGGGGCACTTGACGGGATGAGCACTGGGTGTTATTCTGTATGTTGGTAAATTGAACAGCAATAAAAATAAATTTATTATTAAAAAAATAAAAAAATAAAAGTACTGAAGAAGTTCACAGCAGAAAGTGGTTTATCTTTGTTGGGCTTTTTAGAAAACTCACCACAGAAAAAGGACATGTGAATAGGGTCTTGAGAATGATTTATCATTTTCCAGGGGGAGAATGACATATGTAAGGCTATGAAGGGAAATTTTTAGAAGAGGGAAATCTTCAAAGGCATAGGATAAAAAGTTGAATTGCAGAAGAGAAGAAATATAGGCGATAAACTTAGGAAAGTAAGTTTGGGTTACATTATAAGACGATTTATGTGCTTCACTATAATTCATTGAGGCATAAGTAGGTATTTTAAACAAGAGGAGGAGACCATTATTTTGGTGGTAGTTAGAAGGAGAATCAGAGTGGGGGAGAGCAGGCTCCCTACAGGGATCCCAATTAGAAGGTCATAGCCATAAACAAACTTTGAGAAGATGAGAGCAGGAACTGACACAGCAGTCCTGAGAATAGAAGGGGAAATAATCTCAGAGATGTTTCAGAGATGAAGCTGACAGAACTTGGCAATGAGTGAGAAGGGCTTAGGAGGAATCAGGAGGAAAAGTGACTGAGATTTTTAGCTGAGGAAGTAATACGGAGGGCAGGACTTTTAATTCAAAGAGGATGCTGATTTGCTTAAAGGAGGTAAAATTCAGTGGCAAACATTTTGAATTGAAGAACTCCATGGAACATTTAGGAGATGTTCATACAGAGTCTGGAGCCCAGAAGAGTTTGAAGCCAGAGCCAAGAAGTTAATTCAACCCAGATTCATACTGTGAGTTTGCTGAGATATATCCCTTTGTTAATTCCCAAAAGTTAAGTGTAAGTTAGGCTTGTTGTCATAAGATTATCCCTATGAGGCTTTCCAAAATGGACACTATATTCCAAAATAGAAGAGCAGTTTATTAATTTCTATTAATTGTATTTCATGCTATTAGTCATTAAGCTACGTATATTTGGCAATTTCATCCAATTCACAGTAGCAACTTTCAGTATATTTTCCACTTCAGTTTTCATTACTTATTCTCAGCCTTTTTTGAAAAGGAATTCTTCAAGTCAAACCTGCTTTCCAGGTCTGAGTCAAGTTCACACCTGACCTGTCTTTTACTCTCTCTGTATAAGTGAGAGAAAAGAGAAACAAACACAAACAAAAGAGAAGATGAAAAACATTTGAACCAGACACCAGAGAAACATTTGGACTGACGTATCTCCCATCGACTTAGTTTATGAGTTTATTTTCAAAGTGAGGCACACCTGGGGAGCTGAGTGAAGCACACTATGGTTAAGTCTAGGAAATCTTGATGTTCTTCTATTTGCAATCTATTGTGTGACAGCCTGACACTTGTTCATGTTGAAGGGTCACTGTCAATTCAGTGACAGAGGATTAAACTTTGGAGGTCATACCATGAGTATAGAACTAGGTTTATTTCACTACACACTGACTTTCAAACACAGCTTTTTGTATTTCAAAATCTTTCTTCCCCCAACATCATGGATATCCTATTCCTCTTAGCTTTATAATAACATTCGCTTTGGGACTGGTTCTTCGTGACTCTGAGAAAGATGACTGCCAAAGATAATTACTCCGTTGTGATTAATGAATCCTTTACAAAATTGCAGTCACCAGATTGGAAGTCAGATAACTTTTACAACATCAAAGAATACTATTATCAAAAGACTTTATTCTTTTTTCCTTTTGTTGAAAAAAAAAATCTGATGTCCCATTACATTTTAGTAGGTGACAATATGTTCATCAAAGAAGTGTTTTAGTACATGTTTTACAGCTTATAAAAAGAAAAATGACAGCTACAAAAATCAAAAGCTTTCTCACTAATTGTGGATGAAAAATGATAGTTAAGAAAGATGAATCACCAATTAGCTTAGGAAATTTTGACATTTCCTTTTTATTAAATAGGATGTGTTAATTAATGTATTTTGGATACCATAATTTTTGGTTGAAAATGATTTTACAGAATAAGAGAAATTTTGATCCTAACTATGTCCATCTGAACGAATCCCATCTTTACTTATTTTCAGCAAGTCCTATTTTATTTATATATTTGGCCTAAATATAAACAGCATGACCAGCAGAGAGCCTGTCCCACAAAAGTTTTGCTCCTGCCTCTCCTCTAACACCTGTGCTGGTCAGTCTCAAGTAATGAGAGTGATTGGAGAGCCAAGTGTGTGAGATGGAAAAGGAGGAAGGGAGGGAAAACCCCACAATGGCTTATCCCTCCTCCCACTTCCATCCTTGCTCACTGGTTATCAGGTTCTGAATGGTTCTTTCACCAGCAATTAAATGCCCAGTAATAGCTGTCCCTGGAGAAGAAAGGTAAGACACAATCACTTGCATCTATTTTATCTTTGACGAATGTAGAACTTCAGTCTTTACATATGCAGGTACCATTTACAACTCTCATTTTTTCCAAACTTAGAGATAACTTTAAAGGGAAATATATTTTTAAGTTGTCTAAGAGAAGTGGCACAAAAGCAACCCTTTGATTAAAGAAATTCTTCATCATCACCACCACCACCACCACCATCATCATAGCCATCATCCCTCCAGCAGAGGTGGGCTTCTACAAATAAACATATGGAACAGAGTCAATGCTTTTTGAATACCTACTATGTTCCCAGCATTTTCCCATACTTCATCTCAGGTCATTCTTACTACCAGGTTCAGAGGTCTGTTCTATTATTCCTGCTTTATAGCTGTGAAGTGGATTATCACAGAGGATTGTAATATGATAATTTTGCACAACTGGAAAATGTCTGCCAAGATTTCAAAGTCTTCTACAGATACCATACTACATTTTATCAAAGAAATATCATTTCTCATCTATTCTTGTAAATTTTTTTTTGCGGGGGGGGGGAGCAGTGCTGGGTGGCCAAGCATCAGTCAGTCATTTGGTAGATCCCTAGCTCTAAGAGCAGGCGCTGATGAGCCCTGAAGATAGGGTTTGCTTTACCAGCTTTATCATTTGGGGTTGTTTTCTGTGTCCAGCCAAAACATTACATTTTCTCAGTCCCCTTTGCGATAAGGTGTGGCCAGCGAAACAAATACTTACTATTATGCTGGACTTTCAGGAAAACAACTTAAGAATGAAAGGAACATCTCTTTTGCCTCTTTGGTTCTTTTTTTCCCTCTTTCTCACTATCTGGCTCATAATAGCTCTTCAAATGCTGCTGTAGAAATTCCAAAAATCATGCTGAATCCCCTGCAAATTCAAGGAATCTAGCCCAACATTTTAAGATACTGCTTATTTTCTTTATTATTTTTTCTGTTTCCTTAGATTATCTAAGTGTTGTCATTATGAGTTCAAATTCACAAATATAACGTACCTTTTTTTTTTTTTTTGTCACCTTCCCGCTCACCTACCCGGGGCCCTTCAGAGCTTGGGGGGACTCTTCCTGGAGGAGAGTCGCGCACAGTGCAATGGGTGCAGAGGGAATGTGGGAGACAGCGCCCCGAGAACCACCGGCATCATCTCTGTGCATTTAGAATTCGAGTTTATGGGCTTTGTCTCTTTAGCCAGCGGCTTCCTCGTTGTGGAGCTCACATTTTTATTTGCGGGAAGCAAAGTCAGCAGCGCTGCTGTGGCCCCTTGACCTTACCAGTCCTTCCCATTGGCGTTGGAAGCCGTAACCGGTGTGGGCAATCATTAAGTATCCTTTAAACTTTGCTGATTCCAGAGCATTCTTTGGAAAATCAAAAAGTACTTTCTCTTTCTCTATATAGATATTTTCTTTTTTTTAATTCTGAAAAAATCCTAGAATATTAACAATATAAGTTCCATTCATTATTTTTTAGAAATACATTTATTTTTTGGCCTTGTTAGAGAATTATACAATAAGCAAGTGATTTTTCTGTTAATCTATTAAAAATAGAGAGAGACATTTGAAAAAATTTGTGTTTCAGTTGCTGAGCATCAAAGCTGATCTTGTCCTCAACAGAAAAATGTAGACATAATTTTCTCTCAATATACCTAACTTCATGAACATTATGATAAAATACTTGGATAAAAGTACTACATAATTATTGATTAAAAATCAAATGAAAAGAAATTTTTAAGAAATCAAATGAGTAAGATCAATTATGCATTCTTGTTTTTTTTTTAATGAGGTAACTCAGATGATAATTCAGCCAACATATTCATTTAACAGATTTTTAAAAATCTTTTGACATCTTTTCGCTATTTCTCTCACTCTCCACCCCCAGGTGTTTATCCAAACATGAAAACAGTAACTCAGAAAGATCTCCGTATCCCCATGTTCATTGAAGCACTATTTAGAATAGCCAAGATATGGAAATACAACCTACATGTCCAGCGATGGATGAATGGATAAAGAAATTTGTGATTTATATACACAATGGAATATTATTCAGACGTAAAGAAGAAGGCAATCTTGCCATTTGCAACAACATGGAGGGGCCTCGAGGACATTATGCTAAGTGAAATAAATCAGATGGAGAAAGGCAAATACTGTATGATCTCTCTTATACGTAGAATCTAAAAAACAAACATGAAACCAAAGTCATAGATACAGAAAACAGATTGGTGGTTGCTGGATCATATGGTAATTCTATTTTGAGGAAACTCTATACTATTTTCTACAGTGGCTGCACCAACTTACATTCCTATCAATAGTGCACAAGGATTCTCTTCACTCCACTTCCTTGCCAACACTTCTTGTTATTTCTTTTTCTTTTCTTTTGTGAGTGTGTATGTGTGTGTTTAAAGAGTCATTTCAATAGGTATGATGTCATATCTCATTGTAGTTTTGATTTGCATTTCCCTGATGATTAACGATGTTAAGTATGTTTCTATGTATTTGTTAGTCTTCTGTATATCTTCTTCGAAAAGATTTCTTTTGAAGTCTTCTGCCCATTTTTTAAATCTTTTTCTTTATTTTCTATCGAGTTTTATGAGTTCCTTATATATTTTGGATTTTAACCCTTTATCAGAGATAAGGATTGTAAATATTTTCTCTCATTCTGTATATTGCCTTTTAATCTGCTGATGGTTTCCTTTGGTGTGCAGAAGCTTTTTAGGTAAATGTCGTCCTACTTGTTTTTGCTTGTAGTTTCGGTATCAGATTCAAAAAATCAAGGAGTTTACTGCCTATGTTTTCTTCCAGGAGTTTCATGGTTTATGGTCTCATGTTCAAGTATCTTTCTTATCCATTTTGAGTAGATTTTTGTTTATGGTATAAGATAGTGATCCAGTTTTTCCAGTACCATTTATTGAAGAGATTATCATTTCACTACTGTTTATTCTTGACTCCTGTGTCTTAAATTAAATACACTGTATATGCATGCATGAGTATTTCTGGGCTCTCTACTCTGATCTGTTGATCTTTGTGTCTATTTTTATGCCAATTCCATACTGTTTAAATTAGTACAGCTTTGTAACAGAGTTTGAAGCAAAGGAACATCATGCCTTCAGCTTTGTTCTTCTTATCAAGACTTCTTTGGGAATCTCTTCATATTCATTCACTCATTCTAGAAAGATATTTCAAGTACCTATTATATGCAGGCAAATAGGGGTTTACAGAAATGAAAAACAATTTCTGTGTACAAGGGGATTGGAATCTAGGAGAGGTAATCAGGCGAATGAACAAACAAGTGAGTAACAACATAAATGCTGCAAAGGAAGTAATGCTAGAGCACAGCGGGGGAACACATACTTGGGAAATAAGTTCCTCCTGAGAAACAGAAGGTCAGAAAACATCTTAGAATAGGCGATGGTTAAAGGAAATGCTGGGAAAAAAAGGCAAGTGGACATAAATCAAAGCCAGGTGCTCTAAGCAAAGATCATAGAATAAGCAATGACATAAAGACACAAGAGACTGGTATGTTCAGAAAACTGCAAGGAGTTCAGGGTGGTTGAAGCAGCAGCCATACCATGGAGCCCCGAGGGAGAAGCTGGTGAGTAAAACATCCAAATAACCAAGGGCCTCCCATGCCCTGAGACAGACTTCATTAGCAGAACATGGAGAAAAATAGTGGCAGAGAACCAAATAATCAGATTTGTGTTTCTGAAGCCTCACTGACAGCAGAGTGCAAGACAGTTCTAAGGATGTAAGACTGAAAGCTTCTTCATTCCTTCCCTTTCAATCTTTCCTTCCTTTGTTCCTCTCTCTCCTTCCTTCCCTTTTTTTTTTCTCTCATTCTTTTATCCACTTTTTCTTCCATACCCTGGTCTCTGGTAACTAACCATCTTTGAACCTGGATGATATTTTACCAAGTGAAATAAGTGAGACACAGAGACAAATATTGCATGACCTCATTTATATGTGGAAGAGATAGATATAAAGTCAAATTCATAATAATAAAGCAGAATCGCAGTTGCTTAATACTAAAAATAGTTTATAATCTTCACTTAAAAAGAGATATGACATCCTAGTATTTGTTGCTAAAATGTAAGCATACGCTCATGGATGATATCCAAAAGGCTGAAAGAATAAAGGACATGGGGAAAGGCCAGTCAGAACATATGGCCAATGACCTAGAACAGACTCTAGCCTTCATATTCTATAGGTGCATGTCATCTGGATATCAGCAGGCAAAAACTCAATACACGCAAAGATGTTAATCAGCAGCAGTAGCAATTTAGACTACATTTTGGAACAAGAAAATATCAAGGCGAATTTAGTTTAGTTGCTATTAACAGCAAGAAAATATGTAATTATATCTTGTATTTTTAATAAATAATAACCATTTTGATGAAAGAATGATGCATATTTATGAAAAAATTCAAGCAACAGAAAAGACTGAGATGCTAAAATTTTAAATCATCGAAAACTGAGAAATTAACTATCACTTAAAATTGTGTGAACATTATTTTGAACACCTCTTTCTGTATGTGTACAGATAGAATGTTCAATGGATTGAAAAAGAGGTTCATAGCTATACACAATTTAAAAAAATATCTTAATTTTATTTAAATTTAGCAGAAGAAAGGAAAGTACACGAAAGCTGAAGAAAGAAATTGCTGAACTTCAGACAAATGTTTTCTTAATAAGACCTATGAGTTCTTAAAATACCTCTCTAAAATAAGGATGAATTTTTGAAAAGCAAATTGGTAGTCTGAAGAAAATTGTACTGTAGTTTGGATCAGCATTAGATAACTCCTTGCCGTAAATGATTACTAGCTCCTTTATGTTACTTAAAAATATCCAGCAAAACTCTAAACAAAATTGGGCAAGCTGGGTCCATATAAATATAAATCATAAATCAATGTAAATAATGTAAATTATTTGTAAGTCAACATAAATAATAGGGCTACTGTCCAAGTTAGGTGAATCCCGAGAACATTAAGGTTTAACATTGATACTTTTACTAGTGTAATTCATATGTGAACAACTTAAAAAAGAGAAAACAGCAAAGGATTATCAAAATTGACACGTAAATTTTAAGAGTCAACACTCATATATGACAAACAGACAAGCCAACCAACAAAGCCACATCTGTGTCCTGTGGTATATGATCTTTACACAATGTTCCTCCCTAAGGGTAAATCTTCAACAGTAAAGATGGCCTATGGGTTGTGTATACTCTGATACCTCCAGCTCCCCACATACCAGTACCTGGGGATTTATAGCTCTATTCATAGGTGGTTTAGACAGGGCTCTTGAGACTGTGTTCAGAGGAACTGCTTTTCACAGAAGGTCAGAATAGGTTTACTTAATGCTTATTCTCTACTACATCTTGTTCTATATTCTTGAATACTTAACAGTTTTACATTTCATAGTAAGTGCATTTACCACCTTACAACCAGAAACTCATCATGGATTATAAAACTTAATAATCATGAAAAATGCCTATGGTCTCTCTACTTAATAAAAAAATTATTTTCCATGAGTTCAGTTCCACATTGGTGATTAAATTATTTCTTGAGAAGAGACCACAAGTGCTTTTAATGTTTACAACTGTATTTCTAAATTGAACTACATATAATATGATCACATGGGAACAGATGGATGATGGCACCAATGACAGATCAGATTAATAAATAAATTATTTGGATCAAGGAGTTTCTAATAAAATAGAAGCAGTAAAATCTCTATGAAGTCTTTACTAGTAATGGAGAAATTTCAAGGGTCAAGAAATATCACCTTTTGTTTTCCCCTAATTCTCACCTGAACATCAAATGTCATATTCCAAATTTCAAATTTGGTGGTGACTGGGAAGGGAGAAGTCTACTTAAGTCTTCTACTTTTTAATTACTTTGAAAAATGGATCAAATAAACGTAAACTTTTCCACAATCTAATAATTTGATTTTCTGATATTTTTCATCTATACTTTTTTTTATGTCAAGAATGCCTACTTTAGTGTACTTTAATACCAGTTATACTAGCTCAATATCTACTCTGGGGTAATTTATAACAGTTATACTAGTCCTGATGTACTAACTTCAACCAAATATTTAATAACCTGACCTTCACCTTCTTTCTCTAATTTCTCAAGGGCTTAGGATATGCACTTGCTTCGTAAGGAAAAACTCACCAAATAATATTTAAGGGATATTATATTCAGATACCTCCAAAGAAGATACCATGTACCCTCGGAAATATTAGCACCTTCAGAAAGACTGAGCCAGGAGCTCCTTCCTTCGCTTCCTCCAGAACACCAATCTCTCTATTTTCATCTTTTTTAAGCTTTCCCAGTTTGTCTGTTGGGGGGGGGGAACACTTAATATCCCAACTCCATCTCTTGACTATTATCTCACCAATGACCAAATATAAAAATATAACTTAGGAAATGAAAGGGATAGTCGAAGTATCTCTGACCTCTATAGTTCTTAAATTTTCTAAACATTCTTCAAACCCTCACACTTTCCAGATAAAGTGACATGCAGAGAGCATTAAGCGACTTACCTATGGGCAAAGATTTAACTAACGCAAAAATAGGACCAGAGTTCAGGCCAGCAAATTCCTAGCCTTGTACTTCTTCTAAGAAGACAATGTTTCTCTTGGTGTTCATTGGATCATCTTAATGAGAAACAATGCATGTGCTTATACATTTGCAACTTACTGGCCCCCACCACGAAATCATAGAATCAGGAAGAGAGCCATCTATAGTATTCAAAATATTTAACAATAATTATGGCACAGATATGGACCATTCAGTATGGAATAAAATCTAGTCATAAAGGATACCAGCTGTCAACAATGGATGTTTGGTAGTGGTATTTACTAGACATATATCAATGCTAATTTCATATAATACTGAGAACTGTAGATAAGCCACTTACTCCTGCTAATTTGGTGCTCCAAAATGGGGGATCTATTATTTGCTTCCTTGTGACAGGACTGCATGAATTTTTGGAAGTATGAGATCTCTGAGATTAAGTACTTACAATGAAAATAGATTTAAGGATTTTTCTCCCCACATGTTAAGTGATAAAACTCTTATCTCAAGTTTTAGATAATGACACTTTGACATTAAGCTTTGAAAAGTCCTTGGCATTTCTACAATAGAACAGTTGAGAAGACATAAATTACTGCCTTTAAATACTCATTCACATGTTATTTACCCAGGAAAATAAGAACTCCACTGTTACTATTGATTTATTAGCAATACTAGCTAACTTAGGGTAACTGTGGGAATTAAAAGTTAACTATGATCATTTTTTTTTAACTATGATCATTTTTAATGGAGTAGTAGATTTTGTGACTTTTTTAAAACAGTATTTTTAAAAATTGAAATTCTTAGCCAAGCTTTTGTACCTTTATTTTGAATTGTTTCTATTTGCAAAGGTAAGCTATGTAAGTTCATGACTGGCAGCTCAAATTTTGTTCTTTTGGGCTTGTTTTCCCAGGAAACCCTTGGGAAATTGATTTGAAATACTGAATGGGAATTCAGCAAATAGACACTAAAAATTTACGATGGAGAAATAAGATGTGACCTAGCCCAGAGAACAAAATGAAAGGTTCATGCAGTAGGGTCAGTAGCTGACTTCAATTTCAGCTCGGTGGTAACCTTCTAATACCTTCTTCCATTGAGTGACAGGATAAGAAGCCAAAAGTAGAAAATCAGCCTAAGTCTCCTGGGCAGAAAGTCAGAAGTTTCCAAAGAAGCCCTGGGAGTGACTTGTAAAGAGCAACATAATTCTCATAGGCATCTGTCGACTTGATTGTTTATAGCTAGCTTGTTCCTTTTTTAAGGCAGCAACAGGGAAGAACAGAGTGAAACCTGAGACTTTTTTACACAGAGATATTCATCAGAGAATAAAAAAGACTGGAGTTCACATAAGGGACATTTCAACGGATGTTGTCAATACAACATCATTTATTACATTCTTCCAGGTATTGTCTATCTTCCATGATGGCCTGGGGTGTGTGATTATTAAAAGTTCTATTCACAAACCTCTTAAGTGCCTTCATTTCAACAGCAGAAATTTTCTTGGGTAACTCAGGTTCTTTTGATTTCTTTGGAGAAACTATTGATTTAATTTTCAAATTAGTTTTTATTTTATTCAGCAGACTACTGACATTAATATTTTAAAATATATAGCATTATTTTGGAGTTTCTTCAGCAACATAATCTACATTTTTTCTTTGTTCATAGTAGAGAAAATTAAAAGTAAAATACAAATAAGATAATTGAATTTTACAGGAGAATGAACAGCTTACAGTTTCTGGTCTCTTTTTTCTCATATACTTTTATTTGCTGTTTGTATGTTAGAAGTGGCTGGAAGCCACACTGTATTTAGTTATACCATACACACTGGCAATGCTTTCACTAGCAACTAATATAATTGAATAATAATCAGTAACAACAGCTAACATTTGTTGGAAAAGTACTATGTGTGGGAAGTCCTATTAAGCTTTTCACAAGAAGTAACTTAATTGACCATTTATAACAGTCCTAAGATATAGGTCTTTTTTTTTTCCCCCAAGTTTTTATTTAAATTCCAATTAGCTAATATGCAGTGTAATATTAGTTTCAGGTGTAGAACTTAGTGATTTATCCCTTACATACAACACCCAGTGTTCATCAGAAGTGCCCTCTTAGGGCACCTGGGTGACTCAGTGGGTAAGCATCAACCTTTGGCTCAGGTTGTGATCCCAGGATCCATGGATTGAGTCCTGTATCAGGCTCCCCGCAGGAAGCCTACTCCTCCCTCTGCCTCTGTCTCTCATGAATAAATAAATAAAATCTTTTTTTTTAAGTGCCCTCCTTAATTCTTATCACCCATTTAACTCACCCCTCCACCCACCACCCCTCCAGCCATCCTCAGTTTGCTTTCTATATAGATCTTATATGAAGTGCAGCCAGGAAAATGAAAATTTACAGAGATTAAATGATTTGTCCAAGATTATAGGCATCAAAGGTAGCAGGATCGGACTATGAATCTATGTTAGCTTGACTCCTGAGCATATCATCTCTACTCTACATTTCCTCTGGTTAAATGTATGTAAAATTATGTAATAATTGCTAGTTACTGTATTCAAGAAGTTAAAAAGTATAGCTATTTAATTCAATATGACTAAAATTTAGACATTTCCCTTCTTACTATTAGAACTTTTTATATCATCTGCTCTTAGGAAAACAAACAAAGGTGCAAGATGAGGGATGGGATCGTTATTATACTTTCATTGACAACAAAACTGTTAGAACTTGGGGCTTTGCTCTCCAATATCTGGGTTAGAAATTCAAATGATGATTGATCATTTGGATGATTGGAAATATACATCTGGCATTCCTATAATTTGAATGATTTTTTTCAGGCCTGCTCATAGAGCCACTTTGTGGTCATGTTATTTTTTTATACTTTTTATGTTCATGTATAAACACTTTAATTGTGTTATTTATTTTTAACACTTTAAATTTACAGAGTTCATTTTATCCCCTACAACTGAGCCCTAGAGTACACATTGGGACATGTCTGTCCCAGTTACAGTTACCTTGACTGTCCTGATTTCCTTAGTTCCAAAAATGTGCAGGAATTATTTCTGAAATATTTCAAGGTGTAGCATTTTGAGGATGGTCTATGTATATGGCAGACTTTAAGAAGAAAAATTGACTGTTAATGTCTTACTGGCTTTATTTCTACAAGTGTACAGGACATCTATGGGGAAACTACCTCCAGTTTATCATTTACACCCATTGTTGCATTTTAAATGTATCACAATTTAGCGGCTTAATTTTAATACAAACACTCAGAAGTACTTGACTGGAAATTTCTATTGCCATGTTCATTATCCCCACATTTAGATTAATGTCATATCCTAATATGTTTATAAGTAATTCTGTAGTTTTATGGGTATGTTTTTTTATCCTACAAAATGGGCTTACACTATAAGATCTTTTTTCTGTCTCATTACTGATAAATGTTCATTGATTTTCTTCATCATCTTTTGAGTATGTTTAAATTTACCAAAAAAAGTGGATCTCATCAATATCTCTGACCACGTACTGATGTTTACAGATGTTCCATGGTAATAATGTTTCTAGGGGATGATAGTTTAATGCTTCCCTGTTGGAGGATAATGAGTTTAAACATCATTTGGAAGCTCAATGATCTCTTTATTTGGAGACTGATTCAGAGTATGCTGAAGATCCTAGTTCATTTTGATTTCATGCCAAAACTTTCTGAGAGTGGTAAATTCAGCACAGAATTCAGGGAGTAAATGGAAAATATGTATAATTTTTGTGAATTGAAATTTAAAGGTGAAGGAACAGATTCTTTTAATTCCTTAGCCTAAGTTTTACAGAACTAACTGAAAATGGAAAAAAAAAAAAAAAAGAGGATTTATCCTCTGAGTTAGTGCACTGATCCCAAGTCAATTAATAATGAATGTCTTTGAACAATCTAGGAAGGAAACACATTGTATTTATCATTTGTGTTCACTAACATGGAACATAGGGTCGGGTCCGCAGTAGGAAATAAGTATACATTTGTGGAATGAATCAGTTAATTGATTATAATAATTGATTGATATAATTGATATAATTGATTATAATTTATAATTTTGTTTATGATTATAATTAGTTTATAAAGTATAAACCATTCTTTAAATTGAAATCTGATTGTTTTAGGGGCACCTGCGTGGCTCAGTGGTTGTGCATTTGCCTTCGGCTCCGGTTGTGATCCTAGGGTCCTGAAATGGAGTCCCACATCAGGCTCCTCACAAGGACCCTGGTTCTCCCTCTGCCTATGTCTCTGCCTCTCTCTGTGTGTCTCTCATGAATAAATAAATAAAATATTTTTAAATAAATCTGATTGTTTTAAAGGCTGAATAATGCTACAATTAGAAAACCAAAGAATTGGTTGTGTGATCCTACCTTAGTACTGAATACACCATATACGTAAAATAAATATTTAATGTATGAATGCATTAGTGAAGTCATCAAAGCAAATACAATTTAAGTGTTTAAACTATCACACTATCTGGTCATAATATCACATCTTTATTTTTCAAATGATTGTCTTATCAAGGAATAACCATAGTTTCACTCCTGAATTCTGAAATATGTTTATTTATTACATACAATTTCCTTTTTTCAGTTATCTGTGAAACATTGTTCTTTGGTGACATTTTCTGAAATATGAAATGTTTAGTCATGTAAAATTTGGTTTGATTTTTTTGAAGCCCTAATGTATTTTAGATTTCAGAGTATTTTTGAAAAATAAAACCTAAGGCTGATAGCAGCCTAAAAAAGAAATAGTTCTTTTTTAGAATAGAATAATACCAAACACCCTACGAGATATTATTCACTTTGACCTATTCATTATTTTAAAAGAAGAGAATGCATATTAGCCCAGATCCTAAAGTTTAGCACTATTTGCATGACACTTTTTCCTCAAAATAAAGTGACATGCATTTATTCATGGAAAATGTAGAAAAATAGAAGAAAATTAAGTTCTTGTGACATTTCTGAATCAAATCAAAGTTTTTGTATTTCTCTAAGCTAAATCAAAGGTATTTTCTCTGCTCTTGGGAAATTGTGAAGGTTTCATAAACCTCACTAAGATTTTAGGGAGATAATTATCTATACTTTTTTAATTGTAGTAATTATGAATAAATATTCTTCATACAAGGGGATAAGTTAAATAGAATGTGTCTATCTAATGTTATTAGATAGAATATTTCTACATGGTATGATTTCTATACCAGAAGCAATTTAAGGCAATTGCTACTAACTCATATTAGAATAATTGGAATAAATGACATATATTCACTGTGTTGAAATTTGTAGGGAAAAATACTGTTCTTGCAAATCTCTCATAAATTATTCTGGCACTTAAAATCTTTGATTTCAAAAGCTAAGGAAAACTTCATACTCATTAGGAAAGCTATCACAAAAAAAGAAAAACAGAGGGAGGGAGCGAGGGAGGGAGGGGGAAGGAAGGAAGGAAGGAAGGAAAGAAGGAAGGAAGGAAGGAAGGAAGGAAGGAAGGAAGGAAGGAAGGAAGGAAGGAAGGAAAGAAGGGAGGGAGGAAAGAAGGGAGGGAGGGAGAGAGGGAGGGAGGGAGGAAAAATGAAAACCAAAAAACGATCAAGTGTTGGTTAGGATGTAGAGAAATAGGAGGCCTCATGCATTCCACAAATAAATTCAAAGCTCATAAATGTTAAACTATTTTTTAAGATTAAAAATAAATTCTAAGACAAAAATGCACTTGATATTTCTGTTATATTTTTACTGTGATATGATATATCAATAAAAAGTATTAAAACAAATAAGAGCTTCATATTCTGTTAATTTCAGCCAGTTTCAAGTGTGTGTAGAACATATAAAAATCATTGATTTTTTTTTCTTTTGTGGTAAACACATGTAATCTAGTGAGAAGCCCATTCATATTTCTTGTCAAACAAAAGCATGTAAAAAGATGTAGATAGAAGATATGTGACATCTCTTCTCATAACTAAAATGTATATATGTGTATGTGTGTGTATGTATGTATGTGTAT
Source organism: Canis lupus dingo (assembly GCF_003254725.2). Taxonomy (NCBI): domain Eukaryota; kingdom Metazoa; phylum Chordata; class Mammalia; order Carnivora; family Canidae; genus Canis; species Canis lupus. The sequence continues at coordinate 14,862,967 of NC_064256.1, read as the reverse complement.
ATATATATATATATATATTTTTTTTTTTTTAAGAAAGAAAGGGAAAGGAGGGGTAAAGGGAGAGCAAGAGAGAGAATCTTAAGTAGGCACTATGCTCATTGTGGATCATGACATGGGACTTGATCCTGAGATCATAACCTGAGCCAAAATCAAGAATCGGACACTTAACCAAGTGAGCCATCCAGGTGGCTCCACTAAAATATATTTTAAAATTTCAAGTTTGGTAATGGGAGTAAAATGACAATGAGCTAACAAAGAGCCTTCATCTTAATACCATCTGTGTGCATCAGATGGAGTACATGTTTTATGGAATGTCTAAGAAAGATATAAGCCTATCTACATATCTAATGATTTGTATAGTTAAAGAATTTACAAATAACAAAGACCTTTGTTGATATGAGTCCTGATAGGGAAGAGCTAGATGAGCTAAAGCAAATGTTAATTGGGTTTTAAAGTAAAAATGTGGCAAAGCAAATTAAATTCTGATACAGACAGAAGAATATTTGACTCTCAAGAGATACTGAGCAGTACAAGTACAAGAACAGACTAGCTAAGTGCTCACTTAGAGAAAAGGCAGTTGCACAGGTACTTTATGCAATATTTGGACAATCTCCAAGATCAGCAAATACCTCAGTTACTTTCTTGGCTTATACAGGGCTTCACATTAACATAAATATGCACTAGAATGCCCAACTTTCTCAGATTTTTCAAGTCAGAAACGGTACCTTATAGATGACTGTGTGTAGATTTCTATTGGAGGTCATGCATAAAAAAGAATGGTGATAAATACTCCAATTTGAGAGCGCCTATGTGGCTCAGTCAGTTAAGCGTCTGCCTTTGGTTCAGGTCATGATCTCGGGGTCCTGGACTTGAGCCCCACATTGGGCTCCCTGCTCAGCAAGGAGTCTGCTTTTCCCTCTCCCTCTGCCCCCATCCTCACTTGTACTCTCTCTCACTCTGCTCTCTTTAAAATAAATAAATAAAATCTTAAAAAGAAAAAAAAGTTCAATTTGGTCCTCATTTACTTTAAAATAGTTCATTCATTACTGAATACAATCAATGTTTCCTAAGCACTTGGCAGCTGAAAGCAAGGGTTCATGTTTTATGATTTAACAGACCATTAATGAGAACTTATAATCCAAATATCCCTTTCCTAACACTGAAATATATATCTAAAGAAATATGGTCAAGGTAATGAAACTGTTTGAAAATAACAAATCTTGGGGTGCCTAGTTGGTTCAGTTGGTTAAGCATCTGACTCTTGATTTTGGCTTAGGTCATTACCTCAGGGTCCTGAGATGGAGCCCTGTGTAAGGCTCCAAACTGAGTGTGGTGCCTCCTTGAGATTCTCTCTCTCTCTTTATCCCTCTACCCTGTCCCCCACTCCTTTCCCACTCATACACGCTCTCTCTCTCTCTCTAAAAAATATTAAATAAAAATTTTTAAAAATAAAGAACAAATCTTAATCATTGCCAGAGATCTGTATCCATAAAGAAGGTCATACTCAGTAGTTAAAAAACATATTTTCCTTTGCAAATGAATTAACAGGAGAATAGGTTGTTTAGCAATACATACAATTGAGAGGAATAAAAATGTGGGATATCATAAAAGATCAAACACACTGAGCTAAGTGGCTCTATGCAGCCTTACCCAAAAAGATCACCAAAGACAAGCGTTAGAATCTTCTAGAACTATGCTCCAGACTGAGTGATTTCTAAGTCTATACACCTCTCTGGAGAAAGGGAGGATTATGGGAAAAGTGGGCAGAGAAGCAGTTAGGTCAGACTCTCTAGTGCAGCAGTGATGGGTGCTCTGTAGAACAGCATGCCTAAAGAGTTAGTGGGCTCCATCACAATTTCCTTTGAAATCCTAAGGAAGTGACTGATCATTCTTTATTCATCATTTCTGGGTGCAGAGTGGGGTGCTCCATTCCCACTCTGTCACACATTTGTCTAGAAGCTGCAGGCTTCCTACATTTTCCCTTAAAGAAAATGAAAGTGACAGGAATTTCATCTTTCTCATCAAAAATGTTCCAATAAATATGTGGTGAGTTATTTTAATGGATAAAGTCAATAAACTGTATTCTAGTTCTAGTGGCATTTGTTAAGTTCAAACAAGTCCAGAGGGCTGCCAGAATAGGTATGGAAATATGTAAAAGTGTAGTTTGCTTGCTTGTTTCCTGGGGGGACTTGACTTGTACATTTTTTCCCTCAGATTGAGTGACTAATTTCATGAGAAAATCAACCAATTCACTGAGACAATCCTTTCCAAGAATATGAGTAATCCACTTCCATATAATGACAAGCCACATTAATCCCCTGTGACTTAGGTCCTTATGCAAAAATTGAAGAAAATGATGCTTTTTGCATATTTCTCAGAGGTACTCCAGGTAGTAATGAGATAGTGTCTTTAGAGCACTAGGGGTTCCCTGAGGAGATGTACAATACAAACTCAAATTACCACTCCATTATGATTTATCTTTGCTTTATATAAACTGTTTACTGTTAGCATTTTCCTTGTAGAAACCTTTTATATTGCTGAAGTGCATTAACCATGATGTTTATTTCTACTCCTTGCTCGTAAAGGGTCTGAGGCTACAAAAAAGTGAACTTTCAACTGCATTAGGAGCACTATTGTCTTCCAGGACTAATTTGATCTTCCTTAAATGACTTCCATACAGCAAGCAGCTTAGAAAATGTAAGCAAGAGCTCCCAAGGGATGAGTGAAATCCAACACAGAGTACCAGGAAAGCTAATTTCCAATCTCATGAAGGCATTGGGAGATGGGCCCAACTAACACTACAAAACATACAGAGACAAAGAGACTCTGTCAGCCCTGGCCTTATGTGTAAGGAGCCAAGGTCCCTCTTGTATCCTCTCTCCAAGGCAGCGCTCCAGCAGCTACCATTCTCCTAATCATTTGGGCTCCAAGACCAAGAGTCAAAATCATCATATCTCACTTTCAGGGCCCAGGAGAAAGTCTTAGCCATCTTTTCTTTCTCAGATTTCAAGGCTGCCATCTTAGAAGTTTAGTTACTTCACCTTTCCTAGGGTATTCCAGCTGCCACCGGCTAGGCTGCTTTCCTAGATCTGAACTCTTTTCTACTTTGAACTTATCTACTAAACTTGAACCAACTCCTGCCTCAATGTCAGAACCCTTTATCATTTAAGTTCAAGCATTGTAATGCAGCCATTAAAGACTACAATTTGCATCTCTTGGTTGTTCTTTACTAGCTGCAGAATTCTCAAGAAAATTGCTTCTCTAATTCTCAACTCTCTCAGCTGTAAAGTGAGAGAGATAATATTTCCTTCTCCCTCTCTCTAGGGAGTGGTTGTTAGGAATAAGAGAAAATGTAATCAAAATGTTGAGCACAGTGTCCATCGCTCCATCTGTAACAAATAGCTACCATTGTTGTATAATGTGGCTTCATTCTAGACATGAAAATCACATCTTTTAACAGTGTACAACAATATAATAATAGTAATAGTAGCTAACATTTGTTGAATACCTCTTAGGTTGGGTCCTGATATAAGTGCTTTATATATGTCAACCCATTAATTCTCAAAATAGCCTCTTTAATAAATATGTTACTTCCATTTTACTGACAATGGAAGTGTGGCACAGAACCATCACATAAGACTTAGGTGACACCAGTAAGATGGGTTGCTGGGACTCAAATCTAGTAAATCTGGCTCCACTACACTGGTTCCCTAATCCAATCTCTCTGCCATTCCCTCCCTTGAACCTCTGGGCTGCTATTTCTCTTTCTTGAAATTTCTTCCCTTTCAACTTCTGGATTCCCACATCTTATGCATCTTTCAAGTCCCACTTCAAGTTCCCTCTTTTCCAGAAAATCTTTCCACTTCTCACTGCATCTATTTTTTTCTGAACTTTAATAATCCTGTGTTACATAGTATGGTACTTAATTACATACTGCATCATGTAATTTAAAAACTTTTTCTCATGCATGTTATTTTTTTCTCTTAGTACCTTCCAGAGCCTCCCTAGTAGCCTAGACACAACTCTTTTATCCTCCCTATACACAGCATGGTACTGAGTCCATTTCAATATATTCTTAATGAATATATAGAGATCGTTACATATCATTTATTATGCATCATATAACCTTGCCTGTATAATGCATCTGATATATGCTATCTCATTTGAAATTACATGTAATTATTCACACACAAAATTACTCAGTAAGCACTTGATGGGGACTTAGCTTCACCTTCATGTTATCAGGCTTAACCTGCAAGCAAGTTGAGTTACCCTCTGGAACCCTGTACGAACCCAAACTCACACAGTTTCTGAGTCTTCCTCAGAAGAATGAGGAGCCGTGATGAATAAAAACAATTTCTCTGAAGTTTGAGAATACCAAGTTTGATCTACAGAATGCTTGGATTGGTCTGTTTTTTATTTAAGAGATTTTGAGAACTTACAATTTTCTAAGAAGACAATTTCCTTAAGAGTCATACATAAGTAGAGTTCTTACCACCAGGCAATTTCCTCTGACATTTTCTTTAAAATTTCCCATCTTTCCCCCTTCATCAGATGACTCCTCCTTGCAGCTTTTGGTGTTGTGCTAAGTGCTTCCTTCCCCCTCCTCTGTTATTACAGCCTCAAACTTGGCCAGGCAGTTATGAAGTCCACCCTTTAATCAACATTTGTCCGTGTGAGGCATAATTGGTCTTTTCATCTTACTGGTGATGAGCTGCCTATGCAGGCTGGCAATATTTTATTACTTCTCAGTAATATCTGCCCTCTAAAATTGAAATAATTTAATGTTTGGACTATTTGGGCAGCCTTTCTGATTTTCAAATAAATTGTGCTAAATATAAATCCGTGTTTACTGAGAGACCTCCCACAGTGTTGAAGATATTTTGATTATCTTTTAAATTAGAACAAACCAGACTTAGATATTGGGCTTTTTTAATCTAATTCTCTATAAAAAGTAGTGCATAAAGTCAATTTCAGTTCTATGTTCCCTCAAATCAAAGATCTTCACAGATAGGTGGACTTGCCTTTATCTTTTCTAAGGAGAGCAGACATGATTCCAAAGCCATAGCACTTCTGGCTTCTGGACCAAGTTTCTAACAGTCCAAAGAAGGGGAAATTTATAAAGTGTGTTCTTATGCTTCTGTAGGGAAAATATAAATAAGATTAAAAGTAGTTCATGTAACATTTCTTCAAAACTATAGGCTACATCTGAGTTTCATACTTGGGCTTATAGAAGGATTTCATAATTAGTTCCTTGGTTCCTAAAATACAGGAAACTGGCATAACAAAATTTCTTCCATTTTCTTTCTGTAGTAATAAAATACCCTATTTCCTAAGGAAAAAGACAAACATTAATGAACTCTACCGTGCTGCTCAGTGAGCTACACATTTTCCACATATATTATATAATTTTACTGTTGATATTTCTGTGGAAATTTTAAACCTGTTCCATGGATTAGTGAAATAGGTGATTATGTTTCCCCATGACATCACTGGAATCACAATTTTTAATATCAGTTCTCTTTAAGGGGTCTTCAAAAATATGTACATTTTAACTGTGACAACATCAGGGTCACTTGTTGGTTGTTGTTGTTGAACTAGGTCAGGGAAAACTCAGAAAGGGGCCTGTCTTCCTGCCGTCCCATTCCACACCTCTGTAGGTGAAGATCTCCACACTCCCTGCACCAGCATGAAAATCACCTCAGGTTTTTTAGCTTTTCCTGCCACTCTGGGAAAATAAATGTTACTTTTGGTTTTAGTTGAGAGAGAGAGAGAGAGAAGGAATCCACTTCTTCATCATAAAAAATATACAATGTTTTTTCCCTCTCCCTGGCATGCACTATTCCCAACCTAGTAAATCTGAAAATGCTTCTTCTCTATGACTCATTTCACCTCCCTCCTTCCTTCCTCACAGTGCTCACAGTGCTATTTCTGACTCTCAAGGTCAGACCTGGTGAAACGAAGATTCATGAAGGACAGCAAAGCCTGACATGGCTGGTACAATTGTAAGCAGCATCCAAGCATTCTCCATAGCAGGTGCTGAGTGAGTTTCTATTTCCTTCTTGGATGTATTTGTGATTTCCTCAGAGATACTTTCTCTAGGCCATCTTCTGTATTACGGTTCCCTTGATGTAGACAGCGCCTCCTCCAGTCAAGCTGCTTTGTTCCACCTGGAATGCCTGCTCCTCTCCTGAGGCATTTGTGTTTAGGTCATCCTCCAGGGATATGTCCCTTCAGAATAGCAGATGGGCCACAACTTTCTAACACAAATTCCTCAGACTGTTCCCAGGATAAAGGGCCTCTCAGGGGCCTTTACAGTGAGATGCAACCTTATTCTCTCTACGCTATGGGCATGTACACCATTCCAGTTAATCTTTTGCTTTTTTGACTTGGTGACAATCAGATAGTAATAACACTGGAACTGATTTCATATCTCAAGATATAAGGTACCAAGTATGGTTTATTAAAGGCATGAGATTTGATCAAGGTTATATTTCTGCATACTTTATTAATATGTCAAAAGATCAGAAATGTGAATTCCAAGATGCCTATGTTCTATTGAGTGAAAAGAACATTTCCAGAGTCCAGTCCATTGTACCTGCTCTTCAAATTGCCAGTGCTCACCATGAGCCTTTAGTCATAATTGCTACAGATGTTGAAGGAGAAACTCCGAGCATACTCATTTTGAATAGGCTAAAAGTTGGTCTTAAAGCGGTAGCAGTCTAAGCTCTGGGTTTTGGTGCCAGTAGAACCAGCTCGACGGTGTGACTAATGCTATTGCTGGTGCAATGTTTGGAGAAGGACTGACTCTAAATCTTGAAGATCCTCAGCCTCATGACTTGGGAAAAGTGGGAGAGATCATTGTGACCAAAGATGATGCCATGCATTTAAAAGGAAAAGGTGACAAGGCTCAAGCTGAAAAACATATTTAAGAAATCACTAAGCAGTGAGATATCACAACTGATGAATATGAAAAGTTGAAAGAATACCTGGCAAAACTCTCAGATGAAGTAACTATAACTATACTGAAATTTAGTGAGACAAGTGATTTTAAGTGAATGAAAAGAAAGAAAGAGTTGGAGATAGCCTCAATGCTACATGAGCTGCTGTTGAAGAAGACATTATTCTGGGAAGGGATTGAACACTGCTTCAGTGCATTCCAGCCTTGGAATCAATAACTCCAGCTAATGAAGATCAAAAAAATGAAATAGAAACTATTAAGAGAACACTCAAAATTATTTTAGTGACCAGTGCTAAGAATGCAGATGTTGAAGGATTAATGATAGTTGAGAAAATTATGCAAAGATCCTCAGAAATCTGTTATGATGCTGTGCTTAGAGATTTTGTGAAAGTGCTAGAAAAAAGAATCAATGATCCAACTAAAGGTTAAGAACTGCTTTACTGGATGCTGCTGGAGTGACCTCTGTTAGTGACAGCGGTAGCTGCAGTCATCAGAATTCCTAAAGAAAAGAAGGACACTGGAACACATAGAATGGGTAGAATGGGAGGTGGTATGGAAGGTTGCATGGAAGGTAGGTTACTAGAATTGTGCTTTACCATTATTAATAAACTGTGAGAGGAAACTCAGAGGCAGAGCTCCTTAACAATAACTCAACAATAATAATAACTCCTCAACACTAACTTCAGAGAAGTCAGCTGAAGGAAATGACTGAAGAAAAGGATGGCTGATGTTGAAGAAAATCACTACAAGCATGGGGCACCTGGATGCTCAGGTGGCTGAGCCTCCAACTCTTGGTTTCAGCACAGGTCCTGATTTCAGGGTTGTGAGATCCCGCCCCATGTTACGTTCCACTCTCAACATGACACCTGCTCAACATTCTTTCTCTCCTTCTCCTCCCAACCCTTACCCACTCATGCTCTCTCTCTCTCTAAAAATAAATAAAGCTTAGAAAAAAAGAAAATCACTCCAACGGCCAGTTACTGGTTTCAGTTGACAACATACAATGGTTTATTTCCATTATTGTCCATGCCTACAGATAATTTATTTTTTATTTTTGAATAAAGACATTTATACATTCCTGATAAACTGAATGTAAGAGCCATGTACCAATGTACTGCTTTCAACTTAAACCACTGAGACATTTTTACTATTATTCTGTTCAAATCAGGATTTTAGTGAGTGCTTGCTCAGATGAAAAGTTAAGAAGCAGCCTTTCTGTGGAGAGAAACAATAATTGTGTAAAAGTAGAGAAATATCCAATTATGTGACAACTTCTGTGAAATAAAGATTTATTTAAAGTTAAAAAGAGGGATGCCTACGTGGCTCAGTGGTTGAGCATCTGCCTTTGGCTCAGGGTGTGATCCTGGAGTCCTGGGATCGAGTCCCACATCAGGCTTCCTGCAGGTAGTCTGCTTCTCTGCTTCTCCCTCTGCCCATGTCTTTGCCTCTCTCTGTGTGTCTCTCACTAATAAATAAAATCTTTTTTAAAAAAGTTAAAAAGAAAAAAAAAAAACAGCACATGTTCTAGAGCCACGTGACTGACCTGGGTTCAAATCCTGTTCAACCATCAACCTGCTTGTAACCACGAGGAAGTTAAATTTTCCATGCCTGCTATCCTAATCTGTGAAAAGGCATACTAATAATTATTGGTGTTTAACCTCATCAAATAATATGGGGGAGGGTTAAATATAAATGCGTTTAACACAGTTCCTAGCATGTAATAAGCACTTAAAAAGTGTTAGCTATCACCTACATAAGAATCTGGCACCTGCTGTATTATTCTCTGCCTTGGAGACCTCAAGCCCAACTAGAAAGAAAAGATATGTTTCTGATCTGTTTCAGAGAAGATACTGTTCCATCAGATTTCTTGAATATAGAACATTTATTTTCATTCCTTCCCAGTTTCCCAAATGATTTGTGGTAGTTTTTAACAAGTGATAAGTATGCAATAACAATATTACAATAAAGATGAAAGCCACAATGTCATGTATCTTAGTGAGGTAGATAATTATACCAGCAATGTAAACCAATGGAATTTTCTAAAACGGAGTATTTATTTTAACCTCAGACACAATGGAGACCATAATGACCAAAGAAAATACAACACTGGGTAATTCTCATCTAACAAAGAGATAGCACTCTGCTGAGTTACTTGAACTTCTTAAAATTTTGAATATGTAAGAGAGCTTTTTTCTATAATGTTTCAAACATAAAGGGAGGAGCACTAAAGATAAAAAATAGCCTTCAAAAGGTCCTTTTTGAGAACTGTCTTGAATATATGTGAGGATTGATACTCAAATATGGATGAAATCAGGGGTTTTCAAACTTCGGTACATATAAGAAACACCTAGAAATTAAATGCAGGTTCCTAGGCCCATCCTGGATGTAACGGGTGCAGAGTGACCAAGAATCAGCAGTAGACAAGCAGTACAAGGGAGTCTGCTGCAAGGAGGGCTCAGATCTCACTCAGAAACACTCAGCCAAACGTGTGCATGGCTGCTCTCACTTGGCACCAACCACTTAGGAACCACACATAAGACAGAGTTAGGAAAGTTCTTATTTCAGTGCAGCAAGCTTTCTTGGGAAGGCTCAGATCCCATGCCAATAGGCTCTCCTGTTAGTTTCAGAATTAAATGGGAACTTTTCGAATAAATTTTCGTTAATTTATTTTCTCAAGTAACGATGCATCAAATGCAAAGACAACAATTTAGAGTAGAAAATACAAATAATGAGAAAATATCTTTAATTACAAAATGTGCGTGTCTATTAGAAAAATATAAAAAGAAAAAAAAGAAAAAAAGAAAAAAAAAAGAAAACTATAAACAGGGGCACCTGGGTGGCTCAGTCAGTTAAGCATCTGCCTTCAGCTCAGGTCATGATCCCAGAGTCCTGGGATGGAGTCCTGCATTGGGCTCCCTGCTTAGTGGGGAGCCTGCTTCTCCCTCACCTTCTGCCTGCCACTCCCCCTGCTTGTACTCTCTCTCTCTTTCTTCTCTCTATCAATAAATAAATAAGTAATCTTTAAAAATATAAACAAAGTATATGAAAAGATGGGGCATTAAGACATTCCACATGAGAGAGAAGGAATGGCCAAATAAATGAAAAGACGTTCGACCTCATTATTAATAAATTCAAACTGAAACAATGAAACACCACTTTTTATCTAACAGACTGAGAAAGGAAAAAATATGTCTGTTAATGCTTTCATAGTGATAAGACGATGGGCAAAAGGGCATATCTGCACACTTAATGTTGGAGAGAAAATTGCTGCATTTTCTTAAATATTTCTAGAAATATTTCATATTTCTAGAAATATGTTTAAAATTTTATAAGTGCTAAATTTTGGCTAAGTTTAACATTTACACATCTCAGGGCTTGAACCTGAAAAAAATAATTGTGAAATGTAAAAAATATGTTAGGTTTAGCAATGTTCATCAAAGTACTTTTTGTCCTAGGAAAAAACTGAAGATCTTAAATGTCCAACAATTGTAACTGGCTAAAAATTATAATATTTGTCACAATGCAATACTATGAAAATGTGAAATACTATGATGTGTAATTAGGATGTCCACAAAAACACCCACAAAAATATTTAAGTGCTGAAAAGTTATGAAAGATCATGTACAGTATGATCATTTTTTCTATAGAAAAACAGATTTCATGTGGTAGAAAAAAAATCCTGTGGGCTTTAGATAAGATAAAAATGAATTTTAGGGCTGCCTGGGTGGCTCAGTGGTTGAGTGTCTGCCTTTGGCTCAGGTCGTGATCCTGGGGTCCTGGAATCGAGTTTTGCATTGGGCTCCTCACAGGGAGACTGCTTCTCCCTCTGCCTATGTCTCTGCCTCTCCCTCTATGTTTCTTATGAGTAAATAAATATTTTTTAAATGGATATTAGATTATTTTTCTTTTATCTTTAACTTGTAATTGTCTGAATTTATCAACATAAAGTACAACTATATCTTTCCTTAAAAATGTTAATTATATTTAAAACATATGTGATTTGATCACATAAAATATGTGATGTATATGAACCTCAAAATATATTATTTAGTAGCATAGCATTATAGTTTTTATCTGGCACCAAAAAGAAATACATATTATCTGGGTTTACATTTCCTTCAACTACTTTCTTATCTTAGATATCTAGCTGTTGTAGAAATATCAGGGAGTTGTATAAAAATCAAAATTGAGTGTATAGACACATTCTGACCTGTACTTTTATTTTTTTTTCTGACCTGTACTTTTAAATGTACTATAGAACTTTCCCAAGAAGGAAACATTCTGATCATTGAGACACTTTCAGTATTTTTTCTTCAATGCCTCAGAGATTTTCACTCTCAAAATAACTCTACCTTGAACAATGCAATAACTTGGAGAAAAAAAAAAAAAAACTGTTTTGGGAGTTGTGCTCTTCCAATGTTGTAAGAAGAAAAGTAGTCCAAAAAAATAAATCCAAGACAAAAAAAATTACCACTTAATTGTTTTACTTTCATAGTTTCTTGAAGAGTTTATTTCTGCATTTTTAGGAGGCTCCTGAAAAATCAATATCAATATTTACTTATCTCTTCTAGTGTTTTCCCAAAATGAATAATGTTTTGAAGTAAACATTTGCCTTGACACAATTTGTATTTGAGCCAGAGAATGTTTTGTCTTTGGTTAACTTACAAGCTGCTCTATTTTTCAGAATCCATCAGGTACAGTTGGGACTTATGATCATTATCATTATTGAAGCTCCTTGTCTTTGTAGGCTGTTTCGCAATTTATAAAACATTTTCACACACAATGCATTACTTTCATTTTTATTTTTTGACATCCTTGAGGTAGGTAGAGCAGGGATCATTTTCTTCAGAGAAATGTGAGTTACAAAAGTAAAGCTATTTATGTAAGATCTATTTATCATGTCACTATCTCAGTATACTAATGGTGCTTTAATGACCTAAAAGTCTTCATGTGGGATCACATAGTATATAATTTACAGAAGAGATGGAAGATCTAGTATCAAATCTTGGTAAGTAAAGAATCCATGGACTTCGAACCTGTAGGAGGAGATGAACAGCTGGGCCTTTGTGTGTTCCAAAATCACAGGGTCACCAAAAGAAAATCAAACTTATTTTTTTTTAAGAAGCAAAAAGCTTTAAGTTCCAAAATTGGACATAAAGCTTAGATACTTCTTTTCTAATGCCTAATGATATACTCTAAACTGATATTCTTGTTTTTAGCATGAATGAGTCTGAAAAATTATTTACAAGATAAGTAGAGATTATTAATAAAACAGAAGCTCAGCAATCTGTGTAGGGATTACTTTGTGCACTGACTAGAGATTGGTTCTAATCCAAAACTGGCATTAGTTTCACTTCCTAGAAGCTTTAAGACTGACTAATCCAGTATTTCCCAAAGAATATTCCATGACCGCGGAATCATCAAGAAGTTTCACTTGAAAAGAGATTTAGAGTTGCATATTTGTAGAAAATCCAATATGTGACACTACCCTTTTGGACATTCATAAGGAAAACTGGTATACTATAGACTACCATATAAAGTTGTTTATGCAATATGCACTGTCCCAAATTTTTCAATTCCTTCTCCTAAAATCTATTTTCTTAAAAAATACCTATTAAGATTTCATGGAACCAGAATACCAATATGTTACTTGAGTCTTTTTTAGCCCAGAAACAAACCAATTTTCAAATAATAATGGAAGAAAAATATGTGCTGTAAAATACATTTTGTTCACTCATAAGCACTGTATGATACTCATTTTAAATTATCTTAGATTATTCGAATTTCAGCATAGTGCTCTAAAATTACCAGTTGCAGTCACTTGGGAGCAAAGGATGCAAAGGAGCTGCACACAAATAGTTATTGTCATTTACTTCCTGTGTTCTATAGCAAACATATCAAGACCTAGAGGCAGGCACTGTAGGAAAAACAGGTAACATTCATTACTCTAGAAATAACAAAGACTTAGTCCTTAAGCATTCAAAAAAATGCATGCTCAATTTTTAAATTTTATTTCGTAACTAAGAAAACTAAACTAAAACCTGTGGTCATGTTTCTTCCCTCCTTAATGAAACATTTATGAGTGTTTGATGGTAACCAATATTGGTTAACTAAGACAATTAGGATTTTTTTTTTAAATGAAACTGAAAAAAAAAAAAGAGAGAGAGAGAGAGAAAGAGAGATTTACCTTGGTAGGAATTGGTTTCTTTAACTAAATGATTAAGGAGAATGACAAAAACAAGAAGTTTAGAAGTCAATTCAAGTATAATTTATTTTGATAGTTTCTACTTCTCTATATATAAAATGTGTGGCCCATTAGTTCACCTGTGTATATACATATTTCATACATATATATTCACATCAATATCTACATCTATAGGATGCAGTAGAGTATGTTCATAGGGCCACTTCAGGAAATGGATTACTTCTGTTTACTATAAAATATTGGTATACCATTAAGTTCTAAACTTCTATTTAGCTCTTCTCCTTGATGCTATTTACAGATGTGACAGCCAGCCCAGCACTGGAATCAGGCCTGCTTTTAGACATCCCCTAAGCTTAAGAGATTAAGAAGAAAGCCAAGTAGTTTCCCTGACATCTGTCATAGTGACAGGCCAAAATTAACTGCAGCTGGAAAGAACAAGGCACTCTTGTCTCTAGAGTTTTCTTCTTGACAAGAGTGAAGGTCAATCATGATGCCAAATATTGGTTATGGGTGTAACAAAAAAACCTAACACTACCCAACCAGTCCTAGAACTTCCTGCAAATGTGGACAAAGAGAAGAAAGATCCTTAGATGAGAGCAAGTCTTTCTGGGTTGAGACTGCCCCTCACATTTTCTTCAAGGACCTTGAAGTCATCAAAAACCAGAAAAAGGTATTTTTAAAATACCAATCAGTTCCCTTTGTGCATTTGGTCCTAAATAAAAACCCAAATCTCTACTGACCATCACCTATAGACCACACTATAAAATTATAATCAGTGATTTTTGAGACAGGCTCAAAGAGCTTCACTATTTTCTCTTCATCTAAACATTAACAAATGGCTTATTCTCATTAGGGCTCAGTTTTCTCAGCTATAAATGAGGGATCACTCTCATTTCACCAGGTTGTAATGTGGTTAAAGATTATATATGTGAAGCACTTAACACAATTACTGGTTTACATTAAGTCCTTCATGGTAACTAATGTTACAGTATTACTGGTATTCAAGTCTACCTGTTGCCCAGGGAGAGCTCTAGGAGAACAGCTCTCACTCCTCTATGTTACTTTGCTATGCACTTTCACCCGTGGTTGATCAGTATCCTTTCTACAAATTCCCCCAACCAAAGCCTCTTCCCTTGTGTCCTCATCACCATGGACAGCCTTTCTGTGTAGGACAGAGTTAGTTTACAGCTAGACTGGGAAAGTGTTTCCTTATTTCTGGGGATGCTTGGATTCCCCTCTTTGACTATTTTAAGAGAAAAACAGTGGTCAGGGTGCCTGGGTAGCTCAGTTAATTAAGTGTCCGCCTTGGGTTCAGGTCACGATCTCAGGGTCCTGGGATGGAGCCCTGCATTGGGCTCCCTGTTCAGCAGAGAGTCTGCTTCTCCCTCCCCTCTGTGCACTCTCTCTCCCTCCTCCTCCCCTCTTTCTGTCAAGTAAATAAGTAAATAAAATATTTTTTAAAAGGGAGAAAGAGAGAAAAACAGTGGGACTTATAATGTGCTATTTAAACACAGAACTCCCCATCTATTCTGAGAACCAATGTGTTTACTTACGCTTTCTCCCAGCATAACCCATTAAACAGGCTGGCTTAATCAGTGATAACAGGATCAAATGTATCCCGCTGGTAACTTTTACCTTAGCTCTCCCCAACCCAAGATTTGCTGCACTTGGTAATGGCAAATTGTGGGTGCTAAATGAACATGAAATCTCATTGCCATCTCAGTTATCTTTTTGTGCCTTGTTCCGAACAAATAAATTTATCTCTTAAGGGCAGATAAAATGTCTTAGTCACCTTAATATCCTGTTTCTAGCACAGTGCTTAACACAAAGCAAGACCTTTATTACACTTTTTACACTGAACTGAATAGAGCCAGAAAGAGTTTCATGTATCAATTTCTAAGAGATCATCAAACATCTCCAATGATTTGAGCATCAGGGAGGATCTTGACATGCAGAATAATTTACTTGCTATATAGTAATACATCTTAAGTGCTCTATAGACTTGAACATATAGGTGGCATGCATACATTTCATTTTTTAAAAAAGATTTTATTTATTTATTTGACAGACAGAGGATGAGGGAGGACAGAAGGAGAGGGAGAAGCCGACTTCCCCCTGAGCAGGGAGCCCCATGCAGGGCTTGATCCCAGGACCCCAGGATCAAGACCCGAGAGGCAGACACTTAATTGACTGAGCCACCCATGTGCCCCAACATACGTTTCATTTAATTGCTGGTCCTCTTGCCCCTACCCCTAACTCACAACTGAGCTATTCAAAATAATAGTAAAACTCTCTCCCTTCTTTCCTTCTTTCTTCCACAAATGTCTACTTAGTGACTACTCACAAGCACTAAACTGAGTCCAGGGGGTTCAGAATTGAATAAGATATTTCTAGTATCTTCTAGGAGTTTATATTCTCTTGACACAAGAAACAAGCAAATCTACCTTTCAAGTACACTGTGAAAAGTAGTGGAAACACAGTATATACTGGATTCTATATAGGAGCACAGAGGTGGGTCAGGGATGACTTTATGTAGATATTGGGGTGGCTATAACCAGAGCAGATCTTGTGGAATGGACAAAGAATGACTGGGAGACAAACAGGACCATAGAATACTATTTCAGGAAACTAGAATGTGACAAGGAATGTAATGCTTCAAAGTTGACTAGAGATGTAATACAAAGCCAAGGTACAAGAATATGAATTTTTATGAGGGTAAGACACAGCTTGCTTAGATTTACAATGAATTGCCAGTAAGTAGAGAAAAATGAGAATTGTTGATAAAGTATGTTCCCCGAGGGGGTAGGAGAACCTGCCATCCAAACCACACTAATCATGATAAAGCCTAATGAAGGGGTAAAGAAATTTTATATCTTCGAGAGATTAGATGAGAGCCATAGAAGCATTAATGGATTCCTGGAACAGTGGCAAATCCAGGGCAGCCCCGTCAGAAGGACTGTCCCCAGTGAAGGCAATAAGGGGTGCATTGTCTACAGAGAATTTTTATATAATAACAATACCTATTAAAAGTCTAATTTGGGGGGCACCTGGGTGGCTCAGTGGATGAGCATCTGCCTTTGGCTCAGGTCATGATCCCAGAGTTCTGGAATCGAGTCCCACATCGGGCTCCCCACGGGGAGCCTGCTTCTCCCTCTGCCTGTGTCTCTGCCTCTCTCTCTCTGTGTCTCTCATGAATAAATAAATAAACCTTAAAAAAAGTCTGATTTATTAGCCCCTTATACTGTCAATTCTAAGCAATATTAGTAATAAAATTTTGACTGATCAAAGTTTTAAATCAATGCTGCCCAACAAAATGTTATGAAATGATATACATGTTCTATACCTGTGTTATCCAACACTGTAGTCACTAGCTACTTGTTGTTCAGCATGTAAATGTGGTTAATGTGACTGAGGAACTGAAATTTCTGTTTCTTTAATTTGAATAAATTTAAATTTAATATAAATAGTGCTGTGTAGCCAGTGGTTACCATATTGGACATAATGGTTCTACAAATATTATGGTTACTGCTATGTTTCAACTATATAGATAAATAAATATATATATAATATTATGTTCACACAATATATAATAACATACATATCCATATTTGGACACATATATATTTTTAATTAGCATTTTATTACTTATATTTTAATAAACACTATGTAGCATAGAAGTTAATTCAGATAATTTCTAGTTCTATGGTTGACCCCAACACACAGACACCCAGGCGCATACTATTTATTTTGCAAATAAGTTCATAGCAATTTGGAATCATCACAGTTTGTTCCTATGCAGTTCATGTCTCTGTGGCACTATCTAGATTTGAATTCAAACAGTAATTTATAAAAAGACATCAATGGCATAACTACAAAAATAGAGTATGAGAAGTGGATTTACTTTAATATTGCCTTTCTATAACTCTTTGGAGTCTATGTGTTAAAACTTTGTAAGTTTGAGGAAGACTTGTAATGTTATAATCCACTATGATGAAAGATTAATACACATAGATCTTTTAAAAAATGCATTAACGTACTTTAAAAATAAAATATATTACTTTTCTGTACTATAACATTTATTTCTTTATCATATACATTTAGGTAAAAGTTCAATCACAATTCTTAACTGCATTACTTTTCTGGCATTTTCTGCATTATTTTCATCATTTGTTTCATTTCATGATCATTACTAAAAATAATTCTGAAATATAGAGGAAAATATTTAAAACGTGCTGTCAAGTCGGCTAGGTACACCATGCTGGAGTCATCTTCACAACGTACACATAGTCTTGACAGAATATAAATTTGACCAGGTAAAATTATAGGAAGAACTCACATTATTCTTATATATGGATCTAAGCCCTACAGGAAACCAGAGACCTTCAAGACTTCTAATCTAAAAAGCAAATTCTTGCTCTAACCACAAACCAGTTAGCTCTCAACTGGTTTGCCATACTCTTGAGGAACAGATGGCATGGTAGTAGGACACAGAGCACAAACTGTAAATTAACATCTTGGCTTTGCCACCTCTTAGGCAAGTTCCTCAATCTTTCTGGATCTTAGCTGCTGCCCTTTTAAGATAGGGAAATTGCAGGTATATTTTGTGATGACTAACTCAGATAATATATGCACAATATCTTAGACAGTAGATGCCACAGAAAGTGGTGTCTCTATTCTTATTAGAAAAAGCAACACAGAGTCACAAAACATCTGGCTTAGCAGTGATTCTTCCCCTAATGAATATCTTCCCCTAATGAAAAGATTATTTTAAAATTATAATCCTTAATACTATTATGATTTTCCTTTACAAAATGTTTAAAGTGTTATCAAAAACTGTTATCTTTGGACACATCAACAAAATAGAAGTTAAAAAAAAGCCCTAAACTAAAATTCAACTCATTGAATGTAAGGCTAAGATTAAAGGTAGTTTAGAAGTTTGTTTTTTGTTTTTTTGTTTTTTTTTTTTAATTTGGGGGAAGAATGGTGGAGTTTTTGTTGTTGTTGTTGTTTTTAAGGATGGAAAAAGGTATTATTTTAAGAAAGTAAAAGTAATTTTCTGTGGTATCTCTTTTTTGTGCCTCATGAAGGCCATTTTATTAGTATCTGTATTCCTGTTCCATCTCTTTTCTCATTCCATTAGATGGGAAAAGATGCTAGCCAGGTCAAAGGAACCCAACTCACATGGGTATAAACTTTGCTAGCAATATTGAACATGTTGAATAAGCAAACAAAAATAGAGAAAATCAGAAACTGGTATTTTTTTAAAATTATGTAATTTTAATAGGCTTTATGCCTTAGTAGTTTCCCATGTTAGGATTATCAAATAAGGTGGATCCTGAGTAATTAGCTTGTTTGATGGAAGTAACTGGGCACAGCCAGGTGTTATGCATGTTTCAGATTCCTTATTCTATCTTCTACTTCTTTTCACTAAAATTCCCTAGATCAGATACATGCTTTTGACTTACAGAAGGGAAGAGCAAATTGAGTACAGAGAAGACAAATTGTACTTTCAAGTGTATGAGAGTTAGAGGTGAGAGTCCTTTGGGTAAGTAGTTTTATGATTATTGATTTATTCTGATTATGAGGAAGAATGGGAAAAAGCAAACTGAGTTAATATTTCCATACCTCATACTTGATAGTATTTTTTTTTTGCTAAAAGGGTTGTTCAGTGAAAAAAGGCCTCCTGAAATTTATAAGTTGATCAAACAGAGATAAACAGAATAATATTTTTACCTTGAAGCTGACAATCCTTCCCTACACTTTTATTTTAATCTACTTGTGAGACATGGAAGAAAAAAAAAAAAAACACCCGTTTCAGACCCCTTGAAAGATCCTGATGTGATTTTTTGGTGGGTGGGGTCTAGGCCAAGCATCAGTAATTTTCAATATCTTTAGTTAATCTTGTTATGCAGCCAGGATGGGATATCATTGTGAGTGACACTAAAGACTATGGTGGCAACATGTAATCATGTCTGCCAAGAGCCCAGTACGGTGTCTGGAACATGGGAAGTACTCAAAATGTTATATCTCTTCTCTCTTTCATTGAAGTGAGTCTAAAGATGATCTCTTAATTGATGCAGTAGCTTATCAAATTTAAGAGTGCATATGTTGAAAAAAATGGTACTTTGACCTAGACATGACTGGGAATGGATCATAGAATTCTGCACAGTTGGGCTTCCTTTTTTGTCAGATTTGTCATTGTCATCATCATCACCATCATCATCATTACCACAGACCTCATCTAATCTCTGTGGATTCCTTCCTGCAACACAACTCTAGAGTGATGAATGGGGAGAGGGTGGACATTGGACAAAAGTGTGACAAAGACAAGTCACATGAGGGCTTGGGGTTTTCCAGTGTTCTGCCCAAACAAGTTTAAACCTGCTTACGTTTCAGTTAATAACTAAAATAAGGGAAAGATAATAAATAGCTTGTTAGTGCACTTTAAGATGGAACTTAATTTCATAACATTAAAAGTATGAGAACCAGAGGCACTTTATGTAATGCCTTTTTTTCCCTTTCTTTTGAAAACTCATTACATTGCACTATAAAACTGAGGAAGTAACATTTTGCTTTTATTTAATCAACGATAGGCCCTATTTCATTATTTGCTAAATGGCATTTTCCCTGTAATTTCTGAGAGGAGATGGATTTTGCAAAATGTGAAAATGTTCAAAACTTTATTTCCTATATACAAAGGTAAATGGCCCAAGGAGTATGAGATTATTGCAATAATTAATGAAATGAATCTATTATTGAGATAGTACTGAATGGATATAGGAAAGACCTAGGTGGACCTAGGGCCTACAACCTGCCTCCCAGTTCTGACTTAATATTCCAAGGAGAGGATATTTAATTGTTCTGAGCCTTAATTATTTGAGCTACAAACTGGGAACACGAAACTTTATAAAATAATTGTAAGATTAAGAGTTTAGCCGGTGGTAACATTTAAAAAAAAAGTATGCCAAACCTCAAAAAAAAAAAAAAAAAAAAAAAAAGAAAGAAAAAAAAGCTCTTACTCTGTACTTGAAAGAAAGTGTATCCAGTTCCTTTCTGGTCTAAGACAAATTGTTCCTTGATTGCATTTTGTTATTCTCAAATGCAAACCCATTCCTCCAGGCACAAAATAATTTCTCCTATTGTATATCCAGCTTAAAACAGAATCAAAAGTCCTCTGACAAATGGTACATTTTCCATCACTTTTAAAGGTAGTGGAACAGAAGAAAAAAGTATTTGTGAACAATCCTGAGAATATGTCACAAAACTCAAAATCCAAAAACTCTACTGGAATATTTTTTTAAATTTCAAAGTATGATTTTATATGTATGTGCAAACTATGAAAGAAAGCATCATGATTACAACCTTTCAAAGCTCATTTTTCAACAGTCACATGGCTGATGATTATGGGCATGTGAATATGAAATTTTCTCACTGCCAAAAATACCGTAAGTTTAATATACCTACAATTCAGTCAAGACAGTATCAATAATATGGCTGAAAAGCATCACAATTTGAACCTTTTCAGACTTCACCCCATTGAGCAAATTACTTGAATTTATCCAATTGGGTATCATACTGGGTAATGGCTGTATTTTGAGTCATGATTGGAGAAAATCTTCAAAAAGTACAATCCCAATTACTTTAAAAAGTAACCAGAGAGTTAATCAGTTACAGTAAATAAGCTACGAGAACATAAAATATAGTTTTTTTTTAAAATAAACTTGGAAAATTCCCTTATCTAGTTAATATTTAAGTTGAAAGAAACAGGAGATTCATTCTGGCATTACATAAGGCAGTAGCTGTCCTACCTATTTTTCTCTGTAGATGATGCATGGGACCTTTGGCAGATTCCTAATGGCTGCTATAACATATCACTACAAACTTGGTAGCTTGGAATAACAGAAACTTTTTCTGTCACACTTTAGGAGGTTAGAGGTCCAAAATCAGTATCACTGGGCCAAAATCAAGTTGCCAACTGGAACACACTCCCCCTGGAAGCTCTAGTAGAGAATCTGCCCCTTGCCTCTTCCAGAATTCCTCAGTTTGTGGCACATCATTCCAATCTTCAAGGCTATCATCTTTACATCATCTTCTCTCTGTGTAGTCCAATTTGACTCTTCCTCCCACTTATAAAGATACACATGATTGCATTCAGGGTTCATCATGATAACCTAAGATATAGCTCTATCTCAATATTCTTAATCACATCTGCAAAGTCTTTGCCACATACGGCAACATTCACAAATTCTAGGCATTTGGATCTGATATCTTTGGGGCCATTAATCAGCCTACTACTGTGCTCTAGCAGAATCCAGTCCATTCAAAAGAGTGAGTGAGAGACAGAGAGAGAGAGAGAGAGGGAACTCTTCCGAATCTTACCGCATAATTTTGTTTTCATGGGGAGATACAAAAAACTACGCTAATAAGTAAATTAGGATTGAAGACTATGGGTATAAATCACTTCCATGAAAATGAATTCACTGCACTATTAACCAGCATAAATGGTGAGGAGGCTTTATTATTTCTAGAACTGAAGCTTAATCTTTGAACTCTTAAAATTAATTTTAGGTACAATTTATTTCATTTTTCTTCAAAGTTATATAAGAAATAGTTATAGGTAATTTTATTTTAATCACAGTGATTATTAAGACTCAAAATACCCTATTTGAGTTTTAAGGACTAAATACAGAAATGGAGACTTACTCTTCTGAGGACTTTTCAGGTGGAGCAGGAGATGCAAACAGTCAGTTATAACGAAATTATCTTATGTTTTCCAGGTCTTTTAAGTAAGATGGAAACAAAAGCTTTTTAATAACCATGCTTGTCATAATCATACACAGCACAAATACTTTATTTAGGAGTCTGGTCTTTCTATTCTTAATTTAAAAAATCTTTTTCATTGACCTTTTAATAATTGCTTAATTAATACTCACTCATAAGGATGACTGCAATTAGCCAAAAGCTTGATTCCTCATTAGGAAATTGACAAGGTTATAATAGGTAAAACCCTGCAAAGAACTATTATTTCCTATTTAAGGTCACAGTATAATTTTCTTAGAGTTCTATTATTGTTTAAATATGCATCATTTCTTAAAATAATCAGATACCTTTCTAATCAGAGAACTATGAAAAAGCTAAGGGAGAAAAATCACAATTATTCTAGTACATATTAATAATAGTGTCAAGTCTACTGGACTTGGGACAATGACAACACTAGCAGCTTAGAAAAATAAAGAAATATACTTCAGAAATTTTGAACTATTATTTTCCAGGATAAAGAACATATTGAAATGATTGAAAAACTATAAATAAAGAAAATTTGGCCATGATGAGAATATACCACTGTTGGTAGCTATTCACCTAAATGAAGGGGAAATTGTACCTTCACTCAAAAATAGAGATTTATTCTTTTAATCCATTTTAACCACACAGTTGTAGTTCTGCACAACTTGGGCAGAGGTCAAATGGGAACAGAGTGGTTCAGGGTAAACAGAAATACTTAACTATTGTTTTTCCTGAAAAATTTGAACAATGAATTTGTATTAATGGTAAGGATTTCCATAGTCTCACGATTTGTGCACATGTCAGTTTTAATGTTACACGTCAATAAATAAGTTTCCTGAAAACATCTCTATCAAAAAAATTATAAGCATATAATGCCTTCCAGATCATTTAACTTTTTCTTGTCATTATGTCTACTTCGTACTTAACAAATTTAGAACAGTAGTTTAAAGCAATTTTATATTTGCAATGTAATTTATTTTCTCAAATAGCAAATATGTTTTATGCATGTTTGACCTTTGGTAAGGTAGAATTATGGTATTTGGAAAGCCAAATTAGGTGAAAAATATTTACATCCATTCTGCCCATTAAACAAATGTAGAGGTAATAATGTTTTTGAGATAGTATGTTTATTAGTTGACTGGAACTAGTCAACTTAACACAAAAATTTTAGGAATAAAACACAGCAAGTCTAGGACAAAAAGATTAGTGCTTGTTTAAGATTCAAATTAGTTTATTAATAAATTATTATTAAATGAGATCATCAAGGATTGATATTGGGACTGAAAACAAACTACCTTTCATTTCTGGACCTACACCTGGGGAGGAGGTATGTGATTTAAGCAAAGAAGGAGCACGCCTTATTTCCTATTGATATAATTGGAGGGACAGTGCCCTACGCTCCTGTGATGGGCCATTACAGCATGGCAGTTTGGGGCAGACAGAAGGCTTACAATACTTCTTCCAGTGGCTTTTGGCCTACGCCAAACAATGCATTAATTTACCAGAAGCCTCTAGCTAGAGACACAGAGGAGAGGATCTGAAACTTGGAAAAAGACCAGAGGTTGAGAGGAGCAGGCCTCATATACAAACTGACAGAAGAAACCATTGTCCCAACTTCGGCAGCTCAGAACTTGGGGACCAATTCAAATTTCAAACCAATGATCTTTAAATCAAGCACTTCAGATCCAAACAACCCACACTCACATTATTATGAATTAATAGAAGAATTCAGAGCAAAGTGAAAATATTAATCTTTTTTTCCCTTTCTTGCATGGAGTATGAATTTTTGTTTCCTTATGCATGTTTTTTAGAAGTTATCTGCAACAGCAATCTTCAAAGCGAAGCATGCACACGTGTAGAAGTTCATTAAGACTTCCCAAGAGATGGAAGGTTATGATATTTTACAGAAATCAATTTTCAGGCGCTCAACTTCCATGTGTAATCTTTCTAAAATGTATCTCCTTGACAATACATCTGGGGTCAAGATGTCTAGCTCTCCTCTCCCACACTGCCTTATCTCTCACTGTACAATTACAGGCCCACTCTCACCTAAGTGATATATTAATATGGTGCTTCTCTCTTGGGTGGGACAACAGACAGTGGGCTAGCTCAAAACACAGTCTCTTCAAATCTTCCCAAGAATAAGCCTGTGGTAGATTTCTTCCTTATCTTTCTGTTAAGAATAAAAAGTCTGGCATTAGAAATTGGAACTTTTGGTTCATGTTTGTAATGTCCTGAATTCAAGTATACTGCTTCAGTCGATGTCAGATGTTTCATTTAAAACCCTCTTTTGGGCAGCCCTGGTGGCTCAGCGGTTTAGCGCTGCCTGCAGCCCAGGGCGTGATCCTGGACACCAGGACCGAGTCCGACGACGGGCTTCCTGTATGGAGCCTGCTTCTCCCTCTGCCTGTGTCTCTGCCTCCCTCTCTCTCTCTCTCTGTCTCTCATGAATAAATAAATAAAATCTTTTAAAAAATTAAAAATAAATAAAACCCTCTTTTATTGGGATGCCCGGGTGGCTTAGTGGTTGAGCATCTGTCTACCTTCCTTCAGGTCATAATTCCGGGTTCCTGGGATTGAGTCCTGCATCCAGAGTCCCGCATCAGGCTCCCCGCGTGGAACCTGTTCTCCTTCTGCCTATGTTTCTGCCTCTCTGTGTCTCTCATGAATAAAAAAACAAACAAACAAACAAACAAACAAAAAACAAACAAACAAAAAAAAAACACCTCTTTTATCCGAGAATCTTCTCAAAGAATGCTTTTATTGGAAAGTTCATTTTGCCAGTCATAATTTGGTTTGCTTTTAGTTGACTTTCCTTTGTGCTCTGCTGTGCATTTTAAGGTGTGTGTCGGAGGGGAGACTGTAAGGCACATTTTCCAAATTTCTTAGCCAAATTCCCTCCACTAGAAGAAGTCAAGGAAAAACAGAAGACAGTAATATAGGAAAAATAATCTCTTGTTGCCAGTCTCTGGAGACATGACAAAGCTAAATATCCAATCCTTTTTGCAATTCTGGTGCTTACAGCACACACCTACATCCTTAGATGGAGCATAAGTGCTCAGAGTCTCTGAGTTCCCAGCACCTTTGTGGGGTTACCTCTTCTATGTGCACTGGATCCAGGAAATCCTCCATTGTTCTGAGCACTGGTAATATCAAACCCTACCGTTCTTCCCTCAGCTTCCCTTAGATCATGTATCCCTGCAGTTCAAATATAAAATGTTTCTCTGTCCTCCTTTATCAGGTCTTTTCCTATCTCTATAATACCAATTTTCTGCATTAATTCTCTATGACTGGATCCTGACTGATGGAGGGTAAAGAGAGCATCAATAAGACAAAATAAAACCAGTGGCACCAGATTCCTTTCAAGGAATAAATTTATGTTTATATGCCATACTTTATCCATGCCTCCACCTGGGAACTGGATTATTCAAGATGGGAAATTCTGGTATTTACATGCTGCAAAATACACATTTGTGACAGTATCTGACATCAATGCATGGTCACTACTCTCAATAAGGAGAAAAAGCTTGATGAGTGGACTCAACTGACCCAAGTCCCAATATTACCTGGCAAATTTTACATGATTTCAAGGAGAAGGAGTTGCAAATTTCCTTAAAAAAAAAAAAAAAAAAAAGATTGTATTTATTCATGAGAGACAGAGAGAGAGGCAGAGACACAGGCAGAGGGAGAAGCAGGCTCCATGTAAGAAGCCCAATGTGGGACTCAATCCTGGGACTCCAGGATCATGCCCTGAGCCAAAGGCAGACACTCAATTGCTGAGTCACCCAGGAATCCCAAGAGTTGCAAATTTCCACACTGTACCTCCAATAAGTCAGTCCTAAGTTTTAATGTAAAATACTGGAAATAAATTAGTCGAATATTTTCTTGAACATTTAGTCAGCATCAGAGGAGAAATATTTGTATTAACTTATGTTAGATAATTACTAGATACTAATAATTTATATTCATTTTTAAACCAGGGCCCAAATATCAAGCTTGCTGTTATTTTTCAACCAGTTCTCTATTCTTTTATTAATTGCCTGGGAGAAATTTTGTCCAGGTTAACTTGCATTTGTGTTTGGAATCACATTCCTTTACATCATTCTGGGAAAACCCCTCTGTTTCTCACCTTCCAACCTACTACTAGTTCTTTGCCCTTAATATATAAACATACTCCAATTTATGCCAGCTAAGTAATGATGATCATAATGATGATAATGACAATTATTCTAAGGGTGGAAGTTGTAATGATCATGTCAAAACTCTCCCTAGACCTTCTATCATTTCTATCTAATTATACTGCCCCCTTTCCCAAGGCAAGTATTTTATGAGTTGTTCACATTCATGGCTTTATTCATTCATGTCCATAAATTACTGTTTTCTTTCTACTTTTACTCTTTATGCTATTTTATTATTGCATTTGGCACTGGTGACAAGTTTCTCTCATGGAATTCTTTTTTTTTTTTTTTTTTTGTGGCTTCCAAAATAATCTAATACTCTACTATAGCCTCCCTAAGAAGGCTCCCTCTTCATAACACATTCACAGCTACATTACCCATTAGGGAACTTCTGTACCTCATATTTTCCAAAAGGTGGTCGCTTTTCTACTTGCAGACTTCCAGTTTTGTTCTCTCAGGCTACTTATTGACTTCTTGGATATTTAGAATAATGTGATCACTATCTAGGGGTGTTCGAGGGATGAGACAAGCTCAGAGTCCTCCTACTCCTCCACCATCTTAACTTCCAGCTCCTTTGCTGTTTAGTTTTTAATTTTTATTTCACCTTTGCCATTTTCACTATGGTTGGCTGTATTTGTCTGGTTTTCATGTGGAAACTCAAATTCTAAATATCCAATCTCTAATTTCCCATTATCATTACCAAATCTTGTGCCCTCCTGAGTAACAAGACACTGCTAGTTGCCCTTATCAGATATCTAGAAGTAATCCCTAGTTCCTGTATCTTTACTCTCCATTTAAAATAATCACTGAGCAATGTATATAACTATAACTAATAATTGTAATGTTAATGACAATCAACAAAATTGTTAATATTGTCAGGATGTCAGTGCTATTCAACTTGATCTATTCAACACAATCCCAATCAAAATTCTAGTAGTTACTTTGTATATATAAAAAAACTAATTCTAAAGATTGTATATGGAAAGGCAGAAGACCCAGAAAAACCACCACAATATTAAAAAAAAGGAAAAAAGTTGTAAATCTGACACCACCCAGCTTCAAGACTTACTATAAAGATATACTGATCAAGACAGTGTGATATGTATTAAAGAACTGACAAATATTCTTGCTCAGTGAAATACAAGAGGGCCCAGAAATAGACCCATGCAAATCTAGCACACTGATATTTGACAAAGGGGTAAAGACAATTCAAAAGAGAAAGGATAATCTTTTCAACAAATGGTGCTGGGAAAACTAAATATCAACATGAAAAAAAATATGAATCCATACAATGACCCTAAACCTTTCACAAACATTAAATCAAAAAAGATCATAGGCCCAAATGTAAGATGCAAAACTATCAAATTTCTGGAAGATAACATAAGAGGGACACCGGGTGATCTTAGGTATGGCAACAAATGTGTGTGTGTGTGTGTGTGTGTGTGTGTGTGTGAGAGAGAGAGAGAGAGACAGAGACAGAGACAGAGACAGAGACAAAGACAGAGAATATGTATAATTAAAATTTACCATTTAACCATTTTTATACGTACACTTGAGTGATTAAGTATATTCACATTATAGCCCTGCAGTGAGTTTTTTAGTACAACATCAAAAGCATGATCTGTGGAAAAAAAAAAAAAAGGAAATTTAGATTTTATTAAAATTCACATCCCTGGGGCACCTGGGTGGCTCAGTGGTTTGGTGCCTGCCTTTGCCCCAGGGCGCGATCCTGGAGTCCCAGGATCGAGTCCCACGTCGGGCTCCCGGCATGGAGCCTGTCTTTTCCTCTCTCTCTCTCTCTCTCTCTCTCTGTCTATAATAAATAAATAAATAAATAAATAAATAAATAAATAAATAAATCTATCTTTAAAATATATACTTATATATCTTTAAAATATATATTTATATATTATATATAAAATTATATATATTAATATTTATATATTAATGCTACAAACTGGGAAAATATTTGCAAAATACATATCTGTGGAAAGACTTCTATCCAAAGTAAATAATTCTTTAAACAATAGAAAATGCAATTAAAAAGTGAGTGAAAGATCAGAACAAAGCCCTTTTCAAAGAGGATGTATAGATGGCAAATAATCATATGAACACATGTTCAACATCACATATCACTAGGGATTTGCAAATGAAAACAATGAGACACCATAACACATTGATTAGAGTAGCTGAAATTCAGAACAATGACAATAGCAGAAGCTCATGAGGATATGGAGCAAGAACTCTTACTTACTGCCAGTGGGAAGCCAAAGTGGTATAGCCACTTTGAAAGACAGTTGGTAGGTTCTTTTGTTTTTGTTTTTTGTTTTTTGTTTTTTACAAAGCTAAATATATTTTTACCAAACCATCCAGCAATCACACGTGCTGGTGCTTACCAAAACTGTGAAAAACGTTCACACAAAAATGACACACAGATGTTTATAGCAGCTTTGTTTATAAATGTCAAAATTTGGAAGCAACCAAGATGCTTTCAGTAGGTAAAGAGATAGCCTGTGGTATATCTGGACAGTGGACTTCCATTCAACAATAAAAAGAAAAGGACTATCAAGCCATTAAAGGACTTGGGGAAACTTTAAAAGCACACTGCTAAATGAAAGAAGGCAATCTAAAAAGACGACATGCTGTATGATTCCAACTGTATCAAAAAAGGCAAAACTATAGAGACAGTAAAAGATTGGTAGTTTCCTTTGATATGGTGAGGTGGGAGGTGAAACTATAAAGAAGAGGAGATGTCAGGGCAAAGAAACTCTTCACTATGATACTTTAATGGTGGATACATTACATTGTGCCTTCCTGTTGATCCACAGGCCGTAAAACTATACAACCCAAAGAGCGGACCTAAATATAAACCCTAATGTGAATCTTGTCAATGATAATGCATCAGTTTGGGTTTGGGTTCATCAGTAGTAACAAACATCCACCTCAATGCAAGAGTTTTGTAATAGGGAAAACCCAGGTGGCAGTTGAGGAGGTATATGGAACCCTTGGTGCCTTCTGTTCATTTTCTCTGTAAACCTAAAACTACTCAAAAATACAAAGTCTGTTAATTTAAAACACACACACACACACACACACACACACACACACATTGAGGTGTCCCTCAAGCTTGTTCTTTTAACTCCATCCATGCTGGCACTCCCTTTGTTCAGACACACATGGTAGCTCACTCATACTGCTGTAATAGCCCTCTAGCTAGTGAATTTGCCTTTGGTTCATTCAACTTAAATCCATTTTCTACAATGCTTCCAAAGTTTCCTTCTCAATTGCAAATTTTATCATGGCACTTTCTTGTTTCAAATCTTTGAGGACCTCACCATCTTCTCCCTGTTTAACCCAAGTGGTTTTCCAACATTTGGCATTAGCAAACTAATTACAGTCGTGTTGTGCTATGCTATTGGCTTGTGACACTCTCAGCTCAACCACCTGTGCCTAGCACCCGACCTACCAAATTATTTTTCTAAAACATCAACTTATCCTCTCATCTCTGTGCCATTATTCTGAATTCTAAGTTGAAATCACTAGTTTTCTCATCCGCTTGCCACACCCGACTGTTGCAAGGAAGGGCAAATGCCACAGGTATTCACCCCCTTACAGCAGCAGGACCTGGCACAGAGTTTAGTCCAAGTACACATGTAATACACTCAGTTTCAACATGTGAATTTATTAAATATATACACCGCATGAGACAGTGACTTTAGGTAGGACATACAGTTCTCTTTAGGGGCAGAGTGGCAAAGTATCATCTTTCCTCTGCTAGAAGAGGAAAAAAAATCAACAAGGGATAGCAAGGAGATGCTCAGAGGTGCTACTGATTTTTGGAAAAGTGAATAAAATGATGATAGATGTGCCTGAGGAAGGAGAATGAGGTATTGGAGAAAAAGGGAGGATAAAAGAAAGACACATGATGGGACACGCATTCCCGGACTCTGGCCTTAATGCAACAGCAGGGCAATGGAGTCTGTGGAAGGGACTTGACCATGAAAGTGAAATCAAGAGGTGAAAGACTGAAAAGTTCCAGGGGTTCCCGGTGCCTGGACCCAGATTCTGTCAGAGAGGCGGCAGTCAGCACTGGGATAGTGGACAGCTTGTGATCACACTAGTAGAGAAGGCAATGCCATTTAGAGCAAGAGATTTCATTTAAAATAAATTAATCTCAGGGTGCCTGGGTGGCTTGGTGGTTGAGCTTTCAGCTCAGGTCATGATTCCGGGGTCTGGGATCCAATCCTGCATCAGGATCCCCGCAGGGAGCCTGCTTCTCCCTCTGCCTTTGTCTCTGCCCCTCTCTGTGTGTCTCTCATGACTAAAAAAAAAATCTTAGGGATCCCTGGGTGGCGCAGCGGTTTGGTGCCTGCCTTTGGCCCAGGGCGCGATCCTGGAGACCCGGGATCGAATCCCACGTCGGGCTCCCAGTGCATGGAGCCTGCTTCTCCCTCTGCCTGTGTCTCTGCCTCTCTCTCTTTCTCTGTGTGACTATCATAAATAAATAAAAAATTAAAAAAAATCTTAAAACTAATTAATTAATTAACTAAAATAAAAGAAAGGAAAATAATCTCATGAAAGAAAACTTTTTTTTTCATGAAAGAAAACAATGTAAAGTTAGGAGGTCAGGGCTATATTTACAACTCTAGGAGAACAGGTGTTTCTTTACTACCTTACAGTATTCTTGTCCCTCCTTCAGGGTGCTAGTACAACAAGCAGACAATAAAATAAATCACAAGCATCATGTTTTTGTTTAAAATAGGGAGGTGCATTAAATAGAATCATGTTGTCAAATTATTTGCAATGATCCAAGTGTTCTCCCAGTAATTACACCTAATGCATGATTTATTCCAGGTCTATTAGTAGATTAAAAATATTTTTCTCTTTTATTGATGCTCTCTTACTAATTATACCCAACATGATTTACTTCATGCTTATGAATAGATTATAACTATTCGTTGGACATTTTTCCTCCAATACTAATGACATGACTCTGCAGGAAAGCCTTTATTTATTAAATATAACTGCAGTTTAAACTTAACAGCAATTCCTAAACCATTGTTCTTCTCTCCCTCTAGTATTTTCAAGCAATCTCTCTCTATTGGCTTCTTCCTTTCTAGCCTACATTTTAAATAGGTTATTCATTCTAACTCTTGTCCTTTTGCTCACCACTACTTTTGGGGGCATATTTCTTTGTCTTCAGCCAGTTCTTCCTCTCCTTTCTCATTTATTTTGACTTAACCCCTTACAATTTGTCTTCTGCAAGTCCTTCTCTGGAAATGGTTTTCTAAAAGGTCATCGTTGGCCTAGATCTTGCTACATCCCATAGAATCATTCTCTTTGACCTTCTGTGTCATCAGACAGACCATTCAAAGTGTCAGCTGCATTGTTACTGTTTCCAAATAAATACAATCATGTTTCCAGAGATGAACTGTGAGAATGCTTAAAGATAGTGAAATCATTCTAGAATAGGAAAAAGTTTATAAAAATGAGACTATTTTGAGCCAAGATGTAGAAATAATTACATAATATTCAAAGTATTTAAGATACCCCTTTCTTAAAATTCTTTCCTTATTCTCTTATCATGTAGCTCATACTTCTTTAGAAGCCACTGACCCCATTACAATTTTTGTTCCTTCTCTCTCTGGGAATCCCCTGAAGCATCAGCATCCACGCCTTTGCTTTTCTCTGTGTGTACTTTCTGAGATATGAGCCCCTCACCCTTCTCTACAGGCAAGAAGGAAAGAAAAAGAATCAACTACTTAATTTCATAACTCAAGCCCACTAATAGGTGAAAGAGAGGAAATATTCAAGCACTTTTAGTCTCAAATTGTTTATGTCTACATTCCCTGTTTTTCATATAGCAACTTTGCAATCTATTATCAATTATGTGTATCAGGTCATGTGCATTATGACTGTCTTCCCTTCCTTCTGCTGACTCAGCTCCCTCTTTGACCTCCTGGGTGGGACAGTTGGTGGAGATTGGGAGGGTTCCTTCCTTAGCTACAGGCATGTGAACACTTTTCCAATTTCCCCATGCTCAGCTCTTTACTCTAATTGGGACACCTGCTGAGAAGGACTCACTCTTTCCCATCTCAATTCCTTTCCCCACATGGGGCTCACAGAAAGTTTACAAATTAAGTTTTATGCCACTCAGCTGTCATTGAGAGCTTTGGGAAGCTGTCTCCAGCCCTTTTTGTTTCTCTTTTTTGTATAAATCAAGAAAGAGACATAGGATGTAACTCTGCCATTCTCTTACACTTGCAAGAGCATTCAGATGTGTTCCAAGCACCCAGATTCATGGGATTGGGGGCAGAAGGCCTGTGACCACACTGCATCTTCCCTCTCTCACCCACTCACTATCCTTCACTTTTCTCCAGTTCAGATGGTCAACTATCTTGTCTCACAGCAAAGAAAATGATGATTTTGTATATTCAAATTTATCCCCTAATCACTTTATAACTCCTGTATTTTAAACTCAGAACCTTTAAAATGTCAAGTCTTTGTTTCCAGCAGTGGATACTTCTGAAGGCACTAGAAGTCCTTCTACAGAGCTTCTAATAAGGATGCATCAGTGCCCAAAACAGGAAAACTAGAATAAATCTTATGAGCTTATATTTCACATAATACTCCATCATAGATGCCTCAGATATGGAAAATCTTACAAATGTAGTTAATGGCAGTGGTTAATATAATATAAATTCATGTAAGATGATCACTGAACTTTTATACCTCATCAATATATTCTCAAATAAACACACATTAAGAGAATCATAATAAAAAAGAGAATAATCATGTTGTTAAAAAGTGATTCTCAATATCAAAAGAACTAGAAATCATTGCACTAGAGAAATGCATAAACTTATGACATCAATTATAAATAAAAAGCGGTTTACTTACTAACATTAAAGCTAGCAGGTTCATTTCCGTTTCGACTACATTCTAGGAAAAACTCATCATTTTCTTCATTTTACATTCCTTTTCATAACTATACCTTTAAAAACTGGAGTTCCATCATCACTTATGTTCTTTATCTGAATTCCATTACTGTATTTACAACTTCTGTTGCACATTTCTAGTAAGAGCACACAGTCATCAAATCCCTGTAGCTTCAAACCAAAGGTATCATCTTCCTTCCACAAAAATCCTGCTGTCCTCACCATATTCAACAATATCACCTGTCTCCTGCTTAAAAACCTGATACACCCTTTATTGCCCTACCCTAGTCCTTCCTCCATATTCAGCTGGTCCTGTTTTCATCTTATAAATCCACACTGAATGACCTCCTGACTCATAGATGTCTCCTATCATATCCCAGGCCAGCCTTTGTTAAATCTCATGCCTGTGTTACTACTACAACCTTCTATGTTGTCTTACTACCCTCCAGTTCCTATATTTGTGGAAGCAGTGGATTTCCACAAATTATAGTTTTTTTCTAATTTTATTTCCCTTCACTGGGATTTAAAACAGTTTTCAACTGTATTACCAGTGATTCATTCTGAAGTCTGATAGTCCGGGCTCTCAATAATGAGGACCCACTTCTCTCTTCTACCTCTCTGGTTTCTCTTTGTAGGGACCCTCTGGCTCAGGCTAGCCTCCAGAAGCATCCAGGATAATTTCTCCACCCCCCTTAGTGTGTTACATATCTTGCCTTGAAAGCACTTTCTTTCTTCTTCATTCTATTCCTATGTATTCTTAAAGACTGAATATCACTTCTCTGAATTCTAAATGCTAAACTGAGTGATATGGGGCCTGTAGACTGTGTCTTGCTGTATCATCTGATTAAAACACTGAGCATGTAGCACATAATACTAAAAGTCACAAGTAATGCTGTATATTACAAATATTGGTTCCTAATACTTTTTCACAGAATACCTTAGGATACTGGTTATGCATTTAACATGTGTTCATTGAGGAAATAAAAATATGTAAAATTAAATTATATATCTTTAGTACATTAGGTTATTTTTGAATTCATGCATTTGGCAAGCTTTTCTTGAGTACCAATATATCCTGGCCACACGCTAGGAACTAGGTGAATAAGAATGAACTGTCCCTGTCCTCTCGGAACTTACATTTTCTTTAGAAATTCTTTTATTTTTATTTTTATTTTTTTTTTAATTTTTTATTTATTTATGATAGTCACAGAGAGAGAGAGAGAGGCAGAGACACAGGCAGAGGGAGAAGCAGGCTCCATGCACCGGGAGCCTGATGTGGGATTCGATCCTGAGTCTCCAGGATCGCGCCCTGGGCCAAAGGCAGGCGCCAAACCGCTGCGCCACCCAGGGATCCCAGAAATTCTTTTAAATCAATCTGTAATATAGAATCAACATGTGGAAAGTAATATAATTTTCACATTGCTTTTATACTAGCTACTTAAAATTAATTACTTATGAGTTTATATACAAAATTGGGAAATTTTTATATATCATTTTCTGCTGTGGGATATAAATGTGGGTTAAACTTTATAGTCTTGAAAATGAAAAATGAGAATTTTGATTATTATTTGATTATTATTTTGATTATTGTAAAGAAATCAAATTTTATAATTTTAAGGGGAACGGCTATTTATCTTCACCATTAAAACTACACTAAGTTTATCAAATAGAGAATATCATGAAGAGAGTTTTAAAAGTAGCATAATACTGTAAAAAATGCAATATATTTGATAATAATGCAAAATATTCACTTCTGACATGTCTGTCTGAATGCCAGCCTTGCCAAATTGGTGATATGCATACCATGCAAATAGCTCAAAGCTAAGAATGCCTCCTGGAGGAGCTGGTGTATATAATGAATACAGATTATTGAGTTTTGCTATAGTGACTGTGAGGAAATGAAATGCTTTTGAATCAGTTTGTGTGTACTAAAACTGCTACATTAAAGGATTTCATTCTGAAATTGCATTGCTTTTTGTATTCCATTAACGAATTCTGGCTTGAAGAAAAATGATTAAAATGGAAAGAACATAGTCATTTATTTCTGGGGGTGGTTTGATATGAATTACATTTGAAGTTTTCTGATGGAACAGAGGTAAAATATGTATCTAATACCAATATAACCTGATATATACACCATATCTATGATATATACCCTTGAAATTACCTTGATAATATGGCTTCTTGGCATTTTTCTAAGAGAAAATCTATTAATAAAATACCTATGCTTGAAACATTGGTTTAATTAATCTGAGGTTATCTAAATGCACATTTTAAACCTCTGCCTGGATTTCAGCCTTCGGAATTTACCTCTTCTTTCATATGAGCTGTAGGAATCAACACCTAAAGATTAAAGCCTTTTCCAGATGCAAGGGGTAAAGATGGTTTTGTGTAAACCATCTGGGGATCAGCAAGAGGTCATCCTTGCAATTAGTCCAGTCTGGATTTCACTGCCACCCAGTTAACATATACAAGCTGCTTCTGCTTTGAATCTCCGACCCTGACCTTTGTCTTTATAGTTTGTCTAACACTTCTGAAACTAGGGGTCTGCCTTATTTCTGACAGTTCCCTTGGGTGAGATGAATCAGAAAATCATGGGCCTGAACTATCAATTACTGTGCCCACCCATCAATTAATTGCAACCTTTCCACTGCAATGGTTTGATACCCATGATGTGTATTGTCTACCCAACCTGCCAGCTACTCCTGCTTTTCACATCTGAACACCATGTTCCTTTCTCCAGTCCCTGGATGTGGGTCTATTTCCTAGTAGATGCTCTTTCCCAGTGAACAAGCGGGTTTCAAAACATGTCTGCATACATGTAAAACGTGTTTGAAGAATAGTTTAATATTTTTTGGAAAACAATTTGCATTTTCTCTCCCCCCCTTTTTTTTTATCAGTTTTTGTTTTGCTTTGTTTTACATAGCAGTATTTAAATCATCATTTCAAAGAAAGACCTCTAGGTTTTAAGTTAAGATATAGCAGCAGAGACCTGGTACTCAGTGAATGCTCAGTTAATAGGTCTTACCTCTATGACCTCACCCTTTTCGGGGTGTCCTCAAGCATGAATTGTCACAACCAAAATGAATCTTTTCACAAGCCTGTTGATTTTTTTAAATAGCATTCTCCCATGCCACCTTTAACAAGTGCATATATGATATAAATATTCAAATATATGTAACTGTACTGAATTCTGAATTCTGTTTTTCAGTCAAGACTTCAGTTCAGTTTGCTTGTTAAAACATCACAACTTGGGACTCCTGGGTGGCTCAGCAGTTGAGTGTCTGCTTTCAGCCTGGGGCGTGATTCTGAGTCCCAGGATCGAGTCCCACGTCAGGCTCCCTGCATGGAGTCTGTTTCTCTCTCTGCCTGGGTCTCTGCCTCTGTGTATCTCTCATGAGTAAATAAATAAAATATTAAAAAAAAACATAAGTTATCCAAACTTCCAGTTATAAGATAAATAAGCCAGGGGAATGAAAAGTATAGCAAAGGGAATATAATGACTAATGCTGTAATAACTTGGTATAGTGATGGATGGTACCTACACTTAACCATGGTAAGCATTTCGAAATGTATATAATTATCAAAAAACTATGTTGTACACCTGAAACTAATATGTTAACTATCCTTCAATCAAAAATTTAAAAAAAAATTTTAAAAATACAAGTTAATTTTCAATACAAAGTCCTCATATAGAACCATAGCCACAATCTATTGCTCTGTTCTTAGTACATTTCTGAACAAAGTACTCAGTTTAGAAAATACTTTAATGAAATAACAGGCTGTTTGTTATTAAAATATCTTAGCAAATAACAATCCCTCACATGTTCCTAAATATGATGATAGAATTAAGGTATCTCAGTTAAGTGTATCAGCTACATTCATGCTTTTCTATAAGGAAAAGTTGATTCATCTATCTATGACAGAAGCTTTTAGAGGGATTGGTTTGTCAATGTTCATTATGATCAGGTGTAAAAATACAGTCTTCGGAAGTACCCAGGAGGCTCATTCCATTAAACATCTGCCTTCAGCTCAGGTCATGATCCTGGAGATCCAGGATTGGGCCCCACGTTGGGTTCCTTGCTCGGTGAGGAGCCTGTTTCTTCCTCTCCCTCTACCTGTTGCTCCCCCTGATTGTGTTCTTTCTCTGTCAAATAAATAAATAAACCTTAAAAAAATACAATCTTCAGTGGTGTCTGGGCAGGTATCTGAGCTAGCACACAAACAAATGCACATTAAATGATTTATCCTGGTAGTTTACAGTGTAGAACCATGGGTTCGTCTCCATTTCTTTCTTTTTTTTTTTTTTTCAAGATTTTATTTATTTTTGCGAGAGAGAGAGTGCACATGAGCGAAAAGCAGAGGGCGGCTTGAGGGGAGGGAGAGACAGACTCCCCACTGAGCAGGTAGCCCAACACGGGACTCTATCCCAGGACCCCTGGGATCATGACTTAAGCTGAAGATAGACAACCAACTGAGCCACCCAGGCGCCCTCCATCCCATTTTGTACACAAAAGGAGAAAGGTAAGAGTCTGGGGACAGTATGAGACATATATTTCAGAGAAAGAACACAGAGTTGAAAGACAGACAAACTAGAATTTGAATCTGGAGCCATTTGCTAGCCACACAGCATTATTTATCTATGTTAAATAGATAACATGGTGATTAAGAACATGGATTCTGAAGGTAACCCAGGATTTGCATCCAAGCTCCATTTCCTACCGTGTGTGTGACCTTAGGCTAGTGACTTAATGTGGCAGTTCCTCCTTCCTTCCCCTTTAAAATTAAAATAAAAAGTATTCCTTCTTCCTCTGTCAAAGGATTTTTGTAAAGGTTTGGACTAGATAATGTAAGTGCTTGCATCAGTGTCCAAGCTACTGCTGAAAAGCATTAGTTATAATTATTACATTATCATATAACTGCTGAATGTGTCTTGAATGCTCAGTGTATGGCAGCTCAGTGATATGATGAAGCACCATCTTATCGAAGTAGGTAATTCTACTAGAATGTTTCATGAACGGTGGACGCAAAAATTGGTGGTGCATTTGTTGTAAAACAAAATGAATATCCTTTAAGAAGATGCATAAAACAAATTAGCACCTCCATCTTTGTGAGACTTCCAACTCAATAAAACCTCGTATGAATTTAAGAAAATGTGACTATTTCTACAGTGATAGACTCTGGGTTCTGTGTTGCAATTTTTTTTTTTTTTACCATTGTGATACATATTCTCTTTCAACAGATAAACCTGTTATTATGTTTCCATTAATTTCTTGTTAGTTCTATCTGAGTTGACAGCTTTTACAATTTTCTATGATGACTTGCATTTTTTTAATTTAAATTCAATTAGCCAACATGTAGTACATCATTCGTTTCAGATGTAGTGTTCAATAATTCACCAGTCATGTTTAACACTCATTGCTCATCACATCATGTGCCCTCCTTAATGCCCATCTATGATAACTTTCAAACCGTATACTGATTAGACTGCCGAGTCAAGATTCTGTTTAGCAGATCATATCCAGCTGGCTTTTTGCTCCTGGATCATTTAATATTTGTCTTCCTTTAAGTTGACTGGGTGCTTGTTGGCACTCTTACTCAAACCTTCTTGTCCTTGAATTGAGTTTGTTGCCCTTCCTTACTTTCTCTGCATCC
Source organism: Canis lupus dingo (assembly GCF_003254725.2). Taxonomy (NCBI): domain Eukaryota; kingdom Metazoa; phylum Chordata; class Mammalia; order Carnivora; family Canidae; genus Canis; species Canis lupus. The sequence continues at coordinate 14,824,246 of NC_064256.1, read as the reverse complement.
AATTCCAGCTTCATTTGCTGACTCAGAAATTTTGTTTCAATGTCTTCATCCAATTCATTCATGTATATTACAAACATCTATGCTGCTGAAATTAATCTATGGACCAGGTACAAGAATATTCAGCCTTTGAGTGAAATGAGCCAGCAAAAGTCACAGAAATAGTGTTTGCTTTTCTCTGAAGCAGGCACAACAGTCTAAAAAGTGCTTAGAAAGCAAGTGGGGAGAACTGAAGGAAGCAAGGGGAGGTGAGGCCCACCCTGAGATGCAGCTGCACGTTTCCCATTAATTTCACTTGGGGACTCAGCATGAACCTGAATACAGGATTTAGCCTGAAGCAATCTGTGAGGCTTTCCAAAAGTTAGTTCTTGCAACTGAATGACTTTCATGACAAGCAAAGATTAAGGATCAACAATGCGAGGGATGAAATCTAGGGAGGGAGTGAATAATTCTGCATTGCAGGTGTGAGGATGATCTGAAGATCTGAGAACAGTGTCTGCCAGGAAGGTCTCCAGCTGACCCAAGTACCAGCTTCATTGAGTAATTTCAACTCAATTTTATTTTATATAAGCCGAGTTCCTTGGAAAGGACCAGTCTGTCAGCCATTTCAAGTAAACTAACTAATTAATTAATCAACTTAAAAGAAGTATGGCACCTGGGTGGCTTAGTGGTTAAACATCTACCTTTGGCTCAGGTCATGATCCCCAGGTCCTGGGATTGAGTCCCACAACAGGCTCCTTGCAGGGAGCCTGCTTCTCCTTCTGCCTATGTCTCTGCCTCTCTGTGTCTCTCTCATGAATAAATATAATCTTTTTTTAAGAGGTATATTTTAATGAAAGTTACTTTGAAGAAGAGTGCAAGAGGCAGCCTGCATTCAAAAATATAAATAGAAAAATATATATATATATAAATAGATCATCTCAATTTTTTAAACAATAAAGAAAAAAATAAGATGTATTTCTGAAATTCCACACTTTCTTTCAAACTGGATTATATTAAAATCAGGAACTGGCAAAAAAATACCCATTCAAGAAACAATTAGGGAAGTAATGTCAGTGAATATATGACTTTCATTCCACAATGCATACATCACTTTAGGACCAAAAAGAACCCAGAAGATAAGCAAAGAAGGCTCTAAGAAAGGCCAACGAAAAAGTGTTTCATAAAAACTGCTGTGTGTCTGCCTCAGGATCAATTCTCCCATCAAGTGCCCCTCCAATCTTTGGATGATTGTTACCTTCATAGTTCTTTACTGCCTATTAGAATTTCTCTTCTGTCTCATCTTGGCCTGGTGACACTATGAATTTCCCAACATAAATTCTGTTCCTGCCTATATCACCAGACCTGTCATACTTTTTTCCAGGGTTTGGTTTTGATGCTTATTTGTCTGGTTAAACCTTAGATGAATCCATTTGTTATTTGTTGAGATATTTACTTTTCAAACTGGGTGCTGTGGACATGAATTTGTGTAAGTCCTACAGAGAAGTTCTAGGGCAGCTGCAAAGTTTCAGCCAAAGAATATTTTTGCATATAGTTTTAAAGAGTTTGAAAATTTGAAAGGAAACAAATGTGTTTCACATACCAAATTTTAAAATGTCAGAATTCTCATTTGCTAACTTTTGTAGTTACCAGATAACTTAGTTTTCTGAAAAACTTGTAACAGAATTTCTCCTGCCTTCTCATGGCATACATTGAAGCTTTTGTAAATTTATTAATAAGAAGACTAATGATTTACACTGATCTTTGTTTTCTTCATAATTGGGCATGCCTGTATAACTGTCTAATACCAAGCAAGGTTGAAATACATCTTTCAACGCAAATTCTCATTTTGGAATAACTGTCTCTTGTACAAACATGTACAATAGAACACAATTGTATTGTGACAGTAGCACATTCTAAGAATTTTAATGCTTATGTGTTGGGGGAAACCTATTTTCTAACTTTTATGCTTATGAAAATATCAGTCCATGATAGATATTGTTAGAGGCTTAACTTTGAAACAATTATCTATTGCTGTTCCCCTTTAAAGTTTAAAGGGGAATCAGTTTAATTGAATCATATCCTGAGATTGCAATGCAAACTAACTTTTTAGATCTATTAACATATGCAATGACTTTTTTTAAAAAAATGATTTTATTTATTATTAGAGACAGAGAAAGAGAGAGAGGCAGAGGGAAAAGCAGGCTCCATGCAGGGAGCCTGACGTGGGATTCGATACCGGGTCTTCAGGATTATGCCCTGGGCTGAAGGCGGCACTAAACTGGTAAGCCACCAGGGCTGCCCTTTTTTTTTTTTTTAAATGCAATGACTTTTTAATGTTTTTTTTTAATTTATTTTTTATTGGTGTTCAATTTACTAACATACAGAATAACACCCAGTGCCCGTCACCCATTCACTCCCACCCCCCGCCCTCCTCCCCTTCTACCACCCCCAGTTCGTTTCCCAGAGTTAGCAGTCTTTACGTTCTGTCTCCCTTTCTGATATTTCCCACACATTTCTTCTCCCTTCCCTTATATTCCCTTTCACTATTATTTATATTCCCCAAATGAATGAGAACATATAATGTTTGTCCTTCTCCGACTGACTTACTTCACTCAGCATAATACCCTCCAGTTCCATCCACGTTGAAGCAAATGGTGGGTATTTGTCATTTCTAATAGCTGAGTAATATTCCATTGTATACATAAACCACATCTTCTTTATCCATTCATCTTTCGTTGGACACCGAGGCTCCTTCCACAGTTTGGCTATCGTGGCCATTGCTGCTATAAACATCGGGGTGCAGGTGTCCCGGCGTTTCATTGCATTTGTATCTTTGGGGTAAATCCCCAACAGTGCAATTGCTGGGTCGTAGGGCAGGTCTATTTTTAACTGTTTGAGGAACCTCCACACAGTTTTCCAGAGTGGCTGCACCAGTTCACATTCCCACCAACAGTGTAAGAGGGTTCCCTTTTCTCCGCATCCTCTCCAACATTTGTTGTTTCCTGCCTTGTTAATTTTCCCCATTCTCACTGGTGTGAGGTGGTATCTCATTGTAGTTTTGATTTGTATTTCCCTGATGGCAAGTGATGCAGAACATTTTCTCATATGCATGACTTTTTAATGTTAATATCAATGTTATAAATACTTGATAAGCAAAATAAAGAACTAACTCAACTGATACTAAAATTGATATAAAATACAACTATCCTTTGTGTCTTGGAAAAGGAGCACTGACTCAAAATGTATAAGGCAAAGCTTTGCTATTAACAAGAACTGCATTGTATGGATGGAGGAGGGTCCACCGGTCGGAGTCTGAAAACTATCACACTTCAATAACAAGCACATCACAATTTCAGTCTTTTTTAAAAAATATCTGGGTACACCCAAACTACCCTCCAAAAATTGTTTTATGGACGGCAGGAAGCAGTGGAGGTATGGTCTCTTGGGACACTAACATAGGAGAAAGATGACCACTTGATCCCCAGAAAAGATTAAAAAGGTAGACTCAATAACAGAAAACTTGAAATATACCGTTGGAGAGACCAGTATATTTTAAATGAGGCCAAACATATATTTCCTTCCAGCTTTACTGAGATGTGACACATAATACTGTGTAAGTTAAGGTATGCAACATGATGACTTGATACATATGTATTCTGTGAAATGATTACCACGTACGTTAATTAACCCATGCATCACCTCACATAACTACAACTATTATGTGTGTGGTAATAACATTAAATATCTATTCTCTTAACTATGGTCACCATGTTGAGTATCAGATCACCAGCACTTATTCATCTGAAAGTCTGTAGCCTTTGATCAACATCTGCCTATTTCCCTCACCCTCCAGCTATCTTTCTACTGTTTCTGTGAGTTTGGTTTTTTTTAGATTGCACATAAAAGTGAAAAAATACAGTATTTGTCTTTCTCTGACTGACTTATTTCACTTAGCATAATGCCCTGAAGGTCCATTCATGTTGCTGCAAATGGTAGGATTTCCTTCCTTTTTTTACAGGTAATATTCCATTGTGTATATATGCACCACATTTTCTTCATGCATTCAGTTGTCTACGGACACTTTGGTTGTTTCCATGCCTTGGCTATTGTAAATAATGTTTTAAATGAACATGGCGGGTACAGACATTCCTTCAAGATAGTGATTTCATTTCCTTTGGATACATACCCAGAAGTGGGATTGCCACATCCTATGGTAGCTCTATTTTTAGTTTTTTGGGGGAACTTTCATACTGTTTTCCATACTGTTTACACCAGTTTATACGCTCAACAATAGTGCATAGAGCTTTGCAGAGAATCCAAGTCCTCCTGGGATGGATCCAGCTAGGAGGATTTTGCTGAGTCTGCAGTTGGCCAGCTTGTTTCCAGGAACACAGGCAGGTGTGGATTATGTCTGCTCACCAGATGGATAGGACCACCTCCTGTATTCTGCTCAGTAGGGTAGCACAGGGACAATGGTCTGCTCCAGGCCACATAGTTGAGGTCTCTGGTGGTAGGCTTACTACCATATGCTCTGTGAGTGTGGCCCTTGTTATAGGACAGGGCTGCTGTCTGCTCCCAGCACAGGTCCCTGGATAGGCAGGACTGGCCCTGGACCATGGCTGAGAGGGCCTAGAGCTGAACATAGGGCTTTTCAGAATCTGCAGCTGGAGCACATATATAGCTTCCACTCTGGGACCATGGCTCCCAGTGCTACTGGGCAGTTAGAGCCTGTGGCTGTAAGGGGACTGGGGCTGTGCCTAAGGCCCTCTGAGGATCTCGGGGGAGCATAGACAGTAATGTCTCCTACAGGGTCCCTGTGCCAACAGAACCCTGCTCATTTGGCCGGGACAGGCTAGAGCCCACTTACAGGGCCTTTTTCGAATCTACATTCTGACCAGTTTGTCAGGCTTACCTCCAGGGGCTCACAGGAGACTTCTCATAGGAGAAGAGCTAGTGGTGGTTCACAGACCGTTTCAGGATACACAGCCAGGAATGAAGTCTGTATATCCTATTCTTCACATGGATGGGTGTGACTCTTCATGGGTTTCTTGGCCTATAGAGCTGGTGCCAGACCCAAAGCCAGACAGGACTGCAACCAAATTCTTCAGAGTCATAGAACTGTTTCCACTTCTGGAGCAGGGATCACAGTTGATGGGTCAGCTGCCAAAGTACCAATCTGCCTTCTCAAAATAGTTCTCTTCAATCTTGGACTGCAGCATGGTTTCACAATCTCCTACCTGGACCTCAAAGATCCAGAAAAACACCTTATCTGTGGATGACTGCCAAATTGTCATTGTTGACAGAAAGGGTTACTTGTGGGAGATATTTTTTTGGACATTTTTTCAATGTCATCATACATATATTTGAAAGGAGGTAAAATAACCATTTGAAAGTAAAGGAGGTCACAGTATTTCTTCAGAAGAAAAAAAAGAAAGTATGGGTTTATACTTGCATCAGGATGCAGATTCAATAAAATAAAATATTTGTTAGTTGAAACTTTTATTTTTTTTTATTTTTTAAAGATTTATTTATTTATTTATTTATTATTTATTTATTTATTTATGATAGACACAGAGAGAGAGAGAAAGAGAGGCAGAGACATAGGAGGAGAGAGAAGCAGGCTCCATGCCAGGAGCCCGACATGGGACTCGATCCAGGGACTCCAGGATCATGCCCCAGGCCAAAGGCAGGTGCTAAACCACTGAGCCACCCAGGTATCCCCTGGTTGAAACTTTTAGATCTTTTAGAATATATGATCTGAAGGACCTAGGATAGTATCTGCAATGTGACAATTCTCAATAAATATTGGCCTTCTCTTTTTTTCCTTCTTCTACTCTTCCAAATGTGTTTGACAGTACCAGAGAGTACATGTAATGTCCTGAACCAAAATATTTCCATATATTCATGAGATTAAATAGTGAATAGTTAGCCATCTATTTTGGGTGGGCTTCTAAATCTGCCAATAGTAATGGAAGGAACTGTTCCACAACAATCTGAGTGTTTTCTCAAAGATCTAACTCAGTTCTAGACAAATTGAGTGCATTCTGGTTGAGTGCCCAGGTCTTGAGCTAAAAGGTTTTGCTATCTGAATTACGGAGAGGCCAACCTTGGACACTGGAGTTTCTGTGCCCACTGATGAGCATCATCCCCAAGAGACCAGCTAAACAACTCAGTGGCTCCTTCAGATACACTTTACACCTATGCATATAAGTGTAGAGGTCAAATTCCCTTACTATTTCCCAAGAAAGAGCATGTTCTTGGCCAATGATGGAGTCAAATTAACCAATATGAGTCCCTAAGACAGGACCATGTGAATATATACCGGGAGTTTTTAGGGCAGGGCAACTATTCTGCCACTGTAGTGGTGGATACATGAAGCTAAACATTTGTCAATATCCACAGATATTTAAAGCACAAAAAGCAAATTTTAGCATATACAGGTTTCAAAAATAATTTAGAAATTTCAGGTAATCCAAGAATGGAATGCCCAATGTGACAAAAGAAACCCACTTTATTACAAATTATGAAGAAATATCTCACTAATGAATAGAAGAAAAGCATGCTGTCTAATTAACCTGGGAAATGAGAGGAGACTTCAAGATTAAAGGCAAAAGGAACGGACACAGCACTGTACTCTTGCTGATGCTGTTTCCCACAGAAATAAAGATAACCAGTTTTGAAATCATTATTTTTCATGTATATTACAGCTGAAAAATTTGTAACTGGATGGAGGATAGTTAGAGCCAGTTTTCTCACAGTTGGAATGGGAGGTCACACATAAGTGAAGGGGGAAAGCTAGAATGATCCACACAGTAATGGGTTAATGGAGATAACAGAATGGATTCATTTTTAGTCTAATATGGATACAGATAGAGACATATAGATTTATAGATCTATGTATACGGCATGGGTTAGTATACATAAACATATTCTCTTGCATTTTTGCATTTGAATCAGTCTGTATCAAGTCTGTGTTTCTTAATTGCTTTTTAAATGTTCTCAGTCCATTTATACTTTGTGTGTTTCTGTGCGCACAAAGGCATGCATGTGTATTTGTATTCATTCTACCAAAACAGATTACAAAATCCTTAGAGACCGGAATAGTATCTTTGAATTTTTTGAGGGGGGAATGGGGTAAGAAAAAGCCTTTCAAAATCTGTACACTTGTGTTACGGGAGACCGGGAAGCCAAAATACCCAAATTACTCATCAGGTAATTCTCGTCTTGACAAAGTTGGACAATAATGCTAGTTATCTATTATTTTTCCACCTTTATTGTCTAAAAATCATCACAAGGCAAGTGAATATTTAGAGCAATCAAGAAACTGAAACCCATGGGCAGCCCCGGTGGCGCAGCGGTTTAGCGCCACCTGCAGCTTGGGGTGTGATCCTGGAGATCCAGGATGGAGTCCCACATCGGGCTCCTTGCATGGAGCCTGCTTCTCCCTCTGCCTGTCTCTCTCTCTCTCTCTCTGTGTGTCTCTCATGAATAAATAAATAAAGTCTTAAAAAAAAAAAAAACTGAAACCCTACCTATATACAGTGTTTTGGTTTGGATGTATTTTGTCAAATTTAGGTTGATAATGCTGTTTTCCTATGGGGTAAACACTATACAATTGATTTAGGAGATAACTAAGTAATCATATCCTGAAAACATCCTGAATACCTGTGATTCTCCCCTGACAATTTTTATCTCTTCTTACGTTTTTTCCCAACATTTAAATATTTTTCATATTTATTTAGGCCACAAGTATTTATCGAACATCTACTATATGTCAGGAACCCTTCTCTAAGCTGGAGATGTAGCAATGAACAAAACAAGCAGAAATTCTGTACTTGTGGATCTATCATTATCTTCCCATTTAAATACTGAAATTATGATGAGAAAAGTTCAGTACATGAAGGATAAATGTAACCGCTCATCCATTACTAATTAATGATAGTAAGAAGAGAAAGCCCAATTGCCCACTAGATGTTGAAATCTCAGAATATTCTTTGTGTTTAATTTCTTTTTATGCTTCATAGTTGTGATGATCAGGTACATTTGTTTTGCTTTCTCTATATTTAACAACTTCTTATAAAATCTAAGAAAGAATTCAGGCTTTAATTTTTTTTCTAAACAATTTACATACACAGATCTCTGGAAGGTTCTCCCAATATATTTCAGATAGTACAGCCTAGAATCCATTCTCAAGTAAATACTATCTAGCTGAGCATTATTCAGTATAAATTTCCATAAAAATCAGTAGATGAAATGTCTTTAGAAAGTAAAGTTAGCCCAAAATACAACATCTGCACTTTGAATATTCACTTGCCACCTGCACATTTGCAAGTAGTATCAAATTAAAATTACATTGACCTGAGAATGAATTGAATTCCGTTTTAATTATATTTGAATATTTATATTCTAACTTATTTTGATGTTTTGTTTGAAAAGTGATTCTGCCTCTGAGATAGGTGGGTGTGCTAGAGTGTGTGTGTGTGTGAGTGTGTATACTGGTATATGTGTATTGTGTGTGTACAAAAAAATAAAAAGTTTTTTTCCCCTACCACTTATGAAGCATTTTAAAATAAAAAATATTTGATTTAGATTACCACTCATTTTCACTTCACACAAGGAGTTATCAGGAAATTTTCCAGACATTATCTGTTGTCCTAGCAGAATTCAAATAAGAACATTATATACTTAGGTGCATGATTGTATATTTGCCTATTTAGAGAAATGGGAAATGTTTCCTAAGACATAGCAATCTATACCTAAGTGCAGCACATTTTCAGACAATAAAACACTGTGTCTTGTTACAAGAGGACAGAATTTGAACAGTGTAGGATTTCTTGTTCAAGAATTAGCACTGAGCTAAGAAACACAGTTTACAGTTTACTATAGAGAATATCAATAAAAATCAGTTATTGACAACTCTTGAAGGTCACTGCACATCATCTTCATAGGACTCAAAGTGCATTTAGCCATTATGCTAGGCTTTAGCTTTCTTTAGTTTCTCTCAGAAAGAGATGATGCCAAATTGTACTTGACAACAGTTTGTGCAGGAGCACAGGGAAGGAAGAGTGAGAATAAAGGGTAGTGTGGCGGCAGCCAGGGGCAACGGATGGCAAGTATGAAGGAGAGCACTGCTAAGGTGACCACGGCTCTGTAAAGGGTTGGTGGTTCTCTTTGGCCAGACATCTCCAGAGAGGCATTATGTAGCATTACATAGCTACTGCATCTTTGAAAAGTCTAGCTAGGGGAAGAAGATGAAAAAGAGAGCTGCTAATTCTCATGTGTGATTGTGCAAACGTGACCTCCACAAGGTGTTAATTTCCAGTGTGTTCAAGTGATGTGGAGCTGATTGGAAGCAATAAGGAAACGTGAGGTAGAAGGCCTGGGCCATCATAGAGTTTTGCTCCCCCCAATAACAAAAGCAACATGAGAAGTAACAGCCATGATCTTTCTTCAGAACACAGAGATGAGCCAAGCCATTACCAAGGCCACGCTGGCCAGAGAGCAAGGCAAGTGCAAGGATCAGGGCTGAACAAATTATTAGCTGAGTCCAGTCTGCATGACATGGGGTCTTTGACAATAGGTCTCATTCACAATACCTCTCTTTGCTCTTCTTGGGAATTACCTACAAATCATTCTTTTTTTTTTTTTTTTTGCCTTGACTAGAACGGCATCTGTTTTTCTTTTTCTTCCTCCCTCTCCTGCCACCACCCCCCCCACCTACAAATCATTCTTAAAAGTGAGAAAAAAACATGTCAGTAGGTAGGCAATAGTTTGTAACAGATTTTAAGTGATGATCATACATTCTAAACTCCTTAGTGGTCTGAGATCCATTACTGTCTCCTGTTTCCATTGCCTTTATTTCTCAGGTTTTCATGGATAGGGATTTATTTATTTGTCATTTCCCTTCCAGTATTTATCTGATGGTCTGATCTTCTTTCTAGCTATTTTCCTCTGCCTGTGTGACCTTCTTTCTCATGCTTTGACATTAATAATCACCAAACTATAAATAGAGAATCAGCCCAGGACATTGGTGGGAATGCAAATTCTCAAGTTATCCTGAGTTGTAATGCTGGCTCCATCTCTTGGAAGCTATGTAATCCTAAGGAAAATTATTTTCCCTTGTCTATAATATCAAACTTGCCAATCTTGAGGAGTCACAGCAATTTAATACGTTCATACACAGGAAGCATTTAGGGCAGTACTGGACACAATGTATGTGCTGTATCAATCTCTATGTTACATTTGCTGAGATATATGTTCTGCTGAAGATTCTCTAATCAAACATGGCCATCTCCTCTACAATTTTTTTTTTTTTTTTAGTTTAGTCAAGGAGAGAGAATTCTGCCCAGCATACAATATATGTTTCTGGCAGTGGGTAAGAAGAAGAAAGCAATAAAAGATTTAGAAAAAGGAAAAAGTAGGAAGTGGAACTAATCACAAAGTTATGTGTTACATACGAAGACAAATCTAAATGGAACACTTGAAAGGAAATGCCCACTACTCATTGGTTCCACATTTTCACATAATTTTAGTGAAGTTCTGTTAACATTAAAGATCAGGAGACACTAAAAATATAGAGTTAAGTATAGAATTTTGTGATAATATCTATGAATAAAAACATTTACATATATATCAGAACTATTTAACTGATACTGTGTTTGCACATTCAAATAATATTAATGTTTATTTTACATTGATTGTATGGGAGTTCTATTCATGTTGACATGTACTTGTTTCTTTTCTATCTCATTAAAGGATTTGGGGTTTTGACTTTTGGGATTTTGAAACCTCATAGTCACATTTACTTAAAATATGGACCCCCCCCCCTTTTTTAAAGACTTTATTTACTTATCTGAGAGAGAGAGAGAGAAAGTGAGTGGGAAGAGAAACGGGGGGGGGGAGGGAAGAAGAGAGGATTCCAAGCAGGCTCTGTGCTAAATGCAGAGCCAGACATGGAGCCCAATCTCATGACTCTGACATCATGACCTGAGCCAAAATCAAGAGTTGGACATTTAACCAAATGAGCCACCCAGACAACTCTGGATCCTTTTTTATAATCAGAAAATATACAGTAATTGAAGTGTCATAATTCTATTTTGGCACAATTGTAATTTAAATAAGGGCAAATCAAGAATTGAAAATGATCACTGTTTGTCTTTTCCATTTTCAGACTTATGCTTTAAACCTCTTACTTACATTACCAAAGATGAAATCTATTTAAACTTCTGAGCATACATCAATTTTGTCTTGTCACTTCACTGGTGCATTTTAAAAATCAATATACACTATGTTCTTTAAAAATTGTGCTTCCTTTCATTTTTGAGAATCTATGCTATGAATTAAAAAGAATAATTTGGCATGGATTCCATTTTATACAAAGAAAAGTGTCCATTATAACAATATTGACAAATTACTTACATACAAGCTTCCAGGCTGAATTAACTTGTAATAAAAGCCCTGTACTAGATCTAACTTTAGCAAACTTTGAAAAATCACCCACAAAATTTTGCATTCTGGAATTCCACCATCTGCTGCAGGATTCAATATTACATAACCTTTGCCAGATAGGATTATAAAATGATTCAAGTGTACTTGAGACCAAGGATAATTTCATCCCGATTTATTAAATATAACAAAGTCCAGAAATTCTATCTTATCTCTATCCCATAATTTTTTGCATTCTTATTTATTTTTGATATAATTTTTATATCAATAAATTATTCTCACCACCCAGACACCTTGATTGACATAATTTAGTAATTACATTACACCTCATGAAAGAGCTGTTTGGTAAATGCAGGAACTATAGCAGAATGAAATATGATCTCAGGATATACATTTGTATGTAAATTGTCATTTTCCAATGTAGAGGAGCATATGCAAGATCTAAAAATGCTCTCTTATAGAATAAATAATGGTTGAACGTTACCTTTCTACATCATGAAATGCATAATAAACCATTTTTATAAATTCCCTTTTGTGCTATCAGCAAACCCTAAAAAGACTTACTTTGTCAGTACCTGAATCATCTCTTTAAAGAAACTGAACAGTGAAAGTCTATTGCTTGTAAATTAAAAAAAAAAAATCAAATTGCAGCAGGCAAGCAGAACAGGAAATGATAACAGACTCTCCTCACTGCCTTACCAACTATCTCATATTTAGTCAGTAGATTAAGTCATGGAAGATTAAGGCAGAAGCTTGCTCAGGGCATGTAGAAAATGCAAAATACTTGATTTGCAAAAATGTAAAGTGTAAAAGAGGAAAAATGGGTTGGAAAAGCAATCAAGTTTAAAAAGTCCCTGAAGAATCTAAATATCACTCTATTATATTTTTGAGAGATTGCCATAGTTTGAAGATAACCCATTAAATCTATCAAAGTAACCGACAGGAGGGCAATCCAAATGATAAAGCCATTCTAATGAAATGCAGACAAAGATTAAAAAGAATTAAAAGTGACAAGTAAAATCCATTAGAGAACAGCCTTTAACTACTGTAATCAGAAGACGATTACTTACCTTGTCAATTAACAGCTGTGTGCCTCCTTTGCAAATAGACAAAGATCCTGCAAAGTGTCACAGAGACACTTGTAAAATATACAAAATGCACTCATTTGAGTGGTACGTAGAGTATGCACGCTTCCAAGTGAAACATTCAAACATCATTGAATCTACCAACTCCACAATTAACCATGCTTCGACAGGTTAACAGTCACTCCTGAAGAGTGAGCATAGCAGATTTGGGAAGTAATTAAAAGCCTCAAAATAATTACATTTCGATTCATCAACTCCAAGAATGTTTCTCAACAACTAGAAAAGCTTTACTTAAGTGGAGGGGAAAAGTTCCTGCCCAAAACTATTCAGAAACTTTAACTATGCATCCAAGAGAAACAATAAATGAGATTCCCTATTTGGTGTACTATAAAACTAAAAATCCAATCATTTTCTTTGGCAAACTACTGTAAATCTTAAGAAAGCGGAAGAAGGTAGAATTTCAAGAACAGAGAAAATAGTTCTATTTGTAAATGTTCACAGATTTTTCAAGAGAACTTTGATTTGGACAAGCATACCCTAACCTTACAGAATAAATGCTCAACAGGGTTACCTGATTTGGGAAGTTCAACTTAAGGAGAGTTGAAGGAAAATGAAATCAAGTACAAAATCAATTCATCCCCTTGAAATGAGGAAAAAAAAAAAAAGCTATAGTAATTTTTTCCAAAGCCCGTATTTGTCTTTTTCACTATAATAAAATGATAGTGTAAATGATTATTTATAGAAATTGCCATAATCCAGGTTTCACCATGAGATTTTTATTATAAATGGCTAGCAAATCACATTTTATTAAAGAAGTTTTAAAAATCTGATCAGAAAAATAAGTAAAATGGAAATCAGATAGATAATTAGTAGTCATGTTAGACAACTTAATTTAGAGAAATTACTTTGTTAAATATAACCACTTCCTATTATCTCAACATTTCAAGGCATTTATATGGAGACACCGTGAAATCAGTCTCAGCAAAATGCATCCTGCTTACCTAAACTTTTTGTTACAAAAGTCTATGTCAGTTCCAGCAGTGTAAGAATAAATGGTTAGAATTTCAATACTGATGGTAAGCCTTTTTGGCAATGTCATTGAGATATTGTTCTTGCACTTGGCACTGTTAACACTTGACATGTTGGGAAATAGGATTAGGAACCATCACCCAGGAGAGCTGGCAGCCCGGTATCCCATATGTGCCTGAGGGGAGAGCCCATGATATATGGATTCTGCTTAGCCCTGTATCACTGTTTATGCTGTATCATCCAACATCTCTTTCAGTATCTCAATTTCACAACTGTTGATTCTTTTGGGGCTTGAGCTTTCTCTTGAAATCTCATCAGCATTCTAGGGTTCTATTATTGTCTCCCACTCCTCAACCACCCTCTATGCATCCACTCCCACTCTTGAGACTGGCACCAGGAGGTGCTCACTGGCTGTGCAAACGTCCTAGAATCATGTTCCTTGCAAAACTTAGTGCACTGCCACAGCTGAGTTACTCCATCCTCTGAGCTATTCCCTTAGCTCAAGTTTCTCTGTGTGCCCACCCAAATTTTGAACGTTTGCACAGTTCAGCAAGACCAATTTGACTTACAGAGAGTATCTAGTTATCCTTGTTTTAGTCCATCCATCTCCAGCTTCTGCCATTTTTCCAACTGTTCTCATAGTGGCTTTATAATCAAACCCCTAAACACACAGCATGGCTGAAATCATGGTCCTTTACCAACTCTGAGCCTTAAGCTTCACTGTGTAGGCCCTCCCCACGTATGAAATACATCCAAGGCTCTTGTAACACCATACATTCCCCTTCTCTGGGATTCAAAACAAAGACAAACAAGAGAAGTCAGTTCCTTTCTGAGGCATCACCGTAATCCATAGGCTATGGCTTTGAATTTCTGAAAACGAAAATATCTTCAAAGATTAAATGTCTCCACATGTGCCATTTTTTTATGCTTAGATTAAGTTAGAGGAAATTTAGTATTTATACTGGTTGCAGTGCTTGGAAAGTATATGAGTTTTGCTCAGCTTGGAATGTGAACAGGTCTTATTCAGCCATTTAAGTTAGGCACATGTATCCTCAAATACATTTCTGGGTAAGTATCATAATCAGCAATTTGGGAAGAAGTGGGAAATTAAGAATGGAGTGTACAAAAAAAAAACCCAAAATAAATAAATAAATAAAAGAATGGAGTGTAGAGTAACAATCAGTATCATTTGTTCTTAGCTTAGTCCTTTATTTCTTTATAACACTGCTGAGTCTCTAACACTATACCATTTTCCCCCATGTAATTAGAAATCCAGAACCAGAGAAGTTCCTTTGGAAAGGAAGACACAGTCAATGAACTGAAATCATTAACAAATTTGATTGTGAACATCTACTATTTCTTAAAGAGTTCACATCCTTTCACAAAGTCCAAATAATTGTACATATTCATTCAGGAAAACCTCAGACTGTTATATTTTTTATTATGAAATGTGTGTGCGTCTGTATGTGTGTCCATAAACAGGCTCTATACTATACTACCATATTCACCCTTGCTGGGCCAATTAGCAGAATTTCAAATTATGTAGCAGGCTGAAAGTTACCTCTTTAAAATCCTGTTTATTGTAAAGACAATCTTTATGTCAAGAGTTTACAAAAATACAATCCCCTTAGGAACTCTTGACTCCAAATAACACTGAACAGAAAAACATCCAACAGAACACAGTTGTTATGAAAATATTTTTCCTATTAATGGTAGATATTAGTCCTTAAACTGCCAATAGACATGTAACCTACAAATTGACTCTCAAGGGAACTGTCAGTGTCGCTAATTTAGTTGAAGAACTGAAGATGTTACTGGCGAGAGAGTCTGCATTGTGAGAATAGTGGTCTCAGTTCTTTGGATTCCCCACAAAAGATTTATTATGTAAGGATCCATGTTCTAATCGAGACGGCCAGAAGGAAAGTAGCAAGCACAAAGCAGTTTATTAAGGACAGTAGACTCAAGTTGGTGAGCAGGCTCAGAGGTCACAACTACCCCAAGGGTACAGCGGTCCTTTCCTTTTTTTGTGAATCTTGTGTCATGGACAGGATGGTCTAACCGAGGCTGCCTTCAAACATTTGGGGGACTCCTTCCACAGGCTGGGAGGGGGAGTTTTGACCCAACAAAGTTTGTACTGGAACCTTCAAGATAGACTTTCTCCATGGGGGGTAGGGGTTGTAAGCGCAATGCAAATGTATTATAATGAGTGTAGGGGTACCTGCAGCAGAGGTGAGGGGGAGAGTGCATGCTCTGCTGCTGGGGCTCCCTATCCACTAGCCCCAGGGTGTAGAAGCATCAGACTTCTTTTTTTTTTAATATTGTATTTATTTATTCATGAGAGACACACAAAGAGAGGCAGAGACACAAGCAGAGGGAGAAGCAGCCTCCCTATAGAGAGCTGGATATGGGACTGGATCCCAGAACCCTGGGATCATACCCTGAGCCATCCAGGTGCCTGAAGCATCCGGCTTCTAGCACATAACCTATTTATCACCACTCTTGCCCCCCAAATCACATCAAATTGTCTATGCTATCATTCCCCTCTCAAGGACTTGGGACTTTGTCATCTTTCAGGTCAAGTGATGAGTTTCCTCGGGGCATTTCTTCCACTGCTCAGCTCTAGGTTCTCCCTAATAAAATTATCTTTAGAAAGTTCATTTCCTTTACAGTCTGTGAGAATTCCATTTTTATATTTAGATCGCTATCATGTTTTCCATTAAATAGTGCAAGATCCCTGGGCATTATATTTTTTCCAAATAAAAAATGTATATGAGTTGATTATTAATTTTACTTTTAACCACTTAGATCAACCCTACAGGTTAGCTTCATTAGAAGGAAAGTAAACAGTGTAATTTCAGATCTAGGTACCTTAACCCCTCTCTCCCACCTCAAGCCATAACTTGATGACAAATGGCATTTTATTTTTTTTAAGATTTTTTATTTATTTATTCATAGAGACAGAGACAGAGAGAGAGAGAGAGAGAGAGGCAGTGACACAGGCAGAGGGAGAAGCAGGCTCCATGCAAGGAGCTCAACACGGGACTCAATCCTGAGGTCTCCAGGATCACACCCCAGGCTGCAGGTGGCCTTAAACCGCTGCTGCGCCACAGGGACTGCCCCTACAAATGGCATTTTAAATGAAGAGAGGTGTTTCTTCTTTTTTTACTTCCTGTGGGTCACACAACAACTGTATACTACTGTGTTCTACTCGTTAGAGCAAAAAAACTAAAAGTATTTTATTTTGAATTCTAGATTTGAATGAAAAAATATAAAGAGAATATGAAAATAGTAGGTGCTTGTTAGAAAAAGAAAGTGTAAGGAATTTTCAGGACCAACTTTGCCCACTTCACAATTCTCACTTTGAGAAAGCCTAATCAAGAAACATGTGAACAAAACAAGAGGCACTCTGGATCTTCTGTTAGTTAAATGATCTCTCTTACATTTGAACCAACATTTGTATTTAAATTTTAAAACGATTTTGGATGACTCATCAATTGTCACTTTGTACTTATTCCATTTCACCAGCTCAATAGTTAGCATTTATTAATAATCTGCAGGGAACATTTACCAATGTCCTTTCATACAACAATGGGATAATATTTTGATCACTTGGGGAGAAATAAGTGTTGTATAGTTCTTCAACAACTGATATAATTTAAGTCCCCAAATTTACAGACAGAAAAATGGAGGAGAGGTTCACTCCACACTTCATCAAGGAATATTCTTAGAATTGGAATAATGTTAAAGTTTCCAGGAAACTTAGAAATCATTCAGGTAAATTCGTGGAGTTTGGAGGAAGTGAAGATAGTATTTTAGATTTGAAGAAACAAAGAGTTTCAGATATAAGGGAGGTATCATGGAGAGAAACTCAGGTAGAGAAAGTTGAGCATAGTGTCATTTCCTTTTGATAGATCATTGACAGCATGATCCATAACAATAAAATAAAGTTGGATGAACAATCTGCTCTGTATAGATGGGAAAGTGAGAAGAATGAATGCAGTTAATTATTTTAAATGGTGAAGAGAGATAAGAAAAATTCATTTTCCAAAGATATTCATGTTAGAGATAATGCAAAATTGCAGCTATACCTTAGAATGGTCTTCATTTAATTTAAAATTAACTTGTTCTATTCTTGATCCTATGATGACCTATTTTCCTTCATCACCTCCTCATTTCCTTCAACAAATGCATAATGGTGCATATGGTGCATATGGCAAATGCATAATAGTCCTTATGCATAAAGTGCATAATGGTGAACAAAACCAGCCTTAGAGGAACTTATAAGTTTATAGTGGACTGGAAGTAAGCAATATGGATGAAATAACTAGATAAATATAAATGCCTTACTCTGATAAGGAAGCATATCAAGTTATGAGACCATTCAATGGAAGGGGGCATACCAAGTAGCAGAGTTTGGAAAAGCATTTCTGAAGAACACATGATCCTGCTGGGTTCCGTCCCTGCCTAGTTGCTAATGGGACTCAACACTACCTTCAATTTTGTTTATTTTTTTTCCTATTTTCCTGACACTGTTTCAAATTTCTAACCTGAAATTGACCAATATCCCTGATGAAAGCTGATATTTTTCCCCCAAACATGAAGAATAATCTTAGCTCTCTTAGATACACAGTAACAAAACCCAGCTCATCTCTATTGCTCAACATTCATTGGTTAACTCTTCCCCACCTCTGAAAGTCTAGCTTTGCTATATAAACTATTGTAGATCCCCTTGCTAAATTTTATGTATCAAACAAAAGCATTCAGTATACAACAAACTCCACATTTCAATTTAAAGAAAATCAGTTCACTAATTTTTGACAGAATTCTGTGGATGAATTTTAATATGTACTTGAGATTGAGACACTTTTACCCCAATAAATTTAGGGTATGCATAAATTTAGGGTATGCGTGTGGGGATTCTTTATCATAAAAAATAAATAAATAAAATAACACCATGCTTTAGATAGATTACAAAATGCACTTAATATTTATAGGAAGAAGACAGCTCCTTATCAGAGATCTCCTCTCCTATTGCTGAAGATTTCTAGATTATACATGTTGAAGTAGAACTGAACTCATTCACTCATCAAGGAAATCTTCCCAGGATGCACAACTGCAAGGTGGCTGGATGTGATGATGTTCACAGATGAAGGGCCTAACCATGAAATGTCGCTTGGATCTCCACATTCCTTATGTATCAAAATCTTAACAAATGTAAATGAAAGATATGCTCTTTGGACGTAAAAAGCTCATTAAAAGTTTTCCTATGCTTAAAAAGGAAGGATTACCTCCTAAAAGTGATGTAATCCTGCACATTCAGTCTATGATATGGTGTGATTTTAACTAGAAAGACTACACGATCCAAATAACAATAACTGGCATTGATTTGATTCTTGCAATGTGTATTTCACAGAAATCTCACAAGGAAACAGAGCAAATGATATGCTCACTTTTTTTTTTCAGGTGACTAGACAGAAAGTGCATGATTCTTCTTCTTGCCTCACATTACACAAGAGATCTTTTATGCAAATTTAATTAATTTCAGTAGGATTCAAATGAAGTACCTTCAAAATATATCCAAATTTTCAAAAAAGATTATTTATTCATGAGAGACACAGAGAGAGGCAGAGACATAGGCAGAGGGAGCCCAATGTGGGACTCAATCCTGGGGCTCTGGGGTCACGCCCTGAGCCAGAGGCAGACACTCAACCGCTGAGCCACCAAGGCATCCCAAAATATATCCAAATTTTGACTACTTCTCACCATTGCCACTACCATTGCCCTGATCTGAGCCACCATATTTCTCCTCAATTATTGCAATATCCCTTAATTGCATTCCCTGTTTCTGGACTTGGCTGCCTTCAGTTTACCCTCAACCCAGCAGACAGAGTGATCCTATAAAAGCCTAAGTCAAACATTATCATGCCTATGCTCAAAGCCTTCACTGGTTTCCCAGAACCTACAAAGTGCTCTGTAATCTCTAGCTTCCAGATGTGTCCGTTCCATCTTCTCACATTCTGCTACCACCCCAACCTTGTGCACGATGTACTGGCCACAGTGGCCTTTTGCAGCTCCATCAACATGTCATTACCAAGCTTATCTCAAAGCTGTTGGTTATGCTTTTTCCTCTTTTGGAAAGCTTTCCCCTATTTGCATGGTTAGTTTACTCAAAAGTCACTTCACAGAATGGCCTTCTCTGGGCATACTATCTTCTACCTCGGTTCTTGTCCCCTCCGTATGTGTTTTCCCCTTGCATTTTACTATCTGAATTCTATATATTAACTATATATATAATATTCTATATGTTAACTATAATTCTATATATTAGTTCTATATATTCCACTTTTTAAAATTGCCTGTCTGCTCCAATTAGAATGTACGTCTAACAAGGGCAGAGTATTTCTCACCTGTACTCACTGTAGCGTCCGCTCACCTATTAAGAGTATTTGGCAGAGACGGACAGTTTAATCAGTATTTGTTGAGTAAGTTAAGTGAAGCTCCCAGATGTTAAACAGTTGATGAAGACCCTATGGCTAAGAGTGAAGGTCCTTGTATGCAAATTAGGTTTTTCTTATTTCATGGTGTTTTATTTCTTAATTGGTGACACCTGCCTAACTTTCTTAAGCGGCACTTGCTACCTTTTCAATCTAGGACTTCAGAGAGAACATTCAAATATAAAACATTTACCCTGGAGCCTGATTCCAGGTAGAGAAATGACAGGGTAACATGATCCTCCAGTTCCAATTAGAATGTCTGACAGCCATAGTATTCAAGAAGCATCACCATACCTGATCACAGGTATCAAAGTCTGCACTTTGATACCTGTACCCTACTCCCAAACAGGGTCTACATCTTGTCAAAAGTAGTGTCTTGCCTTGACAAAACTGTGTTCTTTGCAAAACAAGTACACATAGTTTGGAAAAAATCCGTAGAGATTTGATATACTTTAACATGAAAGTGGCAGTTAGGTTTTGAGCCTTCAAAGCTGGAAGAATTATGGATAAAATGGATACAATTAAATAAATAAAGCAGAGGAAAGAGTCACAAGAGCCACACCTCCTAGTTCCCAATTGCCATAAGAAATAGTTGACCCCACATTCCATCTTCTTCCATCTCCTGAATGCATGAAGTTTGCCTTGTTCTAGCTCACAAAATTATGGTTTAAATCCAATGGACATTTTTGAAAACTTTAAAACATTTTTTTTAAGGCATAGAGTAGGGGAAGGGAAAGGAAGGAGGGTAAGGACCCATTTTATTTCTCAGACTCCCTAACTCCTTCTTCTTCCTTCTTCAGTTGTCATCTTATCAGCTTACAGAGGAGCAAATAAAACTGGGGATGCTTTTGATGGCAACTGAGAAAGTTCTGGTTAGAAAGAAAATATCTAAGGTAAGTAATGAAATGTTAAAACACAGCTTTAGTGAAACTATAGTACTTTTGTCTTGTATTTTCCTCACACTTCATTTCGTTCATGTGATCACAAAATATTTAGATAATATTGTAAGGAGGAAGAAAACCCTTAAGTACTCCTGTCATAGTAAATAGACCTCATTGATGAGAATAAAATGTCATGAAAACGTGTGTACTGGCAGAGAATAAGAGAACAAATACCACACATTTTCTAGCCAAGATAAAAAAGATTCCATTTTCTCAACAATTAATTTCAATGACTACTGCATTTTGGTCTTTAGAGGATATAGTAAGTCAGAAGCAAGCCAACAATTTCTAAAATTCATAATTGAGTATTTCCAGTGAATTCATGCTAAAGAGAGATAAAACTTGGGATTTTTCTTTTTCTTCGTACACAATGTACTGATTAAATTTCATTCCAGTTAGCACTCAAGTCACTGAAGCAATAATATATAGTAGAGGTACTATAAGTCTGGAAAAGTTAGTTTGTCTTCATGGTAAGATCCACTTTACTAATGAGAAATTATTTAGGAACTTGAGATATTCCAGTTCATTCTCTCATTAGATTTGTAAACATTTAGTGTTAAATGATAAGATCATGTCTTTATGACTCTCAATAGCTATAGAAAGCTTCTATTAAAGAGCAATGCCAGGCAGCCTGGGTGGCTAGGCAGTTTAGGGCCACCTTAGGCCCAGGGCCTGATCCTGGAGACCTCGGATTGAGTCCTGCATCGGGCTTCCTGCATGAAGCCTGCTTCTCCCTCTGCCAGTGTCTCTGCCTCTCTTTCTCTCTCTCTCTCTCTCTCTCTCTCTCATGAATAAATAAATAAAATCTTAAAAAATAAATAAAGAGTAATACCTTATGAATACTGCCCTTACTTGCCTTATTTACTACAGAAATTATTTTGATACAAAAACTGTTCTCAAAAATGTGCAGTTAATTAACCTGAATAAACGTGAGAGCAATAGTTCAACTAGATGACATATAATAAAGCTTCCCTAATGGCTTTTCTGTAAATATTTTTAAGGCAGATAGCACTCTAAGTACTTTTATTTATATTGATGTAGTTAAGTATTTTTCAGTGTTTATTCACCAAATTTCACTTGAATTCCCTTGATGAATTCAAGAGAGGGAGAACTTTGGGGATGCTAATATAACATTGGTCATTTAAAAGAATACACATTTTTAGGAAGAAGCAGTATTTCAATATACTGAAAATTTTGAAAAGATTAAGTACCACACAAATATCTTCAAATTCATGACTTTTAAAGTTATTTTTTTTTAATTAAGCAAAACATAAGTTGCTATAGTACCAAGGACCATGAGGTTTTCTCTCTTCTTCTTTCTGTTATCTCAAAATATTACTGAGATCAATCTATTTCATTAAATCACCTCTCTCAAAACAATGCCCAATTAAAATAAAGGTTGATGAAATTATTAAATGTGTATTTTTTTGGAAGAGATGTTGTATCTCACACATCTTGTTAAGTTCTACATTAAACAAAATTGGCAGGAAATGAAAATCAAAACCAGAATGACATAATACTTCCCATCTGTTGGGACAGCTATCATCAAAAAGACAAGAGATAACAAGTGCTGGCAAGGATATGGAGAGAAGGGAACCCTTCCTCATGCACTGCCAGTGGGAATGTAAGCTGGTACAGTCACTGTGGAAAATAGTATGGAGGCTCCTCAAGAAATTAAAAATAGAACTGTCATATGCTTCGGCAATCCCATTTCTGGATATATATGCAAAGGAAATCAAATTATCATCTCAAACAGATTATCTGTACTCCCATGCACATTGCAGCATTATTCACAATAGCTAAGGTATGAAATAATCATAAACAGTTAAATGGATCAAGAAAATGTGATATATATATAATTATATATGTATACATATATTATAGGTATATAATTATATATATATATAATGTAATACTATTCAACATTAAAAGGAAAGAAATTCTGCCATTTGTGACAACATGGATGAATCTGGAAAGCATTGTGCTAAGTGAAATAAGTTAGACAGAAAGAGACAAATACCGGATGGCATCACTTCCAGTGTGCGGGGGAAAAAGTTGAACTCACAGAAACAGAGTAGAACAGTTACTGCCAGGAGCTGGGGAGTCGGGGAGTGTGGTAAGATTAGTAAAAAGTTACAAACTTTCAGTTAGATGATGAATATGTTCTGATGATCTAACCTTTAGCTTGGTTGATAATATATATATTAAACCTTAGAATAATTGAAATTTATTGACTCACATAAATAAACGTGGTTCTATCCAGACACTAAAATAATATCATCAGTCCTTTCTCTGTTTCTTGTCTTTACTTCCTTCAGTGTTTTGTTTTGTGTATGTTGTTTCCTAAAGATTAGCAATTGCCTTGTAGTGTCTGCTGGTAGTCAGACTGAATAATACTGTTAAAACCAGTAAAGACCTAGGGGCACTTGGATGGCTCTGTGGTTGAGCCTCTGCCTTGGCTCAGGCTGTGATCCCAGGGTCCTGGGATCAAGTCCTGCATCAGGCTCCCCACAAGGAGCCTGCATCTCTCTTTGCCTCTCTCTGTGTCTCTCATGAATAAATAAATAAAATCTTAAAAAAAAAAAAAAACAGTGAAGACCTGATTCTAAATTCCTGAAGATTATCTTCTGTGATCATCTCAGAATCAATCTCTATAATCTGAGAGGGAATTCTAAAAATGGCACAGGCTTTGATTTTATGTGAACCTCTATCAATAAAGTTAAAACTTTGGGGAGAAAAGAATGATTTCTAATAATGACTACATGACAAATAGTGATAAATCAACCGATCAAAAGTATTTAAAGGTCTAAAGGCAAAGGTTAATTTACAACTGAGTTGCATATAATTTCTAATAAGAAGTATTTCTGATACTATGCAAATATCTAATTTTATTCTAAGTCCAACAAAACCAATACAACAAAATGGAAGACAATGGTGTAAAACAAAAAATTAGACTAATTGCTAATTATTAATATATCAAAAGTTCTAAAAAACCATTAGGAAGCTAGCACACATCAAATGCAGAAATGCAAGAATGGTCTGAACAGAAAATGGAGCAAAATGAAGGGAATGAATATATAATGATGTCAGCATATTCAGAAAACCCATCAGAAATGTATAAAGAAGATGTGGTATGTACACATGGAATACTACTCAGCCATCGGAGGGGAAATCTTGCCATTTGCAATGACATGGATGGAACTAGAGGGCATTATGCTAAGTGAAATAAGACAACCAGAGAAAGACAATTATCATATGATCTCACTCATATGTGAAATTTAAGAAACAAAACAGGATCATGGGGAAGGGAAGAAAAATAAAACAAGAGGAAATCAGAGAGAGAGACTCTTAATCATAGGAAATAAAGGGGTTGCTGGAGGGGAAGAGGGTGGAGGAGTGGGGTACCTGGGTGATAGGCATTAAGGAGGGCACGTGATACAAAGAGCACTGGGTATTATTATATAAGACAGATTAATCACTGAACTCTACCTCTGAAACTAATAATACATTATATGTTAATTAACTGAATATAAATAAAAAATAAAAAATAAAATAAAGGTAGTTCTAGTTTCCGTCTGAACATATGGGGGATAGAGAGGTTATGGAGAGACTAGTTGGTGGCTTTTATTGTAATACAGGTGAGAGATGACACTGGCTTGGAATAGGAAGATGACTCAAACAACCCCTTTCTCTTCATTTTGTCATATGTTACCATGTTAATGTGTGTCCTGAACTTCATAAACCTGACAGTCAAGAAGACCAAAAATAATGAGGACTTCAAAAAAAGAAAAAGAAAAGAAAAGAAAAGACCACTTTAGATAAAAAATAAGAAGTCTATTATAATAAAAACTTAGGGAGAATAGCATGGAATAGGGCAGCCCGGGTGGTCCAGCAGTTTAGGGCTGCCTTCAGCCCAGGGCCTGATCCTAGAGACCCAGGATCGAGTCCCACGTCAGGCTCCCTGCATGGAGCCCGCTTCTCCCTCTGCCTGTGTCTCCACCTCTCTCTCTCTCTCTCTGTGTGTCTCTCATGAATTAATAAATAAAATATTTAAAAAAGGAAATAATAGCACGGATTTTTTTTTCTACTGGAAATCTATTTTAGCAAGTATCTTTTTGGTCACCCATTATATATGAACACACTTTGCCTATGTAGGAAATGACTCCTCTTACAACTTCATGCCTCTCCAAGGTGTAAGCTGAAGACATATTTTCCGAGCTTTATTTGCTAAAGGTATTTTGCAGAATACATATATGTATGATTTTCACAAATCAATGAAGAATTCAATCAAAAGTGCTCTTGAGTTACTTTTTTTTACCTGATTTCTTGTGGTCACTATTTTATTTTAGTTAACAGTTAATATTTTAAAAATTCATTTAACATATTTTGACAAATTATTATAAAAGTTTCTGCCATTCATTATTTTATCAATTTCTAAGAGTGGGTTGGTAGATATGGCTTCAAGCTTTGGCTCTCCATTATCTCTGATCAAAGATTTTTAGCCGCTTCCTAATTTCTTTAACAAGATCTCTGAATACTCTGACCTAAACACATTTGAGGAATCTGTTTATCACCCAAGGGCATTTCTGAGGTTTGAGTTTCTTCTTCAGGATGCATAATAGAAGAAGATAAAAATAAAAGAGCTCACACCTGTGATTCCCAAGCAGTGCCTTTATATTTTCTGAATATAGTTGAAACCAGAAAAAATAAATAAAACAAGAATCTCTATACTTCTTCCTAAATAACAGCCAATTATGTATTGTCTTTCTGCTTTTTGTCATATGCTTATATGCATATAGGCTCAGGCCACTCTTCTGAACTCATCCTTCTTATTCATTTTGTGTAAAGTGTATCCATATTGATATTATAAATCACTTATCCAGACACCTGAAGAGAGAGTACATGATCCCATCCCCTCTGTGGCAGTGACCCAAATTTCAGGTATGAGCCTTGAAGAAAGGCTCAGTTTGAATGAGTTAATGTAGGTTCATACTCTATTAGATACCCACATGTTTAAACATTACTGAAAGAATATTTCAAGGATTGTCCAGGACTCATTCTTTTATTGAAAATGCATTTATTGAGTAGTTATACAATCTCCTGAGCAGGAGAACCTTAAAAAGGAACAAGAAAGTCATGGTAATACTTTCTGCTAGTCTTGACTCCTAAAGTTTGAATGGCAACTAGCCAAGTCATTCTAATGGTGTAAAAGGAAATGTTACCAGGGCCTCTGAAAAAAAAAAAAAAAAAAACTGTAACAGAGAATAAAAGATGCCAGTTATGCTTTTATCATTTATGTGGGCTTCTCTCCTTTGCTGAGTGATCTCATCTCTTCCTATTTCAGATTGAATAATTTTAAAGGCTGGGCCATGGAGACAATTCCTCTAAAGTCTCAGATCTCCACCTACAGAGGCGCTAACATTCAACCCTCCTCTTAAATTCAAATTCTGGAGGAAGGTTTCCGATCTACCCAGCCTATATCAACTTCTTGTCCCCATTCTCATCACCTGCATCCAAGAGATTATGGTCTTTGATTGACTCAAATTGAAACAAGTCTCAATACTGATAAACTGGCCCAAACTAGTAGGATTCATAAGAAACTCACAACAGTAACAAGAAGCACTACAAGATTTGGGTGCAAGTTAAGAAACACTTCTTAAAAGGATGTTCTTGGAAGAGAAATTAAATAGACATATGTATGTACTCTCTTCTGCATACATGATACTCTCTATTTAAAAAGAATTGAAAATATTTCTATTCATAGAGAAGCATATTTCCTTTTGTTAAAATGTGGTAATGTCAAACATTTTAAATTGGAACTATAACAAAATGAACCTGAATTTGAGAATGAGATAATTGTGATCTAATGAGACAGAAAACAGGCTACAAGCTAGTGACTGAACTGGCCATTTACTGATTATTGCTGTGACTAATGTTGGGTGAAAAGTACCACTTTCTAAAAGCAGAGTTTCATTTCTATCTTTCTTTGGGTAATTATGCCTTTGCCAGAGTCCCCTGATCCCACCATCACCTGACATGACTCTATACAAATATTTTTAACTTAAAAACATACTTAAGAGAAAATGCAAGAATTAACATTTTTTCTCAAAGCATTATTTATGTACTATAGTTTTCTGATTAAGCCAGTATCCACATTATTTTGAAATCTTGATGAGTAGGAATTGGGATAGCGCTATAAAAAGACAGTAAGCAGTTTTCTCTTTCTCTTTCTCTTTCTCTTTCTCTTTCTCTTTCTCTTTCTCTTTCTCTTTCTCTTTCTCTTTCTCAAGACAGGAAGACCCATTTGGGAGCACCATCTTCTTTAGTTTGAGGGGGAAAAAAGGTATTAACAGGCTATTTGGCTTAATAAGTCACATCTACAACTAGCCATAGAGGCTAAAGTTCACTCAGAGGCCATACACAGTGGTAAGAATTGTTGCATGCTATATCTCACGTAGGTCTCACAACAAACAAGAGGTAGATCCTATTATTATCAACTTATGGGTGAAGAAACTATGTGGAGAGAAGTTAGCTAACTCGTTCCCAGCTCACACAGCTAGGAAGTAATTGAGGTGGGAATAGTAGTCAAAAGCTTCATTCTAATATTTAGCCTCTGGACTTCAACCCTCCCATGATATTACATTACATTCAGGACTAGATCTGAAGCTCCTTATCATGACCTGAGACGGGGTGGGGGACCCTCAGGGTCTGGCAGGGGCCTCCTTTCCCCCACCAGCTCAATTTAATTTAGCATAGCCCAGCCACGCACTTTCTCAAATTTGCCAAGCTCTTTCACAGTTGAGAGCTTTTTCACTGGGTCTTCCCTCAAAATAATTTTTTTCCTGAATATTTGGGACCGTAGTACCTAAAGTAACTCTGCCCCCATCCATTCGGACAATCAAGGTTAATCTCCAGTACATGTTACCATTTCACTTTCTTCCCTTCATAGTACAAAAACAATCTAAAAGATCTTGTTTACTTTTAATTATCTGCCTGTTTGGAAACATTCTTAGGCAGCAGGTGTAAAGAAACAAAATATTCATACCCTTTAGAAACAAGGGTTTCTTGCTTCCACCCTAGGGTAATACACTCAGTAATAATAGCTAACATTTATCAAGCAACAAGTTTGTGGCAGACAACTTGCTTACTGTTTTAAGTCTATCATCTCATTTAACTCCCACTTTACCCCTGCCAACAGGAACTATTATTACCTTCATTTTCAAAGGATTTTGAAACTCTTTAAGAGAAATCATGTTCATTTATGTCCAAGGTCTTTCAAATAATAAGTGGCTCAGGGCAGCCCAGGTGGCTCAGCGGTTTAGCGTCTCCTTCAGCCCAGGGCCTGATCCTGGAGACCCGGGATTGAGTCCCACGTCAGGCTTCCTGCGTGGAGCCTGCTTCTCCCTCTGCCTGCATCTCTGCCTCTTTCTGTGCGTGTGTGTGTGTGTGTGTGTGTGTGTGTGTGTGTCTTTAGTGAATAAATAAATAAAATCTTAAAAAAAAATAAGTGGCTCAAAACTGAATGTATCCAATTCTTGTATCCATGTCTTTAAGCAGAATGCTAAATACCAAAGAAAATGCTATAAAAAAGATAGATGGCAATTATTTCCAATAGTGGAAAGACAGACTGCAGCATATAGATCCAAATATAACACAATCATGAAATGAAATATTGTGCAATCATTAAAATAATGTTTATAAAGATTCCAGAATCACACTCAAAATGCTTATCGAATATCAATGTTTAAAAGGTACAAAATCTTATATGTGCTGCAGTTACATAAATGAACAAAAATTAATTCTGCATTAAAAAATATTGAAGGAAATGAATCAAATAGTGATTGTGTTGGGTGGCTGCGTTATGCATGGTATTTCTTTTTTCTACTTTTTAAAATTCCCTAATTATCCTTAACGAGCTCGTAATAGTAATGGTGTGAATTTTTCATTTCACATACACAGCCTCATCGAGACATTTAGATTTTATGATACATGAGTTTTCCTCTCTGTGCACCCCCCCACCCCCACCCCCACCCCACCCTGTAAGCCCTTTGGGGGGGTGCGGCTTCCAACCCTATTAACCCTATTAGTGGAATCCTGCCAGATAAAGAGGCTTAGAGGTTTTCTCTTTTAAATTGCTCACAGACAGGACAGGCAGGCCTCGTGCATGTTTCCTTCTTGCATAAACACAGCCAGGGCAACCCTGGAGACCTGTGCTCTTTTGTCTTGTGCCTAGTGGGTATTGATAAATCTCCATGATTTCGTTGGTGTAGGAAAGTGGCTGCCCATCCTCTGTGTGGTCCTGTCACAATTATGCTCAATGAATCCAAAT
The DNA here is from genome assembly GCF_003254725.2 of Canis lupus dingo. Taxonomy (NCBI): domain Eukaryota; kingdom Metazoa; phylum Chordata; class Mammalia; order Carnivora; family Canidae; genus Canis; species Canis lupus. The sequence continues at coordinate 14,794,944 of NC_064256.1, read as the reverse complement.
CTTATCACCAGCCTTAAGCACTGGATTTAAGTCCATTATTTCAGAGGCACTGGCCTTTGCCCTTAGGTCAAAACTCAGCTCTGCTTCCAGGCAGGTCTGGCTGCAGTCTTCTGAGAGTCTGTAAGTATTCTGTTCTTCACAGTACAAAGTTTCTAGACTAATTGAATAGAAGACTGACTCTTTTCTCAATTATACTTTCTTCAAAAAAAAAAAAAAAGAAAAAAGAAAAATTATACTTTCTTGGATGACTGTGAAATTTATCTGAAATTAATTAATTTTTAAAGATTCCAGATAGACCCTTTATCCCCCAGTACTTCAACACATCTAGTCCATGACTTTAATTCTTCCTCTTCCAGTACTTTCCTCTCTATTCTCCATCCAGTACGACTAAAGCCTTGCACAATACAGCATTTAGAAAAATGTAAGGATAAGGGTGTTTTCTGTTTTGTTTTTTTAAATCAACAGTTTCCTTTTAGTAATATACTAAAACTTCTGATCACATTCACTTTCCTTGCAGAGAGATCAGTGAACAGAAGTAGCTATAAATCAGTAACAACCCCAGGCAAACATTTGGTTTTTAGTGACATTGTTTCTACTTCATAAAATATTCATATAACACAACAGGGTACTTCATTATGTAGAATATATTAAAAATAGTATCAGGCAAGAGTAATATGTAAAATATTCTAGGTGTCATATTCACGTAATATACAGAAAGTCATGAATTTGAGTACATTGCTACAGCTTTAAAAGGATAAAGATCACAATGTTGTTCCCATTCACCATATACTAACTTTCCAACAATAATTATAAAAACTAAATGAAATGGTATAAATAAACATTTTTTGATGCTTTCTGGTTCAAAATAGTTGATATTTAAAATGCTTTTAAGGAGAGCCTGGATGGCTCAGTCAGTTAAGCATCTGTCTTTGGCTCAGGTCATGATCTCAAGGTCCTGAGATTGAGCCCAACATTGGGTTCCATGCTCAGTGGGGAGCCTGCTTCTCCTTCTTCCTCTGCTACAATCCCTCCCCACCCCACGAGCATGCTCGTGCATGCTCTCTCTCTAATAAATAAATAAATAAAATCTTTTAAAAATGCTTTGAAGTGCCAACATTTAAGTACTTTTTCATTCACACTGTGTTAAATACTTTGCATGCATTATCTCATTAAAGCTTTTTTTTTCATTAAAGCTTTTTAATCTTTTAATATAAACTCCAATGGAGCTGTCATGATTCAGTCTAAGGTCATTGCCTAAGGTCACATGGATGTAATATGATTAAGTCTGGATATGGACCCAGATTGTGTGATTTCAGAGTCCCTCAGGTTAACTATTGCTATTAAATTGCTTAAATTTGTAAGAATTTACTTGTTAGGATACACATGAAGCTAGTAGTTATTAGATAGTAAGCACAATTTATAAGAGGACAGCAATCTTTCTTATTGTTCCAAAAGGGACAATTTTAGCCAATAATACCAAGACTGTTGTTATGTATTTCTGATGTGTCCACGTGACTCAGCAAAGCTATGAGAAAGGAACGGAGGGGGCCAGTCATCTTGTCCTACCCATACCCCTTACTTCACTTATTCGATTAAACACTTATTGAGGTGCTGCTGTGAAGGAATTTCTTCAAATATAATTAAAGCCTAAGGGCAGCCCCGGTGGCGCAGTGGTTTGGAGCCGCCTGCAGCCTGGGTGTGATCCTGGAGACCCCGGATAGAGTCCCACGTGGGGCTCCCTGCATGGGGCCTGCTTCTCCCTCTTCTTCTGCCTGTGTCTCTGCCTCTCTCTGTGTCTATGAATAAATAAATAAAATCTTAATAAAAAAAAAAAAAGGCCCCGGAGCAAATGACTTTAAACAAAGGAGTTTTTTCCTGGATGGACTTGACCTAGGTGAGCCCTTAGAATGATCTGGACTCTTTCTGGTGATAGAGACTCCAAACAACAGCTGGGTCTATAATTACTGCCCCTTCCCTGGATCTTCCCTATAGATTTCAGACTCGTTTAACCAGCCCCCACACACAATTACATAAGCCAATTACTTGTAATACATACCTCCCTAAAGACATGGTTGGTTGGTAGGTAGGTAGATAAATAATTTGCTTCTCTGATTAAAGCCTGACTGACACAAGTTTTATCAGTGTCAGATCTTGATTATGTGAATCTTGAAACTTAGAGTTTGGTGTATGTGTGGATCCTCTTTAAGGAAAAAATAACAAATTATTTAAAAAAGAAAAAATTAGACATTCAGGTATGAAAGTGAGATGATAAAAGAATCATAGGAAATATGTTTTTAAAAGCTGACATATATCACAAACACCACCTAACACAAAATAATAATATAATATTTTTATTCTGAATTGCCTGGCATACTTTAAAATACTTTCTTATCTATAACTTTTAATTGCATATTCTTTAACTATCTCTCCATTTGACAAAAATTTAGTACTACCATTTTCTATAGAGAGAATTAAAAAATTGTCCTCTAGTATGGTTGATTGAAATCTTTTATTAATGATAATTTTGATCAGATGTCAACAAAAAACAAATTCTACACATCATTTTAATCTGTTGATGACTGTAATAATTTTCTACCCAATGGCTTAGAGCTCCATGTATTTCAAGCCCTGATTCTCCAACTATATACATTCAGTTCTGGGCACCTTAGGACCTATTTTTATTGCAATATGACCTTTGGCACAACAGGCAGCAGGACTACTCCTAGGAGTCACTCCCACACCCAGCAGCCAGCTACACCTTATAAATACAGGGTTGTCATCGTGAACAACATAAATGCATCTCATTAAAACAAAATCAATTGCATTTTCAAGTGAAGTTCTCCTTAGAACACAAAACATCTGAAACTACTCCAACTGCTAGATTCAAGATGAAGTATAAAAGCAAGAGTTAAAAGAAATGGCCATCTTAACTGTTCATGAAATATTTTACTTCTACTAACTGTACACAAACATGCTCATGTTGGAGTACACTGAAAAATGGCTGCCCAAGATGTTTGCCACCTAACCCCCAGGCCATGCAAATCATCTTATGTGACAAAAGAGACTTTACAGATGCAATAAAGCATTCAAGATGGGGAGATTCTCCTGGATTATCAAGAGGTGAGCACAATGAAGTCAGAAGTGTCCTCATAAAAGGGCAGCCTAAGATCCAAGAACTTGAAAGCAATATGAAGATGGAAGCCAAAGTTAAAATGATGGGAAGGAAAAAATGAGCCAAGCAACCAAGTAGCCTTTAGAAGTTAGAAAAAGCAAGGAAACAGAGTCCCCCTAAGAATTCTCTAGAGGGAACACAACCCTGCCCACATTTGTTTCAGGCTCTTAACTTCCAGAACTGCGTGAGGGAATAAATTTGTGTTCTAACCCTTTATGTTTGTGGTAACTTGTTATAGCAGCAATAGGAAATGAATGCACATATGTAGGCATTGCTGGGCCCCTCCCAGGACTTTCCAAAAGGACTGTGCTGGTTCTGAGGTTTCAGCTTTATGTATGATCCAAATACAACACAAAACCAAACCAAAATGAAACAAAACCTGTAGATAGTTCCATGGAGAACCCCTAACCCCCGAGAGATAGCCAAGGTGGAAGAGTGCTCTGGGCCATCTGGTAACATGGCGCCCCTTTAAATAATACATTTTGTTCAATATTCATGTAAGAAGAAAGCTCAATGTGGGCCCCAGCAGGCTACCTTCAGGGCTGAGAAGAAAGACAGCCAGTGGCAATGCCACTCTGAACAATTTAGTTTTAACTCAGTGTGCCTTCTTCTAACCAGATGCTCTGCAGTGAATTTGCTGACACACGTTTGAAGGCCTCTGTTCTAGCAAGCTCCTTTCCAAGGGCCCTTACTTTTGTCAGGTGACTCCTCAAAGTCTTTCTTCTCACCACGTATAGTGCTCTGAGAAAAAATTATGCTGATCTTTCCCCCAAAATCATCATGTTTCCAATAATATTTTAGTGGTCTTTGTGATATGGCACCCCAAGCAATCACCCTTCTGACCTTCTCCTTAATTCTGTTCTGGAGATGATCACAGAAACTTGTACCTACCCTGGTTCTTGTATTTTTGAATGGCTCTTAGATGAAACTAGTGTATTGCATCAGCTTGCCAATCAACCAGATAATCTAATCCTGCTTCTGACACTTATAGTATGGCTACTTCATGACTCTGAGCATCAGCATAAACATCTTTAATAGAGGCTCCTAAGATCTATCACCCACATTTAGTGAGGATTGGAGATAATTACAAGGGAGCCTCTACTTTTCTATAGGTTTCTAGTGGGTGAAAAAACCAGAGATGCCACCAAACATTCTACAATGCCCAGAACACCATCATATCAGGAGGAAAGCCTAAGTTTCAGAAACCTTACACTAGGACAATGTTCAGGACTTTTCTTCCATGACTGTTTGAAAAGACTTCTCTAAAGAAACAACAAATGGATGAACAAACAGCAACCAAGATGTGAGCTCTACTCCAGCCACTTTTGAAGTTTACTCAGCTCTAGGGTTTTAAGTTAGATGAGCCATTTTTATTTAAGTCCAATTGAACTATTTTTAAGTTATTGCTCTGAAAGCTTCCTAACCAGTGTGGTAGACATGGGGCTGTCCTAGGCAGCTTCTCCTTCAAGGAAGGACTTGCTAGCCCAGCTGCAGGGAGTTCTGTTGGTGGATCAGTCCCCTGGGGATCATTGTTAATATAGAGAAATGCTTCCTCCAAAGTCAGGCTCTTTTGAAGTATACAATATCCAGCAATTGCTTGAGGCATGGATGTAAAAGCTCAGTCACTTGGACCCAATGTATGACAACTCTGAGTGATCATTTAAGGTCTAGAACTCCCTGTGGGGTGAGCCGTGGCTGTTTTGGCCCACAGTGCAGCTCAACCTCTCCCTCTGCTCAGTCCTGCTCCTCTTCCTTCCCCAACAAACATTCCAATCACTAGACTGTCTCTCAGGGTTTGTTTCCTGGAAGACTCAATCTGTATTACTGATAGACTCCCAACTCTAAACTGTCCAATAATTATTAGCAGGTAGTTTATTGAGAGTAACACTCAATGCTAGCAGTCCTAAAATAGAATCATCTTGAGGACAGAGACTTTATCTGGTTTATTAGCTTTAATCAGCACCAAAAATAGCGCCTCCCTACTCACACACTCAATCAATCGTGAGGCAATGCCTATGACATGCCTGGATAGTTAATACGTACTAAGTGAATGAATAACCAAATGAATGGCTGACTTAACAAAATACTGAGATCACAGGTATGAACAATTTTAGTTAAATCATTTGTTTTTTTCAAATATTGTAAAACTACAATATTTTAAACTTCATCTTGGCCTTCCTCTTACTCCACTTGAGGATATTCTTCATTCTTTCCATTTTCTATAAATTAAAGAGATTAGGGTGGTCTCTCTATATTTTCCTGATTGCCTCCTTTATTCACCACCAGTGTTCCTCCATAATAATTATGTGAATAGTATGAAACCTTCCCCATGAGAGTCCCACATGGCAGGATACCTAATGGGGATTTGTTGACTATCATTCATTCTGCTGACATTTTGGTTCAATTTACATTTATGGTAGATCTCTATTTTCCCTTTGCTTCCAATCTTCATTCCAGGATGAACATTTTGAAGAAGATGAAACCATCGACTATGGGCTCCTTGACTAAGGATTCAGTCTTATATACCTTTTTACTCTCAGAGTCTAGCATAGTATCTGACACCCAGTAGGTCCTCTTAATGTCCCCAAATTCAATTCTTCTTATGATGATAGGGAATAGAGAAAGTTGCTTAGTTTGAATGACATTTTTGAATTGTTTGTCCTTGTTAGGGAGGAGCATGTCCCCTGCAATAAAGCAAATACTATTAATTGCTAATAGTTACAAAGGCCTTGTTTTTGTATCCAACACTGTACTAAGTACCATAAACAGATTATCTTCTCACAATGACCATATGAAATAAAGTTTACTATCATGTTCAAATTTCAGATGTATCTTACAAAGTTAAAGCATCTTGCCTAAAATCAAATAACTCGTCAGAGCAAAAGTAAAGTTTCAAAATAGTCTGTCCTCAGACCATATCATATCAGGTTTAATTTTCAATCATATCAGGTTTCTTCAGATGATGTAAATGTACTGCTCCCTAAGTGAATCCTTAAAATATTATAAAGTAGGGAAAAAAACATAAAATTTGAATATGTGAACAACACAGCCTTGAATCGCGCTGGCCTGCTTATATGTGGATTTTTTTTTTCAATAATGCAATTCAGTACCAATAAATGTATTTTCTCTTTCTTATCATTTTCTTCATGACATTTTATTTTCTTTGGCTTACTTTATTTTCTAAGAATATATAATACATATAATATATAAAATATGTGTTAATTGACTGTTATTAGTAAGGGTTTTCCAGTCAACAGGCTATTAGTTAAGTTTTGGGAAAGTCAAAAGTTATATACAGATGTTCAGCTGTGCAGGGGATTTGACGACCCTAACCCCATGTTGCTCAAGGGTCAACTGCATTATGAATTACATGTCATGTTGAATTATTATTGATTTTATTCACTTCAGTTAATCTGGAAAATACAGATTTGGCTCCATTATGTCCACTCAGTAGGAGATATGGTTATGTCAGGTGATAATGATTTTTTTTATCCTCTTAATTATCACCAATCAATTGCCCTGACTTATCGTGGATCATTTTATTCACCAATTCAACAGACATTTATAAATGCTTACTGTGTCCAGCTCTATGTGCCAGGAAACAAAAATAAGTTATGATTTTGCCCTCAAGGAATGTATAGTCAGGTGGAGACAAAAATAAAGAGGAAATCACAAAGAATAGGATAAACACCAGATTAGAGGCCTTGATTGCTAAGGAAACACACCTCAATTCTATATGGGGGTGGAGAGAGATTGAAGTGAAGGAACAGTTCAGAAAGGGCACCACTTTAATTATGTCTGAGGAATAAGTAGGAAATAGGTGGATAAAGGAGGAGCTAGGAAGTACATTCTGGGAGGGGGTCATCAGTGACAAAGGCACAGAAGCTTGATACAGCACAGTATATTTAATAATAAGAGTATTCATTTAAATAGTGCTTAAGACAAAGGTGTATGGGAGGGGAGGTGACACCTCCAGCAGGAGGTGGAGGGTAACAGACAAGATGGTGCTGGACAAGTAGTTACAGGGCTGACCATGAATGCCTTACACTTCACATCAAGAAGTTTAAATGTTCTTTTGTCAAGAATGGAGACCTAGGAAAGGATTTCTAAGTAGGCAACTGACAACAGGATTTTTTTTTCTCTAAGTCTTTCTGAAAGATCACTCTGGTGACAGCATGAAGGATGGAACAGAAGGGCCCTCAGGTGGGAAGCAGAGTTCATCTGGAGGTTACTATGGTGGGCCCAGCTTGGACATGGCATGTATCCAGCCTGGTCCTTGGCAGCTGGGATAACAGGAGGCATATCTGCTGGACTCTAGAGGAACTACATGGGTGGGGTGAATGTTTAGAGGTAGCAAGGTTCATGACTTGGATAATAATTGACACTTGGTAGAGAGAGGAAGGGAGAGATGGTGATACATACTGAGTTTCAGTGTTAGTGAGGCACCAGGATGGAGAAGTAATATTAAGGATAAATATAATCACTTATGTAGCACTCTTCCCAGCATTTCATATGTATTAATCTTTCTAATCCTCACATAATTTTATGAAAGGACCTAAAGCACAAAGAGGTAAGAAACTCACAGGGGCTTGCCTGATGTAACATGGGGTTAGAACTATGTTGCAGAGCTTACACTTTATCAAGGTCTCTGGGGGCCCCCAGTAGGGGCGTCATATTCACATTGCTTTAAGGAAAAATCTGTCTACTTCGTAAGAAAATGGCCACATGGGCAATACTGAAAGGAGTAGCTATGTTTCTTCATCTAAAAGTTAACACAACTTAAATACCATTAAATACCAGTAAACTGGCAGGACTTGCTTGACATAGGTCTTATACCATTTGGAACAAGGGGGCAAATAGAGCCTGACCTGGAGCCATACACAAAGCCTGGTACAGTGTATGTGTGCGATATATCTTAGTCTCTCCCCATTCATTTCTAATTTCCTTCTTTTTTCAGGCCTTATTAAAAAAAAAAAAGTCACTGGTTGTATCCACTGTAGTGCTAGCTCTCAGAAATGTCTGGCTCAGGAAAAAGCATGAAGTTATCTGCAGAAGTATACTTCAGACTTAGAAAACACATAGGTGGCCAGTGAATCTTTGACCACAGAAAAGCTTTAATTCACATTCTCTACTGTGTCTTTTCCCCTGATACTAACACACACACACACACACACACACACACACACACACGCTTGCCTGCTTGCTTGCTTGCATGCACTGAAGGTTTCATAAGCACAGTCTTAATATATTTGTATGGGGCAAGTGAATTTGGCCAAAAATGAATTTTTGGCCTGAAAAAAATAAAAAACTAAAACTAAAACAACAAATCACCATTCATTCTCAGGGTTCTGAGGGATAATTCTGACTTCTCCCAGTGGAGCACAATTTTCCTTTGTTCCTTGATCTTGCCGCACCTCCCTTCTTGTTATTTTGCATCCTCAAGGGAAGCCTGGTAAAGGCTAAAACCTTAAAATGCTTGCTTTAAATAAAAGCAGAATGTTTATTTAGCAGGAATTGTGTAAGATGGCACAGAGTGGATAATATATGATAGCAAAAATAATAATCAGATGTGTGGAAAGTAAAATCCATTAAGATGCTTTTTTGGTGAATTATTTTATAGTGATGGTATCAATATAAAATTATGTTATCCTATAAAGGATCTTCCTCAAGCTTGTGCTAAATTTGCTGTTTTATGATCTTTAAACAATTAAAAAGCTATAAAGGTAGAAACCTGATGACTATAATTATTAAGATATAACTGGAATCATTAACCTCTACCATACCTAAGCAGTTTCAAAATGTCCCCATATTTCAACACATTATTTTATTTGCAGATCTTTAATATAGATTGTTTTTCTAATAAACAGAAGGAAACCGTATTATGACCAGTGAATAAGGGCAAGTAAGCATCCCGAAGAATGCAATCAAGTCCATGAGATGGGATGCTTTTGAATGTTGTTTTGAAAATATAAAACCTGAATACTGACCTCCCTCCAGAAACTGCATCACTTCCCTCCTTTCCTAAGACTGAGTATTGATAAATGCCTCTACTTATACATGTAACCATTAATGAAAGTTGCTCACCTGCACATGCGCACTTAGTTTATGTCATTACTGAGATTAGTTTTTGTAACGATGCACCTTTCTACCCACTCCTGCATTTCTTTATATTTGAAATCAGGATCCCTTGGTCTCCTCATTCTCCAAGTACAGTTTTCTCTCAAAGGCAGACACTAAACCCTTCAATTTAGGGAGGGGATCAAGAAGCTTTAGACTCATGAATGAGTAGCACAGGATCAAATCGCAGAATCATTCATTCACTGGAAAATAAATCACCCCGCCCCAAGCTCTCTACACAGACACACTCACACTGCTTCCCTCAGTGGCTGTTTATCATCTGAATCCCTTCCACCCCCACCCAGGTTCCCTGCTCCATCCTTCCCCCTCCCCCCACTTTATATGCCCTATTGTTAAACTGGACGTTCATGAAATCAGGGATGCAAATATTTACATAATGACATAAATTCTATTTATGCTCCTCTGTGCCCAAAAGCAGACCTAGCAGTAAACATCTCCAATTAATTTTTATTTTTTTTTTTAATGAAATGAAGTGGATTCTCTCTTATTGTCTGAGTCCTTGAAGGAACCGACCTCATTCTGGCCCATTCATGGTTAGGTCCCTGCAACCGTTCTTGGCCTCCCCCCCCTTCTTTTTTCTTCTTTTATTTCTTCTTCTCCCTATTAACCCTCTGCCCACAGGTCTGGTTGGGTTTGTGGAATTAGGCAAATCTGCTCATGCCCAACCTCTTCCTGACAGCTTATTAACCTCCCATCCCATTTCAGTTACAGAAAGGTATTTTACTGATAGGATTCTCTGAAATGTGGACAGTGTTGTCCTCTTCTTGCAGAGGTCCAGTCCTGCCAATTTCTGTGTTATGACAACAAAGATCCTTCACAGGAAAGACATCTGGGACAGGAAGTGAGAGGGATTTTCTTTGCTGTTAAAGTGGGCTGCTAATTTTTATCACGGCTACCCCTGACCTTATGTCTATATCATAAGCTCTAGGAAGATACATGCTACCTATTTTCCTCAAATGCCTCACCCCCACCACTCTGTTGATTTTACTTCCTAAACATGCATAGTGCCTCTCTACTTTATTCCATATTTAGTTTTAACCTCAGCACTTCCTTTATAGCTGAGCAACCAGGGTGCCCAGGATCTGGGCTCTTAGCTTAACTGCGCCCACTTTTGTCCACCTCCATCATCATCCTTCCTTACAGGACAAGGAATCTGTGGGACCAAGTAATCTTACCACCACTACCACCACCACCCACCCTCCCCCTCCACCTGCCACCACCCCCACTAGCCCACAATGCCAATTCTATATTCCTTTCCAAATATAAAAGATCGTGGAATTTCTTGCCCAGATGGATGGATTGTTCACTGGCCTGTGTGAGGTTCCTCATAGAGGTGCCAGAGCAGAAGGGGAAGGAGGTTGGTCAGCAAGAATTCTTTTGTTCTTTTGCTCCATGCCCAAATATATTAGAAGTGGCCCTGATCATCTTAATCCCAATGCTCATTCATTCACCCCATGCCCTAATTGTTCTCTTTGCTTCCATTGCTGTTCCCCAACAGGCCCTCCCCTCACAGCAACCAACCTACAAATCAGATCTTAGCATTTTGCTGCTTATAATAATCTATTTTATTCCCATTGAACTTAGAGTGGCCTCCAAGATCTAGAAGGCCTAGACCTGCTCACCACTCATTTTCCACCATTCTCTCCTTTATTCTCCATGTTTCTTGCAAGGGATTCCTCCCCTAGCTCAGTACTTCCTCATCAATACTCCTCCTTCAGGCCCAGACCTTTACACAAATAGTTCCTCTGTCTTGTTCAAGTCCTGTCTCAACATACACTTTCTTATGTAGGCCTTCTGGCCATGCAACACTCAATAACACTCCCATCAATCTATGACTCATCACCTTTATTTATTTTTTTTTGCAACAATCAATCACTATCTTAAATTTTTACATTTAAGTGTTCATTTTATACTGTCTCCTCATCTCCCACTGCAATAATCATTGAATGAAATTGGTTAAACTGTTAAAATAGGCAGGACATCTGTCTATTGGAAGACTGGGGACATCCAGAAACAAGAGTTGCCTTTGCTCAGTAACCTATGTTAACTGAGAAATTAAAAACAAACAAACAAACAAACAAAAAAAAGGAATAAGGATTTATTCAGGGCTTGGTCATCCTTTCTTGCTTCTCATTCTTGTTTCCTTCAACGCACTTCTATGTCACAACCACTTCCTTTAGCAGTAATACAGTCCAGGAATTTCTCTAAAAAAAAAAAAAAAAAAAAAAGGCACAACAACAACCAAAAACTATTCTTCAAAAGAATACTCATTTTGCCATGATTCGTGCATTCATCAAATATTTATCAACGTTATACTCTATACTAGGAACTGTACTGTTTGTTTCATTTTTTTTTAATTCCCCAGGTCTGCATGGTTGTATTGTTACATAGGAAATATACACAAGGTAGCAGTTAATTTACTGAAAGACAACATAAATGCCAGGGAGGAAGAAGAACACTGAGAAGAGAACCAGGCTAATAGGCACTACTTCCTAAGGAAGCCTCCACTTGCCGGGTGAGTCAAATCCCCTAGGACACAGGGTTCAGAATCCTGCATGAAAGTTGGTGAAAAGAACATTTTTAGGACTAATACCACATGGTAAGTAGCAGCAAGGGTTACAGTTGTGAAAATGTAACTGAACAAGGTAAAAGAGAGGTTAAAACCATATTTGAGTGTTGAAATTGGACAGTAAGTGACAACACTTTGACACAGACAAAACCTATTCCTTATGTCCTTCCTATCTATGGCAGTGCTATCAAGAAACCAGTAACCAGCAACATCCAATTATTTTGTAACTCCAATTTCTACCTTCAATTCTCCTGTTACTCTCATATTGCTATCTTCAATACAAGAGGGTCTTGATTTTTTTTAAGTCAGTAAGAATGTTGGATTTGTTATATTAAACAAAAAGAAAAAGAGAGAAAATTAATGGAAGGAAGGGAGAGAGGGAGGAAGGAAATTTAAATAATTATTGCTCTAATAGGAAAAAAAGAAAGAAAAAAACAACAATGAATATGGAAAAAAAATCCAAAAGGGTGCAAGCCCCTGTCAAAAATAATAGCATCCATGCAAGACTCTTCTTTGATCCTTGTTGGAAGATTCCAATACAAATTAGTTTATTTTTAATATTGATACTATTTTTAATATTGACTTCTTCTGTAGAAGTTCAAATTGAATATGTCAAGAAAGAAGTCACCCAAACCAGCTTTATTATTCAACATAGTTACCGTTATATCTGATTTTCTAAATGTTGGAGTTAAACACAGAACCAAGAGCATCTAAAAGAATGGAAAAATGACAAGAAATACTCGAAGTTCAGCAACAAGACTCCAAGTGTCTGTCAAAGTAGAATTTATGACTATATGCTATAAAGATGATGAGGAAGTAAATGCAGGCAGGGCATGGTTTTCAGTAAAGAGTGTCACTTATTCATTCATTTGACAGGATTTGCTTCTGACAGCTAGCACTGTAGGTATCACAATTCGAAATGTCTTTAACACAACTCTCCCACAAGAAGTAGATTCTATTCAATTTTATAAAGCCAATAGATTACAATGCCATTATATTTATATCTAAATTTAATGGCATGTATCCACAGACACAAATTTTTGATTTCGGTAATTCTTAAAATATGTTTTAATGCTTTCACAAAAGAAACTAATGATTTTTCTAAGTACAGTTGATTTTAATGAAACAATACATTTGAAAAGTAACTTGGCAATAACTATTAAATTTTAAACTTAGTAGCCATAACTCTCTTGGGATTGTTTTTGCATTAAAAGCACATATACACATGCATGTGAGTGCATGTGCAGACACACATACACAAAATGCAGCATTGCACAGAGAGGAGAAAAAAAAACCAATAATCTGAAGGTCTATGAGTCTGTGAATGGTTGAAAAGAATTGATACATCTATATTATGGAACATTTTGCAGCTATTAGGAAGAGTAGAATCTCGATCTACTGGCCAGGAGTGATATCCATAATATATTTCTATGTAAAAAACTGAAGTTGGAGAATAAAGTTTATGCCATTCTTCTGTCTTAATAAAGCTTCAAACAAAATAATAAATTGTATCTGTCTGTATATTTAATCATGAGATTGGAGAATGAGGTGAAGTGATATACACACTATCAAAGTTGTTACTACAGGAAGAATTAAGAGAGGCTGGAGTAGGGATTATTAACTTTTCTTCTATTCAACTCTATTCTTTACTTGTTATAATAAGCAAGTTTTGTTAAATGATAAATGAGTCCTATTTTGAAAAACAGAAGAGGAGAAAAGTTACTAGTTATTTCATTGCAAAATAAAATTTTGATAAGTAATTTTTATCTTTTGATAAGTAATATTTTGATAAACATTTAGCACACCTTTAAGACAGCAAGCACTGTATTTTCTATAAAAATTGAAATGGGGGGCACCTGGTTGGTTGGACTCTTGGTTTTGGCTCAGGTCATGATCTCAGGGTCCTGGGATCCAGCCCTGGACAGGCTTCCTGCTCAGTGAGGAGTCTACTTGAAAATTCTCTCTCTCTGTGCCTCCTCCCATTCATGAGTTGGCTCTCCCACAGGCACATTGTCTCACTGTCTAATAAATATTTTTTTAAAAACTTTAAATCATCACAAAATGAGTCATGATGGATTAATAAAGTGACTCTTTGATCATGAGGACATGAATCTAAGGCTCATGCACTTAAGATATTAGGAATTAGTTGGAAAACCATTACCCACAGAATAAGCACCGGAATTTTGCCAATTTTTTATTTGAATTTTATAATAGATTGAAAATGGTGTAACTTTGTTTTACAGGAGCAATTATTTTAGATATGCATATTGATTTAAAACTCTGATTCCATGATTTCTTATGTAGCAATAAACTGTAATCCCATTTCATCTGGAATGGGAAAGAATGTCTTGTAGAAAGTCCATGATGTTGCATTAATGGATAAATTTCATATCTACGTTATCTGGTAATAATTATAAAAAAATTTTTGGTCATCTCAATTGAATTTTTTCTGAAATTTTAATCTTCTAACATACCCATCTATTTATTTTTTTTAAACTACCACAAAGTAACAGCACTTTGGACCTAGAACAGCCAAGTTGTGGCAGCGTTGTTCATCACTAGAAAACATTCTTTCTCCATATGCTTACTTCTGGACTTTGTGGGTAACTGTCAACTGCTCAATACGAATTATATCCAGAGTAGTGTAGCTTCTGCAGTACATTTTTAAATTTCTTGAAAATTGATACTAAAGAAAAAAATATATTCATCAGCATCCTTATTTCTTCTGGGAAGATTTAAATTAACCAGAAGCCAAATTTTCTCAATCAATCTCTGATGCCCGCATCCCTATCACATAGTGATTAAATTTAGGGTTAAGTAACAATTACCTTGCCAGAGTAATGAAATTGTGAAAATGAATCAGATATGCTAATAAATGTTAAAGAATAGGCAATTTAGGGGGTAGCAGGGCAGAAGCATTCTCTAATTTGTGTAGTGTAAATATTCACACTATGGCCAAGATCAAGCTACCAAACATTTAAAAACTGAGTGGCAAATTCCCCCTAAATTTAAGTCAGCTCTTGGGAATCAACACAGACCAGCGCCAGCATATCACTGAAGTGAGTTGTAAAATCATCCCTACATTTCTAATGAATCATGCTATTAAAAGTGGCAAAATGGCCATCTCCATTGAGTGCATCATTAGGCTGAATGAGAAAACCAGTGTGTCCCATATAACCCACTCATTAACCTTACTAACCAAGGTAACTTCACATTCTTATTGTATATACGGTACCTCAAGGAGTCCCAGAATATTGTTACTTATTAAGTGCTCATATACCATGATTATTAATGACACAATAATGACTAGTTTTATAATCCATAGAGGTGATTTCCATTGGGAAATCTGATGACAAATACATTCAACTGTTTACTGATAAACTAAAAATGCATTTCTACTCTGTCAGCGAGTGTTTCCTACAGAAGCATACCCCTGAAGCTGAGGCAAAGGGCAGGACAATTCATCATAAAAATTACATATTTAAGACCCTACTTTGCCATCATTCTAGCTTGAACTTGGCCTTGATTTATCTCATGAAATCCACAAGAGGTCAAGCAGAACCATTAGTTAATCCAAAGAAAGGATGTAATTAAAAGCAGTAGTTAGGGTATGGTGATAAAGGTGCTATAACCAGTTAAATAAAAGAGATTTCTGTAATAATAAAAAAAAACTTAGAATTTTCTCTATCATCTTTGTACAATTTCTTCTCACATTTCAAGACCACCTTTCAATCTAAGTAGTGGACTTATATTCTAATTAAGTTATCTTATTAAATTAAGAACACAAATTAAGGGCTTATGTTTATTATACTATATTATCACTCATTTTAACAATTGTAATAAAATAATAGTATGTTACAAGTGCCTATTACTATTCTTGGCCTTTTACTACACATTATCTCTAATATTTATGGTAGACCCACAAGGAAAATCAAGTAACATTTAAAAATCACACAACTAATAGGTATCACTGCTGTGATCTAAATCCAGATCTGCCTATTTTGATAGCCTATGCTGTATTTTCCCTAGTTTTTTAATAAGAGAACTTGTTTTCTGCATTACTGATATTTGTCTTTGCTTAATGACATTTAGTTGTCTAAACCAGCCAAAAGTCAAACCTCCAATACACCATAAAGTCCAAGACATGAAATTCTACAACAATGATGTTTATTGCTGTTATGGAATTATCTGAGGAGGCTGGTGCTTGTCTGCACAAATGAGTGAAATCAGTGATATGAGATACAACTTAAAACTTGGAGTTAACCACAGAAATTTAACACAACTTTAAACCCCCAAATAAAGGATAAATTTAGCTGTGTGTAAAAATTACCTGCCGTAAAAAATACTCAGAAAAAAGGTAACTAAAGGTGCAAATTTAAGTTCATTAAGTTATTCAGGGTACAGTCTCAAGAGCAGATGACTGTCTAAATATATGAAGATAATAAATGAATTATATTTGATAATAATAACCAGACTAGAACAGTGTTTTCATTAATTACATTTTAACTTGTGGACTTTTTTTTCATACTCATAGTTACACTCTCTATGGAGACTAAAAAACAAAATGTAACAAGATAACCTCCAACATTTGAGAGATTAAAAACTATATAGGCAACTTCAAATTATCTCAAACTTCCTAGGTTTTTTTTGTTTTTTTTTGTTTTTTTGTTTTTTAATTGGGCAAAATAGGGACTCCTGGATGGCTCAGCAGTTGAGTGTCTGCCTTCAGCTCAGGGCATGATTCCGGGGTCTGGGATCAAGTCCCATGTCAGGCTCCTTGCAGAAAGCCTGCTTCTCCCTCTACCTATGTCTCTACCTCTTTCCCTTTCTGTGTGTCTCTCATGAATAAATAAATAAAATCTTTAAAACTTTTTTTTAAAATTGGGCAAAGTAGAAAATCCAAACTGAAATTAACAAGATCAAAAATATTTCTTCTAAATCATTTGCAGTAGCAATACTTTATAATTTAACAAGTTGAACACTTTAGGGAGATATATTTATCTAGCCACCTATCCATACTAACATCTACTTATCTAGACATTGTTTCAAACAACCATAGGAGAGAGGTCTTTACTCAATCCAACAAAACCCAAACGCTCTGCTTTTTACCATAAAGTATGACATTAGTAGCACGTGTTTTCTATATTTATTATACTGAGTACATTTTTCTATACCTAATCTGTTGAGATTTTTTTATCATGAAAGGATGCTGAATTTTGACAAGTGCTTTTTCTGCAAGTATTAAGGTTATCATACGATTTTTAGCTTTCATTATGTTAACGCAGTGTTTCACATTTATTGATATGCATACGTTGATCCATTATTGGATCCTAGGGATAAATTCCACTTGACCATGGTATATAATTCCTTAAATGTGCTATTCAATTCACTTTGCTAATATTTGTTGAGGATTTTTGCATCTATGTTGATTAGGGATATTAACTTACAGCTTTATTTTCTTGCAGCATCTTTGTCTGGCTTTGGTATCATCAGAATACTAATGCTGGTTTCATAAAATGGGTTTGAAATTTTTCTCTCCTCTTTATTTCTGGAAGAATTTGATGAGGACTAGTTTTCATTCTTGTTTGATAGAATTCACCAGCAAAGCCATTTGATCCTGAGATTTTCTTGTTGGGAGGTTTTTGACTATCGATTCAATTTCCTTATTCTCGTATTGGTTTGTTCAAGTTTTCTATTTCTTTACATTTCAGTTTTGGTAAATTATAAGTTTCTAAGAATTTCTCTATTTCCTGTACATTTTTTGGAATATAATTGTTCATCATATTTTATTATGATCATTCTATACCATTGGTATCAGTTGTACTGTCTCCTCTTTCATTTCTGATTTTGATTCTTCTTTTTTTCTTAGTTTAGCTAAAGGTTGGTCAATTTTTTATTTTTTGAAAAGCCCAGCTCATAGTTTCATTTATCTTCTCATTTGTTATTCTAGTCTCTATTTATTTCTACTCTAATCATTATTATTTCCTTTCTTCTGCTATCTTTGGGATTGGGTTTGTTCTTTCTCTAGTTCCTTAAAGTGTAAAGTTAGGTTGTTTATTTGAGATCTTTTTTTCATTCCTAATATAAGCATTCATTACTAGGGAATTGTTTCTTAATATTGTTTTTGCTAAATTCCATTAAGTTTTAGTATATTTTTCCTGTTGATGCTTTAGTTTATTTGGCTTTAAATATGTATATGCCATATACACCTCATAAAGTCTGCTCAGATCATCATTCTTCAGAAGGCAAAAGTAAACATATCTTTAAGGTAAGGTAGTTAGGCAAAAGTTTTAGGGGGCTAACCTTTAATAAATAAGCCTTGGATTCCATAGCAGTGGATGTAACCATAACTCTTAATTTTCCTATGAAAGGTGACAGACAATTAATTACAACTGGGGATATTTTAAGAACTCAGACAAAATTATTTTGTTGAATTATTCATGTTTTCCCAAATGTACCAAAACTGAATCTCAGAAACAAAAATATTTAAAACCTATTTATATTGATCACAGTTAGTATAAAATAGATTGCAACATGGTGGCCTTCAGATTATACCTTGATCTACAGTGTGGAGGATGGGCTGAAGATAATCTTGCAGTTGAAGGCAGGAAAAGCACAAGGAGAGACAGTAAAAACAGAAAAGACAAGGCAAAGTCAAGATCTGGATTTGTCTGGATATGGAAGAAGACAGATGGAAATGGACTTCAGGATGACCCTGAAGTCTGAACACAAAGTGACATCATTAACTGACACAGCATAAGAAAAAGAAGAAATAAACTGCAGAGTTCTGGAGAAGGCATGACATAATGTGTTTCTTCTAAGTCTGAGGCACTGGTAAGAAAAATCCCGGTAAATACATGTAACAGGCAGTCCTGCCAGCCTCTTTTATGTTTTCTATTCTATTAACTTATTTTAGCTCCTAATTGTCCCTAATATCTATTTAATGAAGCTGCTCTTATTACAAGGAGGTCAGTGGCCCAGTTTGGAGGATGGTTAGTGTCCTGAATTTAAACAACAATCCTTACTGTTCTTAAGTGTTGTAGTTTTGTGTTCAGTGACCACCTTCCCCTTAGCTGGGTCAGCGGAGAAAGGGAATCATAATTGCTTTTTAACTACAAACCACACAGTGCTTTTAAATATAAACCACAGTACATTGGATAAAATGCATTCCCATAAAGATTTATGGATTTAAAGAGTGCATTTGCAAAAGTTAATACAGAAGTCCTTTGAAGGCTTTCAGCGAGTTTCTTCTCAACCGTGACACTTTATGACTGATGCTGTATTATGTTTCTCAATGAAATCTTTTTGGGCACTTTCAGAACTAACCATACTCTATAACCAACTCAAAAAGTATTCCATTTAATGAAACATAAAAATAATTCAGTGGTGGTAATTAAAAGTAGAAGCTAGTTTTATTTTGTCGTATTTAAAACAATGAAGGTTGATGACATAACAATGTTAAATAAACACTATGGTGTCTAACTGTATAAAATTCACACTGAAGGAATTTCTGCCTCAGGCTTGCAAGTATTTGTGATTAAACAATAAGGCTGGGGCATGCATATCTTTAAAATGACCCTCACTGTATGTCATGAAATAAAAAATTCTTTCTTGTTTATCCTGTTAGTATGCCTCAGAGAACCCTGACATTAATCAGGAGGAATGTCAGATAGCTATGAGTTGATTTAGAAGTCATTTTGTTTTTGTATTGTTTTGTTTTAAGCAGAATCTCAAGTTTCTTCTTTATTTTGCAGCTGTCTTTGTTTTACATGTTAGTTTTACACATACAATTCCTGTGTGAAGAAGTTTATGAAAAGGGCATATTTTATATAATGGAGTATAGAAGTGAATATGCTATCATACCTTTTTAGAAAAAAATTGAATTGAAAGTGCCTTGTGTATATATTGTAAGCAGTAGTTCGCTACCTCTTATCAAGATTTTAAAAACCTGCTCCCGTCTCATATCCCCACAATACGAATATCATAATATCATATATTTTTTATCTATGAAACAAAGTGATTTTGAGCTTTTTTTTTTTTTTTTTTTTTTTTTTTGCCTGTGAAGCAGGAGATGATAAAACTCTTTCAGAAGCTCTAGATTTCAATGTCATCACTGATTCATTCAATTGGGGAATCTAAGAGGGAATGAAGAATTTAATAAAGAGAACAGAGTCCTTTCCTATCCTTAAGAGTAGGGCCAGCTCTGCACTGGTCCCAAATTATTATAGCTGAAATCAGAGCTCATTTCACTTTGGAATTGTTCTTCTAAGACTTAGATTGCAACTTAATTAGGTAGGAAAACAAAGTTTAGAAATCACTAGAAATTCAAACTCTTAAGTATCACTCCATGTCCATAGTGAAAAAATCTCATTTGGTGAACATTTTAAGGCAAATTGTTCTCACGATCTGAATCAATATCAAGTAGGCGCGTCCCACATCTTCTCCAAAGTGAGACAACTTTAACAATTTTTATTATGAAAAATCCTCAAGAAACTCCTCAAACAGGTTCCTTTCATCTCCCAAAGTTAGAGGTTTTCAGACAGAACTTTCAGAAATGTCCTAATATTTCTGTATACAGCAAGCACAAGCATGTAATTACTAAAGCTGACACTACCGTCCAGCTCTTGTTCTGCCTGAATCCAGGGCCATAATCTGTTCTTAATCTGTCCAAAACTTGCTACTATCTATAGCTGAGCCAAACTAGAAAAAGTGTAACATATTTTTCAGCCTTCTGTGATCTTTTATCACACTTTGACTCCCCCGCAGGAATAGTTTATTTAAAAAATAACTTTGGCCACCTGGGTGGCTAAGTTGGTTAAGCATCTGACTCTTTGTTTTGGCTCATGTCCTGATCTCATGGCTGGTGAGATCAAATCCTGTGTCCAGCTCCATGCTCAGTGGGAAGTCTGCTCGGATATTCTCTCCCTTTGCCCCTTCCCCCACTTGTGTTGTCTCTCTCTAAAATAAATGAATAAATAATTTAATAAATAAAATTTAAAAAAGAAAATAAAAAGAACTTTGAATCTTAACTATAAGTCCTAAATAACAACACTATCAAATTTACATTCAATAATTTGACACATGCATTAAGATGATTTGGTTCAAATACAAAAGATATTACAATCAACAGCTTCTTCTAGTGTGATGACATTTTATTATGTCCTGATGAAACACAGCTAAAACCCAACATCTGGCGTCATAGAACAATGTCAACACTAAATACTAGGTGGTCTATACTAGTAATATTAAATGGGCAGTTTATTTTATTCTTACTGTTATTTTTAGGAGCCAATGCTGGCAGGCCAATTTGAACATAATTCTACTGAAATTCGGACCTTGTCCATAGGACTCACATAGATTTTTTTTGGGGGGGTTGTGTGGGGGAAGATTAGGATGATTTATTGATACCATCTGTCCTTAAATTGTCTTTAGGTTAAAATCTTCTCATCCATGTAATGTGGCAAGTAATTAAATATATATTAAGGCTCATTTTGCAGGAAAATATCAACTGTACCCACAGGCATTTCAGAGACTGACTGATGTGAGAAAGTAGATTAAGTCTCATAGTGAGAAAACGATTTTAGTTTCCATGTCTTAGCAGCAGAAAGCCAACTCTAATTCGTGTCTGAGAACTTAAAGCTTATAGATGTCCCATTAGTCAACAAAGAAAGAGTATCTCTTCACTTAACAGCCTGGAAAGGATTCCAGCCAGGCCAAAGACAGGCTACTTCAGACTCTCAGTGATTGGAAGGCGCAGCATAGTGTGCTCAGCACTGTCAAGTTTGCACAGTTTACTCTATTACACTTACTGTAGGAGATTAACAGAAAATCAAGTGTCCACACTATATTGTTTCAACATGCCACCACGGAAAAGGCTTTTCTGTTATGCATAAATGCTAAGGTCCCGATTTCTGTGGAGAGTTGATCAAAGAAACATACTTATGTAGAATATATTCATGTGCCTTTTTTGAATGTCACACTTAAATGTTCTAGTAAAATATTTCCCTTCAGTTTTCCCTGGCCATAAATGCTATTTTGAATTTCGCTATTGGGAGAAGGAGGAGGAAGAAACTCACTATATAAATTACTGCACTTTCCTTTTTTAGACACTATTATTATGATTATTATTCACTGCTAATATTCACTGAGTTCATAGTGAGTATTTAGAATGTGTGCAGCACTTGTGTCTTATACATAGTAAAACCAGCAATTCTCACAGTAGTCCCATATTATTAAATTATTATTAAATTACTATTAAATTACTAAATAATCATATAATATAAAACTATATTATTACTCTATTCTAATATATAAAACCATATTATTAAATACCAAATTTATTAAAACTATTTTAAGTATATATAAATATTAAAAAGACTGTTATCCCATTTTATGCTTGAGGGTTAGAGAAGTGGATGAGTCAAAATTTCAGTCCAGGACATCTAAGATCTGTGGATCTCAATATAGGTCCAATTTTGCTTTGGTTTCCAGGATATTCAGAGTTAAAACTCAGTGCTCAATAACAGTGAGCATTGTAGGTGCCTCATACTGTTTTGTTCTATTGCTTTTAACTGGCATCCTATACTTAGTTTTACAATCCACATCAAAAATTGTAGAGAGGAGAAAAGTTTCAAACCGTAAATAGCAAATGAGTCATATATATTTGGAATGATTGCAGATCCTAGTGTGTTGTTTTTTTCCATGTACTGTAGGCCCAATGTACTAAGAAAATACAGTACTTGAATGCATCCATTATGCTTGAATCATATATTCATAGGTTTTGGGGTCTGCCAAAACTTCTCTTTCATTCACTGCATTTTAAAATAGGACCCACGCCAGCTAAGCAATGTCTGGAAGTCTAATTGGTTGTTAATTGATCAAGAAACTGCCTCAGGATAAGAAACACTAATCAGAAGCTTGTCACTTAAAGCCTCACCCATAACACACACTTTGCTCCCAGGCTTTAATTCTAAAGATTTATGTCTCACTCAACTCATCTATTCCATAACATGTGAAATGTACACACACAAATTCTCCACCATTGTCAAGATAAAAAGCCAATGGAGGTGATTAAAAAAATACACCATCTTGTTATTCTAATGACACAATTGGCTCCCATGGCAAGAAATCAGAATTACACCCTGAGGAGGCTTTTGAACTATAATGAAATGAAATTAAACTCTATTCATTACTAGTGATGGAACCTACCAAAAGAGTTCTTTATTGAATTGCTTGTGATATTCCTACTCACATAACATCCCCTCTGAATGGATAATTACAACAGCAATCATGTTTGCTTTTTCTTTCTGAGCAGGTGGGTCTTTTCCAAGTAGACTGTGCAATAAAAAATAAGAGATATCTGGTTTAGAACACTTGTTGAAAATTTGGATAAAATCCTGTCTTCTAAAATACTGCTTTCAGCATCCTATTTCTCCAGAGTGCTCAGACACATATCATCTCATCTTCAAAATGTAATTATCTATGGTGATTCTGTGAATGTACAATGTGCTGTTGGAAAGATTCAGTCCCTACAGTTCTCTCGATAGAAAATTTATAAAAGATAAACTATCAGAATTTTGTATATGATGAGAGTAGATGCATGGCTGAATAAATCAATAAATTATGCAAGAACTTCTTAATTTTATTTTTCTGATAAATAATACAGAACAAAAGAAGAAACCATGTATTCAAAGAGGCTGCATTATAGTCAATAGATGTGATTTGATGTAGTTGTTTGACAATATTTTTCTATCTGGTTATAGGGCAGAGACTGCATGCTAGTGATCTATTATTTCCCATCTCCACTAACCAAATGCGTGTAGTACTCAATAAATGGTCCTTGAGTTTATTAAACATAAAATAATTTTGAAATTATTTGTCTGGGATTTACTGTAAAATACCAGAAATATGGATTTGTAGGTAGAGATAAATTATATCCCCCAAATTATTTATTTTATTTTATATAGTTTGTATGTGGTTTTAAAAAGAACAATAAACATGTACTTATAATTGCTGATGTTGTCCTGGTGATCAGTAATACTTAAAATGATGTGATCAATGATGTTCATAATTAATTCCTAAACTAGCTAATGGTTAATCTCAAAACTGAGATTACTGAAAACTTTGAAGGTTCAAAACAAAAGGGTTTCTCAACATTTATGAACAAATTTCTCTTTACTTTCTTATTTATATTCTTAACCTTAACTCTAACTAGTTTTTGGAACAGTATTTATTTTTTAGAGCCCTCTCATTATGTCATTCATCTACGAAGGCAGGGGTTTTTTTGTTGTTGTTGCTGTTGTTATTGTTGTTTTAGTATTTCTAAGAAAATACTCAGATACATTTTTCTAAACTTCATGTTTTAAATTTCATGATAAATGTAGGGGTACCTGCATGGCTCAGTAGGTTAAGTGTATGCCTTTGGCTCAGGTCATGATCCCACTTTCCTGGGATCAAGCTCTGGAGCCCCCATTGGGCTCCCTGCTTAGCAAGGAGCCCCCCTTTGCCCCTCCCCCTGCTTGTGTTCCTTCACTCTCTCCTTCTCTCTCTCTCTAACTCTCTCTCAAATAAATAAATAAAATCTTTATTTTTATTATTTTTTTAAATAAATATTTAAAACTGTTTTTTTTTAAGTCTGTTAAATTCCATGATAAATATGATAGGAAATATATTTGTTTTCTACTAAGGAAAAAGGTTCTGCATTCCTAGGTGGGTCATGTTTGGGAATTCTAACAATTTCACATCTGCCTTCTACTCATTGATGCCCATCCTGTTTTCAAAATGACTTTTATCCTGAAGGCTACTCATTTAGTGAAGTCTCAGGCCACCTCCCTGACCATGTACGTATTTGCTCTGCTTCCAACATCCAGTTTTATGTATCTTGTCACGTTTCTGAACGTGACACCATTTTAGATAAAAATACCCTTATTAAAAGTAAGGGTGATTTCATAATTTTCAAATGTTTCCAATGTAAGATAAAGATAGGAAAGCAAAGAAATCTATATTGTCTGCCTTGTATAATAAAATGAAACGTTCATTACTGTTACTTCCCATTAGTTCCAGGCATGGAATATTTACTTTAAAACCTAGTAAATTTTTTTTCCAGAAATATTTCAATATGTATCTATTTGGTCTAGGATTCTTTTTTCTTTTTCTTTCTTTAAAATATTTTATTTATTTACTCATGAGAGACACACACAGTGAGAGAGAGAGAGGCAGAGACACAGACAGAGGGAGAAGCAGGCTCCACGCAAGGAGCCCGATGTGGGACTTGGACTCCAGGATCACGTCTTGGGCCAAAGGCACGCACCAAACCGCTGAGCCACCCAGGGATCCCAAGGATACTTTTTTCTTAATATATTCTCTCGATTCTCTCTCCCCCACCCTCACTTGCATGCACACACTGACACACACATTCTTCAGTTCTCTGGAACACATTCTAAAAAAAAATTTTCATTGCATACAACCCCCACAATTTAAGCTACAAAAATCTGAAATCCTTTCTGGCTTTCTTTGAAATACTTAGATCACTATGACATAAAACTTGAGGAAAAAAAATCAAGCCTCTTAAAAATGTTGCAAAAGATTAGCTAGTTTCATCATATTTAATAGGATGGGGTTTATTTCAATTCAAAATAAAATGGCTTGTGTGATCTTGGCCTGAAACTTAGCTAATATATTATTCATGCTCCAGAAAGGAAAGCTTGCAAACAAATGAGGGACACCGTGTTTGCCTCCAAGCCACTGAACAGGTTGTATCAGGGAAAAAATAAATAAAAAAACTAGTGTAGCAATATTATAAGCATTTGCCAATATGAAATAAAATCTAGCTATGCCAGTAAATCCATTCTTTTTATGTATCTCAGCCTTGGAACCACACTGATTTTTAAAAAGGTTGCCTTGTACCTTAAGATATAAATTCACCTTCAAGAGTCCTTCCAGGAAGTAACTGACTAGTCTGAAATCTAAAATTTGCATGACATGATAGAAATGTGAAAAAAGGTCATTCTGCTATTTTAAGAGACATAAAATGTTTATTCAGTTTATTCCAATGGTCTTAATATAGTCTTAAAATCCTAAGATATTTTTACTGAAAAGGGACTTGGATATTATCTAACTCACTCTTTCTATAAATCTGGAGAAAACAGAAACCCACAGAGAATATCTGCCTTTTCCATAGCTTATAAAATTTAACAGCAGAGCAAAGAAATAGGATGTATTTTTTATGCTCCCATTGACACTACTATGTTGATGACATTTTTCATTATTGTACTGTATAATTTGTAAATTTGGTTCAACAAAATTGTTTTTATCTTCTACCCTCTGCCCAGTCTTTTGGAGATGGGAGAGAGGGAGTTAAACATGCTGTGCCCTCAAGTAGCTCAGGGTCGAAAGTGTTCACATAAACACTTGATGGTAAAAGAGGGTGACACTACACTAACAGAACTGTGCACGGTTGCAGGAGGAGGAGTCTATGAAGACCAGGTCAGGGAGAGTTTTAGAGCAGAGGGAATGTGTAAGCAGGGTTCTGAAAAACAAACCAGCATTTGACCAGTGCTGAAGGCTGCAGGAAGGGTATTGAGGTAAAAGCTCATCTTAATCCATAAATGCACATGAGCAGGAAGCTGAATGATACACTGAATAGCTACAATTGTAGCTGAATATAACGTTGGAGGCAGAAACCACAAGTCAGTAAGACTGGAGTCAAGGTCAGATCCCAAATGGTCCTTTATTAAGAGCCATTAATGTTTAGTCAGTGAGCCTGGGAGCCCAAGGGAGCAACTGAACAACACTGGGGTGATTAATTTGGGTTTGAGAATGATATTTTTCCTATACTGTTTAAAATAATTTAGAAAAAAGACAAGAGAAATGGAAGCCACTTTTTTTTTTCTCTAGAATTTAATTGCTAAATGAGGCGGGCCCAGATGGGGTAGGATATTTAAGGTTAGAACCATAAAACCCAAGACTGATGAATGAAGGGAAGCAGAAAAATGAGATCAAGGCAGGAAACCGTGAGGCTAAAAAAGTAAGAATGAATGGATCTACTATATTTCTTTTTTTCTTTGTAATAACCAATGGTACATGTTGATTAATAAATAAAAATATTCTCCAATCTAACAAGTTTGATACAGGATAGGTAAAATGAAATGGGAAAATCCAAACTGCTTAAGTATTAATGCGGCCTAGATAGCACTCTGCTATTTTTTTCTGGGCTTCCTACTGGTCAGTGGCTTTTGAGCGAGGCTGATCTTGCAATACAACATCCAACCATGAGTCAGAACATTTTTCAACCTTTATGCTATCTGCTGATACGGTTACAGACCACAGTGACTCATCTCATCAGAAGACTATGCGTGACTTCCTTCTGCACCTCCTTCACCCAAAGAACTTCATTAACTCTTTTGTGGCACAGTTATGACTAATGCTTGCATCTGGTAACTTGAGCAGAACCCTGATATTTTTAGTTGTTTTGTTCCTGAAATAAGTCTCTTTATATATCTGATTTTTATATCAAAACTGAGCCTGGTGTCTTTGTACAAAATCGCTGCTCCTGTTACTTAGGAAAAAATCAGAATATCGCTAGCATAGTACCACGTGAAATTGCAAAGCAGAGCCTCTTCCTCCAATGTCTACCACTCTTAATTACATTACTGGATGAAGAATCTAATTAAAATGAAAGTTACATGTTAGGAAGTAGAAAAATCGCTTTGAGGTGCTCTGTCTTCTAAGTCTAGTAAGTGAAAGGGAAAAAGTGACAATGAGGACGACAATAGCGACCTGTGAGATAAAGCTGGTGGTAGTGGTGAGAGTCATTACCAAACATCTACCTCTTTGGTGAAAAATATATGCAATCCTTGCTACAACTCCATGAACTAAGTATTGTTATACTGGTTTTGCAAATAAACAACTTAAATTCCAGGAAAATTAGCAACTTGCTCAGATCAGCCAGCTAAAAACTCAGTCTGATCCAAAGTCTGTGTGGGTTTTTGTTTTCCCTTTTACCCCACATTGCATCTCAAAATGCCACTCACCTATTAGCTACATAATATGTATATATACATATACAGACTATCTTACCCACTGTCATTCATTTGTTCAACAAACACTTAAAAAGTGCGACAGCTCTGTATCAAACCCACACTAAGGTCTTGAAAATAGAAAGACAACTTTGATAAGTAATATGCAGTCTAGGTAGAGATCAGTTCACGTAAATAAATGATGGAAATACAATTAAATGTAATCATTACAACATAGCATTGACAATAATAATTATTATGACTAATTTTAGTTGAGCACTTAAACTGTGCCAGGTGCTATTTTAGCTTCTTTATGTGTGAACTTACTTAATCCACAAAACCGCCCTATGAAATAAGCATTGTTATTTTCCATGTTTGACAGGTAGGGAAACTGAAGCACAAAAAGCATAAGAAAAACACTGTGAGGGGCAGCCCCGGTGGTGCAGCAGTTCAGTGCCACCTTCAGCCCAGGGCGTGATCCTGGAGACCTGGGATCGAGTCCCACGTCGGGATCCCTGCACAGAGCCTGCTTCTCCCTCTGCCTGTGTCTCTGTCTCTCGCTCTCTCTCTCTCTCTCTCTCTCTGAATAAATAAATAAAATCTTAAAAAAGAAAAAGAAAAGAAAAACACTATGAAAGACTCGGCTCAAAGGAAGCATAATTTTAATCCTTTCAACAAACATTTATAGCATGTCTACTGTGTGGCAAACCCTGTTTGATAATTAGGGAAGGCTTCACAAAGAATAAAGCATATGAGTTGGTCCTTAAAGGATCAAGTTTTGTTTAGTGGATACAATGAGGCAGAAAGGGGCAAAGTCATGTGGATAGCAGTACAAATACACCAACAGCATTGCACAAATAACGATCACAAGTAATCAGATCACTCCAACACACCAGTTTCCAACCTCCACTTGCTTTGCAAGCTGCCCAGCAATCCTAATTATCTTGCTCAGGCTTTCTCCTCATTGTCATTTCATGTTTTTTCATCATCATAAAACCTCCAAATTCCGCACTGTCTGTTCACTCTTAGTACATAATTTTGCTTTCCATTTCACAGGAGCTGAGTTATTGTTTATTACCATCTAAAGTTACTACAACTAATTGGGTTAAGATTATTGTATAAAATACTTACTTACAGGTATTCCTTCCTACCTGTATTATTTACACTATACATCGGTAGTGTCTAAACAAATCACCTATCATAATGAACCATTGTATAATTATGCACCTCCTAAGTATTTCAAAGGTCCCATGCTTGATAAACATGATGAACTCAGGAATCATGGGTTGAGTAATTTTTAAAAACAATAATTTATTTATTTATTTTAGAGAGAAAGAGAATGAACAGGGGAAGGGGCAGAGGGGGAAGGAGAGAATCTCAGGCAGACTCCCTGCTGAGTGCAGAGCCCAAAGCCCAACTCAATCTCACAACCTGAGCCAAAATCAAACCCAATGCTTAACCAACAGAGCCGCCCAGGCATCCCAGTATTTTTGTTTGTTTGTTTGTTTAAGAAAGAGCTTTGTTAGACACATAAGAGCAACAAATTTGAAATAAAAAGTTGGAGGATTAACAACTTCAGTCTGGTATAGCTTTTTCATGTCTGCAGAGAAGCCAGATAAGGAGCTGACTGATGGCTCTTACCACTACAGAGCACACACAGCATAAGCACTAGTTCCAAATAAAGTAAGTAAGGCCATAGTGCCAGTGAACAGTCTGAGTCTCCGAGATGAGACCAGTATTTGCTTTGTCTTGAACTGATCCCTACAAGAATGATTTTAGGGTCTTGTCACACACACACACACACACACACACACACACACACACACACAATTGTCTTGTCTGGAAACAGTTTCTTTCATGATATTCTCTCTTTATGCACTCAAAGTCCACACATAACAATGCAGACCCATCTGGGAAAGGTCCTCTCTTCTAAATCTAACCAAAAAAGGGGAGGAAAAAGCCACACAGATGAAATTCCCTAATTTGGCCATTGCATTCTCATAAATGGGTCTGTAGTTTTAGTGACTGGATGTCATCATTACAAAATTTAATTAGTCTCATGCAGAAGAGGAAGAAGTGCTGAGAAATCTGATTTTTGTTTTTATTTTTCCAATTATGGACTCTAAACCTACAACCTTAACTGCATCTTTCTTATTTTTTGCCATGTTAAACGGAAGAAATTTCTTTCCTATTTTTTTAAAGAGTTTATTTATTTATTCATGAGAGACACAGAGAAAGAGTCAGAGACACAGGCAGAGGGAGAAGCAGGCCCCATGCGGGGACCTCAATGCAGAACTTGAATCCAGGACCCCGGGAACAGGACCTGACCCTGAAGGCAGATGCTAAACCACTGAGCCACCCAGGTGTACCTCTCTTTCCTATTTTAAGGTCAATCTTTCCTCCTTTGTGAAGAAGCTGTCCCATCTCATCCTGAGAGAGCTAGCACTGAAGACTTTTCTTTCTTTATCTTTTTATCTTTCAATTATTCCTTCTTTTTTGGCTTCTTTCCCCCACCATTTAGACATGATCATTCTATCATCAGTTTACTAGCAAACAGTGATTTGCTCTTTATGTAAGCCTTTTCAGTCAACGTTTTACCTTATTTGATCTCCTGCTCTTCAAAACTCTCTGTCCCATGGATTTTGTTCATTTCTCATTACCTTCTTCCTGACTATAGAGTCCCTCTTTCTTTGTGAACTCTTTACTCCTTACTGATGCCTGAATATTAGTATTTCAGATGGTATGATCTGTATGTAGGAATTTGAATATTCTATTAGAATATAGAACTCTTAGAATGAATGAATACAGTAAAGTTGCAGGATACAAAATTTCATTTCTATACAGTAAGGAGAGACAATCTTAAAAAGAAATTAAGGAAAGAATCCCATCTACAATAATATCAAAAATATTATGCTTAAGAATAAACTTAACCAAGTTGTGGTTACAACTTGCATCTTACTGATGCAAGAAATTAAAGAAGAAACAAAGAAATGGAAATACATCTCCTATTCATGGATACGAAGATATTCTTAAAATGTCCATACTACCCAAATTTATATGCAGGTTCAATGCAATCCTATCAAAATCCCAATGGCATTGTTCACAGAAATAGCTAAAATAATCCTAAAATTCTTATGGAACCATAAAAGACCCTGAATAGCAAAAGCAATCTTAAGAAATAAAAACAAAGCTGGAGGCATTAGACTTCCTGATTTCAAAATATATTATAAGGCAATAGTAACTAATACTGCATTGTCATAAAAACAGATATAGAGATGAATGAACCAGAACAGACAGCTCAAAAATAAAACCATGCATATATAGTCAACTGATCTATCATGGTCAAGGGTGTCAAAAATATAAAATGAGGGCACCTGGGTGGCTTAGTGGTTGAGTGTCTGCCTTTGGGTCAGGTCATGATCCTGAGGTCCCAGGATTGAGTCCCACATTGTGCTCCCTGCAAGAAGGCTGCTTCTCCCTCTGCCTGTGTGTCTGCCTATCTGTGTGTGTGTGTGTGTGTCTCTTGTGAATAAATAATCTTGAAAACAACAGATAAAATTTTTAAAAAATATATATATATAATGAGAAAAAAGATGGTCTCTTCAAGAAATGGTGCTAGAGGTGGGGCTCAGTTGTAAAAGCACACAACTTTTGATCTTCAGGGTCATGAGTTTGAGCCCCACGTAGAGCGTAGAGATTACTCAAATAAATAAAACTTAAAAAAAAAACAATAAACAATAAATGGGGGATCCCTGGGTGGCGCAGCGGTTTAGCGCCTGCCTTTGGCCCAGGGCGCGATCCTGGAGACCCGGGATCGAATCCCACATCGGGCTCTCAGTGCATGGAGCCTGCTTCTCCCTCTGCCTATGTCTCTGCCTCTCTCTGTCTGTGACTATCGTAAATAAAAAAAAAAACAAAAAACAAAAACAAACAGACAAAAAAATACCAATAAATGGTGCTGGGAAAACTAGATATCGACTGCAAAAGAAAAAAAAAGAAGAAATTTGACTTTTATCCTACACCATATGCAAAATAAATTCAAAATGACTTAACTATTTAACTGTAAGACCTGAAATTACAAAATTCTTACAAGAAGACATAGGTGAAAATCTTTATGACATTGAACTTAGTTAGCAATGATTTTTCTTGGATATGACAACAAAAGCCCAAACAACAAAAGTAAAATTAGACAAATATCAAGCTGAAATTTTTTTTCCTGGAAAGGAAATAATCAACAGAGCGAAATAATTTTCTAATGAATGGGAAAAAATATTTGGAAGCCATTCATCTGATAAATAATTAATAATAAATAAACATGGAACTCCTATTATTTGATAGAAAAAAACAAAACAAAACTCTTTTTAAAATGGGCCAAGGACTTCAATAGACATTTCTCCAAAGAAGATATACAAATGGCCAATAGGTACATGAAACAATGTTCAAGATCACTCATCATCAGAGAAATGCAAATGGAAACTGCAATGATATCTGCCTTCAGCTCAGGTCATGATCCCAGAGTCCTGGGATCAAGCCCTGAGTTGGGCTCCCTGCTCATCAGAGAGCCTACTTCTCCCTCTCCCTCTGTTTCTTCCCCTGCTTGTGGTGCTTGCACGCATGCACTCTGTCTCTCTATTAAATAAATAAAACCTTAAAAAAAAAGAGAGAGACGCAATGAGTTATCACCTCACATGTTAACATGGCAATAACTACATCAACAACATAAACACATGCAGAAAACTGAAAGTAAAGCGTGTTGACCAAGATTGGGAGAAACCAGAACCCTTGTGTTGGTGGGAATGTAAAATAGTATAGCCTCTATAAAATAGCATGGAGGTTCCTCAGAAAATTAAAAATAGAACTATTTAGAACTATCTAAAAATAGAATATGATCCAGTAACTCTGCTTCTAGGTATACATCCATAAGAATTTACACCAGAATCTCGAAAAAATACCTGCCTTTCTATGCTCATTGTTCATTACTCACAATAGCCAAAAAATGGAAACAATCTAAATGTCTATCAACGGAGAAAATGTATATACATAATAACTTTTGAAGGCTAAAAAAATAATGGAGTTTCATTCTGATAAACAGTGAGGAAAGAGCAATCGATATCATTTCAACCTTGTAACAGTAGTTTGAAATTGCTCCAAGAGAGAATACATGTAATTTTTTTTCAAAATGTGTCTTACTAAAGACACATTTATGTGAGTCAACTCAGTGCAGGTTGATTGTATATATAATTCAATAAAGAAAATTATATTTAATTCTGGAATGGTGCTCCATATATGGTATCTTGAAAATCCAAAGAATAGCACATGTACCTGTAGCATAATATAACTAGTAGAGTTTGCCTTAACTGCTTTGTACCCTGGAGCTTCCAAGGTAGATAATAGTTTCATAGCAAATAACAAGCTAAGAGCTCAAACTATAATATGAATAATTTATATTTAGATTTTAACTAATTATAAATAATAGGGTCTCTGCCACTAAGTGAACACAACATTCACCCTCTTAAATTCCCTTTAAAAGCAAAAAGTTGTCATTATTAAATTGACTCTGAAGGTTTAAAACATCTCTTGGTTCTAGTAGTTCAAATTCAATTTGAGTACTTGAGAGTCAAAAAATGTTTAAGACTAATCATTAGATCACTTTACCAAATTGTATAGTAAGCACTGAGAAGAAAATTGAAAAGGGTTGAGAAGTAGTTAAATGGGCAAATCACATACCATTATAGTGGGTCCTGTGACTATCTCAAGAGGCACGGTGTAACCTGCTACTTGAAAGCTTTCATCTCTAACCATTCTCTAGGAACTCTATATTTCTGTTAGGATGCACTTCTTAATGATAGGGTTAACACAGGTACATACTTTACGGCCTGCTAGTATTAATTGCCAAAGCATTTTAGTGCTGGATAGCAAACCTGGGTATGTTGCAGAAATTTGAAATATTCCACCCCCACCCCCGGACAAGAGACAACCCCAAAGATAGCCTCAGCCTATCCTGAGTCCTCCTGCCACAAGTCTTTAGGGCTTTCTTTGACAGAGAACTCCAAAAGGACCTAGCAGGGCAGAGACCAAAGAAATGTAAAGATTAGTGGATATTTGAAGATTCAAGCTAAAGCAAATATAGTGTTTTCATAATCCTGCCTAGGGCCATACTTCTGGTTATTAGTGCTTGTCAGGATGTTCCAATTCTCTCAAACATTTCTTTGGGACTGTTTTGTTTTTGTTTTTGTTTTAATGTTATAGGAAGCAGTAACAATTTCAGATGTCACTCAGTGTGTTTCTATTTCTGTTCCCAAGGTTGATAATAACTGGAATGCATAAAAGGCTGTGCTAACAATTGACTTGAGGAAGTACTAACCTTGCATATTTGAAACAGAAACTGGCAAGAAATTTCAGTTAGCATGGGTGAATTTGGGGGGGGGGGAATAAACATTGTATCTTCTACCTAATTCCATTCACTATCAAAGGGATGGCTCCTTACTTATGCTCTTACAAACTCAGAATTATCTCTGAATTCCTGCTGTGAATTTGACAGGAAGATTAGTTTGAAAAGGAAAATAAGGAAGAAGATAGAGGCATAGAATAGGATGAGTCCTTTTCCTATTCTACCTGTTTTGGGTTTTCTTTGTTTCTTCTATTCTGGGGAAATTATGATTGAGACAGAAGAGTAGCTCCAAAGATACTCCCCACAAATATTAACATGTGAGGATCTTTAATATTATGATATCTAACTGGAATGAGGGTAAGTTGATGGCTGTGTAGATCATACAACTGTGTGGAAAATGTTATCAGGCCACAGAAAGGGCTGTACACTCTGCCTGGACACTCTCAAAGAAGGAGACTTCTCTGAGAAGACTCTGAAAACTGTAAAGAGAGTAATAGTTTTATCAGTGAGTCCCAGAAGAGGTGTTACAGACTCCTCATGGCTATGCCAGGGGTATTTAATGAATAGCTAAAGCTATGTGAAGGTAGTGATTGTCCAGACACTGGAAAGGCCAGAGCCCTAGAGGCAGTCATATTTCTATTGCAATGTGTCAAACAAGTACTTGCATGTGTCATGGTATGTAAAAGGAAGAGAAGCCCTAATTTAATGAGCTGAATTGTTCATTCAATAAGGATATACTATCAAGCTCTGTAATAATAAATTGGCAATAATAAATAATAAAAAAGCAATGAAACATACTTCTTGCCTAAATATGAGCCTGAAAAATAAATGGCCATCTAATATTATAATAAGCATGTGGGGTAAACTCCACCAAGAAAAGGAATCATATCTGCTTTCAATAAATATAGAGATAGATAGATATAGATAGATAGATAGATAGATAGACAGATATAGTTATTCATAGTCTAGTTTCATGGGGTCTCAGTTACACTTCATCTATTCAACAGGATATTATTAGACATGAGAGCTCTGCAAGATCACAGATGCTTGGCAAAAAGTTCTCACTATTTTAATGTAAAATGTGAAGCATCTACAGACAGAGTTATGGGGTGCTGAAAGACAAACGGTGAGGGTCAAAGCACAGCTCCGAACACCTTCCACTTGGCAGGACGCTGCCCATAGTTTGGCAGTTAAGAAGTCTACAGCAACTTGGTTGCATTACAATTTATTTTGTTTAAAACTTCCTATCCCACGGGAAGAAAAAAGTGACAGGATAAGGAGGCAAGAGTGATGCTGTGCTACAGCCAAGAGAACCCTATGCACATGAGCTGAGGCCTGAAAGAAAGGAGCTGTTAAAAGGGGAATCAAAACTGGTCCAGCGGGTGATTTCATGGAAATGCACTATACAGGACATTACCTCTCCACGGATTTCCTGTGTATTTCTCATGCCACTGTATGTGAATCTTGAATGTTTTTGGTATGAACAAATGGATTTGTCTTTCTCTAGTGACTTGGGAAGACTCTGAAATTAGGGAGGATTGCATGCTTTGTAGGAAATTATTAAATATTGGTAAACTATTCAAGTACATTGAAATGGTTCATAAAGATGAACTAACCAATGTAAAGACCAAAACGTCATTTTATTTTTTTAAGATTTTATTTACTTAGTAGATAGAGAAAGATAGCTCATGAGCAGGGAGATAGGCAGAAGGAGAGAAGGAAAAGCCCAATGTGGGGCTCCATCCCAGGATTCTGGGATTATGACATGAGCCGAAGGCAGATGCTTCACTGACTAAGCCACCCAGGTGCCCCCAAAATGTCATTTTAAGTAAGTATTTGTTTATTGGAACTTCATAATTGATATTATTTTAAATCTACATCATCAATAAAGCAGAGTTTTCAAGGTATTTTACTCTGAGGTGGAGGAATAATAATCTGTTCCTGTCAAGATATACCGAGTGTTGTGTTCAGGGAGGGAAGACATCTATCAACTTATCACATTTTCTCACTAGGGACTTAAACACAAGGCTTTAGTTTCTTCAGTTTGGTACTTAAACAAATTGAGCCAATCAAGCTTGCTAGTGAGAAAGAATCACAGGGGGGACATATTACACTGTTCATTGTTGAACATTTGAAGCAGTATCTAAAGCGGCCACCACTCACCTATCCAAATATTCAAGATAGGGTGATAGAACCAGCATAGGAGTTCTAGTAAATGAGGGAACATATCCCTATCAAATTATTATAGTGCTTTCTTTTGTGATAGACAGATAGTGTCTATGGATTCAAAAGTGACACCTACAAATAGGGCTACCTTCTCTCTATGCCACTAATGCCAAAAATCTGGGGATTTTTCCCAGTTATTTTTTTCTCTTGGAGTATGTGAGATTTTCCTTAATATTAACATGGATTAAGGTGGTCTATTATTTAAAATAATAGGCTCTCCTGGGTAACATTGACATTTTCACAATATTAATTCTGCCAATCCATGAGCATGGAGTATTTTTCCATTTTTTTGTGTCTTCCTCAATTTCTTTCAGAAGTGTTCTATAGTTTTTAGTGTATAGATCCTTTACCTCTTTGGTTAGGTTTATTCCTAGGTATCTTATGCTTTTGGGTGCAATTGTAAATGGGATTGACTCCTTAATTTCTCTTTCTTCAGTCTCATTATTAGTGTATAGAAATGCCACTGACTTCTGGGCATTGATTTTGTATCCTACAAATTATTTTAAAATTTGTGTGGAATCAGAAAAGACCCCGAATAGCCAGGGGAATTTTAAAAAAGAAACCCATAGCTGGGGGCATCACAATGCCAGATTTCAGGTTGTACTACAAAGCTGTGGTCATCAAGACAGTGTGGTACTGGCACAAAAACAGACACATAGATCAATGGAACAGAATAGAGAATCCAGAAGTGGACCCTCAATTTGTGGTCAACTAATATTCAACAAAGGAGGAAAGACTATCCACTGGAAGAAAGACAGTCTCTTCAACAAATGGTGCTGGGAAAATTGGACATCCACATGCAGAAGAATGAAACTAGACCACTCTCTTACACCATACACAAAGATAAACTCAAAATGGATGAAAGATCTAAATGTGAGACAAGATTCCATGAAAATCCTAGAGGAGAACACAGGCAACACCCTTTTTGAACTCGGCCACAGTAACTTCTTGCAAGATACATCCACGAAGGCAAAAGAAACAAAAGCAAAAATGAACTACTGGGACTTCATCAAGGTAAGAAGCTTTTGCACAGCAAAGGACACAGTCAACAAAACTAAAAGACAACCTACAGAATGGGAGAAGATATTTGCAAATGACGTATCAGATAAAGGGCTAGTTTCCAAGATCTATAAAGAACTTCTTAAACTCAACAGCAAAGAAACAAACAATCCAATCATGAAATGGGCAAAAGACATGAAGAGAAATCTCACGGAGGAAGACATAGACATGGCCAACACGCACATGAGAAAATGCTCTGCATCACTTGCCATCAGGGAAATACAAATCAAAACCACAATGAGATACCACCTCACACCAGTGAGAATGGGGAAAATGAACAAGGCAGGAAACCACAAATGTTGGAGAGGATGCGGAGAAAAGGGAACCTTCTTACACTGTTGGTGGGAATGTGAACTGGTACAGCCACTCTGGAAAACTGTATGGAGGTTCCTCAAAGAGTTAAAAATAGACCTGCCCTACGACCCAGCAATTGCAACTGTTGGGCATTTACCCCAAAGATACAGATGCAATGAAGCCTCAGGACACCTGCACCCTGATGTTTATAGCAGCAATGTCCACAATAGCCAAACTGTGGAAGGAGCCTCGGTGTCCATCGAAAGATGAATGGATAAAGAAGATGTGGTCTATGTATACAATCAGCCATTAGAAACGACAAATACCCACCATTTGCTTCAATGTGGATGGAATTGGAGGGTATTATGCTGAGTGAAGTAAGTCAATCGGAGAAGGACAAACATTATATGTTCTCATTCACTTGGGGAATATAAATAATAGTGAAAGGGAATAGAAGGGAAGGGAGAAGAAATGGGTAGGAAATATCAGAAAGGGAGACAGAACATAAGGACTCCTAACTCTAGGAAACGAACTAGGGGTGGTGGAAGGGAAGGATGGCGGGCGGTGGGGGTGAATGGGTGACAGGCACTGAGGGGGGCACTTGACGGGATGAGCACTGGGTGTTATTCTGTATGTTGGCAAATTGAACACCAATAAAAAATAAATTTATTATTAAAATAAATAAATAAATAAATAAATAAATAAATAAATAAATAGGTTCTCCTTCTAGTTTCTTTCTCCAACTACTGTTTTCTTCTTAATTTTGCTTTGCTTTACCTACAAGTGGTACCCCAGGTTCTTTGTCACTGAGGAGCAAAAAAAAGTAAACATTAACAAGAGTTAAGTATTTCTCTGACATCTTGCCCTTACCCAAGAATTAAGAAAGCAACCTATAAGCTTCCTTTCAAAGAAGACACTCCTGATCCAGACATGTTCCCTTTAGGAAAGTACAGAGAACACTGACTCACAGATCAACACTGGATCACATATATGTGTCCTTCAGTAATCATTCAAAACAAAAGTATGCAAATATATTTAAATTAGATTTTCATAAACAACTTGGAACTTTCGGAAAAATAAAAAACAAAGCAACAAATATCTAAAATATGGCCTGACAATTAAGACTCTCAGTTCTTCCAATTTGAGTACAGAAGGAAGGAAAAGTATTTTCTACATAAATGGGGGCCTCATACTACGCAGATGCTAGCAGTCCACCATCATGCAAAAGTCAGAAATCACACTGGTAGATTCAATACTACATTTTCAAGTATACTATTTACCAGCTAGAGATTTTCTTTATAGTGAGTACTAGCTTTCTAGTTCCCACATGTTTCTTCTCTCTTAATTGCTCACAGGAGCATGACTAATTTAAAATTACCTTTCTCTGATAAAATCTTATTACTCCCAGGATAAAATACTGAAATAACTATATTTTTATTTTATAAAGAATTTGTGCAATAATAAATTATTTCTATACAACGTAACATCCCGGATTTTTTCCTGTGAAGAAGCATAGCAATCAAAATCTAACATTTTATAGAAGAAACATGTTCCAAAGTGGAATTTAAAAAGCTCTAAATTTTACATGACCTTTCCATAGTCTTGGACTGTAGTTTGAAACACATAATAATTTTAGCTCCCTAATGGTGGACAAGAAATGCAGCTCTTAAAAGAGAGCTTTATAAGATGTAACTCTTCACAGCTGAGATATCTGCTTTTACTGTTTTGTGTGGAAGACTAAAGCAAGCAATACTAATGAAAATTTTGTTTTTCTGGAGCATAGTGAGAAAGCCCTATTAAACACTTTTGTGGAGACTATATTTTCAGTAAGCAGATATTTCCCAGTCAGTGTAGAGGTTTCTCAAGCTATCAGTTTTTGTTTTTGTTTTTTTTTAAACTCTAAGAACCCTTTTGTCCCCCTCAGGAATTTTTCTGTTGCCTATTAAAAAAAGGAAGAGAAAGAGAATCTCCATACTAAAAAATAATTAGTAAACTACCAGCTTTGGCTTAACATTTAAATATGGATTTACATTTTTTCCAGGTAATATCATTCTGATGACTAAGTATTTGATGAGCACTATCATGAAGAAGCATTGAACGTGAATTCAGGCAACAAATGTCCTGCTCTGTTTGTTAAAAGCTATGCAACCTTGAGCAATGTCCCTTAACCTCTGAACTTGAATCATGAGATTCAATTAGAACTAATTTTGTTCAGGTGGCCTATAATCTGGTTGGGAAGTAAAAGAGATATATGTAGAAAATAAATTAAAAATAGTAAATATAATCCTAACCTAAGGATTTGGTGATTAAATTGGGGCTGAGAACAAATTTGGAAAGTGCAACTCAATTAACATTGTATATGGGAAATTAAATGAAAGTCTTCTTTCCTATGAGATTTGGAAAAACGTATTGACATTGACTGAAACTAGATTAACCCAAAAGGAACTCCCCATTTGTGTAGAGGTATACTGGTTTGGGTTTGAGATATACTAAGTTTGCCAGGAGAAAATATTTATCCTATGGGCAGCTGGGATTATGTGTCTGGAATTTGAGAGGTTCAGCTTGGAGACAAATTTTTTGGTTCAAGAGTTGGAACAATGAAATTGAGTATGGCTTACATTTAAAGAATGATCAAGAATCCAAAGTAAAGACTTTAAGATAAATGCTGTATTAAGTGAATGAAAGGAGTGGTAAAGAGAAGGCAAAGAATCAGAAAAGTGCTATCTACACTGCAGAAGTAAGACTGAAAACTAAAATGCCACTACTATAGGAGATGGGAAAAAATTCTGACACTAGAGGACAACATTGAGAAAGAAATTTTAGTAACAGAACAAACTTTTTAGGGGAAACCTCAAATAATAATACTTAATAATAATACTTAATGATAAATAAGTACCTTGTGGAAGTAGCAAGATAAATTCTCATAATCTAGGAGTTCAGCAGGGAAATGAAGGGAAAAAATCGAAACCGTGGCTGAGCTAGGTAAAAACAGGCACTATGAGAGAAACTTGACCAGGTTCAAAGGTAAAAAGGAAATAGTCTTTAGGAGAGAATACTTCAGAATGAGAGGTTAAACCTGGGATGTACTCATGAGGTGGAAATGGGAAAAAACATAGGAGTTTACTTGGAGGAAAAAGAAAATCTTTTTCTCTTAGGCTGAGTAGAATTCTGTGAGGAGCGTTCTGAGGGCACAGTGGGCATACAAGAGGGAAATTAAGCCAGTGGTCTCAATATTTCTCCTCAAGTAGAGGATAAGATAGATCATCAGGTGAGAACATGGAAAGCAAGAGAGACTAAAAGCTAATAAGAATCGAGTTTACCCTTTGGCTGTAAAGGCTGTGTGGGAATCATTGAATGATTACGATAAAAAAAATTGGCCAGCCCTGGTGGCTCAGCGGTTTAGCACCGCCTTCAGCCTGGGCCTGATCCTGAAGACCTGGGATGGAGTCCCATGTCGGGCTTCCTGCATGGAGCCTGCTTCTCCTTCTGCCTGTGTCTCTGCCTGCCTCTCTCTCTCTCTCTCTGTGTGTCTCTCATGAATAAATAAATACAATCTTAAAAAAAAAAAATTGTGAGCATCAGTGATGACCTGGTGAGAAATGCATGTCAATAATCTGTGTTTCTCAGGTCAGCCCAGACTCTTTGTTTTTCTCAGGATTGATTTAAAACTCACTAGCATGAGCAGATGTAGAAAGCAAGGCCTGACGGTAAAATTCTCAGGGAATGGCTAGCATACTGGGAGTATTTTGTCCCTTTTGGGTTCTACTAGATTGATTTTATACTGATTTGGGGTGGGCCTTCAAAATTCCTTTTTTTTTTTTTTGCCAAAATAAAGAATCGTATATATTAAATAATTATATGTATAAAAACACCATGGTTCATTCTTTGGTATTTTTATTTATTTATTTATTTATTTATTTATTTATTTATTTATTTATTTATTTATATTTTAGAAACTCGTCATGTGATGCAATCAGGAAAGATCGCCCAAGACTTGTAATTTAGCAAAAGAGAGCGGTGGGTATCATTTTTGTGGAGTGGTAGAAGTTGTTTAGTGGATTTTCTGGGGACTATCTCACTCAATAGGTATGAGAACCTTTAATTCATTTTCTTTTTTTTTAAAGTTTTCTTTATTTATTTGAGAGAGAGTGAGCCTGTACAAGTGTGTGTGTTGGGGGGTGGGTGGGCTGAGGGATAGAATCTTTAAGCCGACTCCCCACTGAGAATGGAGCCCCACCTAAGGGCTCCATCTCAAGACCTAAGAGAGCACGAGCTGAGCAGAAACCAAGAGTCCTGTTTAACCTACTGAGCCACCCAGGTGTCCCTAGTTCATTTTCTATTAACCAGATTATTGCAGGAGTTGAAGTTTACTTGTACAAAGCTGATTTTCATGGAAATTATTCTTGTCCATAAAAATATAAATATATTTCATCTGATACAATTGATTTTCCAGTTCCAGAAAACATGACATTTTATTGCATTATACCTTATTAGTTTTACGTTTATTAGCAGACTTATTTAACCTTTCCAACTACTTGTATACTTTAACTTTCTCCTTTGAATTATTTTAACATCTTACTGAGTCTCTCAATTTATTTGCTACTAGTCAGCCACACTTTCAAATTTTACAATGCTTCAAAATATTTAAAAATCGCAGAAATATATATTATATATTACACATATATAATTGTACATACATATAATTTCATCTTGGAGGCTTTTATGGAAGAACTCAGATGACTTGCATGGCTTGAAGTCTTGTGAAAATGTGCCTCCTTTCATAGACGATGCTAACAATACTTGCCAGTCACAGAACTGTTTTTTTTTTCTTTTTTTTTAGAACTGTTTAATAAAACTGAGGCCTCTTATCTCACTTTTATCTCATACAAGATGGGCAAACATTGAAAGTAATTATTTGGAAACTTTGATATGGCCATGGCACTCAGTCCCATATGACTTTTATTATATTATTTTTAAATAAAATAATTAATTGGCTAAAATGTTTATAAAATTAATTGATTTTTGTTATATTTTTCAAAGTATCATTCCATACAAGACTGAAAATCAGATAAGCCAACTACCCGTTCTTTACTGTACCAGAGATGAATGAGGTTTCAACCTGATTTATATCATCTAAAACTTTCATATGTTCTTCTAAACAACTT
The DNA here is from genome assembly GCF_003254725.2 of Canis lupus dingo. Classification (NCBI taxonomy): domain Eukaryota; kingdom Metazoa; phylum Chordata; class Mammalia; order Carnivora; family Canidae; genus Canis; species Canis lupus. The sequence goes on along the minus strand of NC_064256.1, from coordinate 14,751,914 downwards.
ACTCATGACTGGATAAAATATAAGGTGTTTTAGGAATGAACGGTATGATTCTCCCATCAATGATAAAAGGCATAAAACTATAGGCATATCTCAAATATAAGGGACTGAACAAAAGAGAAATATTGATTCAATAGATGAAAAAAGAAGAAAGAAACTGAGACCTATCTGGATTATAATCTAGGAGATTAGGAAGAGACCATATAGTAACAAAAATCATGTTTATCTAGAACCGAGTGCTCTTGCTTTGAGCCACCCTTAAATCCAAAAGATTTGTTGCCAAATTTCAGCACTATCTATTCTACTAGTGGCATGATACATCTGTCCTTATAAAATTGTCTGTTTTCAAAACTCTAGTTACAAAAACAGTTAAGACTGAAACAATTCAAGACTGTTCATTATTGTTCCCTTCCCCCATCCTGCCAAAAAGAATATCCAGTCCGATTTTCTTTTTCCTTCCCTAAATTAAAGAAGAATAATTATGCCTGCAGAGAACTGCCAGGTACATTTACATAATAAAGAATCTGGGGCAGAGAAAAAACAAAAAACAAACACTCAGAGCCCATAGAGGAGCAAGTTTCTGAGGAATATTGTAGGTCTGCAATGTTGGAAGAAGAAAGAATTTTACTAGCACTGTGTCTGAAAACCCTTCACTTTTTAAAAACATGTAAATAAAGCTTTTAAACTATTTGATACAGCCTGATTTTTGGACTCTATTCCTTTGGTCATCACACTGCTTTCAGATTGAACCAGTGACTCAAGGATTTATAAGAGTAGTTTTCACTTAAGAAGAATTTTACATCAGCAATAACTAAATTTTCCTCAACATGAAGTCCCACTAATAAAGGGTTTTATCTATTAAACCTTGAGTATTTTGTCAATGTTACTTTAGAATCATAAATTGGCTCATCAGAGTTAATGGCGGTAATTTATTTGCACTTCAATCTCCACTTTCAGAAGCATTTAAACTGTACTATCACCTCTGACTTTGATTTTGGAATTTTGCTTATAGCAGAGTTCATAACTATCAAAAGAACAGAAACAAAATCTGTGTTGTACACTATAAAGCCTCTGAGTACCTGGTCACTCAGTGCTCTGCACATAGGCAGTGGGACTACCCATAAAGCCAATAATGCTCCCAACTTAAAAAGTAAATCATTTTATTTATTTTTTATTTATTATTATTATTTTTTATTTATTTATGATAGTCATACAGAGAGAGAGAGAGAGAGGCAGAGACATAGGCAGAGGGAGAAGCAGGCTCCATGCACCGGGAGCCCTGATGTGGGATTCGATCCCGGGTCTCCAGGATCGCGCCCTGGGGTAAAGGCAGGCGCTAAACCGCTGCGCCACCCAGGGATCCCAAAAGTAAATCATTTTAGATTTACATTGAGCTCTACAATATTTGACACTAGGAGAAATGCCTAGTTTTAGAAAAGGTTTTGTGATTAAAAAAAAAAAAAATGCTGCCTTGGGATGGAGTCAGGCCAAAAAGGTTGTGAAGAGATCAAGTCAGATTAATGCTAAGAAAGGCCTGAATGGCAGTCAGAAGGGTATTTCGATAATCCAGATGTGAGAAGTAAAGACCCATGTAATAGTGGTGTTTGTATGAATGGCCTAGAAGTTCAGCACTTCTAGGGGAAGTTTTTCAAAATCTCATGGTAAAGAATAGCAAGTAATTGACTAATGATTACAGTCAAAGCCTAGAAAAAAAATGTAAGCAATGCAAATATTGTGGCCTGAAAAATGAGGAAAACGGTGGCCCGCTGAGAGACATTTTTTGTTTAGATCAGATTCTTCCTGCAAGCTTCCTTTTTGGTATCCCATACCTACATATCTAAAATGAAGGAACACTATAAAATTATGCAACACTTTTTTTAATAGAAATGACTTATAATTTAAGTTCCAATTTTTAAAAGAGCAAATAATAGGACCACTAAAAATATTCTCTACTGCATAAAGAAGCAAAAATTGATTGAACAATAGTAGTAGTCATGGTTACCTGCATGCCATCACCACACTATGATTATACAATTCATTTCTATGGATAACACAATTACAGTTTAACATAATACAAAATAATCTTGCAACAAAGATACAAAAAAAATAACAAAAACCCACAGAAACTATTTAAATCAACAAAGCCCACAGCTTCTTAATATAAACTTGCATTCCTTGTGTGAGTAATTCAACTGTTCTATATGCATCCCCTTAATTTTATCATCACACTTCATATAAATAATGACTAAATTATTCATGGGAGCCCAAGGTACAAAAAGTATTTTTCTGAAAAGATATCACCAAATTCAGAAGAGAAACATGATCTATTTATAGATCATTTAATTTTTATTTATTTGCTTTTCCTGATATATTTTAACATCTTTAAACATTTATTACTAGTGCAAAGTCTACCAATCTTTGCCTACCATAAAAATAAATTTTGATTTCTTTTAATATCCTTTAAGTTATTCAGTACTACTTTTTAATATTATATTGTGAAGTTCCTCTTATCTTGTTAGTTACTTAACAAGCTGAACATACAAACTTATGCACAATGGCTATTCACAGTTGTTCCTCCTAAGACTATAATAATCACAGGTAGTCAGAATGGACTCTACTACATGTTTAAACATAATTGATATAATTGAATTGGCACCGTAAAGAGATGGGTATTCATCTACATGATTGATATTGTGGCTATGAAAACAGGACACTATTTATAAGGTGAATAATTGCATTAAATTTGTGAAGCTTAACAGAAGAAGCAGCATGAGGTGCTCAACAGAGCACCGGGCTTTGAATTTGAAAATTTAGATTCCATTCTGAGTCCGACATCCATTTGACTTCAGGCAAGACAACTTATTGGAGTCTGGTTTCTTCAACAGCAAATTGAGGAGTTGATGCTAAATGACTCCTTCTGGCACTAAAACATGATGACCCAAAAGTAACTCTGGGTGCTAGTTACATAGCTCTTCAGTTTCTAGGAATTGCCTGTAAAAATTCTGTGACAATCTTCTCTCTGTCAATTTTTCTTGGCTCTCACGTGCATTGGGCAAGTTTCAGATCACAAATGATCCCTCTGAGCATTGTGAATCTGGAAAAGTGCAGCATACTCTTCCAAAATATCTGGACAATGTCCAGCAAAACAACTAAAGGGATTCTTTGGGCTTTCCAAAATAAAACATGGGCTATGCTAGAATTGAGATCATCTGGTCCTGGACCAGCCATCCTTCCCATCACATCAGCCTCTTGCTGCTCCCCTCACATTTAGTAGAAAGTGGAAAATGATGCATCCCTGCACAGTATGAAGTAGTAAGGAGTAAGAGTAAGCAGTCCTCTCCCATTTCATCTAAGTGAGCCTAGGTAGAGCAGAGAAGTAAGAAATTATCTCTTTTCTTTTCTGTGTGTCTCCAGAGTATGAGGTTCTGTTGGAAGGACATGTCTCTCCTATTCCCTTCCCTTCCCAGGACCCCTATAGAGCTAGATTGAAGCAGTTAACTCAATTCATGGAGAGGGTCTTCAGAGGACCAGAAGAGAACAGAACTAGCCATAGGATCCTGTAAAGTGCTCTATGAGCTACTATCTATGGAATCTTGCTTTCCACACGCTTAGTTACTGTGTCAGCAATAGAAGATCGCTCCCTCTATAGGACTTAATAACTAAAAATGAGGAAAGGTCTTTTACAAGATATATGTGTTGCTTTCTTCAATTTATATTGGGTATATCATAGCTGTTTTAGGTTCTCAGTAAATATTTGTCAAATGTGTTTGTACTGTTAGCATTACAGAGCTAATAGCCTGCAGCTGAAGAAAAGCTCCTAGTCCCCTTTATGGCAACAACCATATTTCCACTAATGTTTTCTTTATCAAGCCTTTATCATTTATTATGATATATGAGACTAATAGAACACCAAGTAGTATACTCAGTTTATGTTACAAATAGTAGATAAAAAGGTAACTGTGGGGCATCTGGATAGTTCAGTCAGTTAAGTGTCTGACTCTTGATTTCAGCTCAAGTCATGAAATCAAGCCCTGAGACGGGCTCTGCGCTGAGTGTGGAGCCTGCCTAAGAGTCTCTCCCTCTCTCTCCCTCTGCCCCTCATTGCCCCCCAAAACTAGGTTACTGTGACTAAGAACATGTGATGTGACCACTATTGATATGAAAAGAATTTGAAGAATTAATGATTTCATAATTACAAATGATAGTCTTGCCTAAAGGTAAAATAAATGTTAACAATGCATCTTTCCTCAAGTCAGACACTGATCATTATAGTATTTAAAACTATTTTTTAAAACAGTATATTTTAAATCCAGGTAACCACTACCCAGGAAACTGACCTACATTTGTAGTTGTGTCATATATATGAAAACATCTTGAATTAGGACAGAAGCAGTGAAAGGATATGCAGTAACAACTGTTGCAGACCTTTTGGCCAACTCTTGGGACAATCAGATTGTGTTGAATAACCAATGCCATGCCAAGAGTCTTCTAGAATTTTGGATTCTTTCTTAGCAAATAATCTATTTCTCACTTTTACTCAAGGAAATTATGAAAATATTGAATAAACAGGGGATTTCTCATTTATGCATTGAGTTAAAAAGACATTTTAATGTTACATATCACTGAGAGGTGAAACAAAAAATCTAGTTAACAAATTTTCAAAGGGACTGGATTAAGTAGAATATTACAGAAAATATCTGGAAATAAATGTTTTATTTAGTAAGTGACTGTCAGACTATACACAAACTTCCTTTCTGCTTATCGCTTTGTAATTTTTTAAATTGAATGTTAAAAATTAAATAACCTTTTTATGAAAAGGAAAAACATTTTGATATACTGATTCATTCCTTCCCTGTTCTCCACAAAATGCTATTTTTAATTTCAAACAGCTATTCATTTTTTACTGAAGAAAAATATCAACTACATGAGACATAAGGCAATAAAAATGCTTTGATTACAATTAACTGTTGTGTTCAATGAATGAGAAATAGAATTCTTTATTAGAAAAATAATCGAAGCTGTAGATAATGGAAAACAGGTTATGAAAAGTTCTTAAAACATGAATTGCCCTTGTCCATGGTTTTCTTTTTCAATAGTCCAGATTATAAATCCAATTGAAAAAATCAAACAAAAGAGATAAATAAATGAATTATATTATTTTCCTCAAGGTTTAACATTCTCATTAAATATGTTAGTCCTTAGGCTAAAATAGGGACAACAAATTTGCACACTTTGCATATTGATATGGAAAATTTTGGTACTGTATAAAATATGTATTATTTTCATAAGAACATTAGTTAAATTGTGTTTAAATGTTATCTGGTATAGTGAACTATGATTCTCCAAAAATAAATTCATAGTCTCTAAAATATGTTATTTTTTTTTGTAAAACTCATTGAATTCTTATGATTTTTCCATATCACATTATTCAGATGATGTTTTCAAGTCCTCTGTGGTAGGTTGAGAAACTAAGAACATAAGAGACAACAAAGTAAACTGACAGCTAAGTACTAATAACAAATGATTGCTTCGGAAGGAAACAGCTCACAGTTTCCCACATGTTTTCCTTAATGGTTAAACATATTTAACAAAATCTTGGTAATCTTACTGTAAAAGCCTTTTTACTCTTACTGAGACATATTTGCAGCTAGCAGAGTTAATGCAGGCTCATTAAGGAAGCCACAGCACTCCCTGCATTAGGACTCAGCTCTGTGTCTCTGCTTTTAGCCCAATTATCCCATATTGGGGGATGACGAAGGACATTGTTTCCAGCCTCTGATTCTCCTGATTTTTTGTCTCTGTGTATTACTATCAATTTGTTCAGGGATTCTCAAAATTAACCAACCCAAAGGGTCATTCTGGAGCTTCTTATTTTTTTTTAAGATTTTACTTATTTATTCATGAGAGAGACAGAGACATAGGCAGAAGGAGAAGCAGGATCCCTGCAGGGAGCCTGATTCAGGACTTGATTTCATGATTCTGGGATCATGACCTGAGCTAAAGGCAGATGCTCAACTGCTTAGCCCCTGGAGATTCTTAAAATCAGATTTATAGGCTCCTTCCTATGATTTGCTTCAGTTAGGGTGGGTTTCCTAAATCTACAGTTTAACAAGTTGGTAAGGGACTTCTTATGATCAGTTACATTTGGAAATAATATCTACTTATCTGATCTTATTTCCTGAGGATGTTTTCTCATCCCTTCATGATTCCAGTCCATTGAGAATTCTTTCCTAGGCATATCTCCAATTTTTCTTCCAATTTCCTTTCCATTCTGCTTACTTGGGTCTGTACCTATGTGCTTTCCTTTTGCAGGTCAAATCTCACTTCCTCACTTTCTTCCAAACTCTCCAAGATTAGAGTATCCTCCCCCCAAAGTATGAGGTTTGGCTAGGACTGGCTAGGATTATATGGAGAAGGAGCATACTAGAAATAATATATGCTCAAAGCAGAAGGACTAGAGAAAAAGACAGGGAACAGAACAGAGACATGAGCAGAAGAACTCAAGTTTACAAAACAAGGTGGAAACATAAGATTGTGGCCACTGACATTACATGGAGGGCAGAGTGCTCTGTGCCAGGTGAGGGTGATAAAGGGCAGACAGTCTGCTCCAAGAGGGATAGGCTAACAGGGCACTAAGACAGGTACATAAGCAACTGTCATTCAAGGCAGAATATAAGAAAATCTCCAAAAAAAAATGTATCAAGGTACTAGCATTCTGAAGAGGGAGAGATCACAAATATTTGAGAAGATCAGGATCAACTTAATGACAAAATGGCACTTAACCTGAATTCTGAAAGATGTCAAACTGTGAAAGGTGCAATAGGAGAGCAAGTTGTTTTGTTAGAGAGAATTAATCAATGGCTGCATGAATGAATCAAATGAACAAATGAAATGAGTTAAAACAAAAATTAGTAACACAAATATAACCTATTATTTCTAGATAAGTTATTTTTTTTCAGGTTTCTTGATGGGTGCTCCTACCATAGAAATAACACACCTGAAGGTAAAACAGATGTTGGTGTCACAGAGATATTTTACACAAAATTTTTAAGAATATATGTAATATGTAAGCATTTGGAAGCATTATTATGATTAGAATTAGAATTTTAGTTCCATGTAAAAACAGGGAATAACTCCCAACAACTTCTTTAATAAGAATGCTGCTGTTTTATCATAGAAAAAATCACAGTAGTTTAAATAAAACTCCTTTAAAGAAATATTATCTCTTATTTATTTATTTATTTATTTATTTATTTATTTATTTATTTTGGAACTCTAAATGAGGTTGAGCCACAGCTAGGGAAATAATACTTGTGAAATTAGCATATTTGTGAAATTGATCCCATCCCTTATTTTTTATTTATTTTTTTTTATCCCATCCCTTATTTTTTATTTATTTTTTATTTTTTTATCCCATCCCTTATTAACTAAACATAATGATAATCACAAAATAAGGTGACCACTTGAAATTAATGATGACACACAGAAAACAAAAGAAAGGTGTTAATTTAATGATTGATTAGATGATCATTTATGTTCCAAATCTAGTTCTAGTTCTGGGTGAAACAACTATTTTATTAATCGTTTTCAATAGTGGCCTCCGGTTCACACTTTAAGTATTCCAAATGCAAATCAGTAACGCACATTGCTTTTAAAAAGTTATGCAGGTGCAGCATAAGGAATATAGCTAATGGTATTGAATTAGTGTTATATGGTGATAGATGCTAGCTGTATTTGTGGTGAGCAACATATAGACTTGTTGAATTACAGTGTTGTACACCTGTAACCAATGTCTCACTGTGGGTCAACAATACTTCATTTTTTAAAAAAATTAAAAAGTGTTGGGGTGCCAGGGTGGCTCAGTCAGTTAAGCCTCTGACTCTTGATTTGGGCTCAGGTCATGATCTCAGGATGGTGAGATCAAGCCCCACATTGGGCTCCACTCTCAGCTGGGAGTCTATTTGAGATTCTCTCTCTCCTCCCTTGCCCCCTCACCCCCATGCACTAGTGCTCTCTCTCTCAAATAACTAAATAAATCTTTAAAAAACAATAAATAAAAAGTTTTTTAAAAACAAAAAATGTTAAGGGGAAAAAAAAAGAACATCTTTTTGGCTTTTTAAGTTTCTATGTTACTTCCAGTTCATTAACATACAGTGTTATATTAGTTATACAGTATAGTAATTCAACACTTCATACATCACCTGGTGCTCAATACAACAAGTGCACTCCTTTTTCACCCATTCCTCTCCCCTCTGGTAACCATCAGTTTGTTCTCTGTACTTAAGAGTGTTTCTTGATTTGTCTCTGTATTTATTTTTTCCCTTTGCCTGTTTATTTTGTTTCTTAAATTCCACATATGAGTGAAATCATATGGTATTTGTCTTTCTCTGACTGACTTATTTCACTTAGCATAATATCTCTAGCCCCATCCGTGTCATTGCAAATGGCAAGATTTCATTCTTTTTTTCTGGCTGAATAATATTCCTTATGCAGAATATTTTTAAGAAAGAATTGCATTCAGTGTGCTATAGCATATCCAGTTTACACAAACAGTGTTGACCATACCTGTTGAATCAGAAGGAAGGAAGGAAACTACAGATGTGGGTGTCTTCCACCCTAACTGTCATGGAAGCAAGGGCCTCAGTTCTGGCTCAGTCTCATTCCTCTCTGTACGTTATATTTCACTGTGTTAAGATTTTCGAATTTTCTTGAGGTCATTCACGTTTGCTACTTAATGGAGAACTGATTCATTTTATCCTTTATTATTCTATTTTGTGAATGTTTAAAATAATTTAATAAGAAAGAAGCCACATCATAGCCTTAAAGTAAACAGAATGTGATAACCAGACTCTGCATAGAACAGAGTTTAAATGCTGTCAAATGTAAAATGTTATATTGAAATGGTATTATTTCAGAATAACTCATTATTTCAGAGTTATCATTCACAAGTACAACGTATTGGTTCAAGTAGGCATGAGAAAGGTAATGTTAACAGATGATTAAAAACAACAACATCAAAAACACTTGAGGGGAAGAGATGAGTGTGTCTGTTCACTAAATTGTCTCAGAAGGATATTCAAGGAGCATTAAATATAAGGAATTGCAATCAAGAGCCAGTAAAAAAGAACAGAAGAGAACACTCTGGATGTGAACACTACCAATGGAGTGGCCCAGCAGAAATTCATGCAATAGTCTTCCCAAAGGATGAAAGATTTTAACCTTGCAAAATGCAAGTTCCTTTAGGCATAAATATATAAGGTCACTATTTTATGTAGAAAATAGAGGAAAGAGGTACAAGAGATTTTCTTTGAAAAATGCACATATTTCGTGTTCAGAGAAACTTTATTTCTCCTTTTATTGCCATCGCACTAGAATGCTGCATTTGTAAAAATCAATGAACCAGTAATACATATTATCTACTGAAGTCCAGAGCTTCTTTGGATTTTCTTAGTTTTTACTTAATGCCTTTTTCTATTGCAGGGTTTTGTCCAGGATGCAACATTACATTTTGTTGTCATATTTTTCCAAGATATAATGGTTTCTCAGATGCCCCTTGTTTTGGATGATCCTGACAGGTATTTTATAGAGTATTTCTCAACTGGGAATCATCTGATATTTACTCCATGATTAGGCTAGACTTACAAGGTTTTGGGAGGAAGGCCAACCTCATCAGGTCATAACAAAGGTATATATTATCAATGTAATTTATTACTGCTAATGTTAGCTTTCTCACACGGCTGAAGTGGTGTTTGTCAGGTTTCTATACTGTGAAGTTATTTTTTTTTCCCTCCTTTTCCGTGTTTTATTCTTTGGAAGCAAGTCACTATGCAAGGCCCAGACTTGATGAGCGGGCAGGTATATTTTCCCTTCTGAAGGGCTGAACATCTATCTGCATAAAATATTTGGGATTCTCTTGCACAAGAGATTTGTCTAGTCTCTCATTTATCTCTTTATTCAATCATTTATTTATATCATGGACTCATGGATATTTATCTTACACTTTGGGTCAGAATTCAATGCTACTTGATATATTTTGTATCTTAAATTATTCCAGTTTTGAACGTTGGGAGCTATTTCAATGGACTCTGTGTCTCTTTGACATACACTTGTCAGTGAGGCACTTTGAGCACTTCCTTGCTTTCTGGCATAACGAGATATCCCAGGATAATCTTGTGTACTCCCTGATCAGTCCTAGAATTAGGCAACCATGCGTTTCTCTAATGAGCCTTGGTTTCTTTTATGGGAGAATGATAGTAGAAATCAAGATGTGGGTGCTAATTATGCTCATTGCTATTGGATGACACTGCTTCTTAGGCCCCCTCAGCCAACAAAACAAGATAATATGTGTTTGGAGGCTAATATGTGTGTATGCTATATGTACACATATATCCTAAATATAGTTCTCTCCTTGCTAATCTGGAGTTTCCTAACTCCAACAGTAAGAAATCTGGCTCCACCATTTTCCATCCATTATTTACTTGATAATTCAATTCCTCAGTGATTTATATTTTTTAAATTTATTAATTCATGAGAGACACAGAGAGAGAGGCAGAGACATAGGCAGAGGGAGAAGCAGGCTCCCTGGGTGGGGGAACCTGATGCAGGATTCGATCCCAGAACCCCAGGATCACAATCTGACCTGAAGGCAGATGCTCAACCACTGAGCCACCCAGGTGCCACCACAATGATTTATTTTTAGGTTTAGAGTCAGAACCTATTGTTTCTCAAATTTTTATTATGTTTAAATAGCATCTAACATATAATTTAAAAAGTTAAAGAGAGATATACCCACTTCATTCTCTCAAATCCTTATCAGGAGCAATGTGTGTTTTAAAAACCAAGCAAGTCTTCCTCTGGGATTTGCTGTTGTCCTCATCTAGTTATATAAAATCACAGAAAGGTGATGTTCTAAGTGCTTGCCCTCTCGTCAGTCATTTAGAATCTGGGCTTTTCTTTTCATTGAAACAATGTTATATAGTGGTAAGCTTTCCAGGCTAGCCCACAAGGGCTATTTAGCTCAGAATACAGTTTTAAAAATATGTATTTACAAATAAAATAATAGAAAGTAATATTAGTAAGTAAAAAGGGAAAATATTAAAACAAGTATGAAGTAGTATTGTATGAATCTTAGATATAGATGCTTAGGCAAAGCTGAAGGAGGTTGAGAGTAGCAAGTCTATTAAACACAGAGAAACATCTGTGAAGGGGAAAACCAGCATGGAGACTTCTGAAATTGCTGGAACACACAGGGCATGTTGTAGAGTGGATTTTAATGAGCCTGGACAGGCAAGGAGTGATTTAATTATCATAGGCTTTATATGCCATGCTAAGAAGATTGGCTTTAAGTTTAGAAGAATGAGGAGCTAATAAAGAATTGTACGCAAAGGAATGGGATGATCTGATTTGTGTCTGAAGAACATTACTCTGATGACAATCTTAAGAATGGGGAGGAGAGGGATGGCAATAGAGGCAGAATAAATTAGGAAAATATTGAAATGTTGAAAACAATAGATAAAGTCCTGAGCCAAGTCAAAAATACAATAGCCTTGAAGGAAAGTGGTGAGACACGAGAAATGGTAGACTCTTGTTCTAATGACTAGGTACTGTTACTGCAGTGAAGGAGAAGTGGACGTCCATGATTTTCCTTTTTCTGGTTTGAGAGATGAAGAAGTTAGTGTGGGCAACTGTTGGTGCCATCAATCAAAAAAGAGAATATAGTAGGAAGAGCAGCTTTGAGGAAAATGTATTAAATACTTTAAAAACATTTTCTACCAAAAGTAATCTTAGCTCTTAGTCACAATTCAAGTATTTTTAGAGTAATTACTAGTGGTAGTGATTTCCTAAGATATCTGGAAAAAAATGGAAAAGAGAGGAGAGTACAGAGGTGTTATGGAGAAGTCATATATATGTATTTATAAGAAAAGATTATCAAAGATTTACTTTCATAGCTATAAGCAGTGCCAAACAGAAGAAATGAAGTAAAGATAGCACACATTCGATGTCTTTAAAAGGGAAGAAAAAGGTGGGACAGATAGATAGCCAATGAGTCAGCAAAGCTGGCCCTAGGCAGGAGCTGGCACTTCCAGTACAACTAGAGCATAGTGGGATTTACGGAGAGACTTGCCCAGGAAAAGAAATGTGCAGTGCATTGTTTCTTCATACAAAATCAAACTTGAGTCAGATGCGTGTTTTTGCGATAGTGGAGTAACACCATGGATCATTTTGGTTTGATTTCTACTTATAAGGGTTTCCTAGGGATCTCCTTGAAGTATAATTTGATAAAATTAAAATCTTCCTCACCACTTAGATAGTATGTCTATTACATGCTCTATCACTGCAGTGCATTCCATTGGTAATTTAAACTTCATAATTACTTGTAATAATTTTTTTTTTGTAACAGCGGTTCAATTTTCTAACCACTTGATCTCATCTTTGGTCCATCTATCTTCCTACTTGCAAATCAAAGATGTTCTGTCTATGACACCTCTACCCTCCCTCTCTTATTCACGCTCTTATTACTTACCACATCTGTGGGTAAAGAAAGAATAGAACCATGCAACAGAAAAACAAGTAATGTGCCAAGATCTCTGTAAATCTGAAGCTCTAGAAGGATTAGTCATCACTTTAGTACCTATTTTTCTGCCAGGAAACAAAAGAAAACAAATGACATTATCAACAAAACCATCAAGCAAACCATCAAGTTCAAACCATCAGATGTTCCTTCACATGTGTTGATTGATTCCAGTCCAGAAGATGACATAAAGCCTGGAAATAATTTTCATACTTTGTTTCCTCCCTGTGCAAAATGGATCCACAGGAAACTGATACATACAGTAAGTTTTTATATACTTCCTATGTTAACGTTATTACATGTGTGAAATATGACAAAAATGAATGTAATTAAGAAAACACACACAAAAAAAACAAATTTAATGAAATGAGTGTTTTTGAGCAACTATGATGGCCTGAGAGAGCACTATATGAGGAGAGGTAGTAAGAAAAGTAATAAAATGCAGGTACAGGATATGGGTGAGACAAAATGGCAGAAAATGAGCCCAGTAATGGGAGTTGAGATGAATTGTACAAGATGTTGAATACCAAATTAAGGAGTGTGGTTTTTGCCCAAGTCCTAACCACTTAGGAAATGATTTTATACATAACTTAATCATTTTACAAGGTCTTTTTTTTATTTTTTCTGGTAGATAACTGTGTGAGTAGGGTGAAAAATGAACTAATACTAAATAGGAAGAAAAGTGTGGGAAAGAGAAGATTTGGAAAAGGAAACCATGCAGCCAGAGCCAATTACCCATTTCTTTTGAGGCTGGGACAAACAGAAGGACTGAAGAGATGAGATGATCCCAGTAGAGCTAGAAACTGCCAGAGCCCTGTCCCACCAGGTTTAAACAATGTTCACACTTGGGTGTGGAAGCTTCTATCAATCTAGCAGAATTACACATAGAGCAAAACACAATGTATTTTGAAAAAATGTAACTCTCTGACAAGCTGTGGTATTTGAAGACTGAGAAGTACCTCAGAGGCACCTTGGTGGCTGCCAATGAAATAAAGAGGAAGGGAACAGGAGATCAGACTCTTAGACGTGCACTTTTGCCACGCTTGCTTCAGTCAGTGCTGTTGATTTGTATTTAATTTTACATACAGCACCTCTGATTAAGGCTGTGAAGAAATATTTCCATAGTTAAAAACAACATTGAAAACCAGTGGTGCACAAGGCCCCTATTTTCCAATGTATTTAAAAAAATGTACTTTATATATAATTCCTAAAGCACTCTTGATCCTAAGAGATTCATTTATTATTATCTAAAGTAGCTTTATGAAATAGTTCTGAATTGTCTTCAATTTTCTCATTTTACCAGGAAGGTTTTTCCACAAACCATAATAGGTCTGTGGACAACCAGTGAAATTAGAACTTTAGGAAAAGCAAATTTTATAGACCCCACTCCCCAATGTGATATTAACGGCAGATCTCAATAGTGAGAATCAGATGTTTGTGGAGTATGTTGCCTTCAATATCAAGATACTTTCAGTAGCTTTTTCTGGAAAAAGCTCAGGTTAAAATGTGGCTTTGCCTTTATCCTAGCAAAATTGTAGGATCCATTAAGTAATTTCTGTGTCACTGCAGTTGTCCTGTCTCCAAAATGTGGGTAATAATAGTATCTCCTACTTAGGGTGACAAAGAGGATTGAGTATTTGGAGCAGTACCTCTTCAAGGTAGGAGCTATGTTATTGTTCACTATTATTATGGGCATTAATGTAAGCCCGGGGTCTTACTAGGAAATTGAGCCAGCTTTTGGACTTTCTTTATCAGCATCTGCTCAGATTAGTATGCCATCTGGCAAGTTGTCTATTTGCTTATTGTGTGTCTCTCTCTACTGTAATGTATGTTCCCTGAGAGTAGAGTTTCTTCTGTTTTCTTTGTTGCGGTATGTCCAGCATTTAAGTGTTCCTGGACTGTAACAGGAACTTAATAAACATTTGTTGAATGAATGAATGAATGAATGGATGAATTCCTATTCAACTGAACTGAAACTAGTTCAAGTGTCCTTTCAATGTCTCATACATTGCTACTCCTGGAAATAGAAAATAAACCACAAAATCTGAGAAAGTAGGGAGACAGGTTTTTTTTTTTTTAACTTATTATTATTTTTTTGAGGGTGAGGGAGAGAAGGAAAGAGAATCTCAAATAGACTCTCTGTTCAGCACGGAGCCTGAGATGGGCTTGATTTCACAACCCTGAGATCATGACCTGAGCTGAAATCAAGAGTTGGATGTTTAATTGGCTGAGCCACTCAGGTGCCTGAGAGACAGATTTTTAAAAGAGAAGACTAGGCAGTTGCATAGATGAATGGAAATTTGGAGCCAAAATCTAGAGGGTTTTTGAAAAGTGTAACTGTGTGCAGTGTGGTGGAATGCTCCCTCTTCCATCTCTTAAAGACACTTTGGTAAAACTTAAATTATTTTAAGATTCTGGAAATCCTGTGGCATAATTATCTTCAGAGACATGGGCTTTCAGAGCAGGTCATCATGGAACAGTAATATTACTGCTTTTGGTTGTTTGTTTTTTCTCATATGATGCATGATTGGTTTACATTCCAATTCTACTTCAAAGTGTTATGTGTCAAAAAAAAAGTGTTATGTGTCATCAATAAATTAAATATTTAGGAACAGTAACTTTGGATGGAAAGACAGAAGGTCTGTGAGCTTTTAGGCACTTTACAATTTTCCAGGTTTTTGACAACTTTAGTAAAATTACTATCCTAAAGTTTTCTTAAGAATTGGTCAATTTTAGGAATTAAGTATTTAGAATCAAACTGATTGTAAATGTCATGAAATAGCTTAAAAAACAATTTCACTTCATGTTTTTATGTGTCAAAAGTCATAAAATAGATGCACAGCCATCATCTTTGCACATTTAATGAATATGAAAGAATTGTTATGAAAATAGGGAAATTTTTTTATAATACTGCCATTTCATTTTACATCAACACCCTGTATCGTATTATATTTCAAAAATTTCTAGGATTGAGTTCATTTGTCAGAAGGCAGTTAAATAAAATAAATTATTTGGGAAGAGTTAGCATCTGATGAAAGAATGAAATCACTCAGATTTAAAGACATTAACTCAAGTGTAGCAAAAATTAAGTGTGAGAAATTATTTATAATGCATTTCATGTAAGATGAAGAATCAATGAGGCAAAACTGATTTTATGAAGAAACTATAATAGCATAGAAAAATACTTGTTATAATATTAAGTGAGTAAATCAGCCTTTACATATATTATATAATCAAAACCATGAAAAATCTGCTTAGGAATAAAGCCTAGGATATACACATCTAATATTATATTGACTGTGAAAGCTTTTGAAAGAGAGCCAGATCACTGTTTCCTTTCAAATTTTTTGTCTCCATTGCTCAGAATAAGTACTAATTCATTTTATAATAAAAATAAGATCAGATAAATAAATATTTTAAATGAATAAATAGTCTTGATCTTACAATGCTCATAAGATTTCTCAAAATCTTCTATGAGACCTGATATTTCTGTTTATACACTACAGAATGTTCCAGCATGTATATGAATTTCCACATGTTTGAAATGAGCTGATGCTGTTTCTGGTTCCTTTATTAGCACTTTTTTTTTGGAAGCTGGATGGTAAGCTTTGTATGAATATTTGGTAAGTGACAGCAATTCCACCTTTAGTGCAAGAAGGAGCAACTCTTTTAGGATCACTGACCTTTTTCTTGTTTGTTGAATCATACAGGCCAAATAACTAATACAAAGGTAATAATTCATTTTGCTAGTTCTGGATTTAATCAACTGTACTTGTCTTCTTTTTGACTTTTTTTGTTGTTGTTGTTGTTGTTATTAAATGTCAACCTAGCCTCATCCTGTCTTTGAAAAACACTAATCTGATCTTAAAGGATTTGGTAAGGTTAAAAATCTGGCTCAAATTTTCTGAATGCTAACATTCTTAGGAGAGAAATGTGATTCAAATGATTTGTAGACTAATGAGTAAATAAACTTATACAAAGAAACTAGTGTAGTTTGTTACACCTTCTTCCTAACGGTAATAAAAACATTTAGAAAAAATTGAAGCAATGTTTCCTATGTTTTGAAAGCACTGGAATTAAATGTCAGATTTCATAATGCAAGACATGTGTAAAGAATACAAAAAAAAACCTAAATATAAACTAGTATTTTGTAAGTAAAGCAGGCATTCCTTATGTTGTGCAATATTCTTTTAAGAAAATCATGTGGCCTTTATAACAACACCACCACTTAAATACAACAAAGAAAACTATTTTTACTGCAGAAATTTAAAAAGTAGAAATATTATTTTATGAATAGAATAATCTTCACAAATTTCTATGAACTCTGAGAAGTACTCTATGGCTATCATAAACAAAAGAGTTATATAAGTGCCAATGGTTAGTTTTCTAATTTAAAATAAGAAATTGTTGGGGTGCATGGGTGGCTTAGTTGGTTAAGCTGCTGACTCTTGATTTTGGCTCAGGTCATGATCTCAGGGTTATAAGATTGAGCCCTGCTTAGGCCTCTGTGGTCAGTGGGGAGTCTGAGATTCTCTTCTTCTGCCTCTCCTCACTGCGCTTACGTGCTCTTGTACCACACACTCTCTCTTTAAAATAAATAAATCTTTTTTAAAAAGTTACTAATCAATTGGCTTTGAGTTAATGGAAAATAAGATTACACAATTAGGCTTGGAATAATCACATGTGCCATTTCAAAAACGAAAATTCTTCTCCTACCGATGGCAGAAGAGGGAGTCAGAGAACTTATCCATCACTGAGATAGGTGGGACCATAAGATAAGGGTCTGAGAGCAGTTACTGGCCAATAAGCAGCAAGAACACAGAGACTGGTCCTGCAACCACAAGGAACTAAATTCTGTCCACAACTTAAATGAGCTTAGAAGCAAATTCCTTCCCAGAGCCTCTAGGTAACAGTCCAGGCAGGGTGATATTTTGTGAGACCCTGAGCAGGGTACCCAGTTAAGCTCACCCTGATTTTTCATCGACAGAACTGTAAGAGATAATTAGATGTTGTGTTAATCTGCTAAGACACCACAGGAAAGTAATGCAGAAATTTAAATTGTTTCAACCTGGAGGGGACCTTAAGCAAGCACATGATTGTCTCTTCAGTCCAAGACATAAGGAAAGACTGGTAGAGAAGCTCCTGAGTGGCTCAGTCAGCTAATTGTCCAACTTTGGCTCAGGTCACAGTCTCAGGGTCCTGGAATCAAGTCCCATGTAGAGTCCCCATGTTTGTCTCCAAGCTCAGTGTGGGGGAGTCTTCTTGTCCCTCTCCCTCTGGTTCATGCTTTCCCTCTCTCTTTCTCTCAAATAAATAAAATCTTTTACTTATTTATAAATCAATAAAATTATTGATAAATATTGATTATTTGAGAGAGCGAGGGGCAGGAGCAGAAGGAGAGTGAAAGAGAATCTTGAGCAGACTCCACACTAAGATCATGACTGAGCTGAGACCAAGACACAGATGCTTAACTGACCGCACCACTCATGTGTCCCAATAAATAAAATCTTAAAAAAAAGAAAGAAAAGAGAAAAAAGAAAGAAAAAGAGAAAGAAAGAAAGAAGAAGAAAGAAAGAAAGAAAGAAGAAAGAAAGAAAGAAAGAAGAAAGAAAGAAAAGAAAGAAGAAAGAAAGAAAGAAAGAAAGAAAGAAAGAAAGAAAGAAAGAAAGAAAGAAAAAGAAAGAAGAAAGAAAGAAAGAAGAAAGAAAGAAAGAAAGAAAGAAAGAAAGAAAGAAAGAAAGAAAGAAAGAAAGAGAAAGAAAGAAGGTGGAGGGATGGAGGGAGGGGACCTCTGATTAGGACAGTTACAGAGCATAGTAAAAAGAAAAAAAAGAGTTAATATTTAAGCACTTATACTAAAAATACTGTTTTAAAGCAATATAATATACTTAAAGCCAAAACCAATTTGGAAGGAAAGGGACTGAGGATTTTCTAGGATTTTTCTGTGTAACTTAACACATCAGTGGCTAGGTCTCATGTTGAACTTTTCCCCATACAGTGGGTTCCTAAAATTGGAATCAGAAAGGAGGAGGAACTGATGTAGAGGAAGTAAAAGAATAGCGAGGGTTTTATGATCCCTCAGGATTGTGGGAGATGAAGCAGAAAAGGGAGATAAAGCTAAAGAAAGAGAAATGTCAGGATTCTCATTTTCTTTCTCATTTTAGAAACATGATTTTAATGATTTTTTTTTCTGTTTGGCTCTTTATTTCAAGCTATTAAATGAGAGCCCTCATGGGTTGTGGCCAAATCATATGTGAACCTGAAAGTGTGAATTGTTGAACCAAAAAGCCCTGATATTTAGCACTCTTCACCCATTATTTTTTTTTAAGATTTTATTTATTTATTCATCAGAGACACACAGAGGGAGACAGAGAGTTAGGCAGAGAGAGAAGCAGGCTCCCCACAGGAAGCCTGATATGGGACCAGATCACAAGACCCCAGGATCAAGACCTGAGCAAAAGGCAGAAGCTCAACTACTGAGCCACCCAGGTGCCCCTCTTCATCCATTCTTGATTTCCACGTGGTAGGATGAGATCCTAGATCCTCTGAGAGGCTGGCTAAAGAGCTTGGCTTAGACACCTACCAGATAGGCTGCCAAAGCAGAGCCAGGTACCCTAGCAACAAGGCGATGGAATGGATTCCCTATAGATGGTCACAGAATCATGCCCACGGGAGCATCCGCATCATCCACTGAGTCTGCTCAAGGAAGCTCCCAGAGGATCACTAACTTCAGTCATAGTGGTTTATACTACACAAGAAGACCACATCCAAGGAGACCTGTTCACATGGTAAGTTTGTGCATTTATTATGACGATTTTCTGACAGAAATCAATTGTCTTAAGGGAAACTTTTACTAACACATATAAAGACATCATAATTTGTTTCTAAACAAAAGTTGGAAAATAACACAGCAAATATATATTTTTAAATATCCAAAGACCTAAAATAATTCACAATAATTGATCAAATCTTATGGTTCCCATGATCTATTAAAGATCATACCTCTACAATAGATATTCTAATAAATATCAAGTTCGGTAATGTTGAAAATATGTGTTATATAATTGGGATTTTTTGTGTGTGTGTTATATATTTGTTAAAGGAAAAGAATTTGTTACAAAACATATCCATGATGCTAGTTCATTAAACTAGTCATTCTCAAATGGTTTATGTCAACTCTGCTTTGAACAGCATGTAGGTTATCTTTAGATATCACTAGGTATCACTAGACAAATGGCCACTGAAGACCTCTGACTATATAGTTAAAGGACTAACTAACATCAGGTTAGAGAGTCTAAACTCTACTCTTCTTGTTCGGCCTCTCTAAGCCTGTACATACTGTGACTCTTGAGTGGAACATCAAGAGCTCAGACTATTTGCTGAGAGTTTAGTTTTGGGGAAGTTGTCAAAGTTTTCTGTGTCCCTAACAGAGGGACCCTAAGGCAAAAGGGGCAAGATGAGCTGGATGGATGTTTAGTCCTCTTATTCATGGGCAATGCAGGTTGAGGTCAATTCACTCTTGACATGGTCAAAGTAACATTTCCTTTGAAATTACCTACTGGGATGATTGGCTACCCTGGAGATACAGTAAAACCTAGGGAACTAAGAGCTGAATCTGAATCTCTGAGGGCAGGACCTACACATCAATATTTTGTAAAAGTTCCCCAAGATACCTTAAGGTACACTTAAAGTTGGAAACCAACAATTTAATGGGAGCTCTGCTCAGTGTATATACAGGAGAGGTCTTAATTCTTGTATGAACCAATGTTAAAAGATTTCTTCTCTCTTCTCCCTGAGTTTCCTTTAGTCAAACCTGTATCAACTTTCCTTCTTCCTACAGAGATAACCTTCTTTATCTTGTTCCTATTTTTTGCAACTGCACAAATAACATTTTCAAGGAGATTTCATTTCGTCAATCAATTTCTAAAGCTCCACATCATTTTGTTATTGTTTTTCAAGGATACTGAAAGTAGTATTGAAATAATTCCTTGTAATTGATATAATTCCTCTTAAAAGATTAGATGTGGACTTTCCTCTCCCTTTGTCTGATCTCTGCTCCTTTTGTTATTCTAATAAAGCTCTGCAGTAGCTATTGTTATAATTAAGTATTTATGCTGTATACACATCAGTGAATGCATAATGCTCTTTGCCTATTTGACAATGGTGTTTAAACTTTATGCTCCCATATCAAGTATCATTATATGCAAAAGAGAGCGGCAAATCTCTCTCTTGTTGACAAACAATTCAGACAATGACTCTGAACAACTAAATCTCCACATTTTCAAAGGAACAAACAAAGCTTTGATCTATCCCTGGTGATATTTTATTTTCATTCCACATCTCATTTGTTTGTCATTTGAATCCATCCTCTTGTGATACAGAAAGCATTTCTGTTTCTTTTTTATGAATGGTAGGAAGGTTTTTAGTATGTTCTTACTCTTTAGGCTACAAACAAATTTTGTTTGACACACTAATAAAAAACGTGTTCTCCTAATAAAATTTAAATATGAAAAGGGAGACTAATGATTCTTTACAAAACTAGCCTATTGATGTTTATTATGTTCCTATCAGGGAGCATCCAGAAATGTTAGGTTTTTAAGCAACACAGAGACATATGGCCATAGTTGCTTTATTTCTTGTGCTTGGAGTCCAGTTCAGGAAATTACATATGAAAATTGTACACTTGAACATTCTCTTAAGAACAATGTAATATAAATTCTATACAAATCAGGCTTTAGCATGTGCACTCTAAAATAGTGCTATTGTCATCAGGGTGTGCTTGATTGCCCTATGAAGGGAGCTAGAGTTGAGGGATACTTGGAAAGAATTATAAAAATGTACTGGTAAAGAAGAAAATGTCATACAAGTGTAACAGTTAGGCAGTTGAAGTTGCATAAGTAACCACCTCAGAGGAAAAGCATGAAAAAAAAAAAAAAACCCGATTATATTACATAGAGCTATTTGATGAAAAAGGATTTTGAGTAATAGACCCAAGGAAAGGAATGACTCAAGTTTCTTCAACTTAAGGAATGATCAGCATTATTTCAGAATTTGATTTACGTGGAATGAAACACTTTCTTAAAAAAGTATTTATTTATTCATTTGAGAGAGAGAGAGGGGAGAGAGGGAGAGAAGGTGAACAGGAGGAAAAATCTGAAGAAGACTCCACACTGAGCACAGAGCTCAAATTGGGGCTCAATCCACAACCATGAGATCATGACCTGAGCGGAAACCAAGAGTCAGATGCTCAACCGACTAAGCCACCCAGGTGACCTATCTATCTATCTATCTATCTATCTATCTATCTATCTATCATCTATCTATCTATCTATCTATCATCTATCTTACTACTTTCTAAGTATTCTGCTTTGTCCAACTCTGTTTAGCTTTGGGCCCACTTTTCTTTTGAGGAATGAAATAGGCCTGACATAGGCCCTCAAGGTCCAGAGTGAGGTGGAGGGGAGGGTCAAAGAAATGATCAATACTTAAAGATCCAGATCCAGATCATGATAAGGGCAAAAGCAGATTGGTATCTAAGATGAGTCAGAGATGAATACCAGAGGAGGTACAGCAAGTAAAGAGGAATTTGGGGGCAAGGAACAAACCAAAGAGAATCTAAGATGGAAGATAACAGGGAAGAAAGCAAGCTACAGAGCAGAGCAAGGTGACAGAGGGAATGTGTTTCTGTATTGGGATCCCTGGAGTTTATTTTTATTTTATACATGGTTCTCAAGCATATTAGGTAGAGTGAAACACTCAGCATTTGTGTAAGCAATGAGCATGAAGCATTTTGGGAGGACGTTCCATTTTACTTCTTTGGATGAAAAGCTAGACACAGAGAAAGCAAGAAAATAAATTGGTATTATTCATTTTGTGGAGAAGGAGGGAAGTTCTACAATTACTAAAAAAAAAAAAAAGGTGAATCACAAATCATCAGTAATCACTAGCTCCATTTTGCTCTAAAGAGACTTGGAGGTATGAGAAGGAATAAATTGACTGAGGGTGTTAGCAAGTAATTCCTGTTAGAATAGGACTAGTAAAGGCAGAAGGAATTTAAATAATTAGGCAGTCTGTCTTGGCTCTGTTGCTTTGAATATTACATTAATGTATTTTATGACTATCAGAGCCTTTATGTTTGCCAGAACCTGCATATGCCCTGCCACATTTTATAAATGGAGGACCCAGCCAAAGAAATAAATTATTGGAAATTATATTTCTAGTTATGTGGGAATGTTTGAGGCACAGGATGAATCATTTTGAAGAAATACTTAGGTTTATTGGTTCCTATTAGAAGGAAGTGTATCCTCCCATAATGATAGGGTTTACATCTGAATATACTTATGCTTCCACTCCATTAATCTTGGCAAGTACGCAATCAGTTTGTCAATGAGAAAGAATCAATAGATCACCCATGGTGCTCATAGAACATTTTTATACTGCGAAAATGTAGGTGGGCCCTGTGCCTATAAAAATCCTGTAATACTTCTGATTCTTGCCTTATGTAGGAAGCCTGTCAATTCACATCTTCTCATTAAAGGAGGACCTAAATTTTTAGTTGGAAATTTTGTTTCTTCCTTTTTCTGTAATGGTAATCTTACCAAACCAAAGAATTAAGGATAACTAGCTTATACACATGAAATAACCATGAAGGAGCTTCTGCTGGGTGTTATATATAGATGACCCTGCAAACAAAGGGGAGTCATCAGATCATTTTTCTGCCCTTCATGTCCTCTATGCTGTGGCCTTGCATCTCAGACAAACAGTTCTCTCCTCTAGTCCATAGACTACTACCAAATATAGTCCATGGAGAAAAAAAAAAAAAATAGGAGGAGGACAGTATTTTGAATTTTTAAATAAAAATAAATTTATATTTTCAAAAGTTGGTTTTTATTCTGAGTTTACAATCTTTCTACACTTTATTTTAAAAATATCCTCCATAGGGGCACCTGGGTAGCTCAGTTGGTTAAGTGGCTGACTCTTGCTTTTTGCCCAGATTGTGATCTCTTGGGTTGTCAAATCAAACCTTGAGTGGGGCTTCCTGCTCATCAGGGAGTCTGCTTGAAGAGTCTCTCCCTCTACCCCTCCCCTGACTCATGCAGGCACACTGTCTTTATCTCTAAAATGAATAAATGAATCTTTAAAAAAAATAAAAATATCCTTCATAAAATGACAGAGATAATGGGTGGCCATTTTTTTTTTTCTGGCTAGACGAAACACAAATATTTAATGGCCTTGCATAGCAATATAAAAAATCCAATTTCCAACATTTTTTGGAAACCTGTTGGTCCATTAATCCATATACTTATAAACCACTACTATAGACTATAGGACTTTGAAAATAGAGATGTTCAGGTATCTCAAAGAACAATAAAATATAGACATAAATAATAATAATGAGAAATATAAATAAATGCATATAAAATATTATAAACAACATACACATCTTAACAGTCATGTGAAAACTGAATGAAGGCCAAGAGACTCCCTGATAAATTTAAAACCATTTCAACATTAGTGTTAAGTTCAAGGCAGACCATTTACTGGGATCCCTGGGTGGCGCAGTGGTTTGGCGCCTGCCTTTAGCCCAGGGCGTGATCCTGGAGACCAGGGATCGAATTCCACATCGGGCTCCTGGTGCATGGAGCCTGCTTCTCCTTCTGCCTCTGTCTCTGCCTCTCTCTCTCTCTCTCTCTCTCTCTATCATAAATAAATAAAAATTTATTTAAAAAAAGGCAGACCATTTACTGCATGCATATATTTTCCTAGGAATATGTATTTAATATATATTCCCTGTCCTCAAAAGGCTCACCTTCCAATCAAGGAGATGGACAGGCAATGGACAATTACAAAAAGTTTAAGTGATACATTTAGAAATATTTTTTTACGGTTTACAGAATTTAGAAGAGGAAAACATTGCCTACTTGTTTATGGTAAACATCACAGAAAGCTGGAGTCCTTCAGCTCCAGAGTGATGACTTGGAATGTAGTCAAGGATTCTTTTTCCATTAACACTATCTATTGCTTTGTACCATTATTTGTGTTTTGACCGCTCAGGAAGTCAGAGAGAGAAAAAAAAAGATACTCAGAACTCTGGTACAAATATAGAAGAAAGAGCCAAAGTTAGAGTCCAGTTACACAGAATGGATGTGCCTCTATTAAATGTTAACTATAAAAATAATAATGATACAACATAAGCAATTGTGACCCAGCTCTGAGAACAGAACTGAGTTGGCATATCAGAAAAAGGCAATTATAGTGTTATAAAGCTTTGAAAAGTACTAACATTTGCAACATGAAGTGTTAGACTTCTCCATTAAGAAGAAATGATTGCTTTGTTCAAAAAAATAAGCTGTTGCCAGACATATTTACCTTATGTGAACCTCCTATAGGCTTGAATTTATACAAATTTATACAAACGGATAGTTTCCAAATAACCAGTAAGAACAAAGTCTGCACACATCATGCTAGAGAGAAGGCATGGTGAAGGGGAAAACCACAGACTTGGAAGTTAAACAAATTTGTCCTCGCATTTCGCTTGCTAGCTAGAGGGACTTCAGTAAATTATTTCTCTTTGTGTTTCTCATTTGGAAAATACAGATAACAATACCCACTTCATAGTATTTTTGTGATCAAACAAGTAATTGTATGTGTAACCCAGAATATTAAATTGCAATTTTCCCGAGACGCCATATCTGTTAGATATGGCATACCAAAGTAGGTTGAATGACCAAATAATAAATTTGTAAGGTAGGTGACCAAGAATCAGTTTCAGAAACCCCTCAGGATTCTTTGAGCCAGACAGAGATCAAAATGAAGAGTGCAGGACGCCAGGGTAGCTTAGCAGTTGAGTGTCTGCCTTTAGCTCAGGATATGACACCAAGTCTGGGGATCGAGTTCCACATTGGACTCCCTGTAAGGAGCCTGCTTCTCCCTCTGCCCATGTCTCTGCTTTTCTCTCTGTGTCTCTCATGAATAAATAAACAAAATGTTTAAAAAAAAAAAGAGAAGTGTGCTGGCTTGGGGTCCTGGGTGGTTCAGTTGGTTAAGTATCTGATTTTTGATTTCAGCTAAGGTCATGATGTGTCAGGGTCATGAGATCAAGCCCCATGTGGGGCTCCACACTCAGCAGGGAGTCTGCTTGAGATTCTCTCCCTCTGCCCCTCTCACTCCCTGTGCTCATGTTTGTATACTTTCTCTCTCTCAAATAAATAATTTTTTTAAAAAATGCTGGCCAATAAAAACATATGAGCCATATATTTAATTTTAAATTTTCTAGTTGTTGCATTAAAAATAGTAAAAATTAGAAAGGTAAAATTAATTTTAACTCTATTGTGGTTAAGATACTAGCATCTCAATATGAAAATATTAAATATTAAATATTATAAATATGATATGTTGCATTTTTCATACCATGTTCATTGAAATCTGGTATGTATTCTATAGTTACACAGTACATATCAGTGCAGAGCACGTTTCAAGTACTTGATAAAACCATGTGATTGTGGCTGGAGTATCAGTGTAGGTGTAAACATGGTAGTTTTCAAGGGCGATTCCTGAACTAGCAGCATTAACATCACCATAGGACTTGGTTAGATGTGCAAATTCTCAGACCTCATCTCAGATTTACTGAATCAGAAGCTCTGGAGCCGGGGCCTAGATATTTGTGTTTTAACAAGCTCTCTAGATGATTACAATGCCCACTATGGTTGGAGTACCACTTGCTAGAAGAACATACTTCTCAAATGTTAATTTGGACACACATCATTTGAGGATCTTGTTAAGTGTGGATTTTGATTCAGTGGGTCAATATAGGACCAGAGCTGCTTTATCTTTAATAAACCTCAAATAATGTGACTAATATTGATCAGATGACACTCAGAAAGGTAAGGGATTGATCAGCGGTACTCAACCCTCATGCAACCTCCAGGGTTGAAAACCACAGGTCTAGAATCTGAAAGAAGGTTTGGAGAGATTGATGAGACAGATTATTGGAGGGAGCTGCAGATCCCATCCCTTCCCTGAAGGTAGACTAGAGTATTACTTCTTTTACCTAAAGCCTAGTAAGAGAAACTTTAAGGAGAACACATGAAGTCTCTGAGATGCTCCTGTTTGGAGGACTCAGCAACCTGGCATTAGATTCCCATTCTAGGTAGTAGAAATGATGGCAGTGAGTTACTCTGGTAGGAAAGCCAAAGTGGATTGTGTTGTGTCTGGGAATAAATTTTCTCTTAAGGAGGGGTAGACAGATGCTTGTGGGTTTCCTGTGGTTCAATATGAATCTAGAGGAAATAAGCCCAACCTCCAAACTTTTAAAGTCCTGCCTAAGGGGAAATGGAAAAAATGCAAGAGGATTTCACAGCAAGAGCCTGAGTTTAGTGGAGCAGCCAAAACTGTAGGCTTGTGGAGAGTGGCTAGTCAAGGAGGAGACCCAGCCCAGGTCTGGGAGTTTTAGGTGGAGGGCCCTGCAGGGGGCCTCTGGCAAGTCCATGATAGGACCCATGATGGAAAGAATCAGCTTGAATATTTTACTTACCATAAAAGATTTTCTACTTTATTCTTATAGGATATATATTTCTAAATCTATAAAATATGTATTATTATATATTTATTATTTTTAATATTTTTATAAGGCCAGAAAATTCAACTAAGCTACAACCAGAACTCTTTTCTTTCAGCCCTTGCATTCCAAACTGGGCAGGGTCTATGATGGCAGTTAGCCAGTGAGGAGAAAGAGCAAGGAGAAAGAACGGCCATGTGCCCATCCCCACTGCAGGAAGACCTGTATGGGAGGGGAGACTATGTGACACTAATCATTTGTCTTTGAATTATTGTTAGAAATTAGACATTCAAACCTGAATAGTCCAATGATTATGATTTAAAGTAAATCCAGGGCTTTATAATTTCTAAGAAATTCCAATTCCAGCGAAGTCACGAACTTAGTGGTATTTTCTTACACGAACCAGAGAAATGGCTATGAATGAATGGGCTAAGGGATGAAATGGTTGTGTCCACATCTTGATGACATTTTGTGAGTCTTGCTTATTCGATACAAAGACTCTGCATTGCACAAAGTCCTATATGCACTATCTTCACTTTTCTTTTCTTAAAATAAGCAAATGCTAGATGAAAAAGGAAGCCAATGATCATTAAGCCAATTACAAACAAAAGTTAGAGCTTAGAAGTAACACTGAACTTTATCATGGCATCATGAATAGTCAATAAAATACACATTTTCTCCTAAGATCAAGACAGTAGGTCACTATAGCATGAAAGACTACAAGTTACTTACTTTGAAGTCTCCTGTTAATAGCATATCTATATTTTGAAGCTTTGAGTCAATAACTACTTTTTTTAAAAAGAAAAAAAAGCCATTTCAAAGTGCTCTAGTAGAAAACATTGTCTACTAGGAAATTAGCACAATTAAATAGGTTTGCAGGTCTTATAGATGAATGTTGGGTTTTGACCACAACACATCACCCTCTGAATTTAAAATGAAATTTTTAAAAAAGATACATAAGTAAATGCACCAGGAATGACCTGTTTTCCCCAAAGATATTTCTTGTGGCTTTTAATTGCTACTATTCCATGTCTCACAAGCTCTGAAGCACACCAGTGTGGTCTCATCTATCATGTACTAAACTTTATTCACAAGGGAACAAGGTCCCTCCCTAGAGAAGATAACTTTACTTTGCTAAAAGACATGATGGATTACAATATGTATAGAAAAACCCGCTACACTATTTCAGTGAATGCTGGAAATTGACAACATCTGAGAAACAACTGCTCTGGGAGGATAGAATGGCAGGATTTTATTTTGGAGAAAAACCTTAAAATACTGGTTATTATTTCAATATTCAATCCATAATTTGCATTAATCTCTTGCTGGAGGATATCTATATGTTGGACATTATCTTTGGAAGGTATGAAATTATGATATAAGTAAATTATGATATACGTAGAGTAAGACCATCTCATATTCCCTAGTAAAGCCTGCTTATCCTAGCAGTTTGTAGAAATCAATCTAAAAGTCTATCATTCATAATACTACATTTACTCAAATATATCTCCTTTCTCCAACACATCTTCCCTTTCGGGTTTAAGATCAGGTATACCAAAGTGAATTATAGAAGACTCAGCAGTCTTCAGATTATTATTGACATTATCAATCCTAACCAAACGTTTTTTAAATTATAATAAATTCCAAAGATGAGTAAATTTTTATCTAAAAGCATACTTTTAGATAAGTGTCTTCTATTTTTCAAAGGATGTTATATTTTCTAGTTGAATGTGTATCTATGAAAAACTGATAATGAACAGCAGATGTTCTTCTCAATCATTACTATCATCTTCCATTAGTATCTACTAAGTGCCTATGCTATACCAGGCAGGTACTATGCTGGAGCCTGGGCAGGCGGGGGTGGGGGTGGGGGGTTGGAGGGGGTTGGTGGGGGTGGGGCGCGGAGAGGGAGTGTAATGCAGCTTCCTTGACTCAAAAAGCAAACAATTTAGGAAAAGACTCTCACAAGTAGCTACACAATTCACAATAAATTAAGTTAGGTATTGCTATCAAGAGATGAATAATGGGCTATTTTAGCACAGAGATTGGAACAAATTAGCACTGCCTGGAGAAACCGGAAATAGTTTCCAAAAAAGGCATTTTAAGCTGGAGAGAAAAGAGGCTGTACAGGCAGATGAGAGCACATTTGTGGTGTAGAATGCCTAAAGGATGGAGCAAAGGTACACAATTCAAATTCCATGCTTACTGAAGCTTTGGACTCAGTGTCATCGCTTAGCACAGTGGGGATAGAGAACAGCTTCTCAATAAATACTTGACAAGGACATGGTTCCAGGAGCAGGAGGGGAAGGAAACACCAACTCCTCATCCTATACTGGTATCTGTTCACCGAATTTGACCACAGCTAGAGAAACCTACAACTCTGAATCCATAGCTCTGGTGAGCAGGGCAAGATGGTCAAAAACCAGGGGAGAGATATTTAATTACTTCTCCAGGTCCCAGAGTATCCCTTCATTTTAATTAATGCCGAGTGGGTCCTCACAGCATATGCCACAAAAAAAAAAAAAAAAAACAACAACAACAACAAAAAAAAAACTCTATCACAACATTATTTCTGTTTAAAGCAGAATAAGGGGCACCTGGGTGGCTCAGTTAGTAAGTGCCTCTGACTCTTGATTTTGGCTCAGGTCAAGATCTCAGGGCCATGGGATGGAGCTCCACATTGGTCTCTGAGCTCCACATGGAATCTGTTTGAAATTCTCTCTCTCCCCCTCTGCCTCTTCTCCCTTTCATGCATGTTTTCTCTTTCTCTAAATAATTGAATACATAAGATATTTTTTAAAAAGCAGAATAAAAAGGCAATGTTTAAAAAAAGAAAAACATCTCTTCAGTTTAATTCTAAAAATATGCATGAAAGAAATATAGGTAGAGAATGTAAAGAGAAATATTGCATGAGAATAATTATGCCAGTAAAGCCAATAATACTATTCTTAACTTCAAGCTTTGTGTCCCAGTAGCTACACATTTTCTCTACATATCTCAAAAGGTTTAAAGAAACAGTGATCTCAGAAGTTCAAGGCTATTGTTTTACTCTTCAGAGAATTATTATTTTGAAGAACTGGAAGGTTGAAGTGTGCAATATGCCTTTCATAGTATACCTGGCAAACTGTATGAGTGACAGAATGATATTTCTATTAGAGCTTGGCACATTATATTAGAATTTATATCTGTATATCTCTTTATCATCAAGGCCATCTTATCAAGTTTGTTTTCTCATCACCTAGCACTTGTTGAAAAATGGTTAATAAAGAAATAATGCCTAAAGGATGAAATATCTTGCATATTATGACAGGGACCTTCCACCTAACAATATAGGGATAGTTCAGTCTTTGATGAGGAGGTAAAAATGTCAAGATAAACATATGCTCTAGCATGGCGACTGGCAAACTTCTGCTCTTATGAGCTAGGTAGTAAACATCTTAGGTTTTTAAAGCCAGACAGTAACCATTGCAACTACTCAACTGTGCTACTGTTGTGTGACAAGAGCCACAAGCAATAGGTAAGGAAATAGATGTAGCTGTATTTCAATAAAACTTTATTTATAAAAACAGGCAGTGGGAAGGATTCTTACCCCAATTCATTTAGTCATTTTCTTAAAGACATGGGTAAGAAATAAAGCTTTAAAATATTTGTTTTCATATCATTAAAATATGTTCTGATTTTGAAAAAAACAAAACATCCATACTAGATCTTTAAAATTACAGAAAGAAATTTCAGAAAAATAGTTTGATTATTATGAGATGTTTGGAGTATAAAATTTTTATTCTCCTGCTTCTTTGATATAGGGGAGTACATAAGAAAAGTATGATGCAACATACCACTGAAGTATATTGCTTAAATATCTATTTTTGCTGAAAACAAACAAAGGCTTTGCACCATTAATTACTCCATGTGGAAGAAAGCTGTAAGGCGCACAGCAGTGAGGAAGAAAAAAGAGGAGGGAGAGAGGTCCAGGGAGCAAAAGGTGGGGAAAGAACAAAAGAAGAGCCCATTGAGTGTTAAGTGCTTCAGGTTTTATATCTGCACTCCATGGTACTTGCTTGTCAAGATTCACACTTTCAGAAATCACTCTATTCAGTGTTCTATTATAATAGTAGAGCAAAAAGATTTTTAAAATCCTGATATTTATGCAATTTATACAGAAAGTTTCTATCTTGTTTCAAAAATTGGAAGAAAGTGACTAATGCTATGATACAAAACACAGCTTTCCCTTCGCTCGAAGCAATCATGTCTATGGCATATAATTTTAACTAATAAACGCAAAGTGTTTCAGGTGCAGAGTACTGGCTGTGAAAATGTATTGGTTGCTTCAGCTACATAAGCATAATGAGCTTGACTCACAGGCACTGCAATTGAATGTCAGAACCAAACAGTTTGTCCTCCTTTCTTCCTACTTCTTGTTTTTTTCTTAAATCTGCCTAGGAATAGAAGGAAAAAATGTCACTCTAATGACACTAATTGTTGCCTAATGGCAAGCATGCTGTCAAATTAGCCTAAGTGTCCATTTAAAAGCAAACTTTTATGTGGTTTGCTAAACTATTAAGGCTATTAGTCGAAACATGGAATTGATTTATTTTACCCATTGCATTAACCTCATCTTGCATACTCATCAGTTTCTTATACAGGCCAAAGTAAATGCACCTTGATGCTTTATAAAATTGAATTTAACACCAAGCCATTTGCTTTTAAAAGCTACACATGCTATAATAATAAGAGACTGATGAAGATGCCAGAATCTTCATTGCTAGCATCTAAATGGAGCTTCAGCAATAGAGTCCTCATGGAAAATGAATTTCATGTGGCTGTATACCAAACGTAATTAGTAGAAAGTAGGCTTTATTTTGATGGGGTTATAGGCTCTCTGATCCATAAAACCAAGAGATAGGGACTGTTTAACCTAACTAAAGAAAGTTAGAGAAAGATTAGCTGCTTTAACAAATACCCAAATTTCACATGACAATGAGAAAGAAAACATTTGATAAAGGGTTAATATAAACACAGTCTATACAAGACAATACATTGAGTAAATGCATAATATCATTGTAAAAAATGTAAAATATATAAAAAGATACAGGTTAAGAAAAATTCTGTATGATCAGAAATAAAATTTAACCCATATAACAAGATTGATGATGGGCACAGCATAAAGTCAACTATCCAAGGTAGCACAGTGCTTCTTCTGATCATCACCCTTGATTAGGAAACAGTTTAATCTTTATCAGTCCAGTCCTACTGCTTTGATTAAATGTTATGGAGCAACATTCCTTGTTTGAAGAATCTCCTTACATCTGTAATTTATAGGACTTTCCTTTCTATAAATTCATTCTTTTAATCATTTGTTCATTAATAACCTACCCCAGTCTATGGAACCCCATTGACTCTAGGCACCATGTTTCAGGCCACTGTGTGATTCAGGCACTTAGCATATCAGTCTAAACTAAACAAGCTTGTAAATAAGGAGAGATATAAAATGACAATATATCGAAGTGTATGAAACTGAATGTGACTAAATCCAGTTGATAATAAGAAAACAAAGAGTTGAAAACACTGGGAAACATTCATATTTACGAAAAGGAGAAAGGGATACAAATTAGTGAAAGGATCAAAGAAAGATACAACTACAAATGAAGATGAATCAATTGCATCATGGAAGGAATAGTTTTAGCACTGACTTCTGACCATTCAGAGCCTCATTTTTGTTTTTCCAAAATATATTGCTTAAAAAAGCTTAATGCTGTTAGTGAATTTCAACATAATGCAAGTTTGTGACAACTCACTTATTGCCTTATTAAATATAATTAGCATGATAAAAATCTAACATGATTTTTTGGTAGTTATTAGTGATGGAAAAATATTATTACCATTGACTTAATTTTTATCATTAAGTTTCCAATGTATCTAGAAAGGACTTCCCAATGAACTTATTTTAGAAGGGATAAAGACTAAGGCCATATTATTATTTTTAAAATGTTTTTAGTAAGTCTAATAAAGTTAGTACTAGATAAGGACTATAAAATTCTTTCATACTCTTCTACAGCTTCAGAAACATTCTAGCATGAGAGTGGTTGAAGAACAATTCCAAATTTCTGCTGTTAACCAGAAACAGTAAGATACCATGGAATAAGCTTAGCCAAAGAGGGGAAAAACCTGTATACTGAAAACCATAAAACATTGATAAAAGAATTAAAGATAAAACAAAGAAATGGACATTCATGTGCATGGATTGAAAGAACAATTATTATCAAAATGTCTATAATGCCCAAAGGAATGTATAAATTTAATGCTATCTCTATCAAAATACCAACAGCATTTTTCACAGAGCTAGAACAAAGAATCCTAATATTTGTTTGGAACCATAAAAGACCCCAAATAGTCAAAACAACCTTGAAAAGGAAAAGCAAAGTTGGAGGCTACAAAATTCCAGACTTCAAGTTATATTACAAAGCTGTTTTAATCAAAATAGTATGGTACTGGCACAAAAATAGACACATAGATCAATGGAACAGAATAGAAAACCCAGAAATGAGCCCATAACTACATGGTCAATTAATCTTCAACAAAGTAAGAAAGAATATCCAATGGGAAAAAGACAGTCTCTTCAGCAGATAGTGCTGAGAAAAATGGACAGCAATATGCAAAAGAATGAAACTGGACTACTTTCTTACATCACACACAAAAATAAATTCAAAATGGATTAAACTTAAATGTGACATCTGAAATCATAAAAATCTTAGAAAAGAGCCCAGGCAGTAACTTCTTTGACATCAGCCACAGCTATTTCTTACTAGATATGTTTCCTGAGGCAAGGGAAATAAAAGCAAAAATAAACTATTGGGACCTCATTAAGGTAAAAACCTTCTTCATAGTGAAGGAAATAATCAACAGAACTAAAAGACAACCTTCCAAATTGGAGAAGGTATTTGCAAATAACATATCTGATAAAGGGTTAGTCTCCAAAATATATAAAAGACTTATAAAACTCAACATCCCAAAATGAGTAATCCAATTAAAAATAGGCAGAAGATGTGAACAGACATTTTTCAAAAGAGTGGATGCAGATGGCCAACAGACACATGAAAAGATGTTCAACAACATCAGTCATCAGGGAAATGCAAATCCAAACTACAATGAGGTATCACCTCACATCTGTCAGAATGGCTAAAATCAGCAACAGAAGAAACAACAGGTGTAGGTGAGGATGCGGAGAAAGGGGAACCCTCTTACACTGTTGGTGGGAACGCAAACTGGGGCAACCACTTTGGAAAACAGTATGGAGTTTCCTCAAAAAGTTAAAAATAGAACTACCCTACAATCCAGCAATTGCACTACTAGGTATTTACTCAAAAAATACAAAAATTGGGGATCCCTGGGTGGCTCAGTGGTTTAGCGCCTGCCTTTGGCCCAGGGTGTGATCCTGGAGTCCTGGGATTAAGTCCCACATCAGGCTCCCTGCATGGAGCCTGCTTCTCCCTCTGCCTGTGTCTCTGCCTCTCTCTCTCTCTCTCTCTCTCTCTCTCTCTGTCTTTCATGAATAAATAAATCAATAAAATCTTTAAAAAAAATACAAAAATACAATTCGAAGGTATACCTGCACCCAATGTTGATACAATAGCCAAAAGATGGAAACAGCCCAAGTATCCACCCATTGATGAAGATAAAGAAATTGAATATGGAATATGGAATAGTATTCATCCATAAAATTAATGAAATCTTGCCATTTGCAATGACGTGGATAGAACTAAAGAGTGTTGGGATCCCTGGGTGGCGCAGTGGTTTGGCGCCTGCCTTTGGCCCAGGGCGCGATCCTGGAGACCGGGATCGAATCCCATATCAGGCTCCCGGTGCATGGAGCCTGCTTCTCCCTCTGCCTGTGTCTCTGCCTCTCTCTCTCTCTGTGACTATCATAAGTAAATAAATAAAAATTAAAAAAAAAAAAAGAACTAAAGAGTGTTATGCTAAGGGAAATAATTCAGTCAGAGAAAGACAAATACCATATGATTTCATTCACATATGGAATTTAAGAAACAAAACAAATGAACAAAGAGGAAAAAAGAGAGAGAGAGAGAGAGAGGCAAACCAAGAAACAGACTCTTAACTGGAGAGAACAAACTGATGGCTACCAAAATGGAGGTGGCTGGGGGGTAGGAAAAAAAAAAAAAACAACAAACCTTCTGTTGTTAACTTGCCTATCTATAATCCTATTTTTCCACACAGTTCTTTTGGCTTATCAATTCTAGTCATTATTTATGACTTCTCATCCTGAAAGATAATAACATGTCTATTTATATCATTCATCAACAGCACTCTACTGCCTCCTCACTGTTTTTATTACTATTTTATTGTTAATACTATTGGGTACAATTTAAATCCTATCCTTAAATCTCTGCTTCTTATATCATCAACCTTAGACATTAACAGGAAGTGACTTTCTCTAGCCAATCATCTCCTTAATTCTGCATCCAAAAATCTGTTTATTACACTTTTCCTTTTACACTGTTGAAGCTGAAAATTTTACATTTTAATCTGTACAATTTAAACTGCTATATGTCAATTAAATTGGAGAGGGTCCAAGGTGATCACTTAGAAGGTTGGTAAATGTACCTTAGATTTTAGAGGACTAGTGTCTCATCTGTACCTGAAAAATCTAGAATGCTGGATTCCGTGGGTAGCAGCCTTCTTTGATATGCAACAACCATTTGATCACTAAACATGTGCTGGGGCAAGGGGGTGATTGAACTTTAGCCAGAGCTTACTTAGAGATATTTACAATATTACACTTGTCTGGAAATATTAATAAGAATATTCTGGGGTGGGGGTAGCTCCTGGGTAGCTGAGTCAGTTAAGCATCCAACTGTCAATTTCAGCTCAAGGCATGATCTTAGGGTCATGAGATCAAGCCCCGCATTGGGCTCCATGCTGGGTGTGGAGATTTCTCCTTCCATCTCACTCTGCTCTTCCCCACACCATGCTCATGCTCACTCTCTAAAAAAATGAGAAAAAAAATTTTCTGTGTGTGTGTACATGTAAGTGTATGTATATAACTAGATGACTTTTATTATTTGAAAATTACTCTGAAAGTCACAGAGACTACCCAAAATTCACACACAAGAAAAGAATAGCCCTTCAGTGTAAGTCTAGAAGGACAAGAGAAAAAAAAAATCTATCTTGTCTCATTTATTCTACCTATGGGTTATAATAATAACACATGTCTTAGTGATAATTAAAACAAAAATGATGAAGTATTACTTGTGTATAAATAAATATTAACTGAAAAAAGAAAAGGAGAATTTTCAAGAAGAGTCTTTTAAAAATACAGATGGTGCTTAGCTTTACCCCAAACCCACTGAACCAGTTTTAAAAAGTAAAGTCTGGGCATCTTGGTCTTTGGCCAGTTATCCTTGTGATTTTTAAATAGATATTTATTTATTTATTTATTTATTTATTTATTTATTTATTTATTTCAGAAAGACAGAGAGAGCACACGAGTGGGAGGGACAGAGGGAGAGAGAGAATCCCAAGCAGACTCTGCACTGAACTTGGAGCCAATGAGGGGCTCAATCTCACAACCATGAGATTATGACCCCAACAGAAACCAAAGGTTGGATGCTTAACCGACAGCACCACCATGCGCCTTGCCTTGTGATTTTGATGTACAATGGTTACAATACTTATAAATGAATATTAGAATCATTTTAGTTAATAACTATTTCAGAAGTGTGTCTCAATGGGGATTTTGCAGTTATTATGGACATCTGAGGAAGGTCAAAGTATTCTGCTTGATGACCATATCAATCACTGCTTGCTTTGTATTACTTGAAGATAAATGATATGCACTTAGATCCCAAAATCATCCTAGTAAGTAACAAACACTCTCAATTCACTTCAATAAGGGAGAGCTGTGGCAGCAATCCACAAATGGCTTGTAAGTACAAAAGTTATGGAATGGTAGAGTGCTTTTAGATTTCAATTTACATGATTGACGCTTCTTTCAAATGCTCCACAATTCATACAGACAGAAACAGATGGGCCATCTGTTTTCAAGTTTCTCATCTCTTTATAGCTCAGACATTTTTGTGATAGCCAAACATAAAGGGGAAAAATGGCAATCCCCATATATGGTTTGACATCTCTTATTGTCTCCCTTTCAAGGTTAAACTTTTTTATGAAACAGTATTCCAACTTTGAAGAGAAGAAAATAGCTTCTATCCATACATCCACTCTACATGTGGATTTATGCAGATTTATGTAGGACTATTTTGTGTAATAGTGTTAGGAAATCCCATTGATTCAAACTTTCAAAACAAAGAAGCCATAGAGAATCTCCTTGGTCACCAATGTCTCCAAGTCTTCTAAACACATTTCAGTGCATTACAACACAAGTAGGGGTACAGTGGAGAAGGAGTTCCTCTTATAAGGAAAGAAGTGCTAAATCAGGGGGAAATCTATGAGATCATGATAAAATAAATGTATTTCTCAGCAAGAAAATCAACTCTACTAGTTATATTGTTCTATCCTTAAACATTTAAAATTTGTCTTTAAATTCTTTCTGGATTATTAAGACAAGATTCTATTCAGGTATCAATATCCCACAGATTATAAATCTTCATACCCTGTAAAATCATTTCCAAACAAAAATTTCACCAAAGAGTTCTCTTTGAACCACAGTGAATACTTAGGCAAATCCTGGTGGTAAATTTGTTAAGAAGCTTCATACAAATGTCTGTTCTATATGCAGAATTGTCTTGTATCTACAGAGTTCTGCCCTCAACTTCCAGAGAAGTTTCTGAATGCCTTCACCTTGTCCACAGGAGTATGGAAAGCAAAGAGCCTTAGTTCAAAGATGACAGGTCACAACACTGTTGTGATACAAGAAATGTTTCACATGTGCCTCCTTGTTTTTTTTTTTTTCCTCATAGTTTTTTCTGTGGTAAAATATGCATAAAATTTACCATCTTAAGCACGTTTATGCATACAATTCAGTGAAATTAAGTACATTCATGTGTTAGTGCAACTGTCACCACTATTTACCTCCAGAACTTTTTCATCTTCCCAAACTAAAACAGTGAAACCATTAAACACTGTCCATTTCCTCTTTCCTTGTCTAGTTCCTGATAACCACCCTCCTTCTTTCTGTCTCATCGATTTGCCAACACCAAGTATTTCATTTAAGTTAAGGCATATAATATTTCTCCTTGTGTGTCCAGCTTGTTTCAGTTAGCAGAATGTCTCAAGTCGTATTCATGCACAAGTCAGAATTTCATTCTTGTTTATGAGTGAATAATATTTCATTTTATGTAGAACCATATTTTGTTTACCTATTTATCTGTTGATGGACACTTGGATTATTTCCACCTTCTGGCTATTGTAAATAACGTGGTTACAAACATGGGTGTTCACATGTCTATTCAAGTTCCCTAGTATTGAACATTTTGGGTAGGCACTTTGTATTCATTGTAGTTCAAAGTGGACTTGCTGAATCATATGGTGTTTATATGTTTTAAGTTTTTAATAAGCTGCCCTACCGTCTTCCACAGTGGCTGCACCAATTTACATTCCTGCCGGCAATGCACAAGTGTTCCAATTTCTCCACATTTTCACCAATACTTATTTTCTGTTTTGTTTTTGTATATACTAGCTATCCTAACAGGTGTGAGGTGGTATCTCATTCTGGGTTTGATTTGCATTTTTTTAATAATTAATGATGTTGAATATCTTTTTATGTTTTCAGTGGCCATTTCTTTCTTTGGAGAAAAATCTTTTCAAGTTCTTGGCCCATATTTTAACTAAGGTATTTTTAATTTTGAGTTGTGAGAGTGCATTATTTAATCTGGATATTATTCCCTTGTCAGATAGATGTTATGCAAATATTTCCCACTCCCCAAAGATTGTATTTGCACTCTCTTAGTAGGTTCCTTTGATGTAAAAAACTTTCTAATTCTGATGAAATCCAACTTATTAATCTTTTTCCTTTTGCTGTGCTTTTGGTGTCATATCCAAGAAATCACGCAAATCCAATGTCAATGAAGATTTCTCCTTAGCTTCATGCTAAGAGTTTTATTGTTTTCATTTTTATATTTAGGTCTTTCATCCACTTGGAGTTAATTTGTGTATGTGGTGTAAGGTAAGTGTCTAACTTCATTCTTTTATATATGCAGATCTGTTTTCCCAGCACTGTTTGTTGAAAAGACTGCGTTTTCCTCCTGGAGTAGTCTGACGCTCTTCTCAAAAATCATCTGACCGTATATGTCAGGGTTTATTTCTGTTTCTCTATTCATCTATACATATGTCTTTATGCTAGTACTACAGTATTGGAACTATTGTAGCCTGATAATAAACATTACAATCAGAAAGTGTGAGTCCTCCAACTTTGTTCTTTTTCAAGATTGCGTTGGCTTTTCAGAGTCCATTGAGATTTCATGTGATATTTATGATGGGTTTTTCTATTCCTGAACAAAAGAACCTTGGAGTTTTGATAAAGATTGCATCAGATTGGTAGATCTCTTTGGGAGGTA
Source organism: Canis lupus dingo (assembly GCF_003254725.2). NCBI lineage: Eukaryota > Metazoa > Chordata > Mammalia > Carnivora > Canidae > Canis > Canis lupus. The sequence continues at coordinate 14,712,259 of NC_064256.1, read as the reverse complement.
CTGACATCTTAATATTAAGTCTTCTGATCCATGATAATGAGATGTTTCCCCTAACCCCTCTTTATTTTTGAGACCATCCCAGACATTAGGTTTTTAATTGAACTGCACTCTAGTAATTTCCCAAACTCAACATGATAATTTTTTTTTGTTGTTTTTTTCCTGTGACATTAAAAAAATGATCATAGAAATAGCTGTACTTATTGGGTGCATATTTTTATATTAGCACTCCACAAATTTCTCTATTAAAGAGAAAACTACTAAGCAAATACTCAGATGGAATGCTTTCTCTACTTAAGACACTGAGACACTGATACAAATAATAAATGACAATAAAATTCTGCAAAAAAAATGATGTCTTATCAAGAGAAGCTGAGATCTCTCTGTGTGTGAACTCTCCACATGTATGTGATTTTATGTAACATATATATGTAAATGTATAATATATATATAATATATATAAATACTATTATATATATTTAAGCAAAAAAGAGAGACAAGCCCCAAATGAATCACTTGTGCTAAACCCCACATCAGCAAACCAAACTTACTATCTAACTTTATTGCAATTTCAGCCTCTCCCAGGAATGTGATCTTTAACCAGTTAATCTGGAATTACCTGATTAGCCCTAGTGAAGTCTTCCTCCTGACAGACATCCCCCCATTCCACTGATAACCACCATCCTTCTTTCTGTCTCACCCTTCTTTCTATCCCATCCTCTCCTCAGAGGAAGGTGGCCTTGCCTGAAACAATCCACTCTGTTAGAAACTTCCTTTTCCACCCCTTTCTTCTTAAAAAAAAACCTTCCATTTTTGTACAGCTCTTTGGAACTCCTTTCTGTTTGCTAGATGGGCTGCTGCCTGATTCATAAATCACTGAATAAAGCCAAATTGATCTTTAAATTTACTCAGCTGATTTTGGTGTTTTTAAAGCTATATATAGAGATATAACTACTCTATATATAAATACATCAATTTTATATGTGAAGGTGTTCAGGACAGGAGAGGTACTGAACCATTCACCCTCTCCTGCTCCTGAACATGCCACTTTGACATGTGGATTATATGAGCTCCAGGCACTTGAAAGCCTGCAGGCTCAAGGGCAGCTTTTGTCCTGCCCTTAGCCACAAAGAATAATCTAAATTGGGGTGGGGGAGGGGGTGAGTGGGTCGGGGAGGAGGTGGGTGGGTGGAGGAGTCTTTCCCAGATTAAGAGTTATAAACAGAGATAGATCTTATCTGAGTGACCCACCATATGGTAGGGCAAAACATCTAATTATCAACATCTGCTTTTCTTATTACTCTGTTGAAGTGCATCCCTTCCCTATGAAATCTCAGACCCCTAGCCCCATCTCCTTAGTTCAGAATGATACATAGACCTCACCTGCCTGACTGGCTTTGGAACTTCCAGGTCTTTGTGGGTTTCCCTTACATGTACCAATTAAATTTTATTTTCTCCTATTAATTTGTACCATGTCAATTTGATTCTTACTCCAATAAGAAGGACTTTGATGGGGCAAGAATTCTGGTTCCCGGATATATTTTTAAAGCTTTGTATGTTTAATCATATATATACCTTATATATAACATTAAATATTAAATTATACATAAAATTAAAATATAATTTTTAGAAGCATGCAACAGCTTCTGAAAAGCAGGTAATGCCATCCCAACTGCACACATCTACAAAAGACAGAACATTTCAAACAATGGTTTATGTATTCATGTACTCTTAGGCATACTTCCTCCATGAATAATGCTTCCTCCTAAGTATGAAATCATGGCCTCTCTCCTACAGGCCTGTTTCTTCTGAGCCTTTTGAAAAATGACCTAAAATGGAGCCACAGTGAGTTCAGTGATGAGGAAGCTCAAATCTGATCATGGCCCATACTACTACTCCTTGACAGGAAGCTGACTGGTGCTAAATGACTGTTACTTTGATACAGCTCCATTTCCTCATCAGGCCTTCAGCTTGCTACATAAACTAAAACATGAGATGGTTGAGTGAAGAAGCAGTACAATGCTTTTTCCAAACAATGTTCTATATAACTTTTACAGAAGGCAACTTCCTGCTCCTTAAAGAAGTGAGTATGGAGACAATGCATTTCAAGTCTATAAAAACCTCAGGACAATGAATTGTAACTACAAGTTTCTTCAAAGCAATTAAAGATACTGCAGTTGGATACCGTTTTGACAATAAAACTAGACAGTTTTTACTAGGAGAAGCTTTTCCAGGCAGCAGAGTATGTTTTAATCAAATACCCCACTAAAAGCTTATGGACTATAAAGAAAATTCTAAAGTAAAATTTAAAAGCCAACTTCTTTTGAAAAATTTACTCTTTGGTATTCCCTAAGTGACTGTGAAGTCCCCTTTTCATAGGTGATAGTACTCAGAAAAGATTGATGAAATGTGGCAGGGTAGCATCAAGGCTTTAGGACCTTTAATTTAAAATGCCTTTCTCTCTCATCCTCTGGTGTAAATTGCTGAGCAATCATCATTTTTCTTTACCTTTTGCTTTTGGTAATATAGTTTGTGTCATGCCAGGATCATAGTTCCCTGACATTAATTATGAACAACCTGAGATCTACTTTTTTTACCTCATGCCCGTGAGGGCAAATTCTGTGAGGAGATATGGGATAAACTGAATACTTGTGCCCTTCACGAACAATTTCATTTCAGCTCAGTATTTTACAAACCAGTGCTTGATTTTTTTTCTATTGCAAAAGCTATGAAGGGGTCACTGTTATACTCAGGGCTACTTATTGTTGAAAACTTCAAAAAGAGAATAGTTTTATAAAAGAAGAAGGAGAAAAAAAGAAGACCTCCCAAAGATGCTTCACTTGTTGATACCTCAAAGTTAAGTTCAGGGCAACAATCAATTTTCATCTAAACATTCATACATCACACAATGTATGAGACACAATTGAAGAGGACCACCTTAAAAATCAGAGAAAGATGTTCTCACACATCAAAGAAGATTTATACTTTCCTTTTAAAAACATGAGACACTAAGCACTGTAACAGTAATTTTTAAGCATGTGGATAAATATTTAAACATAATCATTTCGCATTTAGAAAACTTCTCTTTGAACTGAAATAGACAAGTTCAATTTCTTACCAAAATTTCTGGGCCTTTTCTCATTATTTAAGCATGCCTTAGAGCATATATGATAGAACTGGTTGGGGAGGGGTTGACTCACATTCAATTACTTAATGTCTAAAATATATTTCACACACTATAACTCTCTTAAGTGACTATTCAGAGTTATTACATTGAATAAATCTTAACCTTTTAGAGCCATTTGTAAATGACAAAATTATCAGTGCATTCAAAAGGGAGAATTTGTATTGCAATACAAATACTTCTTTGCTTTTATCCAAACAGAAAACTAACACCCAATTTAACATTTTTTTTTCTGATGGATATTTCTTAAAAATCACTACACTCTGTTGGAGGGATACATTTCTACTCAGAAATTAAAATTATATTGTGTATGTAACCTTTCAACTGAACATGCTTTCACAAAGTTCACGGGATTCAATACTCCATCTTGGAAAGGACAATGACTCTTGACTTCATTATAATAAAAGAGGAAATTTAACTTTAAAAAGTCACAAAGACAGTATGTTAAGTAAAATAATCTCTAAAAAGCTAATGATGCTCTGTGTATTTGTTAACAGTGTTCCCCCAGAAGTCACCTGAGAGTGTTTCATCTCATTTCTCATAGTTCCTCATTTCTACATTCCTTTCTTAATCCTTCTCTCACTCTCCTTCCCTCTCATGTCCCAATATCTCAGATTATCTCCTTCTCTAAGAAGTTTCTGGGACCCCTCCTCCACTTCCTTTCCAGGGTTAGATAATCCACACACTATCTCACACACTATCTTTGGGTACAAATTGCTCATATTGCTCAAGTCACACTACACCGTGTCAGGTTGCTGCCCCCTCCACCACAGTAGACTGTGCTCGTTTTGAGGGCAGAGTTAAGTCTTATTGTTGCTACTCTCTCCCAGAACCTACCAGATCATCACCATATCTTACTGACAACCAACAAATATATTTTTAAAGTAATTGATGAACAAATAAACTACTACAAGAATGAATGTGTAACACCAACAATAAGAACTAAACATAAGAGGATTTATATACAAATTTTTACAAAGGACCCCTTTATAAAAAGAGAACAAATAGCCCTTTGTTCAAGAAAGGGCCATTTTGTTGTTGTTGCTGTTGTTGTTTTATTTTGAACAAACAAGTGAAAAGTCAAGTTTTCCACTATATAGGAAGGAATGAACTAATTTTTGTAGACAAAAAGCTATCAGGAAGTTTGAGGTCAGAAGTTGGAACTACTGAAGAAAGAAGGCCAGAGAGGGAGAGTATGCCCTATAAGAGGTTCACTCCAGCATGGAAAGGATGAATTTTTAAGTGGTAGTTAATGTTAAATTCTAAGTTGCTGCCCATACTGTGCTGGGTTGTAAACCACTCCCATTACCCCAAATATTGAATAAAATTTTGACTATATACAGTTATCATGATATGTGTCATGGGACGTGAGAGGAGATTAACTTGTTTTTGAGTGAACAATGTGGCTTGAAATTATCAGAGAAGTGGAGGAAAACAAGACTCGGTGTGAGTTCTGAGAAACTAACAAAAATAGGACATCAGAGCAAGAGTTGAAGAAGATAAATGACAGCTCTCAGAGAACTCTTGAGGAAATTTTTAAGGATATCATCAAGCCAGCAGGATAGAGAGTCTAGCTTTTTTTTTTTTTTTTTTTTTAATTAATGTTAAAAATAAGAGTTCCCAGAAGCCTAAAAGATTTGAGGGTAGCAAGGCTGACTCGGAAGTACATAGAAGCTTCTAGTCTGAGAAAAATTTAAATGCCATGAAGGGTGCTTTCCAATTAGCAAAACATTTCTATAAACAATTTGAACCCAGATATTTGTTAAAGTAGTAGCTAAACTGATATATAAAATGTATTTATAAGATAATGTAACAAAGTTGAATCATCCTCTTTTTTTTTTTTTTTTTTTTTTAAGATTTTACTTATTCGTTCATGAGAGGGAGAAGCAGGCTCCACACAGGGAGCCTGACATGGGAATCAATCCCAGATCTCCAGAATCACACCCTGGGTTAAAGGCAGCACTAAACCAATGTGCCACCCAGGCTGCCCAAATTTTCCTCTTCTTAAAGCACACTTGAAAGGGTAAACTTGCCATGAATAGGGACATTATATGAAACATTGTGTGCCAGGTAGCAAGAAAAATATATGAGCCTTACTCCAATTTGAAAGAAAATACTTCAAAGAGAAAAAAGGCCTTGGTATGTAATGAGAAGTGAAGGACCAGGCCACTTCTAGAGTGATGGAGTATATGAAACAGTGAATCAACCTCAACATATCAGGCAGGTGAACAACTCTCCATACAAAAGAGATTGAACTCTTTTTTAAATATATATATAGTCATAGATGAAGCAGGCACTGAGAGGATACTGCATCTCTATCTAGGAACCACGATTTCACTTTCAGGGATTTGGTTAAAATCATAATCCTCTGTGGGCAGACACTATAAGATAGAGAACATGCCTGCCTCTCCATTTTTCAGATTAATACAGAATGGAATGGGTGCAGCAGAATTCCTTCTAACACTATCATTTATCTGTATTTGTTTTAGGCAAAGGAAAGATAATGAGTAATTATCTCATAGGCATCTTACATCATGAGAATCTGCATCTGAAATGAAAAAAGTTACTGTTGGGTGTGACATTAAATCTGAAAGTCTCCAGAGGTGAATTGAAGTCCACTCTGGGTCTCAAAGTCAAAACTATAATTAGACATATGGTAAGCTATAAGGTGACCAATCATTTTTAGAGTACTATACGTACTTTACAATGACCGAAGTGAACAGAACAGAGCAAAATGCTATGAAACCAGCATTATTACATGGTGACATCTGTGGATGACTCTGTGTATCTCCTACCTGGCAATTTTTTCTTACAAAAGCTAAAAAATGATTGTATAAATAAAATAAGATTTTTGAAAAGTTTTGGTCTTTGAATAAAAGATATAACATGAGCATTGGAATTATCATTTAAATGTGTATTTTGTCATATGTATGAGGAATTATTCATTTTTATGAATAATTTTCAGGATGATAAACCTTTTGGTTATATTTCTATGTGTTTGATCTATTGAATTTACAAAATAAAATATTCATATGAAAGAAATGAAAACATATGAAGACAAATTACCAACTGCCATCATCAATTGAACTTACAAGGAAAATTCTAGATCCAATGGGCTTCAATTGTTTAGCTGGTGTTTTCCGTGATAAATATTCATGATTTGTGCCTTTGAGTTGGTGACTTATTTTTGCTACTAAGTAATCTACAATCGAACGGACTGTTGTTAGATTCACTGTTGTGGGATATTATTCGCCTTTAAGAAAATGTTGTCAGCTGTTTTTTTCTATGTCCAATTGAATGAATCTAATTACAGAATATAAGTAGTATTCTATCTCAGTGTATATAGTTATGTATGTGTATATATGCACACATATTCATATATATATATTTATATGAAGGTAGAGATGAGCTCAATATTTTATAAGTAAAATACCAATTATAATTTCCTTTTATGTATATTTCTGTGCTTAGAGAAGTTATCTTTAAAGGATCAAGCCCAAAAATAAAACTTAAGGACCAGCCGAAGGAAGAACAATGAAAAAAACTCAAAATCAGTTAGCAGTTGCATTTCTCCATCTATATTATGTTAGGAAGATATTTAGTTCAAAATAGTTTTTTTTTTTTCTTAAAATCTCATCTGACTAAAAAGTCACATTCCTTCAAATGGTAAAAATGGGCAGCCCCGGTGGCTCAGCAGTTTAGCACCACCTTCAGCTCCGGACCTGATCCTGGAGACCCAGGATCGAGTCCCTGCATGGAGCTTGCTTCTCACTCTGCCTGTGTCTCTGCCTCTCTCTATCTCTGTGTGTCTCTCATGAATAAATAAATAAGATCTTTTAAAAAAAATAGTGAAAATGATCTGAAAACTTGAAAAATTTAACAATTCTTTCATATATTATGTTAAAATACTAGGAAACAAAAATTTTTAGTTATTTTAAACCTTGAATATTTCTTTACTTATATGTTTAATAACTTATGTTTAATAACTTCTGAATTAAAGAAACACACACATGGATATTACCCTTCAGGTAATATTTATACAATAACACTCCATGAGTGCGTAATTGTGCTTGAGGTTATATACATTAATTCATTTGAGCCTCTTTATTCTGCTTATAAATACACAGTTACAGAAAGTATTGTTTTTACAGAAAACCACAATGCAGTGGTTGTTAATCAAAGGTTTCTTAATTATTTTTTTTAAGATTTTATGTATTTATTCATGAGAGACACAGAGAGGCAGAGGCATAGGCAGAGGAAGAAGTAGGCTTTCACTGGGAAGCCTGATGCAAGACTCGATCCCAGGACCCTGGGATCACGCCCTGAGCCAAAGGCAGATACTCAACCATGGAGCCACCCAGGTGCCCCAAAAGTTTCTTAATTATTAAATTGGAAAGACAGCAAAGTTGAAGATAGCTCATTGACTACAGGCTTTGAATATACTTTCTTATACCACAGTGACAGGTCTTCTGGGCAGACAGTTTTACTGTAGAGAAAGGAAACAAGGTGTCAAAGGATCCAGAAGCATCTTACTTCAGGTGGGCTTTCTTCCAAAAACAGGCAATATTAGTGCTGAGTCTCAGACAGAAGAGGCCAGAGGAAATGGTCAAAGACCAATGACTGACCTTTCTGCTCACTTACAATCAAAGTGTTTCAACAGAATTCGTTCATCAATATGAGACAGTATTAAAGCTCTCATTTTTTTTCAGCAATAAGCATCTGCTAAGAAAGAAAAGAAGTTGCTCCAATTAACGCAGCATGAATAAGACAATGCAAATAGTTGGCTACATCTGAAATTGAATTTCCATACCCATGAGCAGAGCAGGTGCAATAAAGGGAATACAGTAGCATTAGCATTTATACATTAAGAAACACTGACTGACATGGAGTCTCGTCCATATGATTTGCATAGTATAAGATAACATGTAGAGAGTCACAGTAGTTTTATACTAACATGCTCACAATGAATTCCAGAGGGAAGTGAAATCAACTACATTTAATATTTCTCCTCCTCCTCATCACATTAAAAAACCATATTCAAGTGTGGGTGGCCCATTTGAAAGTCATTTACTTTGCTTTCAGAGTAATTTAATTTAGGAAATTAAAAATTTAGGTGGCAGGAATTTCTCTAAAACTTAAGATGTTACCACTTTCTTTACTTTTAAATATAAAACTAAAAATTTTATAATGTGGAAATAGAAAGCATCATGGAAGTTTTTTTTTTTTTATAGGAAGTTCTTACTGTTACATTATGAATGTAAACCTTATAGGCAAGATGATAATAGTTAGGTTGTAATTTCATTGATGTGGGAAATATCTAGAACATAGACTTACAAATGTTCCTATTTTTCCCTTTAAGATCAGTCCAAATAATAGACTATCAAGTATCATAGAGCCTAAAACATCCACATGCTCTCTATCATTTTCTAGACAGAACAATATCTGGTGCAGCTGTAACACAGAAATTTAAGTTCAAACTCACAAATAAAAATATTGACTAAGACAATCACTTTGACACTCTAATCCAGGGGTCCAGAAGACCAAGACACAGTCTGACGATGAGAAAATGATTGGTTGATATGATCATCTAATTGAGGGGTACCTGAGTGGCTCAGTGGTTGAGCTCAGAGCATGATCCCAGGGCCCTGGGATCGAGTCCTGCATCAGGCTTTCTGCAGGTGGCCTGCTTCCCCTTCTGTCTAATTCCCTGCCTTGCTCTGTGTGTTTCTCATGAATAAATGAGTAAAATCTGTAAAACAACAATAAATTGTCTAATTGAGAAAGTTGGTGTCAGAAGATTTGTAATATCATAGTGATGAAATAGTTTTACCTAGAAAAAAAAAGATTAGGAATAACCTGTCACTAGACAGTACTAAAAAGACAGATACAGGAGGAAAATGACACATTTTATTCTTGTTTATTTTTCTAATTAAGAGACTTTCTTTTTTAGAACAGCTTTATAGTTACAGGAATATGGCTCAGGGAGTACTGAAAGTTCCCATATACTATGCTTCCCCTGCATACAATCTCCCCTGTTATTAATATTCTGCTTTAGTGCAGCACGTTTGTTGCAATTAACAAACCATTATTGAGCACTAATTATAATTAAAAAGGTCCATAGTTTACATTAATGCTCATTCTTTGGTACAATTTTATGGGTTTTGACAAATACGTAATGCCATATATCAACCAATATCATACAGAATAGTTTCACTAAACTAAAAATCCCTTGTGTTTCATGTAGTCACTCCTTCCTCTCTCCCCCTAAACCCCTGGAAACCACTGATATGCTCATGGTCTCTATAGTTTTGACTTTTCCAGGAAGTCATAGAGTTGGGATCATATGGTATTTCACCTTTTCAGATTTGCTTCTTTTACTTAGTAATACGGACTTACAGCTCCTCCATGTCTTTTGGTGGCTTGACAGCTCATTCTTTTTATCACTGAGTAGTAGCATTCCATTGTGCAGATGCAACACAATTTGGTGATGTATTTACCTAGTGAAGAGCATCTTGATTATTTCCATGTTTTGAAAACTATGATAAAACTGCTGTTAACATTTTTTGTGCAAATTTCTTTTTTTTTAAAGATTTTATTTATTTATTCATGAGACACAGAGAGAGAGAGAGAAAGAGAGAGGCAGAGACAAGGGCAGAGGGAGAAGCAAGCTCCATGCAGGGAGCCTGATGTGGAACTAGATCCTGGGTCTCCAGGATCAGGCCCTGGGCTGAAGGTGGCACTAAACCCCTGAGCCACCCAGGCTGCCCTTTTTGTGCAAATTTCTGTGCATACATGAGATATCAACTCAATTGGATAAATACCTAGGAATGTGATTACTGGATTGTATGGTAAGACTATGATCACAAAAGCTGAACATTTTAAGCCTTCCTTCTTTTCTAACTTAGGCATTTCTATAGTACAATATGATTCTTCTTTTTGCGGGGCAGCAAATGCATTACATTTCTTTGCTCATGCCAAGAGGTTAAAAACAAAACAAAATAAAACCCTGCTTTAGAAAGGTATCATAGAATGGCCATCCTTTTCAGAGAAAAAGAAGTTTAACTTTGAAGAAAAGAGATGCACATCTCTGTAAGTAAGCTTAAAGTATTAAATGCATTGAACCCATGAGTAACATGGATATTGTTTCTTACTGGTATGTTTTGAGCCTAGTTTTAGCTGAATTTCATTTACTTTAAAAGTAACATAGCAAACAAGAACAAGAAAGAGTGACAACTTGAAGCAATTTACATCCTTATTTTGACTGAAATGGCTATAAGAAAAGGCAGACAAATTACTTTTCTCTGGCTCTTCTTCTGGAAAAAATCAATCTTTATTCACTTAAATAATGCAGTTAAATTGAAATTAAAACTACAGAGTTAAACAAGTAGATCCAAAACTTCTAACCTTTTATCTTTTTTTCTTTTTAGATTTTATTTATTTTTTTATTTGGAAGAAAGAGACAGAGATAGCAAGAGAGAGCAGGAGTGGGGAGGAGAGGGACAAGCAGGGAGCCAGATGTGGGACTCAATCCCAGAACCCTGGGATCATGACCTGAGAAGACAGACATTTAACCAACTGAACCACCCAGGTGCCCCAACTTCTAACCTTTCCTTAAAGATCTGTTTTTTTATAAGTGTTTAAAACACAAATACTTTGGCAGTCATGTTTTCAAATAATAATATGGAAAATAAGGGGGCATATACCTTAACATAGCAATTTTATTATATGGAATGTAGACTACACAAGATATGGGTACAAAGATATCCATGGAGGTGACACAAATACAGAAAAGATGGGGGAAAAAAAACAAAACAACAAATGATCAAAAATAGGGGGTTGGTGATTAAAATATGTCATATCCATGTAATTAAACATGAGGCAGTCATTAAAAACCATGTTGTAGTATAATATATATTAGGAAGAAAATCATCATTCATATTCTCTAGAGAAGGTGGACAGCCTTTCTGTTTGTCAGGTTAGGACTTTCTCATGGTCCCAAGGGGAATGTTATAGGACTCCTGAGATTTTTTGATCTAGAACTTTTTAAATAATAACACTCATTCTATTGGATAGCCAAATGCTATCACCCAACACTCATTTAGCATTTACTTACCAGGCACTTTCTCTGTGCTAGATTCATCTAAACAATAAAGACACACAAGTGAGCAAATAAACCAAACAAGCTCTTATTTACAAGGAGCTTAAATTCTAGTGTGAAAATGAGAAGGTGGTGGGAGAGAATCAAGGCAGACAATAAATACATACATAAAACCATAAGACAATGTTAAACAATGTGTGCTATTTGAGAAAAAAAAAAAGAATTGATGTCAAAGAAAGAGAAGGTGTTGACCAGACAGCTATTCAGATGGGGTGGTCAGGTAAGATCACTTGAGGGGTGCCACTTGTGTTCAGAACTGGTAAGGATCAAAGAAATGAGCATTCCAGATATGTTAACACAGTCAATAAGCCTTGAGTCGGTAATGCATTTGGCATGGTCAAGGAATAAAACAGAAAGAAGGAATATATAACTGACTTTTATTGAGCAGAAAGGCAAAGTGGTAGATGAATTTGGAATAGAAGCCTAGAGCCGAATCATGTAGGGTCTTGTAGGTAATTTAAGGTTAAAGATAAGAATGGAGAGGAGAGGAAGAATCAGAAAAGTTCCAAGTCTGGGAGACAGGGCATGTGATTCAATCTTGACACCAGTGTAGAGCTGACTGCCACATATGGCAGTGGAAAGATATGGACCAGAGGACTAGGGAACTGAGGGACAAGCATTGCCAGGGACAGCAGAAGCATAAACAAGCAAGAGGATATATCCAGGAACCAAGGTCCATGGATGATGCATCAATGCAGTGGAGTTCATAGCAGGATTCCTTTCATTGCCTATATTCAAAGATACCACCTACAAATCAACCATAAATGATATTCTAAATGTATCTGCCATTCTTTCATTTATCCACTCAGGAATTGGGGACTCGATCCATCCAAAGCCTAGGTATAGGGATCAAGTCCTCACACTTTAGAGACCCAACTTTACCACCACAGTGTTACTTAAGCTGGGAAAGACAAACGGATACAAAGTATCAAAAATATCTGTGTGAATGAGTGGTTACAGGAGTTTTCTTTGAGTTTTTTTTTTGTTTTTTTGTTTTGTTTTGTTTGCTCCAGTGTCTTCCAAGTTTTCTGGCATGACAATGTTTTATTTTGGTAATTATGAATGAAAGCTATTCAAGAGCCAATCAATAAAGGAAATCTTTCTACTTCTTTAATCTGGTTTATTATTGGATTTATAAAAGCCTGGGTATGCCATTATAATCAGCTGTATCAAAATACTAAAACATAAGAAGAAGTGCTAACAAATAAGATAACATCATAAACCAAATTCATTATGTTCTGAACCACAACATTTAATATGTCCTTCCTATTTCTCTAAGTTTGTCCCAAATATGGTCATTAATAAAATGCTTTGTCTTAAAAATAAAAATGGTTATGGTAATCAGTTTAGGGCTTAACCAATAGTCTATTCCTCTAAAACATCCAAACAAATCCAGAGAACAAGGAAAATACATATATATTAATGATACTAATGACAATAATTTTATCAGTGCAAATATGGCATAACCCCAGTCAAATTATGCATACAGCCTGGTCAACAAAACCACCAGGACTTTATAAGACCCATTAATTTGAGAACTGAGCTTTATAGACTGCCAAAGTACAGCCACATTTCTCTGCCCTGCACTCAGGGACTCCTCAACATGACATTTCCGAGCTGAAAACGCCATTGCTCGTAGCTAAATGAATATTCCCCTAAGCATTTGCTTTTCAAGATATGAGTTTCCAGGAATGAGATACCACCCACTGCCAGCTGGGTACAGATATAAATAAAGAGAAATTTACCCTTGGATAAGGAACCAAATTTTTTTGTGTGTTTATATATTTTAAACTTGGAGTTTCATCATTTTTTTAAGTTGTCCTTTTAGAAGTTATTCAGAAATATGTTAAAGAGTGAATGACTTGCCTACATTTGCATTCATTAGGATTTTTAAAAAGTGTTTGAGTTCAATGCAGTTGGTAAGTCAATCAGCTCATCTCCAAATGCCAATCTTTTGTGTCCATGTATATATTGTTCCATATTTTCTCAGGAAACTTCTGTAGTAAAAAAGACATGCCACATTTTATGTAAAAAATATTTTTAGTCACATGAAGTAAGTGTATCTTAAAATGTTCAAATATTTTTAATGAGATCTTCAATAAAAGGTATCATTGCCATCATGAGAGAATCAATGACAAAGAGTAATAGATGTTGGGCATACACACACACACACACACACACACACACACATTAAAGTACAACCTACCAAAACTTGTGAGATGCAGGTCTTAGAGAAGCATTTATAGCATTAAATGTTTACCTTGGATAAACAAATGAGTGTCAAATTAACAATAAAAATCCACCTTGAGAAAAGAAAGAAGAAAGAAAAGAAAGAAGAAAGAAGAAAGAAATAGATACAGTGTTTATGTTTACAAAATCTATTGCCCTTTGAAGCAGTAATGTACTAGGTAGGCTCCAAATTCATTTGCTAATTCATGCTAATCATATTAGCATGATTATTAACCTAAGTTTCTATGTTAATAGTAAATGTTGAAACAACTACAAGTGTATACTTGTACATTTTTTCTTTAATTTCCTTTTAAAAAATGTTTGAAAGAAGACAGGAAGGATTAAAGCTCCCATAGCAAGACTGAGCACTAACACAGGAAAGAAGCATCATCCTTCCTGTTTGTGGTCCTAGATATGATAGACCCACTGCAATCTTTTTGCTATTCGAGTCCTCTGAATATTTCTTATTCAACAGAACTTGCACAGATTCCTGCAAAGTATAAACATTCCTTAAGTATTATGTACATTTAGATGAATGGCATTTAAAAGATGACTGTCTTAATCTCCTAGGAGCAACACTTCCATAATTGCTTAGTAATATTTTCAAAGGTACTTTATGTCACAGTAACTAGAATAAAATCATAGCAGAAAAACGTAGCTCACTACCCTTTCTTCTTGAAGCTTTGAAGGTTCTATGGAAATTTTCTGCATCTCTAGGACTGCCAATTCAAAAAGTATTTGTGGAGTATATACTGCATGCATAAGCTATATTAATAAGCATTTGTCTCTCATCTTACAGTTCAAAATATTATTTCATTTACATAATGTTATTTGACCCTTGTAAGAAAGATAAGTCTTCAAATATGGCTAGTAATTTCTTGAAAACTGTGAAGACATTAAGAGGAAAAAAATTGTTTTTTTACACACATATAACATAATGTTCTTACTATTTTGATTGAATATCTGTTGTGGTACAAAGACTTACGAATAGCACAGAGATTTACAAATGAGAGGAGGCATTGAATCCTACATGTTCTGACACATAAGCCACTGAGAAGAGCTAAAGAATCCTGTCTGTGTTTCCACAGACTCAAAGTTATGTAATTGTTATTTAGACTCCCAAAATCAAATAAGATAATAAATGGCTGGAGAGAAAACATTTTAAACCTGGAAATTTAAAAGAGACTTTAGTTAGATGTCTTACTGGATGGCTTATTTTTCAAAATATCTTATGGCAAATTACTTGATGGAGAAGATAATTTATAGTCAAGTATTCAACAGACAGTATGGAAATGTGTCTATGACCATAGAAACAACATAAGTCTGCTCCATGGGAAAAAAATATTCCCCACTAGTAACACACAGATGTATTTTCTCTATTTATAGAAATATGTATTATTAGTAATTATTTTAAAACTGTGTGAGGAGTTTTGCTTATGAGTGAGAAAACCTCTTGTCCTAACAACAAGGAAAAGCTGGGTAATTTGAAACATCAGGATTATTCTTGAGCTCCTAAGAAAACTAAGATTGCTAAAAAGTAAGAAATAATTACAATCACATAAAATATGTTTTCTCATACCCCAAATAAATTAATTTAGCAATCAATAACACACTTCTAAATACCCATGAGTCGACATGCAAGTCAAAAGTGAAATTGGAACATCTTTAATTGAATGAAAATTAAAGTACAACCTACCAAAACTTGTGAGATGCAGGTCTTAGAGAAGCATTTATAGCATTAAATGTTTACCTTGGATAAACAAATGAGTGTCAAATTAACAATAAAAATCCACCTTGAGAAAAGAAAGAAGAAAGAAAAGAAAGAAGAAAGAAGAAAGAAAGAAAGAAAGAGAGAGAGAAAGAAAGAAAGAAAGAAGAGAAAAGGAAAGAAAGAAGGGAAAAGGAAAGAAAAGAGAAACTAAAAAAAGAGGAAATTAAATCCAAAGCAAACAGAAGGCAGGCAACAATAAAGATATGGGTAGAAATCAGTGAAACTGTTAGAGAAAAATCAATGAAACAAAAAGCTTGTTCTTTAAAAATTATCAATAAAATTGAAAAAATTCTAGTCACACTGAACAGAAAATTATCAATATCAAGAATAAGAGAGTCATTACTAATGATAAGGAAAGTGATAATAAAGACATATTGTAAGTGAACTGGTGCCAATAATTTTGACAACTTAAATGAACAAATTATTTGAGGAACAAAATGACAAAAGCTCACTTGGGAACAAATAAATAAGCTGAAAAATCTCCACAGAAAATTTGAGAAGTTGGAAATTTTCTCATAAAGAAAGCTTCAATTCAGAGGGCTTTACTGGTAAATTCTAAAGAAAAATTTGAGAAAGAAATAATACCAATTTTACACAAACTCTTGCAAAAATGTGGAAGAGGTTTTCTTTTTTTAAGATTTTGTTTATTTAGGGATCCCTGGGTGGCGCAGCGGTTTGGCGCCTGCCTTTGGCCCAGGGCGCGATCCTGGAGACCCGGGATCGAATCCCACGTCGGGCTCCCGGTGCATGGAGCCTGCTTCTCCCTCTGCCTGTGTCTCTGCCTCTCTCTCTCTCTCTCTGTGACTATCATGAATAAATAAAAAATCTTTAAAAAAAAAAAAAAAAGATTTTGTTTATTTATTCATGAAAGACACACAGAGAGAGAAGCAGGCTCCATGCAGGGAGCCCGACACGGAACTAGATCCTGGGTCTCTAGGATCACACCCTGGGCTGAAGGCGCTAAACCACTGAGCCACCCAGGCTGCCCTCTTGCAGAAATTTGAAGAGAGAATAGCACCTGACTGAATCTATGATGCCAGTATTATTCAGATACCCAAATCATATAGACTTTACTAGAAAAGAAAACTACAGGTCTAAATCCCTAATGAACATAGACTCAAAATATTCTTAAAATATTTGCAAATAGGGGATCCCTGGGTGGCTCAGCAATTAGTGCCTGCATTTGGCCCAGGGCGCAATCCTGGAGTCCTGGGATTGAGTCCCACATCAGACTCCCTACATGGAGCCTGCTTCTCCCTCTGCCTGACTCTCTCTCTCTCTCTCTCTCTCTCTCTCTCTCTTTCTCTCTCTCTGTGATGAATAAGTAAATAAAATCTTAAAAATTTATTTTCAAATAAACCCCAGCAATACATGTATGTAAAGAGACAATGCATCATGACCAGTAAGTCTTACAAAGAGTGTAGCATTGATTTAACATTCAAAATTAATATTATTTGCCTTACTAAAAGACTAAAAGAGCAAAACCATAGTCTCAATAGATGCACCACAGAATAGATGCAGAAAAATCAGTTGATGAAACACAATACTTATTTCTGATTTAAAACTCTCCGTTAGCTAGCAATTATAAAACAAAACAAACAAAACCCCTCCAAGTTTAAGAGCATGTATATTAAAACAAAAAAACAAACAAAAGAAAAACCAAGCAACAACAAAAACCTTACAGCTAAATAACAGATAATGATCAGACACTAAAATCTTACTCATTAGATAAGAAACAAAGCAGGGTGCATATATTCACCAATCACCTTGTATTGGAAGTCCTAGATGTTACAATAAGAAAAGATAAAGGTATGAAAGACATAAAGCTTTCTTGAAAAGGAAGAAGTAAAGCTGTTTTTATTCAATGATTACATGATTTTGTATATAGAAGATCCTAAGTATCCAGTAAATATTTACTGAAACTAACAAGGGAGTTTAGCAAGATTGTAGGGCACATACTCTATATATAAAAATCAATTATATTTCTATATATTAGAAACAGGAAAAAAATTTTAAAACATCACTAAAGATAGCATCAAAAAATAATATATTTGTAGATAAACTGATCAAAATCTCTGAAAGACCTGTATACTAAAAATTACAAGAAAAAGGAAGAAATTAAAGATCTAAGTAAATGGAAAGCTATCCCCTATTCTCAGATTAGAAGATTCACTAGAGTCACGATGTAAGTTCCCTCAAATTTATTTAAAGATTCAAGGCAATCACAATCAAAATCCTAGCAGGTCTGACTGTAAAGGTTTGTAAGCTGATTCTAAAACTTAAGTGATATAGCAAAAGGCTAGAATGGCAGTTCTCAACCAGGGGACGTTTCCTTCCCCAGGAACATTTGGTAATGTCTGAAGACACTTTGGTGTTTACACCTAGGGTAGCTGCTATTAGCAAGTAGTGAGTAGAGGCCAGGGATGCTACTAAACATCCTACAATGCCCAGGACAGCCTGCCACAACCAAGGATTATTTGATGGACAGTGTCAACAGCTCCACAATGGAGAAATCCTGGACCGGAAAAGGCAAACAACTTTGAAAAAGATGAACAATGGATGACATACGACTTCACATCAGTGTGATATTGATGGAAAGGTGTACGTAGATATCAATAGAACAGAACAGAAAATCTAAAAATTAATACATATATTTATAGACGTATAATAATCCATATATGTGTGTGTGTGTATATATATGTGTTGTGAGACTGACATGACAACACAGGGGCCCGTGGGACCTTTTTGGAGTCATGGGAATATTCTGTATCTTGATTGTAGTGATGGTGACCCGTTTAACTTTGGTCAAACTCATTGAAATGTACCCTAAAAAGGGTGAATTTTATGTTAACTGAATAACTCAGAGTAAGGAAGCAAACAAAAATGAGGCTTTGGTTTTCCTATAAAACTGAAGAATCCAGATGTAGGAGAAATTAAACCTCAAAACTTTTTCAGTTCATCTCCATTTTGCTTTTGTATAGCTTGGGATCATATATAGCTGGAAATTACAAAGAAAAGTATCTCAATGGAGGAGGGGCAAGATGCCGGGAGAGTAGGGTCCCCAAGTCACCCGTCCCCACCAAATTACCTAGATAACCTTCAAATCATCCTGAAAATCTACGAATTCGGCCTGAGATTTAAAGAGAGAACACCTGGAATGCTACAGTGAGAAAAGTTCCCGCTTCTATCAGGTAGGAAGACGGGGAAAAAGAAAAAGACACAAAAGGCCTCCAAGGGGGAGGGGCCCCGCGAGGAGCCGGGCTGAGGCCGGGGCGAGTGTCCCCAGGACAGCAGAGCCCCGTCCCGGAGACGCAGGAGCTGCACCGACCTTCCCGGGGGAAAGGGGCTCGCGGGGAGGTGGAGCAGGACCCAGGAGGGCGGGGATGGCCTCGGGCTCCCGGGGACACTGACAGACACCTGCGCCCCGGGAGATGCTCCGAGCTCCCTAAGGGCTGCAGCGCACGGCGGGACCCGGAGCAGCTCGGGGGGCTCGGGCGGCGGCTCCGCGGGGGCTGCGGGGCAGGAGCAGCTCGGGGGGCTCGGGGGCGGCTCCGCGGAGGGGGCTGCGGGGCGGGAGCAGCTCCGGGAGGCTCGGGGGCGGCTCCGGCAGGGGGCTGCGGGGCGGGAGCACCTCGGGGGGGCTCGGGGGCGGCTCCGCGGAGGGGGCTGCGGGAGGGGGCAGCTCGGGGGGGCTCGGGGGGCGGCTCTGCGGAGGGGGCTGCGGGGCGGGAGCGCGAATCCAACTGCACAGGCTCCGGAGCACAGGGCGCCGGGACACAGCCCAGGATCCGGCCTCCCCCGGGACAGGCAGAGGCCGGGAGGGCCCAGGACAGCGAGGACGCTCCTGCCCCGACCTGAGCAGATCAGCCGCCCCGCCCGGAGCCTCCAGGCCCTGCAGACGGAGAGCTCTGTGGTTACTGCGGGGGCTGACTCCAGGGCTCCAGAGCTGGCCCCGCCACTGGGGCTGTTCCTCCTGGGGCCTCACGGGGTAAACAACCCCCCTGAGCCCTGCACCAGGCAGGGGGCAGAGCAGCTCCCCCAACTGCTAACACCTGAAAATAAGCACAACAGGCCCCTCCCCCAGAACACCAGCTAGACAGACAAGTTCCAGGGGAAGTCGAGGGACATAAAGTATACAGAATCAGAAGATACTCCCCCGTGTTTTTTTGTTTCTTTTTGATTTCTGATTGCTTCCCCCACCCTTTTTCCCCCTTTCTTTCTCTTTTTCTTCTTTTTTTTCTTACTTTTTTCTTTTTTCTTTTTCTTTTTTCCTTCTTTCTCTCTCTCTTTTTCTCCTTTTCCCAATACAACTTGTTTATGGCCACTCTGCACTGAGCAAAATGACTAGAAGGAAACCCTCACCTCAAAAGAAAGAATCAGAAACAGTCCTCTCTCCCACAGAGTTACAAAATCTGGATTACAATTCAATGTCAGAAAGCCAATTCAGAAGCACTATTATACAGCTACTGGTGGCTCTAGAAAAAAGCATAAAGGACTCAAGAGACTTCATGACTGCAGAATTTAGATCCAATCAGGCAGAAATTAAAAATCAATTGAATGAGATGCAATCCAAACTAGAAGTCCTAACGATGAGGGTTAACGAGGTGGAAGAACGGGTGAGTGACATAGAAGACAAGTTGATGGCAAAGAGGGAAACTGAGGAAAAAAGAGACAATTAAAAGACCATGAAGACAGATTAAGTGAAATAAATGACAGCCTGAGGAAGAAAAACCTGCGTTTAATTGGGGTTCCCGAGGGCGCCAAAAGGGACAGAGGACCAGAATATGTATTTGAACAAGTTCTAGCTGAAAACTTTCCTAATCTGGGAAGGGAAACAGGCATTCAGATCCAGGAAATAGAAAGGTTCCCCCCTAAAATCAATAAAAACCATTCAACACCTTGACATCTAATAGTTAAGCTTGCAAATTCCAAAGATAAAGAAAAGATCCTTAAAGCAGCAAGAGACAAGAAATCCCTGGCTTTTATGGGGAGGAATATTAGGGTAACAGCAGACCTCTCCACAGAGACCTGGCAGGCCAGAAAGGGCTGGCAGGATATATTCAGGGTCCTAAATGAGAAGAACATGCAACCAAGAATACTTTATCCAGCAAGGCTCTCATTCAAAATGGAAGGAGAGATAAAGAGCTTCCAAGACAGGCAGCAACTGAAAGAATATGTGACCTCCAAACCAGCTCTGCAAGAAATTTTAAGGGGGACTCTTAAAACTCCCCTTTAATAAGAAGTTCAGTGGAACAATCCACAAAAACAAGGACTGAATAGATATCATGATGACACTAAACTCATATCTGTCAATAGTAACTCTGAACGTGAACGGGCTTAATGACCCCATCAAAAGGCGCAGGGTTTCAGACTGGATAAAAAAGCAGGACCCATCTATTTGCTGTCTACAAGAGACTCATTTTAGACAGAAGGACACCTACAACCTGAAAATAAAAGGTTGGAGAACCATTTACCATTCAAATGGTCCTCAAAAGAGGGGGATCCCTGGGTGGCGCAGCGGTTTGGCGCCTGCCTTTGGCCCAGGGCGCGATCCTGGAGACCCAGGATCGAATCCCACATCAGGCTCCCGGTGCATGGAGCCTGCTTCTCCCTCTGCCTGTGTCTCTGCCTCTCTCTCTCTCTCTCTCTCTGTGACTATCATAAATAAATAAAAAAATTAAAAAAAAAAACAAATGGTCCTCAAAAGAAAGCAGGGGTAGCCATCCTTATATCAGATAAACTAAAATTTACCCCGAAGACTGTAGTGAGAGATGAAGAGGGACACTATCTCATACTTAAAGGATCTATCCAACAAGAGGACTTAACAATCTTCAATATATATGCCCCGAATGTGGGAGCTGCCAAATATTTAAACCAATTAATAACCAAAGTGAAGAAATACTTAGATAATAATACACTTCTACTTGGTGACTTCAATCTAGCTCTTTCTACCCTCGATAGGTCTTCTAAGCACAACATCTCCAAAGAAACAAGAGCTTTAAATGATACACTGGACCAGATGGATTTCACAGATATCTACAGAACTTTACATCCAAACTCAACTGAATACACATTCTTCTCAAGTGCACATGGAACTTTCTCCAGAATAGACCACATACTGGGTCACAAATCGGGTCTGAACTGATACCAAAAGATTGGGATCGTCCCCTGCATATTCTCAGACCATAATGCCTTGAAATTAGAACTAAATCACAACAAGAAGTTTGGAAGGACCTCAAACACGTGGAGGTTAAGGACCATCCTGCTAAAAGACGAAAGGGTCAACCAGGAAATTAAGGAAGAATTAAAAAGATTCATGGAAACTAATGAGAATGAAGATACAACCATTCAAAATCTTTGGGATGCAGCAAAAGCAGTCCTGAGGGGGAAATAAATCACAATACAAGCATCCATTCAAAAACTGGAAAGAACTCAAATACAAAAGCTAACCTTACACACAAAAGAGCTAGAGAAAAAACAGCAGATGGACCCTACGCCCAGCAGAAGAAGAGAGTTAATTAAAATTCGAGCAGAACTCAACGAAATCGAGACCAGAAGAACTGTGGAACAGATGAACAGAACCAGGAGTTGGTTCTTTGAAAGAAATGTGTGGGAAATATCAGAAAGGGAGACAGAACATAAAGACTGCTAACTCTGGGAAACGAACTAGGGGTGGTAGAAGGGGAGGAGGGCGGGGGGTGGGAGTGAATGGGTGACGGGCACTGGGTGTTATTCTGTATGTTAGTAAATTGAACACCAATAAAAAAAAAAAAAAAAAAAAAATTGCTAAGGCAGAAGTAAAAAAAAAAAAAAAAAAAAAAAAAAAAAAAAGAATTAATAAGATAGATAAACCATTAGTCAACCTTATTAAAAAGAAGAGAGAGAAGACTCAAGTTCATAAAATCATGAATGAGAAAGGAGAGATCACTACCAACACCAAGGAAATACAAACGATTTTAAAAACATATTATGAACAGCTATACGCCAATAAATTAGGCAATCTAGAAGAAATGGACGCATTCCTGGAGAGCCACAAACTACCAAAACTGGAACAGGAAGAAATAGAAAACTTGAACAGGCCAATAACCAGAGAGGAAATTGAAGCAGTCATCAAAAACCTCCCAAGACACAAGAGTCCAGGGCCAGATGGCTTCCCAGGGAATTCTATCAAACGTTTAAAGAAGAAACCATACCTATTCTCCTAAAGCTGTTTGGAAAGATAGAAAGAGATGGAGTACTTCCAAATTCGTTCTATGAGGCCAGCATCACCTTAATTCCAAAACCAGACAAAGACCCCACCAAAAAGGAGAATTACAGACCAATATCCCTGATGAACATGGATGCAAAAATTCTCAACAAGATACTGGCCAATAGGATCCAACAATACATTAAGAAAATTATTCACCATGACCAAGTAGGATTTATCCCCGGGACACAAGGCTGGTTCAACACTCGTAGAACAAACAATGTGATTCATCATATCAGCAAGAGAAAAACCAAGAACCATATGATCCTCTCATTAGATGCAGAGAAAGCATTTGACAAAATACAGCATCCATTCCTGATCAAAACTCTTCAGAGTGTAGGGATAGAGGGAACATTCCTCAACATCTTAAAAGCCATCTACAAAAAGCCCACAGCAAATATCATTCTCAATGGGGAAGCACTGGGAGCCTTTCCCCTAACTCAGGAACAAGACAGGGATGTCCACTCTCACCACTGCTATTCAACATAGTACTGGAAGTCCTAGCCTCAGCAATCAGACAACAAAAAGACATTAAAGGCATTCAAATTGGCAAAGAAGAAGTCAAACTCTCCCTCTTCGCCGATGACATGATACTCTACATAGAAAACCCAAAAGCGGGGATCCCTGGGTGGCGCAGCAGTTTGGCGCCTGCCTTTGGCCCAGGGCGCGATCCTGGAGACCCGGGATCGAATCCCACGTCGGGCTCCCGGTGCATGGAGCCTGCTTCTCCTTCTGCCTGTGTCTCTGCCTCTCTCTCTCTCTCTGTGACTATCATAAAAAAAAAAAAAAAAAAACCAAAAGCCTCCACCCCAAGATTGCTAGAACTCATACAGCAATTTGGTAGTGTGGCAGGATACAAAATCAATGCCCAGAAATCAGTGGCATTTCTATACACTAACAATGAGACTGAAGAAAGAGAAATTAAGGAGTCAATCCCATTTATAATTGTACCCAAAGGCATAAGATACCTAGGAATAAACCTAACCAAAGAGGTAAAGGATCTATACCCTAAAAACTACAGAACACTTCTGAAAGAAATTGAGGAAGACACAAAGAGATGGAAAAATATTCCATGCTCATTGATCGGCAGAATTAATATTGTGAAAATGTCAATGTTACCCAGGGCAATTTACACGTTTAATGCAATCCCTATCAAAATACCATGGACTTTCTTCAGAGAGTTAGAACAAATTATTTTAAGATTTGTGTGGAATCAGAAAAGACCCCGAATAGCCAGGGGAATTTTAAAAAAGAAACCCATAGCTGGGGGCATCACAAAGCCAGATTTCAGGTTGTACTACAAAGCTGTGGTCATCAAGACAGTGTGGTACTGCACAAAAACAGACACATAGATCAGTGGAACAGAATAGAGAATCCAGAAGTGGACCCTGAACTTTATGGGCAACTAATATTCGATAAAGGAGGAAAGACTATTCATTGGAAGAAAGACAGTGTCTTCAATAAATGGTGCTGGGAAAATTGGACATCCACATGCAGAAGAATGAAACTAGACCACTCTCTTTCACCATACACAAAGATAAACTCAAAATGGATGAAAGATCTAAATGTGAGACAAGATTCCATCAAAATCCTAGAGAAGAACACAGGCAACACCCTTTTTGAACTCGGCCACAGTAACTTCTTGCAAGATACATCCACGAAGGCAAAAGAAACAAAAGCAAAAATGAACTATTGGGACTTCATCAAGATAAGAAGCTTTTGCACAGCAAAGGATACAGTCACCAAAACTCAAAGACAACCTACAGGATGGGAGAAGATATTTGCAAATGACGTATCAGATAAAGGGCTAGTTTCCAAGATCTATAAAGAACTGATTAAACTCAACACCAAAGAAACAAACAAACAATCCAATCATGAAATGGGCAAAAGACATGAAGAGAAATCTCACAGAGGAAGACATAGACATGGCCAACACGCACATGAGAAAATGCTCTGCATCACTGGCCATCAGGGAAATACAAATCAAAACCACAATGAGATACCACCTCACACCAGTGAGAATGGGGCAAATTAACAAGGCAGGAAACTACAAATGTTGGAGAGGATGCGGAGAAAGGGGAACCCTCTTGCACTGTTGGTGGGGATGTGAACTGGTGCAGCCACTCTGGAAAACTGTGTGGAGGTTCCTCAAACAGTTAAAAATATACCTGCCCTACGACCCAGCAATTGCACTGTTGGGGATTTACCCCAAAGATACAGATGCAATGACACGCCGGGACACCTGCACCCCGATGTTTCTAGCAGCTATGTCCACAATAGCCAAACTGTGGAAGGAGCTTCGTGTCCATCGAAAGATGAATGGATAAAGAAGATGTGGTTTATGTATACAATGGAATATTACTCAGCCATTAGAAATGACAAATACCCACCATTTACTTTGACATGGATAGAACTGGAGGGTATTATGCTGAGTGAAGTAAGTCAGTCGGAGAAGGACAAACAGTGTATGTTCTCTTCATTTGGGGAATATAAATAATAGTGAAAGGGAATATAAGGGAAGGGAGAAGAAATGTGTGGGAAATATATGAAAGGGAGACAGAACATAAAGACTGCTAACTCTGGGAAACGAATTAGGGGTGGTGGAAGGGGAGGAGGGCGGGGTGTGGGGGTGAGTGGGTGACGGGCATTGAGGGGGACACTTGACGGGTTGAGCACTGGGTGTTATTCCGTATGTTGTAAATTGAACACCAATAAAAAATTAATTTATTAAAAAAATAAAAAAATAAATAAAAACAAAGAAAATTATCTCAACAGGGGGATACCTGGGTGTCTCAGCAGTTTAGCGCCTGCCTTCCACCCAGGGCTGATCCTAGAGACCCGGGATCGAGTCCCTCATCAGGCTCCCTGCATGGAGCCTGCTTCTCTCTCTGTCTGTGTCCCTGCCTCTTTCTCTCCCTGTGTTTCTCATGAATAAATAAATAAAATGTTAAAAAAAAAGCAAAGTATCTCAACATAAGGAAGTTCTTGCTAACAGCCCAAATATAGTGCACTTCTTGGAGAGGATATAGTGGTGGATTCCTTAAAACGTATTCTAATAGCTGTAACAAAGAAAAATTCCCATGGTCAAAAAATCTTGGTTTAAACAATACTAAATAGATGTTTTATTTGTAGATTCTATTACAGCCTTTAATGTATATGCAATGTGGAATCCCTAAAAGGGACTGTAATATCATCATGTAGTATATACAGGTGATATACTAGATGATGGTGAGATTAAATGTCCCTTAAGGTTCTCTTCTAATGCTAAAATTACTTAAGTTTAAAGAACAAAAACAAAAACATGTAGGCACCTGGGTGGCTCAGTGGTTGAGCATCATGATCCTGGGGTCCTGGGATAGAGTCCTGCATCAGGCTTCATGCAAGGAGCCTGCCTCTCCCTCTGCCTAGGTCTCTGCCTCTCTCTGCATCTCTCATGGATAAATAACTAGAATCTTTAAAAAATAAAAATAAATAAAAATAAAATTTGAAAAAAACATGCATTCAACATCATAGGCTATGGCTTATAAATAATCATCAGAAATATATATTCTTAATAGCAAGGATTTGTAGTATTCACAGTGGCAAGGACAATATGTTCTATTTCTTTCCTGTTCCTTATAATACAATAAAACACAGTACATATTGACTGATTTAGATATGAATAAAAGTTCCATCAATATGTAAACAAACCAAACATTGAAACAAAGTTGTATTGAAAGATCGTGTGGTACAGAATACACTATTCTTGCTATCTTTCCTAAAACATGTTTGCTGTTATATAAACTGTCTGCGTTCTCAGCACTGTTTGACTTTGAAAACATGGAAATGAATCCACTTGACTCAGTATGAAGAGACACGTCTCAGGGAGGAAATCTCATTATTTCTTGCTCCTCCAATACCAGTGCTGGTAATCACATTCCTGTAGTTTATACACTTCTACTTTCAGGACCTGGGGAAGGGTGAAGGGACAGCTGCTGGGTAATGAGCTCCAACAGAGAGAAGATTCCAACTTCAATTATATACCAGAGAAATATCTTTTCTGAAACAACAAAGATCTATTAAATCCTGATAAATTGTTTTTGATATTCAGCATTTAATAAAGCTAAGTTAAAGCAGACAGAAAGAAGCTTTTTCCTCTTTATAATTTGCTCTATAAGAATTATTAGGGATTGTCTGTGATTTTGTTTATAGCTGGCAAATCTAATTGTAGAATTCATCAGCATGTAAGACAA
Organism: Canis lupus dingo; assembly: GCF_003254725.2. Lineage (NCBI taxonomy): Eukaryota > Metazoa > Chordata > Mammalia > Carnivora > Canidae > Canis > Canis lupus. Next base: position 14,685,442 of record NC_064256.1, on the reverse strand, counting down.
GTCACACCCATACATTTATGTATACAACTGCCATTTGGGTCTTTGGGAAAGAATGCCATTAATGAATCTCATTGCATTTAAATGTTACATGACTTTAAATGTTACAAACAATTCAGGGAGATAGTGCCCCTAAAAATAAGGTCTTTCAATAGTCACTTCCATAAAATACTCCGTGGTGAATATAAAAAAGGCAGTAAAAAACACACTTGAAGAATGGAAATATTTAAAGAAAACATGTCAAGGAGAACCAATATACATAATATAGAAGAACTCAAGACTAGAAAAGACCTCTTAATATTTATTTTTACTTGATGGTCTCACTTGTCTAATCTAAATACCCTTTGGTCTTTTGTCTTATGTAATTCTTTGTTCTTTCATTTATTTGTTTAAAATTGTTAATTGAGGGGCACCTGGGTGGTTCAGTGTTAATTGAGGGGCACCTGGGTGGTTCGAACATCAGCGTTTGGCTCAGGTCGTGATCCTGGTGTTCTGGGATCGAGTTCTGCATCTCCCTCTGTCTAAGTATCTACATCTCTCTCTGTGTCTCTCATGAATAGTAAAATCTTAAAAAAAACCAAAATAGCAGAAAGTTGTTAATTGAGCACCTAGAATATGCTAGGCTTTTTTTTCTAGGGTGAAGAGAGATATATCAAAGACAAAAACCCTATAATAATTCAATGCAAAAACAAAAAGCCAAATCAAGATAAAATACAAACACCTACCCAAAAACACAATCTGTCTACACTCTACCTACTATGCTTCAATTTCTACTGAACACACCCTTTTCACTCATACACATTCCAGAATGAAATAAAGTTACTAATTTTAAAGGAGAAAAACTACATGGTCTTACACATATTAGAAAAGAAGTATCGGACTACTATTGGTTAACTTGTGCCACATTTTACTGAGCACCAAGGTTGTTTATTAACAGCCTTGTACTTCTAGAAGACCCATATAGTTTCTTATGAAGGATAGAGGGAAAGGAGGGAAGGAAGGGAAGGAGGGAGGAAGGAATTAAATACTACAAATTCTAGGGAGGATTAAAGTTTTAAAGCCATTATTACTTGAATTAACTTCCAAGTAAAATGAAAAGAATAAATTTTATTTTTTCAATTTATTGTTATTTTAATTGAAGCATAGCTGACATACAATGTGACATCAGTTTCAGGTGTGCAATATAATGACTCAACATCTCTAAACATTATGCTGTGCTCACCACAAGGGATAACTACCATTTGTCTTCACCATGTAACACTATTACAAGACCATTGACTATATTCTCTATACTGTTCCTTTTATTCCTATGACTTATTCATTCCATAACTAGAATGAATTTTAAGATAGTTTTCAGAAAAATATATAGCACCTATTAAGAAAATGCAGAGTTAGAGAAATGCATACAGATTTAATTTTTTCTCTTTCCATCTGGGAAGCATCAATAGTTCTTGAAATCAAGTTTATCAAATTCTAATGATTTCTTAGTATGTTTCAAGTGATCCAATATAGACAAATGTTTTGAAGTTGTTTAAATATTGGATTAGTGTTTCTTTTATTCACTTGCTAATTCATTTGACAACTATTTACTCCACATTTTACTAGATTCCAGGCAAGGTGATAGGGTCAGAGAGTAATGATGTAAAAAATTCAACTCAACTCTTGATCATTTGGAGCTTTTGGTCAGATGGAGAAGATAAACAAACATAACAAATACACATAAGATTATAATTACAGTCAGAGCTATTAAAAAGTTTATGCCAGATTACATCAGAGAGACCTGTCCTTTTTCTTTATAATTTTTTTCAAGAAGAAAAATACATTGGCAATTAACAGAGTATCAGAAATTCATAAAATTTCTTTCTATGATGGTGGGATGGTCTTCCTTATGCTCTGTCTATATCATCATCTAAATAAAAAGTAAGTGGCCTTTACTCATCCATCAAACTGCAGACTCTAGTGAATTCAAGAAACAATAACAGCAATCCCACTGTTTTAGAGATACATGCATAAAATCTTTGTGCTGAAACACTGAACTTGTCTCAAATATAACTGCCAATTATTTACCTCTCTGAATTATCATGCATGAATTAGCCATAGATTTGATTTTATGGTTTCCTGCCCAAATTTAGATCTTCTGTGCTAACACTGGAACTATTTTATGAATAAATTTAAGTCTCATGGCCAAGAAGCAGCTTTCCCAGGAAAGTTTATACTGTATGTGCAACTCCTACAACAAGAACATCAATAAAACTGACTCACTGAGGCAAAACATGCACATCAAATGCAGAAACTACTGAATTATAAATGCTATGGTTCAATTCCTAAGCTACTGACCAAAAGGAGAAGGCCAATATACTGGCTAGCAATGGCTGGGTTGTATGATCTACTGATGATAGGAAGAACATTTTCTCATAGGGAAAAAGCCTCTGATAACTCTTCATATTATCTCAGCACCTTTAGTATCATCTCATAGGTATACAAAATAAAGGGGCACCTCTATGATTTTGGGTAGTTAAAGAGGAAGATGCTAGAGTCCTTAATTTATTTGATGAATCATAAAGCCAGAACCATCAAAAGCTTTTCTTTTCCTAGTGAATGCTCCCTTGAACAATCCATAAAAGGTCAGCAAGCTAGGCCATTAACTCTCCCTTTCTCCCTTATCAATTACCACAAAACATAGGGTCTTAACTCACCGTGCATACACATCCAATAATTCTCTTTAGTGGTAATGAAAGTTCAATACATTAATCATAAAGATAATTCAAGAGACATGAATTGAAGCACTTTTTAAATCAATCTGGGACATTTTTTTTGCGACATAAGTCTAAATTTACATTCAGATACTTGTTCAACTAGAAAATGTGGCAGATTTTTTAAAATATATTTTTCTTGCCAAGTATTTCTATTACAGTTGATCAGGCAGGTTGCCTTTTAAATTGTCAAAGGGCTAGTTGGCTATTTGTGATGAAATCTGACGCAGAAATACTTTGTTTCTCTTCAATGATGTTACAGATCACTTACCAAATATTAATATTCCTGAGATTCCTGTCACAACTGTATCCAGCAGGCAATAATGCAAATTTCTCTTACTAAGGCATTCATGAATGAATAAAATCTTAAAAAAAATAAAATAAAAACCAAACATAGTGTAAAACTTGAGATATTTGCCACAAAAGATCGAAATGAAAACTAAGAAAAATATGTAAATAATATTAAATGTTGCTACAACTACAATTCACATCCTAGTGAGTTCTCAAACCTGACCCTTTGTTTTTATAAATCTTTCGATAAGTTCTATAGAGAACAATAAGTATGGAAAATTGTTAAGATTTCTGTACATTTTTACATGGATACTCCACAACTACACTGAGTATAACCCAGACTTACGTTTTCCTGAACCATCTTTCTTTAAGAGAATCTAAAATGTTTTTTTGAAAATTGGAAAAAAAAAATCTATCCTCAAAAGCTTGAAATTATTTTGGACTCATAAACATATGAAGAACAGATCTTTGTAAACTTAAATCACTAAGAAGAGAAAAATCACAAAATTGTAATCTCTTGAAAATACTTTAAAAATCATGATTATAGGGCAGCCTCGGTGGTGCAGCGGTTTAGCGCCGCCTGCAGCCCAGGGCGTGATCCTGGAGACACTGGGATCGAGTCCCACGTCGGGCTCCCTGCATGGAGCCTGCTTCTCCCTCTGCCTGTGTCTCTGCCTCTCATTCTCTCTCTGTGTTTCTATGAATAAAAAAATAAAATCTTTAAAAAAAATCACGATTATAGTTCTGATAGAATCACAATAGAATCTATCAAATAGCTTGTTTCCAAAACAGAATTATGTTTTGTTGTTAAATCATACCATCTCTTGCCAGCTAGAATCAGGAAATGTTTACAGCAACCTAGCGGGATCACAAGAAGAGAAGGAGGATTTCATGTGCACAAAGAGAAAGCCGTTGATTCCTCAAGGAAGTCCTGGATGTCAAGTTTCCTTATTATAGCAACTGTAAAAGATGTGATGTGGAACTTCCATGAAATCAGTGGTTCCATAATCCATAGCACTACCAGAAGTCAGAGCTGATAACCGTATAAAGATCTGTTGATGATCGGTACTTCCCTTTTAGCTAGAAATCTCTGTTAATTAACAAACCTTTGGTAAATGTGTTAAAGTCTGATATTCTTCTTGAACCACAGGTTTTTGTTTTTTTTTTTTTTCAGGACCCTAATGATCTAGTAAAAAGTAGGATTCACTAAGATTTCCTGACTAGTTACCTCACCTTTACACAGGAGCACTCTCATACCACCCCTCAAAATCTCCATTTCCATACCTATTTGGAAGTTTAATTTCTATGATAGCCACAGGAAATTTTTGGCCTAAGCTTTGCATATGAAAAAGGGACATGATCTAGGAGCTCAAAACTACAGGTAGGTTGAGAATAGAACTCAGGAAATATTCTGAGAATTGGTCATATCAGGACTAGAACCAAAAGATAAATGTATCACCACATCTTCTTTCTCCTTGGCTTTCATTCTTTATTCACTGAACTACTTGAGGCAAGAATCTAAGTGAGTAGGGGATCCCTGGGTGGCTTAGCGGTTTAGCACCTGCCTGTGGCCTAGGGTGAGACCCAGAATCGAGTCCCACATCCGACTCCTGCATGGAGACTGTTTCTCCCTCTGCCTGTGTCTCTGCCTCTGTCTTTCTGTGTCTCTCATGAATAAATAAATAAAATCTTTTTTTTAAAAAAGTATTTCTTGTTTTTAAAAAAAAGAATTAGTGAGTATACTATACAAAATATATGTGCTAGATATGAGCCAACTAAAATAATTAGCCAGAAAGTTGATAATGATTAGCCAATAAAAACAACTAAGAAAATAGTAATGGCAACAATAACACTCAGAGCTGTAACCAAGAAACAAAATACTTTCCTGCTACTATCTGTGTCTTATCATTCATAATTGGATATTCTAAACCCTTTCTCTTCCAAAGGTTTCCAATTATCTATGATTCCAGACTAATGTCAGGCATCTTGATAATTTTAATTTGAAAGAGATTACCTTATTCACTAAAGGCATTTCTGTCATTTTGCTTCTTTTTTAGGGAAACACCCCTGGATCTCTTCAGAAATCAAAATACAGACTAAAAATAGGACATCCCAAAAATGTGTGCCAGATGTATCATATCTAGGGCTTTTCTCACCCCAGGGTATTTGCCAACTCCCACTTGACACATCCCAAATATTTTTAGCACTTCAAAGTCTCTTGCTTATTGCTGGCACAGCTGGTAGCTAAAAATACTTATACTGTATAATGCTACTTTATAAGTCAAAGATTATTTTTTAAGTATCATTTATGCAGAATAAGTTTTCACAATGGGAGCTCAGAATAGAGAGGGTCAGGACATGAGGGCCATGAAAACCCTTCTACAAGAATGATAGGACTCAATTAGCTACATTTTCAAAAGAATCCTAATGACTGGGCTGTCTGGTACAGCCAGGGTAGACCTAGCAACTTGCACATCTACAGACAGGTAATGGTAACACTGATGAGGTTTGGAAGGAGCTAGAGGGACACAGTCACAGATAAAGTGGGGCTCAGGGAAAGCATACACAGGCTCGTGGGAGGCTGGTCCATGAAATAATTCCACTATGAGAAGAATTAAGCAAGTACAGCAAAAATGTAAATGCATGGTCATTTAAGGACAGGGTTTGAACAAGGTACGGTTTCTATTATTATAAACGAGGAGGTAATGAGGGAATGATTGTGAAGCCATCAAAGGGGGCAAAAGTCAATAGGAAATATATGTGCTTGAAAGAGACGTGGTTATCACTTGAGAAAAGGCTAAAAAACAATTACTGGAAACTATAATATCTGGATCACAGAAAGAACCAGGGGGAAGGGAGAAGACAGAGAAATTCTGCAGTCAGTGAACTTGTGATCTATGACAGGATGTCTCAAGGACAAGGATAAAGTGAGGCCAATTCTTAGGCTACCTATACAACAAGAAATATATAGGGTCATGGATTTAAGCAGCTCTCCACATAGGCTTCACTGAGGACTGTAAGTGAGCACAGCATCTTTGACCATCAACAAGGTGATGGTGATGCTCTTCTTCACATACCGAAAGCATGGAATAACTCCTTTTGGTTTAAACCACAATCTTGTTTTCTACTACAAGCACCATTGTTTCTCTGTTAAGGTGAGTCAGATTTTCTCAGAAGTCCATCTGATTTTCTGAACTCTTCTTGACCAAATATCTTTATTTCTATACAGAATATAATCAAAGTAGTTAACAGCATTCGATTCTACAGAATGAGTATTCACTCGTGGCTGCTGCGATGCTTCTTTTGAATAGGGCAGTGTCAAAGGCTGGCTGTGATTTACCATATCCAAAAGATAAATTCTCAAAATTCTGAAAAACAAATCTGTCAATTTTGGCACTTCTTTCATGATCAGGGCATACCTGGGAATACAGGAACATTTCCAAAAGAATCTTGAAAGACCTAGTCCTCTTCAGTCAATTGCCAGGATATATGAACTGCCACTCACTTTTTCATTCTTTTGGGGAGACCTGCACTTGTGTTACAAACCACAAGGCAGCTGTTTTTTTTTTGTTTTTTTTTTTTTCCTGGCAGCCATCAAGCTCTGATTTGTAATTTAGTAGAAACTCAGGCATAAGAATAAAATAGGGTGTCTTCTCTTTTTCTTTTTAATGAAATCAGAAACACAAAAATGGTTAGCAAAAATACGAGTTCTATATAAATGCAAGTTCACGTTTTCTTCGATTGGTGCCACAGGTAATTCTGAAGCAGAATTAAGAAAATCACCCAGTGGTGATATCATGAATGTTTCATTGCTGGACAGGTGGAGAGATGAATTGGGAAATGCCAACAAATGAGAGTAGGGTACAATATTACTCTCCTCCCACCTCCAATGAAGACCTTGTAAAGAAATCCTATGATGTGGATCATTTCTTTGAATAAAAGAGCACAGTTAAATACGTCTGCCTTAGGTTCTCCAGAAAGGCGTGACTAAAATCACAGATGCTCTCCACCCTTTGTCCTCAAGGCTTGCCTTCATCAGGTTTACCTGGGACTTCAGCTTGTGCTCTGGAATGCAGTGATGAGTTCTAAACTGTCACATATTGCCATTAGTCGCAGTATTTCTCACTTGCTGCCTGCCCTGAGGACCTCTATAGAATGAGGTTTCTGCTTTAAGTTTTTGGTCTAGAAACACCGTTTCTCTCCAAGACTTGACTCCAGTCTATAAGGCACATGCCTTAACACCGTGCCTAGGTGTTTTCCGTATGGTGCCTTCTATTTCACTATCCTGCCGTGACTGTGAAGATCACATCATAACCTTATTCTGATTATAGTCTTTTCTACGTGCAGGGCTTTCTCTCCTGCCATGCTTTGCCTTGCCTGCTGGATCAGAATCTTTGCCTCGGACACCTGACTGCTGTCGCCTAACGTACCCCATCCCTTCTTGTCTGTGTGTTCAGTGGCACAGCTGCTCCTGCAGGGGCCAGCTGCTGCAGCCAGACTGGATTCTTCAGCTTTTCTGAGAAGGGCATCCAGCAATGATTTCTTTTTCTTTTCTATTATCCTTGTTTTGTTTTTTGTTTTGTTTTGTTTTTAATTTCAAGTATCCATCTTATATGAGCCATCTCCAATTATAATAAAATAGAGGCAATTCTAAACTCGAATATGGGTTGTTTTCAGAATGGTCATTGAGGAATGCATTTATCTCTCAAAAACAATGCTTTAATTAGTAATTATATCATATTTTCAATTTGTTACATAGTGACCAAAACATTTAACCCCTAAGGAAGCTAAACTGTAGCTATAAAGGGATATTAGAAAAGATTTCTGGTTGTATCATTGGTGTCTAAAGTATCCATACACTTTTCCTTTTATTCATAACACTTTGGAAGCTATTCTATCCTCAGGTTCTGCAGCTACTCCCTCAACACTGTATAATTAGGATTGACAAAGCCTCCTTGGACATCAACTTCCAAAAAATCAGACACTGAGAATAAGGTCCATATAGAAGTCCAGCCATATGGTTTATGCCCAGTGAAAGTGCAGGGGGGGTGGTAGTGATTAGTCTTCCAAGGTTGCCATAACAAAATGGCATAGACTGAGAGGCTTCAACTACAGAAGTTTATGATCTCATTATTCTGAAGGCTAGAGTCCCAAGATCAATGTTCCAACAGGTTTGGTTTTTCCTGAGGCCTCTCTCTTAGGCTTGTGGATGGTCATTTTCTTGTTGTGTCCTCACACGGTCTCTCCTCTGTAAGCACAATTTCTTTGTGTCCTTTCATATATACAAATGTCCTCTTATAAGGACACCAGTCAGGTTGGATTAGGGCATAATCTAATGACCTCCTTTTAACTTAATCACCTGCTTTAAGACTTGCTGGCTGGCTCAGTGGTTGAGCATCTGCTTTTGGCTCAGGTCGTGATCCTGTGGTCTTGGGATTGAGTCCCACATTGGGCTCCCCCCAGGGGGTCGGCTTCTCCCTCTGCCTATATCTCTGCCTCTCTCTGTGTGTCTCTCATGAATCAACAACTAAATAATCTTGAAAAAAAAAAAAAGACTTGATCTCCAAATAGGGTTACATGTGGAGGTGCTGGGGGTGAGGACTTTAGCACATGATTTTAGGGGGATGTAATTCAGCCCACCACAGGTAGGAAGCACCAATCTCCTCACTGGTGACACAGGCCCTAGTATGGCAGGATTCACGTTTAAACTGTAGTGATGATGACCTCAGAGCAGAGCAGTAACCAAAGCACTCACGCTTAGTGGTAAAACCTATTTATTGCTGAAAATGTTACTAATGTGAGACCTAGGAATCATAAATCAACAATAATTCACAGGCAGTCATTAGTAATTGACACTAAGTAGTACCTACATCCTGAAACACAAGGATTAGGGAAAAAGAAATGTTTTCACCAACTGCAGACCCACAGCATAGTCCTAGATCAGTTTTGTTAATAAGTTACTTGAAATATTTCAGTCACTTCTATACATTGTTTAAAATCATAGGTATCACCAATCAAGATAAAAAAACAAATAATTTACTCATCAAATCTAAAGTATTTACTGTGTAAGGCAGAGTTTCAGATGCTGGTTGCACAGGAGTGAACGCAACAAAGACATTCCTTTTCTCATGGAGACTGTTGGGTAACAGAAGAGATCATAAGCAGAAAGGTAGATATGTATTCCCAGTAATGAGGAATACTATGTCTATGAGTAAAAATAAACTTGAATGTAGAGATGGAGTTACAATAGTGTTATTTTTGTCCTGAATAAAATGAGGGAGAAATGTGCACCTCTGTAGAAAAACTTTCCAGGTAGAGGGTTCAGTGGGTGCCAATGCTTGGTTGTCTGAGGAACAGTCAGGAAATTACACAAATGTAGGCCAGAAGTAGGTAAGACACAAACCAGAACAGGTAGGCAATGCCCTATTATGTAAGGATATATAGGGGAAAAAATCCTTGCCAAACAGGTAACACGTAAATGGTCGGTGTTTATAGTACACAAAAAGCACCTATAAGGGATGCCTGGGTGGCTCAGTGGTTGAGCTTCTGCCTTCAGCTCAAGGCATGATCCTGGGGTCCTGGGATGAAGTCCAACATCCGGCTCCCTGCATGGAACCTGCTTTTCCCTCTGCCTCTCTCTCTGTGTGTCTCTCACGAATAAACAAATAAAATCTTAAAAAAAAAAAAAAAAAAAAAAAGGAAAACCTAGAAGATGATGGGAAAAGTCCAAATGAAGTCAAAGGATAGGGAAATGAAGTCACAGACAGGGAAATCTAACAGGACAAGGAAAGTATCTCCAAGATACCATGCACATGAAGAATAGCAAATTTAAACAATAATTGGATATGATAGTTTTTCACAAATCAGATGCTTTTAGAAAGGGAGGAGGGAAGAAAAGATAAGAAATGACAATATTTAGAATGGCAAGAATGCACATAATGGACTATCTCACAAATGACTGCTGGAGATATAGATCGTTTTAGCCATTTTTGAAGACAGTCCAGCAATCTTTTAAAACTACACATACCCTCTGGCCCACCAATTCAATTCTTAGAAATCTACCCTAGAGGGAAAAGTGCACTAATTGGAAAGCTATCTGTTGAAACATTACTTGTAGTCGCAAAGCAAAAACACAGCTAGAAACGACATAAATGGGTATTGCTAGAATGGCCACTACATCATGGTACATGCAATCTCTGAAATACTATATAGGTATTTAAAATGTTTTATTTTTTTTATTGAGCTAGAGAAGTATCTGTGATATCTTAAACACAGAAGGCAAATTTATCTGCTTTAACTATTTTTGTAAAATAAACTTAAGATACTTCCATTTTATATCTAAGCTTATTTCCATATGTTTGCATGAGGATAAACGATGGTAGAAGGACATATACCATACTGATTAAGATTTATTGCCTCACAGGAAAATGAGTAAGATGATAAAATTAATCACTATTTTTCTTTAAAGTTTTTATTTAAATTCCAGTTAGTTAACATATAGTGTTACATGTTTCAGGTGTATGATATAATGATTCAACAATTCCATACATCACCCTGTGCTAATCACAACAAGTACACTCATTAGTATCCCTCACCTATTTAACCCATGCCCCCCCAACTCCCATCTGATGACCATCAGTTTGTTCTCTATGGTTAAAAGTTTGTTTCTTGGGCAGCCCTGGTGGCTTAGCAGTTTAGTGTTGCCTTCAGCCCAGGGCATGATCCTGGAGACCCAGAATCGAGTCCCACGTCGGGCTCCCTGCATGGAGCCTGCTTCTCCCTCTGCCTGTCTCTCTCCCTCTCTCTCTCTCTTTCTCTCTCTCTGATAAATTAATTAAAAATCTTTAAAAAAATAAAAGTTTGTTTCTTGATTTGCCTCTATCTTTTTTCCCCTATGCCCATTTACTTTGGTTCTTAAATTCCACGAGTGAAATCATATGGTATTTGTCTCTTTCTGAGTGACTTATTTCACTTAGCATAAACCTCAACATCCAAAAAAATGAATAATCCAATTTAAAAAAATGGGCAGAAGACACGACTAGACATTTTTCCAAAGAAGACATACAGATGGCCAGCAGACACATGAAAAGATGCTCAACAACAGTGATCACCAGGGAAATGCAAATCAAAACTACAATGAGAAATTACCTCACACCTGTCAGAATGGCTAAAATCAGCAACAGAAGAAACAACAGGTGTTGGTAAGGATGTGGAGAAAGGGGAATTCTCTTGCACTTTTGGTAGGAATGCAAACTACTGCAGCTACTCTGGAAAACAGTAATGAAGATTTCTCAAAAAGTTAAAAATGGAACTACTCTATGATGCAACAATTGCACTACTAGGTGTTTATCCAAAGAACACAAAAATATAATTCCAAGGGATACATGCACCCTGATGTTTGCAGCAGCATTATCTACAATAGCCAAAATATGGACACAGTCCAAGTGTCCACTGACTGCTGAATGAATAAAGAATGGCTAAAGAAGATGTGGTGTGTGTGTGTGTGTGTGTGTGTGTGTGTGTATAATGGAATATTACTCAGCCATAAAAGAATTGAAATCTTGTCATTTTCAGTGACTTGGATGGAGCTAGAGAATATTATGCTAATCACTATTATTTTATGTAAAAGAAAAATATGTATTCAAGAGACATTTGCACTAAATCATATCCTTTGAAGAAACTTAAGAAGGGAAACATTTCAACCACATTTTCGTCTCCATAGCACCATATAACTAGATTGAACATTGCAGTTAATTGATCATTTTGAAAAAGTTAAATAAGATACTTTGTCCTAGATAAATGCAACCATAATTACGTGAATATAAAAGAGGGTTACATGAAATACTTTTCCATTTATTCTGACAGCAGAAAAATTGCAAGACAATTGTCCATAATTGACCACTGTGAATCTAGTTTTTTTTTTTTTTTTTTAATAAAACTCACCAATGAGCAGAGTTTAACATGGAACGGACTTATTGGTATCTCTATCCACTAGTAGGAAATTATTATCAGGCAGTCCTATGGCATAGAACCAAGACAGCACTATAGAAGTCTAAATGGTCACTTACATACAAACACAGTAATGAACACATTCTCTCAGACCTCTTTACGATGTGAATCAACTCATGTCATTCAGGATCCTATAACAGAAAGCCTACATCCATCTTATCTTTGTTTTCAGATACTAGTAATAAGATTCTAATCTGCTGAACTTTGTAATTAAATGAGAATATAGGGGCACCTGGGTGGCTCAGTCAGTTAAGTGCCTGCCTTCAGCTCAGGTCATGAAGTCCACGTCCTGAGATCGAGTGCCATGTCTGGTGCTCTCTCTCTCTCTCAATAAATAAATAAAATCCTTAAAAATAAATAGGTAAATAAACGAGAATATAAAATGATGATGGATAGGAAAACTATGAAATATAAAGTGCTTCTCTGTGAGTTATTTTGTCCTCAATAAGTACTTATCTATTAGGATTGGATGTAGTTTAAAATTATGCAGTTTAAAAAAATAAAAAATAAAATTAAGCAGTTTTACATGTCCTTTATTGATACTCAAATATTTTTTTCTTTCCAATTTCAGAAACATGAGATGGATAATTTGCATCTAATTTATTAGAAGGCCATAAATTGAATTTATATTTTTCCTCGAAGTATAGCTGAAAACAAAAGAAATGCAGCATTTAATTTCAACCTTTTTATTCAATGCATTGGTATGAAAATCACAATTGTGTAACAGATTGATTGCTGTCATGTTGGTGGTTGTAAGAATCACTCTGTATACCCTTCATAAACCATACAATGTATTTACCTATGATGCAAATCATAAAAAAATATTGATTAAAATTAAAATAAAGGATGGATGCCTGGATGGCTCAGTTGGTTAAACATCTGCCTTCACTCAGGTCATGGTCCAGAAGTCCTAGGATTGAGCCCCACATCCATTGGGCCTCAGCAGGAAGCCTGCTTCTCCCTCTCCTGCTCCCCCTGCTTATGCTCTCTCTGTCAAATAAACAAAATCTTTAAGAAGAAAATTAATAAAATTTTAAAAAGGGCTATTTTTTGTAAGATTTGAGAAAAATTCCTTTTGGTGCATAAATGTCATTTTATAAACACTTGTGTATACATATAAATACACAGAAATTAGGATGGCTAAATTTCTTCTAAGAAACAAATCTAAAATTGATGGATTTATGGAGTATGGTTCCTTATAAATGTCACACAAGCTATGCAATTATTTACATATAACAGGAGATGTTTCATTGTCGAAAGGTTCCCTGCTGAATGAAGTAACTCACATATCTCACATAGACACATCTATTATTCTGGGCCTGAAGGTGCATCTGATGGGAAAGGAAAGGACCTTAAGAGCTAATCTTGGAGTTTGAGAGACCTCCAGGATTTACCCATTTATCTTGATTGTTTATATATTATAAATTATTAGAAAACCTTAATATTTACCTTGACCATCCAGTTCTATGTTAAATTATTCCTCCTCTTCTACAGTTGTTTCCCTTTATATGCATCCTTATCCTTATCCATCTACCAGGTCTTAAACACCACCTATTCATTATCCCTCCATCATCCCACCTCATACTCCCACTTCTCCAGTATAAGAGAATCTTAACATTGTATTGCCAAAAGGGCAATCTAATGCAATTTCATTTTATCGATGAGGATACTGGTCACCAGAAAAATTACGTAACCTATTTTGATAATTTCAAGTTCAGGGATTTTCATGTGATATTGTAGCTTTTGCTAACCGTGGAATTTGAGAATTTATGTTCTGTTGATTTATGTTAGTATACAAATATTTCATGTCTCATGTCTTTAGGCTATGGAGTCTTATATAAGAACTATATCTACTTTATTCTAATTGTTCTCAGATAATTATATATCTATAATAAAATTCTCAATAAATATGCATCTAGATGAATTAATAATTTTCTGTATATATGAGTTTTATACTAGATTATGACTTACATATTTAAATTATCATCAAAATTCCCTAGTAATTTTTATTAAAGTTTAGTTTTCCAGTTTCTTCTTTCTAGCTTCCTCCTCCTGCATGCAACATCCATACCTACTTCTCCAAATAGATATGGATTCAATAGATTTATGGTAGAGCCTGAAACTCTTTTAATTTTATAATACCTCAGGATATTCTAATGCTGAACTAGGTTTCAGAGCAAATGAATCAGATGATTCAATAGGCTGACTTCTAAGTCTAATTTTAAGATTTAACTAACCTACTTGTAGAATAAATTGTTCACTAATATAGAGGTTTATTCCACCCTACATGTATTTACAAAATGTGTTTCATTCATGATGATCTTTAGACAAGTTGGTATAAGAACTTTTTTATTACAAGTAAGACTTGTATGGCCCATTGGAAAAAAGGTTAGAAGCGCCATCTATACATAATATATTTGCTTTAGGATTTAAAGCAAGAAACATAATATAAATCATTATTATGTTACATTCAGGGGAAGGATTAAATGTTTTTCCTAAAGTATGTAAATTATGCTTGTAGCCTCTTAATCTCTGTATGTAGGGTTGGGGATGATTTGATCTTTGGCATATCTGAACATAGGAAGTGTATTTCCTGTAAGAATGTTGCTGAACATTTATTAAAATTATAGTTTCCTTTTTATTAGGAAACAGAATATCTCTTATGTTTCAGTATTTCTAGATAACTGGTTTGATTTTATCCAGGGAATAGAGTAAAACAACAGAACCTGTTTATTATTCACATTGCTCCCTAGAGAACTGAGACTCAAACGTAAGGCTCACCTCTAGCAAAAGTAAGCACTTCACAACACACATTTGTTTTCCTAACTTCCCTCCCTGCTTCAATTTAATTGCTGTAACCACATTCCTGTCTCCTCTACATTTCTTCATGTACTACCTTTTCTAACTTAGTAGAGTAGGCGCAGTTTTGCATACTGCCTTGAATACTTTTTAGAACACTAGAAGGACAAATAATATCCCAGTAAATAAATGCATTTACTACAAGAGTCTATTGGCTATTGTATCTGGAAACAAACCTTTTTTTAAAGATTGTTTTTTAGGCACTTAACTTCTTTATTTTAACCATTTGTGATTAAGAAAAATATTTGCATTGTATATATATATATATATGTGTATATACATACATACATACATATACATATATACATATATACACACATATATATGTGTATATATATATATATACACATACCATATCTTCTTTATCTATTCATCTTTCTTTTTTATATTTTTCATGAGAGAGACGGGCAGAGGAAGAAGCAGGCTTCCTGTGGGGTGCCTGATGTGGGACTCCATCACAGGACCCCAGGATCACGCCCCCAGCCAAAAGCAGAGATGCTCAACCACTGAGCCACCCAGGTGCCTCTGAAAACAAATTTTGGTTCAGTTGTCACAATGAACTGCAATCTAACTCATCTGTGAGTCAAACTCTTGACAGAACACTGACCTCCTCCACCAGAACAAAACACGCCCCTAGTCAAATGGCACAGGTTCTTGAAAGTTACTAGGCGAATGTTAGGAGTAATGTTATATTATTTGCAACAATCCTTAACGTGATTCCAGTATGTACAATTAATACTATAAAACCAGGAGCTAATTTTCATTTGAAATATTATTATTCCTTCTGAATTATTATTAATATGCTTTTATAGGCTGTAATTTCTAAACTACAAGACAATTATTAAGGAAGATCCTGATTTATGATTACTTTTTAAATAGTTCTAGATTTTAAAGTTAAAACTTTCTTTGCTAACTTCAATACTCATGGTAGTTGTCTTAGTGATAAGAAATAATGCCATCCTTTATTATGCTTGAATTGTATTTCTCTAAAGTTCTTCTTTCTACATCTGTCAGGCTTCCCTCATAACATGCAGTCTCAGAGCTCTTGGATGTTTTCATTTTTGAACTACTTTGAAGAATAGACCTTCACCTCTGGTGGGTTCTGTACTTAACACGTATCTGAGTACAGATTCAACTACTTTTCTTCTCTACTGATCTGTGTAATGATTAGGATATACGAGGTCATGACTGACATTTAGAATCAGGCTTGTCTCAGAATTTAGGCTGTTAATCAGAATTATTACACTAGAGAAATCTATTACTTTTACAGTTCAAGTAATGCTACGGTAGAAGTGTATCTGGATTGCAGATTCCGAGTCAGTCTAGGACCAAATCTATGTGACACAGGAAACAGACTATCCTAAAACCACTTTCATTCAATTTCCAAATTTTGGAATCACAGGAATAAAAATATAGCTACTTCTGAGCCAATATAACAAGTCTTTAAAAAAATATAACTCATTCTCCTGCCTTTTATAGACTTAGCATAACCTTAAATTTTATACTAACAGAGAGTGCTTCATTGGACAGAACCAAAAGGATGCTAAAATATCCTGCTTTAAGAATACTGTCTTTTTCAGTATATAGGAAATTAGCACTCCTTTGTTCCAGAAGTGCAACATCCTTTTCTGATTAACAACTAAGCCTGACTTCCATTTTCCCAAGCATTATTAAAATGTCTTTTCCTCTCTATTTCAATGAATGAATGTTTCATATTAGTCAATAACTAAATCCTAATTATTTTAAGATCTTTTCTTTTACTACACTTCTTTGTGAACAATTATGGCTTAAAAACATCAAGTTTATAAGAATAATCTCGGGATGCCTGGGTTGCTCAGTGGTTGAGTGTCTGCCTTCAGCTCTGGTCATGATCCCAGGGTCCTGGGATGGAGTCTTGCATTGTGCTCCCCAAATGGAGCCTGCTTATCCCTCTGCCTCTGTGTGCCTCTCTTGAATAAACAAATAAAATCTTAAAAACAAACAAAAAAGAATAATATCTTTCCAAGCACAGAATGAAGGGTCTAGAAATACAGCTTATGATAACACTATAGTTATATTTCAATATGAAGCTCTAAAGTGAAATGTAACACATGTATAGATAATAAATATGATTTTTAAAGCTGAGAAATATTAGTTCCCCCCCCTAAAATTAAACATTATTTTAACTCACTTGATTTTCACAGCCCAAGTCACCTAAGAATTTCCATTCCACTGTTTGCCTTTTGCTGAATCTCATATATATTCCTTGATGTGTTTCCATTGCTTTCCATAAGAAATACAGTCAGAGAATTCACTATAAAAATAGATGTATATATATCCAAGCTCAGAGAAACTCTTGTTTTACTACATAATCAGGAAGAATCCATATTTTCTCCCTAGACCTTAGACACTGAAGCCATGGAACATTTTACGGAAATAAAAATTCATCCTGATTTATCAATACATGCACAACCAGTCTAACTCCCACAATGTTGGGAGCATGGGCTCATTAATTGCATTAACTTTTAACTATGAAGAGGCATGAATGACGTTGTACAATTCATTTTCCATAATGAGATTTTATATCTTTTTGCACAATTTTATTTTAATGTAAACATTTTCTTTAATTATTGAAAACTGAAGATTCTAATGAAATAAAACACTCATTTCTCCTCTGCTTAGCAAATAGAGCAGTAACTCATTTAAAAAATCATTATGAAGTTTAACATAAAAGATAGCCCTTGGATGAATCAGCCAGTGGTACTCCTGATTTTTGACTTGATAATAAGGGATTCTAAAATCCCCTCATCATAACTTAACTGAACTTAAAAAAAAAAGCTACAAATATAATTGCTTATATAATTCAAATACTGTCAATAATTCTAATATTTTATACTTCTTGAAAAACACATGCCAATGGAGTCTCATGTTTCTTTAAAAGGATTTACTGAACTATGAAACCAGAGCTAAAGTTCCCTAACTGCTTATCTTGTCCTTTCTGCACCACATTAGCACCACTGCTGATGGCTTATCTTGCTGAGTTTCAAAACGCACTAAGTGAAGAGAAATTCTATTATCTTTTTGAGAGAAATTATTCTCTTTTATTACTCAAGTTTCATTACCACAGTAGTTTTTGCTGATAATAACGCCAGCATATTTCTTACCTTAATTTATTTTTATTATTTCGAGGTAAATATCAAATTAATCATTTCTTTCCTTAAATGGTACTTTCCTCTCAATTAGATATTGGCTAATTTTGAGTTCTCCTACCTACTTCCTGATCTATGTATTCTGAACAACTCTCATCTTTAAGTCATCTCTGGATTTCTTTCAATTTGCTCAAAAATTTCTTCTAATTAAAAAATAAAATAGGATGGAAGAAGTGGCAGCAGGTTTTCAGAGCAATATCCCCAAATCCTATGGCAAGGAACTATGCACCCACATTTTTTTTGTATTCTATCTTCAAAATTTAGTACTTAGCCATTGCATTTAGCTTGGCAATCTTGATGCAATTTGCCAGATCCTCAGAAAATATCTTATAATCATCATTTTACTAAAGAAATAGTTGAGTATGCATGAGATTTGTATAAAGGATGTCACTCTATTCTGAGAAGAGAATTTTGGTCTCCTGATTCCAAAGATACACTTAAAAAGAGCAAGCTGTTGAATCTCTTATTTCTACTTGAACCAAAAAATATACCAGACAAAAATGCTGTACACAACTGTAGAAGATCTATAACAGAAGTGTTCAGCTGTGTTTTCTGTTAGAAACATTATATTCCTCATTGTGCAATTGTAGCCTCTGTACAAATATTAGCATTTTAGCATTTTCCAGTATCAATGTCACTACTATATTCAATGTGCTCAGATCATTTAATTATTAATTTCATTAAAGCACATTATATTTTAGCTAGTTTTTCAAGATGAAGCATTTAGGCCTGAACATTTGAACGAATAATCTTCCACTAAAAATACTAAAAACAGGGATGTCTGGGTGGCTCAGAGGTTTAGCGCCTGCCTTCCACCCAGGGCATGGTCCTGGAGTCCCAAGATTGAGTCCTGCATCAGGCTCCCTGCAGAGAGGTACTTCTCCCTCTGCCTGTCTCTCTGCCTCTCTCTCTGTCTCTCATGAATAAATAAATAAAATCTTAAAAAACAAAACACTAAAAACAATGCAGTGAAACTCATAAATATACATATGCCTTTAATATGAATGATATTATATTTCTTCCAAAATGGTGTTTCTTAAATTTTGAGTAGATGTTGATGATTCATAACAATATGTATCTTAAAATATAGAGTATTCTGTTTTATAATGTAACAGATTAACATGTTATAAGATAAAGGACTTTGTAATTATAACATTCCAGTGCTATTATGACAGAAATAAAGGGCACAGAGTAATATGCTATAATTTAATTTGTAGGTAGGTATTCCTCTAGATTTCTAAATAGCAAAAGAAATAATCGGTAGCACACGATATTCACATTTTATTCTAGGGAGTCAAAGACATAATTGCCACCATTCTTTAATTTTGCTTTTTCAAAGGAAGGCTACCAAGATGCATGAAATCTCCTAAGCACTTCAGTAGCAACACAGCACAGTATGACAATTATTGTCAATTGGATCACAGGCATTGCTTTCATTAAGAATATCATTATGACAGAATATAATGTTCAAGATGCTCAGAAAATACCTTATACCTATCATTTACTTGAGAAATCCTTTATTTATGAGTTAATGATTCTAGTTTATTCATAGTTACTAGGTGAGGTTTGACTGTTCAAATCTGAACTTTCTGTATCTTGACTTAATATTTGATACAACCTACTATGGAGAACATGGGATCTAGTTCTATACATTAATTTTGAGTTTGAGCACATAAACTAATTCACCTCCCATATATTTCACACCAAAGTCAAAAGGGTCTTTGAAGTCAATATAGGTCAATAACTCTTCCCCCCAAAAGAGCTTTCATTTTAAGTGACCCATATATTATTTTTAGCCCAGAGAAATATTTTTCTTTATAAAATAAGTTTAGGATGATTCACAATCTTAAATGTATGCATTCCAAATATATGTTATTGGAGCCACTTGAATTATTTTGATACCATTAATTAACTTTGATTTTCTTCCTTTTTTTTTTTTTTTTTTTTTACTATAGGGCACAGATTCCTTTGTAACATTTTTGGATATGTTATTTTAAATATATTATATCATAGGCTTGCTGTAATACTCATATTTCTGTGATGAACCTACAATTTCAGCAAGTGTCTGTTTGATTTTGGTAATGCATTTAACTACCACACCCTTAAATAAATATCTACATTCCATTCTTTCCCTTCTCCATTTTCAACATAACACTATCTAAAATTTTTCCAGATTTTTTTTCTAGATCATATTGCTAAGTTCTAGCTATTGAAAATAATTGTCTCCATTAACCAATACCTTAGGATTCAACATTCTGCAAGGTCCTAGAACATAAAGGATAAATTTAAACAAAAATCTTTCTGAAAATTGAATAATTTATAAATAGATACATAATTTTCTTCCATTACTCTTCCTTACACTTATAAAAGCATAGGTCATCTCAACTATTAAATTCAGCTATGTAATTTGTTCATAATATATACTCATTTTTAATTTTCTGGTTAGGGTAGAATGAATCTCTACTGGGAACATTTGTCCAAGAGCATTTCATGCATATCCAAGAGAGTATTAATATGCTACTGATTCTGTCTGTGATAATATACACTTTGGAAATTTAGAATCAGAGCAGGTAAAATTATTGGCGGTATCTAATGTAAGGACATGTATCTGGAAAATGTTTGTATTGTCAGGAAGTTATGCTATTAAAATAAATATCGGTGGTAATAGAAACTCCCATCAAAGGGCAGCCCTGGTGGCCCAGCAGTTTAGCGCCACTTTCAGCCCAGGGTGTGATCCTGGAGACCCAGAATCAAGTCCCATGTCAGGCTCCCTGCATGGAGCCTGCTTTCTGCCTCTGCCTGTGTCTGAGCCTCTCATGAATACATAAATAAAAATTTAAAAAAAGAAACTCCCATCAAAGAGGAGCAAGTTATTTTCTCTTAAGATTTAGTTAATATTATCAAAATGGTACCCAGCTACCTAATGGTATGCACAGAATTTTTCTAATTCAGTGATGTTAGTAGATCAATAAATAACAATTGCTTGCTAGGAAAGGACGGGGAGAGAGAATATGCTATAGTTCTAGTTTTTAAAATATGGATTGGGTTAAATCTAAATATTTACAACTCAAAAATAAGGTACCCAGTTGGGAACATTTTAAATTCTAACAGAGTACAGAATTTTTAGCATGAAAATGTAATATTGTAGACTCTAATAAATCTCGAGATTTATACATTTTTCCTCAAACTGCTTAATAAACAAAAGGCATAAGTCAACATAAAAATTATATTTAAGTTAAAACACACTGAAAAACACTGTTGTTCCACATCTGGCTACGGTCGTTTGTCCCCAGGGGAAAAAAAAAAATCTCCTAGACCCACATTTATATCACTTGTAACTAGATGAGGAGGGTTAGCAGGTGTGTTAATAAAAAAGCGATGGGAAAAAGAGAGAGAATGGGGAGGTTGTGCCAAACCTGGGCATTTTCAGTAGTTAAAATGTCCTATGAAGTCCTCTAAGAGGTTTTAGATGGCCCTCAAATGGGATACAACAGAAGACAAAGTTTGCAGGAGAGGAGCTTCATTTCCATTTTCAAACTTCTGGTAAACTTGTCACCCATAGTTACCTGAAATTCTAAGTTTGAAGAGGAAAAGGTGTAAAGGAAGTTATAGAGATAAAAGGCAGAACACCTGCCCACAAAGCCACCCGATATCTAGCAAGCCCTTAGGCACATTCAGTGGGAATGCCTAAGTCTTTTTCCTAGAACCCAGATTTCAATTATAATCAGTGCTCTGGGTTTAGTTTCTCTTTTTGGAAAAGTTTGCAAGTTTCCTGTAGCAACTTTGCTCAGTCAGCTCTATTTACAGCCAGCCCCTTTAAGCAGCACTATGATATCACAACCTCTTCGAAATCCTCAGGCATTCACATAGTAAAGTTGAGCTTCTTGCAAAGCAGGTTATCTTTTACTATTATTTTTGCTAAAGCTAACTACCATTTTGACAGTTATCTAAATGATCTCATCAGTAAATTCATTTGTGTCAGATAGACAGGAGGACAATGTACTTTTTAAGAGTGCAAATCATGCTTAAAATTGCATCAGATTCTAAGCTCCTTAAGAAGTATGATACTGCTCTGTGCCATTTCCAGAAACGCAGAAGTAATGAATTCAAGTAATGAATTTTCCTAAATGCATTATATATGTATTTTTATAAAAAGAGGTACAGTATTTTAAAAATATTTCAATGATCCCACTAATTCTTTATATTCCAATTTCATCTCTTCAAGAATCATAAAGCAAAACGAAAGTTAAGTAAATGAAAATACATGCAATCAAAGCACCGAGATAACTCTAACACATACCAATGTTTTGCTTCTTAATCCACTTTTGTGTTACTAGAGGAGGACTACAGTCTTCCTTGACCACAAAAGTATCTCTGTTTATACTGCAAACAACCTGATCTAATGTTTTGAAAATATCAATACCAATCCAAATCCAGACAGTTGCTTCTGACTGCTTCTAGTAAATACTGACCTTTCCTCTTGTAATTTTTTTCTTTTGTTCCATCTACAACTCTATTAAACTTAGGATTCATTCTAACAAATAAATCAAGGTGAGTAAAATCTAGGTAAGTAAAACCAAGCACTGCAAGCCTGGGACTAATAATAATAATGCACACAGCATTTAGAATCATCATTTCAAATAAAACATTCATAAAAACACAAAGCAAGATATATCTTTTTAAGATTTTATTTATTTATTCATGACAGACAGACAGAGAGAGAGAGAGAGAGGCAGAGACATAGGCAGAGGCAGAAGCAGTCTCCCTGCAAGGAGCCTGATGCAGGACTCAATCCCAGGACCCTGGGATCACAACCTGAGCCCAAGGCAGATACTCAAACACTGAGCAAGATATTTCTATGCAAATCTATACCACGAAGATACAAATAAATATGAAAAACCAACCCTGGTCCTCAATAGACTTAACAACTATGTCAAGAAGATAAGGCTTTTATGTGAAAAGTTGACTAACACAAAGAATAAAGCAAATTAACAAAGTTGTTTTTTAAAAAAACCCACAAGACTTAATGGAGATAAATGAAATCTGATCTTTACCTTATTCCTTGTACAAAAATTAATATGAGATGGGCATAGATGAAATATGAAGTTCAAAACCATAAACATTCCATAAAAATACATAGATGGCCTTTGTGTCAGCAAAGGTCCTTTAAGCAGGACACATTAAGCACTAACCCATAATAGGGAAAACATAAATTATACTTCATCAACATTAAAAATTTCTGCTCACCAAAAAGCATTAAGATACTTAAAAAGGTAAGAAAATGAAGAGGCATGATACAGATGAGAAAATATATATTCAGTGTATATATCTGATATCCTAGATCATATATAGAATGTATAAAAAGCTTTTAAGGGATCCCTGGGTGGTACAGCGGTTTGGCGCCTGCCTTTGGCCCGGGGCGCGATCCTGGAGACCTGGGATCGAATCCCGCGTCGGGCTCCTGGTGCATGGAGCCTGCCTCTCCCTCTGCCTGTGTCTCTGCCTCTCTCTCTCTCTCACTGTGTGCCTATCATAAATAAATTAAAAAAATTTAAAAAATAAATAAAAAGCTTTTAAAAACAATGGAAAAACAAGTAACTCATTTAAAAACAGACAATATTTTTTTAAAAGATTTGTTTGTTTGAAAGAGAGGGAGAGTGAGCAGAGGTAAGGGCAGTGGGAGGGAGAGAATCTCAAGCAGAATTCTTGCTAAGATCATGCCCTGGGCTGAAATTACAAGTTGGATCCTCAACCAAATGAGCTACCCAGGCATCCCCGGACTTAGAATTTGAATACACACTTGACAAAAGAATATATATCAATGTATACATAAACCTTGATATATATTCTTTTGTCAAGTGTGTATTCAAATTCTAAGTCCGGGGATGCCTGGGTAGCTAGGGGTGGTAGAAGGGGAGGAGGGCGGGGGGTGGAAGTGAATGGGTGACGGGCACTGGGTATTCTGTATGTTAGTAAATTGAACACCAATAAAAAAAAAATAAAAAAAAAAAAATTAAAAAAAAAAAAAAAAAAAAAAAAAAAAAAAAAAGAATATATATCAATGACCAGCAAGCACATGTGAAAGTATTCAACATAATTATCTGGGAAATACAAATTGAAACAATAAAATAATGGTTTCAAAACTATGAATTTGGCTAAAATGAAAAAGCCTAGCAACCATAAACATTAGCAAAGATATAGAACAACTGCTAACATCACATACTTTTGGCGGTGATACGAGAGAGCTTGGTTCTTGTCTCACGGAGTCAAAGAATGAGTCTTCTGGACAACAGAGTGAGCAAAGCCATAAAAGTTTATTAAGCAAAGATATAGATATAGAGAAAGCTCTCAAAAGGGAGAGGGGATCTCAACAGGGTTGCAGGAGGGTTTTTACAGTCTGTCTTTTATAGGAAACTGAAGGGGTACTTGGTAAATTTCTTGTCAATATCAGAGTGGATTTGTAAATTTCATGTCTATAGTTAGAAGAAACATGGTGGACTTGTAACAAGATGTTCTTTTAAATATCATAAGCACAAACAAGGTATTCCCTTCTCTCTGGTTAATATCTCCTCCATAATATTTCTTTACATCTGGGGTTTCTGTGAGCCTAGTAGACATTAAAGAGAAATACTCCCTAACATTTTGGAGCTAAGGAGCCAGGTTTATTTTTCTGTTTTTACTGTCTTATCTCTGTTTCCTTAGGATGGAGAGAAGCCTAACTCTGGGGCCTTTCCCTTATGTTTCCTTGCCTAGCCCTGTCTGCCCCTAACAGGTTTCTACATCAGTGGGAGCACAAAATAGTACAACCGCTTTGGAGAATTGTTGTGGTTTCTTTTCGTTTGTTCAAATTTTTATTTAAATTCTAGTTAATTAATGTAGAGTATAATATTGGTTTCAGAAATAGAATTTAGTGATTCATCACTTAATCATTTATATGTAGCATTCTATGGTTTCTTACATAGTTAACACATACCAACCATTCTCTAACTGGAAACAACACAAACATGTGACAGGAAAATGAATAAGTAAATTTGTGTATATTCACACAATAGAATACTGCTTGGTAACAGAAAGGAACAAACTATAAAATATGACAACAAAGATGAACCTCAAAAATATTTGTGTTCAAGCACCCCTATGTTTATTACAGCATTATTTACAATGGCTAGGATATGGAAGCAACCTAAATGTCCATCAGTAGATGAATAGATTAAAAAGATACAGTGTTTATGTATGTATATATGTATATGTATGTGTGTGGATGAATAGATAATAGAATATTACTCAGCCATAAAAAAGAATGGAATGTTGCCATTTACAACAACACGATGGATCTAGAGAGTATAATGCTGAGCAAAATAAATCAGAGAAAGGCATATACCATATGAGTTCACTCAGAAACAAACACGTGAACAAATTTAAAAAGAGACAAACCTAAAAATCCTCTTAATTATAGAGAACAACCTGATGGTTAGCAGAGGAGAGTTGGGAGGAGGGGATGGATGAAATAGGTGATGGCGATTAAAGAGTGGATTTATCATGATAAGCACTGAGTAATGCATGGAATTGATGAATTACTATATTGTATATCCGAAACTATTATAACACTGTTAACTATATTGGACTTAAATTTTTTAAAATATATTATGTAGTTTAAAAGAAAGACATACAGGCACACAACTTACATGTACATATAATTATATATTTATAACACAGAATGTACATATATAACCAGAAAAACTAATCTATAGCAAGAGAATTCAGAAAAAGGGTAGGGAATTCTCTAACAAAGGGTACTTTCTAGGCCCTTTCTAGGGCTGGATGAGTTTACATGGATGTGTGTAATTGTCAAAATTCATCAAACTGAACATTTAAGATATTTTTCTCTTGTATGTAAATTATATTTAATTAAAATAGCAGCAAAAACAAAAGTTTGCCTCGAAATAGTAAAGGATTAATTGTTGAAAGAGTGGACAAGAAAAGATACACACTGGGGTGGTGTAGAGTTACAATTTATTAAATTAAAAAAAGCCAAATATATAATGAAAAATATATATAGAGAGATGATATATATACACACATATATACACATACATATATATTTTATACATATATAAAATAAGACATATAATTATATATATGTGTATATATATATTTAGAAAATGAGATATACATTTGTGTTGGGTCTTAAAGAAGAAATAGAATTTGAGTAGTAGAATACAGGCAGAAGGCCTTCTTCAAAGAAATAAATGAAGTAAGAAATATCAAATACCTAGAAGCCTAATTGTATCATTAAAAAAACCAAAGACATCTCCATAATCTCTATTAAGGTAAAATTTCACTTAGGCTATGATTCTGAACCTTTCTGCAAGTGTCCTTTCACACTGATGTACATATTTCTCTATTTTAGGCTCTAGTGCTCATTTCTGCCTCCAGATAAGCTGTCTTCCAAACATGATTATGCTGTTTCCTGTTTTGATACCAAAGCCCCCACACATTTCCTCAAGACCAGGAATAAGACCACAAATTATATCTTCTAAATTTTCCGTAATTATATGAGCTGCATGCTGACTACTCTCAATCTTATCATTTAAATACCAGCTAAAATACTGCTTCTATTCCAAAGTTATTTCCGTGACACAAGTATTTATTACTCTTCTAGATTTGAACTCTTTTTACTGCTTATGGCACCTAGCACAAACACTCAGGCAAGAATAAAGGATTGCTGAGGGAATATTGTGAGTTCTCACGTTGATAAATTACCAAATGAAGAGAGACAGTAATCTAATTTTGCAGAACACCTTCTGATTCTTTGATCATACTTGCTTTGGATCTAGTCTCTATAAATATTGAGCAAAAGGGAGGATTATACAACAGTCTGCTTGAGGTAGTGAGCAGATGAAATATACTCTCACCTAAATTCAGAGAAGGAAAGTGTAGTCATAGTTTGAGTTCTTAAACTGTAAAATAGATCCAAGGATAGTTTCCCTACATTGAAAGAGCATCTATTATTTACTAGCCACAGAATGAGATCCTTTGAAGAATTAATTTTCCATATTTTTAAAATATTGTAGAGTTATATGAGTGTTAAAATATTTATTAAAGCATGACAGTTTATGGAATTAAGCAAAGCATTCCTCTGATCTATCAGACAGACATCCAATCAACTTTCTCAGAGTAACTACTAGGGATATGGTATTCCAAAGAAGCTTCTACTTCACCTTGATGTAATTTAAATTGAGGGACCCTTCAGACACTCTGAAATATGAAGAGTTTATTCAGTTTATCAGTGCTCTCTGAAAATACTTATAGAAACAGAGAACGGTTTTAGTGACCTAGTTTATTAAAAAAAAAAAAATTGCAATAGTGAGAGAGAAACCTGATATGCAGATTATACCTGCTGTGTTCTAAAATCGCCTAAGGCTGTCTCCACAGTCATCTCTATTCTACCAACACTTGGTTATGTTTTTAATCCGGTAGGGTTTTTTTTTCCCCCCATAAATTATAATGTATCTTATAATAATATATATTTTTACATCCCAAGTTAGAAAAAGGAGAGATAAATGCAAACTATTGAACTATATCGACAGCAAATGTATAAAACCTGCATTAAAGAGGCAATTATTTACATGAAGTCATTTAAAGTAGGTATGTCAAATATGTGGCTAAAACTGAATCTGCTTGTGGACATGAAGGTAATTAGCACACTTATGCAATCTTGCAATATCAACAGGTCAGGAAGTAAATAGCAATCAAGTCAAATTGATTGCTAGGAAGTTGAGGAAAAAAGAACTCTAAATGAAATTCAAGTGAAGAGAACTACTAGGCTGCATAACAAACATCAATCAAACTAAATTGATTGCTAGGGAATAAGAGCATTAACAAGGCAATCAAGCAAACTCCAAGCCGGTGCAACATTAAATCTCCTGAATTAGAGAAAGTTGAACAAGAGAATTGGCGAATGAGTTAATAACAAAATACGAGCTAACTGTGGTATTAGAATATTTACTAGAAAATAAAATGAAGTCTATTTTGTAATTTTAGGAGAGGAAGGAAGAAGAGAAAGATAAAAAAAATAACCTACTTAATTGGCCTGTGCTGCCATTCTCTGCCTTTTCTGTACTTACTGAAGCAAAATGAAATACATTCTCTCAACTCAGGAAAGTTATCACTACCCTTTCCATCAGGTCTGGAAAATAATTAGCAATTTGACTCTAACAACCCTCAACAGTCAAAGAAACAGTATTCTTCACCCCTGTTAATCTTCTCATGCAGGGGAGGAAAGATACTTTCTCATTTGATGAGCATGTTTTAAATCATGCTCACCTTCTGAACTAAGAGCAAAAAACACAATTGAAGAAAATGCAGGGAGGGAACAGTTTAGATTGGGAGTCTCTAACTGCTCTGGGAATGTCTGGCTTTATTTTGTGACCAATATCTGCTGTGGACTTGGCAATCTAATTTCTTTCGATTAGTAACTTCTCAAAATAAATGTTGATTATTGTTTCTCATCTACTTTCACTGAATGGTCATTCTTTTGAAGTCAGGATATTTGTACAAATCTTTGAATTTTCTGTATTGGCAATGGTATAAATCTTATCAGGAAGCAAGAACACCCTGTCCTCTTCCAGGTCCTTCTATCCAGACTAAGAATCAAAATTGATGTAAGAAAGATTAACAGGAGAAAATAAAATCTACTTTTGCACATATGGGGCATCAACATAGACACGGAAGTTCCAAAGACAGACAAAATGAGGTCTATATGTCATTTGAACTAAAGAGAAGTGGGTAGGGTCTAGGACTTCAGAAGAAAGAAATGCGATTCAAAGGGTGCTAAGAAGAGCAGATACTTGGTAATTAGCTACTTGCTCTGCCATGCAGAAGGGTGACTGAAAAAATTCATCTTGAGCAATAACCTTTATTCTGGGAAAGGCCCCCCAATTTAGACTCTTCTGGGTAATTAAAGGAGGGGTAAAAGACTTTCTTGACCCTGCAGGTTCTCAATTGCCTTCTGCTTGAAATAGTCCACATGGCAAAGTGGGCCATCCTGGGGCCAACTGCCTTTGGCCCCTACAATCTCAATAAATACTTAAAAAAATTTTTTTATACTGCATCTGGTTCACTCCAATTACTTAGTAGATAAATAAATGGGAGTATTCAGGGAGAAGCAGAATTACTCCTTATCAAAGTATAAGAGAGTGGCAGATGGATGGGATGGATTCCCTATTTCCAAGGCCATATTACTCTCATGATATCCTATTACCTTGAACGAATGAATGGTGAAAAGACTTTTTATAAAATAATCACATATTCATAGTAGGTGAAAGTACTTTCCTTCTTCCCAAAAGTCTTCTATAAAATCAATGGGCTAATGACGAAGGGTAGGAGGGAGAATTGGCAAAGTCAACATTTAAAGAAAAAGTTGTTCAAGAGAAAAATTTAAAAATAAAGATAAAAGCCTTGAAGATTTTCTCAAATTCTAATAGATACTCTTTGAAAATGACGGCTGAATACATGAACAAAGGTAGAAATGTTTTTAGTCTGACATACATTTCAACAACCTTTATTCTGTGAAAATAAAGGAAACCTCATTTAAAATGGAGTCACTTAAAATGAAGGGGGAGCTGTCACAGTACTGCTCACAGCAGCCTATATAACCACTAGGAAGAAGGAAGACAGTTATTTTGACAAAGTTGGACACTTTTCACATGGGTATTTAGCTACCACCTTTAAGATAAGGAAGAAAGACCCCTCGTAGCCTCAGCAACAACCAACCACTGCCCACAGCCGCTGAGAGATGTCCCCAACCTCAGGCTCCTATTCGTCTTCAGTGAATTTCCTTTCAGAAAAATCTTCCCCTCTTTCCTCCTAAAACCTAATGAAAACTGACCTTCCCTTTGTCTCTTTGGACTTGCCTGTGGTTCCCATAGCTTGTTTGTCCCAAATTATAATTCCCCTGCTATTCCAAATAAATTCTTTTTTTTTTTTTTTACTTCAGTAAAATGGCTCTTTGCTCTGTTTAAAGTTAACATTATGGATAATAAAAAATGTGCTTTCCCAAACTTAATATTATTGTTTTTAGCTATATGTGAAAGAGAAGCTGTGATATTTATGTTGTTGTTTTTGCAAATTGTAACGTGCAAGCATTAATTATTTTCCTTGAAGTAACTATCATTCATAGGCATAACAGGACCAAAAAATTAGACAACCAATCAGTATATATCACACATATATATTATAATTAGACTATGAAAACTATTTTTTAAAATATAGCTTATGTATCATAAAAATCTCAGAATACTATCACCAATTAAGTGCTGGTTTCAAAGGTTTAGAGATCCAGACTTTAAGTTTCCCACTGGATTGCAATTACCTTAGCAGGCAAGACCAACCTCTCTACAGGGGAGCAAAATATACTACTCCAAAATATGCCCGTTAGGCATTCCACTTATTGTAAGCTGGTGATTTCTAAGAAAGCAGACACTGGAGAAGCTCTGAAAACTAAGGAGTAGTTACCCTTTTGCAAGAGATAAATATACAAGGGGAAATCTCCACTTGTGAGGGTGTCTTCCTCTCTTCACCAAGAAGAGGGGATAACTCAATCCCTAGAAACTCTCACCAGCAGAGAACACAAAGCTTAAACACACATAACAACCTCACCATGCTTTCCTGGTAACCACCTACAACTGATTCCATACCCATTGACATCTTTTGTCTTTAGTTAAAGATGGTATTTAAGCTGAATGGTATACAGGAGGTATACATACACGTGATCACACTTGTTTATTTTCTTCATGTTAATCCTGTTATGTCAACTTAATTATTAGGCAGCCAAAGGATCTAGAAGGGAAGAAGGGAACATTTTCTGCCCCTACACCTCAGAGGGCATTCAAGTACTTGTTATTGATTGACTGATAAAGGCATTTTACCAGGACTGTTTGTTCCCAGGCTTCTAATTCATAATAAAACTTTTTTTTTTTTTTCAGGTAGTCCCAGCCAATGTAGTCCAATGGTCAATGCATTTAAAAATAAAAAATAATAATAATAAAAAAAAACCGCAAAGTGGAAACAGCTCTTTGATTGAACAGACTGATTTTTCTGACTAAATAAATGAAGCCAGTTAACAAGGACTTATTTAATAGATGTATAAAATCTACCTCTTAGCCAATGCATGGGTTTCACAGAGGATAAATGAAGGCCAAAATTCAAGCACATGGGATTTGGTTTCATGTTTTGTTAAAAAAAAAAAAAAATGTGGTATAGGTATTAGCTGAGAACATGAACTCTAGAGCCAGGATGCCTCCTTTTAAATACGAACATTCAAAAGGTAAATGGCCTTACACCTCAGGCTAGTTAGTTAACCTGCCTGTGTCTCAACTTCATCCTCTAGAAAATGGACACTAGTAATAGCACCTCACTCATAGAGTGATTCTCAGGCTTCAGTGAATCCCTAGTACATAGTTATGCTATGGTAGTGTCAACTTCCTTTTTTTTTTTTTTAATTATTTATTGTTTATGCATGAAAGACACAGAGAGAGAGCCAGAGACATAGGCAGAGGGAGAAGCAGGCTCCCTGTGGGGAGCCCAACGTGAGACTATCTCAGGAAGACTGGATCACAACCTCAGCCAAAGGCTCAACCCCTGAACCACCCAGGTGCTGGTAGTGTCAACTTCTGTTGTTATTCTTCTTATAATAATAGTAGCACTAGTTTATTAATATACAAGAAATAAATGACTGGCATTCCACATTTGAAACAGAAGATTCACATTGTCCTAATTATGTGGAAAGATGGCAAATGTCACCTTAGAATTTATTGCGTTTGTTTCTCCTTTTGAGTAAGACTCAGAAGTGAAAACACAACACTCATGTTTTAAAAGAATGTAGTCACACGCTGATGCATTAAAATACATTTTCATTACAACATGGAGTATTTAAATTTACTTTCAGAACTGATGATATTTAAAGTAGAAAAGAAGTAGGAAATTATTTTTCTTTAATAAATATAGATTTAAAAAAATTAAGCTCTGGAAAAAATTAATCACCCTTTCCTTAATGGACTCACCACATTAACTTTTATTCAACATCCAAATTTCTCTATTTAATGCAATTTACTGAAAAAAGACAAAACTGTATTTTTATTGATTAATGCCTATCACTTCTGCTTTGTGTGAGTTATGTACATACAGAATCAGTAGCTTCTGTTTCTCCAAATAATTTGCTCTTTATCCTATTATTGTATTTTCATAAATAAATCAAAAAGTGAAACTATGTAGTTGATTTGGAAAAGGAGTTCTAGTGCTATGGTATTAATTTGAATGCTTTGGGAAGGCTCTACAAAGGTGAGTTGCTTTATAATTTTTTTTTAATTTTTATTTATTTATGATAGTCACAGAGAGAGAGAGAGAGGCGCAGAGACACAGGCAGAGGGAGAAGCAGGCTCCATGCACCGGGAGCCCGACGTGGGATTAGATCCCGGGTCTCCAGGATCACGCCCCGGGCCAAAGACAGGCGCCAAACCGCTGCGCCACCCAGGGATCCCAGTGAGTTGCTTTATAAAAGCCTTGTTAAAACGGATGTGGCTGAGACGATTGTGAAATTTTTTGGAAAATAACAAAATCTTAATTTTATATCTTAAAGTTGCTTCTCAAAGACCTTTATCCCTCTTCATTTTAAATAAAAACTAAAAATTTACATATAATGTATGAGATGTGACTAACCACAAGAGTCTATGTGGCCCTCCAAAAGTCAAGAGAAAGATTTTAGAACTAAATCAAAAGAATGATGAATCTAGAAATACTCATTGAGTTATGATTAATATTAAAATATCTAAGGAATGCATATATCTTTTTATGATCCTCTGCCTTGGGTATCCTTGGCCCATTAATTACATGATTTTGTGCTCTAATCACATTTTACGAGTCTTCCTCTTGAGCTGTAATAAGGATATTTCCTTATTTAAACATAAATATCACAGCTTCTCTTTCACATATGGCTCAAAAATAAGTTATTTTAGGTTTAAGTGTCATATTAACCTATTATTATTTGGGATAGATGGGAAAAGTTTACCAGAATAAAATGTATCTCTAAGTATTTATTATTATTACTGCATCAATACTCGACATACTATGTGAATTCAGTCTGAATATTTGCAAACTCACTCAAGTCAACAAAGTGTATTGAGGGACCAATTTACTGAAAGTCCATAATTTCCAACTTCAACTCCTGAAAATTTGCTTTTGGACCAAATCTTACCCAGAACAGCTTCCCCTCCCATCCACTCACCCCCCACCCAGTCTAGATAGCCACTTTAAATATGAATAATTATCTAGATAGGTGATAGTACAGAAAAAGAAATTATCAAAAGAATTGCAAAGATCTTCTAGTTGAGCCTAAAGCTTTTTATAAGGAGAGTGGAATGGAATGCAAACAGTGAAGCTGTTTCTGCTCTCTTTTTGTAGGCTTGATTTATGCTGGTAATATGTATTCTATGGAATAAATAAATACTCATTCCAAAATTTGGTGAATTCTACAGGAACTGATCATTTTAAAATTCTGAAAATTTATCAATAAATAAATGAGATAAGAAAATGAATCATTGGGGATCCCTGGGTGGCGCAGCAGTTTAGCGCCTGCCTTTGGCCCAGGGCGCGATCCTGGAGACCCAGGATCGAATCCCGCATCGGGCTCCCGGTGCATGGAGCCTGCTTCTCCCTCTGCCTGTGTCTCTGCCTCTCTCTCTCTCTCTCTCTCTCTCTCTCTCTGTGACTATCATAAAAAAAAAATTTAAAAAGAAAATGAATCATTAATACACTGAACAAAAAATAATTCTGTTAAAAGCCTTAGGTTTATACAACTTCATATCAGACTAGTAAATGGGATTAATGTACTTGGTTCTAAATGATTAGTTCAAAAAGAGATAAAAATGTTGAGGTTTAATCCTAATGAATTATATTTAAAAATAGCTCACTCATAAAATTTCAACTTTTTCTGTTGAAAAAATTCATTAATTCAATATGATTATGTCTTCTGAGTACTAAGAGATGGGTCTGATGGGTAGTCAAATTGAAAAAAGCAAGTGAAAATGGAGTAGATAGATGATGTATTGAAAATATAAGTCATAAACCACTAGAAATATTTATCATTAAAATTACTTTTTTGAGTGATCTTATAGATTGGCTATTTTAAATATATATTTTACCTTTGTTTGCTTTGAACATAAATACAAAGTAAGACAATTTTATATTAAGTTTTTCTCCATGGGCCAATCTGGTAACAGAGCTAATCTCAGAAAAATCTAATAGAAATGCAAAATTTACATCTTTATTCATGTCCATTTAAATACATTTTAAGGTATCAGAATGCTTTATCATGTATAATAACTTTTAATCCAAGCATCAAATGAAACAATTTAAATAAAATTACAGACAAAACTAAAGGTAACGAAAGTTGTCAAGTGGCCTGAATATTTATCACTGTGTAAGTTTCAAATATATCATGGATCACTTTGCAAATGTTTAGTTATTACTAAACACATTAGTTTTAATGTCAGTAAAAGGCCTTTATTTATAGTTAAGCTTTTAAAAACATTGTACTATGTGTTGTAAGTTTGTACATTCATAGTGATCGGATGGACATAAATATTTATAGCATACAGATGAGCCTTGTGTCTTTAAAGGAAGCATGAAAAACAGAAATCTAGAATGGCATGCTCACTTTTTCACTTATTCCATCTATTCACCCCATATTTATGAAATTCCTACTGTGTGCCAGGCCTGTTCTTGATGATATGTATACAGCACTGAACAAAACAGAGCTTACCTAGTTTACATTCTAGTAAGGACAGGCAGGAAAGTATATAGTACATCAGAGGATAAACACTATGGAAATGAAAGCTCTGGAAAATGAATAAAGCAAAGAAGAGTTTTCTATTTACACTGCTTGTAAAGGAATCACTTCACTAAAGAGCTGACAGGTAGGAGATGAAAATGTGAGCCATGACAATATATGGGGCAAGTGGATCTCTGGAAAGAGATATAGATAGCAAAGAGGCAGGAGAGGGTCTGGAGTGTGTTTCCAAAGCTCTAGGAAAGCCAGAGTGGCAGAAGCAGGATGAAGGAAGGGGACAGAAAATTAAGGCAGAAGGATAATAAGGGCTAGACTGAATCGGCTCTGGCAAAACAATGGAAAGAGTGTGCACTTTTACTCAGTGAAATGAGAAGCCACTGAGGAGAGACAGGAATTGACATTCATTTTTAAGAGATAATCTGCTTCTATGTGAATAGACTATAATGGAACAAACAGCAAACAGTTCACACAAGGAAGTTGTTAGCATCTTAAATATTTGTTTTTTCTACATTCTCATCACCTGTAAATTTTTTTTGCCACATGAAATCTTTCTTATCAAATCCCAATATGATGCAATGTAATAATTTTTAATCCCTCCTATTCTAAAATTTAGTCTATGTGTATTTCATGTATAGTTGACTCTTGAACAACATGGTTTGAACTGAGTTGGTCTACTTTCTCATGATTTTTTAAATAAATATAATGCAGTACTATAAATGTATTTTCCTTATATTTTTAAACATTTTCTCTTCTCTAGCTTACTTTAAGAATACAGCATATAATACATATAACATACAAAATACATGTTGACTATTATTGTTATCAGTAAGGCGTCTAGTCAACAGTAGGCTATTACTCAAGTTCATGGGGAGTCAAAAATTATATGTGAAATTTTTATTGTGGAAGAAGTAAGGGGATTGGCATCTGTAAACCTCATGTTGTTCAAGGGCCAACTATATATGAAATACATGGAGATTACATATATATTTCATTATTGGAGTGCATATTTTTATAGATAAACTGTACTTATTTAAATTCATCTCAATGACACAATATCCCCCAACCCCCACTGAATGTCCCTGTTCTGCATCATTTTCTTCTCTTTGTTCTACTTGTCCTACTAGGATTCTTATTATTTTGCCTTTGAGCTTGGCTCTCATGAAGGTGTTTGGTTTATGTCTTTACTCTGGGAAGTAGGTGAGTGATAAGGATTTAAAATGTTGCCTTCTCATGGGACAATTTTTCTTTTCATTTTATTAAGATCATGGGCAAAATCCATTTGTAACATAAGAAAAAACAGTGTCAGCACACAGATTGGAATGGATGTTCTGGCTGAATAGGTGAAATGGAGGAAATCTGACAACAAAACTCTATGAAGGAATATAACTCTGTCAGCGTCTTTTTTATCCTTCTGTCATTTCCTGTTTGGCTCATAGCTTCTCACGGGTCATTTTCCTCCCTATTCCAAAAGTTTCCTTACACTTTTCCCTTGCCTTCCTATGGATAAGAAAGACTTTGAGCGAGACAATCCAGCTTTCAGTGTGCAAACATCCAAATGCCTTTTTAAAAAAAGATTTTATTTATTTATTCATGAGAGACACAGAGATAGAGAAAGAGGCAGAGACACAGGTGGGGAACCCGATGTAGGACTCCATCCAGAGTCTCCAGGATCCCACCTCAGGGCTGAAGGCAGCGCTAAACCGCTGAGCCACCGGGGCTGCCCCCAAATGCCTTTTAATTATACTAGCTGGCTCAACTAGTAAGAGCAAACCTCTCAAGGAACAACAAATTCTAGATAGTCCAAAGGACCAGAAGACCTCTTCTGATTTCTTTTCTCTCCACTCCCTCCTCTATTATTAATCTCGGCCTTAGATGCCCTCTCATAGGTAATGCATTGCCTTCCAGTTTTCTCTCCTTTCACTTTTGTTTTATAAACATTATTTCAGGGGGGCCTGGGTGGCTCCATCTGTTGAGTGCCTGACTCTTGGTTTCTGCTCAGCTCATGATCTCATGGGTGGTGAGATTGCACCTACATGGGGTTCTGCGCGGAGCTCCGGAATCTGCTTGAGATTCTCTCCCTCTGACCCTCCCAGCACCACCCTCTCCCCTCTCCTGCCCTGTGTGTGCACTTGCTCTTGATCGCTCTCTCTCCCAATAAAATAAAATAAAAAATTTTTAAAACACATTTTTCAGTTCTTTACTGTTAAGATAAAAATCTCTCTTACTCTTCAGGTGGATGTATGTGCACATTATTATACTAATTCCTATACAGGAGTGTAAGAGTCATTATTTGCCAATACCTACAGATGTGGAGAAAAGTTATTCAATTTTTTGATGGAGAAGAATTTTTTTCTGTAGATATAAGTGAGTTTAGTCATTAGACTAGGAAAGTGACAACTGAGACTTTATCTATTACATAAAATCAAGTTGTAACAATTGAAATGTATAAAAGCAGCCAAACATGAATGATTTCATAGTAAAAGCAGTTTCAAGAATGTTTGCTATGCATATTAATTTGTTTATTTACTGAATATATGGGAATTCACTGAACTAAGTCTTAGTTAAAATACAAAAACACAATTAGCATAATAAACAGGTCCATACCATTTAATTTCTTCCAATTTACTTATTATTAAATGAACATATGTATTGTAAAAGGGGAGAAATAACTGCCTTTAATTGGTTTCTTAAAAAAACTGAAAAGCAAGGTGCACTGCTTCCATTTTAATGCACTGTTTTGTTTAAACTACAATCCATCACCTACTAGAAGGTCACAAAATCAATTTAGTGGCTCATAGCAAGTATATTTAATTATTTAAATTGGTATATTTTCGAGATTGTAGTTAAATGATAATAAAATTTTTATATTAACTTTGGCCGTATTTTAGTATGCATAAGTTAAATGTTACTTAAAAGTCATGTCAATTACATAGTATGTATATATGTGTGTATATATATATATATATATAAATTATATATAAAGGTAGGAATATGCATCTTTTATTTCATTTTTCTTTAAAGATTTTATTTATTTATTCATGAGAGACAGAGAGAGGCAGAGACATAGGCAGAGAGAAGCAGGCTCCATGCAGGGAGCCCAATGTGGGACCCAATCTGGGAACTCCAGGATCATACCCTGGGCTGAAGGCAGACGCTTAACCACTGAGCCACCCAGGCATCCTAAAATATGCATCTTTTAAAATATAAAATGTATTCTAACTAGAGGTCTCAGACAAAATCAACAGTTTTATATACTATGCACTAAATATGTAGTGAAGTTTATATAATTTCTTATAGAATATGTTAACAATTCTTTGTAGTTTATTGCAAAATTACCAAATTATAGAGAGTATTAAATTTTGAGGATTAAACCAACACATGTGACAGAGCAATAAGTAGAACAACAACAAATAATAATTGCTAATATGTGTAAGAAGGTGCCTGGTAAGAGGTTCTCTGTGATCATGGTTGTTACTAATATAGTTATTTTTGTGTTTTGTCGGCACAAAGATGGAACTGAGCCCATAAAATCAGACACGTTTCAGAGGTATTTGTTTGCCAGAAGGGAAGAGAGTAGTGTTTGGTAAGAACTTCTAGAAAAAAAAAAACAATAATTAGGATTCTGTGGGGGAAGTTCTGGATGGAACCTTGAGTTTCCATCCTACTTGGTTTGTCATTTCGCCTGTGACACAGTGATGACGATAGTGAATAAACTGGGTGCTCTTAGATCCACATTGATGGCACCGTCCTTGTCTAGACACCTGTGTCAAGAAACCCCTGGGCTGAGCGACAGCAAGGTGGTTTCTGTCTGCTGGTTTGTGTTGCTAGTGATGGTGGCTGCAATCTGTCACTCTCCCTGCTTCCTGCAGACACCAGAGAGTATCCAGCCTGCTCAGAGGGTGAGACACAGGGAGCGAAACCCTTTTTGTCTTATGCCTAATAAGCTTCTTCATGTCTATCTTGGAATGCCATTAAGAGCACAGATTTTCCTCTCCTTGTTTATCTGTAGGAACATTAATTGAATCCTGCATTCATTTATTCAACAAATACACATTTCTTAAAAGTCTAAATGTCTAGACTATGTAAAAGGCACTAGAGATATAAAGATGAGCTCAAAATTCCAATATGGTATGTTAAGATACACACTAGTGAGTAAAACACTGTACTTAGAAAATTCAAAGCAGCCTTCACTGGGGTGCAGTGGGGAGGTGGGAGGCAGGTGCAGTACTTTAGCAATGTAGGAGCAGAATTAGACCAAAGCAAGCAGATAAGGTGAAAGCAAAGGCACAAAACGTATGCAGATGATCTGATAAAATAAAAACCATCATGTCCTCATTCCTGTTTCTATTTCCCCCTGGCATACTATTTGAATTGACCCAATACCACAGTGTCTTCCAAAACTATCTTAGTTTTTCTGGCCATAGTCCTCAAACAAAACTGAAATATCAAAACCACATTTTTATTTGTCATCCTAGCCTATCACAACTTGAGTTCAGGTTTGATTATCCAGCATGTGATTATCCAGCCAACTTCTTTGCTTCTGGTTTCCTTTCTCACTGCTCTCAATTATTTGG
This sequence comes from Canis lupus dingo, assembly GCF_003254725.2. NCBI lineage: Eukaryota > Metazoa > Chordata > Mammalia > Carnivora > Canidae > Canis > Canis lupus. The sequence continues at coordinate 14,645,925 of NC_064256.1, read as the reverse complement.
CCATTTTCTTTTCTTTTTTTTCCCCCTAAAAATTGTATTTATGTATTCACAAGAGACAGAGAGAGGCAGAGGCATAGGCAGAGGGAGAAGTAGGTTCCCTGTGGGGAGCCCAGTGTGGGATTCCACCCCAGGATCCTGGAATCACAACCTAAGCCAAAGTCAGATGCTCCACCACTGAGGCGCCCCTATTTGGCCATTTTCTGTCCATAAACTATCATCAGAAGGTAAGCAAGGCAGCCTAGGTGGATAAATTATAATTTGTAGTTGGATAATTTTCTACTTCTTAGTTGGTCATCTAAAAATTCTGGGGAAGAGGGAAGGACTAGAAGCTTAAAATAGAGTTTTGGTGGATTGGAATCTTTCACCTAAGAATAATAATTTCCAATCTTATTCTTGTCAGCATTGAAAATATTAATACCTATATTTTCCCATTCGTTATCTAAACAAAGCCTCCACAAAATTGAACAGCACAATACTATTTCATGTGTAGTAAAAATATACACATTCATTAATCTTAGCAAGAATGACTTTATTTTTCTTATTCAAGTCACTAAGATTTTAAATATCTTACATTTTATACAATAATTAGACAAGCTTTGTCTCTCTTATGAAACATTTATGTCCAATATAAACTCTAAATACCTCAGGCAGAAAACTTTGTTTTCCTATAAACTGTCACCTCTCTTTTGTCAATCTCTGCCTCATTCTGCATCCCTCTTATGAGGACCCAAGTTATTACATTTGGCCCTCCCATATAATCCAGGATGATATCCCTATTTTCAGATCCTGAACTTTATCTCATCTATAAAGTCCCCTGGCTATATAAGGTAATATATTCACAGGTTCTGAGACTCGTTGCGTGGAAAACCTTACAGGGGGCGTTATCCAGCCTACCATGATGTATATACAGTAGCTGGCTAAATACAAGAGTAGTAATAATACTAACGATAGCAATGAAAGTTTATTGAACATCTCGCTGGATTATCAATTCTCTATGCTTAGACTTTGATAGGAGTTGGAAAGCCATCAACTTGTGATTGAGCTGATGATATGTATAAATAAAATATAACTTTTACTGTAAGCATTATTTACTTTTATGAAGAGAATTAATATGCATAATTCTCAGAGTGTACCCTTTTAAATGTCCTGCCAAATAAATTTCTCACATCTGAAGGGTGACCTTTCTAACTTTCCTCTTAGAAAAGTACTGGGCAAAACACATAATTGCAGTTTCATACTCTACCTTCAAATCCAAATTGATTACAGCTATAGCTTTCCAGTTAAATGTATTGGCCAACTGAGTAAGGGCTGCCTCCTAGAAAAACTTCTCTGACTTACCTACCCCTTAAAATTTCTTCAATCTCTGTGTCACTTCTCTTCAGATAATTGTTGTTTTTTTTTTAAGTTGTAAAATACACATACAAAAGGGTATACGAAGCATATGTGAATATAAAAATAATAAAAATATGGGATGCCTGGGTGGCTCAGTGGTTTAGCACCTGCCTTTGGCCCAGGGTGCGATCCTGGAGTCCCAGGATCGAGTCCCACATCAGGCTTCCTGCGTGGAGCCTGCTTCTTCCTCTGCTTCTCTGTCTCTCTCCCTCTGTCTCTCTCATGTATAAATAAATAAAATAAAATAAAATAATAAAATAAATAAATAAATAAATAAATAAATAAAATAGTTAAAAAAATAATAAAAATACAAATATCATCCACTAAATAAAATGTTGCCAAGTTTCCTGAGGTGGCCTAGGTGACACCTTCCTCAGATAATCACTATCCTGAATTGTGGTTTCAATATTTCTTTGATTTTCTGTGCAGCTTTTATAAGCCTTTTATTTTAGAACAGTTTTTTGTTGTTATTGTTTGTAGGTTTTTTTTTTTTTTTAAAGAGAAAGAGACTGAGAGGGAGAACACATGCACATGCAGTGGGGAAGCACAGAGGAAGAGCTAGAATCTTAAACAGGCTCCATGCCCATATGCAAAGCCTTCGATCAAGACCTGAGCCAAAATCAAGAGTCAGACACTTAACCCAACTGAGCCATTCAGACATTCCATAGAAAGAAGAGTTTAAATTTATAAAAAAGTTGCAGAGGCAGTAAAGCGTTTCATTTACCCACACCTATTTTCCCATATTATTAGCATCTTACATTAGTATAATCTATTAGATTTTTTAACCACAAAGCATCCTAATGTGTTATATCCAACCACTCTAACTCCAGTGCTTTCATTGTTGTTATTGTTTGATTCAGTTAGTGTTTATTTAGACATATATATATATATATATATATATATTTTTTTTTTTTTTTTTTTTTTTTTAGGGATGCCTGGGTGGCTCAGCAGTTGAGCATCTGTGTTCTGCCCAGGGTGTGATCCTGGAGACCGGGAATCGAGTCCCACATCAGGCTCCCTGGATGGAGCTTGCTTCTCTCTCTGCCTATAACTCTGCCTCTCTCTCTGTGTCTCTCATGAATAATAAATAAAATCTTTTTTTTTAAGTTGAACTTTATTAAAAAAAAACATTTTTTAATTTCTATGTTTCTCTAGTATCTTAATCCTTTCTTTGCAGGTAATTTTCTTTAAGTACAGACATTTATGTGGTGCTTTAGGAAGTCCTAGTTTTTAGACTTATCTATAATAGTTTGTATCTGTATGTAATGATCTTAATATTACTTTCATTCATGAAAAAATAGTTTTGTTGGGAGTAATAATACCTCTAGCTTACTAGGAATTTTTCCTCATTCTATTATCTTCTGCTCTCCAATATTTTTGTTGGAAAGTCACTGTCCTTCTAAGTGTCAATCATTTATAGGTACAATCTCTCTTTTTTTTTTTTTTTTCTGGTTCTTTTTAAAACTTCTATAGCTTCCTTTTTGTCTCACTGTATACCTCTTTAAAAAATTTATTCTTGTCGGGGTTCTCTGGACTTCCTCCTGTAAGGGTAAATTAACATCATCCATCAATTCTGCAAAAGTCCCAGCCATTATTTTTTTCAATATTAACTTTTTAAATCTAGTCTCCCTCTGAAATGTTATCTCTTTCTCCTACATGTCTCTTAGACTTTCATATCTTCTCTCTCTCTTTGTCAATTTTTTCCTGGCAATACACATTAGTGGGAACACTAATTTGGAATCAATTAAAATAGAATAGTTACTTTGAATATATATGTATTGTTACTTTTAGCCCTAAACTAGTTTAGATGTAGGATTATGATCAGAAAGTCTTAAGGGAAATTTTTTTCTACTTCTCTCATTGTTTTCTTTGTCAGAGCAGTTTTTCAACTAGTTTGTTTGCAGATATTGCCCTTTATATGGGGTTTTGATGGTGATTTTGGATTTGACCTATTTGCTTAGGTTCCAGGTTTTACTTCATATCTCTCAAGCACTTTGGTCATTACATTCCAGAATCGAGGTCAGCAACTAGCAAAAGATAAGCTCCAGGGTAAATGCCAGTTCCAGCACTTGCCTACCATATGGATTACTATTTTATTATAGTGTCTGACCTCTGAGGAATATAGCTGCTTTCTTACCACCTAAGCCAAGAATTTAAAAGGCTGTTTGAAAAGATGGTATATATCATTTTGGGATATGCTTATAGGAAATGGATTAACCTGGATGTTTGTCATCCACATTGCTTTATTATTTTCTTCTTATATTTAATTTTTGAAATGAACATGTTACTGTATATAAATCTCTTTAAAATGAATTTTAAAATAATGAGATGCATGTATTTGTTAAGTATGTACCTTTTCTATTTCTAGTTTTCAAAAAAGTATGTAAACTATAGAATTCTTAAAATTGTTCTAAAATATCAAAACCACATAGTAGAAGGTAAATTAACACACTAGACACTGACACAAAGAATACATATTAAAATTTGGTGTTCAACTTAAGAGAACCCAATTTAGAAGTGTCGCCATCAAAGGGTAAAAGCAATCAAAAAACATAACAAGGAAAAATACTCAGACACATGTTCTTCTTGGCATTGAACCTGAAAATCTGTGTATAACATGGATCTCTATGTGATGAAACCCTTTGAAGAATAATGGACAGAAGTTTCCAATTGCGTCCTTAAATGGCAGAAACAGTAATGCATGGGTCATTCTAATTTCCATTCTCAATGTCCATTATAAGCATTTGAAATCAACAATCGTTGAAGGCATTCTTACAAGGATTCAATTCCATGTGGAAAAGGGATGGAACCTTCTGATGAGTATTTTAAAATAATAAATTTATTGTTAGCAAGTCCCTAAAATAAACAGGATCTACAATGAACAATCGATCTATCTACTTATACCTATTTACCTATTCTTCAAATGGACCTTTCACAGGTATTGAGAAAGAGTTAATTTTAAATGAAATGTTATAGTGAGTTTCTCAACTGTGTTTTTGTTTTTTTTTGTTTTGTTTTTTAATCTATGATAGTCACACAGAGAGAGAGAGAGAGGCAGAGACACAGGCAGAGGGAGAAGCAGGCTCCATGCACCGGGAGCCTGACATGGGACTCGATCCCAGGTCTCCAGGATCTCGCCCTGGGCCAAAGGCAGGCGCCAAACCGCTGCGCCACCCAGGATCCCCTCAACTGTGGTCTTACCTAAGTTAAATGGAAAAACTCTTTCAGCAATAAAACGTTATTGATGTCAGTATTTTAATTAGAAAACATTAAGGGAAAAATGTCAAAGAACACTTTTTTTTGTAACTTTTCCTGTATAAGTTCTTTGTTTCCCCTTCTGGATTATAGGCTTCTATAAACCAGACCCTTGTTCTCAGGAGTCCCTTTAGTTCTCCATAGATTCTTTGTACTTGTGTGTTTCACAAAGATAAATTCAACTAAAAAACAATACTGAATTATCAATTTTGTACTAGATCACTGAAATATTTAACGTATTTTTATATCATTAGAAGTTAAAATCTATTAGCTGACAAAGAACTGTTACAAATATATAAAAGTTCATTCCCTCAATTGCACTTATTGTTAAAATAACATGAAAAACAAAAGGCAGTTAAGTGCATTTTACTTGCGAAGGTTATTACCTGAAAAATATAGAATTGAAACTTTTCAGTTTTAAAAATACAAAAAATTATTTATTTACTATCACACAGCAACAATTTAAAACTTTTATGTTAAAATGAAGAAAATAATACTGAAAAAAGTTGAGACAAAAATACACCATTTTTTGAAGAGTGTCTTTCTATCAGTAATGATAATGTTATTGCAAAATTTCTAAAATTACTCTTAATTCAGAATATATTACAAAATACCCTATTGTCACTATAAAATTAGATTTTTTTAAGTTTACTTACAATAGTAAGTTATAATTAATAGTTTTTGTTATGAGTAGCATTCTCTTTCACCCCTTGAAGGAAGGAATGATGGGGGTGGGGTACCTGGGTGGTTCAGTCAGGTAAGCATCTCCTCAGGTCATGACCTCAGGGTCCTGGGATGGAGCCCCATGTCAGGCTCCCTACTCAGTGGGGAGTCTGCTTCTCCCTCTCTGCTAGTCCCCTTTCTTGTGCTCTTTCTATCTCAAATAAATAAATAAAATATTAAAGAAAAAAAAGTAGAGGCAGGAACGGGGATCAATACCCAACCTCTCCATAACACTTATTCATAAATAAAATAACGTAGCATGGCTAAAACAATAAAATGTTACTTACATAATATTGCATTCTTCACTAGGGCTGCTATAAAACTGGTAAAGAAAATGTGACAATAGGTATACATCAGTACTGAAATTTTCCATATTTTTGTTAAAATAGCAAATCTCAGACATATATGTATCTATATAATATTTTTATGTGTTTTAAAAATATATGCTTATATATGTATATAAGAAAGTTAATATCAACATGGTGTGTGTGTGTGTGAATGTGTAGACGGGGGTGGATTACAATGAGGAGAAAGAAGAAGAGGATATGTATAAGGTAAAAATAAATCCATACTTTTTTTTTGCAATGAACATATATGGAGTTTATTTTAATACTCTTTAAAACATAAACTGGGCATGATATAAGTATGATCAATATTCACAATTGGAGTTTTCAGAAAGAGCTTATATTTCTTAAAGATGGCGCTGCATTTTAGTGGCAAGAAACAATAAGGATTCCAAGGAACGAGCACCTCACAGTTGAGGCCTAGAGCTTACTCTGGGTAAGAAAAGATATGAGAATGAGACAGGTTCAGGATCTGCTGCATGTGCTGACCCTTTGTGTGTGTGTGTGTGTATATATATATATATATATATATATATATATATATATATGAAGTGAAATGGCAACAGTAAAGAGAGTTGGGAGTATTTCATCTGATATCAAAATATTTAGATATTGTAAACAATATTATTTACAAACCATTCAAATGAGTAGATGAGTTTAAAGGTTTTTGGGTACCATTGATAATAGTTTGGTCACTCAATTATATGGTATCTGGATGTATATATAATATAGAAATACATTCTACGGGGAGTCTTCTCCACTTTGTGGGACATAATTACAGATGCTTCTTGCCCAATGAGCCCAGGTGAGCAGGAGCTTCCAATGCTGCCTGAGGTAGTAAAGCAAAGATCAGAGGAAGCAGAGTAAGGTAAAAGGACGATGAGACCCGTTTCATGGCTTAGCATAGTTGGTACAGAAAGAGTTCGTGCAGCAAGAGACAGCCAACTACAGAAATAATAACCCAATATGGTTAAGTACTGTAAGGAAAGAGTTCTTCTGGAAACTCAGATAAAACAGCAATCATTACAATCCTGGGTGTTAAAGGAAGCTAAAGTTGGGAAATACCAATGAGTAGGCGATGAGTAGGTGACAGAGGGAAAAAGCAGGGATGGCATAAACAGCAGCCCACCAACACAAAACTGAGTAACACATTCCCAGAACTGCTGAGTACATTGTGGCTACACACTAAGTTGTGTGAAGTGGAAGAGAAAAGGCAACTAAAGAGGTAAAAAAAAATGGAATCTATGCATGAGAGATTTTCAAGTCCATACTAAGAAATTTAGACAACATATTTATAAGTAATCAGTGGAGATTCATAAGAAAGAGGCAAAACATGATCGTGTATAACATCTGTGCTTTCATGAGTCAGAGAAGCACGTGAGAACTCCACTTCGCAGCAAAATGGGAATCTGGGGTGGAAGGCAGAGAAGCCACCTTCTTTATCTTTTAAGGACAGAGGAAAGAAAGCTCCCATCAGCCACACTTATGTGCCAAGCACACCGTGTAGGGCTTCGATTGAGTATATGCTCACTGAACCTGCAGGATAAACCCATGGTAGCAGATGTAACACCTATTTTATATGTAAATTTACATTTCAGGGAAGGTGGATTGAGAGCCATACCCAAGTAATTCCACTGCTTCTACTTGACACAACTAATTAAAGTGACTTCTTCTGCTAAGGGATAGACAAAACTTCTTTTCAGAGCAGCAGAGTCTGGTAAACCGTCTGGTCAGCAGTCTGTCTAGCAAACTATCATCCACTGAGTTCAAAAGTTATGGTTCATAGAATAGGGTTTGAAAGAAAATATGGAGCTAATTGTCTCAAATTAGAATGAGGGAGAATTGCTAGATGAACAAAGTGCAGCAAGGCGAGGAAGGGGAATAAGGTGATTTCAAATGCATAGGTTGGAAAAGGAAGGCAAGTGATGCTAAAAAAATGTCATTGAAAAGATGGTGGTAGCCCCCAACTCTAAAAACAAGAATATTTAATAAGACTGCCATACAGAAGCAAGTCCTTTGTGAGTCGTCTCAGGGCAGTTCAAAGGAAGCAGTCATATTCCTCTCCCGAAATGTACACAGAGCAGAAACAAGAAAAAAGAACCAGACAAGAGGCAAGGTAGGTAAGATAAGTTCCAGTCAGAGGACACCTGGAGGATTTCAAGATTCTCAAAAGCTCTCAGAGACAGTAGGAGAGGAGGGGAATCTCCAGTAAATGTAGTTCAAGCAGAGTTTATTCAACTACCAAAGAAGGCAATTCCTATTAGCACCTAGGTTTTTATGAGGAAGACAATGGCGAACATCCTGGTTAATCTACCAAACAGGCCAGAGCACTAGGCACTTGTTAGCAAGCAGGGACAGCTAACATGGACAGCTACCCAAGCTTACAAATCCCCTTTCCTTCAAAACTGGGAAACTGCATAGGAAAGTGACATCCTTGATGTCTCTACCTTTACCACAAAATCTTCCAAATTTTACCTACACTTTTAGAATAAGTGCATGTTATATCCTCTCCCTTTATTTGTGTTAACAGTCCTATAAATATACATCCTAGTGTATTTGGATTAACCCAGCCTCTAAAGTCTTTTAATATTGTGTGGTCAAATTTGAGATATGCATATATTTGTGGTTAATGAGAAGTTAACAAAATGCCTCCAATTCCTGAAAAGAAAAGATAGATGTGGGGCCATTAAATTTAAACTTTCCATTTAAATATTTTCTCCAGAAAATAAATTTCAGCAAAAGGTTAATGTGATAATTCAATAAAGAACATTCTATTTTCTCAGTGACCTGAGTGTTAATATAATTAATAATGCATCATTTTATTTCACACAATATATGAGAATTAACTTCCAATTTCATTATAATGTTTCATCAGGTGTAAACAGATGCAGATTAGATGGCTTTTATATATTACAGATTTAGCTATGAAAAAATAATTTAGATATTCTGGTAAGGAATCTTGTGAAAGCTTATAAAAAGTAAAAATCTAATTTCTGAAAGAGGCAGACTAGAGACATAATATGCAATAGACATATTCTTTTCAATAGGTTGCCTGTATTTGGTATGTTATATAATTGCTCATAGTTGCCTTTTCTTACTCCTGCATTTGTAATATGGTGCTGCTTGGGAAAGATAGACTATTCCAGGGGGAAACACAAATTCTCTAATAGGAAATGGTATGGAGTTGTACTGAATTATCTGATATGGTTCTCCTTTTAACCAGATTTTAGCAATATTGTATTGTTCAACCCAAATCAGATCAATACCTCACTGAAGCAGTGGTAGCCACAAAGAAAAACCTGTATTATTTTATGAGAAAATATGAATTAGCATAGTAAATGCAAGCTAGTATTCTCATTTATAGATACGGACTCTAAACCTTAAGCAGTTCAATACTTCACTGAAATAAAACAAAAGACAAATTCTATCCCACATTGAAAATTCCTGCCCTGAGAAATATGGCAGGTAATGTAATGTAATCCCAACTATTTTCACATTGTGGGTAGGATCCTAAGTAAATAAACATAAAACTCTGGATTTCACTCAAAAATAATAATTATCAGGGATGCCTGGGTGGCTCAGTTGGATAAGCAACTGCCTTTGGCTCAGGTCATGATCTCAGGGTCCTGGGTTCAAGCTCCATGTCAGGCTCCCTGATCAGAGGGGAATCTGCTTCTCTGTCTCCTTTTGCCCCTCCCCAGTGCTCATGTCCTCTTGATCTCTTTCTCTCTCTTTCTCTCTCTCTCTCTCAATAAACAAAATCTTAAAAAAAAAAGAATTACCAAATATGGGGTAACTAGAAAGGAAACTCTGTATTCGAGGTCAGAATGCAATTATATATGCACTGAAATGGTTTCTCGTTTGCCTTGGTTGCTGGGAGGATTTAATGTGATAATGTATTCAGGAGCACTTTGAGCTCAAAGTGGAAAAGCATTAAGAGAAAATTATTAGTAGTATCCTTCTAGGAAGGAAATGTACACACCCTGATTCAATGGATAAGACTAATATACCTAATTGTAGACTGCCACCATGGCAACTTCCACTCCCTGACGGAAGCATTCTGATGAAAACTCATTTTACAGTAAAATGGGAAGTACCCATAGAAAGCTGTTAATTATAAAGGATTTTCTTGCAAGCTTTAATATTTTGTAGACAAAAGAATATGAAAGAATTCTAAATTGCAATGCAATTTATGAGGTGAATGATACTGGGCAAGTAGGTTATTACATCTAAGCACTTTTACCTCATCTGTCATATGGTATGAAACATAAATGGCCATTTCAAATATTGAATTTCCATAAAATGCCAAGCTATTTGCCTGAATGTATAATAATTCCTCAACATGCAAATAGAAAACCACTAGAGGGAAATCAAGACCAGAGAGGTGTATATAGTATCATACATTTTTTTAGACCTTAAAGAGAAAATAAAATGGAAAGTTATTTTTAAAAAGATGCAAAACTACCTCACTTAAGTCAAGCATGCAAATGAATAAGGTACATGCATCACATTAGAAAGTCTGATATGTTTAGGAAATTGAATAACAAGCTTAGCATTTAAAATACATAAATAAAGTATGTCTCTGGAAATAAAATCCAGGAATTATTTTTCTGTAATATTCTGCATTATTAACATTTATCAGGGTTGTATTTCATTCTCTTTGTTTCTTAAAGGAGATAAGGCATAAGGAGAGGACTCAGAAAAAAAAAATCAAGAGAAATCTTTACAGAGATATAGTACCTTAAGGGAATGGCTGGTATTATTTGGCTTGAGATAAAGTAGTTAAAAAAAACTAAGATTAGACATCTGTTTTCTTTTGTATCTGAACTGAACTAGATGATTTCTTGAGATCCAATTTCCTTTTTCTGTGATCTATAGAGCTACTTTCTTCTAAAGTAAATATAAATGTGTGTATATATACATATACATATAAATAGTATATATATATATACAGATATAGATACAACTTGATAGATGATATATAACTGAAAACAAACATTACCATTACTAACATTGCACACATATTCTCTGTTTCTCAAAGTGTAGACCCACCATCACACATATAGGAATCACCTGGTTACTTTTTAAAACAGATTTCTGAATATCTCCCTTCAACCTAATGAATCAGAATCTCTGGTAGTAAGATTTGAGACTCTGTAGGTATAATAAGCATGCGAGATGATGTGTATATGTGCTGAAACTGGAGAACCACTGACTTATAGGAAGGTGTTTGCATATTTTTTGTTGACTTTTAAGATCACCATGCTCTTTACTCCATGTAAGCTAGCCTGAAAAGGAAAAAGAGCCTGGATGAGTGTGTCTAAGAGTGATAAGCTAGGAATGATTATTGCCTTCTGCTCACACTCTGTTGGCTACAATTCAGTTCTATGGCCATGCCCTACGTAAGGGTGTCTGAGAAATCTAGTGTAGTTGTGCACTCAAGAAGAGGAGACAGCAAGTCTCTGCCTAATTGTGACTACATGGAAGACAGAAAGAAGATTCTTTTCCAGCGTTTCACAAAATATGGCTGATTTAATTCCTGGAGTTTCCTCAATCCATACTGACAAGATTAGAATCCTTAGCAGTGGAGCTATAGTCAACTTTCTTGTGGGGTGCCTGGATGGCTCAGTTGGCCAAGTGTCCAATTCTCAGTGTCAGCACAGGTCTTGATCTCAGGGTCATGAGTTTAAGACCTATGTTGGTCTCCACACTGGGTGTGAACCAATTTAAAAAAAAAATAAAAAACAGACTTTGTCATGACATTCTCAGATATCCTATAATTTGATGGTAGCTCTTAATCTTAACCAATGCTTCTCTCTCACTCTCTTATTGTCTCCCTTTTCTCCCAAGGGTAATTTTAAAAAATTTCTCTTCTGCTTTTCTACAAAGAAAACTAGCCCTTTTAAACATTAAGTACATGTTTTGATGAAGAGTTGTACCAGTGTTAATTCTTAAAATGAAGACTTTCTGCATATAGACAATCTGAAGAAAGAAGTGCCCATGAGCAGATGCTGAGCACTTGAAGCTTCTGTTGTGTTTCCTTCACAAAGGCTTTGCTCTATATGAAAGGGGGAAGAGATTCAGAGTTATGGCTATGTTTCTGTTTCATGGACACAAACAAATACATATCTATATGAGCTAGTTTTTCCTACTAAAGAACTCCTCTAAAACAAACACTAATGTTGTTTTGCTGGGGGATGGTTATGTGACTCTTTCTAAGATAAGGCACTTAACAATTATTTGTTTATTTGGCCATTCCACATACCTCTGGTAAGCAGATAGTTCCTACAACATAAGATGTGTACAAGACCTAGTAATTTCAATGACTTCTCATTGAGACTAATATCTTCAAAAATGACTAAAACAAATATATAATGAAAAACTGCAAATCTATGATGATATTTTTGGAAAAAGAAATCTCCAAGTTTATTAAATCCTCTCCTCCTCCTCCTCCTTCATCCTAATGTGAAGTGCCCTGCAAGTATGTTCCCCAAGCAATACCATGGATTAAAAAGGAAAGTATTTGTAACCTAAACCATTTTAATAGTTTTCTCAATAATCAATGAATATTCTGAAACATGTTCAGGTGACTTGAACTCAAAAATTTCTTTGTGAAAGCAGTAAGTTAGACTACTAATAAATATTGATGGACAATCTATTAGGTGTCAGGTACTTCTCAGAGAAAATATGCAGGACCACTGTTCCCATGGACCTAAATAAGCAATATATTTCTATGGTGCATTCATAATTACAGACTGAAATCCTTATTCAGATCTAGGTTTTCATTGTTCAAAAAATATTGTTTGTATGACAAAGGCAGTTGTATGAAAAACAGCATATTATAAATTTTCTTCCAAACATAATCCATTTTACCTTTTTATATATTATCTATACTCACTCCATTAAGAATCATTTTTGTAGCTGTCACAATTTAAAATATCTCTACAATGCTTTAATAATTATAAAGATATTTTTATCTTTAAAACACTATCTGAAAAGTGGGAAGATCAATATACTAAGTATATAATGAGAGAAAAAAGTTATGGGATGTTCTTTGTTCAGTAGTTAAATAATGATGATACAAGTCTTTAACCAAATAGTATTAATTTGCTTCTATTAATCTACCTCACTAAATGCTTAAATGTTCAAGGAATTTTCAATTAAAATAATGCTCACTGGCCATTAATTCATGCAATTAATACTAGAACACCACAAGTATTAATAAATGTAAGGATCACAAAAGAAGCAAAATTTCTAATTACCATATTAAAAATAGAAAGTTATCCATTTTTAATCAAGGTTCTCTATCACATATAACAAAAATTTAATTAAAATTGCCCTTTTTGATTTGGCCCATTGTATATAAGCTGCTCCTACCTAGTGTCTACTCAGGTTATTCTATTTCATTTGGGAAATTTGGCTGCATAATACTTTAAACTTTAAAATGGCAAAAAAAAACTAACATGAAATTTAAGGAAATAAAATGAAAAGAATGAACCAAATTGTTAAAAAGAGTTTGAAATACATATTAGACCAAGTGATGTTTTCATTGTTTACACACCCTTTTACATATTAGTAAGAAAATTACAAACTAAGAGAAGTTGTCAGAAAAAGAATTATGCTACATTTCAAGAAAAAAATAGAAATCTGGCAACCTATATAGAATAAAATGTTCAACTCTCAAAATTAAATTCAAACAACATAAGAAATTATCTAACATATTTTAAACATTAAAATATCCCTATTATTTAGGCTTGCTTAACATATGAAAATGTGATTGCTCATAAAATATTGGTGAGTGTGAAATTCTATAGAATCATCTTGAAAGACAACTATGAACATCTACCAAAAGTATAAATTTACCTTCAAATTTATAATTCTATTCTAGGATATACTTTGCATTTAGGCAAAGAACCGCACTAGATCTTGTCTTCCTGGGTTCGTTTGCTTGTTTTTCTTTCATTTTTCTTTCTTTTTTTTTACTCTCTTTCCTTATTCTGCTAGGGTACATTTTCAAATAGCTTTCTTGAAATAGGTGTGTAGGAGAAAGTTTCCTAGTTCTAGCATATGTGAAAACATCTTTGTTTTGTCCTTCTAAGGGAAAAATCCTATCACTAAGATATATTCAAGGATGAGAGCATGTTCTTAAGTAGATGTAGATGATCGATCCACTGGAATTCAGCAACTTCTACAGTGATTTTACTTCACCATGCCATTTGGAGATACTTGTGATAAGTAAAAATATTTGAGGAAAATCTATTTTTCAAAGAAAAAATGAGAGATACTTCACTTAAGCATGTAGCCCATCACTAAGATTTGGTCATTAAACTTCATGAAACTTAGGCAAATACTACCTACTGAAGGACAGCCATGTGCTTGAAGGCAGAGAGCATGGCTCCAGAGTCTACACCTTTATTTTCATTTTCTTCTAAGGTATGTTGGCCGTTTGGTTCCCCAACGCCCATCCTCTTCCAAAGTCCCACCTCTTCCTGTATTCTAACATTAGGGTACTATAGGGTGTTTCAGTGATTCACTTCCTTTGCTGTCTAGGAGCTGCCATCCAGAAATTGTAAGAGGGGAAAACATGGACTGGTAATATGGCAGAAGAGTAGGTAGGGGCCCTCAACACATCTGGTCTCACAAAATACCCTAGATATCTTTCAAAACATCCTGAACACCTAAGGAATTTGAACTGAGATGTAAAGAGAAAAGAGCTGGAATGTTGCAAAAGTTTTTGCTTCTAACAAGGTAGGAAGATGAAAAAAATAAAAAAGAAATAAAGTGGGGGAGGTGAACTGTGATTAGCTGGGCTAAAGTGGAGCAATGAACGCCTCTGGGGCATGGAAGCCCAGCCCTGGACAAGCGAGAACTTTAAAAATCTATGCCTGGGTTTTCCCTGAAGGAAAAGTGCTTAACAGGGAAATTGGGCAGAATCGCAGGAGCAGCAGTGAAGCCTCAAGATGCCCGGAGCCACTATAAGGCTGGGGCACCCAGAGAAACCTCACTGCAAACTGTAGTCCAATCTTGGTGAAGGGCTGGAATGCCACAGCCCTCTGGGGCATTTGGGAGAAGCCCGCTGGCTATGCCAGCTGGCCCAGGAGTTCCCTTTACCCTAGAGGCCAGCAATGGATGGAAGTGGTTGTACCCCGTTCCCTTCAGGAGAAGCAGTCCCTGGGAGTGTGGGTCCAGTGGCACAGGGCTCCGGATCACAGAGCGCCCAAGCAGACAAAGCCAGAAATCCTCTGTTCCCCCTGGGATAGACGGAAGTGGGGAGGGCACAGGACAGCAAGAACTCTCCTGCCGCTGAGCGCCTGGTAAACTATGCAGATCAGTGCACCCGGGCCTGCCCCCAGAAGCATATAGGCCAGTGTGGACTGGGAGACTATGGTTAGTTACTCACAGGGAGCTCGACTCCAGAGCTGGAAATCTAGCCGCTGCCGTTGTTGTTTTTCTTTTTTGCTTCACCTTGTGCCTGTGAGGGGAGGGGCTGCCAGGGAACAAAAGCCACACAGGATAAACAGCTCACCCTGAGCCCAGCACCCGGCAGGGGGCGAGGCATCTCTGCTCAGGCACAGACATGTGAGAATCAGCACAGCAGACCCTCCCCCAGAAGAACTGTGGAAGAACAAGGGAAGAGGAAGTTTACTGACCAGGCAGCACTGGAAAGTTCTAGGAGTGAGGGAAAATAGTATATAGAACTAGAGGGTCCTTTTTTTTTTTTTTTTTCATTATGACTCATTTTTATATCAGGCTAAAAATTTCCAATATTTTTTCTCTTTTCCCACCTTACATACAATATTTTACCAACTCTTCATTTTTAAGTGTTTTCCTTTTTGACTTTTATATTTCTACAATTACATGTCTTAGATATATTTTTCACTTCTGGATTCCCTTCAACGTATTCAATTTAATTTTGGTGTATATATGAGATATGGATTTTTGTTTAATGTTTTTTGTTTTTTCTGTCCCATTTTGTTTTATAATGGCGGAAGTTAGTACCTTCTAACACATGACAAAAATACACTCAGAACCATGTGGAACACAGTTTTGGTTCATTCTGTGAGATTATATTCTCTCTTCCTTCCCACTCTGCCCCTCTTTTTTATCTTGTTTATGTTTTTGTAGTCAATGTTGGGTCTTTTTGTAAGTATTGCCGATTTACATAAAATTGGGATTGACCATCTTCTAACATACAGAACAAAATACACTCAGAAACAAGAGGATCACCCTCTAGATCCCCTCAGGGAGACTACATTCCCTCTCCACTACCACTTCCTCACCATCAACATCCCCTCTTTTTTCTTTTCTTTTCTTTTCTTTTCTTTTCTTTTCTTTTTTTTTCTTTTCTTTTCTTTCTTTTTTCCTTTATTTGTTTTTGGTTTTTGGTTTTTTATTTTATTAGTCTGTTTTAAAATTTGTTTTTCACTTTAGTGGTACTTTTTTTTTCTTATTTTGTTCTGTTTTTCATGTTCTTTTATTTTCTGCCCTCTGACCTCTGCAGAATCATCTAGGGTGTATTTAACTTAGGTTGTGGCTGATATTTTTGATTCAGCTCACTCATACAACCACTCTGCACTGTATAAAATGCCTAGAAGGAAGAATTCACCACAAAAGAGAGAACCAGAAGCAATACTCTCTGCAACAGAGTTAACAGAATGTGGATTTAAATATGATATCAGAAATTCAATTCAGAAGTACAATTATAAAGTTACTGGTGGCTCTGGAAAAAAAGTGTAAAAGACTCTAGAGACTTTGTTACTGCACAACTGAGACTTAATCAGGCCAAAATTAAAAATACTTTAACTGAGATGCAATCCAAAGTGATGCTATAACTGCTAGGGTTAATGAGGTGGAAGAGAGAGGGAGAGACATTGAAGACAAGTTGATGGAAAAGAAGGAAGATGAGGGAAAAAGAAAAGAACAATAAATTGCTGATGACGAAAGGCTTAGGGAAATAAATGAAAGCTTGAGAAGGAAGCGTATATGTCTAATTGTGATTCCAGAGGAGACTGAGAGAGAGAGAGAACCACAAAGTATATTTGAACAAATCATAGTTGAGAACCTCCCAAATCTGGGGAAGAAAACAAGCATTCAGATCCAAGAGGTAGAGAGGACCCCCACAAAAACCAATAAAACCATTCAATACCTCGACATTTAATAGTGAAACTTGCAAATTTCAAAGATAAAGAGAAAATTGTTAAAGCAACATGAGACAAGAGATTCTTAACTTATATGGGGAGAAATATCAGATTAACAGCAGACCTCTCCACAGAGAACTGGCAGGCCACAAAGGGGTGGCATGATATATTCAGGGTACTAAATGAGAAGAACATGCAGCCAAGAATACTCTATCCAGCAAGGCTCTCATTCAGAATAGAAGGAGAGATAAAGAGCTTCCAGGATAGGCAGAAACTGAAAGAATATGTAACCACCAAACCACCTCTGCAAGAAATATTAAGGGGGACCCTGTAAAAGAAAGAGGGAGCTCAAAGAAATAATCCACAAAAACAGGTCTTGGATAGGCAATACGACAGGCAATATGATAGGCATCATATCTATCAATAGTTACTCTGAACGTGAATAGGCTAAATGATCCCATCAAAAGATGCAGGGTTTTGGACTGGATAAAAAAGCAAGACCCATCTATATTCTGTCTACAAGAGACTCATTTTAGACCTGAGGATACCTCCAGCCTGAAAATGAAGGAGTGGAGAACCATCTACCATTCAAATGGTCCTCAAAAGAAACCTGGGTTAGCAATCCTCATATCAGATAAACTAGAGTATATATCAAAGACTGTAGTAAGACACGAAGAGGGACACTATATCAAAATTAAAGGATCTATCCAACAGGAAGACCTAACAATCATGAATATTTATGCTGCTAAAGTGGGAGGTACCAAGTATATCAATCAAATAATAACCAAAGTAAAGAGATACTTAGATAATAATACACTAATAGTAGGAGACTTCAACATGGTACGCTCAGCAAATGACAGATGTTCTAAGCAGAACATCACTAAAGAAACAAAGGCCTTGAATGATACACTGGACCAAATAGATTTCACAGATATGTACAGAACATTCTAACCCAATGCAACTGAATACACATTCTTCTCAGGTGCACATGAAACTTTCTCCAGAATTGACCACATACTGGATCAAAAATCAGGTCTCAACTGATACCAAAGGATTGGTATTGTCCCCTGCATATTTTCAGACCACAATGCTTTGAAACTAGAACTCAATCACAAGAAGACATTTGGAAGAAACTCAAACACATGGAGGTTAAGGGGCATCCTACAAAAAGATGAATGGGTCAACCAGGAAATTAGATAAGAATTAAAAATATTCATGGAAACTAATGAAAATGAAAATCCAATTTTTCAAAATCTGTGAGATACAGCAAAAGCGGTCCTAAGAGGGAAATACATCGTAATACAAGCCTCCCTCAAAAAATTGGAAAAAACTCAAATACACAAGCTAACCTCACACCTAAGGGAAATGGAGAAAGAACAGCAAATAAAGCCTAAACCAAGCAGAAGAAGAGAGTTAATAAAGATTCGAGCAGAACTCAATGGAATAGAGACCAGAAGAACTGTAGAACAGATCAACAAAACAAGGAGCTGGTTCTTTGAAAGAATTAATAAGATAGATAAACAATTAGCCATCCTTCTTAAAAAGAAAAAAGACTCAAATTAATAAAATCATGAGTGAAAAGGGAGAGATCACCACAAATACCAAGGAAATACAAATGATTTTAAAAAGGTATTATGAGCAGCTATATGTCAATAAATTAGGCAATCTAGAGGAAACGGACACACTTCTGGAAAACCACAAATTACCAAAACTGGAACAAAAAGAAATAGAAAACCTGAATAGGGCAATAACCAGGGAGAAAATTGAAGCAGTCATCAAAAACCTCCCAAGACACAAAAGTCCAGGGCCAGATGGCTTCCCAGGGGAATTCTATCAAACATTTAAAGAAGAAACAATACCTATTCTACTAAAGCTGTTCCAAAAGATAGAAAGGGATGGAATACTTCCAAATTCGTTTTATGAGGCCAGCATCATCTTAATTCCAAAACCAGACAAAGACCTCAGCAAAAAGGAGAATTATAGACCAGTATCCCTGATGAACATGGATACAAAAATTCTCACCAAGATACTAGCTGATAGGAGTCAACAGTACATTAAGAGGATTATTCACCATGACCAATTGGGATTTATTCCTGGGATGCAAGGGTGGTTCAACACTCATTAAACCATCAACGTGATAGATCACATCAATAAGAGAAAAAACAAGAACCATAGGATCCTCTCAATAGATGCAGAGAAAACATCTGACAAAATATAGCATCCATTCCTGATTAAAACTTTCAAAGTTTTAGGGATAGAGGGAACATTCCTCAATATCTTAAAAGCTATTTATGAAAAGCCCACAGCAAATATCATTCTCAATGGAAAAAACTGAGAGCCTTTCCCCTAAGGTCAGGAACATGACAGGGATGTCCACTCTCACCACTGTTATTC
Organism: Canis lupus dingo; assembly: GCF_003254725.2. NCBI lineage: Eukaryota > Metazoa > Chordata > Mammalia > Carnivora > Canidae > Canis > Canis lupus. The sequence continues at coordinate 14,626,679 of NC_064256.1, read as the reverse complement.
AACATAGTACTAGAAGTCCTAGCCTCAGCCATCAGATGACAAAAAGAAAGAAAAAAAGCATTCAAATTGGCAAAGAAGAAGTCAGACTCTCCCTCTTTGCAGATGACATAATGCTATATATAGAAAACCCAAAAGACTCCACGCCATGATTGAGAGAACTCATACAGCAATCTGACAATGTGGCAGGATACAAAATCAATGCACAGAAATGCATTTCTATACACTAACAATGACAATGAAGAAAGAGAAATTAGGAATCAATCCCATTTACAATTGCACCCAATACCATACGATATCTAGGAATAAACCTAACCAAAGGGGTAAAGGATCTATACTCTAAGAACTACAGAACACTTCTGAAATAACTGAAGAAGATGTAAAGAGATGGAAAAACATTCCATGCTTATGGATTGCAAGAATAAATATTGTGAAAATGTCTATGCACCCAGGGCAATTTACACGTTCAATGCAATCCCTATCAAAATACCATGGAATTTTTTCACAGAGTTGGAATAAATAACCTTATGATTTATATGTAATCAGAAAAGACCCCGCATAGCTAGAGGAATATTAAAAAAGAAAACCAATGCCAGGGGCATCACAATTTCAAGCTGTATTACAAAGGTGTGATCATCAAGACAGTATGGTTCTGGCACAAAAACAGACACATAGGGATCCCTGGGTGGCGCAGCGGTTTGGTGCCTGCCTTTGGCCCAGGGCGCGATCCTGGAGACCCGGGATCGAATCCCACATTGGGCTCCTGGTGCATGGAGCCTGCTTCTCCCTCTGCCTGTGTCTCTGCCTGCCTCTCTCTCTCTCTCTCTCTTTCTCTGTGACTATCATAAATAAATAAAAATTTATAAAAAAAAATAGACACATAGATCAATGGAACAGAATAGAGAACCCAGAAATGGGCTCTCAACTCTATGGTCAAATAATATTTGACAAAACAGGAAAAACTCTCCACTGGAAAAAGACAGTCTCTTCAATAAATGGTGCTGGGAAAATTGAAGAGCCACATAAGGAAGAATGAAACTGGACCATTCTCTTACACCATACACAAAATGGATGAAAGATCTAAATGTTAGACAAGAATCCATCAAAATCCTAGAGGAGAACACAGGCAACACCCTTTTTGAACTTGGCCACAGCAACTTCTTGCAAGATACATCTATGAAGGCAAGGGAAACAAAAGCAAAAATGAACTATTGGGACTTAATCAAGATAAAAAGCTTCTGCACAGCAAAAGAGTCAACAAAACTAAAAGACAACCTACAGAATGGGAGAAGATATTTGCAAATGACATACCACATAAAGGGCTAGTATCCAAGATCTATAAAAAACTTACCAAACTCAGCACCCAAGAAACCAAAAATCCAGTCATGAAATGAACAGAAGATATGAACAGAAATTTTTCCAAGGAAGACATATGCATGGCCAACAAGCACATGAGAAAATGTTCTGCATCACTTGTCTTCAGGGAAATATAAATCAAAACCAGGAGATACCACCTTACACCAGTGAGAATCGTGAAAATTAACAAGACAGGAAACAACTAATGTTGGAAAAGATGTGGAGAAAGGGGAACCCTCTCTCACTGTTGGTGGGAATGCAAACTGGTGCAGCCACTCTGGAAAACAATGTGGAGGTTCCTCAAGAAGAAAAAAATAGAGCTACCCTATGACCCAGCAATTGTACTACTGTGAATTTACCCCAAAGATATTGATGTAGTGAAACACCAGGACACCTGTACCCCAATGTTCATAGCAGCAATGTCCACAATAGCCAAACTGTGGAAGGAGCCACGATGTTCTTTGACAGATGAATGGATAAAGAAGATGTAGTCTATATATACAATGGAATATTACTCAGCCATTAGAAATGACGAATACCCACCATTTGCTTGGACGTGGATGGAACTGGAGGGTAATATGCTGAGTGAAGTAAGTCAGTTGGGGAAGGACAATCATCATATGATTCCACTCATATGGGGAATATAAAAAATAGTTAAAGGGATTATAGCAGAAAGGAGGGAACATTAGTGGGAAAAGTTAGAGAGGGATACAAACCATGAGAGACTCCTAACTCTGGGAAATAAATAAGGGTTGCAAAAGGGGAGGTGGGTGAGGGGATGGGGTAACTTGGTGACAGGCACTGAGGAGGGCACTTGATATGATGAGCACTGGGTGTTATACTATATGTTGCCAAATTGAATTTAAATTTTAAAAATGTAAATAAAAAGAAAAAAATAAAATAAATAAGAAAAATAGGGGAAAATTAGAGCCTTTTTGATGGTACCACCTAATGCTTAGCAAATACAAATTTTCAATTAGGAAATTCTGTATAATTTATTATATTACAAAGAATACCTCACAATTTACAGGAGTTGCCTAAACTCATTGTTTTCAGGTTTTAAGTGCAATTTCCTCCTCAGTATACTGTAATCTGTTTTCAACCTCCCACTTCCTCACCAAAGAGCTTCATAGAAAACTAATGATCTCCATTTTATTAAATCCAATGAGTTTTCCTACGATATTCTTCAACTTCTCAGCATAATCAGTAACTATACAATTCAGCCTCTACTTGGAATTAATTTTTCTTGCTCTGCCCGGAAAACATCATATTTGCTGGTGTTCTGAGTTATTCTGTATCCCAGTTTCTTTGGGAGCTAATGCCACAAGGCTTAGTCACAGAACCTTTATTCATGTTATATATCTCTCCCCAGGTCAGTAGCTTTTGACCTTGCCTGCCCTTTAGATTTAAGTCCGGAAAATTAAAAAATGAGATTTCCAGAGAATGGGGCCCAGAAAGTGTTTTAAGTATCTCCAAATAATCATAATATAAAGCAAGATATGGAAATCACCAGACCTGTAAACTCATCTATGCATATGCCTTTAATTATGTTTTGTACACGGACTCCTAGATGACATATGATAGAATTTGAGGAGAGTATATCTGTCAGTATATACTCCTCTCAGATTATCTATCTTTGAAACCATGCCCCATAGCATTAATAAGCATAATGAGTTTAATTATAAACTAGCAGCAGATTTAAAGTTTGTTTTTCAGAGAAGTATTTCTCCCTAATCAGCAATTGTATCTTTTCAAATCCCACTGACAAATCCACTAGTTGTTTCCACAGAAGCCTGGACTGAAGGTCAACTGACATGGTTCTAGGCAAGGAGCAATTAAGGCCTAGCATTCCTTACTGGAGATGATGAGCCCAAGACCCCATCCAGTTTATACTGGCTCTCAGAGCAAGCCCACAGCCCCTCTCCTTGTCCTAAGATAACCTCCTAATGTCAGGGGCTGAATTTTGCCTCATTCTGATGTTATGTCTCCATCATAAATGAACATGGGATGCATGTTGCATGTTTGCTCAGTGCCCGTGCTCCGCTTTTCCTCATGAACAGTCATCATTTTCCCCACCCTTTTCATCAGTATGTATGCAATCTCAATTTCTGTGATTATTGAAATAAAAAAAAAAGCACACACACAAAAGAACCAAAACAAAACAACAATAACAACAGCAACAACAACAACAAAAAAAACCCTTGATCTTTCCCCCTCCAGGAGGTGGAGGCAGATCTGAGGCTTGCACTCCTGTCTTTTCCTTTGGCTGCCTCTCCAATAAACTTTGCTTGCTGTATACCTGAGGTCTCAGTTTTTGTCTTTGTGGCATGTTAAGCAGAGAGACTTGAGTTTAGTTATTACATGTCTGGATTTAGATATAGATCTATCTATCCCTTACTCATTCTCAGAGCTCTAGCTTCTCTAATACCTTCACTTCTTCTTTTTCATTACCCACTTTTCCCCAGGAGCCTTAGAGACATTTTTTTCCTATTGGCCCTCACAAAAATGTAATACTATATATTCTGTTTAGGTACTATATGCATTTCTGTGCTTTGTGCATAAAAAGAGTAGGATATTTTTCATCATCCAAGAAATAGTTTTCTCTCCTTTGGGGTTGGTATCACCACCATTGAGACCATATGGATAAAATGTATCATGGGAATTTTAAATTGTGCAAACATCATTGTTTTCCCTCAAATAAGATTCCTCTAAGAATTTTAACATATCAGTAAATTTCACTAATATTCCAATCAGTTACAAAAGCCAAACATCTGAAAGGCATCCTTGCCATCTCTTGCTCCCCAGATTCCTAGGCCAAACCACACAATCCTTTCTGTCCTACTCCCTGAATATGTCAGGAATCTGCCAGCATTTCACCACCTCCCCTTCCACAGTCCTAAAACACCATTGCCTGCACAAGTCCAGACTTTTCCCTCGAAATATTGAGGCATGAGTATGATTGGGACTGGCAGAGAAGTATATGGTATTTGGGCACAACTGCATATGTTAAGATATGGAAGAAGGAATTTAAGTGGTATATTAGGACATGGTGTAGACAAAATATAACTGAGAAAGAGGGTAAATTAAGTCAGCACATTTTGATAACATTTAAATATTCCTAGTTCTTATCAGTCAATACCTACATTGAATCCTATTAGTCATTTTGTTTCATTTGATTATTATATTTTCCAAAATATCATCTTTATAAGTACCTGTATTACTTCAGATGACGTTTTCAAGGTGAAACTCACTGTTATCTTCTGTCTAAATTATTTATTTTTTAAATTCTTATCTCTAACATGCCAATGTAATTAACAGTGATTCTATATACCATTTCAAATACTTTTAAAATGGTGTATCTTTTACTACCAATTCTAGATTACGTACATAAAGATTTCATTCGAGCTAAAGTACCATATTGACATCTCCTGGAAACTGGCTTATGTGCTAGACATTGCATATAATTAAGAAAAAGAAGACACCATGGTCCATATTTTTAAGGAGCTTACAGCTTCCTGCAGGAGAGATGATTAAAAACAAACTTAACAGCAAACAATATAAGATAGGATTCTACTAAGTGCAACAAAAGAGTAGAATAATGAGAAAGCCAGTGGATTATAATGGACCACATGCTGAAGATAGAGAAGATAAAGCTTGGCTTGGGGGTCACCAAAAATGCCTAGGATTTGATTACTGGATAATTGACGGAGATACTGTCATTTTGGTTTAAGGGATAATTGTAAACAAAGGCATGGATGTTAGAATGAGCACCGCTAGATCATCTGAATTCCAGAATCTTAGGCTCATTAGAGGAAACAGGAATGCATTTAGAAGAACAGAAAATAAATTCAGCTAAATTAGATGCAACTGTATTGTAAATGGTTTGGAAAGAGAAGTTTAGATCTGATATACAGAAGAGTCACTCAGGAGACCTGTTCAAGAGAAAGCAATGATCTAGCAGCTCAAAAAGACTGAATGAAGTAAGAAACCCTTGAGTCCAAGATGTTTTTAAGGTAAACTGGTTTGTCATGGTAGTCTGGGAAAGAAGCAAAATAAATGGACTTGAGAAAAACAAGAAAGAGAAGTGATCTTCATCAGCAAACATGCAAATCAATTCTTCTTAGAAGGAATTAGCAGTTAGCATGGTCATAGATTCTGAAGCATTAGCTGAATTTTTCCTAAATCCACTACTCATTATCTCGATAATATTTGATTCTGCCTGTATAAACTCCTTGAATCTCAATTAAATATGTTTACCATTTACACTTTGTAGTGTTTCAATAAAAAGATAACATATAAAATTCCTAGTTGAGTTTCTGTAAGACACAAGAAATGTTGTTTTTGTTTTCCTAATAAAAAAACTTAATTATGTTTGACTATGAACATTGTTCACCATGGAAACCAATCACATCCCTTTCATAAACCATAAAATTTCCTACATACTATTTACTTTACTTCAGTTTTCACTTTTATCATAGTTCTCAATTAGATAGAGCATTCTCAGATGGTAATTTTGAAATTGGAAAATGAAAAAAAATCCTAAAAGTAGTATCATATTGTTTAATGAAGTTTAAAAATACATTTTACCTATTTATGTGTCTTTATTTTATCTGTATTTTCCTCAGATCCACTACAATATAATGTCATTTTTCTGTTATATATCATTCATGCATTTTGTATTACCTTTTAATTGTTATTGATTAACTGAAAATTTTTAAAAAGCAAATTTCCTTTACTATTTTCAGGATTGGGTATTGTTTTCTATTCCTAAGTTAAATTGCACTTATACTTTTCTAATATAACAATATATTTCCTCATCATTTCCTCAATAGTTGTACTGGACTTAAGAGCCTTCTCATATGCCTGCCACAGGTGTCAGTTAGGATTCTTTAATATTTGCATTAGAGTTCACAGAGATAGTTCAAATTATTATACTTGATTTTACTTAATCATCTTGGTGAGAATGAAAGATAGCATATGTTTTTTCCAAGTACCTTTACCTCACTGAAGAAGCCAATTCCATATATCAATTAATCATTTCTCAATGGCTCCTGAGTTTATTTTTAAAAATCAGCTTATATTGTTCTCTCAATCTTGCAAATCTGACCTAGAATTACGAATCCTTTTGGGACTCCTGGGTGGCTCAGTGGTTGAGTGCCTGCCTTTCATCCAGGGCGTGATCCTGAAGACCTGGGATCAAGTTCTGCTTCAGGCTCCCTGCATGGAGCCTGCTTCTCTCTCTGCCTATGTCTCGTCTCTCTCTCTCTCTCTCTCTCTGCATGTCTCTCATAAATAAATAAATAAAATCTTTAAATTAAAAAAAATAGAATTACCAATACTTTCATCAGAAATTGTTTGCAATTAATATGGAATTTAATATGAGAAGCAAATGATATTAAATCATTATCTCAACACTAAATCTTACTAACAGTTAATATACTTCCTTATGGCAAACATATTAATATCTACTCACTATAATCAGTAACAATTATAAACAGACCACATGTAAAAATAAAGTAATAGTAAAGGTCCAAAATAATGTTCTAGTTCATATAGCAAATGATTCAGGAATATTTTTTCTTATGTATATGATGCTTTGTTTTTGCAGTGTATAACTGTTTAGATCAGGGAGGTAAAAATGGTTCTTGATTACTTGCATTTTAAAGAAACAATCAAGTCTGACTCCCTCTGGCATCTCTTCCAATACTTTTGTGAACTATAGGGTATAAAAAACTAAAATCTACATTGTCAAGACTCCCTTGCAGCTACATCTCTGAGAATGACTTAGCTTCTGACAATCATTTGTAATATTTTTATTTGGATTTCAATTAAGGTTGGCGATGGAGGCAGAGACTTGAAAACAGATATTTTCAGCTGATATAGTTCTAAAAGTAAGGCAGGACAATTTCCTGATCTCTAAATCTCAGCTAAGACCAATAGGAAATGACCATTTTCCAATTGCCTAACTTTCTGATGGTGAAAACTGACAGTATGCATGGAGAATCTATTCTACACTGGAGTGATGGTGACAAACCCAGAGCCTAGTTAGTTCTTCAGCCCTTGAGGTTACTTTATAATTGTGTACTTTCTCCTTTTTAAACCATTTCTTCTTAAATTTGCTAGGCTGCTTTCAGTGATTTGAAGTTGACTTTTGCCTGACGCATTCCCCAAATTCAGAGGGAGCCTAGTTAATAAGAAAAACATTGGCTGACCCTGTGACTTGCTTCTCCTCAGAAAAGCACAGAGAGATTTTGCCTTCTCCACAATACCCCTCTGATATCCACATCGGTAATATCTTCACATCTACCCTTGGATTAAACATGAAATTCCAGGGGCCCTTTATCCTCAAAACACTTCATTACACATTTTCTAATCCTAAAAAATACATTAAAGAGAAGCTAAAATCTAGTATTGCCATAATTAAAACTTAGAAGCAGAACTTAAGCATGGATTTTGGTAAGGTACATATTCAGTTTATAAGCTATTTGTTTTGGCTTACGATTATATAATGGAAAAATAAATGATTGTCAATATTTATTTTCCTTTTTTTAATGGAGAACCTAAGAAACACCTCACAAAGAGGTGTTCTGAAAAAGAGGTTTTCTAACACCCGAAGGAAGAAGTCACCAGAGATGAGGGATGTTCAAAAGTGCCATAAAGATCAACAGATAGCTGATTAATAACTCATTAGTTTTGTCTACAGGAAATAGCATTCAGTTTCAAAGTGATGGGTTATTTCTGTGAACTGAAATACAGAAGGATGAGTCCCAGGATAGGTTTGCCTGGTAGGGAATAAAAGGAACTGGAAGAAAGGTGAAAACGTATCAAAAATTAATGTCATAGTTTACAGTTGTGGCTAATTCCAGCACTACTCTCCAAGGAATTATGGTGAAAAGCTAAAAAATATCCACAAGCCAGTATGAGCGCCTTAATATGCTTTTGTCCCATAATTCTGATTAAGAATTATTTTATTACCAATATATTCTCTAAGATGAAAGTGTGAGATTTTTACAAACATCTTGTTTCTTTAGTATAAGGTTGAATTTAAGGAAGAAAAACAGACTAAATATGTGTAAATAGCAAAGCATCTTCAACAAGTGATTCCTCTCCACTAAAAAAATAAAATAAATGTATTGTACTTTCAGTATACCTAGAACTAAATCATTAAAATGAGAGTTCCTTCTTTTTTTTTTTTTTCCTCACAAGGGACTGACATCTAAGAAAGCTTTTTGAGTTCTTTTCAAACCAGTATTTTCAAAAACTGCTTTGCTAGCTGAAATCTAGATTTGGCTTTGCAGATTCAACCACTGAGTTAAAAGACAGCTCTAAATTTGACCCAAAATGTTTTCCTATCTTTAGATATGCTGTAAAGCATCTCAGATTAATAGAAAACATGAATAAAAAGGTCTTGGGTCCTGAAAACATCAATAAGGGCAGTCAGCCAATTGAAGCTGGCTGTGGTTGGCCATGATGTTAGTCAAATAAATTGCCAATGGCAAAGAGCTGATAGATGGAATAGTGTTGGCATCTGGGTATGTGCCTGAATGGTTAAGATCCACTCTCCAACTCCGCTTATTCTGGTCTCTGGCTATCTTTTGGAAGTGATAACAAAAGGATAAAAAGAATTTTTCCTACTTGAAAAGCTAGGAGATAATAATTAGTAGCTGGCATAATAGCAATGAAAAGTAACAGATTTTGCCAGACTCAACATGCCCCTATTCTGTCCTAACGTCAATTCTTGCTTCCCAGTAATAGATATACTTGGCCAAGTTGGTTCATGGGCTGATCAATGAGCACTGAGGCGTACTGGAGAATTCATTATAATTGCATGTTCAGGTAAGCAATGGAAGGAAGAGAAGGTAAATGTGGCCAGGCTATCAGTAAAGGGATGCCATTTGCAAAGGTTAACCACTACCTCAACATTCCAAAACACCTAGGAATGGCAACATACATTGCTAAGAAAACAAAAGGTCTAATATAAACTTATATATGTATAGATAAGTTTGTGGATATTATGCATACATTACATATATATATTATGCATGATATATAGTATAGGTTATTATACAAACCAAAATTAGATATCATACAGCTAGTAGTTAACAGTGAAGGCTCTGCAAACTTCATTTCAGTCAGACCATACCTATTCCTGTGTGGCTTGGCATGGCTTACTTCTCTATATTTCAATTCCATTGACTCTAAGGTGGATTTAATACTAATAACTATTGGGTACCTAGGCAGCTTGTGGTTGAGCATCTGCCTTTGGCTCAGGTGGTGATCCTGGGGTCCTGGGATGGAGTCCCGCATCAGGATCCCTACAGGGAACCTGCTTCTCTCTCTACCTTTGTCTCTGCCTCACTCTCTGTGTCTCTCATGAATAAATAAATAAATAAAGTCTTTAAAAAATTAATAGTAACTATCATATGATTGTTCTAAGAATTAAATGAGATACAATTTGCTAGGCACGTATAAAGACAATAGAAATGGGTTTTCTTACAGCTATCATCTTTGCTGTTGTTGCATTGTACAAATTATTAGGGAGTTGTACGATTTTAAGTGAGAGTACATTTATTCTTAATTATGTCAATGTTTTTCCTTTACTTAGAGTTTCCTCAACCAGTTGAGGAAACTCTAAGTATTTTTCATATTTCTTCCATGCTCATTATTTAACTAAGGAGGGTCTCCTTTGAGTATACTACCACTGGGCAGAATGCACAGTCCCGTTGTGCCCATCTCACATTGCACCCTCTAATGTTCTACCCACAGAAACACTCAAGAGTAGATAATTGAAGAATTTAAGGTCCCAGGAGTTTATTTCTTACGTTTAATTTTGTTGCTGTTGGTGGTTGGTGGTGGTGGTGGTTTTTTTTTTTTTTTTTTTGACTTAAATATTCTTATGGGCTGAGAAGAAGGAATCTAGAAGGAAATAAAGTTTGAAGATTTTTGTTAATCACTTCTTACACCACTTTCTGAGCCCCTCAGCTTCATATATATCTCAGGCCCTCAGCCACTTGCTCCACCATAGCTACCACTGCAGTGGCACACTGGCCCCCTGAGTACACCCACAGGGGCCCATGCCAGAGACCAACACCAAATCTCTGATCTTTCCAATTGTATCTTAGATGAAGCACAAGCATGGGATTTAGCTTCTTCAGTGGCTACCTCAAAGGCCAGGTGATCCAGGGGTGAAACATCAGTACATGGGCTGATGGGAATAAGGAGGAAGGAGGACATTAACAGGTAAGTTTTCTCTGCATGCTCTGTTATGGATACTTCCCCAGGAGTACAATCTCTCTACATCCTCTCTAGAGATATCTCATATGGCTGAGCATTGACTGTGTGACTCTGGGAACCAGCTGTGTGACATCATCTCCTTCTGCCTGACCTCCTTTTCCACTTCCTTGGCCGAGATTGCACATCTCAATAACCACACTACCACAGAAGTCTTACTTAAGGTTTTGTTTTCCAGTAAACCTCAACCAAGACAAAAACAGAATCCATAGCAGAGATAAGGCATGTAGACATATTGCAACAAATGTTTACTGAATGTGAGTGAGCTCATTATGTCAGGTATTTAAGTTAGCCATTTGAAACATGTAAATGAATTGGTAACCATCCCTATCCTCAAGACATTGTTAGAAGGGGGACAGATAATAAAAACAAGTATAAGAAAGTATTCTTTAGGGGCACCTGGGTGGCTCAGCGGTTGCGTGCCTGCCTTTGGCTCAGGTCCTGATGCTAGGGTCCTAGGATTGAGTTCTGCATCAGGCTACCCATAGGGAGCCTACCTCTCTGTCTCTACCTCTTTCTCAGTGTCTCTCATGAATGAAAAAATAAATAAAATATTTTTTTAAAAAAGAAAGTATTCTTCATGTTAAGAAAGAAATATGAATGCAAGAGTATAGAATTACAAAGGGAGAGTGGTCAGTTCTACTCAGGGTGAACACAGGTGTGAGTCTATGTGCTGGGGAAGGGCAGAAAGCACGAGGGGGAGATATCAGCATTTGCCCAAACAAGATAACTGCTGAGCCAAGTTTTAAAATGTGATTCAGGAGCACAAGTGGCAGGGAGGCATGACAAAAACTAAAGGAGTTCGTGACCACTAAACCAGCCCTGCAAGGACTATTAAAGGGGACTCTTCGAGCGCAAAAGAGAGACCAAAAGTGACAAAGACAAAGAAGGATCAGAGAAAATCTCCAGAAACAATGACAAAACAAGTAATAAAATGGCAATAAATACCTATCAATAATTACTTTGAATGTAAATGGACTAAATGCTTCAGTCAAAAGACACAGGATAAAAAAAAAAGATAGGGTATCATAATGCATAAAAAAATTAAGACCTATTCATATGCCACGTGTAAGAGACTCATTTAAGATCTAAAAGCCATCTGCAGATCAAGAGCAAGGATATGGAGAAACATTTATCACACAAATGGATATCAGAAGAAAAGAGGAGTAGCATCACTTATCAGACGAACTAAACATTTTTGTTCTTGTATTGTTTTTATCCTGCTTTGGTCTCAGGATAGTACTAGCCTCGTGGAATGATTTGGATGTGTTCCCCTCTATTCCATTATTTTTAAGATTTTGATTAAGATTGTGATTACTTTTTTTAGATGTTTGGTAGAATTCACCAATGAAACCATGTGGTCTTGGGCTTTTCTGTGCTGGGCTTTTTTGATGCCTTGCATTCTTGTTACTATTCTAAGAAGATCTATTTCCTGAATTCAGGATTCCTGATTCAATCTCGGTAAGTTATGAGCTTTTAGGAATTTACCTGTTTGGGCTTTTTTTCTAAGTTATCTGATTTGTCAGTATATAATTGTTTATAGCAATCTGTTATCCCACTGTACTTCTGTGGTATGTGTTACTGTTTTCTCTTTCATTTCGCATTTTGGTTTTTGAATCTTCCCTCTTTTTTTCTCAGTGTACTTAAAGCATTGCCAATTTTATTCTTTTTTTTTTTTTTGAAAACTAGTCATTAATTTCAATGTCATGTTATTGTTTATTCTGGTTTCTATGTTATTTTTTTCTGATTTTTCTTTGTTATTTCCTTCCTCTATTGAATTTCATTTAAGTTTATTCTTTTTCTAGCTCCTTACAGTGTACTGTTGTTTATCTGAACTTTTTATCTTAACACAAGCATTTGTAGCATAAACTTCACTCTACTATTCATCTGTTTTTGCTGCATCTCCTATGTTTTGGAATATTGTGTTTTCTTTGTCTTTTGTTTTGAGACATATTTTGATTTGCTATTTGATTTCTTATTTGGCCCATTGCTTGTGCAGTAGTATGTTGTTTAATAATTTACATATTAAATATATAATATTTACATTGTAATTTTCCCAGCTTTTTTATTGTTGATATTTAGTATTATATCATTGTGGTTGAAAAATATACCTGGTATGATTTCCGTCTTTTTTTTTTTTTTAAGATTTTAGTTATTTATTAGAGATGGAGAGAGAGGGGGAGAAGGGCAGAGACACAGGCAGAGGGAGAAGTAGGCTCCACACAGGGAGCCTGACATGGGACTCGCTCCCAGGTCTCCAAGATCAGGCCCTAGGCTGAAAGTGGCGCTAAACCACTAAGCCAACCCAGGCTGCCCTGATTTCAGTCTTCTTAAATTTGTAATTTTTGTTGTCTCTTTTTACGTGATTTAACTAGAGGATTCTTCTGTGTGTACTCGAAGATAATATGTATCCTTTTTCTTGGATGGCATGTTTTATATACATCTTCTAGAACCATGTGTTTTGAAGTATGCTTCAAGTAAAAGATGACAATAAAATAATTCTTAAAAATAATAATAACTTTAACTAAGGGTACTTGTTTAAAATAAAGCATATCAGAGGGGAGGTGGTGAGGAAGGTTGGGTGAAATGGGTGAAGGGTCTTAAGAGTGCATTTATCATGATAAGCACTGTGTAAAGCAGAAAAGTGTGGACTCACTATATTGTACCTTGAAACTAACATAACACTGTACGTTAACTATGCTAGAATTAATATTAAAAAAAAACTTAATAAAAAAAATAAAGGAGGGCCCTTGGGTGGCTCAGTCAGTTAAGCACCTGCCTTCAGCTCTACTCATGAACCAGGGTTGGATTTAAGTCCATTGGCAGGCTCCCTGCTCAGCAGGCATGTCTGTTTCTCTCTCCCCTTCTGCTTATGTTCTCTCTCTCAAATAAATAAAATCTTCAAAAAAGGGGGAAAATAAAATGTAATTCAGTATAAAAAGCCTCAGAGATAAAGGAGATGCAGTCTTATCCTTCAGACACCTATAGTCTAGTGAAAGAGGCATATGGTGGTGATTTTTCATGAAATCTGCTACACTGGTCTTCCTCTTCTTCCAACTGCCAAACGTGATGCTGCCTCCAGACTGCGTACTAGCTTTTCTCTCTGCTTGGAAATTCTGCTGTCTAATCCCAATATGATTTGCTCTCTAAGCTACCTCATCTCACTTTCTACTAAGTCACCTTATTTTATTGTTGTATAGTTGTATAGCAACAATGATTATATGAAATTACATTTTTATTAATTGACTTATTTCCTGTTTCCAGGCACTAAAATGTAAGCTCCATGAAAATGAGAACTTGTCTTACTCTCCAGTGTAACTTCAACATTTGACACAAAGTGCTCAATAATTACCTACTGAATGAATGAAAGTATTTTAAAATGACAAAAGAATTACAAATTGAGATTCAAGCTATGAATGGGAACAGCAAAGGTGAGAAAGATAACCAGCCTTTTCTGGAAGATAAAAGAAGAATTCTCTGAGGATGGTTTTTTTCTGAGCTAAAATCAGGAAAAATAAGCATTAAGGAAGCCAAGAAGTGGAGAGCAGAGCAGAGCAAGAGTATCAGAGCATTCTATGGAGAGGGAACTAGCATGCAAAAAGCCATTACCTGGGAGGCAGCATAATGCATTCCAGAATCTGAAAGTAGGTAGGTTTGACTGGAGTACAGTGAACAAGGGAGACGCAGGATGAGATTAATCTGGAGGGAGAAGTACGGATTGGGCTCCTGAAGGGTCTTGTAAGTTGCTCTAGGTCTTTTTCCTATAAATTCATACTCTGAATGCCATGAGATGTAAAGTGATGAGTGAGAACACTGCGTTTGTCCCAGCGTGAGGCAGCAGATCCTCAGAGTGACATAGGAGTGACAACAAAGTGAAAAGTGATATGGGGCAGTCAGTGAGTGGTACAATTAGTATCAAGGAGGAAAGGATAAAAAAATATGGTAGTATATACATCCAAGAACAAAGAATATCACAATCTGATTTAGTAGTTGTAATCTGCTAAGTACAAAGGGAGACATTAGGCCACTTTACAAAAATAGACTGATAAAAATTAAAATAAAAATTTCTCTGACTGGATAATCACTATTTTGTCCTAGAAAAGACCACAGGGAGAGATTACAAAATGATTATGTACCCTATAAAAATAACATAAGTAATATAACAAGTAATCTTTAAGGAATGATTTTCAGATCCATGAAGCAACTTGTCACCCAGAACGTTCCATTACTTTCTGTTTCTGCATATCTACCATTCATAATGTTTTTTTCTATGTTGGTTGGGCTAGGCTTGCATTCTATCTTCTGTGTTCTCCATTATTATTCTTGGGTCCGTCATTAGCCTTGTCATGAATAATTAGATGCTCTACAATCAGTGGGGCAATTGTATCACTGGCTCAATGGTGAGGTCCTTAAGGGCCTTTCATTTTGTGCATTCTTTGCATTCCTAGTGCCAGACATGGTGCCTTGAATCCAAAAGACTTTCATGGTTTTGTTTTTTCTTTTTTTTGCTTCAAATTTATGCATATCCAGAGGGACTGAGTAATCCTGAAGTAGATTATGAATGATCAAAAAGATTTAAAGTATGGGCTGCATAATTTTTTATTACATGTCTTTATCCATTTCTCTGAAAGCACATAATTCAATCTAAATGTTATATTAAACAGAATATTTGATTTTGTAAAACACTCCATTTCCCAATTACACAAGATAGAAGTCAGCTACAGAATCAACAGTATAAGTGTTTGCATGAGGCTGGCTAAGGAGATGGGGAAGTGATGGTACATAGCCCTTATCATCTCTCCTCCCCAACATACCAGTGACTCTCCACCAAGGCACTTTGGTGTGTCTTCTTCTTCTACCCTTGTTTCTAGTCTTTCTTACTGAGAATACCCAAGGGATATCGTGTTGGCCACTGGGACACTTTGCTTCTTTTCTCCTTCTGAAATCGTTATAAAGTATGTTCTTTCTACCTCAGATTCTGCTGAGAATAAAATGAGATTTTTTTTTTATCTGAAAGCACACTGAAAATATAAAGAATGAGTAAAGAGTTAAGATATAAGATGGATTGCTATTATAGTGAAAATATCTTAGAGACTGTGGATATCAAAGATTTTAGGAACACAGTAGGAGACTTGACAGATACACATGAGATATCAATAACAATCAGACAAAGAAAAATACATAGTGGCTTTCCATCTCTGGTAAGGATTAAGTCCAATATCCTTAGCATCACATGCAAAATACTTTATAATTCGGTATTAATAGATACTCTCATTATTCACATTCCAGCCTCCTAGCTCTTCTGCAATCTGACTTAAATGTCTTTCCTCTGGGATGAATGAATGAATGAATCTCAAGCAGCAAATTCCTCCTTCCCCATCTAGTGCACTGATCTTTCATTTTTGAAGCCTTCTTGTCCCACCTTTTTCTTTAATTTCAGGGTACTCTGTATCCACCCGTTCACACTATGAGAATATTAAAGAAGTTAACAAGACCATTTAATAGTGTCTGGTCTGTAACCAGTGCTTAACATGGTAACGATCCATATTAAAATTCTGTTGTTTTTTATGTACAGGACTTATCAGTCAGTAGACTGAGATCCCCATAAGGATGGGCAGGATCTTGCTCAATGTTATGTTTCCTGGCACTTAAAACAATGTCTACAACACTCTGGTGTTTTAATACATATTTGTTTGTTTGTTCGTTTTTTAACTGTAAATAAAGACTCCTACTTTAAACCGAAGCAGTCAGCATCCCAGACAGGAATTTAGTGTGAATGACTAGTGTTACTCTGTGATAGATTTTGACCAACTTTTATTTCTGGAATAAATAACTCACTTTGAATACAAAATGAAAAGCACAAAAGTGTGCAACCCAAAACAACATTTTGTAATCAGTATTCTGGGGCTATTTTTTAAACTGGCATTTGGGAAAATGCCAACTAAAGACCAGAAACATTTTTGAAGGCCCATTATTTTATACAAATTAAGTATTCTGATTCCTTTACATCTTCTATTAGCTAATATAGTCACTAAGATATTTCTTTCATTTGTGTCTTCCTATTTATATGCATCAGGTTTCTTCTTTTCTCACTCCCTTTTCATTTTTCTTTTGTTAACATAATTCTTTCCAAAAGCAATCCAATTATTTCAGACATAGGCCTATAAATATGAAACTTAGATTCTCATAACTCAATAATCCTAGTGAAAAAGAGTTCACATGAACTTTGGGTAATTTGCTTTCATCCAATTAAGGAGATTATTTATTTCTGAACATGGAAAATAAAACATTTTTAAAGTCAAGAAACTCCAAACATGGCTTTACTACTCACCACAGTATGAATAAATATATTCAAATAAAGTTCACTTTAATCCATTCTTTATATAGCAATGAATACATCATTTGTAGTGCTTTACAGGAAGTAGAATATATTCCAGTATTAAGCAAGTAAATAAAAATTAAAATATTAAATCTGCTGAATTCCACATTCATTGCTTTCAATACTATTCATTGCAAACTTAATTCTATACCTAGTTTTGTATTTGTTCAAAGAAAAAATTGTCAAGTACCATTATCCTCCAGAATATTTTGTATTGTAATAATCTGAAGCCAAATGTCACCAAGAAAGAAAATTTTCTGGCAGATCAAATCTGATAAATTTTGATTTTTCAAATAATAACAAAGTAGAGTGCATAATTATATCTGAAGAAGTCAGTGTAATCAGATTTTAAAAGAAATATGGACATAATACTATAATTTAGAGTATGTATATAAAACTTCAAATATTAATCTTACTTTTCTACAGTTTTAATATTTATAAGTTACTAATGTTTTCAAAAGACAAATGTACACACTGGTCCTCTAACTTTATTTTTTTGAGGTAGACTAGGAAATTATATTAGTTTGCTATTTAAATATGAATGCAAGGAATTTTAGAAAATATTCTTTTGACTATAAACACATTTTTATCTGATCATTAAATATCTTCTGTAATACTAGTTTACTTACTAGATGTTGTTTTACATCTAAATAAAACTATAGTTTCATGTGCACATATGGATACATATGTAAAGTCTCCTTGGGATCTTAGTTGCATATAGCTGCTTATAAAAATATTTTTGCCTTGGTAGATCTGATGACTGATAAACAATTTTACAGATTGTGACAACAAAATTATCAGCTCTAAGTGAAAATATATCATTTATGTATGTCTATAAATTATGACACCAACATATTATTCACATTGAGAGAGAACATTAAAGAAAAGAGTATGCTTATTCTTATTCCTCAAATGCAATTTTGCTAAGTCATGTCTGCTCATAAAAGTGGACTCAACTAACTACCATACTAATGCCTGATAATATTGCCAGTTAGAGAAAAGTTTGTACCCTTTTACTTAAAATATGGCTTATATTAACTTTTGCAAAACAGAGAAAAAGATGAGCTAACCCAATTGTTTGTGCTTAATACATTGATTTTGGTAAACCGTTGTTTTGTAATATTTACAGATAAAACACTCCCCCCAAATATGACCTAAACAGAATCATACCACACATGTACACACACACACACACACACACGCTCCTGATATAACATCCTCATGTTTCCCCATGTCTTATTGATGGAAGACTGCTGTCTGAAAATAAACCCAGTAAAGTTTATCTGCTCACTGGACAAAGAGGCCCCAATATCAATCAAATGTATATTTATATGACAATATTTAATGCTTTCATAAAAGTGTTTATTTATGTATCTATGCCTAGGCATTCAGGAAATATTTAGTCTCCCCAATTAAGAATATCTATCTCAAATAAATAAAAATTAAAATATTAAATCATGCTGCTTTATTTCCTGAAACCACTGTTGACAGTATGTCCACCTTATAGCCATAGAACCAGAAGAACAAAATAGATTTGGAAAATATTGCCACCAGGAAGTCCACTGTATTAACCCAAATGCGTGAATCTAATAGTTCTTTTCAATATCATTATTCTTTGGAACATCACTGTATTTTTCTATGCTATAATATTTCTAAAGATTTTCAAAAAACACATTATACATTTTAATATAAATATAATCCATTAAGGTTTCATTGTTAATGGTTTTCTTTATCATGCCTGTAACTGCCTCATAGTCCTTTACTGCATTCATTGCATCTGAGGTCTTCAATTCTCTTCTTTATAAAATACTCAGCAAACTAGTTGCATGTCCTATTCTCTTTGTTTCATCTTAAATATTACCAACTGAATAAAAAGTGGTCAGATTTAATCCCAGAGAAGGAATTTTAACCCCTCCCCCATCTCTATTCCTTGACTTGAAGTTATGTGAATGCTTAATTTTACTTTGTTTTTTAAAGCTACTTTGAATCCTTTGCAAGTAAGGATAGGAAGTTTATCAGATTTAACTCCAACTACCAGAAGAGGCTTTGCACTCAAGAAAGAAACTTGAAGAAGGAACTTAAGTGGGTAATACCCACCTAGAAAAGGCCAGCAATCAGCTGAATGTGAGGAGGAAGGAGTATACAGGTTGCCTTGCTATTTATGAATTAGAGAAATTGGAGGTCAGAAGAAATGATTAGTTATAGGTACAGGAAAACAGTACTTCAGAGCCTAGTCTCTGCAACTTCCTGATTCTAACCTTAGTTATCAGTATTTTATAACTGTATAAAAACTTGATTCCCAGTACATTTCTAAGTGTGCAAATGACAACTTCACTAAAGAATCTATTTTGCATATATAAAATGGAGATAAAATATTCAGTTAATCATAGAATTACTTGAGGTTTATATAAGATAACTCTTGTTATGTGCCAAACACATTACCTGGCTTATAGTAAACATAAATGTTAGCTACTATTATTAGGCTGGAGGACCCATGAATTGTGGAAATCATAAATTTCTAGCACAATTAAAAAATTTTTCTCCCGCAACGTTAGCTGCCCATGTATGGGATTAAATTCTGGGGTTGAGAATTTGCAAGGGTTATCAAGATATTCAAAAATTAAAACCCACATTTAGTTTAAAAATAAAAGTAGTTGAATAAAATAAAAAATACTATTATTAGCTATGTATCCTAAGTTTTACCTTCATGAGATTTCATGTTTAACAAAATGTGCTAAGCCTCATTGTAATAGACTTCAAAATATTTTAAGCTCTTAAACATGATCATCATTAAATATACATATGCCTCCATGCATGTTTAAAGTTCTGAAAGTTAGAATTAAGTATACACAATTTATTTTCAAAGAAGTCATACCATCTTAACATCCATGGTTCTTTGTCTATTGATCATTATACATTGATCAAATTCTTGTTCAATAATTAAATTAAAAAAAATGAAATATTTGATATATTGATAGCTCATTAAAAACATATGCACATGTTTATGAAATATTTGAGAGGACTAAATTTCTCTGTCTTTTGCATTATTGCATTTTAATCTGATATCATATCACTTTTCCTAAGTTTTAAATTAAGTGTTTTAGAAATAGATACTGACTCTGTTGAGCACAGTAAATGTTTGGATAGAAGGTGAAAAATTAATGTTAACATAACCCAAATATCTCTCAGTCACCAATTCTTTGAAATTGGCACTTCATCTTTCCCCAGAATAAATCCACTTTACCAAGAACTCTTGGAGAGCAATGCAGATTTTACTTAAGATTTTGTAGAGACTTGACATCACACAACCCTCCCCACATAACTAAATAAATTTTTTATGTATCTTTTCTGCCAACTCTGTTGGCTCTGCTTCCAATTGCATTTCTCCTTATTCACCATTCTCTTGCTTTAGTGAATCTAAAATAGTCTCAGGGCCACTATTTTAGTTTGTTCTAGCCTATGTTTGTCTGAGTGATGAAAGACTAATTTTCTAATTCTAGCAGAGAATAAACCAGGTTATCTTTTCTCCAGAAGACAGAGTCTTTTAAGAGACACCAATTCACAGAATATGGTAAAAACACACATGTGCACATGCTTCCATTCCTCCTTAAATTCAGTTAGAGAGAAGTGCAGGGTGTAGCCTCTTATCATTCCAGCAGAGTATGGTAACTTCTATGGCAAAGAAAGGGGTTGGAGAAGAGGGGAACCATTGTTCAATGATAACCATGGGTCCTAAAAAACTACCTTCCTTCTATTCTCATGAGGAAAGAGAACAGTTTGATCAGTGTATATAAGAGAAGTTGAGATGAAGAGGACAACCTTGAAGCCTAATGGCCTGGTTGAATCCAAGAGCCATCATTTACCAGCCCTGACAATCTACATAGATACTTATGCACTATAGTCATCTCATCTGTAAAATGCCAGTATTGAACTCACAGAGATTATTTAGTGCCTGTGGGAGAATTAAGTGACATATTATGTGTAAATTGTTTACAAACAGAATGGAAGAGAGCAAACTCTAAGTGTTAGACATTGTTTTCAGAAGCTGCCAGTGGTTCCCAATGAGAACATAGCGCATATCAGATGAACATCCTGGAGAACTGGTCAATGAGCTCTATTTTGCAGATGATAGTCTAGGTTTAATCTGAATCTCCCTAGGAGTGGAAAAGTAACTCTTGGGAGCAGGAAGTTAACAAGAGTTGGGCAGAATTTCTGTGTGACTGTTGGGTACTTCCAGGTAAGCCTGCCTGAGCAAAATACAGGTAGTCAGCCATTCAGGAACCTCAATGTAGGCAAAAATTTCCCTCCGTTTGCCTTGAAACATACCACAAATGAGTAGAGTATCTCTGAAATAATACATCTAAAACTGTTTATTGGTCACTTTTAGAAAGGGAAACTTCCTAAAAGTCAAGGGGAGAGAAGTGGAGAAAACATCTTTATCGTACATCCTTTGGAATTCTAATTTTTAGACCTTGAGAATTTGCTGCTTAGCCAGGACACAAGTTAAAAAATTTAAAACATAGCTACAAGTTAATTGCATACTTACTTTCAAAAGTAGCCTAGTTGCCTAAATTCTTGCATCATTCTATTTTTATGGCTGAGGGCAAGGACTTTACGTGCCCTCCAAGTGCTGGCTTTCAAATTCTTTTGGCCATGATGGGCAGTAGGAAATGTGTTTTATATGATGACAAGGATATATGTGGTAGGTGGAAAGCCAGAGATCAAATGGCACTTTACTGGTTCCCAGATCTTAGATCATGATGCATGCTGCTGGGGGTGTCATGCCTCAGTGTTGCCTCTGCAAGGAGAACCAGACACCAAGTTGATCTTTTGACTTTTGAGTTCCTCCTCAAGATAGACTTTTTCAAACTTCTCTTTCATCCTGGGTCTCTGATCTCCCACAATGTTACAATGTTTGCCACAATGAACCCCCTGCACTCCCTCCACCAGCACATGCTAATTTGATTTGAAGACACTGTCAGCAGAAAACAGATGATCCTTTACTTAGAGTAGTCATTCGAATCTCTGAGTACTTTCATTTTGGATG
Source organism: Canis lupus dingo (assembly GCF_003254725.2). NCBI lineage: Eukaryota > Metazoa > Chordata > Mammalia > Carnivora > Canidae > Canis > Canis lupus. The sequence goes on along the minus strand of NC_064256.1, from coordinate 14,604,609 downwards.
GTGCTCATTCTGAAGAATGATTGCAGAGGAATGATCACTTGGGGACATTGCCTCTCTGGTTGTGTTCTCCTTTCTTCCATGTTTTTTCTATAACCTAACTCCTGGCATATCTCCGAGAGAATGGAATTCTGACTGTTTATAAAGACACAAAGTAGCTTGCCCATCTCCCAATACTTGAGGGTGAGAAAGAAAATATCTCAGACAGGATTTTGCCTATCACTTAACCTCTGTGTCCTTCCTTTCATATTTTGTAGTCAAATATGCTCTGAAAAAGTATGAAAAAGAATTTTTTCTAGACTTTTTATCCCTGTTTTCTTCAGTGTTATCCAGTTTCTAAGCCAAATGGCACATAAAGTTATGCAGAAATGATGTGGTGGCCTCCATACCCAGACTAGCACATTCCTCTACATAACTATGGTATTTAGGCGAGCACTGAAAGATGCACTGTGATTTGATAGGGAACCTAGGCCAGTTAAGAGATTCGGACAAGGTGGACCTATAGTAACTGTACCTTCCCAAAGTCCATGAACCCAAAGGGGCTTCGTGTTGATTAGTATGAACACAGTACATTTATTACCATTCTTTTCTTTTTTCATTCATCCATTACTTTAATAGTGGGTTTTCTATAAACAGCATATAATTCTTTTTTATCCAATCTGGCATCTGCTTTAGATCTTTTTAACTTAATATTTAATGTGATTATTGATATGAATGAATTAAAAAACACCATTGATATATTTTTCTGCTTGTCCCAACTTTCCTTCATTCCTTTTTTCCTTTTCTCTTACCTATTCATACGGAGTATTTTTTTCTAATTTCATTGTATCTTCGTAGCTACAATTCTTTATTATGTCATTTTACTGATTACTTTGAGGCTTACAGGATATAGCTTTAATTTTACACAGTGTACCATCAACTGGCATTATACCACTCCACATACAGTATAAGAATCATACTATGGGGATCCCTGGGTGGCGCAGCGGTTTAGTGCCTGCCTTTGGCCCAGGGTGCGATCCTGGAGACCCGGGATCAAATCCCACGTCGGGCTCCCGGTGCATGGAGCCTGCTTCTCCCTCTGCCTATGTCTCTGCCTCTCTCTCTCTCTCTGACTATCATAAATAAATAAATAAATAAAATCATACTATGGTATGCATGCACCCATTTTTTCTCTGCAAAACATTGTACTATTGTTTTTCACACATTTCACTTCTGTGTATGCAATAAACTCCATGATATATCATCATTAGTGTTGTCTTAAACTACTATTCCTTTTTTTAAGATTTATTTATTTATTTTTAGAGAGAGAGTGTGAGAGAAAGCAAGCACATGCACGCACAAGAGTGGAGAAAGGGGCAGAGAGAGAGAATCTTTAAGCAGACTTCCTGCTGAGCATGGGTCCCAACATGGGGTTCAATCTTATGACCCATGAGACCGCCACCTGAGCTGAAACCAAGAGTCAGACACTCAACCAACTGAGCCACCCAAGTGTCCTAAAATGATTTCTAATAAGATTTAAATAACAAAAAATTCTTTACATTTACTCAAACAGTCATCATTACAGTGATCTTAATTTCTTTGTGAAGATACAGATTTCCCTTTGGTAATACTTTTCCATTTTTGTAGTATAGGCCTGCTGGTGATGAATTCTTTCAGCTTTTGTATGTCTGAAAATCTTTGTTTTGCCCTTGTTTTCAAAAGGTATTTTTTCCAGGTGAAGAATTCTAGGTTATGGCTTCATTATTTCAGTATTTTAAAGATGTTGCTCCAGTGCCTTTTACCTGCATAGTTTCCAAAGAAATCTGCTGTCATCATTACTTTTGTTCCTCTGCTTTGCAATGTCTTTTATCCTTTGTAACTTTTAAGATTTTCTTTTTTATTGTGGATTTTAAGCAGTTGGATTATAATGTGCTTCAGTGTAATTTTCTTCATGTTTCTTGTGTTTGTTGAAGTTCTTGTATATGCAGGAGTCTATAGTTTTCATCAAATTTAGAAAATATTCAGCTATTATTTCCTGAAATATTTTTATGCCCCTGCTCCAACTTTGGGCACTTCAATTAGGCATATATTAGGATACTTCAAGTTGCATCACAATTTATTAATGCTATATTTATTTTTTTGGCCTTTTTTTTCTTCTCTGTGCTTCCCACTGGATATTTCCTATTGTTTTCAAGTTCACTAAACGTTCCTTCAATGGAAAGTTCCTAATCTGCTGTTAATTCCAACTAGTATTTTTTAAATTTTTAAAAATCTCAGACATTGAAGTTTTTCATCTCTAAAAGTTTAATTTGTATCTCTTATGACTCTACTTAGCATGCTCAACTATTCCTCTAGCTCTTTGAACATATGGAATAAAGTTATAATAAGTTTTCAAATGACATTTTACTAATTCTATCATCTGTGCCATTTCTGGGTTAGATTTGATTGATTTATTTTCTCATATTTTCCTGCTTTTTTATATGCCTTACAGTTTTTGCTTGGATGCCATTCATGGTGAATTTTAATTTACTGAGCACACTTTTTATTCCTATAAATATTCTTGATCCTTGTTCTGTGGCATAGTTGAGTTTCTTAGAAATAGTTTGATTTGTTGGGGTCTTGCTTTTAGACTTCTTAGGCTTTTGTCATGGGTAAATTTTAACTGAGGCAAGAAGGTTCTGAGGATTGTTTCTTGTGAAATACAGAATTTTCCACTCTGGCTAGTGGGAATAAGCACAATTCCCAAATGTTCTTTTTAATTATTTTCGGTGATTTTTTTTCCTGTGTCTCTGGTTGTCCACACACATAAACTAACCAGAACTCTACTACTAAATAATCACAAGGGACCCTACACAGAAATCCAGAGGTATCTGTCTGTGTATTTCTCTGTTCTCTGGTACTCTTTCCTATAGAGTTTAGCCATCTTGGGTTCCCTGAACATCCAGCTCTATCTCCTTAAGTCAGGAAAGCTCTTCTTAGGCTCCCTTTTCTTGGGTTATGCCTAGAAACTTTCTTCTGGCAGTACTGAGGCACTCATGTGGCACATACTAACCAGGATTGCTTCATAGGGATCTCTTTCTCAATGTCTGACATATAATTCCTTGAGAGTAATTATTAAAAAATACTGTGACTATTCTTTTAAAAAGGTTGTTTCAGACAGGAGAGTAAATCCATTCCATTCTCTGAAATGCAAGTCTCTTCCTTTTTTCATCATTTAATCTGACTCGGGTTTGGGGAAAAAATTTGCATTGATTCACAGACAGGTATTTTGCTGGTGTATTTTTATATATCTAATAGAAAGCAAGAGGATGTCCTACTTTTTATTAGGCAAAAATATGAGGACTTAATGTCACAAGTTTATTTATTTTTTAAAGATTTTATTTATTTATTCATGAGAGACACACAGAGAGAGAGAGGCAGAGACATAGGCAGAGAGAGAAGCAGGCTCCATGCAGGGAGCCCAATGTAGAACTCAATCCCGGAATTCAGGATCACACCCTGGGCCCAAGGCAGGTGCTCAACCACTGAACCACCCAGGCATCCCAATGTCACAAGTTTAAATGAAGTTACTTAATTCTAATTATTATTTCAAAATTTTTATAGATTTAAGTGAGACTCTAGCTGAAATAGCTTTGAATAAACTAAAGGCAATCTTACATTTCTAAGAAATAATTTTTAACATAATACTTTTTCTTGTTCTCTTGTCTTATTATTATTATATTATTCATATCTTATTACCTGTTCAGTATTTATGATAAAAATATAACATTTTAGATTGACTCTACTTATTTTTTAATCTTGAAGTTCTTTTAAAACTTTAAGTGTAGAAAATGCTCTTTTTGAAAAGACAATATCCTTTCTTTTTGATGAGTTCGAACTGAACTTTATTAAAATGCAGGCACATCTTGTTTTATTGTACTTTACAGATAATGTATTTTTTACAAATTGGTGATTCGTAGCAATCCTGTGTTGAACAGATCTATCTGTGCCATTTTTCCAAGAAGGATTTGCTCACTTCATGTCTCTGCATCACATTTTGGTTATTCTCACAATGTTCCAAATCCTTTCATTATTATTATGTTTGTTATGATGGTCTATAACAGTGATCATCATGTTACTATTGTAATTGTTTTAGGGCACTGTGAACCGTATCCTCCCCTACAGCCCCTCCCTGCACATGTGCATGCTCGCTCTCTGTCAAATAAAAATCTTTAAAAAAATAATACTCCAATGATCTCTAACTGTTCAACTAAGAGTCACACATCTCTCATTTCAAATCAAAAGGTAGAAATGATTAAGCTTAGTGAGGAAGGCATGTCAAAAGCTGAAATAGGCTGAAAACTAGGCCTCTTTCACCAAACAATGAGCTAAATTGTGAATACAAACAAAAATTACTTGAAGAAAATTAAAATTGTTACTCTAGTAAACACACAATGATAAGAAAGTGAAGCAGCATTATTGCTGATATGAAAAACATTTAATGGTCTAGGTAGACGAAACCAGCAATATATTTCCCTTAAGCCAAAGGCAATCCAGAGCAAGGCCCTAATTCTTTTCAACTCTATGAAGGCAGGTAAAGAAGATGGAGAAGAAAAGTTGGAAGCTGGCAGAGTTTGGTTCATGAAGTTTAAGGAAAGAAACCACCTTCATAACAGCAAGCAATAATAAAGAAGTTACAGCAAGTTATCCAGAAAATTTAGCTAGGATAATGAATGAAGTGGCTACCCTTAACAATGGATTTTAAATGTAAATGAAACAACCTTATATTGAAAAAAAGATGCTGTATGTCACTTTTATAGCTAGAGAGAAGTCAATGCCAGGCTTCAAAGTTTTAAAAGATGGGCTAATTCTATTGTTAGGGGCTAATGCAGGTGGTGACTTTAGGTTGAGGCCAGTGCTCAGTTACCATTCTGAAAATGTTAGGGTTCTTAAAAATGATGGTAAATCCATTCTGTCTGCACTCTAGAACAACAAAACCTGGATTGATTACAACACTTCTGTTTGAAACATGGTTCACTAAATATTTTAAATCCACTCCACTGATGAGACATTCTACTCAAAAATAAGATTCCTTTCAAAATATTACTGTTCATTGACCTGGTCACGTACACCTAATCACCAAGAGCTCTGATGGAAATTTACAATGGGATTAATGTTGTTTTCATGCCCGCTAACACAATGTCCATTCTGCAGTCCATGGATCAAGGAGTCATTTTGATTTTCAGTCTAGTTATTTAAGAAATACATTGCATAGGGCTGTAGCTGTCCTAGATAGTGATTTTTCTGAAGCATCTGAGCAAAGTAAATTGAAAACCTTCTGGAAAGAATTCACCATTCTAGATGCCATGAAGGACATTCGTGATTCATGGGAAGAGGCAAAAATATCACCATGAACCAGAGTTTGGAAAATATTGATTCCAACCCTCATGCATGACTTTGAGGGGATCAAGACTTCAGTGGAGGAAGTAACTGCAGATGTAGTAGAAATAGCCAGAGAATCAGAATGAGAAATGGAGCTTGAAGATGTGATTGAATTGCTACAATCTCATTATAAAACTTTAAAACATAAAAAGTTCCTTCTTATGGATGAACAAAGAAAGTAGATTTTTTTTTTAAGAAAGTAGATTTCTTGAGATGTAATCTACTCTTGGTGAAGATGCTGTGAAAATTGTTGAAACAACACAAAAGGTTTAGAATCTTACATAAACTTAGTTGATACAGCAGTGGCAGGGTTTGAGAGGAATGATTCCAATTTTGAAAGAAGTTGTACTGTAAGTCAAATGTTATCAAATAGCATCAGATGCTACAGAGAAATTGCTTGTGAAAGGAAAATTCACTCAATGTGGCAAACTTCAGTGTTGTCTTTATTGTTAATTTTAAGGAATTGTTACAGCTACCCCAACATTCAGCAACCATTACTCTGATCAGTCAACAGCCATTAACACTGAGGCAAGACTCTCCACCAGCAAAAACATTACGACTACCTGAAAAACTCAGATGACAGTTAGCATTTTTAGCAATACAGTATTTTTTAAGTAAGGTATATACATTGTTTCTTTAGACTTAATGTTACTGCACACTTAATAAACTAGGATATAGTGTAAGTATAATTTTTATATGCACTGAGAAAACAAAATCATTTGATTCACTTTATTGAGGTGATCAAGAACCAAACCTGCAATATCTGCGAGGTATGCCTATACTAAGGTCAATCTGAATCATGGTAAATGAAGTGAGATATGAAACAACAAAGTTGGAGAGAGTACAGAGGGCAAGAGTGAAATAAATCAATGAAGTGTTGGGAAATGTGTCTGATGAGGAGAGGCCGAACGACTAAGTGTAGACACCTAAGAAAATTGAAAGGAGACTTAATAGCAAGTTTCATGTATATAAAAGGATATTTTATGGGTACCAGTGAGAGCAGCTATTTTGTTTGTAAATTGAGGGCAGAACTTCAATAGTCTCTTAGATGATCATCCTGTCACAGGCTTCATTTTCTTCAGTCTATGATATATCTAACACAGGGCTGGAAACACGGTATTACTCAAAGGCTATTTCCATTCATTTCTCCCCCATTCAGGAACTTACAAAGATTCTTTCTAACTCACTACCTCAAATCAAAACTTCTGAAAACCAAGAGCCAAAGCCAAAGCTCTCCATTGAGTTAATGCTGTGCTCTTCTACCTCATGGCTTGATACTGCCCACACTAGCCCCATTGTTTAAGTGAGACATTTCTATGCCATTATTCTTGACCTCTCTTGCCTCAAGATTTTTTCCCAATTTTCATCGACTTACTTGCCTTTCCCAATCCTTTTGGATAATCATGCCTGTAATCTCTAAATTAGACTTAATCTTTTTTTTTCATTTTTTTTCACATTAAACATCATCTAAACTAAATTGGCTTTAACATCATTTCAGCTTCTGTGATTTCTTTAGTGTCTTCATACTTCACAGCTGTGAACAGACTTCTTCACTCCAATTGGTCATGGAGGTCATTGCCTTGTACAAGTAACTCTGGAGGAGACTACGTGTACTGTGACCTGTGTGGATGTACTCCCTAGTTTGGGCCCATGTACACCAGAGTCATTGTAATTTGGGCCTCCATCTTTCTTTTAATCCATCATCATTGATTATACTCATACTATTCATTTGTTTCTAAGTCTAGTATTCATAGCCACCTCAACTCCCCATAATGTGGACACTCTCTGCCTCCTTCCCTTTTATTTCTCCCTCCCTCATCACCTCAGCTTCAATGCCTCAGCCAAGGTCTTCCCAAGCTTAGTATTATTGACATTTTGGGTTTAGGTAGTTCTTTGATGTGAGGGATGTTCTTTCAGGATTTTAGGATATTTAGTAGCATCCCTGACCTCTCCCTGCTAGGGCTGTAGCACCCCTTTTTAAGAGCCAAAAGTGTCTCTAGTCATTGCCAAATGTTCTCAGGGAGCAAAACCACTCCTCACTACTAGCCATAGCAAATTAGTAATTATTCCTCAAACATTATACAGTGACTAATGTGTCTGTGCTTCTGTCAAAAGAATCCATCTCCCTTTACATTCTTCTTGAACATGAAAACTCAAAGAACTTTATTCATACTTAGAAGACAAACTAACAATCAACAAATCAGTAATCAAAAAAAAAAAAAAAAACAACACAACTACCACAATAACAACAATAGTTCAGGTGTCACCAACTTGAGGAAACATAACTAGGTCCCTAGGCAGAATTTACCTTTCTCTTCTCTTTGTTATTATATTTAGAGCATAAACATTTTCCTACTGCTGCATTCATCACATTTCTCATAATTTACTTACTTAAAATCAATCTCACCTAATAGAATATAAATGCTGTAAAATAACATGAACCCAAACCATCTCTGTAGTCCCATGTCAAGCACGTATATGATAGTCATTGAAGAAAACATTGAATTTTGCCTTCTGCACTGTCTTAATCAAACTACTATACTGACATTATTACAAACTTATTAAAAACCTTCACTATAATGTTAATAACAGTGGATAATTTAAAACTTAAGCTTTAAAAATCAGTATCTAGGGGTGCCTGGGTGGCTCCATCAGTTAGTATCTGCCTTCTGCTCAGGTCATGATCCCAGGGTCCTGGATTGAACCTCACATTGCATCAGGCTCCCTGCTTAGCAGGGACTCCATGCTTAGCAGGGAGCCTGCTTCTCCTTCTGCTTCTGTTGCTCCCTCTGCCACTCCTCCTGCTTGTGAGCACTCTACTCTCTCTCAAATAAATAAATAAATAAAATCTTTTAAATAAATAAATAAAATATTTTTAAATAAATAAGTAAATATCAGCATCTATAAGAAGAGTAATGGTTTAAAATTAAGCTTCAAATGTTAAATATTATTTTCTTAAAAATTTTGAAGGAAGGAATCTTTTCCTTTCTTAATGCATAATTGCAAATTCAGGGTTTTTTCCAATAGTTTTTTGTTTCAATACTGACATAACTGAGAAAAAATATTATACTCACAATAAGATTGAATAGTACTGAAGTAAATAGAATTTTGCTGAGTTTTCTATGCTTCACTTTTTCACTTCACATATATATCAATACCACTTTATTATGTTTTCTAAACTATAGGTCATTTTGCTAAATTTAATAAATTCTACTTTAGACTAAAAGCATCTTCAAGTATTCCAGATCCATTATCAAACTGAAAATATTACTTTTGTTACAATCTTTGCCAAAAATCAAAAAATTGTTTCCAGTTTCTTTGCTGTCATTTTCTATTTTCTTCTAAGTTTCTGAGGCAGTATTTGTTAGCTGTTGTCCTTACATAATTTTTTTTTAGTATTTATTTATTTACTTGAGAGAGAGAGATTGAGTGTTTGCAAGCGGGGGGGAGGCGAAGAGAGAGTTAGAATCTCCAGCAGACCCTCCCCCACCCTGCTGAGCATGGAGTCCCATGAAGAGCTTGATCTCATAACCTTGAGATCATCATCATTGAGCTGAAATCAAGAGTTGAACACTTACTTGACTGGGCCACTCAGGTGCCCCCTTACATAATTGTGTATGTGTGTGTATAATAGTTCCACATATAGACTATTGCTAGTTCTTTTCCATCATCCCACTGAAAAGAATGTGAAGCTAAAGAAATGAATCTCCATCCTTCCTGTTCCTCTTCATGCCTTGGAATAGAAGCGTTGTGAGTGGCTGAGCTCCAATCCTGGTCATCCTGCCCCCAGTTAGCACCTGACAGTGCCAAGTTCCGAGGCATCTCAAGTGAGTATGTAGATAAAAGCCTACTTACAGATTCTGACCAGCACATCCCTGAAGGCCCTGAGGGAATACCAGATAACATTTCTTTTGGAGTCTCATATCTCTCACTCTTGGTTCTTCTCAATTGTAGGAGCTCTGTAAACTTTTTAGAAAGCTGGAGACTTTCTGGTCTCTCCTTGGAATCTTCCTTCCATAAATGTTATTTTGACAGACAGTTATTTCTGCTCAGTTAATTAAGCATATCCAGTACTTACTAGTGACTCTGCGAAGTTTTATGAATACAAAATGCCTTAGACTCAGCTCCAGTTTATCACACCCCAAAGGCTGCTCATTTGAGAATTTAAAACAATAGATTTCTGGAACATCAGGAATTCTAGGCATTATTAGGTTCATGTCATAAATAAATTAAAAAGTTCAACTTAATGCATGATGTTACGCGAGTGTCAGTGTTGTCTTTGACTACAAGTCCCTTTCCACACCAGAAATAAGTGATATTCCAAAGCCAGAGACTTAAATCCAATCTCAGACCCCTATACCGATTAGTTCTCTCCTTTCCCCCCTCTTTTCTGCTCCTCACTTCTTTTCCAATGTTGCAGAGGCTTACAATTGTTTATTAATTCATGCATTACACACATATTTATTCCTTACAAGGATTCTAAGAACTGACTAGCAAAGATAAAAGAGACATGATACCTGACCCCGAGGGCCTCTCAGTTAAGAGAGAAAACAGTTATACCAAAGATCAATTGTGAATTAGTAAGTTCAATATTAAGAAGACAGAAGAAGGCTCAGAAAAGGCTTTAGAAATGAGATGGCTTGTATCCTGCTTCTAAAGGATCATTAAGGATCTTCATGGCAGAAAAAGGAAGAATAGTCCCAAGAGAGAAAAAGCAAAAGCCAGCAACTTGAAATTGCCAGTCCATTTGAAAAAAAATGATGAAAACTTTTTGTGAACCATGTATGGAGCTTACACTAGCCAACTTTACATGGCTCCCTCTGACCCCTCATTTTGAGAGAGAGCTGCAGTGATAAGGTCTTCCAGCTTCTTCCTTAGGGGTGATGCAATCCAAGTGATTCCCTGGCTCCCACACCATGTACCAAATCCACATAGATAAGAGGTGACACTTTTTCTGTTTGCATATATCGTTAGTTGTGACTTAGGAATTTGTGTGCATTTATTCTGTCTGTAACATTCAACATTTTAAATACAATTTTTACATAGAATTAGAAGTTTTACATAAAATAGATTTGTTCTGGCTGAGGAAAGAACCACTTGCCAGGTGTTTTTCCATGATCCATCACTTGCCTTATCAAAGTATCAACATCTCCCCTTGTAAATTCTCCAGAAGCAAACCCAGCTCTGTCTGCTTTCTGGAACCAGAAACAAAGGAAAGAAGCTAAGCTCTTTCAAAAATAAACCTACAGAAAAGGATCTCTATAAAGCTTGTGCTTTACTGAGGGGACTTGCCGCTTGCAAACCCCAGATATCATGAGCAGTTTTATATTATTTCATAGTCTAAATTAGAATATAGCCAAAAAACAATCGAGGATTAACTCCCATGTCTCCTATCATAAATCTCAGAATTATGCTCCATCAAGCTAGGGAAAATATAAATAGAAGGAATACAGTGTGACTGGCAGAGATTAGCATGAAACTCAAAGTTAAAAATGTATAGCTTCCAGTTGCACTTTCCACAGCAAGATCCAGATGGGAAAGAGAAAAGCACACTCTACCATGGAGAATCCGAGCTGCCACCACCTGAATCCACAGATCATTCAGCAAAATGAAAAATGGGATGATTAGACTTTGTGTGTATCCAGACAGCATCACTTATAAGGGATTCTTCCCAAGATCCTTTAACCTGATTTTAACCAAGCTGTTAAATCTAACTTCTCATCTACCAGTAAATAATAAAGGGAGTATAGGAACAAGTCATGTGATATTATGAGGCAGAATAAGCAATTAGTGGCACCAGCTCTCAGCAAGTCAATGTTAAAAAAAAAAAGATGGGTGGGGCAGGGAAAGGGGGTGCGGGACTAAAGAGATCAAAGAAACATACCAACTAAAAATAGTGTCTTACCTTAGTTGGATCTTTAGTTTAAGCAAATGAACTTTAAAAGATATTTTTTTTGTTGTTTAACTGGTAAAATTTTAAAATGCAATTGATATTAAGGAATTGTGTTAATTTGTTGGCTGCAATAATGATACCACCTGGTACTACACTGGCAGAAAAAAAATCTCATTTTGGAATTAATACAAAAATGCTTAGGTTTGAGGTGTCATATCTGCTATTTACTTGAAAATTATTTGGCAGGAAAAAAAAAAACAATAAAATGTGCAAAACATTAGCATAATCTAGGTCCTGAGTGTATGAGAGGCATTTCACAATCTATTTTCCTACATATTTGAAAGTTTTCATATAAACTTAAGTTTTTTTAATTGCTATAATTATAAATGTGATATTAACTTGTGATGTTAACTTGCATTGTTAAACAATTTCTCTGCTTTTTTTTTTTTTACTAAATGAACAAATGGCATCAATAGGATGCTTTTCATATAAAAGCGTTTCTAAAATAGATAAAAGATAATTTTACCATTGCCATTGTGATTCAGATATGACATAATAATGAGTTTTACATTGACTTCATTTGTTCAATCATTTCCTCATTTATTCTCCTCACTCAATAGGTTTTAGTGGCATCCCAGAAAAACCATTTTCCAGCACTCACTAGAGTTTTCATTTTGATGCCCCACAGACTTATTGGCTGAAGTTACCAAAACCATCTGAGGTTGAATTTTGTCATCTGTAAAATAATATTAATAATCATCTCATAATTATATGAGGAATAAATAAGATAGTAAGTATTAAGTGCTAGAATTCAACTAAGGGATTGGTGGAGTCACAGCAGTATCATTGACATCAATAATATAAAAGGTTTCTTACCACTTTCCAAAAGATTTTTTCTGCTTCGGAGCCTTCTCTAATATCTGTTCAAACAGTCCTGCATTGAACAATCACAGCAAACTTTATAGCATACATAGATTAGTTATTTTGTAAAAGGTAGAATCAAAATTTTAATTTCTTATAATTTAAGATTATAGAATTTAGAAGTATGGACACATTTCAATACAAGGTCTTTTTTCTATATTACAGAGGCCTTAAGATTATTTATGTCGCTGAGCATGTAAGATAAAAATTATAAAGTGCTCAGGAGTTTATAGTAGTAATTTGTAAAAATTCTATTACATTTTAAAAGGGTACCAGATGAGGTCCCCCAACAAGCTTGAGTCAGAGATTAGATAATTGGTACAAAGCAGTGCAATTATTTCAGATGTATATTCTTTTAAATAACAGGGCCCAAGGAATCTCTATACTTTCTAATCAAAATACCATGCTGTTTTTAGAAAGTCACAGTTTCCAGAAACATTTGATTTCAGAAACAGACTACCTAATTAAACAGATTATGTGCAGCGAGATCAGGTGACAATCTCTCTTAATTGATTTTTAACAATTCTGTAACTCCTACCATTTGTGCAGCTGTAATTAAAGGCCCAGGTTCCAATTTCCAATCTTCATTTCCTGACCTGTTCATAAATATCTGCTGTAGGCTGAAGCCCACAGCACAAGGTTTTATTAATAATGGATTTGAGATATCTCTCTTAGAATTTATGTTCCCCCAACAGAGCTGGCACTGTTCCACTTAATGGGAGAGCTGGTTTCTGTAAGCTCACTTCCCCAAGAATGACAACAGCTGCAGTGGAAGGAGTAAGAACTAATGAAATGGAACCAACTTACTTGGCTGGTTCAGTTCATTTGTACAATTGATGAGGACACAACAAAATAATTAGTCTTGCTATTCTCAGGTCATTAGGACAAGCTCAGGGAAATTCAGACAGAGCAAAATCTCCCAAAATGGTAAAAATTAAAAAAAAAAAAACTGAGATGGATTTGGAATGTGACTATTCTACCAAAATATTTATATTTTACCACTTAATGAATACGTGAATTATGGCTATTATATAGTCTAATCAGATACATAGCATGAATGATATACCCCTATCAATAAACTATCTAGAGTAATAAAACAATCATATTTCAGTTAGACATATATAATAGGTAATCAATAAAGACTATATTACTTGAGAGTTTGATTATCTTTTCCTATGAAATATAATAAGTATATTATTATACTTATAGTTACTGTTTATTATTTTACTTTATTTTTTATTTTAATTTTTATTTTTTTAATTTTTTTTTATTATTTTACTTTAAAATACAAAGTAAAATAAGCCCAGGGATCCCTGGGTGGCGCAGCGGTTTGGCGCCTGCCTTTGGCCCAGGGCGCGATCCTGGAGACCCGGGATCGAATCCCACATCGGGCTCCCAGTGCATGGAGCCTGCTTCTCCCTCTGCCTGTGTCTCTGCCTCTCTCTCTCTCTCTGTGACTATCATAAATAAAAAATAAAAAATTAAAAAAAATAAAATAAAAAAAAAAAACAAAGTAAAATAAGCCCAAAACAAGATGCATGGGTCAGAGTCTAGGAGGATGCCAAACACAAAGCTGTCATTGTCCACTCCTGGCAATGGTGTACTAAATTTGCACAAAGTATTTCCAAAATCAGAAAACTCATCCAAGTTTCTGTGTCCAAAGTAACTACTGAAGCATTGGCATGAAGGCATGATTGATTGATTGCTGACATGGTTAAACTCAGTCTTTAGGTAAACTTATACCACTTTACACAAAACTCCCGTCCCGTGCCACACGGTCTTTCTGGTGAGATCAGCCCCCATTCTGAAACTAGTAGAGGTGGTTGACCCTATCCTAAGATCCAGTGTAGTCAGCCCTGTACCCTAAACAAAGTCGCTCCTGTTGGGTACAAAATAGATTACCTTCCAGTAGGCTATGGCAAAGATCACATCTTTCTTTGAGAAAGGCCAAATGCTTTACTACACTGTGAATATTAATGATCATTTTACATCTAAGTGTGCATTAAAGAAAATATATATAGACAAGTACTGTAATATCTCTAGTTTTATCCTCGGTGATTTTTTTAAACTAAAACAGCATTATTGTCCACTATTTTTTTTATTGTCCACTATTAAATATTCTATTCTCTAGCAGTCAATGACTATTTTGTTTATGTAGTTTAATGTGTAATCCTTCCATACTTGGGATTCACGAATCTTAATCTTAAGGCATTTTATTTCGGTCAATAAATTTTGTTTATAGATCCATGTCTTTTCTAAGCTGTTTTCTAATTCACTAAGAAAGCTTTTCATCATACCACATGCTATTTTCCACCTCCCCAAACACAAATTGTAACAATTCAAATTCTTGGTTCTCCCTCTGTCCAATCAAGTGACTTCTCAGCTAATTTATTCGGTTCAATCTCATTTCAATTTAAAACTATCCCTAGGAAGATAATTTAATCTGATGGAAAATGAGTTAATGTCCATCAAATAGAACTGAGTTACGTGTTTTAGGAATCCTGGTTACTGAATCTGATCAGTTTCAACACATGATTACTAATACTCCCATTTTTAAGGAGCATGTCTAAAAAGGATTAACATTTTCAAAACTAGTAAGATTATCTGGTGTTCTGCTCTAAAAAGAAATAAAATATAAGTCATTATGATTTTATAAATGTTGCATAAACAAAACTGCATATTATTACTCTTCCATGAAAAGTTCCATTTAGAATATATTTACTCTGATGGGGAATACTTAGCAGAGGACCTGGCAACAGGAAGAAATAAACTGCCAATCAAGCAAATGATCATAGGAAGAAAGCACTTTGGATGACCAACTGATTGCAGGGTTGGGACCAGAGCATAGCTTTACCATATATGGGGCTAAGAAACAACTAGTGTCTGCAGAAGACTGCAGACCCAGATTAAGCTGCTAAAGTGGCCAGTAAAGGATTCAATTCCACCTTAACATACTCCAAAGACTGTGTTCTTCCCCACACTCATCTCAATTATTGAGGAACCATACCAAGATGGCCCAACTGCTCTAGATCTAGTATTATGAACACCCTTTTTGATGGAACTAATTATTTCAATAATTTTTCCTTGAGGCTAAAAAAGGTAGAGATGCTTTTAGCTTTCAGGGAATGAAATAGCCTCTCATTCAAGGAAGTGATGGTTCAAATCTCTGATTTGCCACTTACTAGCTATGTAACCTTGAACATATCACTGAACATCCAGAACAACAGTTTTCCTCTTAAATGAACCAGGCTAAATGTAACCAACTTCACAG
The DNA here is from genome assembly GCF_003254725.2 of Canis lupus dingo. Classification (NCBI taxonomy): domain Eukaryota; kingdom Metazoa; phylum Chordata; class Mammalia; order Carnivora; family Canidae; genus Canis; species Canis lupus. The sequence continues at coordinate 14,589,127 of NC_064256.1, read as the reverse complement.
GTTTACTATACAGATTAAGTAAGAAATCACAAATAAAGCACTAGCACAGTACCTGACATTAAAGTGTGGGACAGCACAGCAACCTTTTGGGGTGCAAAATATAAAGGAGGATCCTCTTACTAAAACTAATCAGAAAGTTGATCAGTTACTAGGAACTCATGATTTTCTATAAAAGCCCTTAAAAAACAGGCAACAAAATGGACACAGATCTGCCAAAAACAGAGTAGAGATAAACTATGCTTAGGTTCATTTAACTGTCCAACTTTTCTATTTTAAGATTTCTTATTTATTTAAAAGACAGGAAGAGAAAGAGCACGCAGAGCAAAGGGGAGAGAATCTAGTTGGGGAAGAGGGGTAGAGGGAGAGGGAGAAATGGGCTCCTCACTGAGCAGAGAGCCCAACTCAGGGCTTGACCCCAGGACCCTAGGATCATGACCTGAACCAAAGGCAGATGCTTAACTGACTGAGCCATCCAGGCACCCTAATTTTTAAAGACTAATAAAGTTGACAGTTACAGTTGCAACAATTTTAAAACCACCCATTAGACTATGAAGATCAAAGACACAGTTAATTGCACGTTTGAATTGAAATGGTGCAAGATCTAGTTACATTCAACCGAAATATTGAACCCAAGATATATAAGGTCTGGTTCTAAGACTTTTAGATCTACTTAAGTAAATTATATTAGCGACTGTATAACACTATAAATAAATATAATATTATATTTATTATAATAAAAATAACTCAAATGTATTGAAGGCTTACTGTGCTGCCAGCTGGCTTCTAAAAATTTCATGTGTCAATTCAAGGAGTTCTCACAAGTTTCTTAAAAGCTAGCTCCTATGATTATTTCAGTTTTATAGAATAGCAAAATAGGTACATAGAGTGTCAATGTCTTGCCCAGGGATCTATAAGGTCAGAACCCAGGAAATTTGAAACCTTGCTCTTACTGATAAACTGTATTGACTCTCTAAATTAGGAGTGGCTGAAAAATGTAAAACAAAAAACACTTAAGTATGTTAACCTACATAATAGTATTGGTAACAATACCTATTTCAAGCTTTAAAGGTAAGTATAAACTTTTTATTTAGAGAAAATATCTTTCAATACTCTTCCGAGTAAACATAAGATTAATATTAAAAATCACTCTGACAAGGAGCTACCATGTGTCTCCGTCTGGCCTTGCACATTTAAGAAAACTGAAAATTGCTCATACAAGCAAGCAAAATTCAAAATCTACATTCACTTTTGTTTTTAATCCTATTTTTCACATGGTCCTTTTTTATTATCTGCGAGCCTTATTTATTATAAAAATGTTATACATTCAGAAAAGAATATTGAAATGATAGCACTGTAAGTATGGGTATACCCATATACTCTTTGTCTAGATTCATCAAAGGTAGCATTTGGACATTTTCTTTCTTTCTTTCTTTCTTTCTTTCTTTCTTTCTTTCTTTTTTTTTTTGGACATTTCACTATGTTTCTACTTTTCTACATGCACACACATACACACACAAGTGGGGTGGACTGGTGCTTGTTTTGTTTTTGTTTGATTTGCTCTACCATTTGAAACTAAGTTGTTGACATAAGGGCATTTCACTTCAAAAGACTTCCTCATGACTCCCTTAAGAATAAAAAAAAGCATTTCATACTTTATTGGAAGTATTCTTAATTTGTTTTTCTGTATCTCAGTTTTATAAGTGAGTCTAAATCAAGAGATACCCCAGTCGTATAAATCTTAACTGATTCAGAAAGTTAGAATGTGAATAGAATGGCCCCTGCATGCAATTGCTAGCGGAAGAGTCCATGAGTCTTTAGTAAGTCCTCCTGTCACAGTCAAGTACTATCATTATCCTCAAATAAAAAGATGTACAAATCACAGGTTTGGTGTACGCTCAATTCAAGTACAGCTCAAAGCTCTTATGTGATTTGCCATCATTTTTACAATTATGTCTGGTATCCAAATGGTGCTCATCCTCAGTACTTCAGCTTTTGTGTATGGAAAGGAACACTGCTACTCCCTCGACTTTGATACTTCCTTGACATATTAGTCCTAAAATTACCCTAACAAATGATATCCTTAAACATTAAACTACCAATATCCCTCAATATGTACTCAGTAATGAAAAATAAATACTAACTTGAGAATTTGACAAATTACCACCAATATTTAAAAATTGATCACAAACTTCATAAATGCCATAGATATTTAAAATAATTCTAATAAAAATTTTGAATGTTGAAACCACTGTAAGATTTAGAACAAACATAGCACAGAAATACAGAATGGTATTTCAGAATGTGGTCAAAGCAGCCATGTTGCCCATGTCCAAATTCTGACTTTTTTCCATTTAAGAGTTGTGTAGCTTTGGGGAAATTGTGCCTTATTTTCTACATTTATAAAAAAAAAATGAGATTATAATAACATTAACCTTATTATTCTATTGTGAGAATTCAACAATAGAGAATATATTAGCAGAGTTTGTTAACACAAAGCATACAGTAAGTGCTTGAAAATGTTGGCTATACCCATAATATCACAATGATTAGAAAAATAACTTTCTGGTTTCTGACTCCCTTTATTGAGAATCTCATAGAACATTTGTTTTACATTGGTTATATTTGTCAATATTTACCATGTAAGAATTTTTTTTTACCGTGTATGAAATTAAAGTTTTAAAAAATAAAACATTAACTCTTTTTTAAAACAATAATTACATTAATAATTACACTATATGTTAAAGGAAATAATATATTTTAGAAGGAAATGGGCTCTATTTTATCCCCCCTGAAAATAATGAGAAGAGTGGTGCTATTTTACATTTCTGCACATCTCTGCAGTGTCTGGCTTCACAGAAGACAGAGATTCTGATGTTTGCTTCTGAGTTCAGTGGGTTGCAACATGCTCTTTTGTTCGATGTGAAAATCTAGACTCACACAGATATGTTGTCGGAAATAAGAGGAGTATTTTAATGGACGTTCCAGAAAACTTTGGATATTCTTCTCCATACTACACCAAAACTCAGTAAGTGGTAGTCTATTAAAGCTTTATTGCGATGTGCAATCTGAAACCAAAGCACACTGCTAAACTGTTATCTTTTACTATTACATAAAATGCTCTCTCTTTCACCTTGGTCTTTTACTCTACATGTTTTTCTGCTATTGATCACTTGAAAAATACTAGTTCACTGAGTTGTGCATTTATTTCAAATATTAACATATTTTATATGTTATACTGTCTTTATCAGAAAAGTTTGTAAGGATTGGGAAGCTCTCAAGCTCATAGTAGTAGTCACAAGTTTTCCAAAATTCTAATTTTCCCTTAAAAGCTTAAATCTTATCACTGGCAGCAAATATCAGTTGATTTTCTTTGAAGTGGCAAGATCACTTCTTTCATATTTAATTCAATATTTGCCAATACCCAAGTATTTAAAAAAAACATAGATTGTCAGTTAATCTTTCAAGTAAAAATAGTTTTTCATGAAAATAAGGGGACTGATCAGCTCTCAACTCAAATGGACAAATGCTTTTTCTTAACAAAACATATTTATGTATGGTGCAGAAATGCTGTTTGTGTACCTCTCATTTGGTTCCACAAAATATTAAGCAGACAGGTAGGTGCTCTCTTCCTTCTGGACCAGATGGACCACTAGGGACAGGATTTATCTTCCCCCCATGTAACAACAGCAGCAACAACAAAAAACACAACAGATAAAATATGTGAATCAAAAGTTTCAAAACTCCTGGACATCAGCCAATAAAGACCATTCATCCCTGAAACACTGGAAACAAATGAAGCCAGCCTTACAAGTGTCCTGTTTCACTCTTTCAAGAATGTCCAAACACAAAGAGGAAATGGGCTGATGGACTCCCTGAGTCGAGGCATCTGAGATTCCAAGTAGCTAAATATTCATAGGAAAGAAGAATGAGTTGAACAAAAAAATCCCTAGAAATATTCAGAGAGTCATCCTCAAATGTTCAGGTGGTTGATGATCAGCAATCTATTTTTGTTTGTTTATGTATTCATCTACTCATATTGTTATTATATTATTATTCCTTGTCTTATACCTTCTTGAGGGTAAATATTTTAACTAAAAAAATATTTTGGAAACTTCCTAGAATAATAATAATATCACCTTTTAAAAATAGAAAGAACCTTACCTCAGATTTAAAGGTCCTTGCTAGGGGTTCCTGGGTGGCTCAGTGGTTGAGCATCTGCCTTTGGCCTAGGGCATGGTCTTGGAGTCCCGGGATCGAGTCCCACATCAGGCTCCCTGCATGGAGCCTGCTTCTCCCTCTGCCCCATGTCTCTGGGCAGTGCCTCTGCTCAGTGTCTCTGCCTCTCTCTCTCTCTCTGTCTCTCATAAATAAGTAAATAAATAATAATTAATTAATTAATTAATTAATTAAAAAAAATAAAGGTCCTTGCTAGTTCTGGCTTAAGGAGCAAGTGATCCTTTGTATAACTCAGATGATTTGACTTGCAGCATCATGGGGCAAATCCAGTCTTTTCACATCATTTCCAGAAAAGATGTGTTTACTTTTTAACTGGTCAGTACCAGCTAAGTCATCATCCTTGTCCAATTACCTATACAAATCTTTTATTATGATTAAAAATTTCTATTGGCTCTCTAAACTTAAAATCATTAGAATGTTCAGCCATTTTATCTTCTAACAAATAAAGGTTCAAATCTGACCCAGTAATTCTTTCCTTTGGAACATTTAGTTAGATTATCCCCAAATGTAATGTTAATTCATTAATGCATAGGACCACCAGAGTTGATCAACTAGGGACAATATTTCTACCTAGTTATCATATGCTGGAATCATTTGGTAATTAGACATCTGCTAATGCCTTGTCTTATAGAGTTCTCAGGAAGATTATTACCTTTATGGAAAATGTTTGGCTTATTCAAAGATAGTCCTCTTGGGACACCTAGGTGGCTCAGTGGTTGAGCATCTGCCTTCGGCCCAGGGTGTGAATATGGAGTCCCGAGATGGAGTCCCACACTGGACTCCCTGCATTGAGTTTGCTTCTCTCTCTGCCTGTGTCTCTGCCTCTTTCTCTCTATATATGTCTCTCATGAATAAATAAATAAAATATTTTAAACAAAAAAAATTAGTCCTCTTTACTCTGTCTTACAGATGATTACACATAGCTACATACATATATGACCTGCATATGCAGGAGAAAAAAAACAAGCCCAAGTGTTTATATTTGCTTCCTCTTTTAGGTATCTGCTGTCATCTTGCTTATCAGTAATAACTCTCTATATATACTTATACTTAAACATTGAAACAAAGATATATGTATATGTAGAAAACATGTACACATGCATTCTATTCTACTTACTAAAATTAATAATGGGAAAGCTGGCCTTCTACTTTCAAGGTTACCCTTTTTATCCACATGACAACTTCCCCACTGCACCTTTTATTTGCACTTTTTCTATGAGTTTCATTTTGAACGCGGGGCCATTTCTAAACTCAAATTATTTCAATTACTTAAAATTTTGAGCTTACATTTTCATCCCTTAGCCAGTAACAGTCTCCCTCAGCTGGATTATTTGTCCATTTAGTATTAGTCCTGATATTTTTAAAAGCTTTCCTGCTTTTGGGTAATAATAGAAAGTTTTGTGCCCATTCTGAATTATCTATGCCCAAAATAGAATCACATCTTCTCTAAGAGGTTCTGCTTCCCTTTTTTTGTAACTGGGGTTAACACTCAAATTCTTGGCATGAGGGGGTACATAGGAGTACTGACTGTGTGAAGGAATAGCTGCTTCTGTCATCATCTCCAATTTTAAAGTAATGTAAAAATCAGTTCCTTGAAACAAAGGAGTACTGTAGCTCTGTTCAGAAGTAAGAGAATGCCAAGAGTCCAGGGGTATCTTCTACATGTCCATCCCCCTTCCTTCCTTCTTTCCTTCCTTCCTTCCTTCAACTGTCTCTCTTCTGTCAACTTTGTTTCCATGTTCTGCTCAAGAGTCTATGGAAGAGTAATGTAAAACCACTCAATGGTTGCTCTTACCCCTTCCATGGCCGGAGCAGTGGGTGCTGCAGCCCCGTCCTTAGTGGCAGGCTGGGTGCCTGACTTCAGAGAGCTACTGAACATGCACAGGGGACACCTGCACTCCTTCACACCATTCTGTGACTTCAGGTTAAGTAGAAGCAAATTTGGGAGCAGGACTAGGCTACTCACCAGGATATTCTTTCTTGGTCACAGTCTTTCAGCAGCAGCCTGCTCTTCTTTTTCAATCTCTTCAGGATCTCTATAGAAGCAGAGATCACCCGAGACCACTCTGGCATTTACTTGGTGCCATGCCAGCGCCAACTTCCTACACCAGCATCCACCGCATCAGACCCTCTGAGTGAGCTCCCTCGTTGGAGCATTAGAAGGCAGTGTCTACACAGCACAGAAGAGTCTGTGTTACACAGAGATAGCCCTGGCAAGCAGGTTAACAGACGAGGGTTCTGTGAGAGCCTGGCGGTCAGCCCTGGGATCAATAACCACAGCAAGTCGAGGCTCCCAGAAGGCTGCCTGGATCTGGTTAGTGAGGGTTCCAGGAGTGAAGTGGCCAGAAGGCCAGTTGTCCCGGAGAGCAGGCCACTGCTGTCAGCCAGCTGTTCATAGGTAATCATGGTACGAGCTACCAGCAGAAGCTCCTCCTAGATTCTCTTCAGATTTATCATGTATGGATCATCATTTTTCCCTAGGCTTATGTACTGCTCCATTAGAAAGTCAAGGCTGTGTGCCAGCTAAGTGAACTTCCACTGCAAAGAATTTGAGGACATCCCCCTTCACTTGCAGGACATCAGGGACTCTGGACGTCATGAAAGTTTCCCTTTAAGTTATGACAGTACCTTGTACAAAACCCTGCTGCTGAACTCTGTGGAGAGCTGGTGCCTTCCAGGCATACCAAAATGTTATCATATAGAGTTCTAAGATATATTGCAAGTATTTCATCACCCCTCTTATCAAGAATTTATTATTTGTATTTATTTCCCAAAGGCTCTATGTCTAGTAACCAAAGTATAAGGAGCTAAGAGACTGAATGAGGAACAATAAATTGGTAAACAGAGCATCTGACATCAATACTGCATCAAATCTCAACTTAAACTAATACTTAAATCTACTTAAGGTATAATTTATATACAATAAAATGCATACATTTTAAACCTACAGTTCAATAAGTTTTGACAAATATAAAAGCCCATTACACTACAACTATAATCATGAGACTCTGTCAACATTATAAAGTAAATGTCACGAAGGGGATTATAATTTTCTTTAGGAGCTCTCTATTATTTCAACTCCACTGTCACGTTATCTTCTCAATTCTACATTCTTAAGATTATTAGAATTACTTGTCTCTTAATCAACTAAAAAGAACTAGTTTATTTTCCTTATAGAGAAATATTGGGATTCTGAAACATCAAGTAAAGTGTGTGTTTGGTTTATTGTCTGAATATAGTTTTCATCTTTAGCTAAATGATCAGATATAATAGCTGTAACAGCCACAACTCTAAAATAATTCATAATATAGTCCGTATTTCTCCATCATTTTTATGTTATTATGATCCCATCTGCTTGAAATAATAGCATTTATAGAGATTTTTGTACACAAATTTTTTTGGAATTTTTTTTTCACATAGAACTACCATTTACTCTCAAGCTATCTTTAATTTATGGAGTTGAAATTATTTCTGATTAAAGCCTCCCATTTGAACCTATACTTCAGAGTGCTTAGAATTGACTGCTTTGTATTCAAAACTAAATAGATGCTAAAAACCAGCCCCATTCTGATGGAGAGTTCTTTCTATGTAATTTTTTTTAAAATTGTATTATTTAACTGAAAAGCTTCTGATCTCACTTTCTTAATAGTATTGCTGAGAAAAAAACACAGTGATTTTGGCTTAAATGTGGAAATGTGTAATAATACATGAAACAACCAGGAACTTGGATTTTGCCCTGTTCTTGTCATTAAAACCCTAAGGGAGTCCCCTCAAATCTCTGGTTCTCAGTTTCCACCCTTGCAAGGTTTCCCAAATATAGACTCAATCATTCTTAGACTTTTTTCTTTTGGTTTTGTTTTACAAATAGTACAGACAGTTCGAGGACCTTGGCCTTTTCACAGGCCTTAATTCTATTGGCCTAGGTCAATAGAATTAAGGCTTTCCATTAACCTAATAGTGAAACAAACATTCAAATAGGATGACAATGGATTTTTTTGCATTATATTATTAGCAGAAATAATGAAATTTAAACTGATGAGAGGCTAGCAGCAGAAAAATGTGCACTCACCTTTAGCCCAGAAGCTTGACCCAAAGCCTGTAGAGTTCCAGTAAGGATCAAATGGTGTGCTGGTAGTTACATTTGCAAAGGGTCTCAGGACTGCCTGTATATCTCACCGAGAGTTAATACCGAAATGATCAAGAAGCACCAGAGAAATCTCATAAAAGCAGTTTTATGAGTAGAAATTCGAAGAAAACATTTATGATCTGATACTCCCTGCATGTCCCCTCCCCCTTGAGCCTTAAGCATCCAAACACCAGCTTCACACAGCAAAAGTGAAGCTCTTTCTGCCCATGGGTCCTGTTCCCATGCTACTTAAATAAATTTACTGTTACACCATTCCTAATTCTTTCTTGGCCATGGTACTTGATGGATGGATGACCCCCCAACAAAACCATAACGCCTTCCAAAATCAGTCTTTTTCAAACCCTCAGACTCTAAATTCCAGATCCCTGACTGGTCCTAATTTTTCTGCGCAGAGTTCTTTATCTTCATCTTCATAGTGCAATACCCTAGCAACAGGCCAGGCACATGTGATCACTTAACTTTTTAAATGATTGAAATACCTCAGTTAATCTCCACTACCACCTTAAAAGACGAGCTGTTTCCAATCCGTTTTATTGATTAGGAGAGAAGGATCAGAAAGGTTAAGTAATTTCCTCAGAATCATGGATTGTAAATGACAGAGCTAAGAGTGCATCCTCAAATCTTCTAATGTTGGAAAAGGTGGATAATTATGGAGGTAAACTGACTTATGTAACGTTGCCAATTAAATATGTTTTTTAAAAGAGCAAAAAAGCAGAAAAAGCAGAAAGGAAACACTGAAAGAGGGTATGAATTCTAAATTTGCAAATTTACATTTCTTGCTTATAAATTCACATCAGGTTAAAAAATAATTGGACCTTAGCACTAAATCATTTGAATTGGTCCAGTCTCACTATACTAAAAATATTGATATAGTTTCAAATTGAGAGTCCAACCTAAATCCCTTAGAGCTTATGGTTGTACACTTAAAAATTTGTTAAGAGGGTAATCTGATGCTAAGTGTTTTTATTACAATATGTGTATATATTTTTAAAGGAAAAAATGGTTTGACCAGTTATAGAATAGTTCTGCTTCTTCATTCTGGCTATCAGATCTATTCCTACAGAAAATATGTTAAGAGCAGTCTATCATAAGAAAAATCCAAATATCGGGATGCCTGGATGGCTCAGTGGTTGAGAGTCTGCCTTTGGCTCAGGGTCTGATTCCAGAGTCTTGAGATTGAGTCCCACATCAGGCTCCTCACAGGGAGCCTGTTTCTCCCTCTGCTTGGGTCTCTGCCTCTCTCTGTGTGTCTCTCATGAATAAATAAATAAAATCTTAAAAAAAAAATCCAAATATCCAATAAATGTGGAAAAGAAAAATTTAGAATCCCTGTTATTCAAAGGTTAGAGGTATCTTTCAAATATCATACTATTTTTCTAAATCTCTAATTCCAGTTTTTAGTAAAGGCTCAAATTAGAAACACCTTTCAAATTTGTTTTGGCAAAATGTGACAAAAGATTTTAAAATGTGCCTACACCTCAAATAATTTAATTTCTTACAATTTATCTTTCAGACATGAACAGAAATCCACTAGGATGTTAATCAACTGTAGGACTTATAATGTGGAAATCTGCATACAATCTAAATATTTAATAATCACTGATTGCTTAAATAAATATTGAAGCATTACAACCATAGAATACAATGCAGACATTTCAAAATATATTGTATGAGACCAATTAAAGATATAAAAAGAAACTTCTAGGATAGACAAATCTTTAGTGACAGAAAATAGATTGGTATTTTCTAAAATTTCTAACTTGATTATTTTTTTAAGTGGGTTCCACACCCAGCGTGAGGCCTGAACCCATAACCCTGAGATTAAGAGTTGCATGCACTACCAACTGAGTCAGCCAGGCACCCCTAACTTGACAATTTTTATAATGAGGGAAATTTCTGTTAAAATAACATTAAAAATAATCTAGTAAGTTCTATAGCTGTAAGTTTACCTTCATGAGAACAGTAAGTGAACTGAACAAGGTATTTGCATTTGTTTTACTTATCTTTCTACAAATATATAATGAATCAACTGAATATATTATATTTTAGACAAATCAGAGCTTGCAGTTGCTGATAGAATTTCCAGAAGGAAATTATATTTATGTATAACTGACTTTGATGCTCTGTGTCCAACACACTACTTCAGAGAAAACCTATTATGCATCATTCAATTTGATGAGCCTTTTTTAAAAATACAGCTTTTCATCCCTATGATAGATCACTTTGTCCTCTAGTTAATTTGATCATCATAAACACTTTAATTGCATAATGTGAGTTCCCCAATGCCATTTGGCAACACAAGCCTCAGCCTAATTTCTTTTTAGTAAGCAAATTTGATTTGGTCTGTAAGAAATGCTCCAGAAGTACCTGTAGTATTTTTTCCTCCCCCAGGTGCATTAGATCACACTCAAAGCATGCCAATGCAGCACAGGGCCCAAATGTCAGCAGGCACATGAGAGACTATAAAATCCTAACTCCATGATCAAATAACAGCTTAACTAACTTTCTTCAACAACTGAAATATATGGTTTACAAATGCACTTAAATATGTGAAAAAAACTTAAAGCTGTAAGGCCAATTAAGATGGTTAGAATCGGTAATGTAATCGAGGATACTATTAAAATCCTTAGTGCCGTAACATATTCAGAATAAAATATTATACCACAACTTATGATTAAAATAACAAACACAACTTTTTATGTGCATCTCAAAGAGGATTTTATAAAAAAAACAATAAACATCTTTATTCTTTAGCATTTTAACAAATGATTGTTTCCAGAATATGCAAGATCTTTGGGGAGCTCATGAATAAAAGTCATATAAGCCATTATAATAACACATGACCAACTTCCCTTTATTTTTGCTGAGTTGAAAACATTGTGGCATCCTAGCCATTTTTATTACATGAAACTTCCTTAGGTTTCCTCAGAAAAGTACTTAAATGATCAATTGCAAAGTTTAATCTCAAATTCTGGCTAAATAATTTTATCTTTTACCTTCCCTTTAATAGAACCACACTGGTTCACTAGTTACTCCTTCAAATGTCTTTTTTTGAGCTTTATGATTCATTACCACCAGAAGGAATGTCTTACCAAGGAAGCATTCCTGAAATGATTGATATTTAATTAGAGAACAGGTTTAGGTTCACGTGGCTTTGGCAGAACAGATTCAATAGTTGGATCTGGCTGACATAACCCTCACAGTGACCTCCACAGACAAGTTTAAAAAAAAGGGGGGGATATCTAATCTCAACCATAGATAGGTAATAAAAGATAATGGATAAGCCCCAGAAAAAATAATTGCCTCTTCTTTTTCTTCTCTCTATCCTCACAACAGTTTAGTAGCTGAGTAAAGACAGATTTATCTTGTGGGGTAGTAATGGGAACATGGGCCCTCCTACAACTACAGAATATTTTATCTGTCAGATAATTTAATTCTCTATTTTCCCTAAATCCTACCTTTGATAACATCTTGGAAAATTCGTTGAGCAATAATAAACTAAAAAACAAACAAAAGAACTACATCTCTTCTTGTGGTCTAAAGAAATTGTTAGGATGAACATCTTCTTCAAAACTGTCTCTGGCTGAATTGCTATTTTTTTAAAACAGGCCAGAGCTGTTATCCATTTTTCCATGAATTTGTTACTAAAAAACCCTGTTCTTCAAACTAACTTACTACTCATTAAAATAAAAACTAATGTTTAATGAGTAGCTACCTGGCTAGGCATACTTTTAAGTGACTAAAGAAATGGTTTTAAACTAAAAATGGATGGTTGGGCATCTGGGTGGCTCGGTGGGCTGAGCGTCAGACTGGATTCTGGCTCAGGATAATCTGAGCCCCACATCAAGCTCCCTGCTCAGTATGGAGTCTGCTTGGGTTTCTCTCCCTCTGCCCTTCCTCCTGCTCTCTCTCTCTCTCTCTCTCTCTCTCTTTAAAATAAATAAATAAATCTTTAAAAATGGATAGGTGACTAAGAGTTGGTAGGCACTTTGGCATGCGCTTGGGGTTGCAGGTAGGCAAGAGTGCCCAGGCAGAGGAAACAATATTTGGGAATATCCTATACCTACACCTACACCTACTTACTACATAAGTAGTCAGGTAATCTTTTTTTTTTAAGATTTTATTTATTTATTCATGAGAGACACACAGAGAAAAGCAGAGACATACGCAGAAGGAGAAGCAGACTCCCTGCTGGGAGCCCTACTCAAGACTCATCCCAGGACCCCAGGATCATGCCTTGAGCCAAAGGCAGATGCTCAACCACTGAACCACCGAAGTGCCCCTAGACCAGGTAATCTTCCACTGAACTGAAAAACATTCTGAATCATGAAAACCAAAAAAAAAAAAAAAAAAAAAAGGGGGGGGGGTGGTGGTGATGGTGATGTTTGAGGTTGCTTGGGATGGGTGATGGGAAATCATCTATATCTTGATTAGATAGACACATAAATTTGTCAAAATTAAGCAAATTGTGCATCAAAATGGTTGCATTTTATCATATGTTAATCAGTATAACTGATTTTAAAAATAAAAAGGGAATTTGACACCAGGAAAGTTGAGAGTGCCCAACATCGTTTAAGGCCTTGTAGACCATTTTAAGGATTGTTTTATCTTCCTTTAAGGAAAAAGCTATGAGAGAATACTGAGTGATAAAGAGGTGTGATAGTTTTTGTTTTTAATATTTTATGTGACAGTGAGAAAAATAACTTGGAAAAGTACATTTGGAGAGAGAATTAGGAGACTCTTACAACAGTGCAGAGGAAGGAGGTCAGTAACTTAACCTATGCTTGTTGGTAGCAGAGATGGAAAGAAAGGGATCAGTTCAAGAGCTGCATAGAAGGTAAAGTCAGCTGTATATAGTAATTATTTGGCAATAATCAGTGGGACTAATGGTCCCAATTCTCTGACATGTATACTAAGATACTTTGTGTTTACTGAGATGAGGCAGGCTTAAGTAGGAGCCATCCTATGTCCTGGACATTTTGACTGTGGAGTGGAGAAGGTGGGCCATGGATAAAGAATTTAGGTGGAGTCACATTCAGTTTTAGATAGTGAGACAGTTAAAAAATGGAGCTAGAGAAACAGACCAGAACATCAAAGGCTAACAGCATCATCACCAAATTTCTTCTAAATATTTGCCCAAATGAATGTTAATACATAAGCACACACACACACACACATATGCACACACTTGCATGAGCAACTCAAATCACAAATATTTTTTAACTGAATGTTTTATATAACAGAGACTAGAATTCAAAAATGTATGCTAACATTCTTTTTATTTTACAATTACTAAATTATATTTTAACCTGATCACAATTCTTAAAGTTTCCCCAGTCGATAAATTTTAGAAACCATATGCTTTACTCCTATATTGGAGACCAAATTTGGTCCTAAAAATTTGATATTTAAAATATGACAATTTTCTTCAAACCAGTGTTTCTCACATTTATTTGAGAACAATACCCATTTTTGAGCAACAGGTTTTTGCAATCCAAGTTGACAGAATATAATTTTTTAAAATAGTAACCTATAAAATTTTCAAATTGTTTCCTGTTTTGCTGTTTATTTCTCTACATGATATCTGGCAGGAATAATGGGAACAATTCTTTTGTCTTGGAAACAGGTTCAGCTTTATTATATAATCCCTAAGTAGTTTTTATTGCCAGAAATTCTTCATATAAAATCTTCCAATAAATGAATCAAGTCCCTATATTGCCTTATTTTTAACATTGTTCCTGTACCAGTAAATCTGCATCATTTTCCAGGATCCCTTTTAGCTCTAAAATTATGTAACATTATACAAAATATATTCATCATTCTCATTTTTAAAAAATTCCTTATTGCCAGAGTCCTCCTATACTATAAACTTATAACAATAAATTGGTATGACATTATTGTAAAGCAAAAATATTGGATCCATGAAATAAAGATGCTTTGGAATTCACCCAAGCTTAGTAATATTCCTTAAAGCGACCATCCAACTAAGGCTCATGAGAAACACCTTAGCATAAATTGAATTTATATCTAAAAGCCCTAATTAGACCCCTGTCAAAGCCATTATCATTAGGCTTTCTATTGTCCTTGGCCACCAAAATGAGTTGTTCTTACTGTGTACATAAATGAGGAAAACATCAAATCATAACAGTTTTTGGACTGGAAGGTTCCTTTGAGATTAGCTGTTTCAACCTCTTCAATTTATAGACGAGAAAAAGCAGGTGCAGTGAGGTTAAGTCAATTGCTTAGAAGCAGTTTTCAAAATCGAAATTTGTTACATGAATTTAGAGTATATTGTGTGAACCATCAAAAGGCTTTCAAATGCTACAAAATATTTCCTCGAATCAAATACATAAAATCAGTTGTACAAAAGAAAAAGAAGAAACAGAAGTACCCAACTCATTAGTTTTAAGTATGGTGGCTGAGACAACAATGTTCATTCCCAAGTATTTTCTTTTTCCACAAAGTTCCTTTGTGATGCCTTTAAGTGCAGAGATCACTAAAACTTACAAGAATATGGAATCACCTATGTTATGAGATACCTTCCTATTTTATTAAAAAGCAAGCTTACCTGTTCTCAACAAACTATTTGCTGAGTTTGCAGTTCAGAGCTGAATTTTCAAAAAGGAGATAAGCAAATAAAATAAGTGCCCTTCATTCTATATTGCTCTGTTTCATATGAAGCATAAATGGGCCAGGTCAGTGCTGATTCAAAGAGGAAAATGAGTCAAACAGAATTTGGTGGATATTGGTTGAGACACAGAAAGGCCTGAAGTGAGAGGCATCATTGTATAAGTACAAAATGGGACTGAGCAAGATTTGTTCAAAAATTCATAAAGTCAATGATCCACAGTATTGGAAGAAATGGGAAAAATCAACTAAACTTGGCTTTTTCTAAAAATGATGAGAAAACTGATGTCCAGAGATGAATAAATGACTTGCTTGAGTTTTATACTAGTCAGTAGATAGAGTTAGTAGATAGTAGATAAACTAGAGGCCAAGTCTCCTGGGGTTTAATAGTTTGACTTCACCACACTGTAGAGACCAGAGGACACAGATTTCTGCAACATAACACTCATATAGACAAGTCAGGGATAGAGTAAGAGGCCAGGGATGATCTGGGTAGCAATCTAAGGGTGTCCCTGGGGCCCCAGAGTATCTGGTTGGTACACTAGTTCTCTGTATACTAGATGCTAAAAAGTTAGTGCCTTGTAATTTTTGGATTCCATAAATTAAAGTCATTTCTTTCTCTTGTAATCTTGTCTTCCATAGTTGATTGTTGGAGATGACTGAGAGAGGGTTCACAGTACATAAGCTATGATCTTAATCACCATCACCTGTGCCAAGACCAGTAGCTCTGCCTATAAAGTATCTGACATTCTGAGATGGAATTCTACAAAATGAGATCAATATCTTTGCTTCTGTGCCATGATCATCTCTCACAGGACCCTAGTCAACTCATCCCTCTCTCTGTAATCCAGCCTTCTATCTGCCTTTTAAAAATGGTGATCCTTTGAACACAGAACTAGATAAGGACAAAAACTTATCAGAAAAAAAACTTTGTCATTCTGTTTTTTGGGCTTGGGCATTTCTAAGGCATTTGTCAACACCATGACCATTGGATTTTCTTTCAGGGATATGACTATACATGATTGATCTTGCCTTGTCCACTAAGAACCAGCCATTTGTCCTAAGCTTCCTTCCTAGACTTATTTGAGCATTACCACCAATTATAAATCACAGCTCTTATTATTTTGGCAAATCCACTCACCTAAAGAAAGGACAAATTTCACTTCAATTCTGGGATAGGGTTTCAGGGTCTGGGATGGGTCAGATGCAATCTAAAAATTAAGAAAAACTCCAGGAAGCCAAAGATAATACTAAAGGGGGTGTATTCAGCATCAGGCTTATAGGGGATTGTGAAGAAGCAGATGAAAGATAAAGCAAGAGGCCAGGAACAGGTCAAGAAGTGGTGTTTAAACAATATTGATTTGAAATTGTAGGTAGATAAGATTAGATTCCTATATTCTCTGAATTAGTAGTCTTTACATACCAGATACTCAACCCTACTACTTTCTTTGTCTTTTCAAATCCTCTCAGAAAAATGGGGTTTGTGGAGAAGGTTACCATGCATAAACCAAACCAGAGTCAGAGTCAGCAGAGTAACTATATCTCTCTCCTCTCCCTCAGGGCATCAAAGCTACTGCTCATTCTTTCTGGGGTCAGCTCTGTGGGAACCCCGTGTGCTTCTGTTGCCTCTGGAGACTTGCCACCTCTATCAGCAGTTTTCTTGTTTACCAAACTTCTCTTCTCAGCTTTATCTCAAACCAGTAAGAAACACCTTCCTCTCCTAGTGTCTAAGCCATCAACAAGTGCATCCGGCCCAATACCAGAAACTCTCCATGTCCATCCAAAGCTTTTCAATTTGCCGCAAGCTCATAGTATCTACGGGGGTCAGGGGGGTTGTATTGAGCTCTCTACCCTGGACACCACTGCCATTCCTCCCAGAGGCTCCTCCCTACTCCCTTTCCACCCACCATTCAGGGCCAGATCCTAAGTCCGGCACCTCCTTCCAAATTTCAAACTTTGTCATAGAGACTTTTCGTTCTTAAAAATTTCTTTGTTCCATCCTGAATTGTGACTTCAGTCAGGAGATTTGGAAATGTAACAGCATACAGCTGAACCCCAAGTGTGAACAGACTTCATATTCTATCTGCAGGAAGGCCCACTGCCCAGGCTGGGTAACAGCCATCATGGTGATGGCTTTGTTTCACTTTGAATGTTTTGCACTTGGAAGCCACTTCTAATGTGTATATGCACTATGTTTAGATTGAACTTTGATGAGGAGACTCACACAGGCAATTCTGTGCCTTGCCATCTCTTACACAATTCTTTCTACCAAGTAAATGCTTGATTTGATAACTCTTGATTATCAAGAGAATAGACAGAACCAATGATGTGACTAAACTAAAATGGAAAATCATTTATATTGTGTTTGCTTATTTTATTCGTATTTATAAGTGGCTGTGGACAGAACTATTCTTAGAATCTTTGTTACTTCAAAACTGTGCTACTGTCAAGCATCATCGAATCGTATCATTTTCCACCCCGCTTCTCTGTAGGATTACCTCTTTTTCTCTCTACTGTATTGATTAAGAGGATCAATTTTACAATTGAGGAAAAGCATCAGACTAAATAGAACTTTGTTCAATCGTTCCTAAGCTAAAGCTCACTATCTTTTTTCCTATACTTTCCCAGGCTGAAAGAGGTAATTAAACATTTTAGAATAAAAGGGCTTCACTTTCAGCACCAGCTGGCCTCTGGGCTGCGTTTAGCGATAACTATAACCAGAGGTGGCAATAATGTTAATGAACTCTAAGCAGAGAAAATGACTAGATAAATAAGGATTACTTATAGATAGACTTTCAGTAGGCTATCTAAGCCATGTTTTAGAGTCTTTTTTGTTGTTGCTCCCATAAAAATAAAGTTTGCTCTTGTTGTTTCACTTTTATATATTAAAAAAATTCTTCATAAAACTGAGGATTTTTCAAAAGTCTCTAATAATGCCAGTAAAAGACTTTTCTGCATGGTTGCATAGCCTTGAGAACTCTGACTAAAATATCACTATGGTAAAACAAAATGATTAAAAATAGTACCTTTAGTTGGTCTTATACTCACATAGTCTTTCTAAATTGTATTACAGCTTGATTTGGATATAAATCAATGACTGTTCATACTAGCAACATACCAGGGGGAAAATTTTAGATTTCCATCTATTGTAAACTGTTGCATTATAACAGAACAGGATGTTTCCAAAACCCAGTGGTGCTCTAGCATTTCTTCTCATAATAAAAATAGACTAAATAGAGCCAATAAGGGACACCTATGTGGCTCAGTCCATTAAGTATTTGCCTTCGGCTCAGGTCATGATCCCAGAGTCCTGGGATCAAGGCCTGCATCAGGCTCCTTGTTTAGTGGGGAGCCTGCTTCTCCCTCTGCCTGCTGCTCCCCCTGCTTGTATTCTCCCTCCCTCCCTCTCTCTCTCTCTCCCCCTGACAAATAAATAAAATCTTTTAAAAATTAAAAATATAAAAATATAAAAATTAAAGCCAATTAGCATAAATTGTGGCAGACTAAAATCAGCAGGAGAGCTGTAATCTAAGTGCCATATATATATTATATTACATGAGCTATTATGATAATGTACTTTCCCTAAGTGGCAAAATATATGTTTTCTTTAAAATTGTAGTATTTTCTCTTGAAAATCTCTTGATTTTTATAAAAATAATATTATTGGTTAGAAATAAAATTTTGAAAGAAAGGAAACCAACATTCCACAGAAAGAGTATTTGACTTTGGCACCTCTCCCTCAGAATTACCTGTGAGGGTTGGTTATGAGGCTATAATTCTAAATTTGTGCAAGCACATGGTAAGCCAAGGATATTGTTTAGCAATGAGTTACTACTAATTGAGTTACTGTCATTGTGTTTAGAACTGCAACCACTTAGCAGGACCAGCTCTGGCAATACTATATTTTTCTCATTCTATAGTGCAATATATATAAGACACATTTTAAAATTTAAAGTTGGAAACATTAGAGATTTATGAATGTCATTTGTGGTTGGTGAAAACACACAGAGAAAACAACTGAGAATACTGCATACAGTCACAGAGATTCTTTTTATCTGGTCATTTCTTTAATTCTTTCATTTGACTAAGATTTCAACAAATATAAATTGTAGTCTTAGAATTACTACAAGCACTAACCAGGCCCAGGAGACCTGGATTTAACAATCGATTTGTCTTGGCTAGGAGCTATTGTGACCAGAAAATTATGGTTTACTGTAGTTTCTTTATAAATTCATAATACAAAGGTGGTTCTTGACATTTACAAAATAGACACTTTTTGTGTATTATAAATCCATGCCCTAAACCACCTTTCATGGACCAAATTCGGAATTTCACACTAGCATTGACTGAGAATGATTCAGAGAAACTCATGGAGATTTGGGCAAGGTAAGGGAGGTAAGCCTTCATGGATGTGGCCGTGGCATTTGTAGACTATTATTTGCAGCAGCACCAGTAAAGCCAAAAAATCAGAATGCTCCCTGACCATGTTCATGACAGTGTATCCACAGACTTTTCTATTGTCACTTTCTCTTCCAGGCTGAACAGTTCCATGTAGATTCTTAAGGTAATAGGATCCCTCAGGTTATCAACACCTATGTCACCATCATGCACAGCTCATGTCCTCTTATCCCACTTATCTTTCCTTCCTTTCCAGACCCCATCTTTCCTCTCAATCTTAACTCAATGCCAGGCTATGAGAGCGGCAATAAGAAGAGAAGGCATCTGGCAGTGCTCCTGTGGAGGCAGTTGGGGCATCTCTTCATCCAGGTGGTCTCCTGTTCAAGTGTGGAACATGTGCTCGACCCTCTTTTGTCTTTACCATGCTCCAGAACACTACAGGCAGGTAATTTAAAGACTGAGAGCCACTCAACATTCAGTTCAAGGATCTGGAGAAGAGATCAGAGGGAGGAGTCATGTGAGATGGAGGCTCATGGTTTGACGCCTCTGGTTCCCAGGAGGGAACTGGCAGGTTCAATCCTGCAGCTGCCTCCCCTTGTGTCTGTACAGGTTCATTTACACCCACCCACCAATGCTTGCGGGGATGGTACTTGACACTATCATGTACTGACCATCACAATCATGTACTGATTTTTAGCTTTCCAAAAGTGGAACAGCACATCTCCTCCATTTAAAAAAAAATAAGAATTTCATTTTTTTTCAGATACTGGATTTCTCAAATATATATTTAAAAAAAATTTTTTATATGAGAGAGAAGGGAGAGAGAGAGCACACATGCATGAGTTGGGGGAAGGGCAGAGGGAGAGGTACAAGTAGACTCCCTGTTGAGCACGTAGCCCCACACAGGCTGGATCCCAGGACCCTATCGTGACCAGAATGGAAGGCAGACACTTAACCAACAGAGCCACACAGGCAGCCCTCAAATATATTTTTCAGGAAGTATCATATAATGATGTATGGGCTGCCTCTATTCTGCAAAAGATGTCACCAGTTATTAATCTATATGCTCACCTTAGAGTTCCTAAATTATTTTGTGACTAAAGGCTTCTTTTATTTCATGTCTTTCCTATACTGCTAAAAAAATAATTAGAAAAAAACCCTGCTAATTTATTACTCTGCCTTTCCATACATTCAGGAGAGTATTATTACAATTTCAAATAACACTAAGTTCAGAAAACTGATTAAAAATATCTAAGGAACCTTCAAAAATTACCTTTAAAAAGCTAAACAGGACAAACTGTACTTCCTGAACAAAACTTGTATCAGTTTCTTGACCTTGCCAAAACTTAAGAGTTAACCATTTTGAGTAATCTTCAATAAATGCCAGACTGTCAATTAAGCAGGAGAATCCCAATTTCTTCTAGTCTTCAAAACAATTTTGCTAAGCTTATTGGAGGACAGAACTTTTAAAAACTTATTTATAGATTTTTATAATGACTTTCTATCTAGAATCTCATGTTCTTCATGTAATTATTCAGGGAGAAAAATTTTAATCGATTTTTTCCATCTTTATTGATTTTTAAAACTTATGAGAAAGTGTATAGCCAAAGCGCTTTTGTGTGTCTGGGACAAGCTAGTAAGGATATAATATTCTAACTCTGTGTATCTTCTAATACAGCAGCAGAAGTTGATGGGTTTATCATATGGTGTCAGCCCTAAAATGTCTCAGATGCTCTCACTCTTCAGTGGAGCCATGAATAAATGAACACATAGAAAGTCAAGACACATTTTCATGGAGTACCACAGTGGGCAGTAGAGAGAATACAGCTAAGCACTCTAATATCTCCTGCTGCTTTACCCACATAAGCTTTATTTTTATAGATACTAATGTTTAAAACTATGTAAAAAGCCTAAAATGTTCTGGCTCTGACATACATCTAAATAAACATGTTGGTACCAACAATAAGTATCATGATCAGCAATTTTATTTAATATTTTGATGGACCTAATTTCACTAAATGACTTCACAAGCATTACTCCAATATAGGTGCACAAGTATAATTAATCGTTATCCCCATTTTACAGATGGCATAATGGAAAGCCAGAGACAGAACATAGCAACCAGATACTTAGAAGAAACGAAGTGACTGAGAAGGAGGTCAGCCAAAGTTTCTGACTAAAAGTCTAGGTTTCTTCTCTACCCTATACTGCAGAATCCCCTCAAAATGAATTAAAATCACTTACTCTCCTGTTGGAATTTGCCAACAAGGGCATTTTCTAAATTATCAACCTATTACTTCCTCGGTACAAAATATTTGTTCAAATACAAAGAAAGGAAGAGACATAATATTTGTCAATCACTCAATATATGCTAGCTAAAAAATTTTTATGATTCTCATAGGTATCCTAACAAGTGCATTAATACTCCTCTCCCATCCCACATTAAAATAATTTTGCCTAGGTGGGAAAAAGATGTAATTACTGTTATTTCTTTGCTTTTGAAATGATGGGCTATTAGTTATTCATTTCATTAGGATGAGCTCTGATTTCTCAGCAATCATTTTGTAGAAAATCTAACCCTACCGATTGTTTTCAAATATGACATTTTTATGAATATTAACAACTCATGAAGTTGACATATTATGCTTCATAGACATTTAATAAAACATTTATTCATTTAGATTTTGCCATTTTGTTTTCATAGTTTCCAGAGAATGATTCTTTTCTTGATCTTCACTTTTTTTTCTTTGCAGGCCACTGAAAAACTTGTAGCCCCCCTAACACTGTGTGTCTGGTGCCTGATAGACAAAGTGGCCTGAGCATTGTGCCAGGCACTCTACAGACCTTATTTCATTAGATTACCTTATGTAAAAAAGTAAGTCAAAAAAGCTTGCTGGGTACAGGTAATAGGTTGCTATAGCAAAACACTAGAAAATCTATAAATAAAGACAATGATCTCCAAGGGAATTCCTAACACACCAGCAATTTTAGTGTTCCTCTATTTGAATAACAATTGAATCCTGTGGGAGAAATGACAGTGAAGATAAAGGATAAATTGAAGACACATGAATAAAATCCTTTCCTCCACTTTAGAAATGTTACTAGAAATGTTAGTCCAGGGTGGACCTTATTTGATAAAAGGGTGTCCATATTGGTCATTAGTTGTGACAAAGGTATCATACTAATGTAAGATCTTAACAACAAGTAAAATTGGGTGTGGCATATGTCAAAATGCTCTGTACTATCTTTGCAGTTTTACTGTAAACCTACAACTATTCTAAAGTAAAAGTTGTACTTCTAAAAAGGCAATTATAATCAAAATGTTTTAAACAACAAAAAAATGTCCCTAATAATCTTCTCTTTACGCTTTCTCCTTATGGACAATTCAGTTATTAGGTCAATAGGTGGGGCAGGGCTAGTTGCCTATGCAAAGAGTAGCTCTTCAGGGAGTAATGAAGTTCAAGCATGGTGAAGAAGCGATCTAGATGGAAGAAGGCATCAGTTTTCTTGCTGTTGAATGAGTTACAAACATGGAAAAGAGAAAACTAGAATGTACCCTAGATACTTTTAACTAGAAATGGAGGTGTCAGCATGAACTGATAGTATTCAGTATACAGAAATATGGAGATATCAATGTGTGTGTGTGTGTGTGTGTGTGTGTGTGTGTGTGTAAATTGTCCACTGAGAAGGAACTAGAATCAGTTCCACCATAATAGCAATCTAGTAGCCAGATACTAATTTCTAAGTATCATTCTCAACTAAAAGAAATTAGGGCCCTTTGGAGAAATAGCAGATAGCAGGGCTGGTGCAGGGAAAAGTATAAGATCAAACACCTATTGTGCCAGGAAGTGAGAAAGTACACAAAGGATGAGGGTAACATGTCAAAAGTAGAGAGTAGCCAGCTTGCAGGGCCTCCTATGGCCAAATGTGGGATGGTAACAGATAATAAAGTAGTAATGAATAAAAAAGAAATCCAGGAGTTCATACTGATATAAATTAAAAATGAATAAACTAAAATTTGATGAAGAATAAGATATTTAAATAGTTTTATTTTATTATTTTAGATTTTTAAAATATTTATTTATTTATGAGAGACATAGAGAGGCAGAGACATAGGCAGAGGGAGAGGCAGGCTCCCTGCAGGGAGTCCGATGTGGGACTCCATCCCAGGATCTGTGATCATGCCCTGAGCCAAAGGCAGAACTCAACCACTGAGCAACCCAGGTGTCCCTTAAATAGTTTTAAATTACCTCCCAGGATAGGCAGGATGAGCCTCCCCCCAATACTCCTTGCCAAATGACCATGCCACCCTTGTGGCTTATGTCATATTTGTTACACTGTATGGCCATATTTGTATGGTAATATAATATATTAATATATAATTTAGTATATAAATTATATTTATACATTAATTGTATATAACATAACATATACAATTATAATCATGTATAACATAATATATACATTGTATGTGTATAACATATATAATGTATATAAAATATATAATAAAATAACATATTGTTAAATAATACATATATTAATAAACTGCATATTTCCATGAATAGAAAATATTATATAATAGAATTTTATTAATATATATATTCATGATAAAATATCCTGACAATATCTTTAACTTATAGTCTAAAAATGAAAGAGTTTGACTTAAAAAACTGTACTGGGTTTCTGGTATATAATACAGTAAACCAATTTTCTATGCTTAGCTTTTGTCCACGTTATATTTTGTTACGCTGAATTTCTATAGAATAATGTGGTAGCATAGATTACTAAAGAAAAAATACTTTATATTAAAAATATGAAGAAACTGCCCTGTCTAAAAATGACTACATTAAGGGATTTTATTTAGTCTATATAAGGAAATATAATAAAATAAAATAACATTTTGAATGTTGTATGTATGCATGTATGTATTTATATATATTTAACCAAGAAACTTTCAGGATAAGTTTAATTTTCAACTAAATAACCAGAATGCATTCCAAAAGCTGAGGATGAAAAACAGGTTACTGTCCAAACTTCTTCCTCATCTTTCTACATTTAAGAACCAGACAGGTTTTTTTTTTTTTTTTTTGCAACATGAAGTAAAGTGGGATGCCTGGGTGGCTCAGTGGTTGAGCGTCTACTTTTGGTTCAGGGTGTAATCCCAGGTCCCACATTGGGCTCCCTGCATGGAGCCCCCTTCTCCCTCTGCCTGTGTCTCTGCCTCTTTCTCTGTCTCTTATGAACTGATAAAATCTTGAAAAAAAAAAAAAAAAAGAAGGAAAGTAAGGGGAAATAAAAGTGAAAATTGTAACTCTCTATAAAAATGTAACTTTTACTGGATGTTAGATATAACACTAGGCACTTAATATGTTTTGCTCTATACAACAATTCTAGGTATTGACATCTATTCCCATTTTAAAAAATAGAAAATTGTATAAGAGATTTAATTCATAGCTTAAGGATTTAGTTGTAATAAAAAATAGAGGCAAGATCTGAATCCAAACTTGTATTGACATGAAATCCATGGTCTTTTCAAAAACTAAGTTGCTTCAATCTAACCTTGTCATAATCTCATAGAGTGAGAAAAACAAGTGCTATCATCATTAAGATGTGTGTATGCATATGAGAAAGCAAAAAAAGAGAGACTGGTTTAACAATCATTATAAATATATTAAAATACATATAAAAATCTAAACACATTATGCACACAGACACACAGACACACACACAAATATTTAAAAAACACATGTAACCAAGAAGGTTACACAACAAACTTAGGACTTCAGAATAATTTTTTCTCTAACACAGTCCTATAAGAATTAGAATAATAGATTATTCTATGAATTCTATATTCTTTCATGTATTATTCAATCTGGTTAGATAAGAACCAAGTGTACATTTTATACAAAAACTGATTTTAGTAAACACGTTAAGAGTATGTACACTATTTTTTACAATATTTTTTAAAGAAACATGAAATATTCATTTGACAAAAAGTTTCCCAAATCAAAGATTTAGCTATATGATATTAGCCAATATCCAATAGCAGAGTATGTAAAATATTAGGGCCCAAAGCAGGTACTATAAATACCAATTCTGCACACCTTTCCCTCAAGTGATTATCTTCACAGATCCAAAAATATCTTCTATTTCTTTCCTTTGTTTCTTTCTGTACCCTGATGATACATTAGCCATGCTTTTCAAGGAGCACAGTATAAAACCTGTACCAATTCACAATTTCTATTTAGCATTTAGAAACCTACATAATGATACATGTAGAACTTTTTCTCAGAGTCTTAGACTGGACATACTAGTACTCATAAAAATTATATAACTCTTTCAGCATCTTTAAAAGATAAAGTGCTGTGTATACAACAAAGTACATAAGTTTATGAGGCTCCTGAGAATATGTCTAATTTGTAGTCTAAAATAGTAAAGATTTTCACTGGAAAACTGTACTAGGTTTCTGGTAGTTAACACAGTAAGCTCATTTTCTATGCCTACTTTTTGTCCAAGGCATATTTTTGTATTGTGTTGAATTTCTACAAAGTAACATAAATAGCACTGGTAGGTAAAGGGAAAATAATTTTATCAAAAACATTAAGAAACTGACCCTGTGTAAAAGATTATGTTAAGGGACTTTAAATAAAGAAAATAAAATTTTAAAATGACTTTTAAAAAATATTTTTAGGGACACCTGGGTGGCTTAGCGGTTGGGCGTCTGCCTTCGGCTCAGGGCATGACCCTGGAGTGCCGGGATCGAGTCCCACATCAGGCTCCCTGAATGGAGCCTGCTTGTGTCTCTGCCTCTCTGTGTCTCTCATGAATAAATAAATTTTAAAAATATTTTTTAAAACTTTGCACATGGGTAATTAGATACCTTTTTAAAAATTCTATGTAATAATAGTTGTAAGGAAACATTTTCAGGGTTTTTTTTTTATTGAGGTATAATTCACATTACCTATAATTCACCATTCCTTTTAGTGTGATAAACACATAACATAAAATTTACCATTCTAACCATTTTTCATTTTTTTCCTTTTTTTTGTATATTTTTTATTGGAGTTCGATTTCCCAACATATAGCATAACACCTAGGGCTCATCCCATCAAGTACCATTTTTCATTATTAACTATATTCCCATTGTTCTGTAAACCAATCTCTCAGACTTTCATCCTGCAAAACCAAAATGCTATACCCATTAAACAATTCCCCTTTAGTCTTTCCCTCCCCTCAGCACTTGGTAACCATTATTCTTTTTTCTGGTTCTATGAATTTGATTACTTTAGGTACCTCATATGTGGAATCACATAGTACATGTCTTTTGTGACCAGCTTATTTCACGTAGCATCAAGTCCTCAAGGCTCATTCCCAGTGAGGTACTGTCAGGACTATCTTCCTTTTTAAGACTCAGTAAAATTCTGGGATGCGTGGGTGGCTCAGTGGTTGAGCATCTCCCTTTGGCTCAGGGCATGATCCTGGGATCCAGGATCGAGTCCCACATTGGGCTCCTTGTGGGGAGCCTGCTTCTCCCTCTACCTATGTCTCTGCCTCTCTCTCTCTCTCTCTCTGTGTGTGTCTCATGAATAGATAAGCAAAATCTTTAAAAAAAAAAGATTCAGCAAAATTCCATTGTATGTATAAACCACATTTTATCAATTCATCTGTTTATGTACATTTGAGTTGCTTTCACCCCTTGAGTTATGAATAATGCTACAATGAACATGGGTGGGCAAATATCTCTTTGACACCCCACTTTCAATTGTTTGAGGTATATACCCAGAAGTGGGATTACTGGCTCATTACTATAGTTGTATTTTTAATTTTGTGGAATCTCCATACTGTTTTCCATAGTGGTTGTACCATTTTACAATTCCAGAAAGAGTGCACAATGGTTCAAATTTCTCCTTGCCAACTTCCTTGTACATTTTGTTGTTGGTTGTTCTTATTTAAATGTTACTTTTAAAAAATTTTAATTGTAATTCATATAATATTAGTTTCAAGTATACAACAAAATGATATGAAATTTATATTTACTGGAAAATGCTTACCACTAAGTATAGTTACCAACTGTCACCAAAGTTATAATCTCACTGACTATATTCTCTATGCTGCACTTGTTATCTCCATGATTTATTTATTTTATAACTAGAAGTTTGTACCTCTTAATTCCCCCTTCACCTATTTTACCCATTCTCCTACCCAGATCCTCCACACTGGAACCATCAGTTTATTCTCTGTTGAATCTGTTTCTATTTTATTTGGTTTGGTTTGTTTTTTAGATTCTACATACAAATGAGATCATATAGTATTTGTCTTTCTCTTTATGACTTATTTCACTTAACATTGGACTTTCTAGGTCTATCCATGTTGTCACAAATCACAGGATTTCATTCTTTTTTATGGCTACGTAATATTCCATTGTGAATATATATATCTTCTTCACACATCCATCTACCAATGGACATTTAGGTTGTTTCCATATCTTGGCTATTGTAAATAATGCTGATATAAACACTGGGGAGCATATATCTTTTAAAATTAGTGTTTTTGTTTTCTTTGAGTCAATACTCAGAAGTGGAATTACTGGATCATATGGTATTTCTGGTTTTAATTTTAATTCTATGCTGTTTTCCATAGTGGTTGCCCCAATTTATGCTCCCACCAATAGTGCACAAGGGATCCATTTTCTCTACATCCTTGCCAATACTTGTTACTTATTGTCTTTTAGAAGCTAACCACTATAAGTGTGAGGTAATACGTTATTGTGTCTCTGGTTTGTTTCCCTGATGATTAATGATGTTGAACATTATTCACATGTCTGTTTGTCATTCATATGTCTTCTTTGGAAGGATATCCAAAGCCTTCTACAAATCAAATGCAATCCTACCAATACCATTCTGTGGCAGAAGTGGAACAAATAATCCCAAAATTTGTATTCAACCCCAAAAGATCCTAATCCCAAATAACCAAAGCAATCTTGAGAAACAAGAACAAAGCTGGAAGTATCACACTCCCAGATTTCAAACTAAATCACAAGGCTACAGTAATCAAAACAGGATGGTACTGGCACAAAAACAGACACATGAATCAATGAAACAGATGAGGAAGTCCAAAAATAAACATTTTTATTAGCCCAATTAATCTAGGACAGAGGAGGCAAGAGTATACAAGGAAAAGACAATATATTCATTAAGTAGTGTTGGAAAAAAAGACAGCTACATGAGAAAGAAAGAAACTAGGCCATTTTTCTTAAACCATGCACAAAAATAAACTCAAAATGGATCAAAGACCTTATATTTAGGTCCTTATATTTAGACCATAAAATTCCTTTAAAAAAACATGCAGTACTCTTGGATGCCTTAGCAACATTTGAGGGGGAGGGGAATCTGTTTCTCAAGCAAGGGCAACAAAAGCAAAACTGAACAATTGCAACTACATCAAACTGAAAAGCTTCTGCACAGCAAAAGAAACCATTAACAAAACAGGCAACAAAAAAGGCAACCTTCTAAATGGAAAATGATTTGTAAATGATGTATCTAAGGGTTAATATTCAAAATACATAAAGAACTCCTACAACTCAACACTAAAACAACAATCTGATTAAAAAATGAGCAGAGGACCTAAATAGTCTGGTGTTTTTTTTTTTTTTTATATATAGTAGCCATCCTAGTGGGTGTGAGTGCACACTTATTTTTAATGTAGATAGTGGATACCATATTACTGGAAATTTTATAGAAAAAATAAAAATAAACACTTTCTGGAATGGAAAAAGGCAACTGCTTTAAAATGGATGAAAGTCATTCTTCCTTAGATTCATAGGGATAGATTATTGGCTATGAAATCTATCTTTGTTGAGTTAAGGAAAGCTGTATCACTTCTATCTGATTTCAATTATTCTGATAGAGTACTATAATGGCAGCACTGGAGAAAGAGGGAAAGATCTTCAGGGCATATAAGAATGCATCACCAAAAGACGCTGTTGCCTGATACAGTATCAAAAATTTTCAGCCTGGTATTTCTGGCAACTCCAATGCAAAGCTCTGACCTCCTGGCAGGGCCTGTGCTGAATTTGGTTAGAATTAATACAGGAGCACTTCACATCTTAAATCCAACTGTTTCTGGTAATAAATTAATACTATTTTTATTGAAAAATAATTTTTATGCCTTCTGAGACGTGATATTCTAATTTTGATGGGTTTCTCAGTTTATCCCAAGAGTAAGTGATTTCCTTCTTATACATAGTTTCAAACAAATTGAAACTTTAACTACTAAGGAACCCCTGGACATCAACTGGTTCATACTTCTGGAGGATAATTTGACAATATGTCAAAAGCCTTACAAGATACATAATCATTTGTGATACATTATTATCTTAATGAAATTGCGCAATGAATTAACAAAAATGGAGATTCAAAGGTGTTCAAGGATGCTCAAGAGTAGGGACTGGTTAAAAAATGCATCTGAACATTAGAATCTGTGCAGCCATTAAACATAGTTCTATAGCTTTAGGTTTTATTAACACTATTTTATGCTTTTTATATACTTTTATGCAAGTTCTGTAACATATATTTTATGTACTTTTAGTATAGTGTTATTAATATCAAAAAGCATTCATAATATATCAAGTGGTAAAATCAAGGTAGAAAGCCATAATTGTAAGTACAAGGCAGAAAAAAACCATGTGTGTATGAGTGTGTATTACACCATAACTGATACATGTTAAATAAAACTCATTACATGTTAAACTGAATACATACCTACAGAATTACAATTCTCTTCTGCAATTACAGAAGAGAATCATGAAATACACAAATTTACTAATTTTTCTGGATTGAGGTTGAGATGAATTTCATCTTCTTGTTTATTATCTCTACTTTTCAATTTTCTATAAAAATTTACATACTTGTGTCATATAAAATAATAAAAGGAGTGGATAGATGGCCAGAATGCATGCAAGCCATTTCCCAGGTTGATCCACACTGATTTTAGCCTTGGTCTCTGAGATTCAGGGCTGACCAACACTACTGAAGATGGCAACCTCCCACCGCCAGAGGGAGCAACAAGCTGAGAGGCTGACATCTGTGCAGGATGGTCCTGATGCTCAGAGAGTTTAACACCTTAACAGAGCCTTTTTCACTTTTGTTCCAGGAACTCCGTTGACTAGAGAATTTAATAGTGAAAGAGAAAAAAATGTTGCCTTCTATTTACAATGCCCTGCTTTCACTCTGCCAAGAGCGGAAAGGTAAAACAGACTTAATTGTGGTCAAGAATTTATTTTAAAAACAATTATTTGCTGGTTCTCAATCCCACAATAATGCTGAAGAATCTAAAAAGCAGTCCATCATCCTACAAAAGAGTTATAGACAGAGATCCCTCGTATGGTATAGCTCTCACCAACCTAGGAAAGCTCTAGTTTGATCTGTGCCATGAAAAAGATGACACTGATTATCATCTACCTACCCAGAAGAATGATTAATTTAAGATAAATAGATGCTGACTTCAGACATACTGACTGCATTTCCCAGATACTATTGCAGCAACACTCACTCACTTCAGATGTTATGAAGTATTCGGAGGGATCACGCTTTTCTACTCATGTAACACAAAGCATTCAAGATGTAATCTAGCTCTCTATGTGGTAGAGTTGACTTTTATTCCACCATCACCTTGCCAACAGAAATCTCTTCTTCCTTAACTTTACTTTTCATAACATAAACTTTTTGTTTTTTTCATTGCCTACCTTAATATTTCATTAAATAAAAATGGCTTAACTGTAAAATATAATAGTGAAATACAGTTAATGGCTTAACTGTAAAATATAATAGTGAAATTTGTATAATAGTGAAATTATTATGAAATTAAGTAAAGAGAAACTAGCAATCACAACCTGATAATTTTTTTAAATGTTGCAGAGCCTGACTATGCTTTAGCTTTCCCTGGAAAGATTTTTATTTTTTCTACAAATTAGCTTTTCAAAAGTGCAGGTTATAAGTGTAAAGCTGTCTTTAGTCAAAAAAAAAAAAAAAACTACAGATTTTTAATTTCTTAATTCACAAAGAAAACAGTGAGTTGAGGGCAAAGAGGATGTGCACCAAACCAGAGATCTGCACTTGGATTCCAATAACATTATGACCAAGAATTTCTCTCCTTTTATGAGGCATAGGGTTTGGAGGATAACCTTATGAAACATGTAAGACTAGCCTGGCTCTCAAATACATCACTAGAAGTAAATTTCTAACAACCAAAAATGAGTTATTGAACCCGTCACACCATTGGCCTCCACCTCTGGAAATTCATTAAACATTACTTCCCACAACCCTGTGAGCCTGGGCCAAAATAGGTCTTTAATCAAGAGCTAAAGCTTAAAGGTATGCTTTCTTTTTACTGCTGCACTGTCTTATTAAAAAGTTACACACACACAAATGAAATAGATCTTGAATATGAATAGCCAAGTACAATATTTTGTGAAAGAGATTACAGATTTTACCTATTAGCAATGGCTAGGCCAGGCTATTTCTCTACCTTGTAAAAAGATTCCCTAAAATATCCAGATATGATAGTTATCTTACATTTTCTGCTCTTTATTATAAAAACAAAATTATCCTTTCTATCAAACTATAACCAAAAAAGTGTGGCCTCTCACACTTTTTTCTCAAAGTCAAACTGTCCTTAATAAAAAATTATAATCACAAACAAATATAATTATAGCAAGTACAATCAATACTCAAGTGGTTTGGATAAAAAGTTGATAATTCTAAGGAGAAGGTGATCCAAACGACCTTAATTTTTTAACCTAAAGCTTATTATTTGAGTCTGAGAAGTTTGCCTTTATAGTTATGCTTTTATTAATTCTGTATTAATAGTTGAATTTTTCTGAGTATATCACAACTAAACAGAAGTGGGTTAGCCCGTTGAAAAGTGAAAAGTTTTACATTAATATAAAGTATCCAAATAGAAATCATAATTATTTCTACTAACTAGATCATTTAGTTAGAAGACCTTCTTACTTCAGCTATAATTGCATCAAATGTGATACATAGAACCTTTTGAGGCTAGAAGAGAGACAAAATGATCATTTATCCATATTTCATTCAGCACACAAAGTCCCAGAGTCCAAGATAGCTTTCCCCAGGAACTCTCCTAGAATAGGTATTCATATCAGAAAGGTTTTTCCATGAGGTCGATGGTGGTAGATATGTAGCTGAGAGGTGCCTGTCAGAGAGACAAGAAACTAGGGTGACAGATGAGGCATGGACCAGAAAGGCATTCATGCATCTCTAGCAGATGCCAGCACTGGAGACTGATGATGGAGGACCAGATGCCAACATTTCCCCACTGCGATGCTACTGCAGATCCTAGAAATTTGTCCTCCCAAATGATATCACTTCTCATATATGTTTATTTTATTCACTTCACAAAAACGTGACTGTGCGTTATGATTACATATAGTCAAACAATGGTACTTAGAATCACACGAGGCTGTGAAATGTCCACAACTACTCATATTAGTGGGTGTGGATTCTAAAGAAATATGGAATTCCCCTGAATAAGAAAGGGCAAGAGGGCTTTAAATTTAGTGTAGGCTGGAAAGGTTGCAGAATAATAAAGGCTTGTATAAATAAAGGAAAATTCTGTTTAGATACCTAGGACACAGCGAATCTTTCAAAATATTTCACTATATTGTTCTTACCTATTGCTGTTCTGGATACATGAAATAAAAATGACAGTTACTTAGGCTTGGATTGACATTGCTCTTAATTTAAAAAGAAGTATGTTCCAAAGTTTTAAATTATAACCTAAATCTTCATTACCTATATAGAATGCAATAATATTTTAATAAGACAGTGCACTGACTCTAAAATTTGGCCTTCCTAAACATCCTGAATATAGTTATTAAAACCTTTCAGGAGGGATCCCTGGGTGGCGCAGTGGTTTGGCGCCTGCCTTTGACACAGGGCGTGATCCTGGAGACCCAGGTTCGAATCCCATATCAGGCTCCCGTTGCATGGAGCCTGCTTCTCCCTCTGCCTGTGTCTCTGCCTCTCTCTCTCTCTCTCTGTGACTATCATAAATAAATAAAAATTAAAAAATAAATAAATAAAACCTTTCAGGAGCACCTGGGTGGTTCAGTGGTTGAGTGTCTGCCTTTGGCTCAGGTCATGATCCCAGGGTCCTGGGATCGAATCCCACATCACCCCACAGGCAGCCTGCTTCTCTCTCTGCCTATGTCTTTGCCTCTCTCTGTGTGTTTCTCATGAATAAATAAATAAAATATTTTTTAAAAATAAAATAAAACCATTCAATGCAGCATCTGTCATATTACTTCCCTTGTAAAAACATCTCATGGCTCTCTACTGAGCATCACAAAATACAGACTCCTGTTATTGTTTTTTGAATAGTTCTCACACCACTTTATTTATTGAAACATCTATCACACTTCCAAAATATAATTTCGTAAGAAATATCATCTCACTATTTCAGTATTTTATGTACATCTGTTTTTGTCAACGGTTATATAAGATAAGTAACTTGATGGCAGTAATATCAATTGACCTCTTTGTGTCACATTTCCTTAACTGAAAAAGGAATGTTATGTCGGTAGAGCCAAGCTGCCTTCCAACCCTAAGCTTCTTTTAGTTCAATTTTCTCCATTCTGCACAGCGCATTGATCAAGATTAAACCAAAAGCAAGCACTAAAATAGAAACTGGCTTATTGACGATGTGTTTTAGCATAACAGATTATGTGAACCAAAGTGGATGCTTGCACTGGCATAAGAAGTTACTACTCCAACCATAATTACTTCTGTATGTGTAAGGCAATTTTGCTATTATAACTCAAAAATTGTTTAAATCATGAAGAAACTAAATTAAGGTTTAGTTGTGTTTGTATCACATGACATAATGTGCATCAGTTGTTAGTAATTCCTATGTCTTTAGAGCTCTTCTGTTCACTACAGCACCACAAAACACATTTGATAAAAGGGGAAAAATAAACATGATCCAGAGTTCAGTGCTATTTGTTGTCTCCAAAATCTCTGTTTAAAATGGACGATCTGTTTAGAACTGATGATTCAAAGCTTACAATATAGCATTCCATTTTCAGACTCCACCTTCCTGGCCGGACACAATGGTAGTTTAGAAACAATAACAACAACAAAACAACAACACAGTAAGCTAGTTTTTAATAGAGAAAAACCTAGGATCACTATAGGATAATTGCCCTATAATTTTCTTCCTCTATAATTTACTATCAGAATGCTTTCATTCTTACTGCCAAATGTTTTGGAGGAGCGGTCTACTCCTTGACCACTTATTCTATATTGACTCAACTCAACAATTGCACCCTGGGTTCCCTCAATCATTTTACTGAATCTTCTTCTTTTTTTTTTTTTTTTTTTTTAAGTCTCCAGGAAACTCGTCATTGCCAATAGTAGAAGGTCACCTCAGTTCTTAAGGGTTTTTTTTTTTACCTCTCTTTAGAATTTTACCACTATCACCCGCTTTTAAAACTCTTATCTACCTACTTTCATGGCCCTGTGTTTCCTTAGTTCTCCATCTGTCTCTGATGTTCTTTTGCCTCTTTCATTGGTTCTCATTTGCCCACTTCTTTTTAAGATTGATTGGTTGACTGATTGATTGATTTGAGAAAGAGAGAGTGAATATAAGAGACAGCATGAGCAAGGACGGGGGATAGAGGGAGAAACAGATGCCCCACAGAGCAGGGAGCCCGTCGTGTTCCCACTTCCTAAAATCAAGTGTTCCACATGGTATTCTCTCCACCTTCTCCTTTCCTGTCATTATCTCACAAGCACATTGGTTTGTGTGGTTTCAACTTTTTTTTTCTTCCTCAGTGAAGATGACGATCAAATTTGTATCATGATCCTGATGTTTCAAGATCTCCAGATTCCTAAATGCTTTTATACTTGGATGTTCCTATGGCAAGTCCACTTCAACATAACAGTTACAAACTGTTCTTCCCAACTCTAGGCTTTCTCTTTTATCCTCCATCTGTATTTTAAAAATCAAAATCCTTCCAGCTACTGACATTCAAATCCACGAGTCATCTCTAAATCTTTCCACAGCTCACTTCACACATCCAGTTGACCAAATCATATTTACCTTGGTCAAGACTTGCATATATTCCTCAATCTTAGCAACTGCCAAAATCTTCAAAGATCCACCTTTTTCTCAGTGATAGGTTTTAGGCTAGTCATACAAAGATGATCTCACTTCATGAAAGGTTTTTCTGAACTAAAGCTCCTGGACTGTGTCTTTATAACAGCTCCACCTTTCATCTTAATGTCTTCCTATTTTTACTCTCAATTGGCAAGCCCAAACATCCTTGAGTGCCGAGCCTCCTTGCTCACATTGGTCTGGCATCTGCCCTTTCACAAGTTCTACCCCTCAGCAGGCTCTCAAACTAGACTAGCCCAGACCACAAATAGAGCAACATATGTATTACCTTTTGCCAAACCAGTATCACAGCCTGTTGGGTTTTTTAATGTTATTTTTTTCTGAATAGAACAGTAACAGAGACATGCTTAGAAAATTTTTAAAATGCAAAACAAATATCACCACCAAATTCCACCGATTTTAGGGGTCATTTTGAGAGAGAGAAAGAGAGAATGTGGGCAGAAGGTGTGTGTGGGGGGGGGGTGGGCAGCAAGGTGGAGCAGATGGAGAGAGAATCTTAGGCAGGCTGCATACCCAGCACAGAGCCTGATGCGGGGACTGTTCTCAGGATCTCGAGATCATGACCGGAGCCTAAATCAAAAGTAGGATGCTTAACCGACTGAGCCACCCAACCACCCCCAGCTCCCAGCTGCATAATTCTTAAAAGTGTTCTGGTTACCTCCAGGATTTCTTGTCCCTAACTTCTCTACCCATCATGGGCAACTTTATAAAGCACAGTTATGATTACAGGTGCTCAAAAAATCCCCGGGAATCTCTATCATCCACAGAGTAATACTTATACCTCTGTGCAGATATCCAAGTCCTCCACAAACTAGCTGCAACTTCCATTTTCTCTTTCTCCCATGTCTTTCCCCTGCTAACCTTCCAGCCTGGGCTAGCAGTTCTACTCTGGGTTACACTTAGGTATCACCTGGAAAGGCTTTCATAAACATACGCTAGAGTTGCTTTCCACACTAATTAAATAAGAACCAGGAGCTGGCTTCTTTTTTAATTCTCCACCAGCTGATTCTAATAGATAGCCAGCATTTAAATCACCACCTGCCAGCCCATTCTTCCTTAAAGTGAAATAGGTGGAGGCACTGGGAGAGCACTTGTCAAAAATGCAAATTCTTGGACCACATTTTAAGCGGTCTCAGACTTTTGGAGGCTAGAGACCAGGAATCTCCAGTTTAACAAACCTGCAGATTCTATAGTTTGAGAACTACACTCTACTTAAATAAGACCACTGCCGTTTCCTCAAGTGCCACATTTCCCAGCTCTGCAATATGTGCCTTCTGCTCTTCATGCTTCTCGTTTACAGAGTCTGTTCTGTATCTTCCCTCGCCCCCATCCCCTCCCTGTCCTACCCCAAATCATATCTTTTCTTATGCCCAATTTAAATGCTAGTTCTTTCAGTCAGGTTTCATTGTTCCAACACTTTTTTTCCCATGTTCATTGTTTATGCTCTTATTGTATTTCTTCTCTCCAGCTCTGTACTAAACATAATTGTGTAGACTTTCAGATCTACTAATAGAATTGACTTTTTCATGTGCAGATACAATATCTGATTTACAAGATTATCTTCAGAGTGTCTGGCACATTTTTCTACAAATACTAGACATATGTTAAATGCTTGAATTGAATAGCAAAGTATTTTTAGCCCATGCTCTCCTTGATAAATAATTACCATACATTGCTCCACAGTGGTTTTGATAAGGAGAAGCCATGCTGAAGAGGGTGATCTACTTTTTTTTTTAATAAATCTTCAAATATCTAGTGATTTGATACTAAACTTTTTTTCTCTGCTAAATCAAGCATATATTGTCTACCTAATAGTTTAAGCATGTGATCCTAGTAAAAGGCTCCTCCACACAAGTTGTCAGCCATTTACTTAGTACAAATGATTTAGATATACCAAACCAGACAGAAAGTTAGTGGAAATGATTTAGAGTTTCCTGTTTTTCCAGTATATGAACACCAGCGAAAGGTTAAAGTAAGATCTGGTATTCCAAGTAGAAAACAAGTCATTCAGTTGCACATCCTTGCAATCTAAAGAAATGAATTCAAGAAACATTCACAAAGCCACTTCCCAGTCTGTTCCCCTGAAGAGCATGCCCGAATAAAAGCTCTTTCATTAAGCTTTCCAAAACACTAGACACCCTTTCTATCTTGCTTCTAAAGCACTGACCATCATTCACATTGTATTTATGATGTTTTCCCCTGCCCTGTAGTCATTCATGGATATCTCAACACACCTTACTAGACTTTCAACTCCCCAAATTAGGGACCAGGTGTCTTCCATGTTTGTGTTTCTTACAATGCACATGATACGACCTGGTTCACCAAAGGTGTACATAAATCTGAGATGAATGAGAGAATAAAGACAGTAAATCAATTTTGAATTACAAGTATGAGTTAAGAGTTTTCAATTTCCTTTATCCAAACCACAAGGTATCCTCCATTTCCAGAAAAATTGCTCTGTCATAAAGAAGCAAAAAATGCCATGTGGGCATGGACACAAAGGGAATAATTTATCTGCTCTTTACCCTAGGTAGACAGAGTGATAAGGTTGCTGAGAGCATGTCTGAACCATGCGTAAAGCACTTAAATAACCCATGCTTTTGTTTCCTCTTCTACTGATTGTGAGCAAAATTTTTGTCGACCTTATAGGACTGTTGTGAAGATTAAATTAATTAATATGTGTAAAAGCATCTAGCATAGGGCGTATGGTAAATAACCAATTAATGGTATTTAATCTTTTTAATCCTTTCTTTCTGCTTTAAAAAGATAACACAGGGAGTTTGTTATTCAGAAACATTTGGTTCCAGAAAATAAAACAGAGCATAAAGCATATAGTAAATAGCAAGACGGGTGCTTGACACGAGTTCCAAATACATGCTGCATACTTAATATGAGATGTTGGACAAGAGCGTCAGATAGGTAGAAAATCTGAAAGAAGACTCCTCAACATTGTAGGTTCCCACTCAGGTTCTGTCACTTGTCCGTTGTTTAAACTCAGTTATCTAATAGATCACACTGGGAGAACAAATGTCTATGTCTTTCTTTTTTTTATTTTAAAAATATTTTTATTTATTCATGACACACGCACACAGAGACAGAGACACAGGCAGAAGGAGAAGCAGGCCTCCTGCAAGGAGCCTGATATGGGACTCGAACCCGGATCCCAGGATCACACCCTGAGCCGAAGGCAGACAATTAACCCCTGAACCACCCAGGCATCCCCACCTATCTCTTTCTATTCCGTGGGATGAATAGAGGAGTTCTGTTTAAGTTGCCACCTGAAGATAAATAACTGTCCCTTAATCAATGGAACACAGGACTGTGGCATCTGAAAATTCAAATGTTGAGTATCCATCAAAAGGAGCTTGTACAATTATCATTACATGTACAGCCAAAAAAAAAAAAAAAAACACACACACACAGTCCAAACTGTGTGTTTCTATTCCTATCTGCTCAAAACTTTACTCTTGACTGAAGAGTATGGTTGATGAAAGGCAAGAAAACAAGATAAGTTGCCTTTAAATGTGACATGACCATGAAACAAAATCATAAAAGCAACAACTAAACATGTATTGAGAGATAGAAAGATACATGGGGAAGATATAGGTCAAACTATTATCTATGATGGTAAAAACTACTGATTCAAAATGTATTCAGTTGAACTGCATGAAACTAAGACATATACAGAATTGTTGAATCATATTACACACCTGAAACTAATATAACAGTGTAAATTGCACTGGAATAAAAAATTAAAACATGAAATAGTTGTCAATATCAGTTTTTAACTTATAGAAATGACAATTTCATATGTTCCAAGGCAATACTAATTAAGATATCATTACTCTTTTGAAGAAAGAAGAGCTCAGTGATATTTTGCAAGGTTTACATGGGGAATTATAATGATGAAAGATTGTCATTTTTCTATTAGGTTTATATTGGAGGAACCAAGGTATATGAAAGAGAAGGGAAATAAAGAATGCACATGCAGAGATAAATCACAACTGAGCTCCCTTTTATAGGGGCAAAAAGATAGAAAAATTGTACTATAAGTAAGAACAGTGTCAGGAAGAAGAAACTCATATCTATATATAAAAGACTAAATTTAAATTTGTGCATTCAAAAAGGGTTTCTGGGAAGCAATGCCCTATAAAGTTTCCCACTGACTTTGAGCAAAGTCAATATTAGGTTACCAAACACTATAGCTGCATGTCCCCATCTTCTCTGTTATAACCCATCATTGTGCAATGGAAGTAAGTGCCAGGAACTGCTATGGACCTGGGAAGGGGAGAAGTGCCCTCTCCTAGCATTCTATGGAGGGAAGATAAACAGGAAGGACTTCATAAAATAAGTAGTTCCTGAACTTTACAAAGCAGATGTGTCATAGGTCTTCAAGTTTCATGCTCTCAGCTGGACAAGTGAGGTGCAAAAACACTGAGGACAGGAGATTCTGATTATAATCCAAATAAAGAGTAATAACTGTAAAGAAATCAAGAATCCTCAATACATTTCAAAGTAAAAAGACCTAGTGACAGAATAGGGTTGAGAGATAACGTATAGGAAAAGATAAGACCAAGGATGTTGGTGTAGGAGATAAGTGAAAAATGTGTAACTGTGACACATATGAGGTGCTTGCAAGGGAAATATACAGAAAATCATAGTTAAAATGCTGGCATTTTAAATTGAAAAGGTAGAGGTACATCCAAGAAAAAGAGTTATAAATAGGATTACAATTTAGGAGTCCTCTGTGCAGAAAAATACTGGGATGGAAAGTTAGTCTTTTCTTCTTTGTCAACATAAACTAACAGTATCTGCTCTGAGCCTTAGACTGAGAGAGTCCAACTCCATGGCTGGCCTCAGCAGGAAAGCCTCCATGATTAATCAGCAAGGTCAGTCATTAAGTTTGGAGGTGAGAGTGACATCAAGCACCAGCCACCTGCCCTCACAAAAGATGGTGCTAAACTACTTGGGCACAGAGGGAGAATAAGAGATCTGTACAATGAGCACAGAGCCTCAGCTTTACCCAGAGCTAAGTGTGAGAGGGAAAGGAACAAGGCCATAAATAGAGATTTGGGAAGAAATTCAGGCAGGTCCAGAGTCACAGAAACCAACGGAGGAAAGAAGGCGGTTGTGGTCAACAGAATCACATTCTGCAAAGCAAGAAGAATGAGACTGAGAACAAGCCCTAGACTAAGCAGTGACAAGTTCCTGTATGCTTTGGGAAAGACTATCATTCCAGAGAGTGATGAAGTGAACCCCATGAGAAATTACTCAGTTTTTATGTACCACACAATTAAGGAATTATTAAGTCATATCTCAGCCTCCACTTTTTGGGATAACTCATTACTGTATATCATTAAAACCAGATAATAAGTTTGAATAACACAAATCTTGGTCGGGGAGTGCTGTAAGATTTACTTTTTAAAGATTGAATAAGGATGTTTTCTAATCTTGTTCTAAAATTATGGTTACAGCTCACATGAATGCCATTTTAAGGTATGGTATTAATTTTTATTATAAAAACTAACTTAAATTTACGTTAAATTAAGAAAACCTCATAGAAGAATTTAAAAACGATTCATCTATTTATTTGAGAGAGAGAGAGAGAGTACAAAGAGGGAGAAGGAGAAGCAGACTGCCCACTAAGCAGGGAGCTTGATCCCAGGAACCCGGAAACACAACCTGAACTGAATGCAGACGCCCAACCAACTGTGCCCTCCAGGTGCCCCATAGAAGAATTTTCTTAAAACAGAGTCACCATTACACAGAATCTGACATGTGCTCTTAAATTATTCAATTAATGCATCAATACTCCGCTCTTAAATTATTCAATTAATGCATCAATACTCCTCTATCCTAGGTGGACTAGAGAGGCTGCTGAAAAGACATTTGAATTGTGTGCAAGGTATGTAACTACTCCATGCTTTAGTCTCCTCTTCCATAAACTGTGGACAAAAAGAAAAAAGAAAAGAGTATGATGTTCAGGTCAACCATCTGTCTGACTTACAAAGGCTCCAGGCTACAAATAAGCCATTCCACAAAAGAAGCCCTCATTTCTCTACTGTGATGTTGAGGTATCTGTTGAGTGATACCCTCATTAAATTAAGAAATGGCACTTGCCCTTGTGTGCTGCCCTTTAACACCACTGACATCCTGATTCACGAGGGCACCATGGAAACAAGAATAGAACACACAGGACAGCTGGCAGCACCCAGGACACTGGCAGTTGGAAAAGTGATGGAGGATAAGTGGAACCTCGAGGACAGGTAAAAGCAAGAAAAACTTGAAGAAGGAGAGAAATGTTAAGGTGACCTAGAGGAAACAAAAAGAAATTTGTAAGAAGAGTAAGTTAAAAGTAACAGAATTTATTATCTGATACCCACAACAACAACAAAAGGAAGGAAAAAGAGCCACTTCTGATGTTTGTTGATAGGAAAAAAAAAAAAACAAAATCAAAATTAGTTATTCCAAAATTTTACTCTTATTAATAACAGTATTATAACAAGCCACAGTATTAACTTTTTGTATACTGAGTAAAGATTAAGTAAGCCAATTAGGACTTGAGAATTCCCCAGATTTTTAAAAATTAGTTGACCAGTTAAAATTTTTAAAAAGGAGGAATTACCATGAAAATATCACTTTTTAAAAAATTGACAAATCAAGGACAATCTGTAATTAGTTACATACATGAAAAGACATTTCAATGTGATGCCAATGCTACGGTGAGTGACTGTTGGCAGATACATTCCTGTGTGCGTATGTGTATGGGTGCATATGTGTGTGCACACGTATGCACAGGCACACGTGTGATGCAAGAAAGGGAGCTGAGAAAAAATTTACTATAAGTTGAAGGAGAAAATAATAATGCAAACAAAAAACAGAGTTAACCTGCTCTATAGTATGTTCTTTCTTCTCCCCACTTGCCAGTGTATTAGAATGTTATTTTGTTGTAAACTTTTAAACAATCTCTATAATTTGAATCATGTTTTAGCATTCTCTTGTATTTCAAAGATGGTATTGTTGATAATACTGGGAAGGGATTTTGCTAGGCTATTCACTAGCATTTGACAAAATAGTAACTTTTTTTTTTTTTTTGTAAGAAGAAATACAAGAGTTCACCCCTGAAGAGATGTCCTTATAATGTAAACATTGTGATAGGCTAAAACTGAAGTCATCTGGAAGAACAAATAGGACCCATCATGGCTTTCCCAGGCCATATCCAAAAGACCAACAAAAGGACTTTTCCAGTGGAATCGCTTCTAATGCCACAAATTCCACGTGGCAATTACTTTCATCTTCAGGAAGAGAAGCAAAGACTACAGCTAAAGAAATTCCTTCTTCATAGGATGTTTCTAGTGGCCACAATAACACCGAATACAGAAAAAAAAGATATTTCTGACTATTATGAGCAAGTGTTTCAGTCAATTTTAAAACATCACCTAGGAGAAGCAGTGACAGGGTTTTTGCTCGTATATCCTACTTCTATTCTGCATATCCTTGAGACCTCCAGTGGTACCCTTTACCGAATTCTTTTGGATTATCTTAACCATAAACAGAATGAAACAGAATTTTTTATCCAACGAATGAAAATTATAGTTGCATCCCATAACATCCCAACAAGACTTTTCATGCAATGGCATGTTTCAGTAATGAAAGTTCCAGTCATGTATCTTGATGATGTGACACAGACACAGTCCCTAGAGGAGGTCATCACAGAGTTTCTCACTCAGACTCATAAACTGGCACTCCACCTTTTAAAGACTGTTAAAGTGGGTGCTAAAGGACCAGGGGATAACTTGCACCAAATTGCACCTGAACTGCTCATCCCTGAACAAATAATAAAGTACTTGTGCAAATCTGAACAATTCATGGATCCAGAAACTTTCATAGACATGTATAATAAGCCCATACATGTCACTTTGGATTCTGATGTGATATGGCCTGCTCCCACCTATTTCTAGGATTGAGAGAGATGTGGTCGATGTGGTCCAATCTCTCAAGGAATTGATGCTACTTAAAGAAAAGGAAAGTATTTCTAAAGCTACTTCTCTCTTTCAAAAAGAAAGGACCAGAACACCACAATAGACACGAAGGTAATGTATTAATCTTTCCAGAGTATGTTGAGCTAAATTTGAAAATTAATGTTTATTCTGATATTAAGTTTGAAATATTTTAATAGGTGTAGGAGTTTAGTAAGTTAACAATTGTTCAAATGTTAACATCATTTTGGTGAAGTGGCTTAATTTTTTTAAGGAAAGGTATAGATGATAAAGGACATACTCAGATTCAGATTCTCATTCATTCTTTCAACAATGGTCAATGAGCAGCTGCCACCACATAGAATCAAATTTCAGGAAAAAACATTTTGTTTTCAGAATATAAAATTCAGTGGAAAAATACCATCACTGAGTTGCTTGCAACCTGCGTTTAGAGTCAAGTAAGTGTAAAAGTAAATATATGCTATGATATATGACATGATATGATCATTATTAGTTAGCAGTATGTAAGGGATAATCTTTATATGATTCCTGAATTCAGAAAACAAAACCTAAACTTTGAAATTAGTTCCAAGGCTCATCTATTCTGAACTACACAATCAAGAATTTTGAGGTTATTATAAAGCTGAACACCACAGTAGCTTTGTGAGACAACAGGAAATTACACTGTCAGAAGGCACTATATTCTTTCATGCAAAATCATTTTTTGAACACTTCATATGACAGACATTTGCCAGATGCTAAGATATGGCAGGGTACACAGAAAACATAATTCATGCTCACTTATAAAACATTTATAACTGATCCCACATAAGATATACAAATTGTTTTTTTCTTT
The DNA here is from genome assembly GCF_003254725.2 of Canis lupus dingo. NCBI lineage: Eukaryota > Metazoa > Chordata > Mammalia > Carnivora > Canidae > Canis > Canis lupus. The sequence goes on along the minus strand of NC_064256.1, from coordinate 14,544,687 downwards.
TTTTTTTAAGATTTTATTTATTTATTATGAGAGACAGAGAGAGAGAGAGAGGCAGAGACACAGAGGGAGAAGCCGGCTCCAAGCAGGGAGCCCGATGTGGGACTCGATTCTGGGACTCCAAAATCACGCCCTGAGCCAGAAGGCAGATGCTTAACCACTGAGCCACCCAGGCGTCCCGGTTATGTTTTTTCAATTTACTTCCTATGAAGCAAATAATGATATGCAACTTCTGTATGACCTATTTTAAGTTGCTCTATCCTTTTCTTCACCTAGGATCAATGCTCTTATGCATCATTTAAAATTGAATAGTTTGTTCAAACTATTAAGTGGCATTACTACCTTGATGACTTCAGTGATATCCAAAATTATTGCAATATCTCATGAAACAGATTTAGTAGAAGAAATACTGTGTATCATTTTACTTTATTATTTGATGTGCAGTCTCTTTAGGGGAAAAAAAGCAATCCCAGTATACAACCCAAATTTGTCATATGCAGATAATTTGTCATCACTTGTTTCATGTCAAAATCAGATTTCAGGAAAGAGTGTTTCTATTTTTAAATTTTGTATTATAGATCTAGATAGAGAATGGCATTTTTTACTCTTAGCTGAATTTGAAGTTCTGTTCATTTAAATTTAGTAACAGAAAGAGTATATTTGAGATAAAACATGAAGTAACTCTTCTGGTCAAGAAAGAGTATGTAACTTACAAATATTTTATCAATTTAGTAAATATTAAACACTTAGTATTCATTAGGATTGTGCTATTTACTCTGAAATGAGAAAAAGGAAAAGGCACCCATCTACTGAGGATAAAGTTCAGCAACAAAATGAGTGGAAGTAAAAGTAAATGCTTTCCAGGCAAAAAGAAAAGAAAAATGCCTTAGAGAAAAGACTCCTGAATGTGAGGAGAGGTTGGGAAGTGCAATAAAAGTGGAGTTTACAAGTAAAACTATATATATATATATATATATATATATATATATATATAGCATATTTTCCAAAAATGGGAGACTTTCGCAATTGCCTTAACCAACAGACTACAACAGAAGTGATCTCATGTGACCCTCAAAGCTCGATCCTAAAAATGCTATGTACTTTACCATGATCATCTCAATGCTAGCTCTTGGAACTTTCTAAAAATATGCTGTGAGCAATCCAAGTGGTTTTCCAGAGGACATCCCCAGCCAAGGTCCCGGCCAATAGCCAGTTTCACCCCTAGACATGTGAGTGAGTGAACTTTCAGGTGATTCCAGACTCTAGGCTTCCAGTCAACCCTGGATTTCAAGCCAGCCCAACTGACAATGTGTGGAGTGATAGCGATGGCGTGTTCCCACTGAGCCCTGTCCAAATTGCAGGTCTGTGAACAAGATAAATGACTGTTGTAAAATTTAAACCATTACATTTGGGTGGGTGATTATAACAGTCTGGAACAATAATATATATGTAGTAGGAATATGTAGTAGGAATAATTTTATATATCCATATACGTATATATCATTTCATATCATTTATTTTTCATTCATCTATGTTACTAATGTTTATTAAATATCTACTGGTAAATATTTACTAGGGGGCCAAGCACCATGCTTGTCACTGGGTATACCAAGCAGCAGTAAGGTGTATATCTTCCTGATATAGACCTAGCACACTGCCTAGCATAGATCTTTTATTGGTCTCTAAGACTTTCTGATATGAAAAGTATTGATTGAAAAGTAATTCAGTCAGCTAAAGAGAAACATTAAAAATTTGAATCATTTTTGGAGGAAGTTATAGAAAATATCTCAATAATATTACTGATTTACTTAGTATACTGTTATTTTACATTTAAAGGATTCTTGAGATGTCAGTTGTGAAAATAACTGGAAAAGAAGCGAAAAGTGACTAAATAAATTAAACTATTTATACAGTTATTTATCTACTCTAGTGAGCACATAGGAATGAGTTTATTCAAATGAAAGTTACCCTTCCTAGTAATCACATTAGGGGGGGTTATATTTATTTCAGCTACAACATCAGTGCTAAAAACATTTTGTGACTTTTATGACAGATGAATTAAAAAGGTTTATAAATCAAAGAGAATTTAAATATTTTAGCTACATCTATTTTTTTTTGATTCCCATATAATATATACTCTAATTTGACTGGTGACCTTAATATTCAGCCTCCATTCATAAAAACATTTGTTGAGGTTTTTAAGATATTTCATTCACTCTCAAAGGAAGATCTGCTGTCATAAAATATATTAAAAGAATGTGACACTGTCTCTAAGGGGGAACACAAATATGTTTTCAGTAACCACTGCATTATTGAGGTTCCTATACAGCTCACTGATATCATGTCTTTAAAAGGGAAGGCATGTAGTGTATGTTTGGGTATATTTGTTAAAATGCAGAAATATGATATTCAGACCTTACGAATATAATTTAATTTGATCAAGTCAAAAAATGTGACTTATTAAGTCTTAGAAAGACTCCTAAGGTAATTCTCAATCCAATGAGAGTTATAGTTTCCTTAGAATAAAACTTTCCATAGAATTAGAGTACAGAGTATTTTAATACTGAAAATATACCATTCAATGCTCTTATCCCAATGAACATATTTATACAACATATACATATGCAGTGAACATGTAACATTTAAATTGGTGTGGCCAGTGCCATTCTAATTCTTTTATTTTGATACGGGTATCTTCACAGTAGATTGACATGCTCTTATGTTTGTTTCAGAGTAGATTATAGTTTTCATGAAGTTAACTAAAATAATGTTATTTGGAGGGAAAAATCCTCCCAGGGTCAATTTAAAAATTTTACTGTCTTCATTTTATTTAAAGAGGCATCTAGATTCCTTCATAGAAAGTTATTGCTTATTGCAAATAGATTTTTACATTCAGCGACTTTATCATAACTTAGTGACACAAAACCACATTTGAATTCAGTTAAACTTATCTCAAGCAGTAGAATTCCCCCAGCTTCCACAAGGAAGTAGAAATGAGACAGCCTATCACCAACTCTAAGATTATTTCATATTGTAGAAACTGACTTAATGTAGAATTAGAGCTCTCCCCCTTGTGGCCAATTATGTAAATTTCCAGATTACCCGCTGATAGGACTTAGGCAGTAAACCCAGCACATAGTTTTAAAGAGAATATAAAGAGAACCCCAAAGGCACTTTTCAAGTGTCTGCTCTACTCTCCTTGTTTGGCACATAAAAATTTGGAGACCCAAAGACATGAAGTGTTTTGCCAACAGTGAAAGCAAGGATTGATTACAGAAGTTTCCTATTTCCACTTCACTACTTTACATAATTAGCTGTGCTCGTGGGTTAGAGTCTGGATTTAATTCTGAGTGGTCTCTTCCAGCTCCACCATACTCCTCCTGTACTCCATGTCCTCTCTTAGTGCCTTCTCCCAATGTCCCCCTGCACCTCCACACGCATCTCCATCTCCATATGCCCTACAGAGAATGGATCCCTTCCCAGCCACCACTCTTCCTGCATTCTGCTCCTGGACTTGCACTCCCTGTTGCTATAAAATAGACCACTACACACAGTGGCCAAGGCAGAAACTTCAACATTGTCCCAGTTTCCCTTCCTCATTGTTATCACTGACAGCCAATCAGCCCAAGCCCCACCCATTTCCCACAGAAAGTATTTCTAGTGTCTGGCTTTGTTTTTGTGCTCTCCTTAGAGATCTCCCTCTCTCCAGTCTCCTCTTCCTCCTGCTAATCTATAAAGTATTTCTAAAAACCTTAAAAGCTGTGTAGCACAAGGTTTAAGAGAACCACCTCTGGGGATGTCTGGGGGGCTCAATGAGTTAAACCTTGGTTTCCCTCAGGTCATGATTTTAGGGTCCTGAGATTAAACCCACTTGGGACTCTCTCCCTCTCCCTCTGCAACCCCTCTCCTATGTGTAAGCTCTCTTTCTCTCAAATAAATTTTAAAACTTTAAGAGAGAGAGAGAGAGAGAAAGCCACCTTTGGTATCAAATTGCTGTGTTGAAACCTGGCTCAGGAATTGTAGAGTTATATTTTATTCCTTCACCTCTCAACACCTCAGACACCTCACCTACAAAATGAGTGTGATAACAAGTATCTACATTATAAGATTGATAAGGGGTGTGTTGCATGAAATGATGGTTTAATAAACCCAGCATATAGTAAGATCTCAATAAATGTCATTCCTCTGGTCAAAATTCTTCAATGGCTTCATTCCAGGATAAAACAACAAAAAATTCTCTCATGATCTGCAAAGCTTTGATCCCCAACATTTCTCCTTTCTTTGTCTTTATCCTCTTTCCTCACTTCTCTTAGCAAAATTCTGCTTATCAATCAAATTATATTTGCTCTGGGAGGCATGGCAAACTCGAGATACCCTCATGGTATGTGGTACTCCACCACATACAATAACAATTCTCCTATCATAAGGCTGTTGTTTATTTTCACACTCTTTTCCCTGCCAGTGACTTGTAAGCTATTACTGTGCAAATTTTTGGTATTCCTATCTTTAGTGCTTCATTTTTAAAGGAGGCCATTAAAATATCTAAGAATTTTCCCATAAAGTTCATTTTACTTTCATCAAAACGGTTGTGAAATGTCAATAGATTTAAAACGTTCCTCTAGAATTGATTGGCTTTTGGTCATTGTCCATAAAGCTCTTGAAAATAGCAAGTGAAAATATAATAGTTGTACTTTAGTTTTCAGTTTTCCCCACATATTAATTTCTTACATTCTAATTTGGAAGGATACTAAGAATACACTTCTGGAAGTGATTCAGTGGAACTTTTGTACTTATATATTACTATTCACTGAGCCAAGTATAGGAACTCATTCCCAATTCATAGGATTTAAAATAAAAATACTCTTTCTTATTGGAGCATCTGAGTAAGCTACTGGTAAGGTATACAACCTTTTTTTTAAAAATATTCTATTTATTTATTCATGATAGACATAGAGAGAGAGAGAGAGAGAGAGAGAGGCAGAGACACAGGCAGAGGGAGAAGCAGGTTCCATGCCGGGAGCCCGACACGAGACTCGATCCTGGGACTCCAGGATTGCGACGTGGGCCAAAGGCAGGGGCTAAACTGCTGAGTCACCCAGGGATCCCCCGGTATACAACCTTTATTCCAAATTTGAAAGTTGTTTTCTTTATGTTCTTCAAATCTTTATTTTACTAGCCACACTTAATGTATTCTCTGAGAGATTTGTGCTCAATAAGGCTAATATTTATTATATTTGTTTTCTTAGGTTATTATAAAACTGTAAATTTGATTTCATTTTAATTGTGCATTTCCCATTTCTATTCTTTCTAGAATACTAAGCAATTTTTTAAAAATACTATTTATAAAAGAGTGCATTAAATGTCAAGCCTTGATTTATTGAGGAAGAAATAAAAGTCTGAATATCGAACATATTTACATTTTACCAAAATGCATTCTAGTGTAATGACTTCCTGAGGGATCTCAGCCACTCATGTCTCACTTCCCTTCTCCTTCTCGTTTATACTAGACTCAGTTTATACTAGACTTTGCTTTTCGAAGGAAAAAATAATAAGCCACTCTACAGCAAGTAGATACATAAAACTATATATCTTGTAATATTTTGATTCATCCATTCCTCACTTTCTATCCTATACAGCAACAATTCTTGAGCACATACTCTGTTCCAGCCAAAATCAAAATGACAAAATGAAAAGAACATTGAGGTGAGATGACTGACTTTTGTTATGTACTTCATTGCTAATTCATTATGTGGCCCTGAACAAGTAATTTATTTATTTTGGGTTTCTGTTCATCTGTATCATAAAGAAGTCTGTGAAGCTCTTGAACTGTATCCAAAAATATGTCTCAAAAGAAAGACTTATTGTCTTAGCGTCAGGCAGGAGGACAGAATTAAGATGTTTGTATTAAAATTTTGAACCCTAATGTCTGAATGAATGAATGTCTAAACTAATCCACCCTATCAGAGAGTGCCTGTGAGCAATGCCAACATTTTCCTTTGAAAAGTCCATCCTGGATGCATTCTAGTGCAAAGATGAATGGGAAGCCAAAAAGCCAGAAATCTATGCATTAGATTATTAGATCTGACATCTAAATAGCAAGTTTGGTAGTACTGTGAAGTCACGAGAAACAGTGAAGAATGGGACATTTTCCTTTAACCTAATGGGAAGCCACTGAAGATTTTAAGCAAAGCATAATCAGATGGTTTGGCTACTGAGTGGAGAATGCACTGGCAGGGAATATATTGGTGCAGACAGGCTCCTCAGGAAGTTGTTACAAGTCTCCTAGCAAGGGATAATAATAGCTAGAACTAAATTAATGACTGTGGAAATGGATCTAAAGGGATGAGTTTGAGAGATAATCAGGAGGTAAATAAACATTGCTTATAAAGGAGAGAAAGGTGTCAAACATTTTTGGTTTCTAGTTTTTACAACAAGACAGTACCATTCCTGAGGCAGGAAATATATAAGGAGTATAGAGTTTGTAAAGGAAAATGTGCTTTTGATACTGATATATTACAGCTACATCAGGTTGGAATAATTTTTGATATTTCCATATCAGTTATTAGTAATCACTTTTTTCCTTTTTTATAAATTTATCTTTTATTGGTGTTCAATTTGCCAACATATAGAATAACACCCAGTGCTCATCCCATCAAGTCCCCCACTCAGTACCCGTCACCCAGTCACCCCCACCACCCACCCTCCTCCCCTTCCACCACCCCTTGTTCGTTTCCCAGAGTTAGGAGTCTCTCATGTTCTGTCTCCCTTTCTGATATTTCCCACTCATTTTTTCTCCTTTCCCCTTTATTCCCTTTCACTATTTTTATATTCCCCAAATGAATGAGACCATATAATGTTTGTCCTTCTCCGATTGACTTATTTCACTCAGCATAATACCCTCCAGTTCCATCCACGTCAAAGCAAATGGTGGGTATTTGTCGTTTCTAATGGCTGAGTAATATTCCATTGTATACATAAACCACATTAGTAATAACTTGATGAGGTATAGAGGACATGCATCATTATTAAATCTCATATTAAATCTCATACTTTGCTGATATGTATAACTACTAATACACATTTTCTGATCTAAGTAACTTCCAGGAAAGTCAAAACATTTTGATAAGTTAAAATAAATTAGGCTAAAGGAAAAATTATCCCAAAGATAATCCTAGGACTGATATTCACCACCATAGCTCCCCTTAATATGTTTACATTCAGTGGAGCCAAATATAAAATCAGCAGCACTTACAGAGTTCAATTCCTTCCTTTTGTCAAATAAAAGTCATTCAAAACATTAATAATTATTTATTGATTGCCACATATATTTATTGAAGGCCATGCTATTGTCATTTAAAAGCACACATAAAAGCTGCTATAGAACCCCTCCTAAATTCTTTGGTATATTATTTATTCCATTTGCAATGAAAATTTAGGTAAAAAGGTGCCCTTTGGCACCCTATTGACACGTTTTGCCCTCTGTTTCTCTCAATTGGTTGTAGGACAACATGACACACATTGAATTTTATTCTCTCTCTGGATTTAATCATTCAGCAAGTGTGAACTAAAAAACTGTATCAAACACTTTATTAGACATGGAGGTTTGGAGGTACAATGCAATTATGAGCAAATAAGCATAATTTCTACCTTAGAGAGTATGCAGTCTCTATCTCCCTCTATCCCAAACATATAAAAAATTAAACAGTTGTAATTCTAATAATTAATATATTATATAATAATATATAATTATAATTACTTATCTTGGATATACAAGTTGCAGTGGTTTACTAACTTTACCTAGGGTAGAGGATTAGGGGATGCCTCTGAGGGAAGAAAGATTCAAGGATTTCTGGAAGTTGCATAGAACTGAGCCAAATAAAAGGCAAGAGTAGGAGGGGAGTGTTCCTGGTGGAGGATATATATATATATATATATAGTTGATCAGAGGGATGTGCTAACACCCAAAGGCAAGAAGAGCCATACTGTGTTGAAGATGTGAAAGAATATCAATAAGGCAGGACTGAAATACAAATGGAATCATAAGAGATGAGATTGGATAGCTAGGCATGGAACCAGATTATGCAGACATTTAGAGCTAGCTACATAAGCACCATGATTTCATCTCAAGTGAAATAGGACACAGTTTTGTTTTAATCAGAGAAATGCCATGATTAGATAGCATTATAGAAGAACCACTTTGAATTGGAAGAAGAGATGAGAAGAGTACTTGGTAACTAGACCGGGCAGACATACCAATTAGGAGGCTATTACAATAATCAAGGAACGAGATGATATGATGTCTGTACAAAGATAATGGCAAGAACAGAAAGCATGTGCCATCTCCCAAGACAGGTGATACTGGAAGAGAAGCAGCCTGGAGATGTGCAGGGAGTAAGATGAAGTTTTCCATTTTGAACATGCTAAATCTGAAGTGCCTCCAAAGCATCACTGTTAAACTATCCAGTAGTGATTTGGAAATATTCTCTGAAGCCCTGGAGATGGATCTGGTAGAGATAGAGATTGGACATCATCACAGATGATGACTGAGGATTTAGCATCCTATCATCCAGCTCAATTAGATACTGAAGAGAGAAGACAGGCTACTTCAAAACCCTGAAGAGTGCCATGGGAAGAACAGGGACCCACAAAGTCTAAGAAGACATTGTTCAAATCACCCAGAAGCAGAGAAAGAGAATTAGATCAGGGAAGTGTGATGGAAGTCAAAGGAAAAGAACATTTCTTTTAAAAGACAGTACTCAACAGTATCAATTGTCTCAAAGTCAAGTAAGACAAGGAGTAAAAAGTAGATTTAATGACAAAGAGATCATTGGTGACTCAGAAAGAGTGACTTATATAGTATACTAGAGACAGAAGCGGCATGCAGTAGGCTGAGGAGTGAGGGTTGGGTGAGGAAATAGAACAAAGTATAAACAACATTTCTACAAGCTTGGCTGTTGAGTTGGTTGTTAGTGAAGTTGCAGAGTCAGTTTGGGAATGCATAAAGCCCTCTGGATATTTTAAAATTTTTTACTAAAAAGAAAACCAGTAATTTATCCTGGTTTCAAGAAAGGAATCTGTCCTCTCATGTGAGATTAAGCATCCAATCATAGCCCAAGGGGGAAAGAGCTCTACTCAGCTTTGAATGGCAAAGATCTGGTCTTATACCTTAAATGTCCTCAAGTTACTATTTGTACATTTCTGGAAAAGAATGATTGCTCAATAAACATTTGTTCAGATAAATGCACTAATCATTGGGAGAAACCTAGCTATGCAAAAAGTGACTTTAGAATATCTTTGAGCTGTGGGGTGCCTGGGTACTCAAGTCCATTCAATGGCTGGCTCTTGATTTCAGCTCTGGTCATGATCTCGAGGTCCTGGGATATAGCCCTGCACCAAGCTCCACACTCAGCAGGAGTCAGTTTCAAGATTCTCTCTCGGGGTACCTGGGTGGCTCAGTCTGTTAAGTGTCTGCCTTAAGCTCAGGTCATGACCCCAGGGTCCTGGGAAGGAGCACCAGTTCGGGCTCCCTGCTCAACGAGGAGTCTGCTTCTCCCCTCTCTCTCTCTTCCCCACTCATGCTTGCACGCATGCTCTCTCTCTCTCCAGCTCTGTCTCAAATAAACACATCAAAATCTTTAAAAAAATTTTTTAAATATTCTCTCTCTCCTTCTGCCTCTGCACATGTTCACTCTCCTTCTCTCTCTCAAATAAATAATTGAATCTTTAAAAAAATAAAATAATATCTATGAGCCCTGATATTACAACTCAAACTTTGGGTTATTCCAATGGTATTTCCATGGTCAAACTTTTACGGTTGATTGCAGATTTTGCCATATCCTTTATCTACTTTATGGATCAATCTCATCACATTTGTAAATTTTGCTATGGCAGTTATCCTTTGCCCAGTCAAAGCATGCTAGGAAATTGCAAATTGCAATCAAATCTCAATTTTCCAAACTAATGATTTTAAAGACCAATAATGCATAATCCAAAATGATGGTGAATTCATGAACCATTTATCTCTGTAATGTATATTCATTAAATTTGACTATAAGTACATCTTATATGTCATATATAACAAAATGATAAAGCATTTCAACTGAAATGGCTCAAGAGGACTTGCAAGCTTTTCCAATTCCTCTAGTTCTGCTTCCCACTACATCCTATTATTTATATCATCTTTCATGTTCAGGTGACTCATTGAAATAAACTAATCTAACATATTTTTTAGGATGGAGGGGATAATCAAGAAGCAGCACTTCCTTATTACTGCCATCATCCTCATACTCATTTCAGCTTAATATCTTAAGTTGATATTAAGATATTCCTTAATCTTAATATCTTAAGTTGATATTCCTGAAATCAGGAATTCCTATATTCCTGTATTTCAGAAATTCCTGTATTCCTTTCACCACACACAAGGCAAGGTAATCACCAGTTTCAGGTGATTACAGGAATTCCTATATTCCTTTCAGCACACACAAGGCAAGGTAATCACCAGTTTGACATTTTCACTTTTGACCTTCTTGTGCAAACAGCAAATGTTTTTGTATAAGGAAAGATGTTTAGGGCTTTCAGATAATATTAAGTTGAAATGAGTGTAATGCTTTCCTGAAGAGTCTTCTCGTCCATAAAAACTGCTTTGTGGGATAATTCTTATGAGGGCCACTAACTCATGTCTGCTGCTAAAAATGTTTACTCATGGTAGTGTGCCATGTCAGAGATATTAGAAACCCACAGCTTACAAGCAGGCACATTCTACTAACAGAGGCACCATTCTTATCTCTGGCACTACCTGGTTTTTCTTGCTAATATTAACCAAATGATAGTTGTAGAAGCACAAGCAATTAGCTTACAAATGACAAAAAGACAACATTTCCCCTTGCGTGTCATAGAAGAGACACCAAAATATCTCTTTGGTGAAGTTAACTCCCAGTTGACTAACAGGAATAAAATGCTTGCATAAATAGAATTATATGTGCATATTTGGAATAGAATTATAGGCTAGACATATTAGTATACACACACACATACATGAATATACACACAACTCTCTGAACCCAAACTAGAGAAACCAATTAAGATTCATAAAACTGCTCCCAAACAAGTGGGAGAACCAGGGATTTAACTATCAAAGTTTAACAGCACAGTACAAGAAAATCCTTTTATATCTTTTATATAAATAATGTAGATCGCTTCTCTAACAGTTATGTTCTCCCCACCTGTGCTCTGACTCCCATCTGAGAAACTGCCCGTCAACTCTCCTGGGGTATCTCGTCCCATAGCTCCTCATGTGGGCCACAGAATGAGTGGCCCTGACCTCCTCTCTCCCACCCAATTTCTTTCTATTCTCCTCTTCCATTACATGCACATGGCAAGTGGGTGCACACACACACACACACACATGCTCATAGACTGGACTAGTCATTATCTATCAGAGGCAGACAGAGCCCACATGTAAGGCAGCAAATGATGCAGCTGAAATAAGAAACAGTTGAGATATCTGGAAACACCAGAGACACAGCCACCTTAACCCCGGATTCCATTTCCCAGCCCTGACTGAGGCCCTAACATTTTCTATCCATGAATCCTTCCAACAACCAAGCTTCTCTTTTGCTGAAGTCAGTTAAAGTTGTTTTGAGTTCGTTTTTTGTTTCCCTTGAAGCCAACAAATTCTTAGAAGTCTGACAAATGTTTTTCAAAGCAACCTACTCACATGTAGTACATACGAGAAGATTTGTGTTCAAATCTCTTATTTTCTGCTAGCTCACGTTACATTAGGAAAGTTGCTAACCTCTCTCTAAGCCTCAGTTTTGTCGCCTGTGAACTGAACAAGCACCCAAAGACAAAATGAGATAAATCATACATACAAGTAACCAGAACCTCAGAAAGTGCTTAATGAATTCATCACAGTTTACAGTATGCTCTGCAAGTTTGCAGTTTCTGTAATCCCTAAACGTAACACTACACCTACCCTTAAACCTACTCCTAGGCCTAACACTAACATTACCCCTAAGTACTCCTACTGCTACACATGCCACTAATCCTGTACTTCCCCCACACCCTACACCTAACAATATCCAGCAGTTACGACAATAAGCTTTGTGACAAGGACATGAGATGGTTTGAATTCTGACCATCAGACAAGGGAGACCTCAGGGATGTCAGGACAATTAGTCAAGCTGCTGATACATATAATGCTTCTGCAGCAAGGATAGTCTAGAGATATTCTAAAAAATCCCCTAGCAGAATAAAGCACAGGGTAAGTCCTTCAACCAACTTTTGCTCCTGCTCTTAATATCCTCTAGAAGAATCCGAGCTATCCTTTGATAAATGCTTACATGCCATTTCAGACAACTGGACTCTGATCAGTTAATTAACTTTTATTAATATGTGTTATGAATAGCTTGCTTATACTCTTCAATAATAATGTGAACATTAGAAAATCACTCATCACTGTAATTAAATGGCTTAATATACTTATGAATGGATTATTATTTTTAAAAACTCAAATTCTAATAAGATGAAAATGGACTTATGTTGGTTTTATGAGTTTTCTTTCTATTGTATGTTTCTAAAAGGAAATTGGTTGCTTAATCACATGTACCTGAAGGAATAAGGTAATAACATCATTACCACTTAGCAGTTGTGAAATGAGGAGCCTCATGTCATCTGCAAAATGGAAGACAGTAGCACCTACAACTTAAAATTATTTTAAAAATTTAAAAAGTAAAGGCATGCAAGGCTTGTTTTGGCCTAGTATGTCTGATATAAAATGAGTGCTTTTAACCTGTTACTCTGTGAACTGAGAATTAAGGAGGTATTTAGAACACCAGGGAAGCTTCACAGAGGATGCCCACAGGAATTAGCAGTGGAAAAAGGAGAGGACCGAGCATGAGTGAACTTTCCTCAGCCTCTATAAGGAGGTCTTGGTGAGTGGCCATTGGTTCAATAATTTCATAATGTTAATGTGCACAACACACTCATGAATACCTTGCTTAAAGTACACATTCCAGGCTCACCCCCCCACCACCACCACTACCAGCATTATGATTCTATCAAGTCCAGTCTGGAGCCCTCAAATCTGCAGCATAACCCCCATTTAGACAACATGAAGATGAGATCTACAGGCCATTCTAGCTTGATTTTACTACCAGTAACTAACTGCCATATTCACCCTATAATTTAGCAGTCTTACTGTTCGTCTTTATATTCTAGAATCAAGAGGAAGTGACACATATATATGGGGAAAAAAATACTATCAGCCAACCTGATGTTTTTTTCTAGTATATTCACAATTTTTAACCCCAATTTTTGAAAAGTGACCCCTAATCACAAAGATCAGAAATGTCCTCTTCTAAGACATTTGTCACACAGGTTTATCTGTTTAGCATGTGTTTTCCATTCTAGACTGTAAATTCCATCGAGGCGTATGACACGGGCACCTTATTTGCATCAGTAGCTCCCCCAGCTCACACAACGCCAGATACCATTAACCAAGAAGCATTTTGTTTTTGGAAAAATGGAAAATGCTTGCAGTCCTAGGCAGAAGTTAGGAATGAATGGTAGCAGAGGTACAGGCCATGAGTAGACTGGAGAAATATTTAGGAAGTAAAATGGGCAGACGTACCAATCCGATGAGGGATTAAAGGAAAACATTCTCAAGTTTCAAGCCCACATTGTTGGATGAAGATGATATCCCTAACCAAGGAAGAACCCACTTGGTTTAGTTCTAGAGATTATGTATTTGAGAGGTCTACAAGAGATAACAACTAGCGAATAACTACAGGTGTATATGAATCTAAAATGCTGTAAGCAGAATAATGGGCCCCATGAATGCCCAAGAGCAAATTCTCAGAACCTATAAATGGTATGATACATGTCAAAAGGGACTCAGCAGATATGATTAAAATGAAGAACCTTGAGGGGAGGAGAGGATCCTGAATAGAGAGGCCCAAGCTAATCACATGAGTCCTTTAAAATGAGTTTTTCCAGCTGAGGAGAATCAGAGAGTGTAGCAGGAGAAGAACTTGCTGGCTTTATTTTATTTTACTTAAAAGATTTTATTTATTGATTCATGAGAGACACAGAAGGAGAAGAGGCAGAGACACAGGCAGAGGGAGAAGCAGGCTCCATCCATGCAGGGAGCCCAACGTGAGACTCGATCCCAGGTCTCCAGGATCACACCCTGGCTGAAGGTGGCACTAAGCCACTGAGCCACCAGGGCTCCCCAAATTGCAGGCTTTAAAAATGGAGATAGGTAGTCATGGGTCAAGGAACACAGGCAGATTCTAAGAGGTGGAGGAAGCAAGGAAATGGATTCTCCCTTCAAGCCTCCAGCTAGGAGGATGGCCCTGCCTATACCTTGATTTTAGTCCAAGGAGATCTCTGTGCACTTACAGAACTCAAGAATAATAAATGTGTTGTTTTAAGCCATTAAGTTTACAGTGATTTGTTGGGGCAATAGGAAACTATACACATGAGGTCTGGTTGGAACATAAACATTTGTATCATCTTTCAGATTTCTGTATGATAAAAAAAATAATAACTATCTCTTTCACGAGTTAATGTTCCTCCCTCCTAGTTTCTGCAAGCTTAGAGCACGTGATATAAAAGCAGTGCTGGGTATATCTCTGTTGCCAATCAGTTCTATTCTCCCATGCCTACTCTCTTTTGGGACTGGAAGCCAGAAAGCTACTGCTGACCTCTGAATAATGCGGGGCTTAGGGGTGCCAACCCTGTGTAATCAACAATCTATGTATAACTTTCGACTCCCCCAAAACTTAATGACTCAGCCTACTGTTGACCAGAACCCTTATCGACAACATAAACAGTCAATTAACATGAATTTTGTAAGTTATATGTATTCCACAGCGTGTTCTTACAATGAAGTGAGCCAGAGAAAAGAAAATGTTATTAGGGAAATCATAGGAAGAGAACATGCTGTATGGTATTCAGCAAAACAAATCTGTGTATACGTGGACCAGGCAGTTCAAACCTGTGTTCTCTGAGGGCCAAGGGTACTAGCTGGAGACATGTAAATTGCATATCCACAGAGCTCTTTGCCAGCTGTTTTCTGGTTAGGTTTGCCAGTGGAAAGCACTGGGGGGGAAGTTAGAAAAATGAAAGGAGTCATGATTTATTTTCTTTCTTCTGCTTCTCCCTGAAGCTGCCTGGGCATCTCAGCACTCCTGGGTTCTGGTAGTGGTAGGCAACTGCTGACCTCTGCTACCATGGCACAGCATCCCTCTCAGGCACCAGCCAGCCACTCGGGCAGGGAGGCCAGCAGAGAGGGTGCCTGCAAACTCTCAGATGCCCACGGTGCAGACACCTCTGGTGCTTTCAGAAGCAGCAGCGGCGGCAGGACCACCAAGAGTAAGGTTTCGAGGGTTTAGGGAATACCATTTCCTCTTTGCCCCTTCAGCCCCAGGGACTGTCATGACTTCCTACAATTACTAATCTCTGGGGAACAGCACCTTCCCCTTTTCTCTCCCTCAGGCTATTCAACACATTTGTAAAGAATTCCTTGCATTGTACATCCTCTTTTTGAAAAGCTAAGAATGGTTTTGCTATCCTACTAGACACTGACACGAATGCTCTTTGCAACAATGATATTCATGGATTGAATACCATCTATGTGTGCCAAAAGCAGAATGTATGTGTATAAGAACTAGTACTGATACATGGACCCTAATATTTACTCCTAATGGGAACCTATGTATACCATATACAATCCTCCTTTCAAATATTTTACTGTAATGGGTCTTTATTGGGGAGAGAAAGTGATGGATAAAACACACACACACACACACACACACACCTGTTTGGTTCATTAGAATTTCCAAAGGCAGTGAAAGATATTTAAACACAATAATGAGGCTGGATGCTTATCAGTACAGAGACAGCAGCTTTAGATTAAATATCTCTCTCTAATAGAAAAAGAGGAGAAAAAAATTCCTTCCACAAGGCAGCAAGATCATAACAACAACTCATCTACTTAACTCGATTTGCTTTGACAAAAACAACAGGAAAATGTATCATTGTCATGAATTAAAGTGGCATCGGGAAAGTAGGGCACACTGAGCAGTTTCATTAAGAAAGTTGTGAAAACACGGGGCTGCTATTTGCAATGGTTGTGTCAAACATAAAGCTAACTGGCCTCCAAGCCTGTGCTTCTCCTCCCATCAAGACGCAAGCCTAGTAAAGAGCCATCTGAGAGGTTCATCCAAAAGAACAACAGCTTCAACCAGTTGATGTTATAGTGTCAAGTTCCCAGCCAGTGCTGAGAACGTGTTAACGGATCAAGGACACCTGTCTGTGACAGAATGAGCCAATTGTTCCAAGAGTAACCACTAGCTGCTTTTCACTGTGCACTTACTAAGTGCTAGACACTGTGCTGGCTTGCTCACATCTCACATCAACCCTAGAAGACCAGTAACATCCCTCGAGAGCAAGCTGAGGACCAAAGTGGTGGTGCAGGCACATAGCTGGTTGGAGCTGAGGAGGACAGGTCTGTACAGCTCTCAGATCAATGTAGCTTAACTACTTCTCTCTCTCTCTCTCTCTCTAAATTATACCTATTTATTCATGAGAGACACACAGAGAGAGGCAGAGATATAGGCAGAGGGAGAAGCAGGCTCCCTCCTGGGACCCAATGCAGGACTCGATCCCAGGACCCTAGGATCACACCCTGAGCCAAAGGCAGATGCTCAACTACTGAGCCACCCAGGCATCCCTTACCTACTTTTCTACACTGAATACAAGGAGGGAAAAAGTCCATGATCCCACCATAAAACTGTAGGGGCAGGAGGGATAAATGCTTAAAATAAGACAAAATACATGCATAAAGAACAAAACAAAACCCTATCCACAACACAGGTTTTTATCTTTAAATGTGAAATAAATATAAAAACATGCAACTTTTGTTTACATAACAAGTATGAGGAGAGACTTTTAGTGGGCATAGATGAATTTCAGAGATCTAAAGAAGGGATTATTGCATTAGATTTTCAAAGTTATTATACTAATGGTCTCTAATACCTTTGACCAAACCTCCTTAATAAGAGTTTCTATTATTGATTCAAAATATTCTTTTAAGCTTCCACTTTATTTGTTTTCTTGATGGAAATGTTATATACCCTTAAGGCGAGAGAACAGTTATTTAGCCAGACCACCCCAAAATTACCCTAATAAGAGAGCAAAGAGGTGTATCTAGGGTGAACTTTAAACCCTATCATTCCTGTGTATATATCTATGACGTTTTCTCTCCTTATACAAAAAGGCCTAATTATAATGCATTTATTCCACTAGTAACTAAACTAATGATGACTCAAGTTTGGTATTCTTATTTTCTTGTTTATAAATCACTTCTGGTTTTGTGTATAACGACAACAACAAGAGCCATGGTTATCTATCTCAGTTGGCACAACCCACAGAAAGTAATGAGAAGTTCTCATGTCAGAGCTACTCCAGAGTATTTAACTCTGTAGTGAGATTAAAAGTCACATTCTTACCTGAGATGATCTCCTCGTTACATGGCCAACAGGATCCTACCTGGCTGGACCTTATCTGCCTTGTCTTATACTTTCACCAGCCTCCCTGTCCAGATACAGAGGGAAAGGTGAGGGGGCTTTCACCATTCTGTAGCAGAAACAGTTGTGTTTCTGTCTAGCTTGCCTTGCTTCTGGGATTTCCTTCAAACAAAGCATACACATCATCGCTTTCAAAATAAAACAACCTGAAAACCACTGGTCAAACATTAGTGTCGTTTCCAAACTGGGAGGGAAGCAAGATGCTTGCAGGTTGCAGATTCTTTCCACATTTCACCAGGCACAGCACTCATCAAGATCAGAAACTGAATCTTAGGGCTGGCCTTATAGTCGTGACTTAACCAAGAGTTTAAAACTTTACATGCCTAGATTTTTGTCACAGAAGATCACACATTGTATTCCAGTTTGCTGTCTACTGAGTCCAATTCTAAGATCTTCAGATTAAGTGATATTTATATACATAAGTCTACCCAAGGCCACTCTCATGAATATCTTTATGCCAATTATGATTTATCACTCGTTATGCTTTCTTACCTGTTCTGTTCCCTGTGGAGAACTGGTTTTCTCTATCACTTTCAGGGGTGGAGTCCACCCTGATTATCACAGAGTATGGCATTGAGTATGGCTTAAAAACAAAACAAAACAAAAAGACGACAAATTCACAGCAAAGTGATCTACATAAGGAAGGTTTATCATTCTTTATTACTTTTCCTTTATAACACTGTTTCACAAATCTTCCTTGTATGATGAAAAACAAATCATCACTGACTGTCACCAAAGATTTTCTAGGAACATTAGACAGAACTCTTGAACTCATACTATACAGCATATGGGGATTGGAAGATGAGCATTACATTTTATTGAAAATATTTGGTCAGTTCTTTAAATATACTTAAATTCATTTAAATTAGGATTGATTAGTATATATAAGCATTGTTTGGGTTTTATCTATAATCCTCTTGGCAATAATCCTGTTTCCATAGTAACGCAAATGTATTTTATCCTCATGGATGCGTGTGAAATTATAACAACTTTTGTAATAAAGTTTACACATCATTTGCACATAAATTTCATTTTTTATGAGAAGTCCAAGCTAGAGGTTTCTTTCCTTGAATCATTTATTGTTATCTTGCCACTAAATACATAATTCACATCTCCTCTCAAATAATGAAAACTCAACAGCGCCATTCCTAACCGCTTGCAAGAGATTACTAAATCTACATGATGGTCGGATCTTTGAATTTCAACATGTAATATTAAAGAAAAGATAATGAAATACTTCACAGATGTCACCCTGGATATAATCCATGTGTTTTATTAGAATAAATCCATTCATTTTTACCTAATCAGGATTCTTTTGTTCATTTGTTTCAAATAGTTAACAAGTTTGCTTCACAAAGCAGAGAAATGAAGCAGCTGAAACACTGTGTCATTATTACCCTGACCCCAAAAAATGGGCCTTCATTCAAAAGTTTGCTGGCAGTTGAGCTTCAAATATATGCATTCTTCACTAAAACTAATTTGACATCATTAAAAAAAAAATAAGGCAGTTTATAATCTGGTGTAAGGACATTCACTCCTTTGAGGTAGGTGGTACTTGATAAGAGACATCTGGAGTTTCCGGGGAGTTGTAATGTTCTCTAACTACATCTGAAGCTTTAAAAATCTATATTCAGGCACTTGGGTGGTTCAGTCAGTTAAGTGTCAGCCTTCAGCTCAGGTTATAATCCCGGGGTCTTGGGACAGAGCCCCACATCTGGCTTCCTGCTCAGTGGGGAGTCTACTTCTTCCTCTCCCACTGCATGCTGCTTCCCCTGCTGTGTTCTCTCTCTCTCTCTCTGTCTGCCTGTCTCTGTCAAATAAATAAATAAAATCCTTAAAAAAAATAAAAAGCTATATGCTTATAATTCATGGCAATTTACATATTACACTACTCTTCAACACAAAAGTTAAAAAATAACTTTCAATGGAGATACTACTATGTCTAGTGCAGAAAATGTTTGGGATTTCATGAAATTATAATTATTACTTCAATTGATCCCATCACTTTTTATTTAAAAGTAATGCTTTCTGCCCCACCCCACCCCCAGCAATTTGCAAATGCCCAAATCAAAGACTAAAGAAATTAAGAAAGATAGCCTTAAGATGTACCTCTGAAATGATCTGGTTTTTGTGTTCTTAAGTTCGTCTTCCGTAAAGATGATGGATACAGTATAAAAAGGGAAATCTCGAAAATAAATAAATAAATAGATAGATAAATAAATAAATAAATAAATAGGGAAATATCTGGGGGAAGTAGTTCAAAGTGTGGACTGTATTTTTCTAAATGTATGAGAGTGTTTTACTGAGTTTACCATCTCTCAAGAATATAAGAACTCTAAGTATATCCCAAAACTTGTATTACATTAAAAAGTATAATATATAAAGCACTTCGAGTTTCAGAAAATGCAACTAATGTATAAGAAAACAATGCAAGTGATGTTCAGGGAAGATTCATTCTCACAAATTTTTCAGTCCTTCACATGATTTAACAATGAAAATCCACCAGCTGTCTCTGAACAGTTGAAGGTACGTCATGTCCCAGGGGTAGATCTATCCCCTTTTTCCAAAGGGCAGGATCAGGAACAGCAAGAGGGCAGTGGAGACATCTGGGTAGGGGCAGAAGGAGCCTCAGCATGAATTACAGCAGTCTCACAGGAGGCTCAGTCACTTTTGTGAGCAGACGCTTCCCATCACTAAAAATGTCCACCCATGTCAAGAGTGATTATATTAGCTTCCTATGGCTGCTCTAACAAATCACCACAAATTTACCAGCTTAAAAGAATACAAATGTATTATAATTCAATCCATTAAATCAATAGTCTTACTGGGCTAAAATCAAGGTATAAGAGGGCTGTGATTTTTCTGGATGCTCTATAGGAGAATCCATTTTTTTTGCCTTGTTGAGCTTCAAGAGATTGCCTGCATTGTGGCCACTTCCTCTCTTTTTAAAGCCAGCAGCATAGCATCTTCAAAGCTCCCTCTCTGATTCTGACACTCCTGCTTCCCTCTTATAAAGGTCCTCATGATTATACTTGGCCCTCATGCATAATCCAGGACAATTGTCAATATCCTTAATTTAATCACATCTGCAAAGCCTGTTTTGCCATGTGAGTAACAGAGTTGAAGGTTTTGGGGATTATAACATGAACATCTTTGGGGAGTTGTTATGGTCTATCATAGTGAAATATTTAAAAAATTTATAGTGGGAGCCTAAACTGGATTGCTGAGGGCCCTTCCAATATCGATATCCTACAAATAAGGCAAAGAAATCAAATATCTATTAACTGTTAAAAAGCTTATTTGTATTAAGAAACTGACCACACAATTAACGTGATTTTCTCCATTCCAGATAGTATTACTATCTCTCTGTATGTCCACCTTAGATGGCTGGATATTTTAGCTAAAATTCATTGTTCAGGGACGCCTGGGTGGCTCAGCGGTTAAGTGTCTGCCTTCAGCTCAGGGAGTGATCCTGGGGTTCCGGAATCTAGTCCCACATCGGGCTCCTGCATGGAGCCTGCTTCTCCCTCTGCCTGTGTCTCTGCCTCTCTCTTTCCGTGTCTCTCATGAATAAATAAAATCTTTTAAAAAATAAAATAAAATAAAATTCATTGTTCAGAAGAGATCCAAGCTTCTCTTACTGACAATGGCCACATCTTGATTGATCCAAGAAAGAATAATCGCTAGCAAAATGTTGTTGGAACGTGTGTGACTAACAAGTGTGAGCAATGGGAAAGTACTGGGAATTATGCAAAAACTACCTATGGCTGATCCAGGATGGTGCTTTCTCAAGAGCTATAGTGACCACTGATCAGGGAATTATTATTGTCTCTCTTTCAAAAGAAAGGAAAAATGACAGAGAGAAAGGGAGAAGAAAGAGAAAGAGGGGAAGAAGGGGGAGGCAAGAAGTCAGGAGAGGAGGATGGAAGGGGAGAGGGAGCAAAACCAAGATTCAGAGAAAGAAAGAAAAGGTGTAAGAACCACTGTTTTTTCCTCTTTATTACATACTCCTAAATAGGAGGGGAATAATCAAGTTCCTAACTTGTAATTCATTTCTAAGAAGCTATTAAATATGTGCCAATGAAATATATGGTTAACTAACTCATGTACAAATTTCATCTATTCATACATAGCCAATCTTCAGTCTCTTGTGGCCTTTAACAAAAATGTTCTGGAATGGTTACATGGAATAAAGCACTCTGCAATTTGGGTTAATAGGAAATATTAAATTATACTTGAAGCAATTGACCAAATGATCTTGGTAGATATTAAAGTGAGAAGCATTACCATGAAAACAGTGACCACTTAATCCATCAGTAGGACACTGTGCATTCTAAAAGATTCTGGCTAACTAACCTGGGAGAAAAGTCTCTAAGGAAAAGTTTTCATCATGGAGGTACCAGCAGGACCAAAAGTGAACATATTTACATCAATTAAATTTCTACCAACTTCCTTTTTTTCCCCTACTGAAATCAATAATAAACCACAAGCTGCTGCTCAGCTCTTGGGATATAAGGAAAACAGCAGGCATGACCTCAAGGATCTCATATCCTGTGACCAAAACGGAGACCAAGAAACAACTCCAGTAATAAGCTGAGCAATGGATGTGATGGCACCTGCAAGAGAAATGCTTGATCCACGAAAGAGACTCAGGGTCCAGTCACATGAGGACCCAACTCTTTAGTTAGGTCAAAAGAATACATAAGACATGGCACAAACAATGAAAGTAAAAAGAGGATTTGTGCCACGTGCAATGGAATAAAGGTCTAGAAATACGCATCATAGTCGAGAACTCTGAGTAGTTTGGTCAGCATAGGGTCAGGTGAAAAAACAGAGTCAAAGCTAAAGATATAGACAGGGTCTGAAACATGAAGATCCTAGATACCATCCAGCAACTCTGAACGTTTTAGAGATAATGTGAATGTAATTAATTTGGTCACCAGGATATCTCTTGACTTCATGTTTAGATGAAATACATCAATAGGAAGGGTCAGACTTAAGTAGAGCTCCATCCCCTCCATCATCACTCAGAAAAGGGGTCCACTGGTTATTTTCTGTGTAGAACATGATTATTTATTTCATTCACAAAGAAGAAACACATATAGCCTTTGCTTGCCAAGAAAAATGTTAGAGAATATAATTATTCATGGCAAAATGGAGATCTGGAAAGGACATATGTGTGTGGGGGGGGAGGTACTGACTATTTGTTGCTCAGGAGGTAGATGGGACAAGTAAAGTGCTGAGTAATAGCTGTGGGAAGGTGGGCAGGGGAAGAACACTGGGAGGTAGATTCTGAATGGAGATACGGAGGAAGCTCTAAATTCTGAGCTAGGAATGAAAGTTAAACGTGGAGAGCGAACAGAGAAGAAACTTATATGCTTGGATTGGGAAGCTGACAGAATGGGGTGGTTCTCACCATTTGCAAGGGTTTGTATCTCTGGAGTTAGACATATATGCCAACGTTGACGCATAAGCCAAAAAAGGTACTGAAAACCCTGATAATCACGTTCACAAAAGGAATAAAGATCAATGGCAATAGGAATAACAGGGAGGGAAAAGATTGTTTAGAAAAAAACCAGACTGGCAGCATCCGTTTCAAAATAAACTATATCCTGCCTCTCACACCCACGCTAAAGTGAAGTAAAATTTGCCAAAAGAAATTTGCCAATTGTCAAAGCAAAAAATTGGCAGCTCTGATTACACTTGCTACAAATGAACAAAATGAATACTCTCTATTCCATGAATCATTGTCAAAGCTGTCCAGTACAAAATCCTGAGTGGCATCCTTTTATTTAGATATTCTGTATTTTATTATTTATTTATAGCCTGACTCGCTTCCACAACAGAACTAAGTCATCTGAAGGAAACTTTATACGTTGAAACAATAAAATATAAATTTAAATGAATGAGAGCCATGGAAAAGAAAATTACAATAAAAGCCGAACTGGGAATAAGAGATGAGCAGGGGTGGGGACATCGTGTTGTTCTGGATGCCAACTGCGATCCCCACAGCTTTGTTAAGCTACAGATTTATCTCTGAGTCTCCTACCAGCCAAAGAAGAAAAAAAAATAGCTAACTCTAATAGCTCTTTTTATCTGTGAGGAAAGCATATTATCTGTTTTTCAGAAGTATATGTTTAAATATTAGATATCAAATTTGAATCAAAGAAGGGATTATTAGTTCGATGAATGTATGTTATCAGGGGCCAATCTTGGGAAAAGTAACATCACACACGAGTGAATGTTTCTAAAAGCCCCTTTCATTTCATATGCTATATAATATTCTTTGGCATTGTTTTTTTTTGTCTTCAATAAGCCAACAAGGCCTTAGTTACAAGTGAGAATATTGCCTAAGGTATAATGTAACTCATTTTTCCAGAATTTCTTTTGGAAATTCAGTAAGTACTTCCAAAGCAAGAGAGACTGTGGAACTTGGTGACTGGCATATTCCTATCATCATCATAACTACACTTTGTCGTGAAAGCCTATCAAATATTTAATTTCTCTCTCCACACCTTATCCCCTAAGTAAACCTGACTCACACTATCTACAAAAGGCTGTCACCTGTCATTTTATAAGGATTACCCAAAAAAACCGTACTTGTTAAAACGAAGATTTTTCAAGCAAAGTAGCATTTTTACTTCAATTTTGATTCAAATTACTTTCTACAAAATATGTACATATATACTCAAGAATTATTCTGACAATGTGTATTTTGAACCAACCAAATTCACCCTGAAATGCACTTCAGAGAGTTATTTAAAACATATATTACTCTTTTTGCTCCTTGCTCCCAATACAGCCTAAAACCTACTGATATTTCGAGCTCTGTTAATACATACCACACGAAAAATATGCATCATAGTGCATACAAATTATACAACAAAGGTCTCATAATTACGCTTTCAACTACAAATGATTAAGTTCTATGTTAAATATCAACCTAATTTCACCTACACATGATACCAATCTGTTTTGTTTTTATTTTGTTTCCAAATTATGGAGCAGAAATTTAAAATAGAGGTTATCTTAACTGTATGTCTAAAAGAAACAAAGGATTTGATTTATCAAACTTTAATTATGAAATAAACATAGAATAATCTAATAAAAGTCATGAACTATACCATTCAAATACCCAATTGATTTTTCTTACTTATGGGAAACTTCCAAAGGCAGATAAACACAAATTTCAGACGTAAAAAGTTGACACTTCTTTTTGAAAGCATAAATGCCAACTACAAGTTTCTGAAATCAGTTAGTTGGGGGAAAGAAGAAAGCGCTGAAAAGGCGGTGAGAAAAAAGGCGTGTGCTTAATACAACATTCGTCATAATAAAGAAAACATGATTATAAAAATCTTAACTGAGTCCTCTTTATTGCAAATATCTAAATGTTTCAGTAGGAGGTATTACCTATTCATGAATTCCAAAAGAGGAGGCAGGTGACTTCTCTACAGGAGATCATATCTTCATGATTATACTTGGCACATGAAAAGTGCATCAGTTTGAGAGCATTTTTTAGATGTGTTTAACTTGGTACTTATTAAACATAATGAAAACACAACGGAAAAGTATAGGCATTAGAAAAAACAACAAAGTTGTGTATGCACTCATTGCTTTGTGTAAGGAGTTCTGTGAAGAGACGTATCCTCAAGGTAATTGGTTTCTAGAACTTTTTTGATTTATACATAATCATTTTTAATTTTTAAAAGGGAGCTTTATACAATTTTTTAGTCCACTGAAAATGCTGGCTTCTTTTTTTGCCACCTCGTTCCATTCGGCAATTTAGTCAGATACATAATTTAGAATAAGATCACTAAACAAAACAAAATAACAACAAAAACAAAATCCAAGGACCCTGATCTGTTGCTCAGATGAAAATCCCAAGAGTTTCCTTCATATGCAACATTTGGAGGGAAGATAATAAGCATCTCCAGAAACAGGCAATCCTAGATGTCTAACTATGGTACTCTCAGTAATAGGTGCTTCTTAAGAAGTGTCACTCTATGTAAGCTTCAAAAGAATAGTAATAGGCTAAACATGCACCATGGACAAAATATACAACTTATGATTGTTATTAATATTTCATCAATTGGTAACCTGAATGACATTCGTACTATTAACCACACACAAATTAACTAACAAACCATACTCAAATCTGAATTTGAGACAATATTTTCATTAATTAATAATAAATTCAAACATATTTTTGGCACTACATAGAGGATATTATTTTTTTTTATTGAATCCAAACTTGGTGACAGAAGAACTCAGAAGTTCACACACAAAAAGTGAATTCACCTATAGACTGTTTTCTTAATGAGTGCTTCAATTATAATAACAAAGTTTTACTGTTAACATATTTGATGGGAAAGGGCTTTACAATGTAATATCTCGTTACTTCTTAGGTTTGAGCGCTGATAACATTACATCTGTATGCCTGTGTGTGTGCCTATAGACATGCATGTGGGTGCATGTGTATGTGTATATCACATGGATTTTTAAAGTCATTGTCCAGTCATTTTATTTCAGAGTTGTGATAGGGTAGGAGATACATATCCTAAAACGTGAGAGGGTACAAATTTATTTTCTAAACTTAGAGACTCTTATCATTAAGTACTACGTAACACTCAATGGCATACAAAGTACTATGTAATACTCTGTCATTTTTCTTTTCTTTAATCTATCCCAGGATTTAAAGTAACATAAACTATCTCATCAATTATTCACATTCTAATTAGGATGGAAAGCAGTATGCTATTTTTTTCATATCAAGTCTCCAAAAGAAGAGAGATGCAACACAGAAGACATTTGCATGTGTTCACTTTGAAGATAGGAGCTGAATTTCACTCCAGGATTTCCAGTTTCCTGATCTGTGGAGACTGTTTGGGGGTAAAATGCTTTATTTATTTCTCAAGTATCCCACTAAGTATCTATTATAAGAACTCCATGTAATGATTCAATGTTTTCTAAATGAAATTCTTTGAAATAAAAATGTATATAAATGTAATCATTCCCTGTGTACTGTCAGTTTAATATCACATGTCCAGATTCTACAGGCATGTGATTTGAACATGACAAATGTAATATAACTACTTTGAATATATAAATGAAGAATTACATCCAGAAGGTACTGAAATGTTAAATTTATACTATCCAGGTAGGGGTGTGTGTGTGTGTGTGTGTGTGTGTGTGTGTGTCTGTGTCTATTAGGAGAAATTCTTATTACATAAAGAGGAATTGTGGTTTTTACACTATTTATAACAAAGTTACAAAATAGTCTCATTCAATAACTGTGTTATGTGCTACTTTTAAACAGCTTTATTAAAACAGAAAAATAGGAATTAAAATAGAAAGGACACTTGGATTAAGAGAGTAAGAGCCAAAGTTGAAGTACTGCAGACCTCAGTAAGAGTGAGTTAAATCAATTAATGATTGTATCCCAATCCAGAGTCCCAGATAAACTGAGTCTCAGTGAGTGGAATAATCCAAGTCAATGACGGAGAGGTTAATTTGTGCCCCAAATGGGCACCAAATTTGAAAAAAACAATAAAAAGATACTGTCAGAATAGATAAGTGTTTTAAGAAAAAAAATAGATGACTGTATATTGTGGATCTGTGAGCTTAATATTTATCTTGTTAAAAAAATCAATAAATGTCTGTCAACCTGAAATTAACAGGGGTATGTGTATTGCTTAATATAAAAAGAGAAATGACGTATAGCCACAGTTTTCAGCTTCATGCTTCACAACTCATTAATAAAGATGGCAAACCTACACTCATCCATACTAGAAAACTATTACTTAGATGCTCAAAAGTCTAAGGTCCAGAAGGTAGTGACCTATTTTAATCTAGGAAGAAAGACTAAGTGTCATGTAATGTGAAGGCAATGACTTGTCTCAAAAACCTGCTCGTGACAGAAAATGAATGAACGTCAATTTTTCACACACTGCCTAGCTCATGTGAGAAACTACTGAAACTTTGAAAAAAATCATTCAAATTCCAAAGTAAAATGTAAAAGAAGACAAATATATCAGATGTAGGAAGCCCATATACAGGCTAAATCGTATATTTTTTAATGCTGCAAATGTAATTTAAGCACACTCAGACGTGTGTAAATATTGGAGAGAACAAGCCCAAAGTATAGCACCTAAATAAAAGTAAATGAATTAGTATTTAGTAAACATGAGCCCAGCAGTGAATGAGAATAGTGTCCTGTGGCTGTGAGCACCTGGTCAGCCAGTAGAGCCATGGGGGTTACGGGTTGTCTTGTCACAACCACCACATTCATGCATCCTGTCCCTGGGATATCAATCAGGCCTCTAGGAGATGAGTGACCACAGAGGAGAAGGAAGGACACCTTCTGACCTTGTGACAAAAATTTCCTCTGCAAGCCTTTTAGATTTTGGAAGATTAGTTCCGTATTCTAAGCAACTTAACTAGAACTGAACAATGTAGGAACTCTGAAGTAATTCTTCCTTTATCCTGTGAACTATTAAGGCATATATACTATACACACTCCCCGATTCAGATTTCCATAACCAAAGAGAGGGTTTTGGAACACAGCCACAGAGATTATCAAAGCACTGAACACTAATACCTATGAGAAAGGTGGAACATTCTAGGTTTTCAAGATGAAATGAGCTTGTAGGAAAAACTTGATAGATTTAAGTTTGCTATAAGGAAGATTCTGACACTGTGGATTGTTAAACATTAAGGTGGTTTGCTGAGACTGCAGAAACTCCAATCCTGAGAATCTTTAAAAATAGAAAGAATTCAGACCAGCTGCTCAGAAGGACTGAATGTGGGCTTTCTTCAACTAAAACTCTCCAAGACCCCTCTAGTCCTAAGAAATTTATTGTAAATATAAATTGTGTATTCCATCTAACACTTCTGCTTTGGCACCATGTAGTTGAGGCGGTGGGAGGGATTGCAACGACCCACATTTACAGTGCATAAAAACATGTGAGGCACTAGTGTGTCATAATTAGGAGTCCTAGTGATAGCTCTGGGTACGTGGACTTTCTGACTTTAAATTTCTCATGCAAATCACAGATAGCACTTAATCAAAAGTTTTCAAGATGTATTGCAGTTTTGAATAATTCATGCTAATGAAGCATTAAACCATGATGAAAAGTACAAAAAATAGATAAAAATCAGGCAACTTAAGTTTTCTCTGTTCATATCATACAGACTTAAAATACTGGTTTTTCTACTAAACTAGAAAACTTGTCCTTTGTCACTTATTAAGAGTCCAAAACTTTTTTTTTAATATGCCATAACATTTTTAAAATACATTTAAATCTGTAAAATATTAGTCTCTAGCATCTACCAATTATAAATAATATATCGAAGTCCTGCAGTATGGTAACGATTTCCCAGAGTTAGGAGTCTCCCATGGTTTGTCTCCCTTTCTAATTTTTCTCACTCAGCTCTCCTCCTTTCTCTTATAGTCCAGGCAGAAGGGGAGGTGGGTGGAGGGTTGGGGTAACTGGGTGACCTGCAATGAGAAGGGCACTTGGCGGGATGAGCACTGGGTGTTATACTATACGTTGTCAAATTGAATTTAAATTAAAAAAAATGTAAAAAGAAAAAAATAAACAGTAGTAACTTCTCCAGGAAAACAAATAAATAAAATAAATATCTAAAAAGATAAAAAAGAATACTTGAATAAATCAAATAGTTAAGTAAATTCAATAGTGCATTAAGTTGAGCGATCACTCGCATGGCATGTAAATCCATCTGTACCTAATACCACCAACTACCCACTTCCTATTTCCACAAAGGACTCTGGCGTTCCTTAAGGAACCCACACAGTTAAGCGTTAGATCTACTCAAGTGTCGGCATGCAACACCTTTCCATCCGCCAGCACCCTGATGCAAAATCTGGAAGAAGTTAATTTTCTTATAAAGTAACCGCAGCATTATCCAACTAATCTCAACTGATGAGTTCACAAAGCCTGGTTGCAAAGTGCCCCTCGAACTTTCTACCCTGCCCAAATCCGTAGATTCCTAACTTGGCACAGCGCTCAGGAGCTACCTTCAGCACAGCCCTGCAGTGAACAACTGCATTCAGTAAATATTTGCATCCGTGGCACTACAGATGCTAATGA
The DNA here is from genome assembly GCF_003254725.2 of Canis lupus dingo. Lineage (NCBI taxonomy): Eukaryota > Metazoa > Chordata > Mammalia > Carnivora > Canidae > Canis > Canis lupus. The sequence continues at coordinate 14,514,989 of NC_064256.1, read as the reverse complement.
CCGTGTTGAACGTACACATGTAAACACACACCCTCACCGTGTAACAGTCTGACAATAAATGGCAAAAACAGACACAGCAGCCTCCCAGGTAAGGCAGATAGCCACCACCGGCGCGTTACGCCCGGACAAGGTCTCTCTCTCTCTTTCTTTTTCTTTCTGTTTCTCTAGATTTTGAACGCGCGTTGTGTGTGTGTGTGTGTGAGTGTGAGTGTGAGCGCGCGCGCGTGTGCAGGTTACCGGAGAGGGAGATCCGTTCTTGCGGAGGGGCCCTCGGAAGACTCCTTTGATGCCCCGGTAGTGCCCATTGCTGAGATGTCTCGAACTGATGACCAGGTAACAAGCCATGTGGGTCCGAGCGGGGCGCGCTGCGTGTCCCTCCTGGCCGGCCCCGGCCGCGGGAGCGCGGGAGCGCGGGCCGCTTTCTCAGCAGCGACGGTGACTGCCACCTCCCGAGGAGCAGCGGCCGGCAGCGAGCAGGGGACGCGGCGGCCGCGCGCCCCCGCTCCTCGCCCCGCGCGGGGCTCCGGCTGCCGGCGGCGGAGGGGGCGGCGGCGGCCACGCGGCTCTTCGGGCACCCGGCGAGCCAGTCCACATGCTGCTCTGGCGACGTGGCTGCTCAGCCGCGGGCCGGCGGTGCCATTGGTCTCAGGACAACTTCCTGGGTCCGCGGGGGAAGCCGGAGCTCCCCGCCCCGTCGCTGCCCCGCCCCGCCGTCGCCCCCGGCGCGCCCCCGGGGGGCTCGGGCTCGGGCTCGGGCTCGGGCTGCGGGCTGCGCGGGAGGTGGCGGCGGCCGGGGGCAGCGGCGCGAGCCGGGGGCGCGGCCACCTGTGAGCCCGAGCGGTTCGCGCCCCCGCGCCGGGCGGCCGCGCGCGGCGGGGGCGGGGGCGGCGGAGGCGGCGGCGGGACGCGCGGCGCGGGCATCCCGGGCCCCCCGCCCCAGCGCCCCCCGCCCCAGCGCCCCGCCCGCCGCGCCCGCCGCGCCCGCGGGCCGGCTTAGCCGCGAGCGTGGGGGCGGGGGCGGGGGGCGGGGGCCGGGGCGACTGCGGAGGGCGGCGGTGGGCGACACGGCGGGGAGAGCGGCGCCTCCACCCGGCGCTGCCCGCCCGCCTGCAGCGCGCTCCGGCGCCCGGGCTGCCCGCGGCGGGGTCGGCAGGAGCGACAGCCCCCGGGCCGGCGGCGCGGACGAGCTGCGCAGCCCCGGTGAGGCGGGCGATGGACGCAGGAGGACAGAAGTTCTAGGTAGAAAACTTGCGTCGGGAATGGAAACGAAACATGCTTGCGCGCGCGTGTGCGTGTGCGTGTGCGCGTGCAGAGCTACACTTACAAGTGTCTCTGTATCTCCACAGAGGCCGAGATTTGGGATTTGCGTGGGACGTCCGAGCGCCCACGGCCCTCCCCGTCAGCCCTCGGTGGGGCTTCTTAACCGACGTCGGATCCTTTACTGTGAATAGAGCCACCCGGGAGCGAGCTGCGCTGGGAACCAATGACGCGCGCACGAACGCGTCCTGGAAAGAGGAGGAACTAGGAGGCCAGGTCTGTGCCCTGTGCAGGGGGAAGAGGAAGGGTGACCTCCTTCCCCTCTCGCCCGGGGGGACTGGACTTAATGCAAGGTTAAAGCTAAGGCTCCCCGTGCCCTCCCCAGTTTTCTCCTCTTCTGTCTCCCACATGCTCCACTGGCTTCCTGGATGACCCTGGGGACCTTTCACAAATGACAGAAACAGGTCAAAGAAAACAGATAATTTAGTTTTTCCTATTCAGGCAACTCCTAAAACTCTCAAGAAAAAAAAAAATGCCATTAATATCATTTTTGTGACCACCCCATGAAGACCTGACTTTTTTGTTTACATGATTACAATAGTTTATATCCTTAATGTTTTATTAAATACGTGGATGTGTTTCTCACCTTGAAGGTTTCAGATAGTCTTTCTAGAAGTGTTAATGTGAGGCAAAATGCCAATTCCTTGCAAACTCTGAATTGAAAATTAACTCAGGCTGACACGGCGCAAGACAAATCTTGTAGAACTGTTTATTTTGTGATTATCTTGTTGGTAAGAACTTCTGAAATAAAAAATGGTAGAGCAGTAGCAATAGATACAACACATCCTCATGTTTTCCTTTCTTTTGTTTTCTTCACGTTTTCCTTTCTATTAAGATTGATGTGGTTCACGATGTCATGTTTATTGAACTTAGAACTGTGAGATGTTTCCTGCAGCCAAGAGTAAGTAATATTGCTCATGTATAGACATTAGATACATTCTATACAGAGAAAACAAGGTATTGGCAAACAGTGAAATTTCCAAATCAGGTAAAAGCTTTGTCGGAAAATGAATGAGGTAGAATTTTTTTTTTTAATTTTTTTTTTTTTTTTTTTTTTATTGATGATAGTCACAGAGAGAGAGAGAGAGAGAGAGAGAGAGAGGCAGAGACACAGGCAGAGGGAGAAGCAGACTCCATGCACCAGGAGCCTGACGTGGGATTTGATCCTGGGTCTCCAGGATCGCGCCCTGGGCCAAAGGCAGGCGCCAAACCGCTGCGCCACCCAGGGATCCCGAGGTAGAATTTTTAAAAGGAGAAAGTGCAGCTCAATCTAGATTATTTCACTCTTCGTAAAGGGAAGCACTGAGGACCTAAGTGTAAGCACCTGGAATAGACTCGAAAAATCAATAATGTCACAAGCTGTGAATAATAGCTCCAAGGATACTATCTCTTTTTCATTAGGCAAATGTAATTTCTAATAATGCTTAATTATTAAGAATCAGGTATACTCTTCTAAAATGAAAGAACTGACAAGTAATCAAAAAGTATACAATTCAGGGGGGCCTGGGTGGTTCAGTGGGTTAAGCATCTGCCTTCAGCCTCAGGTCATGATCCTGGAGCCTTGGGATCCAGCCGCGTGGCAGGCTCTCCCCACGGGGTTCCCCCAATCATGCTCCCTGCTCAGCGGGGAGCCTGCTTCTCCCTCTTTCTCTGCCCCTTCCCCTGCTTGTGCTCTTGATCTTTCTAATAAATTTTTAAAAAATCTTTTTTTTTAAAAAAAAAGCATACAACTCACATATACCATCCTATTTTCTTATTCAAAATATTACATTTATTTGAAGTATGGCATTCTTGTTCACTTGACTACTATCCTATGTGCATTTGGATTTCCCCACAGGAAACAAAGTAACCCTGCTTTTTGTAATGTTTCAAAGACTGTAGTAATTTTTCTAAATTTCTTTAAGAATATTTTATTTTTGCAGTCTTCTTTAAAATGAGTGATATCAATTCTTCTGTTAATTTGCCATATTCTAAGTCAGTTATGGCTGTCCTTTGCTTTCTAATTTTTGTCATCCGTTTTAAAATATCAAGGCAAAAACTGAAATATTTGTTACTCTCAGTCAATTTTAAGAATACTTTTTAAAATATACAACAATAACAAAAACTCCCCTTTTTCCCTTGCCAAGTTATGACTGATGCCCTTGTGATTTCATCATATTCAACAGCTTCCCATTATTGTTGGCCTGTATTTCAGATATGGTATGACCAATCTAAATAACAGAAACAGGAGTGTTTTTAGTTGCAGAGTTGCTACAGATACAGAGTTGCTCAGTTATATTAACTTCTCTCTTTGCTAAACGAGACACTTTCTTACTTCAGTAATTAAACATTTTCAGAGAAAGTGAAAGGAAAGCAAAACACTTTAAGCCTGTATTAAATGAATCTTAGATACAGGTCAAATTCTATACAACAAACATTATGAAAAACAAACATCATGTGCAATTTTGCAAGGCCATTTATATTAAAGTAATATTTGATCTGATGAGTTTTCATTCCATGGAAGGAGATGTGAATGGCAAAGGGCATGGATTTCAGCCTAGAACCAATTTGACATTTCCACATATTTCCAGATTCATGGCTGTGTCACAGATGATTGACAGAGGGAGAAATCCTCTCTACCATTACCCTTCTCAAACACATCCCAAATCGATCCCCTTATTTCCATATCTGCTGCTCAACCTTAGTCCAAAACATCATCGTTTCTTGCTTGGACTACTGCAGTATCCTCCTAACCAGTCTCCCTGCTTCCTTCCAGTGTTGCCTCCATACATTCCATACATAATATATTCTTTACATCCAACAGCCAGAGTGATTATTTATTTATTTATTTATTTATTTATTTATTTATTTATTTATTTATTTATTTCATTTATAGAGAGAGTGAGGAGAAGTGGAGAGAATCTCAAGCAGGCTCCATGCCCCATGCAGAGCTGACTCAGGGCTCAATCTCACAACCTGAGATCACAACCTCAGCAGAAATGAAGAGTCAGTGCTTAAGTAACTGAGTCACCCGGGCACCCCAGAGTGATATTTTTGAAACACAGATCATATCCTAATGCTTTCCTATTAAACCCTATCATACCTAGGACAAAATCCAAATGATACTCTGTTTAAAAAACCCTATTCCAGTCCATGCTCATTTTCTTCTACTGCATTCCTATTTCCGTCTGCTCCTTATGGTGCTCCCAGAGACCCTTCCTTACTGCCCCAGCTAATGGAGCTATCTGGAATCTCTCTACCACAGGATATTTTTAAAGTATATTCATAAAACTTATTATTTTAGGGAAGTTTTAGGCTTACAGAAAACTTGAACAGAAAGTATAGAGAGTTCTCATATATATCTCAGTACCTCATCACACACATAGTTTTTCCTATTATTAACATCTTGCTTTTGTTGTGGCACATGTGTTAGAATGGATGAGCCAATGTTGATATAATATTATTAACTAAAGTCCATAGTTTATATTAGGGATCATTCTTTGTGTTCTATATTCTATAGGTTTTTGACAAATGTATGATGACATATATTTGCCTTTATAATGTCATACAGAAGAGTTTCACTGCCCTAAAAATCACCTGTACCCCATTTATTCATCCTTTCATCACCCCCGATCTCTGGCAACCCACCAATCTTTTTACTTTCTCCCTGTTTTTGCCTTTTCAAGAATGTCATGTAGCTGGAATTATATGGTACATAGCTTTATTTCAGATTGGTTTCTTTCATTTGGAAATACACATTTTAAGTTCCCTTCATGTCTTTTAGTGGCTTAATATGTCATTTCTTTTTATTGCTGGAATAATGGAATATTTTAACAGTATTTCACTATATTATGAGTTGAATGGTACCTCTCCCCACACATATTGAAGTTCTGATGTCCTGTGAATGTGACCTTAGGTGGAAATAGGGTCTTTGCAGATGATCAAGTTAACATGAGATCATTAGGGTGGTCCCTGCTACAAGATGACTTCTTTTTTAAAAAAAAAAGGGAGGGCTGGAATTGGATACAGAGGCACAAGGAGATTTCCATGTGAAGACGGGAATTATGCTTTCACAAGCCGAAGAATACAAAAGATCACCAGCACACCACCAGCAAGGGGAGAGGCATGGAACAGATTCTCCCTCACAGCACTCAGAAGGAACTGATCCTGCCAACATCTGGATTTCAAACTTCCAGCTTCAAAACTGTGTGACAACTCTTGTTGAAGCAACCCCACTTGTACTGTGTTATAGCATCTTCAGGAAATGAATGCACATTGTCTAGCTGGGCCAGTTTGTTTATCCAGTCACCTAATGAAGGACATCTTGGTTGCTTCCAAGTTTTGGCAATTATGAATCAAGCTGCCATAAACATTCATAAGCAGGTTTCTGTGTGGACATAACTTTTCAACTCCTTTGGACAAATACTAAGGAATGCAACAGCTGGATCTTATACTCAATTTTGTAAGAAACTGCCAAACCATCTTCAGGAGTGCTACACCATCTACCATCGTCACCAACAATGGATGATGGTATCTGGTGCTCCATTCCGTCACCAGTATTTGGTGTTGTCAAGTCTAATAGGTATGTAGCAGAATCTCACTATTGTTTTAATTTGCAATTCTCTACGAACATATGATGCTGAACACCTATTCATATGCTTCTTTGCCATCTGTATATCCTCTTAAGTTAGGTATCTACTCACATCATTTGCCCATTTTTTAATTGGGTTACTTATTTTCTTTTTGTTAAGATTTAAGAGCTCCTTGTAAACTTTGAATGCCACTTCATTATCAGATATATGTTTGCAAATATTTTCTCCCAATATAAAGCTTTTCTTGTAATTTCTTACCAGTGTCTTTTTCAGAGTAGAAGTTTTTAATTTTAATATCATCCAACTTATTACGTTTTTCTTTCGTGGAATGTGCTTTCAGTGTTGTATCTCAAAAGTCACCACCAAACTTGAGCCCTCCTGGATTTTTCCTCCATATTATCTTCCAGGAGTTTCATGGTTTTAGACTTTTCATTTAAGTCCATAATCCATCTTGAGTTAATTTTTGTGAAAGATGTAAGGTCTTTGTCTAGATTTATTTATTTTTCTTCAGAAAGTACAAATTGCACTATAGCTTTTTGTTTCTCAAACATTTCTTCAACTAATTTCTTTCATTCTAAGTTGTCTTATTTGGTTTGCTAATTGCATCTTCTCATAGTTACCTTTTTTCACTTTTATAGGTCTGTTCCATTTTACCCTAATATTTAGCTTAATAGAAGTTTAAAGTTTTGAAATTTAACAAAAAGCAACATTTATCAACCAGTTAGTATCTAACTCAGCTTATATCCCCAAATACTGCTAGTTATTCTCTATGTTTGCCTCTAATCAGTACCCGATTCTAACTTTAAACATAACCACAGGGAACTGGCCACCCCATGGCTGGGCTAAGCTCCCTGAGTGAGAAGTTTGAGAATTACCACGTGTCTGACTCCAAGGTGCCCCAACTATATGGACCTCGTTTATCGGTCTCTCTTTTCCTAGATCTTAACTCTTAGTGACATTTTCTACTAAAAGTAAGTGTTTCTTCCTAGTCCCTTACAGGCATCATTTTCCCATGAAGGTATAGAAAGCCAAGATGAAGATCTTTAGCATTTTCACAGTAGTAAATCTGAGAGTAAATATAAATTTTCAGATGTGAAGTTCTATTTGTGTTTAAAGCATACCAAAAAAGAAAGAGGGAAAGATTGGAAGGGAAGGAGGGAGAAAAGGCAGTGGAGAGGAGGGAGAGAGGGAAGGAGAGAGAGCATTCTTTCCTTAGCAGCATCTTTAAGATCCCTATGATAGTGATGTTCTCTCCTAAAATGAACCCGACAGGGTTAGAGTGGGTTGAGACTGAGTAAAGGATCCAGTAGTCCCTAAAGCTGAAGTTCTATCTCAGTACTGCCTCCTAGCAGACTAAATAACAAAGACAGGGTGATTATTTAATCAAAGTCAAGAAAACAATTTAAAGGAAGGTTTCCTCAGACAGACTTAGACTCAATAACTAATTTTGCATTAAAAAAAAAAAACACTAGTAAATCAGCAAGCCAAATTTATAATGTGAACCATGAGAATATAGGGCAAATGATAAGAAATCAAACTGACCCCATAGATTAATTTAAAAAATATTTCCAAGATATATGTCTTGAAATGAAAAAGAAAAAAGTGTCAGTTCAGTAGCTTGGACTAATTAAAACTGTAGCCTAGAGAAACCACTGATATTGATTGTTGTTACCCTGAGTCGTCAAAAGAAAGACATAGCATTCCCACGATATTCAGAAATTCATAGTCAATTGAACAAGACCTAACCATCAATCTCCCATTGTAGAATACCCAGTCCCATTCCACACTCCTCCTCCTCAAGGAGAAGTTCTAGAGGCCAAGGAGGTAGAGAATGACTTAGATGACAGAAGTTCTCATTTCCCTATTTCCAAAACTATGGCCCAGTTTGACAAAGCTGTGGAGAGAGGAGAGAAACTTACTGCCAGCAAATGCCAAGAAATGTGGTCCTCATCATGTCTGCTGGCACTCAGAATGCCAGTGGAACCCAGAAGGATCGCAGGGTAGCGTATTGTGGCTGAAACCCTCTTCCAGCTTTTTCTGGAATTTTGCCATGTCACATTCAAGGGCAGAAACCATTCATCTACACGTAAGATGCCTTTTCTAGACTTTATTTTTTCTGGTTTCCAGGTGCCACACTTTTAAAATACAACCCTATTGTATATACCCTTCAAATTTAAAATGAACCTCAATATACTTGAAATACTATAAAGCATGTTATCACATTGGAGATGATACAAGACAAAAAGGTCTTTAAGGCCAGTAGGCAAAACATTTGCTTTTTTCTCTTCCTCTCAATCTCACTCTGCATATTGGAAAAAAAAATAGCAAAAACTCACTATCAGCAAAAAATTGAGGGAAGGATGGAAAGAGGAAATATTTACGGAGTGCCATCCACATTCCAGTTACTTTACATTTGTGATATCATTTCATCTCTACAATTGCTTTAATGTAGGTAATATGGCTATTTTTTAGAGAGGAGAGTGAGGCTCAGAGAATTTAAAGATAATACTTAAGTCACAGAATGAAGTGATGGAGCTAGGATTCACACACATAACTCTAAGTCTAGACTCTTTACACCACATTGCCTTTTATCCTGTATCACTCAGCCTCCTTGAATGATCAAAGAAGGATAAGCCACGGGGGCTCTTGCTTTCATCACGCTTGAAAGCCTCTGGAGGAAAAATAGCAAATACTGATGTTTTTGCTAAGCTAGAAGCATGAGAACCAAATATAATGTATGATTCTGGACTGGATGCTAGGTTTTTAAAAATCTATAAAAGATACTCCAGATAATTAGAGAAATTTAAATTGGAATAATAACAGATAATATTATTGTATCAAGTTAAAATAACTTGCATGGTGCCCAGCTCATAGAGAAGCATGTTTTTAGGAGACACAAGTTAAATCATTTCAGGGTGAAATGACATAATGTCTGTGACTTATTTTCAAATGATTCATGAGAAAAATGTGCGTGCATGTATGAATATATAGAGATAAAGCAAATGGTGCAAAATGGTAATGATCACTAAATCTAGGTGGAGTATATAAGAGTACTTTTTTTCTGTTTGAGGGATTAATATGATTAATATGAGACTATGTAATATAGCTTGCAGTTGCAACAGCATTCAGATAGTCTCTAAAAGGGAAAAACTGCAGAGGTTGTCAGCTAAAATAAATGATAATGATTAAGGAGTGCACTTGTAGTGATGAGCACTGGGTGTTGTATGGATGTGTGGAATCACTAAATTGTACACCTGTATGTTAACTAACTGGAGTTTAGATAAAAAAAGAAACTATTAAAAAATTACATTTCACAAAGGAAAAAATTCAATTAAAAGTCATAAGACCAGTAGAAAACCATGCCAGTCTCACCCTTGATAATTTCTGTTTATGAAGCCTAAGGATAAGAAAGGAGAGAAGGAATAATAAATCATATAGTTTTGCAGAAGACTGAAGTTTTTAGATTAAAGGTAACTGATCATACTAATACAAGAGAGTCTTGGACACAGTATTTGGTTCCAGGAAGGACAGCTCCATAATTTGTAGGGCTCAGGGCAAAATGAAAAGGAAGGAACTCTTGTTCAAATATTATTAGTATTTTGGTATTAACAATAATTTAACCAAGTGTGGGTCTCCTCACAGTGGGGAACCCTGTGTGACCACACAGATATCATGTCCATATAGCCCACTATTATGAATAAAAAAATACTAAATATGTCACGGCTTTCTTCCCATAATTATCAAAAATCCATAGTCACTCAACCAGAATAAAGATTGTATTGAACCTCTATACCCTGTGTCAAGAGCTATAGTTGAAATAAATGAGCTCTATAGTGCATTCCTTCCACAAAAGTTCCATATTTTATTAATGTTATTTTGCATTAATAGTATTTATTATATTTTGTATTCCAAACACAAACTCAAATGTTAATCATTCTTATCACATGAACTGGGCCTCCTGTGTCTTATATTATATGGATAATATATGAAAATAGGTCAGAAGCCACATAAAAAGTCCTGTGTGAGTTGTAAAATGGATTTGGTCTTCTCAAATGTGTACATGAGAATGTAATTTAGCAATTTAATAATAATACACCAGAAGATGTAGGTTTTTATTATGTTTATTTTCACATTTTCAGTTATTTATAGATGAATTGGTCTGTAGTGTTTGCATTTGCACCATCAGATTGTGCTGAACCGATTATTAGCCTGAGACTCTGTGCAGTTTTTAGAAAAAAATGGAACCTGCAAGCCTTTGTCTTAGAAAACTCATGCCAGAGGTAAGCAAATCAAACTAATGAACACTGGCTAATAAGTTTATCCCATTACTATTTCACCTAGTTATGTCATGTCCAAACTTCCAATGAATCGAGGTTTCTCTTGTTGAAATGCTTACCCCATAAAATGTTCTTTCATTAGGATAATTTTTCATCTTCTTCTACCTGTTAAACTATTTCTTTAGTTATCATTAATCATGCTTTATGCAAATCAACTGCACAGGCAAACTGCCAACACAAAAAGGTCTTAATGAAAATTTTAATCTTTATTTTTTCATAAAATACTTTCATTACGAATTAGACCAATTGGTTATAAGGCATAATATCTAATTAACTTCCAGATACAAATACAGTTCCATTCCTAAAAAAACAAAACAAAAAAAAAAAAACCCTGCATTTCCTGACTTCTCGCAATATCAGACATTTCATGTTAGACCTTGAGCTTTGTAAGACATTGTACCAAATCTTCTTGAACATTTCTGGACTTCCATATTAAAGGAAATGCAGAGGAGCACCTGGGTGGCTCAGTGGTTGAGCGTCTGCCTTTGGCTCAGGTTGTGATCCCAGGGTTCTGGCACTGAGTCCCCCATGAAGCTCCCCACAGAGAGCCTGCTTCTCCCACTGTCTGTATCTCTGCCTCTCTCCCTCTGTGTCTCTCAGGAATAAATAAATAAAATCTTTTTTAAAAAATAAATGAAATGCAGAACATAAGACAATGCAATTATCAGGGATGATGGGGATATATCTGGTGATATTTCAAGTAAGGCAAAATCCCTGAAACGTGTATGTATGTTTGAATTTTAAAATAAAGGGGAAAAAATACAGGGGAGACTTTCATATAGTGTTATTTATTTCTATTTTATTTTAAGCAATACATCATGTTTCTTAGTTTTCATTTTTAAAAGACCTATTTTTCAAAAGCAAAACAAATAATACTAAGCTCATGGATACAGAGACAAGCTTGGTAGTTACTTGAAGTGGGGGAAGAGAGGGTAGGCAAAATAGGAGAAGGAAGTCAAAGGTACAAATTTCCAGTTATAAAACAAGTCATGGGGTTGTAATATGCACACCATAGGGACTATATTTAATAATACTGTATTGCAAAAATAATAATAATACTGTGCTGCATATTTGAAAGTAGTAAGGAGAACAGATCTTGAAAATTCTCATCACAAGGAAAATAATTTTTAGCTATGTACAATGATGGATGTTAACTGGACTTACTGGGATCATTTTGCAGTATGTACAAATACAAAACCATTAGGCCATACATCTGAAACATACAATGTTATGTCAACTATACATCCACAAAAAAACAAAAAACAAAAAACCCTGTTTTTAAGCAAAATGCTTCTTGAATATTTTATGATTTCTCTATAATGGAAATAGTGATACATTGACTAATAATTTTAAAAGAAGCTTTTACATAAGTTGTTCTGTGGAGTTGATACGATGCCCACTAAATAAAACAGTTCCTAATTCTTTTCTTGCCATTTAGCAAAACTTTTTTAAAATTCAAAAAAAAAAGAGAGATTATAAAAAATATTTTTTAGTAGAAAAACTGTGAGGCAGGACTGCCAACCCAATCAAATATCAAGTCACATTTTAAAACAGTGATAATCAAAACAGTATGCTACTAGAACAAAAATAAGTCTGAAAATAAATAAAACATAGTGAAAATGTCTGAAAGAAGCTTTAACAGACATTCGTATTTGACATAGGAAACATCTGGAAATAATAAAAAGAATATTCATTAATAAATAAGAATAATTAGATTTGTGGAAAAAGTAATTTAGATACACAGCTCACACAGTCTACATCAATCTAGTTCCTGATGGATTGTTGAATTAAGTAAAAACAAATCTTAGAAAATTTAATTAAGTACAGATCACTAGAAAGATAATCCGCCTATAATACATACAATATATTCAAATGAAGACCCTGAGAGGTAAGTGAACAAAGATTATAAATAATTTACACTAAAGGAATTTGAACCCACTTTAGGGGCTCACATAAACTTCAATTTTGATACAGAAGAAATGCAATTAAAATTAAGGTAACATCTTATTTTCTTTATATTGAAAAAAACTAATGTTAATATCAAAACATAATGATAGTGACTCTGGAATCATACTGGCTTATTCTGATGAGATGATCTGTGCACATTCTCTATGAAAGGCAAACTATAGGCTGTAAGGACAATTGTAGATTTGTTGCTACCATTTCTCTGAATTCCCACATTTCCAAGAAATTCATGTAAGAAAATAATTTAACTTAAGAAATCTATACATACAAAACAGTTGATAACAGCAACATAACAATAAATAATTAGAAGTATATATAAAGTTTAATGATGAAAGAATGCTACAATTACTAACTCTAGATCAGCTGCAGCCTTAACTATCTCCCTTAAGACTTAGTAGTAAAATTTGTAACATGATTTTAATAGTCATGTGGAAGAATCAATGTAGGAGAATCTCTAGGAAGTATTAGCAGACCTTTTCTAATAAATATCAAAATTGACTGTAAACATTTGAGTATGATCTTGGTAAAAAAGCATATGTGGAAGCTAAAACAAATAAACAAAGCCCCACAAATAAACAAACAAGAAGCAGAATCAGTCCTGTAAGCATAAACCGATGATTCCCAGAAAAGGGTCTGTGATGGGCAGCATGGGTGAAGGGCAGTGGGAAATCCAGGCTGCCAGTTCTGGAATGAATAAGTCATGGGGATAAAAGGCACAGCATAAAGAAGACAGTCAATGATACTGTAATAGGGTTGCATGGTGACAGATCTTAGCTACACTTGTGGTGAGCACAGCATAATATATACACTTGTCAAATCACTATATTATCCAGCTGAAACTAATGTAACACTGTATGTCAACTACACACAAATAAGAAATGTTTTTAAAAACAAAAGAAAAAGCAGCAGAGAGATCCTCACTGTAGACTCTAAGAAAATATAATTTAATAATATGTATTAATGCTTCTAAAAACAAGTGTATTACTTAGCATGAAACAGTATTTTTTAAAAGACATAATGGCTCAAAACCAGTATTTTTCAGTCTACTAACCCCTGAGATGAATGTTCCTGGTCTAGTCAAAGGGTAGTTCCCTCCACAGGGTGGCTAAGGGGCATAGGTTTCTTCTGTCCTTCAGACCTCTTCCTCTAAAGCCTCCTGGAACCCCAGAGGAAAGAGGACCTGGACGAAGTAGATTTGCTCGTTATCTTAGCCCAGAGATGGCATAAATGAGTCACACTCTTCTATGCCACTGGTTGGAACTCAGTTACATGGCCATCTCAGCTGCAGGTGAGGCTGGGAAATGAGCTTCCTGGTCCCTAGGAAGCCGAGAACAGAGATCTTGGAAGATGACTAGCAGTCTCTGCCACAACATAAACATTTTATGAGCTAGCAGATTCATCTTTGAGAATTAATTCTGAAGAAATAATGATACGCATTTATAATTATGCATGATAAAGTATGTTCATTAACAGTGCTCATTTTAATAATGAAAATAATCTCCAGTGACAATAATTTATAGAACATCAAAACAATGATGTACCATATAGGCCTATATAATACATAGAGTAATGATATTAGTATAAAATAATAGAAAATGAAAAGTAGAACATAATATTAAATGGAAAATGAAAAAGTCAAGTACTGAACAATATCATGGTTTGAGATTTGTTATTGTATTGTTTGTTATTGTTATAATTAACACTATAAGTAAATGTGGATGTAGTTACAGGAATATAGATTCACATATACATATGGACATAGTCACGTGAGAAAAATAAGGATGTGTCCCCAAACTGGTTATTTTTCCATTTGTTTGTTTGTTTTCTGGTAGAATGAGGCAATTACTTTTCCTTTTTTGTAAAAAAAAAAAAGTTTATGTCTTCTACAATGACTAAGCATTTCTTAAATAATTAAAATTAAGAACAAAAAATAGTAAATTTAAAAAACATGTTAAAATATTGAACAGGTTTATTAGATGTTAAGACTAAGCACACTATATGCAGTTGTTTACAAATATGTATTTTTACATATTCACATATATACGCAAAGATGTAAAGGCATTCATGTAAATATATACAAATTTTCATCTGTTTTGTTATAATTTTCATTTATTTATTTATTATTTTTAATGATTTGATTTATTTAAGAGAGCGTACAAGCAGGAAAATGGTGGAGGGAAAGGAAGAAGTAGACTTCTCACTGAGTAGGGAGCTATGTGGGGGTCCATCCCAGGACCTCGAGATCAGGGCCTGAGCCGAAGTCAAACTGAGCCACCCAGACACCCTTACCTTACCCACATTAAAAAATTTACATTATTTTCACCATTTTTAATGAGTTGGGTCTTTTAATGAAAAGAAAAATGTAATTTAAAAACAAACTGTGGGATCCCTGGGTGGCGCAGCGCTTTGGCGCCTGCCTTTGGCCCAGGGCACGATCCTGGAGACCCGGGATCGAATCCCACATCGGGCTCCCGGTGCATGGAGCCTGCTTCTCCCTCTGCCTATATCTCTGCCTCTCTCTCTCTCTCTCTCTGTGACTATCATAAATAAATAAAAATTTTAAAAAATTTTAAAAAAATTTAAAAAAAATAAAAAAATAAAAATAAAAACAAACTGTAATTTGCTGTAAAAGCCCTAGAAGTACTAGAGATTTATTCTGGGAGCACAGAAAAACTTTTGTCTTTTAAACTAAATTGGGAAAATACTTTGTCTGTCTCCCACTGTGAAAATTGAGAAAACCGAAGTTTGCTTAGACAGAGCCCTTGCATCCCCCAAGAGAAGCCTCTATCTTAACTCCCGGAACCAGTGAATGTTCTCTTATTCAGACAAAGCATCTTTTCAGATGTAATTAAGAATCTTGAGATGAGTTCATCATCTCAGATTACCTAGTGGGTCCTATATCCAAGGAGAGTCAGCTTCCAAGAGACAGAAAGGCTGCATGACGAAGGAGGCAGAGAATGCAGCAATGTGGCCACAAACCCAAGAAACACCCAGGACTGCTGGAACCACCAGAAACTCAGAAGAGGCAAGGAAAGGAATGTCCCCTAGAGCCTTGGAGGGAGCATGTGGCCTTGCTGACACCCTGATTTCAGACTTCTGCCCTCAAGATCTCTGAGAGAATAAATTTCTGTTGCTTTAAACCCCACAGTTATGGCATTATTACAGCAGGCATGGGGAGCTAATCCAGAGTGGTTATACAAAACGAAAGAAATCACTCTATGTAATAAGATAGCAAGAATTTAGAATATTCTCCTGATCATGGGAGAACAGGCTTCGGGGTAGCCACAGGGGAGAAGAGGAGGATAGGGGAAAATAATCTCCCTAATGAAAATAATAGATAGAAAATAAGCTGGCACAAAGTGGCCAGCAGGGTGAGGTGGGTGTAACCTAGAAGCTGCCACAATGAATGACTTCACTTCACTGTGATGTTATCTATGCTGTACTGTTCCCTAGCTTCATCTCTATTCCTCATCCCTCTTTCCTCAGTGAGGGTGGTTTTCTTAAATGGACAAGGTTTTGGGGATTGAGCATGTAGGGTTTGCATTGTGCGCCACGGAGCAGCAGAGTGGGGAGAGAGCAGAACAGGGAAGGGGCGAAACAAAGGAGGACCCCATAATCAGCAGCAGCATGGGAACAGTAATAAGTAGTGAGCAGGAAAACAAAAACCTGGCAAGCCTGCAGGGACCTGGAGATGGCAGGGGACCTTTCATAGCAAGGGCACTGGATCAAGGAGAAATGACCGCAGAGCAGCTGGGGGCTGGAGGAGGACAGGACAGCCGGGGTGTGGGTTACGAAGGCGGCCTTGCGGTCAATTTCAGCCAGCGTAAAGTTCCAAGTTTTTTCAAAACCAGCCACTTGAGGCCCCAGTTCTTTCTCTTTCTCTCTCTTTCTCCTCCATCCCTTCCCATGTTATGATATGGATTTTTCATACCACAGTGTACGATAGGAATAGACAAGTTCGATTCACCAGAGTCAACACCAAGGACATGCTACCCCCCACAGGCCTGATGTCAAAGCACAGAAAGATGGTAAGGACTCCACATGAAGAAGAGTAATGAATTAAGGGGGTGGTCTTTGAGGGGAGGAAAGATGAAAAAGGAAGAGAGGCAAGCAGAAGAGAACAGTAAAAATAACAAAAGCTTCTGGAAATGGGCAGAGGGATGAAAAAGTAGTTATCCTTCAGCAGTAAAATAGTAAATAGAAAAGTGTGGTAAAAATCCAATCAACAATGAGGTAAGGAAAGTTGTAAGAGTCAGGGAAACGAGCTCAGCAGGAAAAAGAAGTAGAAGTGAAGAGGCAGAAAGAGAGCTTTGAATACAGAACACCGTATCATCATAATAAGGCAGTTTATATTAAACACGAATACTTTTAGAACCTATATAAAATCATTTCAACTTTCTGGTTTTTAATGAGAAGTGTAGTCAATTTAAACTTTAATTTAAATAACACTTTCCAAAGACCATAAAATTTTGGACTCCATCAGGATTTATTACCCTCTAGGAGAAGTTAGGTACTTTAGAAATGCATTAATTCCCTTACGACATTTGGCTTTTGCCACAGAACCAGTTGCTGGCTAAATGACTCTGTGACCTAAAAGAGCTCATTTATTTCTCACAGTGAATATTCACTCTTATGGAACATCTTTCATATTAGGAGGCTCCAGTTCAGGTTTCTGGAGAAAGGCTAATGATGAAACAGGATTTGACTGCTCCTATCTTGAATAAATTATTAGCCTTTTCTAGTTTCAGCATTAATTTTGTTATTTATGAGAATTAATATAAACTCTGAAAAACAAACTATTCCATGTTATGAAGTTTGAAAAATGTGACTTTGGAAAACTTATAGTCATCCATTTTAGTTTTATAGGAAAGAAGTTCTTTTCAAAATGATGAGATGTGAAGGTGATAAATATGTAATAATGTTTTCATACACTTGCCAATTTAATGTGTTTGCATAAATATTTAATACATCAATCTTTTCAAGAAGAACATGTTCTGCATTTCAATGTATCTTTTCTTGTTCATTAGATTGACCTATTTCTAAAGTCCCCAGAGAAAATTTTATTATTTGGTGGACATTTCCAAGACAATGATCAAATCTTCTTTCTTTTTTTTTTGTGAGTGTATAAGAAAATTCGATTTTTGTTTAGACTGTATGCAAAATCATCATTATATATATATATATATATGTGTGTGATTTATAAGAGTAAAATCTGCTTCCATGAATTTGTATTATAAGCAGTGTGAAGAGCATAATTTGAATCAAATATTTAAAATGAAGGAAAGATGTTGAAATTGTTTTAATTCTGAGTCCAAAGAGGAAAGTTTCTGGTAAATGCTGACACCACAATTTTGTCCAAGTTTGAGATACTTGTATAAAACACACAAATTTTTTCATGAAATTTAGTATAGCTCCATCCAAATTATCTTTTTAAGGTCTGTTCAGCTGAACACAATTCCTCATTAAATAAATATCTCTAGATCTCATTCACATTCAGTTATTTTTCCAGTGTGCCTTCTCAAATTATATATATGCCTGATTACTGCATACATAGCTCCTCTCAAAAACACCTTGCATGTGTTACTTTATTTCTTCACATGTAATCTTTGAGGTTTTATGTGTGTGTGTGTGTGTGTGTGTGTGTGCGCGCGCGCGCGTGTGCTTGCTGCTTCATAAGACTATCTACTTTATTCCATGATGTTGCTATTCTTGTTTCTTTTTTCTCAATACATCTTCTACTGGGGTATATAACATTGAAACAATACTAAAAAGGTGTGTACAACAGAACTACAGACTAGATACCAACTACTGAGCATCTGTCCAGGTGTTCTTAAGCTTAAGAGGCAGCCCTCTCTGAGCTTTCAAGTTTCCTGAACGTCCTAACAGTCAGAAAGACATAGCCAACCCTCCCAGGACTCTACCCAGGTAGGTGGGCTCTTGCTTCCCTCTGGGGAATTGATTCACTGGTCTATAAGGCTGAGCCCCTCCAAATGCCAGAGCATCCTTGCTGTCTCCTTCAACAAAGAAACAATTGAGAGGTGGAAAATTGAAGAGCATTCAGGTTGCTATTTTCCTCAGAATCCCCTAGTAAAAGGGTTAGCTTAGTAGTTGTAATATTCGAAGATATGAACAGGGGAGGGAAGGAGAAAACTGACAAGAATATCTACATTTGAATATACAACATAAGTTGCGCTGGAGACAAAGATTTTGTCTAGTTTAATATTCCTCTGTGGTTAGAAATGAGCCTCGTGCATGTGAAATGCTTAATAGCAGTAAAATAAATGAATTAGGATGATGATAATTTTTAAAGGGAAAAAATGACCCTTTTTAAGATCAAATCATAAAATGCATCTTTAATGGGTGAAGTAGATCAAGATTCAACAGGCCCAACTTTGAGGCAGTTTTGGTAAAAATCCAGAGGCTTGGTTTTCTCTGAGAATAAGCTACCAAGTAACAACAATCTTCTTTTCCTTATATTTGGGGGAGCTTTGGTTCCTCTCAGTCCATTCAACAAACACTTCAATGTGAGATCAGAAGAAAATACCCAATTAAATTAATTAAAGTTTATAGAATGCCTATTTCTGACAGACTTTTGGTTAAGAAATGCATGAGATACCTTTGAACAATTGAGGCTGGAGGAAGAGCAATTCATAAAAAATAATAGACTTTTAAAGTGAGCACATACCCTGAACCATGTGTTATGAATGTGGTCTTCTGTAAATCACTTGGACCTCTTTCATAAATTAAAGTAAATTATATTTAAATTAAGTCATATTTTTACATTTATTTATTTATTTATTTATTTGAGACATGGGGGGGTGCGGGGGAGGCAGAGACACAGGCAGAGGAAGAAGCAGGCTCCATGCAAGGAGCCTGATGTAGGACTCGATCCCAGTCTCCAGGATCATACCCCAGGCCAAAGGCAGTGCTAAACTGCTGAACCACCAGGGCTGCCCAAAATTAAGTCATATTTTTTTAAGACATATTTTTAAAATAAACATAGTAGCTCTGTTTCTAGAGCTTAATGAGCACTGTATTGCAGGAACAGGTAAGACACACTCACCAAAACTATAGAAGAAACCTGGTCACCATGAATTCTATATTTATGAAAAGGGGCTGAAGTAAGTTACTTTTTATTTTACTTTTATATTTTATATTACTCTTAAAGAATCAGGAGACATGGAAACCCCAAGCACTCAAACATGGCTTTATAAAGTAGGACAACTTACTGGATAGAAAAATCTCAATTATTTAGTTGAAAGGTGGATAACTTTCCCACACATGGCTTGTAAATCACACAAAAATACTAAAATATGGAAACTAGGAATTGATCAATGACTTTCATTAAGTATGATAGTAAATGGTAGTGACCAAAATAGCCATTAATGTATAATTCAGCAATTGAGTAAGGTAATTAAAATCTAATAGGAAATAATTGTTCTCAAATACAATTAAAATATTACATTGTTTATAGCAGAGAAGTCCATAAACTTTTTCTATGAATGATTAGGTAGTTAATATTTTAGGTTTTTAGGATCTTACAGATTGTGTTGTAACTACTCAACTCTGTCCTTGTCAAGTGAAAACAACTACTGCAATGCATAAAAGAACGAGTGTAGCCATATTTCCAATAAAACTTTATTTACAAAGGCAATCAACAGTCCAGGTTTGGCCCACAGATCACTGTTTGCCAAATCCCATGATATGGCATATAAGACTCTTCAAAATAGAGCAAAAGCTTATATTGTATTCCACATTTGAAATATATGGGGCCACTCCCAAATCTACTACTTGTTCATCATCTCTCTTCCTCTTCCTGTCCCTTCCCCCTTTCTTACTCTCATTCCTCTCAGATTCTGCTGTAGTATTTTTTTAAAAAGACTTGACTTATTTATTTGAGAGAGAAAGTGAGAAAGAGAGAGAGAGAGAGGGCCCACAAGCAGAGAGGCGTGGGAGAAACAGGATCCCCTCTGAGCAGGGACCCTGAGTTGGGTCTCAATCACAGGATCCTGGGATCATTACGTAAGCCAAACAGACCCTTAACCGATTCAGCTACCCAGGCACCCCGATTCACCCCGTGAATCAAGGGCAGGGGTCATGGTGTACAAAGGGAGTAACCTACTTCAAAGGGGAGGAGTATTTTTTACTGATTCTGTTTAAACTGCCAATTCATGGTAATAAAAAGCAGAATGACTTTAGCTAATCTTATTTTTTTATTATTTTATTTAAATTCAATTAATTAACATATAGCATATTAGTTTCAGAAGTAGAGGTCAGTGATTCATCATTTGCATATAACAACCAGTGCTCATTCCCTCATGTGCCCTCCTTAATGCCCATCACCCAGTTACCTCATCCTCCCACCCACTTCCCCTCCAGCAACCCAGTTTGTTCTCTATAGGTATGAGTCTCTTAGTTGATTTTACCATTGCACCGAAAACCTCTATCATTTTTACTGCCAATGTTGCCTGCATCAAGGCAGTCTGCTGCCACCATATCCAATGTTCCTCTACATCTTAAATGTAAAATACAACTGCATATGTTGGATTTTTTCTGAGTCTAATAAATATTCTTTAACTGTTAGAGGTAATAGGATACATTATAACTTATTTAATAAAGCCTATATTGATACATATTTAAGGTATTTCCCATGTTCCCTGGTACAAATATATTCACTGAATATATTTGAACACTCATCTTTGCACACTTGTAAGAGTGTTTTGTTTGAATAAATTCCTAGCAAGTAATTGATGACACGTTTAAAATTGTAACATATATTGCCCCATGGCTCTTCAAAAATTCTGCGTCAATTTAAAACTATCCAAGAATAATTGAATACTATGAATAAATCCATACTCTCTCCAATACAAAATAAAATCAGTATTTGTAATTTTTGCCAATTTTTAACTCAAATGTGTATCTCATTTTACTTCAAACTGTTATTTCTTTTCATAAATTATCAACCATTTTTTTTAAATGTTTTCCTCTGAAAATGCTCTTCAATATATAATGCTGTGTAATTTGGGTTCAGTTAAAAGGAATGTCCACAAAGACAGTCTTAGAAACACATATATAAAGTTTAATATATTCAATTGGAGTATGTTAAAATTCTAGTTTAAGATTATTTAGCCTCATTAATTAAATGTCTTTGGACATTTCTGTCTTGTTACACTTACAACTCTCACAGGCTTCTCAATAAATTATTTGTATTTTTGTCAGTAAGAAATAGTTATCGATAATTTTGTTTGGTTGTAGTATAAATAATTTCATTCTAATATGAGTATGATATTTTCCAAAGACACATGCCCTCTCCAGAAAGCCGTACTTCTTTTCTTTGACTTATGAATGAGGATAGGGTAGATTTACACATGAACATCCTAATAGTTAACAATAAGATATAAAATCTCTAATCTATTTTCATAGGTATATAGTTTACTGTGTTTGGTATGAAATGACAACCTCAGACAAATATATGATGATCTTGAAACACTTTTGGATATTTGACTTTTATGGGGGAGAATGTTGAGCTGTTTTTAAGTTTTAAAGCACTACCTGAACAAGATATGTGCACTCAGCCTTCCTACTTTTTGGCAATTGTACAGTCTTCATCCTGTGAGGTCTTCCCTGTGACCCTCCCCCTTAGCTTCTAGCTGGGGCTCAGCTCTCTCCACTCAAAGAGGGAGCTTTATCCATCTCTTTATTTCCTCCCAGTTCCTGTTAAAAAAAAATAGGGGTCTATTATTTCCCCAATTATTGTGCATAAAAAGTTAAAATTTTACACTAGAAAAAAGATTCATTGTCCATATCATACCAACTCAGGCAAAACCCTTGCAAGTAGTATACTGTGCCTTCTTCCTTGGGAGAATGAGTGGTCTCCAAACTCTTGTCTAAACTCAGGTGTTCCACCTGTTCACTGGATGCCATCTACTGTTGTCTGCTCAAAGATATAACTTCCACGGTCATTCTCTCTTTCTCTCTGTATCACTGTACACAGTGTTGGCATGCTCGGGGTTCTGCCCTTATAATGTTGGCATGTTGATCTTTATTTGATTCCTAAATGTTTTCATACAAACTACAACTTCAAATATTCTTATTCTCCTGAAAGATTCCTTGCTTATATCTGAAACCAAACCACACTCCTAAACTCTAGATCAATATATTCAAGTTGCTTACTAAAAATCTCTGGCAACATAACTACGAAGCATCTTTAACATATTTAAAACTGAGCTCCTGATCTTCCCTGTATCTTTCCCTCTCATGGTTCCACATCTCCAAAAATGGCAACTCCATTGTTCCTAGTTGCTCAGATCAAAACATTGAAGGCACAATTGAATTTTCTCTTTTCCTTATAACTACATACAACCAACAACAAATAGTCTCAACTTTTTCTTCAAAATATATCCATATCTAATAATTCTGGATAATGTAATTCTAATGATCACCATGGCTACCACTCTAGTCGAGGCCACCATTGTCATTCATTTCAACTATATGGACCCTCTCTTTCCACTTTTGTTTCATGCAGTCTGTTCTTCGCATAGTAGGTAAAGACAGGTCATGGCATGTCTCTCCTTAAGAACATCCTTTGGTTTACCAGCCTCCTCTGAGTAAAAGCCAAAGTCCTTGCCATGGTTTACAAGGTCCTATGTAATCCAGGCTAACAAGATCTTTATCTGATCTTATCTCTTATCATTTTCCGCCTTGGTCATTTCTTGTCACACTGTCATATTTCTGTTTTCTAGAACACAGCTGGCCCTCACTTGTCCTAAGAGCCTGTGTTCCTTTGCCTGTGAATCTCCTTTCCACATAGATCAACAATGAAGACTTCCTCACTTTCTTCAATTTTCTGTTAACTTATTATAGGGGTCTAATATAAAATAGAGTATTAATAAAGACTAGAACATGCATAATAGTAAATGCTTGCTAAATCCATCATTAGATATTATATGGAATTAGATGTTATATATAATTAGAGAAATATAGTTTCAATGTATGATTGAAATCAAGAAGATTTAAGGCAGAATAAATATCTTCCATGTAATGGTGAAAGAGAAATACTATCAGCTAACAACTATTCTCCTGAGCATTGTTTTCTTATGCATATTAAATCAGTTATCATTAAAATTGCCCTGGGGAATATGCAATGGTATTCCCATTTTACAGATGAGACACATGCAGAGAAAAATAATTTGCCACAAATCACACAGACCAGGAGCTATGATTTCCATCTAAGTGATGTAACTATCCCCTTCACCACCACACTCTTAGCCATTTTCTTTTTTTTTTTTTTTTTTTTTTATTTATGATAGTCACAGAGAGAGAGAGAGAGAGGCAGAGACACAGGCAGAGGGAGAAGCAGGCTCCATGCACCAGGAGCCCGATGTGGGATTCGATCCTGGGTCTCCGGGATCGCGCCCTGGGCCAAAGGCAGGCGCCAAACCGCCGCGCCACCCAGGGATCCCTCTTAGCCATTTTCTAAACTATTTCCATAATTTCAAGTTTCTTCACAACGTAAAATTCCTTAGGCTCATTCTTGGCAAAAAGAAGAAAGAAAAAAAAGAAAAAGAAAGAAAGAAAGAAAAAGAAAGAAAGAAGAAAGAAAGAAAAAAAGAAAGAAAGAAAGAAGAAAGAAAGAAAGAAAGAAAGAAAGAAAGAAAGAAGAAAGAAATAAAGAAAGAAAGAAAGAAAGAAAGAAAGGAAGAAAATGAAAGAAAAAAAAGAAAAGAAAAGAAGAAAGAAACAAAAGAAAGAAAGAAAGAAAGAAAGAAAGAAAGAAAGAAAGAAAGAAAGAAAGAAAGAAAGGAACCATTCTGAGAAGTGATGCTTAAGAAGAGGGGGCATACACATGTGTGTGGGGACATGGGTTTTATGAGAAGTCGCTATACCTTCATCTGGATTTTGTTGCAAATCCCAAACTGCTCTAAAAAAACTCTTTAAAAATTCCTTTAGAAAAAAAAAAAGTTAAAATGCCCACATAAATTGTAAGATAAGATTAGAAAAGTAAAATCGAGTATTCAAAAGTAAAACCAAGTATGGTAGGTACAATTCTAATATAGTCCTAAGATTCCTGCTCCTTGGTGTACATTTCTGCATAACCCTCTCTATTGTAGGTAGGCAGGCTTTGTGACTATGATGGGATAGTCACTTCTGTGATTGGGTAATGCTACTTTGCACAGTTGACCTTAAGAAAGAGAGATGAGGGATGCCTGGGTGGCTCAGCGGTTGATCGTCTGCCTTTGGCTCCCGGTGTGATCCCGGATTCTCGGGATTGAGTTCCACATCAGGTTTCTTGCATGGAGCCTGCTTCTCCCTCTGCCTATGTCTCTGCCTCTCTCTCTCTCTCTGTGGTCTCTCATGAAAAAGAAAAAATAAAATCTTAAAAAAAAAAGAAAGATGATCCTCAATGGGCCTGAGCATAAGTTAGGTGACCCCTCTTGCTGGAAAAGAGATTCAAATTCTAGAACACAAAGTTGATGTGCAGGAAGTTTTCCATTGCAGCTTTGAATATGGAGAGAGTTGTATGGCAGGGGCCTAAGAGTAGGAGAGTGACCCTCCAGCAGGTTTCTATCAAGGAACTGAATTCTGCCAACAATTTGAATCATCTTGGAGGCGGACCCTGTGCTTCAGATAAAAGCACAGTCAGCTGAGAACTGAGGCTCTCTGTGCCTGGATTTATGACCTACAGAACTGTGCAATCATATATTGGTATTATTTGAAGCCTTTATGTTTGCAGTAATTCCTTACTTAGCAATAGAAAACTAAGACAGGTCTCTCAGTTATATCAATGAACATAATTCATTCAAATTCACTCAGAAAAAGAAACTAATTTCTCTGATTCAGTTTAAAGAAATATATTGTGCCTAGAAGAAATAAATCTAAAACAAAATGCTATAGAAATGTTAAAAACACAACAAAAAAAATAAGTTTCCCAAATTAAAGAAATAATAAAAAAAACAAAAGTGCCAACATGAACAGAGTAGATTGAAAAACATTGCAGAAGCAATAGGACTGTTTATATTGACCAGAGGGTTATAATTTCCCATAGATCTATAACAGCCATATACTTCTATGTGTCTGTTTTATACAAAAATGGAACATGAGAAGTACAAGATGAATTTGACAGGAAGATGTTTGTGAGAGTTTTCAATACATCTTTGTCAAACTCAGACAAGGTTCATAGAGTTTGTGTGCTTAAGGGATCACAGTGATCGGTGGCAGCAAGAACAGATGAGAAGCACATGGATAGGGATTATCGCTGACAATTTTTTTTTTTTTTTTTTTTAGTTTCAGTTATGCCTTTCGTTTAACTTTGGGGTGAGATCTTGAAGGTACAACAACTTCTTGCTCTTGTCCTTTCATCTGGTTAAAATACACTGAAAAACTTGAGAGTTTAAACTATATTCAGAACCTTACCTTTCTTTTACCTAATTGTATACTTTATCTTGGCTAACTTAAAGCTATGTCAGTGTTTGGATGAACATTACTGACAAAATGCTGAATGAAAAATATATACAGTATTATTACTATTAATATGAAACTGTCTTGTGACACTTTTGGTTTATTTTGGACTTGATCTACTTTTATTAAAATTTTTATTATTGTACTGAAATTAAATACCTCTCTGGTTAACCTTTAAACTGGACTGCAAAGTCCACAGTGTGTCCTGGAGCTGTGATCTTCACACTAGTTTGGGTATAAATACCCCAGAGGATACACAAAGACTTTCCAAAGGGTTAACATTTCCAAAGGCCACTGCTGCTTTTTAGATCCTCAGCTTCTATGTGGGTTCTTTTCTAATACTTATCTGAGAAAGAACAGGTTTTGCTGATTCTTCATTTACAACTCTCCCTTCATAACCCCTTATCCTACTTCAAACAGGAAATGATTCTCTCTCATTATTCAGAATCTTCTATGATGTACGTCCCTAGCCAGTAAAACTATCCAAGACATCAAGTGAAGAATCAGTATAGTGTTGATTTTGACAAAGTGAATGACTTTACTGACTATTTAACAACTTGTTGGGCAAGTCAGTTGGATCTAAATTCTTTGTTTTCAAAAATATTGATGGAATGTTCAATAACATCAATAACATATTAAAATAATTTTTGGCATATTCCTATAAAATCTTCAGGGAAATTGAGTAACATTAACACCCCATTCCCATATGGAGAGGGTTTTACATTCATAAAAATAAAACCCAATAGATTTGACTGAACTCTAATTCTCTAATATTGCTTATTATTCATCCATAGATTAAAAGTTTAATCTCTCATTTAGAAATGTAAAACTGATAAATTTTGTCATAACTAATTATTTATCAGCCTCTTAATATGGTTATGTTGTTCTGATCCCACAAAAAAATTGCATTGACAAATTAGTTGTGAAGATACATCTTAATACTTAGATACTTTTTACAAGAAATTTTAAAAATTAATTTTGAATTATATACATATATTTGTTGTAGAGAACTATAATAGGGTAAACAATAAAAGATATCAAATATAAAAATATTACATTAAGATAAAATTTTATTTAAGTTGTATAATAAAATTCAGAGATCTAGGATAAAAAATGTGTTATGTAAAATTCCTAAATATAACAAGAATGTCTAAGTACTTTTAAAAAAATAAATGTGTGCATCAAATCAGTGTGGTATTTAGGTTTAATTGGACATTTTTAAGATAGTTATCTGGGTATTAATTATTTAATGAAAATACTTGCAATATGTAAAATTGCATTTTATGACTATTTAAAATTTTGATTAAAAAATTTAGCTATCAAAAAAATGTAGCCATCAGCTTAAACATGCATGATGAGGAGCACAGTTTTCACAATTCAGTAAACAGAATAGAGCGAAGAAGTTTGAAAAGTTTGAAGGCATTACCATAGCGCAAGGGGTTTGGGATTTGGTCATTCCTGGGATGTAATAATTTCTTGTACTACTTTCTAATCAAGAGCCTATTTCATCAGCAATAAAATAGGATTAATACCCTTTTCAATATTGCTAGGAATAAATAAAATAATATTTATAACTGACTCAGTACTTAGTACCAGTACTTCCCTCATATCTTCCACTACAGAGAACATGGTATCCAACTTACGTTACCATTCAGCAAATGTGTTGATTTAATTTCAAATAATCACTGTTTGCTGTAACAATATCCATAGAGAGGTCTTCTTGTGATAATAAGAACTCTGATCTCTGACCAACAGTTGAAGAGATGGATGCCATTAAAACATTGTTTTTCTGTTTTTAACTAGATCATGTCCCATCTTGATGAATTCAAATATTATAAAGAGAGTCTCTGAACTTTACACATATTATCCATATAGTATAAAACATGCTCATCATTAAAAATAATAAAAACCCATATTTTTCAAGAAAAGACATAATGATGTTTTCTTCAGGAAATACTAGACTCTCCCTAAAAAATGGCCCACAAAAACACTTATTCCCTTGGGTTCCTGTATTCTGTTATAGCTAGTAGAAATTTCAACGTAGAGTATTTTTTTGTGTGTCTAGTGGGGAAGTCAAAATGACCAACTATCTTTGTAGTTCACAAACTATAAGGCTGAAGTTTGTCTGATGAATATAGTCTATCAGTGATCTTTAAACAGATATGAGTAAAGCAAAACATTGCAAATTTCAGACACATGGATACAATTTTAAATTAAGGGTTTCAGTAGATCTTTCAGAAACAAGAATGGCAGTGAGAGAAAGACCATGCCTCCCTGGTCCATAACCCTCATGTTAGGAGGAAGAATAAACAACTAGTAGCCCTGAGGAATGAATTAAAAGGAGTCAAATCTGTGGCAAAAAAGACTAAAGTCATATACATAAACTGGCAGACTTATCCAAAAGTGATTTTGGTCATAACAATCAAATACAATTTATTAGCTTCTGTAAATTAGGACCCTTCGTAAATTAATCAATCTAAAATATAACCTCTGGAAAATGGTTCATAGATTAAATTTCTGATTCATTATGACAGCTGAATGCCTGAGTCTATTTTTGATTCTGATAGAATCCTTAAATACTCCTGGCTAAATAAACTCTTGGCAAGAAGACACGTCAGATTCCCAAGCACAATTGTGGCTTAGGCAGACAAAAGACAAGAGAAAACTATGCCTACACCTATCCCCACACAAAGAGAACTTTAATAAAAAATAATTTTCATCATCCTCCTAAAGTTTTTTTTTTAATGTAGACAAGTAAAATTGGACTAGAACTGTGGAGTTAAATATTTGGAAATAGATACATATTTCTTTGATGAATCTGATTAATTATGATTCAATCTTACTAAGGAGATATATACTCTGCTTATGTCTAATTTTATTTAATCACTTTTATTCATGAATACCTCTCTTCTTTATCCTTTGTTTTTAGAATTTTTATAAGAACTAACTCCTTGTGCAAAAATGTAAACTTTTTTGAAAGCAGTCATTTAAAACTAAGTACTGGCAATTGAGAGAGTCAAGTGAACCATTCAGTGCAAGTAAAGGTTCAAGCCCAAAGATTTTACAACATTCATTTCTATGAAAATAAGTAGAATATATGTTAGGATATATATTCAGACTTGATTCTATGCACATGATGTGTTCTAATTATAACAATCTAATTCATAAACAATATATACTGTGGTTCTGACAGTAAGACTGTGATGAAACACAGAGTACAAATTTTAATTACATACAGTTCTAATACAGTGAGCACTGCAGCATTTCTGTCATCTTTGAAATGGTAACAGAATGAAAAAAAGTTTTTGAAATATGAGCATGAAGGTAATGAGATCAATAAATGTCAGCTAGAAAAAGTAATCACAACTCCTGAGACTCACTGACCTTTCTACAAATTCCAGAAATAATAGAGTAGCCTGGAATGAGGAATTCTTTAACAATGAGAAACTGATACAATTATAAGAAGAAAGGGAAGCATAGATTGCCCTATGACAGCAAAAACATTGCCTATAAAGGTAATTTTGACACAATAATTTATTCCCTTGATTTTTCTTCTAAGGTCACCACCAACATCGATCACAAATCTTTGGTCTTTACAGAGACAAAATTCCCATTGAGGCCTTCTGAATATTGATATTCCCGCTTCATAAACTTTTAGTTTGCTTTGTAATATTTAGCATCATAATAGAGGTTAATCATACAGTTAGTTAATTTAAATGCCCAAAGTGAAAAAATTCTATTTTGATAGTTGTAAAATCACTCTATCAGTATCTGAATATAATTTGGAAAAATTCAATTTTGGAAAGTGTTTGAAGGAGTCTTTGGAAAGATTTAATCATCATTGAATATTCAGCGTTTGAATATAAAATGAAATGATATTATAAAACTCTAAACTATGATATTAAAATATATTTTAAAGTCCACAAAATTTTAGATCATACTATAAAATGAGGCTTCCAGAATGGCTAAGTTTCTATAGAATCAGAAGGGACCAGAAAGGAGTAAGTTTTCATTTGTTATAGCTTTTATCCTGAGTGCAGACTGGAGATGGCACTGTAAAAGTGGCTAAAATTTCAGGAGAAAAAAAACACAGTCTTTCTACATTAGGAGATCACACAAAAGTTCATCAAAACCACAGATATTTAAAAGTGAATGTAAAATCAAGGAAATAAGAAAGCCAGAGATAGGAGCCACAGATCTTGTTCATTGCTCATATACATTGTCCATATGTTTTGCTGACCCCGTAAACTATACATGCACTGGGAAAATTCAAAGAAGTATGGATAAATATAACAAAATTTGACTGAGACTTAAACTGATGGCTAAGAGGCAGAGTTTGCAACTTGACTCCAACCAAATTAATTACCAACTAAAATAAGTCATCCACACATTTCTGAGAAATATAACAAAATCCAGAGACTCCACAACATGAAATTCATGATGCTCAGGACATAATTAAAAATTACCTGACTCATAAAGAATCAAGAATCCAAAAACAAACAAACAAAATCACCTAAGACCCAACCCAAAAAAGAACCAGGTCTTGACATTTTCAGAAAGGATTTTTTAAAAGCTATTATAACTACACTCAGTAAAAATATGATCACAATGAAAAAAGAAAGTAAATATTGGAGATGAAATAAAAAGCTATGAAAAAGAACTAAATGGGACAGGATTCTGAGAAGATGGTTAAATAGGAAGTACCAGGAATCTGTTTCCCCAACTAGAAAAAACTTGTACTGGCAAAATCTGTCTAATGTAACTATTTAGGAACTCTAGAGGCAATTGAAGATTGCAACTTTCAAAGGAAGGCTTGAATATTAAATTGGAGTTAATTTCAGCTCTTAGCACAATAGCAGGTACCCATTCCACACCCTTAGGCCTATGCAAGGTACACATGTTCCTGAAGTAGCCAGCACAACTTGTGGGACCCAGAGTGAGCACATATATGGGTTTCTCAGTGAGTTTATCATCAGATTTCTCATCAGAAACTTTGGAGGCCAGAAGACAGTGGGCAGATATTAAAAAAAAAAAAAAAAAAAAAAACTGCTAAAAGAAAAAAAAGTCAATCAAGAATCCTATATTCTACAAAACTGTCCTTCAAGAGTGAGAGTGAAATTAAGACATTCCCAGCTAAACAAAAGCTGAGGGAGTCCATTACCAATAAATCGGACCCTACAAGAAATATTCAAGGAAGTCCTGCAGGGTGACATGAAAGGACACTACATGTCCTTTAAATTACTACAGTAATTTAAAGCTATATGAAAAAATAGAGATCTCAATAAAAGTAAACGGGCAATTATAAAAGCCAGTATTATTATAACAATGGTTTGTACTTCTACTTTTTATTTTCTACATGATTTAAAAGACTAAAATTTTTTTTCAATTATTTGCTTAAAAAGCTAATATTACTGTTAACTTTGGCTTGTAATTCCATATGTTGTTTTCTACATAATTTAAAAGACTAATGCATTCAAAAGAATTATTAGTTTATGTTTTGTGACACACAAAATTTAAGATATAATTTTGTGACATCAACAACTGAAAGGGTAGGGATGGAGCTGGAAAGTAACAGAAGTTTTGTATGCTATTGAAGTCAAGTGGGTATAAATTCAATTTAAGATGTTATAACTTTAGGATATTAAATGTAATTACCATGATAATCACAAAGAAAATAGCTATAAAATATACACAAAAGAAAATGAGAAAGGATTTTAAACATTTCAACCACACACACACACACACACACACACACCAACTAAACACCCGAGAAGAAATGCAAGAAATGAGGAATGAAAATATGAGGCATATAGAAGCCAAATCGAAAAATGACATATGTCTCTCCTTATCAGTAATTACTTTAAATGAAATAGATTACATTCTCTAGTCAAAATATAGAGATTGACAGAATGGATAAAATCATGATATAACTGTATGCTATCACTGTACATCTAAAGACACAAATAGATTGAAAGCAAAAGGATGGAAAATGCTATTGCATGGAAATGATAACCAAAAGAGAATAGGGGTAGCCAAATGAATATCTGACAAAATAAACCTTAAACCAAAAAGGTTATGAGGGGGCAGTCCCGGTGGCTCAGTGGTTTAGCGCTGCCTTCAGCCCAGGGCCTGATCCTGGAGACCCGGAATCAAGTCCCACGTCAGGCTCCCTGCATGGAGCCTGCTTCTCCCTCTGCCTGTGTCTCTGCCTTTCTCTCTCTCTCCCCCCCCCTCTCTCTCTCTCTGTCCCTCATGAATAAATAAATAAAATCTTTAAAAAAGGCCAAAAAGGTTATGAGGGACAAAGAAGGACATTATATACCAGTAAAATGTTCAATATAGCAAGATGTTATAACAATTATAGACATTTACATGCCTAATAACAGATGAACAAAATACATAAAGCAAAATCTGGCAGAACTGAAGGAAGAAACAGAAAGCTCTATGAGAATTATTACAGATGTCAATACCCCACTCTCAAAAATGGATAGAACAAACAGAAGTTAAGAAAGGAAACAAATAGCTTAAAAATACAATGAATTAACTAGATATGACATATAAAGAACTCTACCAAACAACAGCATACACATTCTTCTCAAGGGTACATGGGACATTTTCTAGGACAGCTCATATGTTATGTCATAAATTAAGTTTCAATAGATTTTAAAAGATCAATAACATAGAAACTATCTTCTCTGACTACAGTGGGATGAATTTAGAAATCAATAACAAAAGCAAAACTGGAAAATCCCAAAATTTGTAGAATTAAATATCACATTCTTAGACAACCAGTGGATCAAAGAAGAAATCACAAGAGAAATTAGAAAATACTTAGAGAAAAATTAAATTGAAAACAGATCATACCAAAACTTATGGATGCAGTGAAACGGCTTAAGGGAGAAATTTAAAGCTTTAAATGCAAACATTAAGAGAATTCCATGTCAAGATGATGATATAGGAATATCCTGAAAGTTCTTTATCCTATAGACACATAGAATCTATAGTTATATGTGGAATAATTTCTGCTGGGTGGGGGGGGACTAAGCTAAAAGCTGGTGAGGGACAAAACTAAAAGCTGGTGAAGCAACCCCTTTACATCAATCAAATAAGGAAACCACATCAAAGGGTAGGAAAAGCTGAGACACAATTTCACCATAAATTCCACTCACAGTGCAGCAGCTCACAGTCGGGAGGGAACTCAAAACCTAGAGCTTCTCCCTGAGGACTTAAGGGTTCATACCCTATGTTGGGCACCCCAAGTTATAAGACCAACATATGAGAGACAAGTCCCCAAAACAATTGCCTGTGAAGACCAAATGGAATCCTCAACCATGAGACATGTAGTGCTGTGGTCAACTGAGAAATGGCTCTTGAAGGACTCATCCATAGACTGAGCCACCTTAGGGACCAGCACAGACGTGGCCCTTTGAAATACACCCAGACTTTATGTGAAAGGCTGATTTGCTAATTTTAAAATGATGGCCTGAGGGGCAGAGGCTGGTAGGCAAACATCTTCCTACTCTCAGCTTGGTAAAGCCAGCAGGTGCCATCTTTTTCTTTTTCTTTTTCTTTTTCTTTTTCTTTTTCTTTTTCTTTTTCTTTTTCTTTTCTTTCTTTTTTTTTATTCTGATCTTTTTATTTTTCTTTTGGGGGCAGTGCCATCATTGTATCCCCCTTCCACCTCACTCAAGCCAGTGAGTACCACCCTCATATTCTCCTTCTGTAACACCCTAGAGTGCCAGTATGTCCTGGGGGGAGCTTCTACACTTGTCTGACTTTTCAGTGTTTATGTCTGGTGATCCAGTATGTGTGGCTTCCATCCAAGAGATACCTCTTAATTGTGTGGCTCCAAAGACCAGGGAGATACCTGTGTTCCTAGGTCCCATGGGACTATAACAATTGTGAAGATAGTTCTTGGCAGACTACCAGTTCCAAGCATTGCACGGACAGCAGAATGAATCATATCCCCAGTCTTTCTGAGAAAAACGTCTATTTGCTTGTGCATAAGCTTTAGTCTGAAGGGCAAATCCTGCTTTGGCACACTTACAGGGGCTGATGGAGGTGCTCTCAGGGAATGGAGGCTGGCTCACACCATATTTTTATTCTTCCTCTACCTTGCTCTAAGTCACTGGTATTTTCAGAAGAGGAGCTTATACCCTTAACTGTGATTTTTATGGCTGCTGCCAGGAGACACATCTACATTGCCTGGCTCTGGTGGCCAGCAGGGCTTATACTCACAGGTCCCATAGGACTGTGACCAATGAAAAAAGTGGTGTTTTTTTAAATTTTAAATTCATTTTGCCAAAATATTTTTATAACACCTAGTGCTCATCCCATCAATTGCCCTCCTTAGTGCCCTTTGCCCAGTTACCCCATCCCTCTACCCACCTCTACTTTCACAACTCTTAGTTTGTTTCCCAGAGAAAAAAAGAGCTCTTGAATAGCTATCACCCTTAAGGCACAGCAAGAAGCAACAGACTCAGGAGCTCAGTCTTTATGTAAAAGAGGCCTATTAGCTTGTCAATATAGTTATTGACTGAGGGGGCACTTCTAATTAAAGATATGTTTAAGAACTGACTGTAAACCCTCCCTGAGACCTCAGAGAGCAGGTGCTATTTTGCCCTTTCCCTCTGCTGAACTACAGAACACCAGTATCTCTTGGAAGAGACCTCTTACAGGTGTCTGGTGTACCAGTCTTTATATCTGATGCCCTGCTTTTTGAAGCTGCCACCCAATAGATACCCTTCATCATCTCTGGTGGCCAAAAGAGTATGTGTTCCTAGGGCCCATGAAATTCTAACAATAAGAAAGACAGTTGTGGCAGGCTACCAACCCCAAGGTCCAACTTCACAGGGAGACTGAAACACATCTTCAATCTTTCTGTAAAAGCTGCCTATGTGAGAGTCCTAGAACCTCAGCTGTAGAGACAGGAATCAAAGTTGGCACATTTCAGGAGCTATGGAGGTGCTCTAACAGAACATAGTCTGGGGGATGCCATCACTGTGCTCTACCTTTGCTTCTCTTTTGCTACAAATATTTCCCAAAAGAAAAGCTTACATACTTATTTGGAGTTCTGATTTTTGCAACTACTGTTCAGGGGACACCTCCAGATTACCTGGCTCTGAATATCCATTGGGGCTTAAACTGTCATTACACAGGACTAATATGTTTTCATTATTTAAAAGCTGCTGCCAGGTTTGGCCTCCAATCAGCCTATATCTAGCTACTGACTGAAATCTACCACTTTGGGACATGACTTGTCTTGCACATCCTCAACACTGGGACCTAGTAAAGATAAAATAGGCTGCATGGGTCAAAGAGATTAGAAATACAATCAAGATCTAGGGCAAGGTTGAACAATAAACCTACATAAGGCCAGCCCATCAAGACTCAGAGAGATAGGTGTTTTATCTAATACATAGAAACCAAAGAGAATCAAACAAAATGATGAAACAGAAGAATACATCCTAAATGAAAGAAAAAAAATAAAAGCTTGGAAAAAAAACTTAATGAAACAGAGATAAGTAATTTACCTGTTAAAAGGTCTAAAATTTGGTCATAAAGATGCTCACCAAACTAAGAAGAAGAATAGATGAACATAGTAGGAACTTCAACAAAGAGATGGAAAGTATAATAAAGTATCAAACAGAAGTCATAGAGCTGAATACAACAAATGAACTGAAAAACACACTAGAGGGATTCAACAGCAGACTAGATGAAGGTGTTCTTCTAGAAGACTAAAAGAAAAGATCAGCAAACTCAAAGATAAGACAGAGGAACTCACCCAATCAGGGCAGCAAAAAGAAAAAAAAAAAGAATGAAAACAGTGAAGACAGTTTAAGAGACTTACACCACAACATCAAAGGGAAAACATTCACATCATAGGAATCCAAGAAGGAAAAGAGAGAGAAAGGGGAAGAAAACTTATCTGAGGAAATTATGGCTAAAAATTTCCTTATGTTGGGGAGGAAAACAGAAACCCAGATCCAGAAAACCCAGAGAGGTCCAAAAAAGATGAACCCAAAGAGACTCACACCAAGACACGTTATAATTAAACGTCAAAACTTAAAGACAAGGAAAGAATCTTAAAAGCAACAAGAGAAAAAACAGCTTGTTATGTAGAAGGGACCCCTATAAAACTAACAGCAAATTTTTCATCAGAAACTTTGCAGGCCAGAATAAAGTAGCATGATATAGTCAAAGCACTGAAAAGAAAAACTCCCAACCAAAAATATTTCTACATACCAAAGTTATCATTCAGATTTAAAGGATGGAGAGTTTTTCTAGACAAGCAAAAGTTAAAGAAATTCATATATAGCCCATAATAAATGCTAAAGGGACTTTCAGGCTCACAAGAAAGGATGCTAATTAGTAACAAGACAACATATTCAAGTACAAATCTCATCAGTAAAAAAAAAAAACCTTAAAAAAAATCTCATTGGTAAAGGTAAACATATAGTATAGTTAGTGAAATAATCACCTACAAAGCTAATATGAAGGTTAAAGGTTAAAGACAAAAGTGATAAAAGATAACTGTAACTACAATAATTAAGGGATGTACAAGATAAAATTATCTACAATGTGATATCAAAAACATAAATCATGGGAAGAGGGTAAAAATGTGGAACTTTAGAATGTGTCCAAACTTAAGCTGTTATCAACTAAAATAAACTGTCATAACTTACTGTTATATGTAAGTAGGGTACACACAAAGCAAAAACCTATAGTAGTTACATAAAAGATAATAAGAAAGGAATCTAAACATGCCACTAAAGAAAGTCATCAAACCGCAAAAGAAGTGAGCAAGAGAAAAATAAAAAAGAAAAAGAGAGAAACAGAAGAAATATAAAACATTATGCTGATATCAAAACCAAACAAGAACACACAAGAGAAAGAACCATAGGCCAATATCCTGGTAAACATAGATGCAAAAATCCGCAACAAAGTATTAGCAACCAGATTTCAACAATACATTAGAAGGCATAGAAACCATAATCAAGTAGGATTTATTACTGGAATGCAAAAATGGCTCAATGTCCACAAATGATCATTGTGACATACCACATTAACAATGGGAGAAAAATCATTGATCATCTCAATATATGCAGAAAAAGCATTTTATAAAATTCAATATTCATTTATGACAAACACTCTCAATAATGTGTATATAGCAGAACCATATCTCAACATAATGAAGGCTATCTCTGAAAATCCCACAGCTAACATCATATTCAATGGTGAAATGCTGAATGTTATTCCTCCAAGATTAGGAACAAGACAAGGATGCCTACTTTCACTAATTTTATTCAACACCAGTATTAGAAATTCCATCTAGAAGCAATTAGACAAGATAAAGAAAATGCATCCAAGTTGGAAAGAAAAAAGTAAAACTGTCATTATTTGCAGATGACATGATATTATGATATTATATATAGAAAACCTTAAAGACTCCAACAAAAAACTATTACAAGTAATGAACAAATTCAGTAAAGTTGAAGAATGCAAAATTAACAATATATACAAACACCAAGTTGTTATACTGTATACCCAAAGTAAAATATGTTGTATGTGAATTGACCTCTTTAAAAAATATGAAAAAAGGCAGACATTACAAAACAAGAAAGATCTCAAATCAACAACCTGCTTTTACAACTTAAGAAAGTAGGAAAAGAATAACAAACTAAATCTAAAGCTATTATAATAAAGTAAATAATAAGAGCCAGGGCAGAATTAAACAAAACAGAGAATAGAATAAAAGTCAATGAAACCAAAGGTTTTATTTAAAAGATCAGTAAAATTGACAAACCTTTAGGTAGATGGACTAAGGGAAAAAGAAGGGATAAGATTCAAATTACTAAAATCAAAATTGAAAGTGAACATTTTTGCTGATTCTTTGGAAATTAAAAGAATTTTTAAAAAGAGTTATGAACACCTATATGCCAAAAAACTGGATAAACTTGATGATATGAACAAATTTCTAGGAATATAAAACCTATTAAGATTAAATCATGAGGAAATAGAAAATCTGAATAGACCTGTAACTAGTAATGAACTAAATCAGTAATCAAAAATTCGACAAAACAGACCCCTGGGTGGCTCAGCGGTTCAGCACCTGCCTTAGGGCCAGGGCGTGATCCTGGAGTCCTGGGATCGAGTCCCACCCACATCAGGCTCCCTGCATGGAGCCTGCTTCTCCCTCTGCCTGTGTCTCTGCCTCTCTCTCTGTGTCTCTCATGAATAAATAAATAAAATATTTTTAAAATATTGACAAAGAAAAGCCCTAAGCCAGATAGCTTCACTGGTGAATTCTATCAAACTTAAAAAAAAAAATTAGTACCATTTCTTCTCAGACTCTTTCCAAAAAGTGAAAAGGAGAGAACACTAACTCATTTGATGAGAGCCAGCATCACCCTGATGCCAAAGCCAGGCAAAGACACTACAAGTAAACTACAGACCAATATCCCTTCTGAACATGGATACAAAAATCCTCATCAATATACTGGAGCAAACCAAATTCAGCAACATAATAAAAAAGATTATACACAATGATCAAATGGAGTGTGTTCTGGAATGTAAGAATGGTTCAACAAATTAAAAATCTATCAGTGTAATATACCACATTAACAGAATGAAAAGAAAACAACACATAGTCATCCAATGCAGAAAAATAATTTAACAAAACTCAGTCCCTTTTCATGATAAAAACACTCAACAAACTAAAAATAGAAAGAAACTATCCTTACATAAAAAGCCATAGATTTAAAATCTACAGCAAACATCATACTAAATGGTGAAAAACTGAAAGCTTTTCTTCTAATATCAGGACCAGGGCAAGAATGTCTACTTTCATCATTTCTATTTAACATAGCACTGGAAGTTCTAGCCAGAACAATTAGGCCATAAAGAGAAATAAAAGGCATCTAAATTGGAAAGGAAGAGATAAAGTTATCTCTATTCACAGATGATATGACCTAATCTGCAGGAAACCCTGAAATTTTCATACATAAATAAAACTGTTAGAACTAATAAATAAATTCAGCAAAGTAGCAGGATCAGTTAACATACAAATACCAGTTGTATTTCTATATACTAATAATAAGAAATCTGAAAAGGAATAAAATCTAAATAAATAAGTAAGTAAGTAAAAGTAAAAAAGTAAGTAAAGTAAAAAAGTAAGTAAAAAAGTAAAAAAGTAAGTAAAAAAAAGTAAGTAAAAAAAAAGTAAAAAAGTAAGTAAAAAAGTAAGTAAAGTAAAAAAGTAAGTAAAGTAAAAAAGTAAGTAAGTAAGTAAATGGGACACCTGGGTGGCTCAGCAGTTGAGTGCCTGCCGTTGGCCCAGGGTGTGAACCTGGAGTCCTGGGATTGAGTCCCACATCAGGCCCCCTGCATGGAGACTGCTTTTCTCTCTGCCTGTGTTTCTGCCTCTCTCTCTCAGTGTGTCTCTCATGAATAAATAAAATCTTTTTTAAAAAATCTGAAAAAGAAATTACAAAAACAATTCCATTTGCAATAGTATCAAAAAGAGTAAAATGCTTAGTAATTAAATTAAACAAGAAAGTGAAAAACTTATAAAATGAGAACTATAAAACATTAATTAAAGAAATTAAAGAAGATATAAATAAATGAAAACATGCCATATTCATGGATTGGAAAACTCAATATTGTTAAGATGAGCAATACTACCTGAAGAAATCTAAAGATTCTTTTTTTTTTTTTTTTAATTTTTACTTATTTATGATAGTCACAGAGAGAGAGAGAGAGAGGCAGAGACACAGGCAGAGGGAGAAGCAGGCTCCATGCACCGGGAGCCTGACGTGGGATTCGATCCCGGGTCTCCAGGATCGCGCCCTGGGCCAAAGGCAGGCGCTAAACCACTGCGCCACCCAGGGATCCCAGAAATCTAAAGATTCAATGCAATTGCTCTCAAAATCCCAATGACATCTTTTACAGAAATAGAAAAACCTGTCCTAAAATATATATGGAATCTCAAGGGATCCTGAATAGCCAAAACAATTTTGGATAAGACAAATGAAGCTGAGTGACTCAGACTTCCTGATTTAAAATCTTACTACAAAGCTACAATAATCAAAAGACCATGGTAGTGGCAATAAAGACAGATAAATATACTAATGAAAGAGTGTAGAGAGCCCAGAAAAAATCTTCACATATATGTTCAAACAACTTTTGTCAAGGTTGCCAAGACCACTCAATGAAGAAAGGAGAGTCTTTGCAAAAATGATGCTAGACAGACTAGAAATCCACATGTAAAATAATGAAATTGGATCCTTATCTAACATCATATACAAATATTAACTAAAAATGGGTCAGACTTAAATGTAAGACCTAAAACTATAAAACTCTTAGGAGAAAACATAGGGCAAAATCTTCACAACACTGAATGTGGCAGCAATTTTTTTGGATATGACACCAAAGGCACATGCAACAAAAGAATGAATAAGCAAATTGGACTTTAAACTTTTGAAATTTATACACCCAAAGACACTATCAACAAAGTAAATGGGCAACCCACAGAATAGGAGAAAATATCTGCAAATCATATACCTGACAAAGGATTAATATCCAGAACATATAGATAATTGCTAAAACCCAGTAACAGCAACAACAAAACAACCCAATTCAAAAATAGGAAAAGGAATTGAATAGACATTTCTCCAAAAGGATATACAAATGGCCAGTAAGCACATGTAAAGATGGTCAACACCACTAATCATTCAGGAAATGCAAATCCAAATTACAATGAAATACCACCTCATGCCAATTAGGATGGCTACTATAAAAAAAACCATAAAGCCTGTGGACAATTAGAGCCCCTGTGCACTGTTGGTAGGAGTGTGACATGAGGGACGCCTGGGTGGCTCAGCGGTTGGGCGCCTGCCTTCGGTTCAGGTCGTGATCCCGGGATCCGGGATCGAGTCCGCATGGGGCTCCCTGCGTGGAGCCTGCTTCTCCCTCTGCCTGTGTCTCTGCCTCTCTCTCTTTGTATGTGTCTCTCATGAATAAATAAATCTTTTTTTTAAAGAAATGCAAGGGGGCGGGGCAAGAAGGCGGAAGAGTAGGGTCCCCAAGTCACCTGTCCCCACCAACTTACCTAGATAACCTTCAAATCATCCTGAAAACCCACGAATTCAGCCTGAGATTTCAAGAGACAACACCTGGAATGCTACAGTGAGAAGAGTTCGCGCTTCCATCAAGGTAGGAAGACGGGGAAAAAGAAATTTAAAAAGCATCCAAGGGGGAGGGGCCCGCGAGGAGCCGGGCTGAGGCCGGGGCGAGTGTCCCCAGGACAGGAGAGCCCCGTCCGGGAGACGCAGGAGCTGCACCGACCTTCCCGGGCGGAAAGGCAGGGAATCGGGCAGGATCCCGGGAGGGGCGGTGGGGCTCCCAGGCTCCCAGGGGCACTAACAGAGGAGGTGCCCCCGGGGGAGAGCGCGCCACACCCCGCGGCCGAGCTCCCTAAAGGGCTGGAGCGCGCCCGGTGGGGTCCCGGGAGCAGCTTGGAGGCGGCTGGGAGGTGGCTCTGCGCAGCCCCGGGGTGCGATTCCCGCGGCGCAGGCCCCGGGTCCCAGGGCCCCGGAGGACAAAGCTGGGATCCTGCACTCCCCCGAGGACAGGCGGAGGCCAGGAGGGCCCAGGACAGCAAGATGCTCCTCCCGCCGGGCGCCCCAAGCTGTGCAGGTCAGCGCCCCCCGCCCCCAGAGCATCCAGGCCAGTGTGGACTGGGAGACTGCGGTGGTTACTGGGGGAGCTGACTCCAGGGCTGAGGACCTGGCCACCGCCAGTGTTGTTCCTCCTGGTGTCACCGTGTGCCTGGGACGGATCGGGGCTGTCAGGAAACAGGAGCCTCACAGGATAAACAGCCTCCACTCAGCTGTGACCTGGCAGGGGCGGGGCAGCTCCCTCAGGTGCACACACCTGAGAATCAGCACAGCAGGCCCCTCCCCCGGAGGATCAGCAGGAAGGACAGCAAGTTCTTGACCCAGCAGAGCTAGAAAGCTCCAGGGGAAGTCGAGGGACTTACAGTATACAGAATCAGAGGATACCCCTCCTTGTTTTGTTTTTGTTTTTTGTTTTGTTTTGTTTTTGTTTTTGTTTTTGTTTTTTGCTCTTTGTTTCCCCCCTTTTTTCTCTTTTTTTTTTCCTTCCTTTTTTCAGTGCAACTTGTTTTTAGACACTCTGCACTGAGCAAAATGACTAGAAAGAACTCACCACAAAGAAAGAATCAGAAATAGTACTCTCTGCCACAGAGTTACAGAATTTGGATTACAATTCGATGTCAGAAAGCCAATTTAGAAGCACAATTATAAAGCTACTGGTGCCTCTGGAAAAAGGCATAAAAGATTCAAGAGACTTCATGACTGCAGAATTTAGATCTAATCTGGCCGAAATTAAAAATCAATTAAATGAGATGCAATCCAAACTGGAGGTCCTAACGACAAAGGTTAATGAGATAGAAGAACGAGTGAGTGACATAGAAGACAAGTTGATGACAAGGAAGGAAGCTGAGGAAAAAACAGGAAAACAAAAGATCGTGAGGAAAGGTTAAGGGAAATAAACGACAGCCTCAGAAGGAAAATCTACGTTTAATTGGGGTTCCCTAGGGCGCTGAAAGGGACAGAGGACCAGAAAGTGTATTTGAACAAATTATAGCTGAGAACTTCCCTAACTTGGGGAGGGAAACAGGCACTCAGATCCAGGAGACAGAGATTCCCGCCCCCAAAATCAATAAAAACCGTTCAACACCCCAACATTTAATAGTGAAACTTGCAAATTCCAAAGATAAAGAGAAGATCCTTAAAGCAGCAAGAGACAAGAAATCCCTCACCTTTATGGGGAGAAGTATTAGGGTAACAGCAGACCTCTCCACAGAGACCTGGCAGGCCAGAAAGGGCGGGCAAGATATATTCAGGGTCCTAAATGAAAAGAATGTGCAGCCAAAAATATTCTATCCAGCAAGGCTCTCATTCAGAATAGAAGGAGAGATAAAGAGCTTCCAAGATAGGCAGAAACTGAAAGAATATGTGACCACCAAACCAGCTCTGCAAAGAAAGAGGAAATCCAAAGAAATAATTCACAAAAAAAAGGGACTGAATAGGTATTATGATGACACGAAATTCATATCTTACAATAGTAACTCTGAACGTGAATGGGCTTAATGATCCCATCAAAAGGTGCAGGGTTTCATACTAGATACAAAAGCAAGACCCATCTATTTGCTGTCTATAAGAGACTCATTTGAGACCTAAGGACACCCACAGCCTGAAAATAAACATTGGAGAACCATTTACCATTCAAATGGTCCTCAAAAGAAAGCAGGGGTAGCCATCATCCTCATATCGGATAAATTAAAGTTTATCCCAAAGACTGTAGTAAGAGATGAAGAGGGACACTATATCATACTTAAAGGGTCTATCCAACAAGAGGACCTAAAAATAATGAATATTTATGCCCTAATATGGGAGCTGCCAAGTATATCAATCAATTAATAACCAAAATTAAGACATACTTAGATAATAATACACTAATACTCAGAGAATTCAACATGGCACTTTCTGTAAATGACAGATCTTCTAAGCACAACATCTCCAAAGAAGCAACAGCTTTAAATGATACACTGGACCAGATGGATTTCACAGATATTTACAGAACTTTAGATCCAAACGCAACTGAATACACATTCTTCTCAAGTGCACATGGAACTTTCTCCAAAATAGACCACATACTGGGTCACAAATCAGGTCTTAACCAATACCAAAAGATTGGGATTGTCCCCTGCATATTTTCAGACCATAACGCTTTGAAACTAGAACTAAATCAAAAGAAGAAATTTGGAAGAAATTCAAACACGTGGAGGTTAAAGACAATCCTGCTAAAAGATGAAAGGGTCAACCAGGAAATTAGAGAAGAATTAAAAAGATTCATGGAAACTAAAGAAAATGAAGATACAACTGTTCAAAATCTTTGGGATACCGCAAAAGCAGTCCTGAGATGGAAATACAGCGCAATACAAGCATCCCTCAAAAAACTGGAAAAAACTCAAATACAAAAGCTAACCTTGCACCTAAAGGAACTAGAGAAAGAACAGCAAATAAAACCTACCCCCAGCAGAAGGAAAGAGTTAATAAAGATTCAAGCAGAACTCAATGAAAGAGAGAACAGAAGAAGTATGGAACATATTAACAAAACGAGGAGTTGGTTCTTTGAAAGAATTAATAAGCCTTATTTTCCAGCCTTATTAAAAGGAAGAGAGAAAAGACTCAAATTAATAAAATCATGAATGAAAGAGGATAGATCACCACCAATACCAAGGAAATAAAAACGATTTTAAAAACATATTATGATCAGATATACGCCAATAAATTAGGCGATTTAGAAGAAATGGATGCATTTCTGGAATACCACAAACTATCAAAACTGGAACAGGAAGAAATAGAATATCTGAACAGGCCAATAACCAGGGAGGAAATTAAAGCAGTCATCAAAAACCTCCCAAGACACAAAAGTTCCAGGCTACATGGCTTCCCAGGGGAATTCTATCAGATGTTTAAAGAAGAAACAATGCCTATTCTACTAAAGCTGTTCCGAAATATAGAAAGAGATGGAGTACTTCAAACTCGTTCTATGAGGCCAGCATCACCTTAATTCCAAAACCCGACAAAGACCCCACCAAAAAGGAGAATTATATACCAATATCCCTGACGAACACAGATGCAAAAATTCTCAACAAGATACTAGCCAATAGGATCCAACAGTACATTAAGAAGATTATTCACCATGACCAAGTGGGATT
The DNA here is from genome assembly GCF_003254725.2 of Canis lupus dingo. Taxonomy (NCBI): domain Eukaryota; kingdom Metazoa; phylum Chordata; class Mammalia; order Carnivora; family Canidae; genus Canis; species Canis lupus. The sequence continues at coordinate 14,470,533 of NC_064256.1, read as the reverse complement.
TATCCCTGGGACGCAAGGCTGGTTCAACACCCATAAAATAATAAACGTGATAGATCATATCAACAAGAGAAAAAACAAGAACCATAGGACCTCTCAATAGATGCAGAGAAAGCATTTGACAAAATAACAGCATCCATTCCTGATCAAAACTCTTCAGTGTAGGGATAGAGGGAACATTCCTCAACATCTTAAAAACCATCTACGAAAAGCCCACAGCAAATATCATTCTCAATGGGGAAACACTGGGAGCCTTTCCCCTAAGATCAGGAACACAACAGGGATGTCCACTCTCACTACTGTAGTATTAGAAGTCCTAGCCTCAGCAATCAGGCAATAAAAAGAAATAAAGGGCATTCAAATTGGCAAAGAAGTCAAACTCTCCCTCTTTACAGATGACATGATACTCTACATAGAAAACCAAAGACTCCACCCCAAGATTGCTAGAACTCAGATAGCAGTTCGGCACTGTGGCAGGATACAAATTCAATGGCCGGAAATCAGTGGCATTTCTATACACTAACATTGAGACTGAAGAAAGAGAATTTAAGGAGTCGATCCCATTTATAATTGCACCCGAAAACATAAGATACCTAGGAATAAACCTACCCAAAGAGGTAAAGAATCTATACCCTAAAAACTACAGAACACTTCTGAAAGAAATTGAGGAATACACAAAGAGGTGGAAAAATATTCCATGCTCATAGATTGGAAGAATTAATATTGTGCAAATGTCAATGCTATCCAAGGCAATTTACACATTTAATGCAATCCCTATCAAAATACCATGGACTTTCTTGAGAGAGTTGGAACAAATCATCTTAAGATTTGTGTGGAATCAGAAAAGACTCCAAATAGCCAGGGGAATATTGAAAAAGAAAACCATAGCTGTGATAATCAAGACAGTGTGGTACTGGCACAAAAACAGACACATAGATGGAACAGAATAGAGGCTCCAGAAATGGCCCCTCAACTCTATGGTCAACTAATATTCGACAAAGCAGGAAAGACTATCTCCTGGAAGAAAGACAGTCTCTTCAGTAAATGGTGCTGGGAACATTGGAAAGCCACATGCAGAAGAATGAAACTAGACCATTCTCTTACACCATACACAAAGATACACTCAAAATGGATGAAAGATCTAAATGTTAGACAAGAATCCATCGAAATCCTAGAGGAGAACACAGGCAACACCCTTTTTGAACTTGGCCACAGCAACTTCTTGCAAGATATATCTATGAAGGCAAGGGAAACAAAAGCAAGAATGAACTACTGGGACTTAAGATAAAAAGCTTCTGCACAGCAAAAGAAACAGTCAACAAAACTAAAAGACAACCTACAGAATGTGGGAAGATATTTGCAAATGACATATCAGATAAAGGGCTAGTATCCAAGATCTATAAAGAACTTACCAAACTCAACAGCAAAGAAACAAACAATCCAATCATAAAATGGGCAGAAGACGTGAACAGAAATTTCAAAGAGGAAGACATAGACATGGCCAACGAGCACATGAGAAAATGCTCCGCATCACTTGCCATCAGGGAAATACAAATCAAAACCACAATGAGATACCACCTCACACCAGTAAGAATGGTGAAAATTAACAAGACAGGAAACAACAAATGTTGGAGAGGATGTGGAGAAAGGAGAACCCTCTTGCACTGTTGGTGGGAATGTGAACTGGTGCAGCCACTCTGGAAAACTGTGTGCAGGTTCCTCAATGAATTAAAAATAGAACTGCCCTACAACCCAGAAATTGCACTGCTGGGGATTTACCCCAAAGATATAGATACAGTGAAACACCAGAGCACCTGCACCTCAATGTTTATAGCAGCAATGTCCACAATAGCCAAACTGTGAAACGAGCCTTGGTCTCTATTGACAACTGAATGGATAAAGAAGATGTGATTTATGTATACAATGGAATATTACTCAGCCATTAGAAACAACAAATACCTGCCATTTGCTTCAAAGTGGATGGAACTGGAGGGTATTATGCTGAGTGAAATAAGTCAATCAGAGAAGGACAATCATTATATGGTCTAATTCATTTGGGGAATATAAAAAATAGTGAAAGGGAATAAAGGGGAAAGGAGAGAAAATGAGTGAAAATATCATTGAGGGTGATAGAACATGAGAGACTCCTAACTCTGGGAAACAAACAAGGGATAGTGGAAAGGGAGGTGGGTCGGGGGTTAGGGTGACTGGGTGACAGGCACTGAGTGGGGATACTTGACAGGATGAGCACTGGGTGATATGCTATATGCTGACAAATTGAACTCCAATTAAAAAAAAATGAGAAACTAGACATAGAACAAAAGAAGTTCAATAAAGAGTTTCTAGTGGACATAAGGTGCCTGGGTGGCTCAGTTGGTTAAGTGTCTGACCCTTGATTTCAGCTCAGGTCATGATCCCAGTGTCCTGGGATGGAGTCCCTAGTCTGGTTCCTTGTTGAGTGGGAAATCTGCTTGAGATTCTCTCCCTCTGGCCCTCCCCCCAACTTGTACCTGCACTCTTTCTCTCAAATAAATAAAATCATTTAAAAAAGGGAAAAAAGGGAATGCAAAATGATATAGCTGCTGCAGAAAACAATATAGTAATTCCTCAAAAAAGTAAAAAATAGAATTGCCTTATGATCCAGCAATTCCACTCCAAGGTATATATTTAAAAGAACTGAAAGCAGGGTCTCAAAGATATATTTGCACACTCATGATAATAGCATTATTCATAACAGCTAAACATGGAAGTAACCCAGATGTCACTGACAGATTAAAAAAAAAAAGCAAAGTGTAGTATATACATATAGTACAATATCATTCAGTCCTTAAAAAGGAAGTCATGTTGTAGCATGGATGAACCTTGAAGAAATAATGCTAAGAGAAATAAGCCAGTCACCAAAAGACAAATACTATATGATTCCATTATATGAATTTCTTAGAGTAGCTAAAATCACAGAGATAGAAAGTAGAATTGTTGTTGCCAGTAGCAAGTAGCAGAAGGTAATGGGAAGCTTTTGTTTAATACATACAGAGTTTCACTTTCACCAGATAAAAAGAGCTGTAGATGGATGGTGATTGATAGTGACTGTTACCCAACATTATGAATTTATTAATATACTCTTAAAAATGGTTACAATGATAAATTTCATGTCAGGTATATTTTATCATACAAAAGTTGTTGTTGTTTTTTTTTTTTTTTTAAAGAACCAAATGAAAGTTCTAGAACCGAAAAGCACAATGTCTGATTTTCTTAAGGACTGGATTTACTTAAGGACTATAAAGCAGAATAGAAAGGACATAAAAATCACTGAACTTATAGACAGCTACATCAATAATTATGATTTAATTATCAGATGTGAAGAACAGAAACAGAAAAGATTGGGAAAAAATGAACAATAACTTAGGGAACTCTTGGACAAAAGCTAAAGTTCAAACATACATGTAATTGCAATCCCAGAAGAAAAAGTGATAAAAAATGAAGCAGTATTTAAAGAAATTGTAGCTAACGATTTTCCAAATTTAGTAAAAGACAAATTTACAGCTTCAAAAGGCTCGGTGAAGCACAGGTAGGATAAATATGAAGTGAACCATGCCCAAGCACCTCATAGCCAAACTTCTGAAAGAGAAAGGCTTGAAAGCAGTCACAGAAAACTGATAGAAGATGAACAATGTGAATGGCCAATAATTCATCAGAAACCACTGAGGCCAAAAAATCTTAAAAAATACTGAAAGAGGAAATACCAATCCAGAATTCTATGTTCAGTGAAAATATTCTTCAAGGATATAAAAGTAAAATAAAAATAATCAAAGATAAATTAAAACCAAGATAATATATCACCATCAGAAATTCACTACTATCAGAAACATTAAAGGGATTCCTTCAGGCTGAATGGAAATGACCCTATATGACACTCAGATCTTTGAGAAGGAATGTAAAACTTTGAAAAGGTTTTTAGAAAAGCAAAGGAAGCAAATATAAAAGACTGTATTTTCTCTTAATTTCATTAAAATCCAAAAGACCATTTAAAGCAAGTATTACATTATCTTGTCGGCTGATTGTGAGTGTCAATGTCATACATATAATAGCTATAGCATAGATGCCAGACTGGAAAGGGAGACTACATAGCTACAAGTTTACTACATTAGACATTAAATGATAAAACATTATTTACAAGAAAATACATATGTTAATCTCTAGAGAAACTGCAGAAAAATAATGCAAGAAGGATAGCTAAAAAGTCAATAGTCAAATTAAAATGGTATGCAAAAATTATTCAAATAAAGAGAAGGCAGGAAATGGAATAGAGGAATGACAACAACAACAAAGAAACAAAACAAAGGGGGACAAAAAAGAAACAAATGGACTTAATATGCAATTAAAAGGCAGATAGCAGAATATGATGTTTAAGAAGAGCAAGGCTCAAGTATACACTATAAGATCCACTTTAATACAAGAACATAGATAAGCTGAAGATAAGTAGATTGAAAAGACATACTACGTAAACAATAAGCCTAAGAAAGTTGATGTGGCTATATTCATATAAGACAGTATAGACCACAAGAGTATTACTAGAGACACAGTCGCCTTTCTTAACAATGGAAAAGTCAATTTATCACGAAGGTATAACAATCATAAATATGCATGCATCTAAAAACAAAGCTTCAAAACACATGAAGTCAAAAGCCATAAAACAAGCCTCAGATTTTGCAAAATAATGTACCACTGAGCTAGGAATCAGGACACCTGCATTTAGTCATTTATCAACCCACTGACCTTGGGCAATTCACACTATCTCTCTGAGACGTTGTTTATTCATCTTAGAGATAGTAATAACACCTATCCTCAAGATTTGTTTGGGGGCTTGAAAATAATGAAAATGAATGACCTAGGATAGCATCTAGTAATCAACTGGGACCTATGAAATGCCAATCACATGTCTTGAATCAGAATTAATTTCTTACCTGCCTAACTCTAGGTAAGAAAGAAAGACTGAATAAACAGTAAGTAACATGTTAAACAGTAACACTGCTGAAATACTTTTGCTAGAGCAGAGGGATGATGTTCTTCAATTACACTATTGCAGAAGCAACATGGCCCTTCATATCTATTTCTCAGCTGAGTTCCTAACCCAAAAGGGACTTTTCCCAAGAAAAGGATCTTCCTGGTCACATCTGTCGTGTCAGAAGCTAACAAAAGAGGATGCATTTCAAATAAAATGAAAGCTACAGGGCCTAACAGAAGCCAGTCAGAAGGTTAATAAACAAACAAGGGGGTTAATAAACCAGGCAGCCAGCATTTTCTAGAGCACATTAGTAAGAAGCAAAATCACTGTAGAATTTACCTAAATTACAGAGTCAATTTGGAGGGCTTGTTAATAAAAAATGAGAATTTTTGACAACTAATAATATAAGGACTATCACAGTACCAAGATGGAGTTACAAAAATGACATGGGACACACACAGGAAAGAAGAAACAGAATTTCAGAAAGAGATATGCCACTTAAAAAAATAAAGTTACAAAAAAATAAAGTTACCTCCCTAAGCAGTATCATATTTAGAAGCTAAGAGGAGCAATGCCTGGGTGGCTCAGTGGTGGTTGAGCGTTTGTTTTTGGCTCAGGTTATGATCCCAGGATCCTGGGATTGAGTCCTGCATCGGGCTCCCTACAGGAAGCCTGCTTTTCCCTCTGTCTATGCCTCTGCCTCTCTGTGTGTGTCTTTCATGAATAAATAAATAAAATCCTAAAAAAATAATAAAATAAGAAAAATAAAAAATTAAAGCTAAGAGGATACATGGGTACTGATGTCAGAAAGTGACATCACTAAAATATATATCAATGAATGTTAAAGATTACACGGGTTTATCCCTAAATATATATTCACTCTCAACAACTACTTTTGTTCTCTTAATAAATTCCCAAGATAGATAACCGAGCCTGTTACTGATATATCTGGATGACCCTCTACCTGAAAATAGTAGGTAGAAGTCTGATGCTCAGTAATCAAAGACAATATTTTCAAAGTGCTTGCTTCTTCCTTGGAGTGCTACACATAGCAACTGAATTCCCTCCCCCCAAAACGGTATCTTTAACACAAGGTATTATTCCTTGTGTGGAATGTGTGGAATATCCCTATTCAACAGTCATGTCTGATAGTTCTTATACTAGTAAAATAATGAAAATTTAGCATTCATGACAAGACACTAAGGCTTACACATTAACCAAATGTTCCTAGTGTTTCTAGAAACTTAAAAGTAGTTATAAGGCAATCTCTACTTTTCTGTGGAAAAGATAATTACCTGACATAGATGCAACCTCTGAGAGACCTTGGGGAAAAAACCCATACATCAACCTGTCATACTATGATTTCTTGATAGGTCAAATTTCACTCCCAATGGCTTGCCAAGTGCTGAGCATATTGCCACTTGCTATATAAGTGTAAAATAACATTAGCTTCAGTAATAACTCAGGCTCTACCTAGGACTTTATGGGAAATCAAGCCCATGGCAATTTTTTCATGAATCCGAGTTAGTGATTCAATGGGAAAATTAGATTTCTACCATAATAATTTATATACAATATGTATTAATAGTAACGATTCATTTCTTGGTAGTTAAAAAAATGCATGCTTAAGTGAATAGTCATAAGAAAAAGAAAAGTGTAGTTCTGTTATTCACACTGTGATGTGAATGCATATTATTATTGTATATCTTCCATACATCAGTAACTTAAAAGTGTCTGAAAATTGTCAATTATTTCCATCTAATATACACATAGGTCACTGTGATTTTCTGTATCAGATATAGATCCAAAATTGCCAAATCCCTTAGGGATATTAATGTAAGACAAAAGGAATGTAACATGATGGCACTCACCTGCTGAGTGATGAATTAAAGAGAATTATCCGAAATGTGACCAATAGGGAAAATTTCTATTTTTGCTTGAGCTTAAAGCCCACAAATGAATCACTTGATCACATTAACATGGCCACGAAAACTTTTGTAAAAGTGGTACTATTAGAGGCACCTGGGTGGCTCAATGGTTGAATGTTTGCCTTTGGCTCAGATCATTTGTGATCTGGCGGTCCTGGGATCAGTCCTACATCGGGCTCCCCATGGGGAGCCTGCTTCTCCCTCTGCCTATGTCTCTGCCTCTCTCTCTCTCTCTGTCTCTCATGAATAAATAAATAAAATCTAAAAAAAAAAAAAAGTGGTGCTAATAGACTACACTGGCAAACAGGAGCCACAGATATGGTGGCTCTGTTTGACTCTCAATATCAGGCAATCTAAGGGTCAGAATCACTAGCATGTTAGTAAGAACTCCATAGGTGTTAGTGAGATTCAGTAAGCAAAGCGCTAGATGATACATCGCTCACTGAACACCTTAGACACACCTGCGGTAAACATCAACAACAGGGGCATTTCTATATGGAATAGCATAATGCATGCATACTTAAAATGCTGCAGAGTTTTATAATTGCCATTTACAACATGGAGGAATAAGTTCAACAAGAATAAATGTCCAATTTCACACAGCAAGGCAGTTATGAAGCTGAAACTAGCCAACAGGAAAAAAAATTATAGCTTTCAAATATCTGAAATATATCTGATGTGGCATATAGTTGTTGCTTCATGCTGAGTTACCATTTGTTCTTTGCTGTAGGTCAGGAAAAAAAAAAAAAGAAAATTCAAAAAATAAAAAAAGCAAAACAAAACAAAAACCTCCACAAACCTCCAGCAATTGCCTTTGGATTTTCTTAAGACCTAACCATTGGAAATGAGTACTTCAGCAATAAACATGGTACTTTTCTTCCATGTTCCCACTGCTTTTGTTTTGAAAAAGCTCTACATTTTACCATAGATGAACCCTTAAATGAAGGAAATGCACACATTTTCCTTTGATACTTTAGTTCAAGTGGCATTAGGTATTTAATTATTGTTTTTGCACATACTCCAGTAAATGTTCTCTTAAAATTTGCCTGAAAAAAAAAGAAATAAATAAATAAATAAATAAAAATATTTGCCTGAAAAAACTATGTAGCATTTCATATTTCAAAAATGAAAGTTATTTATAAAGAAGTCAACTAATTTAGTCTTTTATCTATAATAGCAGTGGGCAAATCACTTAAATTTAGACTGAATTATGGTTCTCTGATACTTTAAATTCACTTTTTATATTGCTTTAATTCACTACATTTTAAAAATAGGTAGAGGAGCCAAAAGAAATATAGTCAGAAAATATAAGGGAAAAAAATTTCTTATTATAGTAGCAGCATTGAGGTTAATGATTAGACGATTTTAGGCATAAAAATGAGACATTATAACCTTGACTTTCCAGACAAACTACAAACTATGTGTATATATATATGTTTATATATATATATAAACTCTAAGTATATATAAAATAGTTGCTATTATTTAATTCACTAGCCAGTAGAGCATCCTATTATAGTACTTTCTCCTTAAATCAGTGCCTTAATGAAAATTATTTGCAAGTTTTTATCCTATCTGATATAGCAAAGGATCACATTTATATATATGCAAAAATGGAAATCAAATATCTATTTTCAAAGAAAATCATTTTGATAAAGGAGCATAATAGAATCATGCATTAGTTTTATTTCTGACTATCCACTTAAAATACATTTTCTCAATTACCAGGAATTATTCATTATATATACAAATTTATAATTGTAATTTCCAGGTTAAATATGTAACCCAGATTCTTTTTTTTTTTTTGTAACCTAGATTTTTGAAAAACTTGTCATTACTTTGATATCTCTAAAAATCATGTTTAAATCTCAAAAAATACCTGATGAAAACATTATTCTACACACAAAGATGATGGATGTATGCTTAGTACTATGCAAACCATCAGTAGTAAAGTTTGACCTGTATAAAAAATTAAAATCTGACAGTTCAATGTATATCAACGTTTCGTGAGTGATGTGGTCAGTATTTTATCTTATTATAAATTAGGTAAATACTATTCATGACTAGTCTACATAGTATACAATACCTAGTTTTCCTTTCTTGCACAAAATATTATTTCTTTGGCCTAGTAATCTATCACCATTTGTTCCTAAACAATGCCTCAAGGCCTCAATTCTGTACATCTTCACTCAATATATCCAAATACATCAGGAATCCTAACAATTTCATCTTCACAGAGACATTTCTGCCAGACACCTCTGACTTGCTTCATCTGATCAAGTTGCTCTGCAGTTATCCTCCTCATATATTTCTTCTCTCTCATCCTGAGATTCCCTTCACCTCTCCTTGTCTTTGGCCTCCCATTGACTGGAACCTGTAGATTCTCTTCTCCTCAGTTTACTCCCTGCTTTTGGCGGAGCACGTGCTTAAGTAGTTTCCAAAAAGGATGCATTGAGGTATTTTTTTTACATGTCTTGCATGTCTGTAATGTCCTATTTTTACTTTTATATTTGATTGACAGCACAGAATTCTAGATTGGAAATAATGTTTCACTGGAAATTTTCAAGACAGTCTTCTAGCTTCCTGCATTGCTAAGAAGTCCAATATCATTCAGCTACTTCATCTCTTGAAGGAAACATATATTCTTTCTCTCTCTGAAAATTTGTACAGTTCTCTTCTCATGGATCGGGTGCTTTCTCTTGAACAGATAAAATAAGAAGCATATTGTGATCAATTGCCTCTTTAGCCTATGATTTACCCATTTTTGGCTCTCTCAAATTGCTTGTGTACTTAAAGGGAGAAGCCAAAGAAGTTAATTCATGTCTTAAATATCTCAGAAACCAAAAAAGGAAGGATTTCAGAAGGAACATGCTCTGGCTTCAATTAATTTTTGTCCTAATTCTCCTCACCATCAAAACCAGGACCTATGGGACGCCTGGGTGGTTCAGTGGTTGAGCATCTGCCTTCGGCTCAGGTCATGATCCTGGAGTCCTAGGATTGAGTCCCGCATCGGGGTCCCTGCGTGGAGCCTGCCTCTCCCTGTGTTTCTGCCTCTCTCTATCTCTTTGTGTCTCTCACGAATAAAAACAAACAAACAAACAAACAAACAAAAGAACAGGGCCTATTTTTCATGGGCAGGTGAAGTCCCCTAGGTTGTTATTTTGGGACTTAATATTCATTGGCTTATTTAATCATAAAATCCAATCAGAGGAATAGAGGTCTATTTTGAGAGTAATGAACATTCTACCGTGCTTAGAAACACAAAGCTGAATAGTACTGAAAGCCAACATTTTATTTCAGGGGCCAGGTCATGATGACCAAGTAAAAATAATCTCTAAATCACTATAATAACAATATGCCGCTAATGACTTGCAGGGTCCCTTTTCCCACAGAGAAATATTCAAAAATATTTTTTCACTTTGCACATTATTTTTTATTGAAGTGTAGTTGACATACAATATTATATTAGTTTTAAACGTACAACATGGTGATTCAACATTTATAAACATTATGAAGTGATCCCCATGATAAATCTAGCTACCATCTGTTATTATCCAAAGTTGTTACATATTATTACGAATTATCAAAAAGATTTTTAAAAACACAGAAAGAGGAATTATAAAGAGCATCTAGATGAAGGCCCAGGATATGTATCTATATTATCCTTTCCTCCATTTTTATTTCCAAAATTATGTATTTTTTACATGATTTCAGAAACTGCAAAAACCAAATCAATGTTCAGAGTAATGAATCAGAAGAGAAACTAGACACGTCTTTGAGATTCAATATATTTCATTTGCTTTATTGACAGTATTCTTTTTAAAAATTCCAGACAAGAGGTTTGAAATAAATAACTCAGAAAACTTAATCCAGTGTTTTTATTATTTAGTATAAAGATATCAAACCATATTATCTTCTGTACATATTATCATGTTGACTTTGGGAGCAAAACCATGAACCCTGCTCTCTTCAGTTTTGTGCAAAATTTTTCATATACTTGGTTTTCCTTATGCTTCACTGAAAAGCATACTGGAACATTCCTCTTGATAAAAACAGCAGAGAGAATACACCATTTAGTAACCACAGGGCCAGAGTTGGTCCTTTTGTCTGTAGAACCTCCAAAGGCAGCAGACGCAGTGGAGGGGGTGGGGGAAAATACGGGTCTGCAAACAGTGGAATTAAGTGAAGACGTGCACAGAACAACTGGGGCAGATTCCTTTCATTCTTCTCCTCTATCCCAATTCAGGACACAAGCATCTGACACTGACCCCAGCCTTATCCCAATCCTACCTAAATGGCTCCTCACTAAAGATATTATCAAAAAGCTAGTATATATTTCTGCCCACTAGAATAATATTCTCCTCATTCTGACATCTGAGAGTCTATAGCCTGATCCTCAATTCCCCACTGGTTCATTCTGTCTGTCTGGATTCAGTACAGAAAACAGAAACCATTCTGGGTTGGCTTTTGGGGGGGGGGGGGCGGGAATTAAATAAAAGAAATTAGATGATTATAAAATCAATGGAAGTGATAGTTGCAACATTTACACTATATTTTCAGATATGACTCTCAGAACAGTACAGAACTGATACATAAGAACAGTTGCTACTTCTACAAAAAGCAGAACTATGAAAGCTCTGAGCTCATGAACATACATATAGATCAGAAAACGAGAATGAGGAAAGAGCTGCTGCCTATTCTGAGAAGCTCCACGGAAGCTGGAGATGAGAACCTGGAACATGCCTGCAGAGGTGCTTCTCCGGCACCTTTACTGCCAGCAGAAAATAGTCAAAAGAAAGCAGGAAGAAGGTTTTTTTGTTTGTTTGTTTGTTTTTAAATCTATTGTTCAGAACCAACTTTGCTCCCAGATTCTTGACACTGGGGAGTTTCAGGGAATAGATTGTTTCTTGTTTTCCAGTCAGTGTAAAAAATAAAACTCACTAGAAGAAGGTATAACTAGACCATATCCCCCATATTCAACCCCAGGAAGAACTTGTGAACATTGGCGTTCCATGCCTATCCCACTGGGAGCCCCCCGTCAAGACACCAATCACAGCAGAGGTCAGGGAGATTAACTGAAGCTAGGATTCTTGAGAAAAGTGTCAGGTAAAGACTGTGACAGTGTTCTTAGAGATTTACGTTAAAATGCTAAAATTGAACAGTATAGAATATTTTACGGTGTAGAGAAGAAAATATGGACAGAAAATATAGATGAAAAGTGGTAAATAAAAGACCAATCCAAGAAATATAGCCTCCAAGTAGCAGGGGTTTCATAATAAGAGAACACATTCAAATATAGCCCACTCATACAGCATCCAGTCCAGACTAGAGCAGGAGGATAGAGGGTCTTCAGGAGAACACTCTGGGAAAAGGAGAACTCCTCACAGTAGGTAGTATAACAGAAAACCTGAGAAGCTAGAAATACTTCTAAGAGTAATATAATTTTGATAACATTGTTCCTATAGAAATCTCATCCTAGCACAACATTCAACAATAAATGACAATATAAATGCTGCTCACTAATTCCACACTTTTATTTATCTATCTATTTATTTATTTATTTATTTATTTATTTATTTATGATTTTATTTATTTTTTTCATGAGAGACACAGAGAGAAAGGCAGAGACACAGGAAGAGAGAGGAGAAGCAGGCTCCATGCTGGGAGCCCGACGTGGGACTCGATTCCAGGACTCCAGGATCATGCCCTGAGCCAAAGGCAGATGCTCAACCACTGAGCCACCCAGGTGTTCCTAATTACACACTTTTAGAGTCAACCCAAAATTACCCAATTTTTAAATGTCAGCTCAAATGTATAAAATATTACATTAGCCAAATAAAACACTGATATGGGATAAGTCCAGGCCCCAGGCCCCAGACTGGAACCATGATAGCCTTTAGCTGATGGAAGCTTCAAATTGGTGGTCTTTAGCCAAAAGTTTTCTTAAGTTTTATTTAATTCGAAAAGTTTGTAGCCATTACTATGTTTGATCCAGGAAGTCAGGTGGGGGGGGGGGTGAAGCATAGCTAATATAGTTGTGCTTTCAGAAAAAGAATATAAATGTCAACATATTGAACAAAATAAAAGTAAACCTATAGTTGATTGATCATGGAAGACAAAAGTGGGGAAAGGTGAAAGAAAGGGTGGGGACACTGAAGTCCTTATCTTGTGAGTGGAAAGCTGGGAGATGCTGTTGCTAAGTTGAAAGCATACACACACAAAATATAAGCATAAACAGCATTAGAATTGTAAAAGAGATCAACAGAAGAATTTAAACTAATTAAACTATAAATATTTTAAAGGGGGAGAACAAAGAGTGGGCCAAATCCTCAGCTTTCAGAGAAGGTATCAATAGGTGCTTATTAAGCACCTACTCTATGGGGCACCTGGCTGACTCAGTTGAAAGAGCACATGACTCTTGATCTTGGGGTCATGAGTTCCAGCCTTATGTTGGGTGTAGAGATTACTAAAAATAAATAAATAAACTTAAAAAAATACCGCTCTGTGCCAGGTACTACGCTAGGTGCTGAGGACCCAGTAATGCACACAGGATCAGGAGGGAGAATTTGACCATGACTGAAAAAATAAGAGGTAAAAATATATCACCTAGTGCTGTGGAGGTGAAGAAACCATTTAGAAATACCAAAACAAGCACAGTAGAACAAGGCTGCCTGTGAGTCATGGTATTAGTGGGGGGGGGGGGGGGGGGCTTGGGGAGGGCTCTGGAGAAGGAAGCTATTCCTTTCCCTGACATGCTCTGTGTAGTACCTAAGAGGCCACTGTGGCTGAAACTGCGATGCAGCCCCTTCAGCGACAGAGCTGCTGGCACTGGCTGCTGGGAGTGCTTCTCACAGATTGCCTTTTGCCATCAGCCCCTTCTGCGACATTCTCAGTTGCAGAAAGCCGATAGTCTCAGAGTAATGCAACTTCCCAGGCAGCCACACTTAATGACTGACTTACTCCTGATGTTAGGTTTGGCCATCTCAACCCAACTTGGGACCAATAACTCTTCAAAGCCACTCTAGCTCCTGAGAGTCAGGAAATACTGTCATTAGGCCTTCACTTCTACATGTTTCTGCTTTCCTTCAATTCCTTCCACAGGGTTAATCCCAATGGTGCTCAGTAATCATCGATACACTACCCTCTGTCTCAGAAGCTGCTTCTCAGGAAACCCATCTCTATGACAACCATTTGGTGGAGGTATTATGTTGATAAATACAAGTTTAAATGCCAGAAGGGTACCAGTGATAGCTTAGTCACTGTAATGCACAACAAATGAATAATTAGCCAGTAAAACAGAATATTTGTGACAACAGAATTTGCTTTCACTTCCATTAACATATGTTTCACTTTGTTTTATTCCACTTTGTTCTCTTTTGTATTTTTGTCAAGGAAGAACTGCTTTCTACCTAATATCTAGCCCTAAATATGAAATTGGAGTATTATTTTAGATACACAGAAAACATTATTAGTTGTTTATTACTGCGCATTTCCTTTCTAGTATACACTTTAATTTCATCAATACTTTTCCTCATGACAAGATACTGCTACTGGTTGGGAAAACACTACATTTGTTATGATATGTTAACTCATATGTATGTATGTATGTAACTTTACCACCAAATGATGGTAAATTCTTTTCTGCAGCATATCTCTGCAAGGAAAAGATTGTAGCTCTATTATTTATGTATCTGATTCTTAAATATTTTATATAAGGCAGATGGCCAATAAATTTTTAAAACATGAGTGAATGAATGAATGGACTTGCTTCTTTATACAATTATTAGCATATACTGACTTCTTGCTATTTTACGCATGACATTCTAAGTTCTAGGTATGTCAATCTCCTTGAAGTTCCTGTCCAGGTCTCTGCTTCTGAACCATTAAATTTGTAAGCATTTTTAAAATCACTACTCTGGGCCAGCCAATATGCCAGGTGCTGGTGCTGGAGATACAACAATTCTCACGGGGTGGAAGGAGCAATGCTTGAAATGTATCTCATTCATTCTCTCCCTCCTGCCTAGAATACTGATTTTCTGGCAAATTTGTATTCTTTTAACATAAAATAGTGGTTAAGAGCATGGATTCAGACCACCAGCATTCAAAGGCTTGTTCCACAATTACTAGTTACATGACTTTGAGTAAGTTCATTAACCCCTCTCTAAGTCTGCAACTTTTTCATATTTAAAACATGGATAATAATTATATCTACCTCAGACAGTTGTTGAAAGGATTAAATGATGTCATATATGTAAAGGTTCCAGGTTAGTTCCTGGTTGATAATTGTTTAATAAATTTTAGCTATTATTGCCAATATTACTGTGTGCTGCTCCTAGAAAAGGTTGAATGCTGACAACAAATTCTAAGATATATCAGCTGCCACCAAAGTAGAGTGGCTTTAGATTATCAACAATCTTTTAACATTTTTTATAAAAATTTTTTAATCTGAAAAAAATATTATCTAGTATGCACAATAAAACATTAATAATCAAGCTAGCCTATCCATATTATCCAAAAATCACTACAACAGTGTGGGAACAGTGGGAAGAATAGCAAAATTTGGAAAGGAGCAAAGGAAGAGAATCGACATTGTTCTAGGTTTAAGGAGGCAAGTGTTTCAAAGCTTATCCATGCTGCTTTAATTGGTTCTTCCATCACTTCTATGAAGCAAGTAAAGCTTCCACAATTTGTCCTCATTGGAATTCTGAAGACCCAAGAGTTAGAAACATTAAGTTATTCTCATGGTTTCCTTTCATTACAGAATAAAACTAGTATTAGAAACCAGAATCTATAGCTTCTTAACCAATGTTCTTTCTACTATCCAAAGTTCTTGTATATGCACACACAGGATTTTAAATCAAAGCCTTAAAAAGTTCTTTCCTGGGTCAAATTTAAATGATCTATATGGTTGGTCAGTGGTATTACTTATATGAGTGCATAGATGCACAGCCTCTCCATTAACACAGCACAGAGTTTCATAAGAGGGATGATGTGGGAACATGTGCTGTCAGGAAGACAGTGGATTGCTACTCTTTTTTGCCTCCTCTTTCAATCAGGCAATCAATCAGCAGCATGTATTAAGTACCAATCATATGTTCATTCTGTAGGTAATCTAAGATATTGAACCTGACCTTCCTATACCAGCAATTTAATTGAATGTCAAAGTTCTTCCCATGAAACAATGAGTACTGTTTAGATAAATAATAGTTTTTCTACTTGGGGATCTTAGACTCAAGTGTCTTATCTGTAGTAACATCTAACTTTCAGAATTGTTGTGAGGATTAGTAGAGATGCCATATGAAGGTCACTAGAGTATTGACTAGCACATACCAAGAGCGTAGGAAACTGTAGCTTGTGCCATGGATAATGTGGGTATCTATAGTGGTGGACAGCGAAATTTTGAATAGTTTAAGCATGTGGGTTCAAATGGTAATGACATGCTCATGGAAGCATTAATGTGCATTAGTTTGATGTCCATTTTCAGAGGAAGAGCTAGTATCAGATTTTTTTTTCCTGAATGAGCCTTCTGTATTCCTTTTTTTGGGCTACCACATCAAAACACTACAAACTGAGTGATTTAAACAACATAAATTTATTTTGTCACAGTTCTGGAGACTAGGAGTCAAAGATCAAGTTATCAGCAGGTTTGATTTCTTCTGAGGCCTCGTTCGTTGGTTATAGATGGCTGTATTTTTGTATATTCCCTTGGTTGTCTCTCTGTGCATGTGTGCTTCTGTATCTCTCAGCATGTCCAAATTTCTTCTTCTTATAAGGACTCCAGTCATGTTGGATTATGACTCACTGTCAAGACCTCATTGTAAGCTATTCACCTCTTGAAAGACCTTACTTTCAAATATGGTTACATCCTGAGGTGCTAGGGGTCAGGACTGCAATATATGAATTTGAGGAGGACACAAATCAGACCATAACACCTTTTCAAGGTGGAACAGACTTACAGAGATGGATCATGTACAAGTATTATTATTGCCTTGTCAAAGGACCCCAGTGGAAAAGAAAGGATAAGAGAGATAAGGGAATAGTTTCTGACCATTGCAGATGAATGTGTCACACACCTAAAGTGCAGAAGAGTACGCTGACACTCTATGGATGGATCTCCAGGAGATGGAGTCCAATTATACAGAGGAAGGAGAAATAGAATTTCCCTCAGTGGGTCTCAGGAGGTGTAGCTGCAGGGCACAAAATGAGAACACGTCTTAACACCTCAGTGCCTGGAGAAATGATAATTGGCACAGCCATATCCTTCTTACAGGCCAGCACTGCTTTCTTTTCAGAGTCAAGAGGGAAAGAGAAGAGGGTTTCTAATGGTGTTTGTGGTGTCCAGGCATCCAGGATCCAGAAACACTCAGGCAAGATAACTATGCCATTACTTTAAATATATACTTACATATCTAAGAATGAACAATTATGAAAGTGTCGTTGCAGGTGTCACCATCAAGTACTATCTTCTGGAGCCACATTAGTCACCAGCAACACAGCATTGCTCCACAGAAGCTGCAAAACATAATGGTGAAGACTCCGGGCTCTGGCTTTGAAGTTTCTGGCTGACCATCAGAAGTAATACTTATGACTTGGGCAAAATGGGTGGCTTTGGGCAAATTCCTTGACCTCATTTCCCAGCACCTTCATATCTAAAGTGGAAATAATATTCTTTCATCATTGGGTAGCCTGAGAATTACATGAGTGAAAATGTGTAAAGTGCTAAGAATATTTCATTACCAAGAAATCCAGAGCAAAGAACTCGATCTCACTAGAGGAGAGGAAAGCTCCTAAAGGTTCATTGTCACAGCAAATAAAAATACAGGATGCCCAGTTAAAGTTTATTGTCATATAAATAGTAACTATTTTTAGAGTAAGTATGTCCCAAGTACGGCAGGGACACTCTTATACTAACCATTTGTTTGTTGTTTGCTTAAAATCACACTAACTGGGCATCTTGTATTTTATCAGGCAAACCTAAAGGAAGCATACTTAGTGATAATGGGAAAGAACATCAAAGAGCACAGTACCTTGAATTTCATAATTGTTTAATACACTATGGGCTGCCTGGATGATTTAGTAAGCCAAGGGGCTATAATGTAGAGAACCTGTGATAGAAAGATAGCATTTGGATTGACAATGCATTAGGAAAATTGAATAGCTACTTAAGAGTTGAGTAGAAAAATGAATTACTAAGCATCATGAAAGTAGCCACTGAATTGTCATCTCAGTTCTCCAGCAGAATTTATGCATTTAGAAGGCATCCAATAAAAGCTTGATACATGAAATACTAGTGAATGATTAAACAAATAAAGAACAGTTATTTGACTGAATAACATATATGAGAAGAGTGAATTAGAAAATACACAGTAAATGAAAGGGATCATGGACTCAGGGAGATAAGTTAGGATTGGCTTGTAGGAATGAAGAACAATCCAGAACAGATGGAGTTGAAATGGAGGGAAAAGATTCTAAAAATATTTCAAGATTAAAGTCACATGACAGGGTAACTACACACAAGCTTTATTATCATCATCCAGCTGTGAATACTCTCCCCAGAAATGTGTTGGTTCAGTTGCCTCTGACTCCATATAACACACATTGTAGTGGTACAAACACTTCATGTGAATCCCTCAAGGCTTTCCATTCCAAGGATTCTGGCAAGAGTACAATAACAACAACAACAACAACAACAACAACAACAACGGCAACTTCGTTTGCTTTTTGTAAGCACAAAAGAGTTTAATCATAATCAAAAGTAAACATTCATTAGACAGTGAAGAGTCATATTGTTTCTAAAAGGACTTCTAAAAGTAAAAGATAGGATGTATATACATTAGCACTAGAGAATCTTTTTTTTTTTTTTATGATAGTCATAGTCACAGAGAGAGAGAGAGAGAGAGAGGCAGAGACACAGGCAGAGGGAGAAGCAGGCTCCATGCACCGGGAGCCCGACGTAGGATTCGATCCCGGGTCTCCAGGATCGCGCCCTGGGCCAAAGGCAGGCGCCAAACCGCTGCGCCACCCAGGGATCCCAGCACTAGAGAATCTTAATGTAAATAAGCTTCATCTAAGACAGTTGTTCCAGTATTCTGATCTGTATGCATACCAGACACTTCCAAAAACTCCTTTCTTTTGAATACAAGAGAAAAATATAATCCAACCTATTTGAAGCAGCAAATCACAGAGGATTTTCTCTTCTAACAGGTACATGCTTAGTGCTTATTGATGCTATATCATCACAACCACTAGTGCACAAACCAACAAAGGAATAAAAAAGAATTCAGAGAAAGTAAAGTCATCATAAGGCTTATTTATATAAATGAAGTAGGTCTCCCATTAGCACAGAGAGGTGTTGAGTTTTTCAAATTGGTCAGAAATTATACATGGCATTTCTTTAAACTTGACAGCTATGGAAAATCTGTAGCAGGAATAGTGTTTATATTACGTAAAATAAAAATAAGTACTATTAATATGATTATTTTAGGATTCATGGAGAAATTGCAGTGGTTTATTTTTTAAATATTTGATGATTTTGGCATATCACAAAACAATTTTTAAAAGCATTGTTCTATAATTTTCAAGCTCATTTATTTCAAAAAAATGTAATCGTGTTTCTGATGCAATTAACCCTAGCTCAAATCTTTGAACATTAATTGGTCTCATTAACACAGGTTTTTTTTTACTTTTAACTCAGAGGGGGACAAAGCTTTTCCAAAAACCCCCAAATAGTTACAGAATTGAACTTTGAAATTTTCTCTGTGGAACTTCTAACAGAAAAGCAGGTTGTCTGATACCACACATTTAGTTGGATGGCATGCAAGTATTGCTACAATCCCCAAAATGATCAGGCTTGACATTCACACTGTCCCACTTTCATCCCCCTCACAGTTTTGCCAAAGGATGTTGTTCTCTCACTGTCACATATTTAGAAATCCAGTTTCATATTTTCTGAGTATTCTATAATCCAGCACTTTTGCAGTACTAGGAGTACAAGTGCAGTAAGGACAGAACAGAATTAGAGAGCCAAATGGAAACACCAACAAGAATGTTTCCATCACTATTTCTCTTTCAAAAACAGAGACAAATTAAGTCTCTAGCAGTAACACAGAAAGTGGAACATTTAAGTTCAGCTCATATTCTATCATGAAATTAAGTACTGGCTGCTAAGATCAGCTAACTAGCATTAGCAATACTCAAAATGAAGAGCTAGGAATCAAAATAATGCAAAGAAAAAATTCTTTCAAATCCTTAGTCTAATTATAATCTTATACTTAATTGAACCCCACAAAATGTTGAGTTACCTCAAAAAGGACTGATAATATTGTTATAAGAGAATCAAAAGGTAATAATAGCAATAAACCAAACTTTTATTCACTCAATATTTATTAAACCATAATTCAATGTGCTAATATATTAAGTATATTAATAGAAGTATATTAATTAATGTGAGTATATTACATTAAGTATGACACATAAATAAGTCTTAATGTGGTTTCAAAAGCTGTAAACACAAAAACTAGTTAGAAGTACACACATGAGCAGTGCTTAGGTGGCTCAGTGAGTTAAGCAACTGATTCTGCGGCTCAGGTCATGATCTCAGGATTGTGAGGTGGAGCCTCGGGTCAAGCGTGGAACCTGCTTGGGATTCTCTCTCTCCCTCTCTTAAAAACTTTTAAAAAGAAGAAGTACATACACGATTGGTCCTAGGTGCCATAGGCATATCACAAAACAATTTTTAAAAGCATTGTTCTATAATTGTCAAGCTCATTTATTTAAAAAAATGTAATCGTGTTTCTGATGCAATTAACCCTTGCTCAAATCTTTGAACATTAATTGGTCTCATTAACCAATTTTGTTTTACGGATTTTTTTACGGTTAAATAAGCCTAGGCTTAGTTCTTAGCCTGTGAAACGTCAGCATTAGTTACCTAAATTAATGTATCTTCCTAAATTAAACAATGTATTTTCCAACAGAAAATTTAGATTCCTATGATATTAAGAAGGACATCAGACATAATAAGTCACAGGAAAAAATAAATTTATTTTTTAATTAATTAATTAATTAATTATTCATAAGAGACTCAGGGAGAGAGGGAAAGACATAGGCAGAGGGAGAAGAAGGCTCCCTGTGGGGACCTGATGTGACTCTGGGATCATGACCTGAGCTAAATGCAGATGCTCAGCTACTGAGTCACCCAGGTGTATTTTATCTTAAAATAAATTTTAAAATGAAACATTTCAGCTTGAAAGAAAAAAACTGATATTCAGTATACCTAAAATTGAATCATAAGCCTTGATTTGAATAACCATATAGTATATCAGGGAAAATGACTGGTATCTAAATAGCTATAATACAAGCTAGAACATGATTAAATACTATAAAAGAGGACCAGAGCATGAGATAGTACTTCAAAGAAGGAAGAGAAGGTATCCAGTTAGGAAATCTACCAAATTCCATGGGAAGAAAGTATTTCAATGTTGAAGTCTTTGGGAGGGTTTGGGCCCACTGGGCTGAGATGGAGTTCTATGTAGAGGGAATACTACAGGCAAAGCTGCAGAAGAGAGAAATTCTGAGACATATACCATCAGGTCCAGAGAATAGTTCCATTGGCAAAACATGCTATATGTAAAGGGGGAAATATGAGTAATACTAGTAGGGAAATAGTGAGAACATAAAGGGAAATACAATTTCCCTAATTTCTCAGTGCTCCTATAAAAAGCCTATCCTCCTGAGACATAGAAATAAAAGAAAAAAGAATGTTTGCTTTCACTTTCCCTAGAAACATTTTACCTTCCATATGCCATTAAGATTAGATCGGCACTTATTTGTACAGTTAATTACTCTGATCCATAATTATGGTAACACTTCTCTTATCTCCCCTAGAGAGCCAAATGGTTACAATATGGATTAGGCCCTTAGATTAAATAATCAAGGTATCAAGAAGACTGTTTCCCTAGGAATTTATGATTCAAAAGGGATGAAGCCCAGAATCTGGATACATTTTTAGGTCAAAAAAGCTGTGGACTCCAGGTTTTACATGTTCCTTAGAAAGACGCACTCACATTCTAAAAGGTTGTGAATCATTTCCGTCCCATTTAAAGAACAAGGTGTTGTTGTTTGTTGTTGTTGTTGTTGCTGCTGTTGTTTTATCTCCTTTCAGAAGGGGAAAGGAGCAGCTGTCTTTCCCCTGAACAAATCCATTGTTCTCCATCTCTCCTCTGGGAGTGAAACTCATCACTTGCCTTGAAAGTGTCCATAGGAGCTTATGTTGCCTACAGTCTAGCTGTAGGAAATTAAATGTTGAAACGTTACTGTTGATCTTGTGTGTGAGACTCTTTTCTCTTATCTGGACGCCTTGTGTTTCTCTACTAACATATATATAAAATTCACATGCCTACACATATATGTCTATATACACATACACATATACATAGATACACAGTATTCACAAATACTCATACACACACAAGGGAGAATATCTCAAAACCTTCATAGTTTTTGACAAAACAGTCAGATCACGAAGAACGTTCACTGGCAAGCCAAAAGTTTTTGCTTTAAAATGCTTCCTTTTGAACTGCATGAAACACCTTCCAAAAGCTGCAGGGAAGTGGTGTCTCATCCCTGCAGACATTACACCAACTTCCAGCATAACATCATTTCAGTGATGTTATAAAGTGTTGCTGCAATCCACAACAGAAAACGTAGAGACAGGTGAAAATCAAAACAGCAGTTGAAACCTAAGACAATTTAGTTCAACAAAACTCAATTCTATTTAGTTAATCTCCTCTTGGGAATTATGAAGATACTAAAAAAAGATATTTCTCAAGACGGTTTCCTTCAAGGAACTGACATTTTTTTTCTCGTGAGACAAGTCAAATTGAATACTTAAACTAGACCAGTGCTAAGATTTTTAGTTTAGACAGTAGTTGCTAAAAATAGGGAGAACTCAGTGCAGTTAGGAGACCATATTTCTGAAGGACATGTGTTCTGAAAGACTCTTCTTTCCCTACTTCATTATTAGTCATTTCCTTACATTGGTAGTTTCCCAAATGGAACTGATAATTCTATACTGACCTGCCTGTAACCCTCTACATTCTCCCAAAGCACCAGACGTCAAGAATGTAAGGATAAGAAAGTCTGGGTTGACCAGATTCAGAAAACATAAGAGCATCTAGAATTCGCTTCATTTTTCACATTCAAGATCTTTGTACCTCTTAACTTTGGAGTGAGATAAGCTTGTGTTTGGTCTTGGACAGTTTATTTATCTCTCTGAGAGACAGTTTCTCCTCTGTGCAATCATGAGACTACGCAGATAAAATGAGATACCAGGTATTAAAATGACCATCCTATCATCTGACTCATAGACTCTCAATAAATATTGTTCTCTGCTCTCCTAAAGCCACTCCTCCCATATATACTTGATTCTAGAAATGGCTTTCAAGTGAAATATGGGACAACAGGGATGTCATTGTAGTGGGCAGAGGTGGACAGTCAGCGGTATATAAGGACATAAAACTACTTATGATTTTCTAGCTTTAGACATAAATATGAAAGGTGACAGACATAGGAAAAATATGGAGAGTTCCCTGTGGTATTGCTAGCTGCATGAAAAACATGAAAAGCAAGTGTTTGAATTTTTTCTCCTCAAAAAAAAAAAAAAAGCAATAGCAATGACAGAGATACAAGCGGGGAAAAACATGGATCCAAATGAATTTTTAAAATATGCAAAAAAAAAAAAACAGGACTGCATTCAGTTTTACGAAAAGTATCAACATCACAAGGGGTGATCAAAAATGTTTCCAAGTTAAAGGGCAAAAAAATTTTTGAGAAGAAAGTCATGATTTATTTTTGAAAATTTTAATAATGTAAGTGGCTCAGATTTTCAATAAATTGCAAGGTTTTCTCAGGGGGAAAGAATAAGCAATAGAAATTAATAAACTACCAAAAAGTGAAAATTACATTTAGTTGAGTAATGAATCTGAAAATGTGCTGGAAACTCAGGGAAGTTGATCCACTATCGAGTTCCTTGAATGACTGGATCTTTTCTGATAATACTTCTTATATCTTTTACTTTACAGTGTGTGATCATTGCCATCATTTGATAAAAAGAAGTTTTTTAACTGAAATAAATCAGTGTGTTTTCATGGTGCTACCTGGCTTTAAATCTGAGATAACACCAGGCACAGGCTTTCTCTACCAATCTTGAAGTTTGGTCTGAAAGTTGTGCTTTTGTTTTTCAAGACTATTGCTGTTTGAGTTGATTTTATATAGGTTTCTTCTAAAAATATATTAATCTTACTGATTTGATGCCAAGATTTTGCTTTCTAAATAGGAATTCTGAAGCTTCTCCTTTCTCACCTGATGACAGCTTCCCCCGTCGAGGACAGGAATTTCATGGCTCATAATTTTTCCTTATGTGTTATATATTCAATTTAGTAAAATTCTTGGTCAATTTCCCTTGTAAGATTTCAAGTCCTCTAATACCTGGAATGCATTCACTGCTTCCCTCTATCTTGAAAAAATAGAAATAACAAACTCACTGTGTTAATTACTTTCTCAAGTGTATTTACCAATTCACACAAATTTCTCAAAAAATAAATTTTGCATTTTTTAATAAGCCCGCCAAGTCCCAGTTAGAAATAATATGCCAAAAACGGCACTAGGCTGCCTTTAAATGGTGTGATTAAAGAGCACAGGGGGACCTGTCCATTGAACTTGCTTCAAATGAAGTAATAAAGTTATCATTAGATGAAATCAATGCCAAGGGAGTCTATGAGAGATCTTAGAACACCTGTTCCCACATCAGGCATTTTTTTTTTACCTTTTTATTGAAAGTATACTGAGAAATACACAATTGATTAGTATATAACTCAAAGAAAATGCCAAAAATTTAATCTGCCTGTGCAATAAATAGCCTCTTGTGAATCACTGTTCTGGTCACTACTCCTCCCCAACAGAAGAAACACTATTCAAACTTAACCATAGATTTTGCTATTTTGAAGTTTATATAAATGGAATCACAGAGTATATGCTCTTGTGTATCATTTATTTTGCTCCATATGAGACTTAGGAGATTTACCTATGTCACTGAATATGGTCAACCCAATTTTTAGACGTGCTAGGCAAATCTGTATATTCTGCCCCCCCCCCCCAATTAGTGGCCGTTCCCAATCTGCCATATTTACGTACAATGCTTGAACCAGTAGAGTAATAGCTTTAAATTCTGTGAAACTATCAACTCATTATGAAAACTATGAAGCATATGCAAAAGTAAATGGAAGAATAAAACGAACCCACGTGTAGCTATCATCTAGAGTCAACAACTTCATCGAATCAGGAATTCTTGGGATCCCTGGGTGGCTCAGCAGTTTAGTACCTGCCTTTGGTCCAGGGCATGATCCTGGAGTCTTGGGATCGAGTCCCATGTCAGGCACCCTGCATGGACCCTGCTTCTCCCTCTGTCTGTGTCTCTGCCTCTCTCTCTTTGTGTGTGTGTGTGTCTCTGATGAATAAATAAAATCTTTTTTAAAAATTAGGAATTCTTTTTTAAAAAAAGATTTATTTATTTTAGAGAGAGAAAGAAGGAGTAGGGTGGGGAAGGGCAGAGGCAAGTTGTGAGAAAGTCTTAAGCAGACTCCATGGTGAGCGCAGAGCCCCACTGGGGGCTCTACACACGGCTTGATCTCAGGACCTGAGCTGAAACCAAGAGTTGGCAACTTAATAAACTGTGCCACCCAAGTGCCCCTAGGAATTCTTGTTTCATCTGCAATTCTACTTGCTTTCTCCTCTTTAGTTCACAATATAGGATTATTTTTTAAATACCCAAGATCATTACATCTATAAACATTTCAGTGTTTAACTCAGAAAGCCAGTAATCATTTTAAAATTTAGTTTAAGTACATTATCATACATAAAAATAAAGAATTCCTTACTCAGTATTCTTGTCAGCATTTAAATGTCCCAATTTTGTCATTTTCCCCATTTTTTTAAGTCTGTCTGGTTGGCTGCTTAAAGCAGCACTCAAAAGAAGTTCATGTGCTTTAAATGGTTAATATGTCCCATTTAAGCCCTAGTCGTCACCCCCCCATCTTGTTCTTTCATATTTTCCCTTGCAACTCATTTTTTTTAATTTAAAAAATGGAATGGTCTTGAAAATTTTACTACAATATGAATTTAATGCTTGTCTTCCCTTGGTATCTTCCCCCTGCCCCTCCATTAGATTAGCTAGTGGTTATTTTGTATATTTTTCTCCCAAGGAGATTAGCTTTTACATTTATTCATTAGTTCCATTGTTTTTATGTTTTTCAAGTCATTAATTTCTGTTTTATCTTTATTAATTCTACTCTCATTTAGTTACTCCTTTTCTAGTTTATTGAGCTGAGTGTTTAATTAATCTATTTTCTTTTTTATCTTACTTACATAGGGATTTGTACCCTACTTTTTTCTTTGGTACTTATTCTACTGCTGTCCCACAGATTTTTGTATTCCATACTCTATCATTTTGAAAGAATTTTGTAATTTTATTTTTCAAATGTGACCCAAAAGTTTCTTGACATTTTTTAAATTTCATTCTTAAGTTTAACAACCTAGTTGGTTTACATTTTCTGGATTTTTTTTCATTATTCTTTTGTTTTATAAGTGTGCCCCTGTATATTCTTTGAATCTCTTGCATTTTGTGCTTTATGAGTTATTGCTATGTTGGTGTACACATAAATATTAATAACTCTATTAAATTTATTGTGATTTATAGCCTTTATATAAGATTATAAAATATACTTATTTCTAATGATTTTTGGTCTGACTTCTGCCTTGAAAGTATGATTGTGAGCCCTGCTTTCTTTTGATTTGTATTCACCTAGTATATCTTTGCCCATATTTTATTATTTTTAAGGTTTGCTGAGATATAATTTACATACAGTAAAATTCATCCTTTTAGGTTCTATGAATTTGGACATCCATAAATAGTCATGTTGCTGCGACCACAATCCAAACATAAAATGCTTCCATCACCACAAAAAGTTGCTATTTTTAGTGAATCCCCTGCCAATTACTAATCTGATTTTCTCCCTACTGAATTTCCTTTATCCTTTTTTAAAGCTTTTATTTAAATTACAGTTAAATGTACAGACATTTAAATTTAACAGACATTTAACAGACAATATTATATTAGGTTCAGGTGTACAATATAGTGATTCAGCACTTCCATACCACACCCAGTGATCATCATAAGTGCCCTCCTTCATCTGCATCACCTGTTTCACCCATCCTCCCCTCTGGTCACCATCACTCTATTCTCTATATAGTCTGTTTCTTGGTTTGTCTCTCTTCCTCTCCTTTTTTTCCCCCTTATGCCCATTTGTTTTGTTTTTTAAATTCTACATATGAGTGAAACCATATGGTAGGTATCTTTCTATGACTGACTTATTTTGCTTAGCTTTATCTTTGCTTCTATAACTTAGCATAAACATAAAGCTTTTAAAAGCTATCCATTTTGCTATACGGGTCATTAGTTCATTCATTTGTGGTGTTGTGTAGTATCTGTTTTATGCATATATGTTCACCAGTTGAAGGACATTCGTTTTGTTTCCATAACTGGGCAAATAGTGAATAAAGCTGCTATAAATATTCACATAAAATGTTTTGTGTATCTTCATTTTCCTTTAGGAATTACCTAAGAATGGAATACCTGAGCGATACGGTAAATGTATATTTGGTTTTATGAGAAACTGCTGACTGTTTTCTAGAGTGGTTGCACTACTTTGCATTCTTATCAGCAATGTATCAGAGTTCCAGCTGCTGTCAGTTATATTTTTTTCCTCTTTTTCCTTTGCTTTTCTTTACTTCCCTTCCTTGCCCTTTCCTCCCTCCCTTTTACAATAGGTGTACTGTGTTGTTGAATTATGGCTTTAATTAGCATTTCCTACTGATTAATAACGGTGATCTTTTCATGTACTTATTGGCCATCTGTAATTATTTTCTGATAAATGTATGCTCAAATTTGAGGTCCTGTGTCATATACTTTATACGGAGTTGTGAGAGTCCTTCATGTATTTCAGATATCAGATAAGTGTTTTGCAAATATTTTCTTCCACTTTGTAGCTTATATTAGCTTCTTTTTTAAAAGATTTTATTTATTTATTTATTTATTTGACAGAGAGAGTGAGTGATAGCACAAGCAGAGGGAACAGCAGAGGAAGAAGCAGGCTCCTCACTGAGCAGGGGGCCCATTGTGTGGCTCAATCCCGGGACCCTGGGATCATGATCTGAGCTGAAGGCAGATGCTTAACTGACTGAGCCACCTAGGCTCTCCTTGTATTAACTTATTAACAAAGAATTTAGAACAGCATTTGCTTTTAATTTCGATGTCCAATTTATCATTTTATTTTATGGTATTTTGTTCATGTGTGTCCTATCCACTATTGCAAAGTACTAACCACTTACTAAAATTCCCCTCAATTGTGTAATATTTCCTCATGATTAGAATGAGATCACTTATTTTTGCCAAGAACAAAAAACACACAGAAATCAGAAATCATGTTCGGACTTTCTCTAACAAATCAAGTGGTATATGATGCCGGTATGATTTATTACCAATGATGTTAACACTGATCACTTAGTTGAGATGGTGGCTCTCATGTTTCTGCACTGTAAATAATCTCTTTTCATTTTTATATTTTTAAGAACCTTGTGGGAAGATATTTCAAGTTTATGCAAATTTCTTGTTTTTCATCATATTTTGGCCACTAATTTTAGCATTCAGTTTTCATTCAGTCTGTAACTATTATTTCTATGGTGTTTGCCTATTGGGGCTTTCTATTTCCACCATTCTATCTACATTTATTAATTGTATTTTACTATAAAAAGATGTACTGTTTATTTATTTATTTAGTCATTTTTTTCAATCTGTATAGATTTATGTATATGTATTTTTTTCTGAGTTACAATCTAGATTTTTTTTCCCAACTTGTCCCACATTTGGGCATTGGAAGTTGGAAACTCTGTCCTATAAACATTCCCTTAAAAAAAAAATCCCTCATTATTTTTCAGTCCTTTTTTATTTTCTGAAAATACAAAATGTTCCAGATTCATCTTATAATTTACCTCATTAATACTTAAAATCTTCAAGGAGCCCTGGTCCTTTTTATCAGGAAATGATATTTAGAAACCATGTCCTGGATGTAAGGTTTGCTTGCTATTATTTTAATTAACTGAATTTTGGTAATCAGAATTTTTTTAGGAAATTATCCATTTCATCTACATTTTCAATTATTTTCTTCATAAATGCTTGCAATGTAATTTCATGATTTTTAAAAAACTTTTTTCTGAAAAAATATTTATCTTTTTATTTTGTCTTAGTTTCTACCTTCATGCTTCCCTTCCTTTCTTTCTTCACCAAGTTAATAAGTAATCTTTCTTTTTTGTTCACTTTTTTGAAAAATTAAGATTTTCAAATTATTAATTAGGTCCCCTGTTTTTCTCTTCTTGACCTCAATAGCTTTGTATCCTTATTATTTCCTTCTCTGAGCTTTGTGGTAGGCAGAATAATGTCCCTCTAAAAGATGTGCACATCCTAATACCAGGAACCTGTTACATAGGAGAAGGGAACCAAGGCTGTAGGTGGCATTAACATTGTTAATCAACTTATCTTAAAATAGGGAAATTCTTCTTGGTTTACCTGAGATCATGGTTATTTCAAGATTGTTTCCTTCTGAAGACTTCTGGTGTCCTGCTGACCACCTTTGACATTCCCAAACTCAGCCGCATCTTCCCTTGGTACTCTCGCAGTCTACCTCAATTTTCCCAAACTTTCTCATTTTATAAAAACACTACACTGGTCATACTGAATTAGGGACCTACCTTACTCCGCTATGCCCTCATCCTAACTTAATTAGTTGCATCTGCAAAGACCTTATTTTCAAATAAGATCACATTCTGAGGTATGGAGGGTTAGGACTTCAACATGTGAATTGAGCTGTGGGGGAGGAGGCACAATTGAACATATGACAAAGACAATCTTTTGTTTTAGATCCAGTCCATTTTTGAAGTTTTCCCAAATACATTACTTTCAGGGTGATTGCTAACTGATAGCTATAAATTTGAGGAGTTGATTTAGTTCTTCATTAAGCACCAATTTGATTCTAATCTGCATTTTGCTATCTTTTTGGTTCCAAAATATTCAAAACCTAAAATTAAAGGATCAAGCTGATTCATAAACTTCATAATGTGATGTTGATTTGTACTCATGACCTTGGAGATACTAAGATAAAGCTAAGGAAGATTTGCCCAAAGTATAGCCTAAGAAACAATGTACATAATACCTGATCAGGCATCCAGAGTTAAAAATAAACATTAAATAATGTTAAATATATTTAAATCATTTTAATTGCTATATAAATATTAATTTTATATAAGAATTAAGCAAATCATTGTACACATAATTGAATTCATTTTAAATTTTGATTATTTAAATACTAATTAAAAATGTTATAAATTTTTTTAAAGATTTTATTTATTTATTCAAAGAGATGCAGAGAAAGAGAGAGAGAGAGAGGCAGAGACAAAGGCAGAGGGAGAAGCAGGCTCCACGCAGAGAGCCTGACGTGGACGTGGGACTCGATCCAAGGTCTCCAGGATCAGGCCCTGGACTGAAGGCAGGCGCTAAACCGCTGCGCCACCGGGGCTGCCCAAAAATGTTATAAATTAATATTAGAAATGTTTATACAACTCTGTATTACCCATAGATACCTGAAAAGGGAGTCTGGGAATCAATAAGATCAGCTGGGGTTTCCCCAAATAATTGATGAGAAATTTGGGTAGAATGTCCAAATTTCATTCCCCTGTCAAGGGAGAGTAAACTTCAGTCATGAAATGTAGTAGTTTGTCTTGGTTCTCTGTAATACATATTTCTCCAGGCCACTTTTCCTTGTGTAGGTGAAGATTCAGAATGCAAATTAATCACCTAATGGTTACTATATATATATATTTCACTTTCTCTAAAATGTCCTCCTCCTGTCTCAAAAGTTACATATGTGTATAAGGGTTGGTTATGAGATTCCTCCCATTTGAAGTTGTAGGTTACTATACTGGAAGTAACACAAGCAAGGAAGGATACATTGGGGTCCTTTGGTCATTTTATTACAACTGTGAAACAAGTTCTGGTACAAATTGAATGTGTGGTCACTCCAGATTATAAGCAACCTCATTTAATTGTCAAAGAAACATGCTTGCCATATACTTTCTTGAGTCTGGCTGAGTTTCCATGAACTGTTCATCTGTTAGAATTCTGTATTCATGGGGCATGTTGAACACTATATGCCCATGAAATTAACTCTATTCCCAAGTTGGTTGTCATATACCCCTGACATACAGTGATGGAAAAGGCACATAATCTGTACATTTTCTAAAAGCTCATAATCCCAGTCTAATGGTAAAAAATATATCAGAAAAATCCAAATTGAAGGAAACTCTACAAAATAACTGATTGACACTGTCAAAACTGCCAAGGCCATTGAATACAAGAAAAAGCTGAAAAACTATCAAAGATCAGGGACACTAAATAGGATATGACAAACTATACTAGATTGTGGAAGAGAAAAAAGACATTAATTTTTTAAAAACTGGTAAAATCCAAATAAAGTGAAGTATTCAATTAAAAATAATGTACCAATGCTAGATTCTTAGTTTTGACAAACGTAGGTGGCAATGTAAGCTAATAACATTGGGGGAAGCTGAAACTGGATGAGAGTTTTTAGCAATCCTTTGTAAATCTTAAATATCCCCAAATAAAAAGTTTATTTTTAAAAGTTACTTTATCCCACTTTCTTGCTAGCTATTATCCTTCCTCTTCATCTGACAAATAATGATAATGATAATACTATGTTTTAAAATGAACATTTGGGGATCCCTGGGTGGTTCAGCAGTTTAGCGCCTGCCTTCGGCCCAGGATGTGATCCTGGAGTCCCAGGATCGAGTCCCAGGATCGAGTCCCATGTCGGGCTCCCTGTGTGGAATCTGCTTCTCCCTCTGCCTGTGTCTCTGGCTCTCTCTCTCTCTCTGTGTCTCTCATGAATAAATAAATAAAATCTTTAAAAAAATAATAAAATAAAATAAAAAATAAAATGAACTTTTCTCAGAATTTTAATGGCAACTAAGCTAATAAATGAATATAAATTATAAATATTTAAAGATATTATTAAATTATGCAGAACAAATAATATATCACTGAAAGAAACTGTCCAAAACTTTAGTTTATAAGATCCCTTAAATAAAGTCTATCAAATACCCTCGTTACAGAAAAAAAATGGCATTCACACATAAAGCAAAAGGTTCTATTTAGGTAATAACTTCAGATCTGCAACACACATAGGAAAGTCACATTATGTCTTATTTAGCATTCTCCCTCTTTGAAATGGCAAATTTTCATGTTAATATCAAAATGTACTAAGAATTCCTTAGACCATTTTCATCTATTTTTCAACAAAAGCTATTGAGATAACTGTAATACATAAAGAAGCACTGTTCAAGGTGAAGAAGAAAAAAATGTGGCATGAGGATAAAACCTTCTTGTCACCAAGTTTTATAGCTGATAGCAGATAGAAAATACTGTGAAGAACTTCTCAAACTGGCATCTCAGAAATCCTTTGTGTATGACTAACTGCCTTGATAAACTGCAATTACATTTGTAGCAAAAGGTCCTGGAGAGGAAAGGTATTGACCCAGGGAAAATGAAAAAATCCCAAGGCACTCTTTGAAGGCCATTTGTAGCCATACTTAAATAATTACAGTATGAGCCCAGCCTTTTAAACCGCGTAGCTCTTAAATTCATGAGCTGAACCACAGGTGTGTAACATAGGTTAATACATCTTTTACTTAGTGAGAGTATAGCAAACAATTCAGTAAATGAAAATCAAACTGTTATGTAAAGATATTGTACTAGTGCAAATTTTAAGGTCAATATAATTATTTAGATACTGAAAATAGCCTTCTTTTGCG
Source organism: Canis lupus dingo (assembly GCF_003254725.2). Taxonomy (NCBI): domain Eukaryota; kingdom Metazoa; phylum Chordata; class Mammalia; order Carnivora; family Canidae; genus Canis; species Canis lupus. The sequence goes on along the minus strand of NC_064256.1, from coordinate 14,437,611 downwards.
ATAATGGCATTTACAGGTGATCGTTTAAAATTTTAATTCAAAGTTTACTAATATCAACGTTACACAGCACATAGTTTCAAGAATCAAACAGATTAAACAAGGCTTCTTGTAAGAACAGCAGGTCCTGGCTTGACTCCATCCTTTTTTCCCAATCTTGAAATGACCAAATTTAATTTTTTTCAGATGATTCATTAGTATATAATTCTGATAAGGTTTTATACCTATATGCACTTATTTTATCTTAACAGTAACATTAGGTTTCTAAATCAGAGGCAGACCAATTGTTTACTTGCAGAATATCTTGCCTCAATTCTCCACACTCCATTTCATCTGAAGGGCAATTACTTCTCAAGTTTTTGTTGCAATCTGTTTTGAGGAAAACCAATATAAACCAGGGTCTCCCTTCACTTCCCATGCAAGAGGTCTATATTTCTGATTTCAGAAATTATGAAATTGGGAGATTATATAGGAGTTATCACATCTAACCCCTCTCCCCTGCTGTAAGAGACTCTGAGACAGACACACAGGGACAGAAAGCTTTTCTTAGAGGAACAGGGAAAGGGATCCACCCTCAAGTATAGGTATTTGGCTCTAGGGGAGATCAGAAAGTTTTTATTAACCTATTACCTTCTGAATGGGGTAGATGGCTCCACAATGAAGGACAAGTAGTTACATGTCAAAGAGCCTTGGGGGTGTGAAGAACAAATAGGTCTGGGGAAGGGAAAGGAGACAATTTTCTCCCTTTATAGCACATAGATTTCCATCCTCCAAAAAGCCTCTACCATGCAGAAATATGAAAATACTTATATTGCTTCCTGTTGCACTCCACATTTGCAAATGGTATACTTATATTACTATTTCTATTTTTTTTAAATTGTAGGCACTACTTTTGGCACCTTGTTCTTTCACACACACACACACACACACACACACACACACACACGCACAACGAATACTCCCTGCCCCCAAACTCTCAATGTAGTTTTATCATAATCTTGGTCAGCTCAACATTCAACACTTGTATTATTACCATGTCAATGATATTCGCTATTGAGGCACGTAACAAACTATGATAGCTTTCCTTTACTGTTCAACAAAGGAATAAAGTCTACCTTGCAGCTAATAATGTATTTCCCCCCCTATTACTGAGTATCCTGTTTATTATCCACTAATCTAAGCCCACACTCTCCCCTCACCTGTCTTTAGTTATGTTAGAAAGCCAAAAGAGTCAGTCTATCCAGTTCACCCTTGTTGAGGAGCTTTTCTGCAGAATTATGACTTGCTGTCTCACAGAACAATTCTGCAGGCAGGAAAGTTAGGGATCTATAGCAGCCACCTGTGCTTTCTCACCTCACACTGTCCCCACTTCTCTGATTTCAGCTGCAGCTGTGGTAGACTGTGCTCCGTGATCTCAGACCTACCTTTTTGCGGCATCATCCCATCTCAAACTCTCCTTGTATGACTTTCTGCCCTCCCACTTGGTGCCTCACCTACCCCCAAATGTGGCCCAGAAGTGAGGAGTAGTTTACCTTCCTGGAGTTAGATCAAATGACTAGGATGGTGGCCCCTGAATGAGAGAGGTGCATGCTCCTCTCCTGCAAGGGAAAAATCCTTGGGGGAATTAGAGATGATTCTCACTCACAGTGGTCCCCTGGAATCGAATCTTAGTTGCTCAGTGTGACCCCAATAAGAGTATTTATAGATTTTCCTTTCTCTTTCTTTTTCTCACTCCCCTATTCTGTCATTCTTGTTCCCTGGGATTATCTCCCTCATAAACTATTACCACGTTCTTGCTCTGAGGGAACCCAATATAAAACAGGAATTCCCTTCACCATCATCCTGGTAATTTTCTCCTCCGTTCCCTTGGGTTGGCATTCCAGCTCTATGGATCCTTCTCTTTCTCTTTCTTGGTTTTACCCTCTTTTTTTATGGAGCATATCCTTTACTAGTCTCCTGAGAAAGTATTTTCCTTAGAATTTTGAAGACATTCTCCAGTGTTTCCTGGCTTCTAATCATGCCTCCAAGACATCCAATGCATTGTATTAGATATTATGTTAAATTTATTTTCCACTCTGGAGAGTTGCAGGATTATCCTTTTTTCTTTTTCTCCCTTCATGTGCTGGAATGTCAGTTATGTGGTTGTGGTTGTCATCCAGTTAGGAAACTGAGAAAATTCAGCAATCTCATATTTCTATTCTAGAAAATTTGCTTGAACTTTTTAAAAAAGATTTTATTTATTTATTCATGAGAGACACAGAGAAAGGGAGAGACATAGGCAGAAGAAGAAACAGGTTCCCTGTGGGCTCTGAGCCTGATGCAGGACTCAATCCTAGAACCCTGGGATCACAACCTGAGCCAAAGGCAGGCACTCAACCACTGAGCCACCAGGTGCCCCTTCTTAAACTTCTTAATGATTTCCTTTCCTCCATCTTTCTCCCCCTTTCTAGAAATCCTAACTCAAAAATGCTAGTCTTCCTGAAATAGTCTTCTAGTTTCTTTACAGTTCTCTTTATAGTGTTCTTTTTCTCAACTCTTTACAAAACAAAAACAAAAACAAAAACACCATCTGTGAGAGATCTTCAACTTTACCTTGTAATTCTTTTAAGATTTTTTTTATTTGAGAGAGAGAGAGAGAGAGCACAAGCAGGACAAGGGGTAGAGAGAGAGGGAGAAGCAGGTTCCCTGCTGAACAAGGAGCCCAATGCAAGGTTCCAAGCCAGACCTGAGATCATGACATGAGCCAAAGGCAGATGCTTAACCGACTGAGCCACCCAGGTGCCCCTATCTTGCAAATCTTTCATTGAAATTTTAATTTTTACCACATATTTAAAATTTCTAGAGCTCTTTTTGTTCTCTGAGTAAAGGCTGTTTTTTGTAGACACTGTCATCTTTCATCTCATCGCATATAATAATGGGGGCAGAGTGGGGTTTTTTTCTTCCCTGATACGCTTCCTTAAAGCTACTGTTTTTTACTTTCTCATATTTAATTTTGAAGCACTAGAAAGCTGACTGGGTCCTTTTGTTTGTTGTTCACTAAATTTTCTCTAAGGTCACCAGGTTGGTAATTTTGTAAGGGCACTTCTCCTTTGGCTGACCTGAGTCAGGACTGGAATAGTGACTGTCTCCTGTGTAGAAGGATAAGTCTGCCTGCCAATGTTCTGGGCTAGGGTAGGAGAAGAAAACTGGAGGTCTCAGACAATGCAGAAATTCTGAGTTTTACTATCTCAAGAGAATAAAACTACTCTTTTCAGGTAGAATGGGAAGGAGTAGTGAGCCTCTCAGGGGAATGGGAAAAGGCATCTTGTGTACCCAGCTGTTTGTTAAAGAGTCTTTCAACTAATTTCAGCATCTCCTTTATCTTTATAGTTAGGGGTAACAAACCAGCAACAAGAAGTAACCAAAACTTGAGCCTCTTGGGAAATTTTGAAGTCAGTTACCCCACCACTGCTGATAGAGAATTCAGCATTCTTGCATCTTCTAAGTTATTTGCCACTTTATCTGCTTTCCAGTTAATAAGATTTTTATTACTTTTTCCTCTCTCCTCTCTAAATTCTTTTCCATGTAACTTACACCATTTTAAAAGTCCTATTACTACCATGTTAGTGGTACTTTAGGAGGCGGTGATATACAATTGTGTGCAAAATGTTAGTTTCAACTGGATATGCTATGTCAAAGTTTTCAAAGTTAATAAAATGTTCTTATACAGAAATATCTACTCTCCTTTCTTGAACAGGATTTATCATAAATAATTTTACTTTTTTGCTAGTTTATGGCAATGTGATTTATCAAATATATTATTTTGGTACAATAAATGAGATCCTCGAGATTTCATTTCATAATATATGAGGTTACTTATCTTGAACTAAGTGGCCCCAAAGCTTTCTAATTTTCCTTAAGTTTTAAACTTTTTAAAAAGATTATTTATTTATTTGAGACAGTGAAAGTGAGAGAGGTCACAGAGGGAGAGAGAGAGAGAAGCAGACTCCCCACTGAGAAGGAGTCTGATGCGGGGGCTAGATCCCAAGACTCTGGGATCATGACCTGAGCCAAAGGCAGACGTTTAAACAACCCAGGCACCCAAAGTTTCATGCTTTTACTCTATAATTATTTCATTTATTTTTAACTAATCTTTATATCTCAGTACTGACAAGATGAGTTAGTGGCTCCTTGTCTACCTATTTTACGTACAATATGGAAGGCTACAGTGGTTCTACTATACAAAGGCATAAAGTATTTAAAAAACGTTTTTTGACAGGTACTTCATTGGAGGTCCTAGCCCTCAATCTTTCCTCTTTTGCTTATATTTTTAATGTGACATATTTTTATAACAGAGTCTTTGAGTAAATGAGGCCTTGTTGCACCTTAATAGTGATAATAAAGATGATGATAATGCTAGTAATAAAAGTAATAATTTCTAAAATTTATTGAGGACTTACTTTCAAGTACTATTTTAGGTGCCTAAAATACAGTTCTCATTACTATCTTCAATAGTAGTAGTATTATCTGTACTTTTGTGCCAAAAAGAAGACAGAGGACTACAGAAATGATATTGCCTGTTCCTAGAGTGAAAAAATAATGTGAATCTGGGATTTTAACTTGCAGTCTCATGGACTCCAGGGTCTCTGCTTTCCCACTACTGTGCTATACGGGACTCTGCAAAGCAGCATAATAGATGTCACAAATGGACAATAGATATCATAGATACATTTTTATATAATTTATAAAGTTTACATTGCAGGCTTATAAAGTTTACATTGCAGGCTAAGATTAAATCAAGGACAAGCAGTTCAATGAACATAGATATTGTGGTCACAGGTGAATTCGCATTTGTAGTGGCTGCCAATTCCCAACCCTGGAAGTCACAAGTCTGCTCTTGAATGTTACACAGATTTTGATATGAAAGATGTTTAACCTCCACTGTCATATTTCTAGATCAAAGAAATATGCACTATTAACAATTCACAGTATGGGAGGTAACCAAAAAATTAGGGATATAAAGAAAAGAAGATATATATTCTTTGCCTACAAGGGACTTACAGACAAGTTGGAAATATAAAACTCATGAAAATTTGAAGAATTTTACAATACCATAAAAAATTTTAAAGGTTTGCAATGCATGCAGTATAGTGTTACTTTAGAAGAGAGCACTCGGCAGGGAATAGCTTGAGCTGCTGATGGTGTGCAAGAGGAAGCTTTCAGATAGGGACGGACGGGTTATGCCGCTTTCAGGCTGACAGTAAGGAGTTACAAGGTTTGCTCATCAGCAGATGAAAGACAGAAATGAGACTTATATAGATAGTTGCAGTGCAGAGAGGAAGGGAAACAGCAGAGAGGATTGTCTACCTCGGGAGGGCAGTGTGAACAATATAGGAGGAGAATGGAGGCAAGGTGATATAGTGTCATGTCTTGCACGGGGAGCCATTCCATAAAGACTAGTCAGAATTGAAGACACCTGGCAAATCAGGCTGAGGAATCTGAGCAGTAGCCTTTGGTTAAAGAGCAGATTTCTGAAGTTCTTTCTAAGAAAAATGACATAATGAATCCTTAGAATAATCAAGGTGGTAAATAAGAAGGAAATAGAATGGCAGGAACCTCTCATGGTTGATATCAGTTAGAAGAAAACAACAGAAATCTGGGCTTCAGGTTATAATTGCCTAGATACACAATAATTAAGAAATGAATGGGGACCTGCTTATCTACAAAGGAAGAATTGTTAGGTGTCATAGCTAGTAAAAGAAAAGTTAAAAATAGTTTTCAGGTTTTCAGATCCAGTTATCCAAAATATTTATGAAGTTCTCAACACTCAGGATATATAACGTCTTAGTCATCCACAATGAATAGGCTCCCTGCCCCTCTGAACTGAAGTAGTATTTTTGATTAGGGCCCAGCTGGTGGTTCTGGGACACTTGCCAGAGGATCTGGTGACCAGCTTAATAATTACATGTTGATTAGAATATGTAATTTATGAAAAATGAAAACTCAAGACTGCCTAGAATAAAAGAAACCTTATTAAACACACAAACACATTTGATTAATTTTATTCTACCCTGAATAGGAAAGAGTGTAAACTGTCATAACTACACAGAAAATCTAATAATTATTTACTTATTTAATTAATCACTCAATTAAGCAAATAACATATCCATTCAACAAACATTACATGGAATATCTACTACCTGCCAGGCACTGTACTATGTATTGAAGATAGAAATAATAGTTGGATAATATCCCTCCCCAAGAGGCTCATGGATTGGTCAAAAGAAGTAACTCCGGGTGCTGGGGAATCACAAAGGGGTGACAGGTCCCCATGTCACCTCAGATAGTGGCAGGACTAAAAATGGGCAGGACTCTGAGGTGGAAGGGCAAGAAGTGTTGCATCATCTAAGTGAAATTAGCTTTGCTCTTTTACTCTAAGATGTCATTTTCTTTTACTCTAGAGACATTTTATCTACCTCTTTCTTTATACCCAACATCTAATCCATCAGCAAATATTATTAGGTCTACCTTTATGATGTATCCCAAATTTGTTCCACATGCTATCCACTGACATGTATGCAACTAGTTCAAATTCCAGTTATCTCACATGTGGACTATTGCAATGGTTTCCTCACTGGTCCTCGTGCCTCTATTCTGGCTCCTAGCATCTCTTCATCCAGCATTCAGAGTGAGCCTTTTGAAGTGAAGTCAGATCACATCACTCCATTGGTGAAAATCCATGCTCATTTAGAGTATAATGCAAAGTTCTAACAGTGCCCCACAGAACCCTACACAGATTGCATTTGTCTCCAACCTCCTCCCCATTCTCCAGCTCAACTTTTCATGTTCTATATGGCCTCCTTGGTGCTCCCCAGCAAATCAAGCACACTCCCACTCCAGGGTTTCATGTTCACTCTTCTCTCTCCATGAAATGCTCTTCCTTAGATACCTTCTTCTCTTCTTTTTGTCTACATAAACATCACTTAATGTAGCATCTTCCATAAATCTTTAGTGCTATCACTCTTTTATTCTTCTTGTTTATCATGTATGTGTTTATTATTTGTCCTTCCCTGCTGAAATGAAAATGCCACAAGCACAGAAGAGTTGATATATTTTTGTTTGCTGCATTATCTTTAAAATAATGTGTGGCATAAAGAATGCTCACAAAGGGATCCCTGGGTGGTGCAGCGGCTTAGCACCTGCCTTTGGCCCAGGGCGCAATTCTGGAGATCCGGGATCAAATCCCACGTCGGGCTCCCGGTGCATGGAGCCTGCTTCTCCCTCTGCCTGTGTCTCTGCCTCTCTCTCTCTCACTGTGTGCCTATTATAAGTAAAAAAAAAAAAAAAAAAAAAAAAAAAAAAAAAAAAGGAATGCCCACAGACAGTATTTGTTGAATTAGTGAGTGAAATGTAACTTACATGGCTCAGAGCTTTTTCCTATTTTCAGCCTACTTAAGTGGGCAAAGAAATGAAGGATAGAATTGAAGAGATAACCCTCTTATAGTCACTGACTCTTTATAAACTGTAGCCCCTATAAGGTTTAAAGATAGAATTTTACAGAGATTCTGGACTAAAAGGTTATACAGTAGGTCAATTTAGGAAATATTTAAAAATAGGAAAATGTGCTTTAAAAAAATCACCTAGGGATGCCTGGGTGGCTCAGCAGTTGAGCATCTGCTTTTGGCTCAGGTTGTGATCCCAGGGTCCTGGGATTGAGTCTTGCATCAGGCTCCCCACAGAGAACCTGCCTCTCCCTCTGCCTATGTCTCTGCTTCTCTCTCTTTGTGTCTCTCATGAATAAATAAATAAAATATTTTTAAAATAATAAAAAAATCATGTAGCAACTTATTTCCCCAGGTTATCCATGGCTGACATCTTCACATGAGTGTCATGTGGCATGGACAATTTCATGCTCTGATTTTCATTATCTAATATATCAGTTTTTCTTAGTATTGAGCAATTAAAATTCTGTGAAAGGATATGTGTGTGCATTTGTGTGTGTTTACACACAAATTGCTTTCCAAAAATGATGTATGAACATACACCTCAATGAGCACACTGGATATCTATCTCTCCTTACCCACGGAGAGAACTCAGAAGCAAAGTACTAGCATGATTGAGAGCTCAAAACCCAGGGGCACCTGAGTGGCTCAGTCAGTTAGGCCTCCAACCCAATTTTGGCTGAGGTCATGATCTCAGGGTCCTAGGATCAAGCCCTGCCTCAGAATCCATACTTAATGTGTTTAAGACTCTCTCTCTGTCCCTGCTCCCAATCTCTTTCTATAAAACTAAATTTAAAAAAAAGAGAGAGAGACTGCCCAAGTTCCAATCCCAGCTTCATCACTTGCTAGCTTTGTGACTTTGAGAAATCTGTATCATATCTTATTGCCCCAGTTTTCCTACCTATACGGAGGAGATAACAGTGATACTAAGCTCATAGGTTTATCATGAGAATTAAGTTGGGTAAACATATGCAATGAGCTTAAAAGAGTAACCTAGCAAATCCTTAACATATAAACATAAATGTTAGCTGGGAATGTGAAGAAAGTAAAATTCAATATTGTATAAGAACATTTAAAATGTGAGGGAAAAGTGATAATATCCCATGTATCTTTGTTATAAAATATTGACTAATTTTTGACTTCTTGACCATTTTCTTTCTTTTTGTAATTAGTCTACTCAAGTTCTTTTCTCATAATTTATTCATTTGTAAGGGTTATTTATATATTGAAATTAACTCTTCACATATTTATTGAAAATATTCCTCTAATTAGTTATAACATTTGCTCATTAACATTATTAGTAATATACAGAAAATTTCTAATTTATATTGTCAAGCCTATCAGTGTATGCTTTAAAATTTTATTTATGCTTCTATATTTTCTCCAGTATTTTATGACTTAAAATTTTATATTTAGCTCTCTAAATTATCTGGAACTTAGTGTATGGTAGGATGTGAGAATATACCTTAAAGTTTCTATGGAGCAAATTTTCTCAATATCATTTATTTAAAAATTCATCCATACCCACTCTTTTATAATACTTCCTTTATGTTAAATTTCTATGATATATTTATACATATATATATACACACACCTATATACATACATCATATCAAAATTAAATTATATATCCTAAAGATTATTTTACATTTTATGTCAGTATTTATAGAATTAATAAATGAATCTGAGTTGAGTGGATAGTAAGGATAAAAATTGCATTCACCAAGTTTTCTTTTGTCTGTTCAAGTAAGGCTAAATATTTTCTTCATAGAGAACTTTTCATACTAACTTCCAATTAAAGGTAAAAAGCAATATATGAGAACCTCCTGCAACATTTGCTGCATACAGATGATCTGTATAATGCTAATAGCTTCATATACTCAATGTGATTGTGCATGAACCTGTTACTAATAAGCCCACTCAAATAAGCTGGCTAATGTATAGCACAATAAACAGAACAATTAGAAATGTCACAGTGTCAACCAAAGCATTTGTGAAATTCTAATCTTTGCTTCTTAATTTTTGGGATTGTTTCCCTGCTATTGTTTCTAAAGCTCACTCTTTCAATTAACACTGAAAAGAACAGAGGCTTTTAAGAGTTATATAGAAGGCTTGCTGTGATCACTTGCCCTCATATTTTAAACGAGCCTGAGCATCTGAAGCTAAATGAATTTTTAGTGTCTTGCACTCATTTCAAAATGAGTATACAGATCTCATTTCTAGTCCTTTAGTTATTAGAAATGAATGAATGGATAGATAGATAGATAGATAGATAGATAGATAGATAGATAGATGATCAATTAAAAGATCTTCAGTTGTCTGCTTTGTATAGTTGGACTAGATGACTGCAAGTAACTGTGTGAGGCCCCTCCACTAGGAAGGAAGTATAGCCTTCCTCTGGGCACACAGCAGGACAGGTGCTAGAGCTAGAACTAAAGCTAGAATGTCTCTGGATCACAATGGAGAACTCAGTGAGATAAAGGATGATGCTAAGGACACATATCCAAATCACTTTATCCTTTTTGATTTATTTTTGGCCAATCTTTCCTGGTCACTGTTGCTATAGTAAGATGAGCCTGCCTCCTACATGGTTTTTTATGAGGTATAAAAGTCAATCCTAATGCTTGTTTTCATTTTGTGGTGAAATGTCCTTAGTGTTTTCAGTAGATATATGTATGCATATTGATAGGCATTATTGTCTAAGTTTGTTTTCTCTGGCTTCACTCATTTTTTGCAAAGATTTGTGATCAATTTATCCAAAAGAAGTATTGTAGCAATAAAAGACTTTATTTTGTTAAAATCTTGGGCTTTGTTTTCTGTTTAATTCAACATCAGATCATCTATAACATGAATAGACTCCAATTAACGAAAAACATAGAGAATCTGTTTGAGAAACTAGTCATATGCTGTACAAACCAATGCTAATATCCAGCTTGCTAATCAGGAACACAGAGTCTCAAAGGCCAACTTAGAGAGACACATGTCATTCAAAACTCTCTACAAAATAAAGAAACTGCTGTGGCACTGTACCACATTTAATCATCAGATGATGAAGTCTATTGACAGCAGAGTGATGTCCATTATATTGCCATGTTATATTCAAAGAGCCCATAGCAAGCTATGATAGAAAACTGGGACATTTGCAGATATGTTAATGGCTAGGAGAAAAAGATCAATGTCTTTCAAGGTTGTGGTTGTGGAGACTCCCAATCCTGTGTTCCTTTTAAGTACAATCATATCATAGCTACAATGTAAGAATACTGGGAAGGCTTGGAGTGAACTTCAAATAAGGCTCTTACAAATAAATCATGTCCACAGGCTGTAATCAATCAAGTATTCCATTTTCCCAGGAGAAATGTATTTAAATTATTAATCTTGCCCAACCTATGAAGAAGGACTGGTCATCAAGACTGCTTCTACAGATACTAAATTATCTCTCACCAAGGAATATTCCAAATTTAAATACCTCCACTTCTGAATATCTGTTAACTTTTGTATGTTCTAATTTGTCATCAGGGCTTTCTAGGATTCTGAATATGATTGATTGCTTCAATGAGGTGCTAATCATCAGGGTAAAGAAAATAGGGAATGTAAGAATCATTCACAGAATCCTTTTTCACTTTACTTATATCAGGAATCCAAGTGAGAAAAGAGATACAGGAAATCAGATTTTTCAAAGGAATCTTTTTAATTAATCTCATCAGTGCTGCTGTGGTTCACAAAATATGGAATATACACAGTTCCTTCAACATGTTTTCCATATTAAATATTTAAACAATCATGAAGAGACTTCCAGGACCATCTAAGACATGCAAAGAGGTTAAAAGTTACCATGCTCATCCTTAACAAGAAAAAGCTGGGCAAACTGAAAATCAATGACTTATTTTGGAGCCAGCAGAAAACTGACATCACAATACAAAATAAAACCCCATCATCTAAAGAGATATATATACCAGAGACACAGGCTAGATCTGCTTAATTCAAGCATAAGCTTCTGGAGCCATTTGTAAATAATTCTGATGACTTGCTAGAGGTTTAATATCCTAGCTTAAAAAAATAATATCCTAGCTTATCAACAAATACACATAATAATTATAATACACAGGGTTAGCTGTCATAAAATTCCCTAATAACTAAAACCACACATAAGGATCCCCTAGTGCTTCACTGATATTCCTTAGGGAGAGGCACTTGGACTATAGACTGGACCTGCTGGGGGAAGGTACAAAGCTCCATGCCACGTTAAATGTTAATGGGCTAGCTCAGCAGTGGGAAGAGAACATCCGCTGACATTAGTCAGAAGTCTTGCTTTCCTTCCTGAACACTACTGTCAAGCCAACAAAATAAAATGATGGGAAGGGGAACCAGTGGCCAATGAGATCAAGGATGGATCTCTCCACAGCAACACAGAAATGCATACCCATAACTTTCCTACCCCAATTTAAAACAAACAAACAAACAAACAAGCAAACAAACATGTTCAGGACCCTTGCTTTCAAAAATGATGAACTGCTTTACTGACCTCCCAAAAAGTTATTTCTTGATATTTGTCTCTCATAAAGAAAAACATTTTTCAGAATGCCAAGAAGTTGGTGTGCCTGGGTGGCTCAGTCAGCTAAGTGTCTGCCTCCAGCTCAGGTTATGATTCCAGGGTCCTGGGATTGAGCTCCATGTAGGGCTCCCTGCTCAGCTGGGAGTAAGCTTCTCCCTCTGTCTTTCCCCCTGCTCTTGCTCTTTCACTCAAATAAATAAATAAATAAATAAATAAATAAATAAATAAATCTTTTAAAAATGCTGAGAGGTTATAAACTTTTCAGTCTATGCATACTACAATATATAATGACCACAAACAATTTTGCTTCATGGCACACAGAGAAAATCATAATACCTACACTATACACTGGGCCAAATTGGAATAAATTTTAGAATAAAGAGGGAGCTTGATGTAAGTAAATAATTATGTGTTCTTTATATTATATAATTATAACAAAAATAAATTATAAAGAATTAACAGAGAAGTTAAGCTTTGAATTTATATAAAGCTTGCAAAGAAAATCTTAAATTGAAATGTAATGAGAAACTTGAGGTTGTTTACATGTTAATAATCTTTTTAATGCTTGGAACATCTACATACAATTCCTGATTAAATATTTTAATAAAAATGCCTTTAAATCCTTGGTAGTAAAGACTGATGAGACACTTTTTTGCACAAATAATACAAATTGCAGAAGTATATTTATTACTCTACTGTTTTGTTGATATATTTCTTTTTTTCCAGTAGTATGATTTTGGATAATCTCAACTCTTATCATTGTAGAGTATGATCATTCTTTAACTTTAATAGTTCTTCCTTGTGTTTCATTTAATATAAATATTAGAAAATCTTGAGACAATTAAAAATGGATTTAAATTTCAATAGTTTTCCATATTAAATATTTAAAATAATGATGAAGAGACCTTCAAGATCAGCTATGACATGCAAAGAGATTAGAAGTTATTACTCTCATCCTTAACAGGAAAAGCTGGACAAACTGAAAATCACAATACAAACTAAAACTCCATCATCTAAAGAAGTATATAAGAACACCTAGGTACTCAGCGGTTGAGTGTCTGCCTTTGGCTCGGGATGTGATCCTGGAGTCCTGGGATCAAGTCCCACATCAGGCTTCTTGAATGGAGTCTGCTTCTCCCTCTGCCTGTGTCTCTGCCTCTCTCTCTCTCTCTCTCTCTGTCTCTCATGAATAAATAAATAAAATTTATATATATATATATATATATATATATATATATATATATATATACCCAGAGCCACAAGCTAGATCACCTTAATTCAAGCAGAAGCCTCTGGAGCCATAGGTCAGTAATTTTGATGACTTGCTAGTGGTTAAATAACCCTAGTGTGTCCATTCTCCTAGTTTGTCCATTAAGATATCAATAAAAAACAAATAAAATAAGTTTGAAACTTAAGAAATAAAATCATTATTATTCAAAGACAGTGTGATTGTTTATGTAGAAATCCCGAAGTATCCCCAAAGAAACTCCTGGAACTAACAAGCAGGAATGCAAAATTTTAGGATACAAGTAAAAATACAAAAGTCAGTTGCTTTCCTATATACCAGCATTAAACCATTGGAAATTGAAATAGAAAAGTAATCCCTTTTACAATAGTATTAAAAAACTGAAGTACTTTGGCATAAACCTAATATAGTATGTACAGGATATGTAGAGAAAACTAAATAAACAAAAAAACAAAAAACAAACTGAAGAAAGAAATCAAAGAAGAAATCAAAGGACCTAGAATAGCCAATACAAAACTGAAGAGTTAGGTTAGAAAGCTTACACTACTTGATTTCAATATTTCCTGTGAAACTATTGAAATCAAGCTAGCATATTACTGAAAAAAGAATAAATATTTGTCAGTGGAATAGAAGAAAATCCCAGAAATAAAACAGCAATTCGATGGAGAAAAGATAGTCTTTCCAAAAAAGATTAATTAAGATTAATTAATTTTAAGATTTTATAAAACCCTAGACCCAGGCCTTAAATCTTACACAAAAAATTAACTCAAACTAAATGTTAAACCTAAATGTAAAACACAAAACTATAAATATTCTAGAAGAAACACAAGAGAAAATCTGTTACCTCAGGTTTGGCAGTGGAGTTTTTTAGATAAAACACCCAAAACACAATCCAATTATTGAAAACTTGGTAAGGTGGACTTTATTAAAACTAAAGCTTCTACTATATAAAAGACACTAGTCAGAGAATGAAAAAGCAACTCATACACTGGGAGAAAATACTTGCAAAAACATATAACTGATAAGATTTTTATACAAAACACAAAAGAACATCTAAAACTCAACAATAGGAAAGCAAGCAAATGCAATTAAGTTAGTCAGAGATCTGAAGAGACATCTCACCAAAGAAGACACACAAACAACAAAAGATAATTTGTCAATAAAGAAATGCAAACTAAAATAATAAGAAATCATTAAATAACTAACATTTAACTAGCTAAAATTCAAATTTTGACACTATCAACTGCTGAAGAGAATGTAGAACAACAAGAACTCTCATTCCTTGTTGGTGGAATGCAAAATGGAATAGCTACTTTGTAAGATCATTTAACAGTTTCCTACCAAACTAAATATACTCTTTACCACATAACCAAACAATTGTACTCCCAATATTTACCCAGTTGGTTTGGAAAACTTATTTCCACATAAAAACCTGTACTAGAATTTTATAGCAGCTTTATTCATGGTTGTCAAAAACTATGAACAGCCCTGATATTCTTCAATAGATGAATGGATAAACAAACTGGCATATTCATATAATGGAATATCAATCAGTGTTAAAATAAATGAGATAAAAAAGCAATATAAATAACAAGGATAAACCTTATCTGCATATTTTTAGTGCAAAAAGCCAGTCGGCAAAGGCTATATACTGTAAAATTACATTTACACAATGCTCTGAAAAAGGCAAAACAACAGCACTGGTAAACAGATCAGTGTTTGCAAAGGTTTAGTGGAAGGAGGTTGCTGAATAGGTGAAACAGAAAATTTTTTAGGATGATGAAACTCTCCTGTGTTTTCTGTAGTGGTAGCTACATGACACTATGGATTTGTCAAAATTCATAGAGCTTCACAATTTGAAGACTGAAGCCTAACACGTACATATATCTTTTAAAAAATCATTTAGGAGGGAACCCAGGATGGAATTCATATGGTGACAAAATAATCTAACTGTATCATAAGTGTATGAAACAATGTCACTGAAGTTGAAGAGGAAAGAGTATATCCACCAAAGTAATTCTGGAAACGAGTGGAGAATGTTAAGATTAAAGTCAAAAGAGATAGTACTAAGTACTATACCATAATTGATAGGTTTTTTTTCCCTCCACAGGAATATAGATTAACAATTCTAAAACAACTATACATATATATACTCCACTTAATAATTAAGAAAATAAATGACAGATGGTAGGAGGCAGGTTTCTCAAAGCTGAAATGGAAAATTGTAAATAAACAAGAATGAAGGCTAGAATGATCATGTTATATTGGGTTAGAGTTAGAGACATCAGTAAAAACTTCATAAAGATACAGATAAGATGGGTTTTGGTGTTTCGGCAATGCTGCGGCCGGGAGACCGGGAGCTGACCCAGAGACACTTGAATTAACTTTGGCAGAAGAGAAATGGAGGAGCCATAGAACATTAAGGATGAATTCAGGAAGACCCGAGACCATGGAGAACTTGCCTGCTCTCTACACTATTTTCCAAGGAGAGGTTGCTATGGTTACAGACTATGGAGCCTTCATCAAAATCCCTGGCTCACGGAAGCAAGGTCTGGTCCATCGAACTCACATGTCATCCTGTCGTGTGGATAAGTCCTCTGAGATAGTGGATGTTGGAGACAAAGTGTGGGTGAAGCTTATTGGCCGGGAGATGAAAAATGATAGGATAAAAGTATCCCTATCCATGAAAGTCGTCAACCAAGGAACTGGGAAAGACCTTGACCCCAACAACGTTATCATTGAGCAAGAAGAGAGGTGGCGGCGGTCCTTCCAGGATTACACTGGGCAGAAGATCACCCTCGAGGCTGTCCTGAACACCACCTACAAGAAGTGTGGCTGTAAAGGCCACTTTGCAAAGGATTGTTTTATGCAACCAGGAGGGACCAAGTATTCTCTGATACCAGATGAGGAAGAGGAGAAGGAAGAGGCAAAGTCAGCAGAGTTTGAGAAGCCTGACCCCACAAGGAATTCTTCTAGAAAAAGAAAGAAGAAAAAACACCATAGAGACAGGAAGTCGTCTGACTCTGACAGCTCAGACTCTGAGAGTGACACAGGCAAGAGGGCAAGGCACACATCAAAAGACAGCAAAGGCAGCGAAGAAGAAGAAGAAGAAGAAGAAGAAGAAGAAGAAGAAGAAGAAGAAGAAGAAGAAGAAGAAGAAGAAGAAGAAGCACAAGAAGAAACACAAGGAGTGAGAGTGGAAAGAGTAGAGGGGGTGGTGAGAGGGGGAGGAACCAGGAGCCTTGTGCCTTGAAGCCCTGGCTCCGGGAAAGACGCAGTAGTGTGAATATGGCCTCCCACCCCACTGACTTTTCACCCGCGGGAGATGGCTTCCCCTTCCGCAGCAGGCAGGTTTGGGAGTTAGATGTCAAAGCATCTGCCTGAATGAGTTGTTGTTAACTTATCATTCCTGGTCCCTTTGCAAGTGACCCCTGCAGCTCACCCATTCATTCACTCAACTTCCTTCATTCAGCAGCAGGTCCTATTACCCTCTTCAGCTCCAGAGCCAGATTCACGGGACTCCTGCACGGGAGTCCAGGCTGCAGCCACAGGTACTGCTGTGGAGGCGAGTCTGGCTGTAGTTGGGAGAACAGTGATGGGGCCCCCGCCGTCGGGTCTGCCATGGGCTGATTGGTGAGTGATCCCTGCGGCATCCAACACAGGGGCCGAGGGAGACCAGCAGGCGGAGGGAGAACATGGTAAGAAGTGGTGCTCACTTTCTCCATTCCCCCAGTGTGATTCTACCAGGCTACAAGGGACAGCCCGAAAACCATTGTTTGCAGCGACTGAGCTTATGTGGGACACTCGGCCAGACCCCTGAACCACATAGCTCAAGCCAAGATCATTGCTTTACTTTGTATTTACTACTATGTGAGTCAATTGATTCCACTTCAGGTCTCTGCTTAAATTCCTGGCATAAATGGAAGTGTGTTTGTTTAAAAAAAAAAAAAAGATACAGATAAGATACCTATAGAAATATAGATAGTTGCAAATACACAGGTTAGGAAAGAAAATGCAATGAAACTGTGTCAATGTACATAGGAACCAAGTAAAACAACTCCTCAAAACCAAAGATGGAACATTTTTTTTTGCTACAAATAAAGTGATATTCATACTGTTAAGTTATAACTCTAAGTATAAAATAAGTATCTCTAAGCCCATACTAATAAAAATGAGTTATTGAATAAAGAAATAAAATGGGAAGAATAGTTTCTGCAGGAAAATCCAAATAACTTATGTAGATGCTGCGTGCTCAAGGAGATGGAGCTTAACTCTCTACTTCTTAAGTCCGGGTGATTCGGTGACTTCTTTCCAATGAGTAAAGTATGAAAAAGAGGGGGGGGATTATCTTTTAGTATAGAGAAATTTGACAAACACTACCTCAACCAGGTGATCAAAGATAATACCAACAGTGAAAAGTCATCGTGATAGTATATACACTTGAAGGGATGGGATGATAGCGCTTTCTCCTAAAAACTCATACCCCAGTCTAATTATGAGAAAAACATCAGACAAAATTGATTAAGAAAGTTTCTACAAAAATACCTAACTAGTAACCCCTCCAAACTGTCAAGGTCTTCAAAAATAAGTAAAGCTTAAGAAATTGTCATAGCCAAAAAGACTTAAGGAGATATAACTAAATGTAATGTGGTATCCTGGCTAAGATCCTGGAGCAAAAAGGGGACATGACATAAAAGGTAAGGAAATATGGATAAAGTGTGGACTTTAGTGTACAATATGGTGACAGATGGTAACTACCCTTATGGCAGTGAGCATAGCGCAATGTATAGAATTGTCAAATCACTATGTTGTACATCTAAAACTAGTATAACAATGTATGTCAACCATACTTCAATAAAACGTACTCAAATATCTTTAACATAGAAAAAACATATATGAATGTATAACAAAAATTAACAAATTTCTAAAAATAATAAGGTATAATACTGGTTCGTTAATTGTGGCAAATGTACTATACTAATTTAAGATGTTACTAAAAGAGGAAACTGGTCATGAGATATATGAGAATTCTCTATACTATTTCACAAGTTTTCTATAGATCTACAACTGTTCTAAAATTTATAATGTATCAATATATTTTAGATATAAGATTAACCCCTTACTCAACTTACATTTTGCAAATATTTTCTCCCATTTGGTAGGTTACCTTTTCATTTTGTTGACTGGTTTTTCTTTCTATGTAGAAGTTTCTCAGTTTGATGTAGTCCCATTTGTTGATTTTTGCCTTTGTTGCTCATGCTTGTGGTGTCATGTCTAAGAAATCATTGCCAAGACCAATTTCAGGGAGCTTCCTTCCCATGTTTTCTTCTAGGAGCTTTACAGTATAAGATCTTACATTTAAGTCATATAAAGAATTCATACAACTCAGTCATTAAAAAATAAACAAGCTGATTATAAAGTGAACAGAGGAAATTAGATATTTTTCAAAGAAGATATCCAAATGACCAACAGATACATGAAAAGATGCTCAACATCACTAATTACCAGGGAAATGCAGACCAAAACCACAATGAGCTATCACCTCACACCTATCATCAAGAAGTAAAAAGATAATAAACGTCGCAAGAACGTGGAGAAAAATGAACCTTCATGTACTACTGGTGGGAATGTAAATTGGTACACCCACTAAGGAAAATAGTATGGAAATTTTTCAAAGAATTTAAAATGGAAGACCTTCCATTTTGAAGACCTTCATGTAGATGGTTTGCTGGGAACCAAGGCCCAAGCACCAAGCATCAGCAGGTTCCTAGGGTTTCAAATGTGTTTCCTATCTCAATTTCTAACTATTAGAACAGCAACTACCAACTAATTGGTTATTACTTTGAGTAGAAGCACCTGAGATTTGTCCTATGCTTTGATATAGGCTAGAAGTCACGCATCATCCCTCTCAGCAAGAAATGTTAGCACAAACAGTGCAGATTACAAAATGAGAAAATCCAAAACAAAAGCACATGTGCAAACCTTGTAAGTGTACAAAGTGGGAGGACATTGAATGGATGAGGAACATCATAAACAAAGACTCAAAACCTACATGAAACAACATGTTCTGGTAGTTGAAAAGTTGAAGATCAAGATGCCTATAGACTGGTGTGTCTGGTGAAGGCTACTTCCTGGTCCACAAATAGCCATCTATTCACTGTATCTTTTCACTTCCACATGGTGGAAGAATCACAAGATATTTCTCTAAGTCTTTGAATGCTTAATATTTATAGACATTGTGATGATCATGATCATTGGGAAAACTCACTTTTCTCTGAATTTGAAGCACTCATCTATCTTGTTCTCTGTTATCTCCCTAAACACTTCATGAATGAATACAATTCTCTACCCCTTGGAAAATGAAAACATGAATATTATTATCTTTATTTTAATCCTTCCTTTAATTCCAAAGATAGGCATCAAATAAGTTTATTATTGCCAATGGTCTGGACTATAATCCATACACAGTTTACATCATTTTATATGCGGCAGAAGCACAATAATCACCCTCTGATGCTAGAAATGATCTTAGAAAGCAATCAGATTTAAAGATGTGACTTAACGGAAAAGCAAAAAAAAAAAAAAAAACTATTATTATGTAGCAATCCTACTTCTGGATATATCCAAAGGAAATGAAAACTGAATTATAAAAAAGATATCTGTACTCCTATGTTCACTGCAGCATTATTCACAATAGCCAAGATACGGAAACAACCTAATTATCTATTAACAAATGAATCGATAAAGAAGATGTGTGAAACCGTGATATATATTGTGATATTTTTCCTTCTAAAAAAGAAGGAAATCCTACCATTTGCAACAACACAGCAACACAGAGTGCATTATGCTCAGTGAGATAAGCCAAACAGAGAAAGACAAATACTGCATGAAATCACTTACATGAGGAATCTAAAAATCTGAATTTGTAGAAACTGATATTAGAATGGTGGTTGGGCTGGGGGATTGGGGAATTGAGACAATGTTGGTCTAAGATTATAAACTTGCAACTAGAAGATGAGTAAGTTCTAAAGATCTAATGTACAGCACAGTGATTATAGTCAACAATACTGTATTATTTACTTCAAAGTTTCTAAGAGACTATATCTTAAACATTCTAGCCACAAAAAAAAAAAAAAGATATTTATGTGACATGATAGAGGTGTTAGCTAATGCTATGGTGGTAATGACACTGCAATCAACACATCATATACCTTGAACTTACACAATTATATGTCAGTAAAAAGGTATTAATAAAATACAGACAATATTGAAACATTTCATGTAGTTTACATTGTATTTTTCCCCATAAATTTTCTTTTTTTTAAAGATTTTATTTACTTATTCATGATACACATAGAGAGAGAAAGAGGCAGAGACACAGGCAGAGGAAGAAGCAGGCTCCACGCAGGGAGCCAGACGTGGGACTCGATCCCGGGTCTCCAGGATCACGCCCTGGGCCAAAGGCAGGTGCTAAACCACTGCGCCACCCAGGGATCCCCCCATAAATTTTCTTAATTAGTCTTCAGGATTCAAATTCTAACCCAGATTAAGTATTATTAGAAAGCACCTTAACTTCATTTTTCCAGTTTGACTACGAAAACACAAACCTTTTCAGTATGTACGTACAAATATATATATAATTGTCTTTGCATTTTTCTGTTAATGTCATTTGGATGTTCTCAAATTTCCATTAGGTAAGTCATTTTTGGAAGCCATTAGATCTCTTTCAATAATATCTCTTAAAGTGAGAATCACACAGATGTATTTGCTCCCCTCCAACACACAACAGTTCTTTTAATTTACAAATTCTTGACGAATTTATTTTTTTTATACTCAGCATTATTCAGTAGGGAACAATACAGTATGGTGTTCTATTTATTTAAATAAAGCTGAAAATAGAATTCAAATGTTGAGTCTTGAATTTTAATAGATTTATCATTTTGACAACATTATTTAATGTGGATCCTAGAATTCCAGGCAAACCTACATATAAGAGATTCTGTGTGAATAGAAAAATGTATTACTTCAATTTCATAGTTTTCAAATTTAACTTAATGTGTAAAGCTTTTACACCTTCCTATCATTGCTGCAACACCATCAATATATAAACCTCTGCAGTGTTTCAATATGATCTTATTTTTTACGAAGGGTTCATCTATCATGTGAATACATTCTGAAGTTTGTTTTGTTCTTTCTTCAAATCACTTAATGTTTTTAACCATTCCTCTTAAGGGACTCTGAATGAGAGGTAAGCAAAGTTAACTCTTTCAAGGCTGATCTCCTAGATGGTCTTTCTGAGAGGGTGGTGGCTGCCTGCAGAGTAGGACCAATTGGAAATGCAAACCACTCCACAGAAAAGAGTAAGAAACAAGTCCTAAGTTATTCAATTCTGTAAGAGTGCTAAGTCGGTAGTGGAGCAAGGTTGGAATTTGATGATTTGTTCTGTCATAGATCTACAAGTATGAGGAATGGACCCACGTCCCTCATCATAGCAAAGAGGCTTGGCTCTTGTAACCAAAAATACTATGGCAAATCAGTGCTGATGGTCAAAGTTTTATTACATCCTACAACTGTGACTACAATATTCAGCCCATAGTCTATCTAGGTCAGGTGATGATGTTTCTTCTACCAAGGAACCAGCACTTAGAGCCTGTTATCTAGCTATCTTATATTCCTGTGTGCCTCCAGTTCCTCTCCAGAGTATCATTTCAAGGGGAAATGCAAATCTATTAATCCCTCTATATCAGAAGTTTCTCTCTATAAACATCATCCAGGCCTGATGTATATGTTATTAGGTCATTTATCCTCATTTGTTTGACAATTTGGTGCAGAAAGCTAGACATCTTGCCCTCCTCACCATAGCCTTCAGAAATTGAACCAAGGGATTAGAGATCAAACATATCCAAAGAAGGTTAATTAAGTAGTGTTCTGGGGATAGGAGAGTCCATCAATGATAAGGATTTGAATTGCAGGTTATTAATTTGCTACTTATCTCTTATACGGACTGTATCATAAACCAGGGACCAAAGATAACATTCTTTTGCTATTATTAGTGATCTTGAAGGGATCTTCCCAGAAGTTAGGAGGCTCCATGAAGGGGAGAGGGAGATTAGAGCTATAATTTGCTAACCCATATGGGACAAATGATGTTCTTCTGATTTCATCCTTGATTTTCTTCTGAAATGAAGTATATCAGTCCAAGACAGGATGCTACTGCTAGGGTTCTACATGTTCTATGTAAGTATAAATGAAAATAAAAAAGATCTAAAACACATGACTTGCATGACTAGCCCTCCCATTAGGAAAACAGGTAACATTCAAAGGTACCAAGTACACCTGACAGTCACTAGCTATACTTTCTTAAGGACTCTTCCTGTTATAAGGGTGTAAAATAACTTGTAGATAAAGAAGCCAAATATGATGAGATTGATGATGTTCGCAACTGTAATTTATATAAAATAAAATAATAAAATAAAGTACTGCCAGGTAAAAATGGGGGCTTCCTTCAACTGACAAAAAAACTGGTAGAATTGCACTAACTGCTTAATATATAAGATATGGGATATCTAACAAGAGGACTCAGAACTTCCTAAAAATGAAGACAAAAGAGATGTCAAAACTGGAGCCCCTCCCTATGAGTTTAAGCTTATAAAATGATTGGTCCAAAAGGGTGGCCCCTGAAAAGTCACTAGTCAGGGAGCTCTGATTTGCAGAATCATAGATTTGCAGTCTATCCAACTGTAGATACACCCACACAGTTCAAGCACTGGAGATGGACTACCCAGATATCATTCAAACAAATAACAAAACACTCTCCAATGATCTGGACAATGACAATAATCTAGTTCTGGTATGGGATCTAGTATCACGCTCCATTTTAGTAACAGAGTACAGCACACAGGAGAAACTTACTTCAAAATCCTAGAGGTAAAAACAAAACCAAACAAAACAACAACAACAACAAAACAAAATCCTGGAAGTCTATATTATGTTCTCTTTGGGATGAAGCAGAAGCTCCATGCAGCAATCTCTTCTGTCCTTTAAGTGCAGTTATATCTATTGGTCAAAGTCCTGAAAATTCAAGCTTTTGCAGATCCTTCTTTTATTCTGGACCCCCTTCAAAATCTGCAGTTTACTCAATAAATGAATTGAAAGAGCATCTCCAAATATGAAGTATATTGACTTTGATATTCAAAGAAGCCCATCAATTGTTATTCTTTCTTTTTATGGAGAAGTATAAGGTAGAACAACTTCTTCCATTTAAGGAGCTGTCCTGACATTTCTGAGACCATTCAATCCTTAGAGACTTTACTAATGTAGCTACCCCTGAAATTTTATTTCCCATCCTCTGGCTTTGAGGCTTCTTACTGAGACATTTAGGTACTTGCTTATATCCTGGTCACCCAACCCCATTAGCATAATATCATACATGTAATGGACCATAGTGTTGATCTGTAGGATGATTAGGGTCCCGGTAAACTTTCATGATTAGATATGACCTAAATCAGGAGCATTGACTACCTAAGGACAAAATAATAAATGTGTACTATTGATCTTGATAGGGAAAGGCAAATTGCTTCTGATAGTCCTTACTAGTTGGTATTAAACACCAAGTTTTTATTAAAATAATCATTGTATAAATCTACTTTGGGCTGTATTAATTTGATATAATAAATATCATAAGAGACTACAAATGTGATTGTGGAGTCATCACTGGATCAACAAGATACAGACATTCTACAGGACCTATATGGCTTTTCAACAATCAAATAGACCTAAATATGGATGTTTTTAAAATGACCATCTCTGCATCTTTCAAGTATTAAGCCCATAATTCCTATTGAAATTAGGGAACTTAATCCATAGTTGTATCTCTACCACATTTTTATTTATCCTCTGCAGTGAGTAACCAGGGCAAAACTTCTCAAGGATTAGGGTATTCCATTCACCAATGTATTTCTTAATTCCCTGGTGAAGAGCATGTCTGCCATACCCTCCTAGATACATAGTTAGGGAATAACCAAACTAGTTGTATACAAAATGGTGTGCTCCAATATTTCTATTTCACTAATCTCCAGGACTCGGTCTTCTAAAATATATAAAGGAAGCCAAGTCTCACCTCACTCAACAATGGTGTCCAAGCTTCAATTAACCAACCCAGTACACATAATCCCACTCCCAATTTCTAGATCCAACAAATCCACATATGTAAGTATAGTTATCCCTTGGAGATATTGTTAGTTCAGTTCCAAACCACCACAATAAAGCAAATATTGCAATAAAGTAAGTCAAATGAATTTCTGCTTTCTCAGAATACATAAAAGTTATGATTTTTACTATAGTGTAGTCTATTAAGTATGCGGTATTTTGTCAAAAAAGCAAAAAATTTTATTGCTAAAAATTCTAACCATCAGTTGAGCTTTCAAGTCATCATCACTGATGACATACTACCATAACAAATAAAATAATAATAAAGGTATTGGAAATATTGCAAGAATTACAAAATGTGGCACACATATGAAATGAGCAAATGTTTTTGGAAAAAATGGTGCTGACAGATTTGCAAGACACAGGGTTGCTTCAAATCTTCAATCTGTAAAAGACACAGTATCTGCAAAGCATAGTAAAGCAAACACAAGAAAATGAGGTATGCCTGTAATAAAGATAAATGTAAATGAACTAATATTAGTTATGAAAGAACAAAGATCATTAGAGTGGAAAATGCTTTGGTGATTGAATTAATGAAATCTATTGTTCTGTGGCATCTCTACCAGAGGGTTTTTATAAGAGATACATGACGTTTCATTTAAATTATATCATCTAGGAGGGAGGGCTATGTGCCTGTCATTGCCACCAGGGTTTAATATAAATAACAAATATAAGTTACAATGTTCAAAGTTAGGTTTGCCTAGAGAAACATTTTTGAGAAGTAACAGGAAAGGAGGAGGAGAAGGGAAAAGAGGAGGAAGACAAGAGGAGAAGAAGAGAACTATTAATCAAAGGTTCATTATCTCCTTTCCAACTAGTGGCAGTCAATATAATTCATAATTAAATTATTAAATTGAAATTCTGTTTAATGGCAGTTGCTACAGAGATAAATTTGAGTGTTGTACAAATTTGATTACAAATACTAGCAAATAATAATTTTCCTGGATCCAGCTATACTGTTTTTTAAACCACCTACCTATTCTTCATCTTATATACCTCCCCAGTTGTTAAGCCTGTGGTTGATTGTATTTTAATGTTTATAAACATGTATACCATAGTGTCTTTTGCCCATTACGTTATGTTCATTGAAGTCTTAAAACATACACTGTTCTTTTTTCTTTCTAGTGCAGAGATTTGTTCATAATGGATGCCTTTTTGCTGTTTCTAGAGGTTAGTAATAATAGCAACACTAGCATTTGTTGTGGGTGTCCACTAGAAAGCTTCACGCTCTGTAAGAATTGCCTTACTTCATATGAGCAAGTACCACCATCACAATGATTTACTTAACTTGCCACTACATGGGATTATACCCTGTGGGAATAAATATGCATTTAAAATCCTAAATAATGGCAGAGAATTTGCCTAGAAATTAAGCATGTGGGTTGTATAATGTTTTGGCAGGACTCAAATTCATCATAATAGGTTTGGATACCTTTTCACAATAATTTACTTAGAAAAATACATTCAAATTTTCACATCCTTGGATAATGCAATTTGTGTCAAGAAAAGGATTACTAATTCCCTTAATGATTCATTCTATACTCAACTCCAGAGAATGCAAGAGTCTAGAAGAAGGTATCATTTTGCAATAAATGTCAAAAACATGTTTTATCTAAATAGCTCAACATACAATACTGACAAAATTTAGTTAGAGATAATTTATACCCTTCAGTGGCCAGAGTAATCTATGGGTTTCTTCAAATTGCTTTTGTCTATAAAATAAACTCAAT
Source organism: Canis lupus dingo (assembly GCF_003254725.2). NCBI lineage: Eukaryota > Metazoa > Chordata > Mammalia > Carnivora > Canidae > Canis > Canis lupus. Next base: position 14,411,397 of record NC_064256.1, on the reverse strand, counting down.
TTGCTTTACTACATGAAGAACAAATTTAAAGCTATATTTCATAAATCTCTGTCACTGAAGATTAAAGTAATCTTTAATTTACAAATACTGCCATCAGCCTATGAGCTTTATGTTGCTGGGGTTTGAAAATTGAGTTAGACAACATAAAACTGATTTTCAACCTCACCTGCTAGTAAAGGCAAGATATCTAATAAAATAAGAAGAGATAAGCCAGTATTAATTGTCTCTAAAGATATCATATGTGCACTAATATGGTTCTAAACTCTTGTCTGTCTGAACAAGATTGTTTTAATAGAGCACTGGGGATAAGGCATCTAAGATGCATCACAGTTATTTGTCATAGTGACTCCACATGGTAAATTTCACATACTGTTTACATCTGCCGCATAAAGTCAAGGACTTATATAAGGTCTTTTAGCCCGTGTAGGAAAACACATATTACCAATAGATTCTCTTATCTAAAATGGTGGTTCAACAGTATACATCAGTCACAAGCCCTGTGTGAAATGTAATAAAAATAAACTTCATATTGATGTATTTATTAAGTTTCCAGCAGGCTAGGGTCTAGCTGCATCAAAAACTTCCATTTCAAAAACAAATGCAAGTAAATAGTTCAAGATGGCAGCATAGAAAGATCCTATCCTTCTACCACAGAAATATCAAATCTACAGCTAATTATGACATAATTTCCTCTAAAACTGACCTAAAAAGTTGAACAGATCCTTCACAAAAAACAGTTAGAGGCCAATATCAAGAAGAGTATGAGAAGCAAAGATATGTTTTCACCAAAAATCCAACCCTTGGAATGCTAACTCTAATCAAAGAGAAATCTCACAAATCTGGAGCTTCTCCTTGAAGAGCAAAGGAATGTGTCCTATATCTGGCACCTCAACCCTTAGGACTTACATCAGAGAGATGAGTCCCCAAAATTTTTAGCTTTGAAAATCAATGGGGCTCATATTCAGGAAACCCAAAAGGCTATAAGGAACAGAGATATTTCTCTTGAAGGATTCATGTGCAAACTCATTCACCCCAGGGACCAAAACAAAAACAGCAGCTTGAAAGTACCTAGATTATATGTGGAGATTCATTTGTTAACCTCAAAGCATCTGTTGGAGGGGAAAGGGCAAGGAGTTTTGGGGACATTCCAGAGATGGAGATGCTGGTGAGAGTCATTTCTGCATTTTCTCCTTACCTTGATGGTGCTGACAGGAACACACTGGCCCTGTCTGAACTCTATGCTGCCACACTAAAGCTGGCAGGCATACCCCAGGCCTATGCCTCCCCCCACTACCTTGCTAAAGCCAGCAGGCATACGCAATCCACACAGATGTTCCTTAAACCACCTGTCTTTGGTGGACAGAAGGGCTTGAGTTCCTGGATCCCATTAGAGAAACAGTTATTGGTAGACAACCACCAAAAGGGCAATGCAAAATAGCAGAATGAATCATATCCTCAGTTTTTCAGTGAAAAATAAAGGCTCATTTACTTTTTCTAGATCTTTAGCCTGAGGGTCAGACTTCAAGTCTGCCACACCTAGAAGTGACAGAGGAATTCTCATGGAACGTAGGCAGGGAGACACCACCCTTATACTCCCTTAGTCCCACTGCAGCTCACTAGTACCTCCCAGAAAGGAGCTTATACTCTCTTTTGAAGTTCTAATTATTCACATATCACCCAATGGACACTTTCCAGATTACCTGGTCCGGAAGCCAGCAGGGTTATAATGTGGTCCCATAGGAACATATATATTTATGTACTTTAAAGGCTACTTACTGCTTGAGGGTCTGGCTTCCAATCAGCCTAAAACTAGGAACTGAGTGAGAACCTCCTTTTGTAATACTGACAGATCTCAGCACACCATCAACAACTGGGACCTATCCAGAATAAATCAGGATGCTTAGATAATCACAAAAATTTGAAAAACAACCAAGAACCAGAGAAAGGTTGAAAGATAAGTTTCATCTTCTACACAACCCTTCACATCTTCTATCCAACCCTTCAAGACTGGAGAGATAGCTATTTTGCCCAATATATAGAAACACAAGAGTCAAATGAAAATACAGAGGATCATGTTCCAAACACAAGAACAAGATAAAACCTCAGAAAAAAATTAAAGAAACAGAAGTAAGCAATTTACCTGATAAAGAGTTCAACATAATTGTTATACAGATGCTTACTATACTTGGGAGGAGAATGGATGAACTTCAACAAAGAGATGATAAATCTAAAAAAAATACCAAGCAGAAGTCACAGAGCTGAAGAACACAATAACTGAACTGAAAAATCCACAAAAGGGGTTCAACAGCAGACTAGAAAAAGCAGAAGAGGACCAGTGACCTAGATTCACAGGGCAGTGAAACTTACCCAAGCAGAGAAGCAGAAAAAAGAATTAAAAATGTAAAGATAGTTTAAGGGGTTTATGGGACAACAGGAAGCAGAATAACACTTGCAGTATAGGGATCAGACACAGGTAACAGAGTAAAAAGGAAAAAAGAAACTTATTTGAAAAGATATTGGCTGAAAACTTCTCTAACTTGGGAAGGAAACAGACATAGAGATCCAAGAATCCAAGATAGTTTCAAATAAAATGAACCTAAAAAAGACCCACACCAAGACACATTAGAATTAAAATGTCAAAAGTTAAAAGACAAAGAGAGAATTTTAAAGTAACAAGAGAAAAACAACGTATTACTTTTGACAAAACATCCTAAGACAACAAGGAGATTTTTTTAGGAGAAAGTTTGCAGTCCAGAAGGAAGTGGAATGGTATAGTCAAAGTGCTAAAATAAAAAAAGAACTCCCAACCAAGAATACTGTACTAGCAAGTTATCATTCAAAATTAAAGAGAAATAAAAAGTTCTCCAGAGAAGTAAAAACTGAAGCAGCTTAACACCTCTAAACTGGCCTTACAAGAAGTGTTAAATGACCTTCTATAGGCAGAAAAGAAAAGGTATTAACTAGTAACAAGAAAACATATGAAAGTATAGATCTCACTGGTCAAGGTAAGTATAGTAAAGGTAATAGATAATCACTTACTTGTAAGGCTAGTATGAAGGTTAAAAGACAAAAGTAAAAATAACTAACTACAATATTCAGTTAAAGAATATACAAAATAAAAAAAATGTAAAATGGAACATCAAAACATAAAACATAGGGAGCAGGGAGTAAAAATGTAGAATTTAGAATGTGTTCAAACTTAAGTTGCTATCAACTTTAAAAAGACTGTTTTATTCATATATATATATATATATATATATATAAATATATAAATGTATATACATGTGATCCTCATTGCAACCACAAAGCAAAAACATATGGTAAATAAACAAAAGAGAGTAAGAAAGGAATCTAAGCAGAACACTAAAGAAAGTCATGGAAGAGAGCAAGAAAAGAAAGAACACAGAACTGCAAAACAGCCAGAAAACAATTAGTATATTGCAACAAGTAAGTTCCTATCAATAGTTACTTTAAATGTTATTGAACTGGGGCCCCTGGTGGCTCAGTGGTTGAACATCTGCCTTTGGCTCAGGTCATGTTTGCAGGGTCTCCGGATCAAATCCCACATCAGGCTCCCATGGAGAGCCTTCTGTCTCTGCCTCTCTCTCTCATAAATAAATAAATAAATAAATAAATAAATAAATAAATAAATAAATTTAAAAAATCTATAAATCTATATGAACTAAAATCTCTAATCAAAAGATAGTGAAAAAAAGATAGAGAGGGGATCCCTGGTTGGCGCCGCGGTTTGGCGCCTGCCTTTGGCCCAGGGCGCGATCCTGGAGACCCGGGATCGAATCCCACGTCGGGCTCCCGGTGCATGGAGCCTGCTTCTCCCTCTGCCTGTGTCTCTGCCTCTCTCTCTCTCTCTGTGACTATCATAAATAAATAAAAATTTAAAAAAAAAAAAGAGAGAGTGGCTTAATGGATTAAAGAAAAAAAATTCATCTGTATACTGCCCAGAAGACACTCATTTTAGATATAAGGATCCATATAGACTAAAAATGAAAGAATAGAAAATAGATTCCATGCAAATGGAAATCAAAGGAAGGCTGGGTGACTAAACTTGCATCATACAAAATAGATTTTGAAATAAATACTGTGATAAGAGACCAAAAGAAAGGTATTACATACTGATATGGGGACCAATCCAACAGAAGTTTATATTTGTAAATATTTATGCCCCAAAAAGAGAGTACCTGATATATAAAGCAAACACTAACAGACATAAATAGAGAAATTGAGAGCAATACTATAATAGTTGGGGACTTTACTATATCACTTAAATCAAAGTCTAGAACATCCACAAAGAAAATTGATAAAGAAACATTAAGCTTAAATGACACATAAGACCAGATGAATTTAATAGGTATATACAAAACATTTCCTCCAAAAACAGCAGAATACACATTTGTTTCAATTGCACATGGAACATTCTCCAGGACAGATCATATATTAGGCCACAAAATAAGTTTCAATAAATTTAAGAAGAATGAAATCAAACACCTTTTCTGACCACAATGGTATGAAACTAGAAATCAAATATAAGAAATATAGAAAATACAAATACATGGAGATTAAACTGCATGCCACTGAGCAATGAATGGGTCAATGAAAAAATCAAAAGAGAGATTAAAAAATACCTTCAGATAAATGAAAATGAAACTACAACTTACCAAAATCTATGTGATGTAGCAAAAATTTTAAGACAGAAGTTCATAGCAATACAGGCCTACCTCAAGGGACAAGAAATATCTCAATAAGCAATCCAAAGGACAATCTAAAGAACAAATGAAGTCCAAAATTTGTAGAAGGAGAAAATTAATAAATATTAGGGCAGAAATCAATGAAATTGAGGCTAAAAAGACAATTGAAAAGATTAATGAAAATAAGAACTCATTCTGTGAGAAATTAAAACAAAATTGATAAACTGTTAGCTCCAGACCACAAAGAAGGAAAGAGAACTTTAACAAATAAAATCAGAAATGGAAGACAAGTTACAACAAATACCACAGAAATACAAAGGATTAGGGACACCTGAATGATGCAGTCAATGGAGAGTCCAACTGTTGATTTTGGCTCAAGTAGTGATCTCAGGGTGGTAGGATCAATCCAGCCCCAAATCAACTGTTGATTTTGGCTCAAGTAGTGATCTCAGGGTGGTAGGATCAATCCAGCCCCAAATCAGGCTCCACATTCCATGCAGAGTCTGCTTGGGACTCTCTCTCCCCTCTGCCCCTCTCCTCCATGCATGCTCAATCTCTCTAAACTAAATATTTTTAAAAATACTAAGGATTATAAGAGATTAATATGAACAGTTGTACATCAACAAATTGGACAACCTAGAAGAAATGGATTAATTCCTGGTGGTAGGATCAATCCAGCCCCAAATCAGGCTCCACATTCCATGCAGAGTCTGCTTGGGACTCTCTCTCCCCTTTGCCCTTCCCCTCCATGCATGCTCAATCTCTCTAAACTAAAGTAAATATTTAAAAAAATACTAAGGATTATAAGAGATTAATATGAACAGTTGTACATCAACAAATTGGACAACCTAGAAGAAATGGATTAATTCCTAAAACATAAAATCTTCCAAGACTGATTTATGAAGTAGAAAATCTGAATAAACTGATTACTATTTAAGGAGATTGAATCAGTAACCAAAGTCTCCCAACAAAAACTGAAACTCCTAGACAGACAGTTTTACTGGTGATTTAATATCAAGCATTTAAAGAGGACTTAATACTTATCCTTCTCAAACTCTCCTGGAAATTTAGAGAAGAAAAGACTTCTAAACTCCTTTTATGAGGTCAGCATTACCCTAATACCAAAACCAGACAAAGACAACACAAAAGAAAAAAATTTATAGGCCAATATCCCTGATGAACATAGATGCAAAATCCCCAACAAAATATTAGCAAATCAATTTAGCCATACATTAAAAGAAACACATACCATGACAGTAAATTGGAATTTACTATAGTGATACAAAGATGGCGGGATCCCTGGGTGGCGCAGCGGTTTGGCGCCTGCCTTTGGCCCAGGGCGTGATCCTGGAGACCCGGGATCGAATCCCACATCGGGCTCCCAGTGCATGGAGCCTGCTTCTCCCTCTGCCTGTGTCTCTGCCTCTCTCTCTTTCTCTCTGTGTGACTATCATAAATAAATAAAAATTAAAAAAAAAACAAAGATGGATTAACTTCTGCTAATCTCTCTATGTGACTTACCACATTAACAAATGAAGGATAAAAATCATATGATCATCTCAACAGAAGGAGAAAAAGCATCTGACAAATATAACATTATTTATGATTTAAAACTCTCAGCAAAGTGGGTGAATGTACCTGACACAATAAAGGCAATATATGACAAACTCACAGCTAACATCACACTCAATGGTGAAAAGCTGAAACATTTTACAAGATAATCCTTTACAAGACATGGATACCAACCCTTGCCGCTTTTATTAAACAAAGTGCTAGAAGCCCATGCCAGAGAAATTAGGCAAGAAAAAATAAATAAAAGGCATCCAAATTTGGAAAAAAAAAAAAAAACTCTGTCATTATTTACGGGTAACATGATTTTATATGTAGAAAACCCTAAAGACTGTGGCAAAAAACTATTAGAATGAATAAACAAAGTAGGAAAAACTACAGAGTATACAATCAACATGCAAAACTCTGCTGGATTTCTATACACTAGCAACAAACTATCACAAAAAGGAATTAAGAAAATAATTCCATTTACAATTGCATCAAAAAGAATAAAATATTTAGGGATAAATTTAAACAAAAGTTGAAAGACCTATATACTGAAAACTGTAAGATACTGATGAAAGAAATTGAAGAAGACACAAATAACAGAAAGGTATTTTGTGCTCATTGACTGGAAAAATTAATACTGTTGAAATGTCCATATTACCCAAAACATATGCAGATTAAATGCAATCTCCATCAAAATCTTAATGGCATTTTTCACAGAAATACAACAATCATAAAATATGTATGGTATCAAAAAGATCCCAAATAGCCAAAGCAATCTTGAACAAGAACAACAAAGCTGAAGGCAGCATCCTCCTTGATTCCAAACTATATTACAAATCTATAGTACTCAAAGCAATATGATATTGGCACAAAAACGGACACATAGATCTATGCAACAGAATAGAGAGCCTAGAAATAAATGCATACATATCTGGTCAAAATACTTACAACAAGGTAGCCAAGAATATATAATGGGGAAAGGGTAGTTTCTTTAGTAATTGGTATTGTGAAAAATGGGCAGCCACGTGTAAAAGAATAAAATTAGACTAATATCTTACACCATCCACAAAAATTAACTCAAAATAGATTAAGACTTGAATTTAAGAAAGAAAAAAGAAGACTTGAATTTAAGAACTGAAACTTTAAGAATTCAGAAGAAAGCATAGGCAGTAAGGTCTTTGACATCAATTTTGGTGATTTTTTAAAAATCTGATTCCCAAAGTAAAGGCAACTAACACAAAAATAAACAAATTAGACTATATCAAACTAAAAACTTATGTACAGCAAAGTAAAAAATCACTACAATGGAAAGGCAAGCTACTTGAATGGTAGAAAATATTTGCAAATCATATATCTGATGAAGAATATCCAAAATACACAAAGAACTCATAAAACTCTACACTAAAAAACAATCTGATTTTAAAAGGGGCAGAGGATCTGAATAGACATTTTTCCAAAGAAACCATACTGATGACTAACATACACATGAAAAGACTCTCAATTTCACTAATAATCACCAAAGAAACACAAATTAAAAGCACAATGATATCCTACCCCACGTCTATTAGAATGGTTATCACTAAGAATAGAAAAGATAACAAGTGTTCAGAGGATGTGGAGAAAAGGGAACCTTCATGCATTGTTGGCGGGAATGTAAATTGGTACGGCCACTATGAGAGACATTATGGAGTTACTCCAAGAAATTAAAAATAGAACTACCATATGATGCAGGAATTCTACTTCTGGATATTTATCTAAAGAAATTGGAAACACTAATTCAAAAAGATATGCACCCCTGTTTTCATTGCAGCATTATTTATAATACACAAGACATGGAAACAGCCTAAATGTCCAACAATAGAAGAATGGATAGATGTGATATACATTTATATGTATTTGTATGTGTATACACACACACACACACGCACGCACACATATACACACTCAATGGAAAACTACTCGGCCATTAAAAAGATGGAATCCTGCCATTTGCTACCACATGGATGGATATTGAGGGTATGTGAGGTTATGCTAAGTGTAGTAAGTCAGAAAATGATAAATACCATATGATTTCACTCATATGTAAAATTTAAGAAACAGAACAAATGAACAAAGGGAAAAAAGAGAGAGGAAGAGGCAAACCAGGAAACAGACTCTTAACCATACAGAACAAACTGATAGCTACCAAAGGGGAGGAGAAGACAGGTTAAATACATGATGGGGTTTAAGGAGTATACTTTTTGTGATGAGCACTGGATGTCATATGGAAGTGCTGAATCACTATATTGCACACCTGAAATTACGATGTGCGTTAACTAACTGGAATTTAAATAAAAATTTTAAAAAATTAGTTGTACCATTTTTCATTCCCAGTAGCAAAGAGTTAGTTTCTGTTCCACATGCTCAGCATTTGGTGTTGTCTTAGATTTTAGTCATTCTAATAGATGCATAGTAGGATCTTACTGCTGTTTTAATCTGCAATTCTCTGATGAAATATAATATTGAGCATCTTTTTATATGCTTATTTGCCATCTGTATATCTTCTTTCCTGAGTTGCCTCTTCATGTAGTTTGCTCATTTTTAAATTGGGTTGTTCATTTTCTTAATATTGAGTCTTTAACTGTTTCTTGTATACCCTGGAAACAATTCCTTTATTATATGTGTTTTGTGAAGATTTTCTCCATGTCCGTGGCTTATATTCTCATTTTATTAAAATGGTCTTTCATAGGACAGAGCTTTTCATTTTAATGAAGTGCAAATTATCATATTTTCTTTCTTGACTTTGGTTTGTTTATAAAAAGTCATTACTAAACCCAGGATTACTTCCTATGTCATTTACTTTAAGTGTTAAACTTTTGTATTGTATATGTAGGTTTATAATTAATTTTTAGTAAACTTTTGTTGAAAGTGTAAGAGTCTGCTGCTTTTGTTTGCATGATAATGTCCAATAATTCCAGCACTAGATTACTGAATAGATTAGACTAATCTTTCTCCAACAAATTTTTATCGTGAGTGGATGTTAGATTTTTTTTTCATTGTCTTAGTTGCTCTCTCAAAAATAAGTTGACTAATTTTGGTGGATCTCTATTCTGTTTCATTATTCTATTTGCTCTTCCGCCAACACCACACAATCTTATTCTCTGTAGCCCTACATTAAGTCTTGACGTCAGGTAGTGTCAGTCCTTTGACTTACTTCTTCTTCAATATTGTCTGGCATCTGGATGTTTGGATTTATGTACAAAATTTCAAACTTTCAACTTTCCTGTGTCAATATCCAGGAAACAATTTGCTGGGGTTTTAACTGGCATTCTATTAAATCTATACAATCATCTATTCCTAGGTTAGGAAGAACTGACAGCAGTATTGAATTTTCTTATCCATGAACACAGAATATCTCTCCATCCTTTAGGTCTTCTTTGATTTTTTTTCCTACATTAGAGTTTTCTAGTTTTTCTAATGTAAATCTGGTATGAATTTTGTTAGATTTATACCCGAGTATTTCATTTTTGAAATACAAATAGTGTTGTATTTTTAATTTCCATTTCTTAAAAAGAAAGTGTTTTCTTTTTAATTTCTAATACAGTTTTCTAATTCACTGCTTACATATAGGAAAGCAATTTATTTTTGTATATTAACCTTATGTCCTGCTACTTTGCTGTTGTTGCTTATTAGTTCTAGAAGTTGTTTTGTTGATTCCCAGGCATTTTCTACATAACCAATTATGTCATCTATGAACAAAGATAATTTTATTTCCTTTTTCCCAGTCTGTATACTTTTTATTTCCTTTTCTTATCTTATTGCATTAACTAGAGCTTCCTCATTAATGTTGAATAGGAGTAGTGAGAGGACACAGCTTGCCTTTTTCCTGATCTTAGGAAGTTTCTAGTTTCTCATTATTAGATGTGCTGTTAGCTGTGGGTTTTTTGTAAATGTTTTTTATCAAATTGAAAAAAATTCCTTTATCTTCCTTGTTTGCTCAGTTTTTGTCATAAATGGAGGCTATATTTTTTCAAATAACTTTCTCTGCATCTATTGATATAACTATACGATTTTTCTTTTCTAGCCTATCTTATAACTTAACATTGTGATGTTATATTAATTGATTTTGGAATTTTGAACCAGTCTTGTGTATCTAGGATAAACCCCACCTGATCATGGTACATAATTCTTTTTATATATCATTGAGTTTAATTTGCTAATATTTTGTTGAGACTGTTTGCACATAAAGTTCAAAAGACATATTGGTGTATAGTATTCCTTTCTTATAATGTCTTTGTTTAGTTTTGGTCCTGGAGTATATCTTAAAACCATAATCTGATTTCAGAGCCCATGGTTGTATTTTTAAATACTTTATTTATTGATTCATGAGAGACAAAGAAAGAAGCAGAGAGATAGGCAGAGGGAGCAGTAGGCTCCCATGGGGGAGCCTGATGCAGGACTCGATCCCAGGACCCCAGGATCACAACCTAAGCCAAAGGTAGACAATCACTGAGCCACCCAGGTGGCTGAGCTGAGCCCCAGAACCTATGGTTTTAATTAATATATTCTACTATCTGAATAGATTAGCTACTATATTCTACTACCCCACTGAGGAAAGGGTTTTTAATTACATTTAATTTTAATTAATTCCAATTCAAGTACTATATTCAACTATTGAATGGATTGAATTTTGACACTTGATTTTCTACCTTGAACCAGCATTGTCAGGTATTTTCACACATATTGTCTCATTTTGCTGAATCATGTAGGAGGAGAAAAGATAATCCCAGCAGAAATCAGCAATTTTGTCTTATTTCTAAAATAAGTATAATAATAGTATCCACCTCATGAGGTTTTTATGAAAAATAAACTAGGCAATGAATGATAAACACTTAAAATACTTCACACTTCCCATAAATGTGTCTGGAGGTGATAGTGATATGACAATTGAATTCCTTTATGCTCTAAATCAGTATCTATACTATTATTAGATATTTCTGCAGAGATGATGGATTGGTTCTTCAGAATTGGTCTTTCCAGAATTAAATCTCTATTTCCATTCCTAACACCATGCTACCTTTCTCTTCCACATTACCTTTCTCCTTTAACAGTTTATAAGCTGACCTAGACACCAAGCTATAAAATATGGAATTATCGGGATCCCTGGGTGGCACAGCGGTTTGGCGCCTGCCTTTGGCCCAGGGCGCGATCCTGGAGACCCGGGATCGAATCCCACGTAGGGCTCCCGGTGCATGGAGCCTGCTTCTCCCTCTGCCTGTGTCTCTGCCTGTATCTATCTCTCTCTCTCTCACTGTGACTATCATAAATAAAATAAAAAAAAATTAAAAAAAAAAAAGAAGGGATCCCTGGGTGGCGCAGCGGTTTAGCGCCTGCCTTTAGCCCAGGGTGCGATCCTGGAGACCCGGGATCGAATCCCACATCGGGCTCCCGGTGCATGGAGCCTGTTTCTCCCTCTGCCTGTGTCTCTGCCTCTCTCTCTCTCTGTATCTCTCATGAATAAATAAATAAAATCTTTAAAAAAAAAAAAAAAAAAGAAAAAAAAATATGGAATTATCTTATTTTTCCTTTACTCAAAACCAATTGGTCAAATCCTGCCTTAGTTTCTCCCCAGTTCTCCTGTATCCTACTCATAACATTTATTGTGATGATTTTATTTTATTTTATTTTATTTATTTATTTGTATTTAATTAATTAAATTTCATTTATCCTTAGTGTTTCCCTTAACTATGGAAAGAGCTACCTAGGGCATCTCACTACTCTCATTGTTTCATTCAACTGATTTTATACCCTGCTGCCAGAATCATATTTCTGACTAAGGTCAAGACTATACTTTAGTATAGTACTTTAATAGGTCATCTCATGAGATGCTATTAATGCTATAATGGTATTTTATTATAGAATTCAACAACTTTATCAAGCTACACAGATTAGCCACACATCTTAATATCTTACCTTCATACCTTCTACTCAAGCTAACCTATAATACCTGTCTTTCTCATTCCAGGTATATACTCCATATGTGGATTCATGCTATTTGTTTTATACAGCATGGCTTGGCTTTCCCTTTCACTTTTAAAATATCCCATTCAGGGGCACCTGGCTAGTGCAGTCAGTTAAGCCTCCAACTCTTGATTTCAGCTCAGGTAATGATCTCAGGGTCATGGGATTGAGCCCCACACCACATCCTACACTCAGCATGAAGTCTGTTTAAGACTCTCTCTCCCTATCCCTCTGTCCCCTTCTCTCTCTCTCCCTAAAATATATAAATAAATCTTCATAAAGAAATACGTAAATAAATATCCCATTCATCCATAAAAGCCCAAAAGAGATGTCTCTTCTTTCCTAAAGTTTTTATAGACATTAATATAGCTCTTTGATCAGGCTTTCATATTTTTTTCTTGAACAATATAATATTTAATACTCGGCTTTACAGGTTTATGTGCCTGCTTTCCTCTACTTGTGAGTTCCTTGATATCAGGAATCACATAACTGATTTTTGTATCCAGAGTGCTAACCATAGTGCTTGGCACACAGCTGATATACAACAAATCTTGCTAAATTGAATGCATAAATATTGTAAATAACATTCTTAAATTTTATTTTCCTGTTCTTAAAGGAAGTTAAGATTTAAAAATCAACTATTACTATTACAAATAGAGATGACTAAAGGAGAAATAAAAAATCAATTATTTTAAGATGTAAGAAGAAAAGTAATGATCACATTTTCAGGAAGAAATGTACATGAATTTCAATTGTCACCATAAACATCAAATAAGATACCTTTTTAAAAGGAACATAAAGACCCTATCATCGATTCCACTTCATCACATTAAATATGTAGAGGATGTCTCTTCAGGTTAATTACAATGATACTGTAACAGAACATAGAAACTTTTCATCAATACATATTTTCAGTACGGTATTGATAAATGCCATGGATGAAAAGTCTAATGCTTCCTGAGAAGTCATATTATAATACTATAATACATTTTTTTTCTGAAGTTCCACCACCACTGAAATAAAGTATATGGCACTGCTCTCCAGTGTACTATACAGGAACTCTGCAGACCCAATCACATTCCTTCGGAGAAGCAGAAAAGGACCATGCAACTCACAATTCTTGCTGAAATCTCAACATGAGACATAAGTACCTATTTTAGGACCAAACAAAAATTTTTACCCATGAATTAATTGTGATCTCCAGTCTTGCTATTCATCAGAAAGAAAGGGATGAGATACTCTAGGGCAGCAAGAGCAGAGTTAAACCAACTGTGTCCAACTTGTAGCCTATCATTGTACGATAATCCATAAGCCAAGAATGCTTTTTATATTTTTAAATGTTTGTAAAACAAAGAAAAAAGAGAAGAAGGAGAAGAAGAGGAGGAAAAAGGCAGGGGAGGAGAGGTTAAGACATAGACCATGCATGGCCCACTAAGCTGGAATATTTACCAAAAGGCCCTATGAAAAATGTTTGCCAATCTTTTCTTTTAAGGAGCAGTGTCTAATGAAACTTCCTGTGATGGTGGTTATGCTTTATATGTTTGCTGTCCCAATACGGTAGTCACAAAACTCCTATAGCTACTGAGCACTTGAAATGTTGTTAGAGCCATATCTGTCTGGTGACTACCACACTGGAGAGCACAGCTCTAGAGCACATTATTTTCGTGTTCCAATAGTTTTGAGCCCTCAAATGCCATGAACAATGAGTGGAATAGAATCCAAGCCACTATTATCGATCAGTATTTAGTTATTTAGATAATCAAACTCTTCCCAAAACATTTTCCTTTCCTTCCATTTCATATCTTCAATCATTTTATCTCACCTATTCCCTTCCAATGCATCTCCAGTCACCTTGCTATCCCATTCTCTTGTTTTAAATTGTAAAGTAGAGCACAAGAACAACCTAGGATCCTACTTCAAAATACAGATATACTTCTATAAGACAAGTCAAAACTCGAAATCATTGCCCTTAAAGGAGTGTGGTAGATGAACGTCAGGTTTTGTTTTGTTTTGTTTTGTTTTGTTTTGTTTTGTTTTTAATACTTGGTTGAGTGATACAGATCTGACACATTATGAACTGGCCTAAAGATCCAACCACCATGTATAATGTAATTCCCATGAGAAATTTTATTCTGAGTTCCAAATACCTGACCTAAAAATTTGCCACAAACTTTCTGACAAATCAGGAATAAATTGTGTGTAGTGGAACAATAAAAATCACTTACCAGTTGTGCAGCTCTATGAGTCATGAAGCCTATTTACTTAAGTCCAAAGGAAAATTTTACCCAACTTCATATATAATACATATACTCTGCATTTGGAACTAGTTAGCGCGTCAGTACTTGCTCGGCCTTGACAATCATCTCTATTCCAGGCAGTTCTATTCAATCAGAGTGACATTTCTCAAATCAAACAAATCCTCCTTAGCCTAACAGATAAAAACATTTCTTGCAAAAAGAACTGGAATACAATACCATCTTTAAAACATTTTCCAAAGCTGCATTCTTTTTAATTTTCTCTTATTAATCTCAAGTTTCAGGACAAGATTCTCTGCATGATTAATATATGTACATTATTTCTTAGAACTTAGAGTTAGTTAGCTGATTCCCAAATCAACTAATATAGAAAGTGAAGTAATTTTTGTGCCAAAGCAAGTGTTTTTGTTAGATTTTCTTTTGAATTGTAAGTTAGCCTATCTTCAAGGCACTTCTTTGTTAGGCAAAAACATAAAGTGAGTAATAGATAAAAGTTGAGAATATCATTCAATCATTTTTTTAAGTAGCTGTCAAATGCTCTCTTTAGAAAGCTTCTCAAGGGGAAATGGCTATGTCTAGAGTAAATGATACCAAGCATCATAAAAATATGCGAAGTGATTTTTATCTGTCAAAAATAGCTAATAAAGGAAAAGTACAATTTCTGTTGGAAAGGGGGAGGAGGAAGACCTATTTCTCATACTCCTTTAAATGAGAGTTTTCTGTGCAGTACAATTTTATGGGGAAGTGAAGTATGTACTCACATGAATTTTTGAGAACTCCAGAGTCTTTTTCATTAGAAAGCCAATGAACCCAATTAGCAGAATCTTAACTTTTTCAGGATATTTTACTATCATTAATATTTAGCCAAATTGTCCAAAAGATGCTTAACATAAGAAAATATTAAAAACCCAATACAAAATTTTCTGACAGATGTAAAGAACTACTAATTGCTGGCAAATTATTGGGGAAAACCTCATATGTAGAAACATATTCATGATAATTTTGGATTTAAAAATTTCTTGAGTGAAGGTCCTTCAAATTTCCCATGGTTTTATATTACCTGGAAGCTAGGAAATTTTATTAAACTGCATATTATTTGGGCAAAGAGAAGAATTGTTATTTTTGTTTTTGCTTATGCTACAGACAAGGAAATTCAAGGCATAATGCTTCATTTAATATTCTCTCACAGATTTTGTTCTACAAAAAATGAGAAACTCAAATGAATTATAACTAGTATTCAAGGAATAATAATTGAATGGGAAAACAGTAATAATTTTGGTTGGACAGATGGCAAATCTAAATATTCTGAGATTAAGAAGAGAATTAAAAAGGATCTCAGAAATCAAATAGTATGTTTTGGTTTTAAACCAGGACATTGATTCCTTTCATTATATCTTATATACAGTTTCAGTTCCAATACTTCAATTAACAGGGAATTCTCTACCTCCCAAACCAGTCAATTCTACTTGTAGAACATTCTAAAGGTTAGAAAAGCCTTTTGGGCAAAAATATAAACTACCCATAATTTTATCCTTCTGTTTCTCTCTCTATCAGGTGAGAGAGAGATCAGGGTTGGCTCTATCAGGTGACCGTAGTAATTCAAATAATTAACCCGAAACCTGAAATGGGGTGCCATATAGGTCTACCAGAAGGCCCAAGAACCCACCAAGAAAATGATGGGTTCTGAGGATTGGGGATACAAATATGGTCCATTTCATGACAAATTAACTCAATAAATATTATGAAAACATGTTCAATGGGTAAACTCTTTTCTGTGTCTATAATTTTAGTTTTGACTAATTTTCATTTACAAAGTTTTCTGAGGAAGTTATTTTCTTCCCTCACACAAGGCTAATATAAGAATTTGAGAAGATTAAAATACTTTGAAAAATAGGTACTATAGGGCAGCCCTGGTGGCTCAGTGGTTTAGCACCGCCTTGAGCCCAGGGGGTGATCCTGGAGACCCAGGATCAAGTCCCACGTCGGGTTCCCTGTATGGAGCCTGCTTCTCTCTGCCTGTGTCTCTGCCTCTCTTTCTCTCTCTCCCTGTGTCTGTCATGAATAAATAAATAAAATCTTTAAAAAAAATAGGTACTATAAAACCACTGACATTGTTATTTAGTAAGATAGAGTGGTAGTGGCAGTGATGGGCTTGCTTTTTTAATGAAGATTTTCAGAAAAACAGAAAACACATTAATCAAGATATGAGGCTGGGAGAATAAAAATCCAGGACCAGTATATCTTGAATTATAATGTACACAGAATTATTTGGGACCTTCTTTATTTTTTTTTTATTTTTTCTAAAGATTTTATTTATTTATTCATGAGAGACACAGCGAGAGAGACAAAGAGAGGCAGAGACACAGGCAGAGGGAGAAGCAGGCTCCATGCAGGGAGCCTGATGTGGGACTCGATCTCCGGTCTCCAGAATCACACCCTGGGCTGAAGGCGGCGCCAAACCGCTGAGCTGCCCCTGGGACCAAACCAGCGCCAAACCGGGCTGCCCCTCGACCTTCTTTCAATGCAGATTCTTTGTAATGCCCCACAACGAATCCTTATCCATTAATATATGTTTCTGTATTTTATTCCCAGTAAAGGACCGCATTTTGGGAGTCATGGGTTTGGCCCCACAGTAAGAGTCTAACTCTAATGTAAAACTTAAAAATGTTAATGATGAAATACTATTCCGTAAACTTTAGAAATAGAGGAGCAGGGGGTGGCTGGGTAGCTCAGCCACCCGTTGTGTCAAACTCTTACTTTTAGCTCAGGTCATGATCTTGGGGTCATGAGATTGAGCCCTAGTGGGCTCCATGTTCAGCAGGGAGTCTGCTTGGAGATTCTCTCCCTCTGCCCTCCCACCCACTTGTTCACACTCTTTCTCTCTCAAATAATTAAATAAATCTTTTTTAAATAGAGAGAAATAGAGGAGCAATTTGGGAAACTTGAAAGTCTTCTTATTGATAAGAATAAATTTATATATACGGATGTACAAAAATAAAATAAATATAAGGCTGTCTACACATTTACAGATTATAAAAATAGATGAAGAAATCAAATGTCCCTATAGTTACCTTAATATTTGACAGGGATTTGAAAAACCAAGTCCACAAGAAATTAGGAGGAATATCTGAAAGAGAGGAAAGACAGCATCACCTACAGCTAATGCTGGCTGACTTACTTGGACAATATCACTTCAATAATAGGACAGATTTTCTCAAAGACCTTCAAAAACAAAAACAATCCATTTGCTTCAAAAATCTCACTATGGCTGAATTATAAGTACAGGATTAGAGTATTTGGGAAAAATTTGCATCAAAGGCCAGATATAGTAGTCAAAGTTAGTACTAATATTTGCTATCTTTATGACCATTGGCGAATTGCTTAGCTCCCAAGAGCTTCATTTTTCTGTGTTGTACAAAGGGGATCACATCATATCCGTCCCTTTATGCTTCAAGATGTTATTGTGTGGATTAAATGAAAAATGAGTGAGAAAGTACTTCCGAAATTTATAAACACCACTACGTGGATGGTTTATGAATATATTCAGAATCTTACTATATAACCACAGTCAAATCCATAAAAGAAATAGAGACAGGTTTTGGAGATACTTTCAATCTCATACATTTCTAGGAGAGGACTGGGAACCAATAAGAAGGATGACTTAGGACATTCAAGCAGAAAGTAAATTTTCACCTTCCTTTTTTTTTTTCTTTTTTTATAATAAATTTATTTTTTATTGGTGTTCAATTTGCCAACATACAGAATAACACCCAGTGCTCATCCCATCAAGTGTCCCCCTCAGTGCCCGTCACCCATTCACCCCCACCCCCCGCCCTCTTCCCCTTCCACCACCCCTAGTTCGTTTCCCAGAGTTAGGAGTCTTTATATTCTGTCTCCCTTTCTGATATTTCCCACACATTTCTTCTCCCTTCCCTTATATTCCCTTTCACTATTATTTATATTCCTCAAATGAATGAGAACATATAATGTTTGTCCTTCTCCGATTGACTCACCTTCTGAATGGATTTTGTAGTGACTTCTGAAGTGCAGGTAAGGAGTCTATCACCATAACTATAACTGACTCTGGGAAGAATAAACACTGGGATATCTTGGCTACTAAATTCTGAAATGCATCCCAATCATCTGCCATTATGATGAGGTTTTCATTATTCTTATCAGTTTTCACCATGGAGTCCTAGTAATACTTGGGGTGAACACACCCTTAAAGTTCTTCTCCATTTAATTCAGCTTTAGCCAGGCTTATTCCTGACTGAAATACCTTGATCTTCCTTTTCTTGGAGCATTAACTTTAAAAACTTTGTCACAGTCAATCCTGTCTTTGCCCCCTTTGGGATGTAAATTAATAAACAAACAAACAAACAAAACAAAACAAAACAAAACAAAACAAAAAACCTTGTCAGTGTTAAAGTCCAGGACTGCCTGTCTGCGGGGACTGGCAGCCATTCCCGTGGAATGTCAACATCAAGGAAGACAGTTCTCCTACCTCCCAACCTCTACGAGAGGACAGGAGCCTAACTCCAGTGGATGCCCTACTCGAAGTTGTAAAATTACCTCCCATCACAAAAAAAAAATAGGAGAAAATGTACTTTTCTTTTGGAAAAAGAGAATTAGCAAACACAGATGACCTGTCCTCTCTCACCCCAGTGCTTACAAATATCCTTACTCTTTGTTTCAGAGGAATTGAGTTCAGACTTTACTCTGATCTCCCTCTTGATTACAATAAATAAAACCTTGAATATAATCTTCCTTACCTCTTTAACTTCGTCCAGTGCAATTTTTGCTTCCACACTCAAGAACCTGTTTAGGACAGAAGAAAAGACCTGCAATTTGCAATCATGGCAACAGCAGTCCAGAAGGAATGGTAGCATTTGATAAAGATATAATGTAAACAAACTACTTTGTGAGAAGGTTGCTGTCAGTCACAGGAATCTGTATCAAGCTTGGAATAGTACATTTAAACAAGGTCTAAATATAATTGGTCTTGGGCAATGAAAATTTTTGTGCAAAATTACAGCACTGTCTAATAGAACCCGGGCTGTATTTTCCAGATTGCCTAAACTCACTCAACACATGGCTGATAGCTGGAGCTTTGGCAAACATGAAAGAATGCTAAAGAAAATGTTGCCATCTGGTAAGAGAGAAAAAGGTGGTGGGCTGCAGTCTTTTTCTATTTTTTATGAGACTTTACATATTCTGCTAGATCAAAATGAGCATATCCAGATAGAAAAAAAAAAGCCTACGTTTTTATATTAATATATTTAAGCCTGATGGAATTCATTAGATTACTATGCTCTTATCACTCTTCTATTATTATTTTAAACAAGTTACATTTCCATGTGATATGTTAATGAAAACATGATCTGGGATACGTACTGGTCTATGTGAGCATGGAGTGCAGCTATAACTATTCATACGGCACGTTGCCTTTCCATTACCGTAATTGTGTATGATCCTTCAATGAATGTATTCATGTATTACATGGCTGATGAGTTTTAACGAAGCCTAAATATAAATCTCAAGTCATTTAAAAATTATCTTGTAAAGCATCTATCCCTTCTTTGAAATTAGTGCCATACTGTTTAATCTCATTACTAAGTAATGGCAGTTTGTCCACTTGAAAGTCATTTAACTTTGCCTCCTTCTCTCATGTCTGACTGGTAGGGAGAGTCATATTTTGCCGTTAAAGACTGTGTGTGATTAATATCCATAATTATAAGATATGACTGAATTAAAATCAATAACCCTTTTATTTGCAGTAGATATCTCTTAAGCCTTAATTGCTGATTTAGTAGTTAATTGAGAAAATCCTTGTTAATGATGTGATGTAGCTCTGAGGGAATGTTGAATGAGTGAGAAATTGTTCTCCAGTAGGCATAATTTTCCCAACTGCGTATGGCTGATCCTGGAGAAAGATGAACAGAACGGGCCATGAAATGAGTGGTTCAATTTCTCTCAGCACATGGTCACGCATGACACACATGCTGAAAATAATTAGGAATTATTCATCTTAGTGAGAATCCTGATCAGTAGCATTCATAACATAAAGAAGAAAAAAAAAAACAGAAAGAATAATGTTCCCTAGAACTTATTTTTTAGGAGCACATAGAACATACTTCATTACAGAATACATCTTAGTTTGTATTTTCTAAATTCATCTGTCTTTTTGCTTGTCTACTTCTTGTGTGTGTGTCCCTCAGCACTTACTTTGCTGCTGAGATAATTGCTTCTGGAAAGGAGATTGTTAATGGTTCTGGCGGCATAAATTCTCCAGAATTAAACATCTCATCTCATCTGCGTTAGCCTCCTTCTGCTAATTTAAAAATCATTGCCCTTCACAGCCTTTACAGAAGGATCTCTCATTTTAAGTATGTGTTATTTAGAAAAGAAGTACAGTCAATTCCATAAGACGATCTCCTTTAGGGAGGAAGGAGGGGGGAAAAAAACACATTTGATGAAGCCCAAAAGGTGCCGAGCATTGTCCTATGTATTTCCAATACAACATTTACTCTAATTCTAACAAAACCACCATGAGAAGTGCTTATGACTGTTTCCACGTTACAGATTAAAAAACAGGAGACACTAAGGCTCACAGATGTTGGGTAACTTGCCCAGAGACCAACTGCTAGTGAATAATGAAACAAGGATTTGAAACATGACTTCAGATCTATGCTTTCTTCTTTGTTTTTCTCCCAGCAACAGGCTGTACCTATAAAATAATCTGTATTTGGAATAAAAACATCAATGTTGAAAAACGTGTTTTGAATTAAGTACACTGGGATGCAAATTGTAATGCGTTCAGGTCAAAACTCTTGATATGTGTCAAATAACATATATGCATGTTTCCCAAACTGTGCAGCTGTGCCATGGGACGTCACAGCAAATTCACCAGGCACTAGGGAATCTCTTAAATGTTTAAGAGAAACACAGCAATATTTGACATTTGTCAGATGGCTGCAAACTACTAGTATGAGCTAGTTTGGTTTCAAGAGAAGACTGTGCTAAAATCCTTTCAACTGCATCTCTTTGCATAGCTGGGTTTTCAGTGATTCCTGTGAAGAAAACCAAGTACTAAGCAAAAAATGATGTGGAACACTGGGTAAATGAAGGTCCCAGTGGCGTCTAGGGTGGTTCTAATATCTTAGAGCTGTGCCATACTTAATAGATTCACATATCCCATTAGTTATTGTGCTAATATGAAAATTAAATTATTTTTATAATTTATGTGTATTGTTTTCTTCAGATATCTAATAAGTTGTTAGGACATAAGTACTTACTGAGTTATCTGGTCTTTACTGTGTTATAGATGGAACTTTTAGGTAATTTTTTTGATCTTAGGACACAGTGACAGCATGAGGGAGGACTAAGGACCCCAGGAAACAAGAGAGCTTGGGAATCTCAGAAAACATTTAGTATCTTCTTCCTCTGGAATAGATGTCTTGTACATATAAGTTAATCATGTGAGTAAGCCAGAAATAAATGAAGATTTGTCTACTCATGCTTCAATATGTCGTACTTAGAGCTAAAGTCAAGGTAATCTCAGAGCAGACAGATATTTCAAAGGAATATTTATTTCAAAACATGTCTCAAGTTGAGCATGTGGCCCCACGTTCTGAGGCATTGTGACTGGCAATTTTACCTTGTGAACTGGATGCTGCCATTGGTGCTGCATAGTGTAAGGGACAGAGGACTTGAAACTCAACTCCAGTTCTGTCATTTGCTGACAAAACTAGTCAAAAATTAATCATGCTGTCCTCATCTGAGAACAAACAATTCAGTGAGAAGTCCTACTTCCTATACTTCTGCTGTGAGAATTAAAAATAATATGAGCCAGTATCAGTTCTAGGCACAAACTAGATGCTTAATAAACATTACTGCCTTCCATCTGAGTTCACCTTGCCATTGCAGAAAGGATCAATAATTAACACTTACACCTCATACCAAAGGAATGTCAATATTTCCTTCTATCTTATTTTATCCTGAATATGAACTATAAGTTAGAAAAACTAGTCTCAGACAATCTCTCCACAGCTTTACCTGTTTTTCAGTGAAGGTTTATATTGATTCTCTTTAGGTCATTTCTAGCATCTCCCAAATGACACCCCATTCTTAACCTATTTAGTTATGTTCTTCCCACAAATATTAAACCAGTAACCCCAAAACACAAATTCAAATATATGATCTATCTATATTCAAAAGTCTTCAGTAGCTACCCATTCTACAGAATTAAGTTCAAATTATTAAATACAACATCACGGCACTCCTTTAGAGATCTCCTTCTTTAAAGCAACATAGTCCAAGGGTTAAAGCAGACTCAGAGTTACACTTCTTAAAATCACAGCTTTGTGAATTTAAGCAAATTATTTAGCCTTTCCATGCCTCAAATCCCTCACCTGAAAATGAGGAAAATAACAGAACCTACCTGAGATTGTGGTTGCGGGGAGTAAATGAGTAAAGGTAAGTACTTAGAAAAGTGCTTGGCACAGAATAAATTCTGTCTAAGTGTTAGATTATTCCTTCTACTCCTCACACACTCTTAATTTCAACAAACAAAACTGCATGATAGTCTCTGAACAAAGCCCACATTTTTGGATGTCTGTGATTCTTATGTTTTCCCTATATTTAAATTCCCTTTCTAAGCTTATCTTCAGCCCAAATCTTTGCAAATTATATGCACTCAACAAAAGCCTCTCTATGAAGCTTTCCCATATTTCTTTCTTTTGCCTATTATTGAAATTAATTTCTACCACTCATTTTACTGATCATTTTCCCCCTTGTATTGTTATCTGTTTATTTTCTTCACAGCTCTAATCACAGTTTATAAGCAAATACTGCTTTGTTGACTAACTATAGTCATGTTATTGGTATATTATTAAACTTTCAGAAATCTATGTGTGTGTTTTGTTCACCTTGCACATAGAGCTACCTTGCAGCAATACCAAAGTAGCCTTATGAGTTCTGGTCAATGGAATGTGAAAAGAATCAAGTGTAAAATTTCTAGAACATGTCCTTTCTGCTGGTTGAAGTGAGGATGCAGTGTTAGAACTGGAGCAACCATCTCTTTCCATGAAGTTATTTTGGGAACTGAGGTCTCTGCAGAGCAAAAAGAGAAGTCATGTGGTTTTCAGATTCTGTGGAGTACCAAAGTATCTTTTAACTGACTACTTCCAGAATCTAAGAAAGAAATACATTTTTTATTCTTATTAAAACTAAAGTTGTGTGGGATTTGCAACACAAATTTTCTGTGTTGTATATATTTTTTACTTTGTTCTTACAATGAAGTAAGCTAGAGAAAAGAAAGAAACTATTAAGGAAGAGGAAATACATTTATAGTACCAATACTGTGTTTGTCTAAAAAAAAAATCCACATAGAAGTGATCCCATGCCATTCGTATACATGCTATTCAAGGTCAAATGTACTTTGAGATTTCATTTGTTCTAAACTTGGGATATATTCCTAACTGCTTGAATTAAAATGAGATTATTTTTATTATTTTATATACATTGGAAGTACTTTGCCTATTTCAGTTGTATCTAGCAATTTTATTCAGAAAAATATTGACTTCTGGTGATATAAGCTGGATTAATCATAGTCTTTTCTCCAGCAGCTAGAAGATGGAGCAAAGGCATACCAAAATGGAAAGTGGTATCTGATTCAAGCCAGGGAAGCACTATACCAAAGGGCCCTAAGTTCCTACCGCTGCAACCCCCCAGGATACTCACATTCCTGTTGGTGGCAGAAATTTTTATTTGCCTTTCTACAATTCACCTTCCCTTCCCGAGCCCTAACAATACCCTAATGCCCCATTCATGTAATTGGAATGGCATGATCTGATCTCTAATTTGAGATGTGTCTTAATTTGTTGAAGCCAACAACATAATTCATCCCCATTCCAGAACTGGGGGATGAGTATGTAACCTGGAATCCAGCCTAGGTGTGCTGGAGCTAGCTCATAGCAGCTCCTCAGAGCCAACTGCTGAATTTCTTCAAAGTTTATAAGTCAGTTACTACACGGAGCCATTATTAAAAATTCAATTATAAATTCATACTTAATTACATGAAAATACTTACAATATATCAATTCCTGATTATTTTATATTATTTAGTCCCTTCATTTGAATTTATGCTCCTCAGATTTTGACATTTATTGTATCTTTACAGAAATTCTATGTAATGGTGTACTATTGCATACCTGTTCCCAACTCTGCGGTCAGTGACATCATGCTGGTAGTCAAATAATATATATTCTTCCAACATTTGAAAACTATTGTCCAAATAGTTGGAGCAAGTAATTCACTCATATAATCAAGTAATGAATTGGTGAGACTTCCCAACAGCTGGGATGTTTTCAAATCATTATGGGATTGCAACCATAGGTTGGCTACAGACACAAGAGTTTGGCAAAAGTTAATAAAAGTATTCTGTGAGCATTAATTGGTCAAATCGAATTTACATTGAAGAGTATTTTGTATGTTTTTATTTGTGAATTGTGTGCCAAACATCCTTTCCGTGAGTAAAATTTATAATGATCTTATGTACATAAAATACATGGCTATATTTTTTTTCAGAAAGCTGATTTTAATCATTTAGCAGCAAACCAATGCCTAAGCCAAGTAGTTAGCGTATGAGTTTCCATGAATGAACAAGTGCTAAAATTAGTCCAGTCACAGGGAAGCTTGGGGCTTTTATTCAATGACTAAAATAGACATATTTCTCTCTCTCTCTCTCTCTCTCTCTCTCACACACACACACACACACACACACATACACACACACATACACACATACACTTGCTCTTGATACAAACCAGGAAGAATGTACCCTCAGGAGCCTGTGGCTGCATCCTATGACACAACAGAAAGAGATAACTTTAGAGTGGTACAAAGGCAGGAGGGAGAAATAGAAAGAAGCTAATTTCTTGGTGAAAGTTTTGAGGTGCTGAATCAAACCACCATTGTAGCAGCCATGTTAGCCAATGAATTTCCTCTCCATTTAAGGCAATTTGAGTCAGAATTTCCATCCTTCCTGAGACCTAATTACCTAACTATTCAACTTTGTAAATGATCTCATTTTCCTTTCAAGAGACTTTCCTTTTTTCCTCAAAATTTTTAACCAAAGTATGTGGCTCAATCTTCTAAAAGATTAGATATGAGTTTTAGAGAAGGAAAGAATTGTGATATATTGTTCTTATAGAAGGTACAATTTATTGAAAATATACAGAAGATACATTCTCAGGAGAATGAACTGGGAGACACAAAGATCAAAGATTTGAAGCGAGTGCTGCTTTTCAAGATTCTACAGGTTATTGTGGACAATAAACTTAGGTTGGTAGAGATGGTATTCTCCTAGACAGGCTCTAGACCCCAGTAGGTCTTGGGAAGCCACCGGAAGGCTTTCCAGCCTTTTATACCATCAATTTTATGTCCCTGAAATTATAGCATAATAATATTTTATGATTGTGAAGTCACTTTGCAAGCCAGGTCACCTGTATCTAATACCCACATTTCATCTACAGTTTTGTTTGATGCCACTGTCTGCAGATTATAAAGTAATTAAAATGCATATTATTGTGTTATTGTGTTTACATTATATGCAACATAGCCATATCATGATGGCCATTCTGTGGGAAAGTAGCATCAAAAAGCCTAGCCAGGTACCATCACAACTACGTCTATTGCACATTAACAAATATAGAATTAGATACTAAAAGTAGGACAAGGACCACAGATCCTTAGAGAAATTTATCTTTTGAAAATTTGTTATGTGGTTAACATGGAGCAAAAATAATGGGATGCTTTTCCATTTACAGGATAGAAAAGCTCTAGCCCATGAAGGTACAGATCAGTGAATTAGCCAATCAAGTTACTGATACTGGTTACTAAAGAAACAACAAAGAGTGAAAAATTCTAGAGCTACAATAGTATCTTTATTATATCTAATGGTAAAGAGTAATTTAAAGTGACAAAACTCTAAAAACAACCCTTGAAAATCCTACCACAACACTCGATTTGATATTCAGTTCCTGTATGTTACCACATAAAACAAACAAAACAAAACTTCTATCTTTTGTCATCATAGAACTGAAGCTAGTAAATACCAAATATAGAAATTGATTCTGTGAGGTGCTTAACTAAAGCACCAGTTAAATTCACAACCTCACTAATTCTTTAATATGGAAGATATACCGATAAGAAACTAAGGAACCCTGATCACTGAAATAAGGGTATCCAGGAGAATTCCAAAGGATCTGGAGACTTCCAGTTCCTCAAATTGCTCTGTAACACTTACAGTGTTCCCTTTCTTGCTGTACAGATCTTAAAATTTACCCAGTTCAAACATTTGTAGCCTCTCAACTGCTCCAGTTAGTGAAACACAAAATCATAATAGAGAATAAAAGCATTATACCCAAAATAAGTTTTGTATATTTAAAAGTTTGTATTACAAAAAAAGGGGGCAGGGGAATTTGTAGAGGACTATTCTGAGAACATTTAATCATGAAGAGCAGATATGATTTTGGATCCAGCTTAATTATTTGTTATAGGTGAATATACAACAATTTGGAATTCAACAGCTTGCAGGTAACTAATTGTGATTCTATTTGTTACTTTAGTCAAAGAAATCCTAGATTAAAAGGTGACTGAGGCCAAGTAATATTAAAAAGCTGGGAAGTCCTTAGTCTGATATAAAAGAAGTAAGCCAAAGGCTTCAGGAGAAAGTAAGTTAGAAGGTAGCCCAGGTGGCTCAGTGGTTTAGCGCCCTGCCTTTGGCCCAGAGTGTGATTCTGGAGACCTGGGATTGAGTCCCGTGTTGGGCTCCCTGCATGGTGCCTGCTTCTCCCTCTGCCTATGTCTGTCTCTCATGAATGAATGGATGAAATCTTAAAAAAAAAAAAAGTAAGTTAGATTAGACCCATCTTGTACTTTTCACCCATATATCACCTCAATATTTTCATTGCTAGGTTCAGACAATTCTTAACTATTCTTTCTAGTTAGGAACAGATTAAGGATGAAGTCCTAGTTTCTCCGAAAACCATTTTACTGGGCTGATAATTCTAGTGAACAAGGGTAGAATAAAAATATGATTCATGATCTCACTAGGGATGGAATAAGCCAGGCCCAGCTGGGCCAAGTCTGTGTTACTACCCTGCAGAAACAAAATATCACCTGCCATAATAATACACTGTTCCTATGACCTCCAATTTTCCAGATGCCTTAGCTCGAACTAAATCCCAGTGACAGTAAATTTGATTATTCAAATGTGGCCCTTGTATCTGCCTGAGAATTAATCATTCAGTCATGACTAGAGATAGGGCTTGGTTACAGTTACTGGGGCATCTTTGAACATGATGGATCACTCTACTTTGATCTATTTTGTTCTTTTTTGTTGTTGTTCTTTTTTACTTGGTCCTTAACACACACACACACACACACACACACACACACACACACACACACCCTAGTTCCCTTAATCCAAAAATGTCACCACCTAATAAAATCGAAACTGTCCCACACACATGTACTTACTCCCCACCAGAGCACAATTTCCAGTTATATCTTACAACCCAACCACAGTTATTTGCCCTATAGAAATAACCCAAAACTTCCACTTTGCCTTCCCAATGTTAAAAATTTGCCTTCCCCATATTAAAAATTAAAGGGAGCCAGCATAGGGATTTGTTATCTTCCTTGTGCTGGTAAATTGTTAACAACCACTTTTTGGGGGTAAAACATATCTTGATTTGTAGTGTTTGTTGATTTCTGTAAACACTTCCACTATGGCCATTTTGAGCTACCAAAGTAAAGTCACCAAACTGCAGAGAGAAAGAGACGTACACCATCAATTCTGTAAGAAAAGTGGCTCCAGAGTTTGATACCCTACTGATTCTTGGTATGGAATGGAAATGGAATCCTGGAGAGGTCAAAGTATTTTTTCATATATAATCCATCTATAACTGCCAAGTCAAAACACAAGTCCTAGAACATAGGTATCCTTATCTTATAAAAGGCAGTCTGCTCTTGGGAAAAGCTATAAAATTGAGATTAAAAATGGACAATTGCCATGAAAATATACAGATAGGTATATAGATAGGACAAGGAAAGCAGAAGAGATTATTTTCTTGTATACACTGATTGTATAAAAAGCATGTTATTTTTAAAATTAGAATAGATACAATGCACTAAAACTCTCAGATTATTACTTTCAGCTTTCTTATTCTAAATAGTCCTTAAAGTGATGAAATTAACAACAAAGCTTCTTTATCAAAGACACAGATGACTTCCCTCCATGTGACTTCCAGCATATTCTGTGGGGAGAGGCCATTCCAAACCATGTTATTTTGGTATTGCTCTGTTTGGAGGGTTACAAATCATTCATAGAAGCAGGCAGATTTTACATGTGTGAAAGGCAGTTTTTTATCTCTGTTATTTTCTCCTGCATTGCTCCTGTATAATCCAAATTAGTATACACCCCCAATGGAAAGAAGAATGAATCATCTGATTTTATTCAGCAAGATCATTTTTTTGAAACATGAATAATCTAATACTAAAACATAACTAATCATATACTATAATAATAATAAAATAAAATGATTTATGTGCCTCTATTTTGATCTAGGAATCAAAATCTTTATCTCAATGTAAAAAGTGATCTCTGAATGTACAAATCTTGTTTTATCAAGATGCTAAATTAAAGGAAAACAACTAAGTCACTTTGAATATCAGAAAAAACTCAACTCTCTCAGTCTCATCTGATCATGAACTGAACCACATTATCGTTGCTGGGTAGAACAACCAATTAAGCTTTTTGAGAATTTGGAAGCTTCTGTTCTGGGGCATAGTTCTGTAATGACACTCAGTAGATGAAGCTTTCACTTTCCCTAGCTGAAAGCTGCTTTCTCTTAGAGAAGAAAATTGTGCCAATCAAATCTGAATTTTTCTAGAACAAGTAGGTGATTTAGGAAAAGGCCAATGGGTATCATTTGTTGCACTTCAAAAATTATGTTATTTCAGTCATCCTCTCAATATAACTTTAGCTGCAAATATACACAAAGGATCTTAAAAAAAAAAAAAAACGAATAAAAAAGGGGTGGTTGAATAAGCCCAGGGAGGAGTGAGTTATGACTAACAGAGGTGACACTCTGAGAAGAGTCTAAAAATTTGAGTAATAATTCACCCAGTCTATGATCCAGGTAATCCAGTTTTTCATATTTATGGAATGACAATGAAGAGAAGGAACAAGAAAGAATTATTAACTAAGCATGTACTCTGCAAGGTACTGGGTAAGTTACAAATCTGATACTAATACAATATTATTGAGAAGATATGTCAGAAAGAAAAGATGCTAACAAAGAAGGAGCTTTGTAGGATGGAGTGTTTAGACAAACTTAACAGAATATGTAGGATTGAACTAATCCTTGAAAGTTCAGCAGGATATTTAAAACCAGTGAAGCAAAAAGGAAAGGGTCATAATATTCCAGCTTAAAGAAAAATAAAAAGAGACACTATAGACCACACTTAAATGAATTTGGAATCAGGTACAACTAACGTTGCCCTAACGTAAGCTACAGGAACCTAGGTACTTAACCTTGAAGTAAAATAAAAATAATTATTATTACAGTTAATACATAATAAGTGCTTATTACCTGCCCGTGATTGTTTTAAAGGTCTTTACATGCATGAATTCATGAAATCTGTGAAGTCATTAGTTATGATTATCCCCTTTTTTGCAGATGCTGGAATTGAGACATACAGATGTTTAAAAAATTGCCCAAAGCCTGCTCAGTTAGTAAGTGGTGCATCAGAGATTCCAACACTCAATAAATGAAACAGGTTTTTTTTTTACTTAAAATATTTTAAAATAATAGACTAAAAAGCTCTATAAAACACTGGATACAACAAGTTTTCAAATTGAACAAACTTTGTAAACTCACCATGTTTTTACTGTGGTTTTCCCATTTTCCTCATTGAGATTAGTGTATTATATATCTCTTATATACTGACTATTCAAAGGCAGAGCAGGTTATATAGAAATGGAAGTCAGCTGAAAATATTTGTTAGCCAGGAGTCATTGTTCTACTTGAAATTACTGTATATAGTAAATTAACCCAAGGCAGTATTGTACTGCTGTATCAAAATGATAAAAAATGTGAGTAATTTCATGAGTCATTTATCAAATGCAGCTGAATATATTACTGAGAGTTCAAACAAGCTATAGGCAACATATGTTAGGAAAAAATTAACAAATGCTTAAGAAAGAAAACATTCAATATTATATATACATATATTCATAAGGGGTAGGTGCATGTGTATGTGTGTAAATTTATAGCAATGTATATGCTCATTATGGACTATCTGTAAACTGCCATATTTTAAATTCATTATAACATACAGGGTTTTGTGTGCTTGCTTCTGGAGTGGCTATTTTGTTATTTTCAACCACATAAACTAGGAGCATCAAGAGAAAACAACATAACTCAATTAGATAAAAGTATGTAGAAAATATTCATGAATACGCTGGTTATCTCCATCAGTTCTGAGTAAGAGTTCCAAAAGTAGCAGTCTGATCTTTTAACTTTCAAGTTTTATTCTTACCAAAGATAAAATTTGCCTCTTCATTTAGAACACTTTTTCATATTTAAGGCAAGTCGCAAAATAATTTTCTAGACAAATCAACTATCATAGAAGAGAGGTTATTTATTTACTTGATGAGGTTTAAAAAGGGTTTCAGTCTCCCTATAGCCTTCAGGATAAAATACATAATCTTTATCTATAACTATGTCTGTTTTAGTTTTTAATAACCAATCTACAAGGTTCAAGTTATTTAAGCATTTTTTAGTAGAGTCTTATATATCCATTTACTGGGTATGTTGCACAAAAAGGCAAAGAGAGAAATGGTACATCAATTCCTCAGTCCTTGTTTCTCCACCATAACTCCATTTCCCCCTCTCTCATTCTACTAATGGTCATATTCTACTAATGAGCCTGAGCATGCTCTCTGGGGAAAAGTTGCCAATAAGAGCAGAAGTGATATCAGTGGCTCATCCTTGTCCAAGGATCTATCTTCCTAATTGTGAAGAGAGTCAAGTTCTTTCATGAAGTATCACCGTAATGAAATAAATGTAATGCCAAAGGCAGCTGACTTTTCTAAGGGCCTCTCAGAACTCTTATGCACAAAAGTAGACTCTCAATCACCTCTCATCAAAGTATTGTTACCTCAGAATTAACAGCTGAAATGCTTATTAGTTTTTGATGCATTTCCTTTTAAGATCTATTGGCTCAAGAACTTTACCAGTGACTTTGAGAGACAGATTTAATAAATAGGAACATTCTTTCAGCTGGAATCTTTTGAAAAAGCATAGTTATATTTAGTTCCTGAAAACATTTTGAGTTAAAATATTCTTATTATTTATATGTTAATATCATTTCTTCTGTCTTTCCCTTCTATCTTCTCATCTTTCAGAAAACAATCCCTTACACAGGCTGACCACTGTCAACCTTTTCGTTGTAACTCCCACAGTAAGACCATCAAAAACAAAATACACAGAAGCATTTTCCCTATATGCATTAGGTACTATTACTTTCCTAGATAGTTTCTTCAGCTGTGGTTGGAATCGTAATACCTTCTGGAAAATAGTATCAATTTGGCATCCATATGGTTCTTGAATCAATGCTTAATCCTATGCCCTAAGAAAGCCATTCTGGAACAATTGTTAAAACAAGCCTCACCACATCTCCTTGTTAGTCATGTTGATACGGTTAGTATTAAATGTGTCCCCAAATAGAGGAGGTATATTTGCTTAAAAGGTGTGTTATAAAAGATGCACTCAATAAATATTTCTTGAGTAAAACCTGAGTAAACTATCAGATAAACTATAAGGGAATTGCACTGTAATTCCAAATACAATATACACCATTTTATATATTAATTCCCAAAACTGTTTGTGATTAAATTTAACCATGCTTTGTTAAAGAAAATAAGGGCTCTCAAAATTAAATGATTATTTTTAAGAAGCCTGGAACTACTCTCCAATTTGCTTTGTTTATATAATTTCTATTCTCTGTTCTTACATTTATGATTACCTATTCCCTCTGCTCAATACTAGGGAATACGTAAACTCACAGGGAAAATAATTTCTGTTTGTCTCGTATAATTAGGTCAAGGATAGAAAGGTCATGAAGTTTTGGAAGATGGCAAAGAAAATATATATTAACATAAGCATTGCTCTTCTTAATGCCTGAGGACATGAAAAGAGAATTTATGATATTTGGGTTGTGGATTAGGATATCTTTTTTCTGAATAGGGCAACATGAATCTTTGAAAGAGTTATAAAATTCTGGGATTTGAATATCTCCCAAATGTCAGAATATTATCATCTGTTTAAAGCTTTATATACTATAATACTTTTTCTTTTACATAATTTTTACAAGATAAAATTCTGTTACATCGCTGCCAATCATTTTAAATTTCAGTGATTATCATTCAGTCTCAGATTCTTACATGAAATTTAGGCAAAGGTTAACTCTTGCCTGTCTAAAAATTTGTTATTCAGAAATTCTATAAAGCACACGCTTTAAACAATTTATTTCAAAGTAAGAGAAGAAAGGACCTCACTAATTAAAAGACATTTACAATCATAATTACATTGCTTAAGTGTAGATCCTACTAGTGGCTACCCAAATACAAAAAGCTATGGATAACTTTTATGTTTTCCTGTTTTTTTATTTTTGTAATTTTCTTTGATGAAAATTACATCATTCTCATTATTCTTCCTCTTTAATAAAATTATTTCATTTTCATTCTTTTTTTTTAATTTTTTATTGGTGTTCAATTTACTAACATACAGAATAACACCCAGTGCCCGTCACCCATTCACTCCCACCCCCCGCCCTCCTCCCCTTCCACCACCCCTAGTTCGTTTCCCAGAGTTAGCAGTCTTTACGTTCTGTCTCCCTTTCGGATATTTCCCACACATTTCTTCTCCTTTCCCTTATATTCCCTTTCACTATTATTTATATTCCCCAAATGAATGAGAACATATAATGTTTGTCCTTCTCCGACTGACTTACTTCACTCAGCATAATACCCTCCAGTTCCATCCACGTTGAAGCAAATGGTGGGTATTTGTCATTTCTAATAGCTGAGTAATATTCCATTGTATACATAAACCACATCTTCTTTATCCATTCATCTTTCGTTGGACACCGAGGCTCCTTCCACAGTTTGGCTATTGTGGCCATTGCTGCTAGAAACATCGGGGTGCAGGTGTCCCAGCGTTTCACTGCATCTGTATCTTTGGGGTAAATCCCCAGCAGTGCAATTGCTGGGTCGTAGGGCAGGTCTATTTAACTCTTTGAGGAACCTCCACACAGTTTTCCAGAGTGGCTGCACCAGTTCACATTCCCACCAACAGTGTAAGAGGGTTCCCTTTTCTCCGCATCCCCTCCAACATTTGTTGTTTCCTGCCTTGTTAATTTGCCCCATTCTCACCGGTGTGAGGTGGTATCTCATTGTGGTTTTGATTTGTATTTCCCTGATGGCAAGTGATGCAGAGCATTTTCTCATATGCATGTTGGCCATGTCTATGTCTTCCTCTGTGAGATTTCTGTTCATGTCTTTTGCCCATTTCATGATTGGATTGTTTGTTTCTTTGGTGTTGAGTTTAATAAGTTCTTTATAGATCTTGGAAACTAGCCCTTTATCTGATATGTCATTTGCAAATATCTTCTCCCATTCTGTAGGTTGTCTTTGAGTTTTGTTGACTGTGTCCTTTGCTGTGCAAAAGCTTCTTATCTTGATGAAGTCCCAATAGTTCATTTTTGCTTTTGTTTCTTTTGCCTTCGTGGATGTATCTTGCAAGAAGTTACTGTGGCCGAGTTCAAAAAGGGTGTTGCCTGTGTTCTTCTCTAGGATTTTGATGGAATCTTAACAGGCCAATAACCAGGGAGGAAATTGAAGCAGTCATCAAAAACCTCCCAAGACACAAGAGTCCAGGGCCAGATGGCTTCCCAGGGGAATTCTATCAAACGTTTAAAGAAGAAACCATACCTATTCTCCTAAAGCTGTTTGGAAAGATAGAAAGAGATGGAGTACTTCCAAATTCGTTCTATGAGGCCAGCATCACCTTAATTCCAAAACCAGACAAAGACCCCACCAAAAAGGAGAATTACAGACCAATATCCCTGATGAACATGGATGCAAAAATTCTCAACAAGATACTAGCCAATAGGATCCAATAGTACATTAAGAAAATTATTCACCATGACCAAGTAGGATTTATCCCTGGGACACAAGGCTGGTTCAACACCCGTAAAACAATCAATGTGATTCATCATATCAGCAAGAGAAAAACCAAGAACCATATGATCCTCTCATTAGATGCAGAGAAAGCATTTGACAAAATACAGCATCCATTCCTGATCAAAACTCTTCAGAGTGTAGGGATAGAGGGAACATTCCTCGACATCTTAAAAGCCATCTATGAAAAGCCCACAGCAAATATCATTCTCAATGGGGAAGCACTGGGAGCCTTTCCCCTAAAATCAGGAACAAGACAGGGATGTCCACTCTCACCACTGCTATTCAACATAGTACTGGAAGTCCTAGCCTCAGCAATCAGACAACAAAAAGACATTAAAGGCATTCAAATTGGCAAAGAAGAAGTCAAACTCTCCCTCTTCGCCGATGACATGATACTCTACATAGAAAACCCAAAAGTCTCCACCCCAAGATTGCTAGAACTCATACAGCAATTCGGTAGCGTGGCAGGATACAAAATCAATGCCCAGAAATCAGTGGCATTTCTATACACTAACAATGAGACTGAGGAAAGAGAAATTAAGGAGTCAATCCCATTTACAATTGCACCCAAAAGCCTGAGATACCTAGGAATAAACCTAACCAAAGATGTAAAGGATCTATACCCTAAAAACTATAGAACACTTCTGAAAGAAATTGAGGAAGACACAAAGAGATGGAAAAATATTCCATGCTCATGGATTGGCAGAATTAATATTGTGAAAATGTCAATGTTACCCAGGGCAATATACACGTTTAATGCAATCCCTATCAAAATACCATGGACTTTCTTCAGAGAGTTAGAACAAATTATTTTAAGATTTGTGTGGAATCAGAAAAGACCCCGAATAGCCAGGAGAATTTTAAAAAAGAAAACCATAGCTGGGGGCATCATAATGCCAGATTTCAGGTTGTACTACAAAGCTGTGGTCATCAAGACAGTGTGGTACTGGCACAAAAACAGACACATAGATCAGTGGAACAGAATAGAGAACCCAGAAGTGGACCCTGAACTTTATGGGCAACTAATATTCGATAAAGGAGGAAAGACTATCCATTGGAAGAAAGACAGTCACTTCAATAAATGGTGCTGGGAAAATTGGACATCCACATGCAGAAGAATGAAACTAGACCACTCTCTTTCACCATACACAAAGATAAACTCAAAATGGATGAAAGATCTAAATGTGAGACAAGATTCCTTCATTTTCATTCTTTAATGAAAATTTGGAAATGAAAGTTTTAAACAATGATCTCTTGCATTTAGATGGTGAAGACCAAACACAGTATTAGTGTATAATTTTCCTAAGCAAGATGAGATATTTTGAATCTACAATACGAATCATGACACAGGTCTTTATCATAACTTCAACTGACACTATATACATTGAGACACTAGAAGCCTTGTGGCAGACCTTGCACTAAGAAACCATCTAGTTATAGAAAAATAGCAATAATAAAAAAGAATAATCAAGTGAAAAGTGAGTGTCTTTTGCAAATGTGGAAAGGTGACAACTATGTGGCCAAAATGCTAGATCTCACCAATTTGGAGAAATGTTGGGATCATTACGGCCACTCTAATCATTTTAACTCATATTTAGACTATAAAGAGCTACTGCAACAAGCATGATAATTTAATTGTTCAAATTACCAATTCCTCATTCTTGGGTTTTGGTAGTTTTATATAAATGTACATAGGTAAGGATTTAAGGATATTACTAAGAAAGAAGTGTATCATTTCAAGGAAACTCCATGGGTCTTGGTTTCTGAACAGAAAAATCAAAGCAAACATGGAGTTCAGAAGAAATGGTAAGGCTAAAAAGCATTAAAAACAATCAACTCTGGGAAGAACATCATAAAGAATCCACAAGAGTAAAGACCATATTTTTAAAAGAGAAGAGAAAGTTGTTTTTTTTTTTTAAAGTCCTAAACATTTTCTCTGGTAAACAGATAGGATAAGATACCTCAAAAGTGTTTACTCATATAATAATGGAATACAATGATGGAATTCCCAGCATTTTCAAATGGAGTCAAAGATCATAGCATTAGCTCCTTTTTCAGAAAGTACAGATTTCCAAGGGGGGTGAGTTGTGGCTCTATTCACAAAAATGTCTATTAAACTTATGCTGTCAAAGCTGCTTTATCACCTTTTCTCTCCAAAAAATTAAGCTCTTCTGGCACAACTAAACCCAACTGGCACACATAGAAAGTGATTGATTTTAGAGTCAGTTCACATCTAAATATATAGAACAATGAAAATAGATGAAGAAACAACATATAGAGGGTTGTCTTACAGGTATAATAATGCTAATTATCACCACCCACTAAAAATAAGTAGCACCTGGAAACTTCTTATGACTCCCCTCTTTAAGTAATATGTGTGATAACCATAACAGGAGATTTTCTTTCCTCAGACCCCACCAAGCATGATGTAGGCTTAATCTAACAAAATCAGTGGGATCCTTGAATGTTTAATTCATGCTGTCAGAAATTTATTAGAAAATAAATGAAGTGTGATAATAGTTTTTAAAGTAAATTTGACAGGTATCAAAGAATAAAGGTATTATCATTTAATTAATAAATTAAACATCTAAAAATTATAGAATCATGCATTTTAGAGCTCAGAGGAACTTTAAAAATCACTTGGAGCCAGTGTCCCCATTTTTTCAATGATATAAAAACCAGAGAGGTAAATTTACTTTAACCAGATCATGCAGTAACATTTTGAGCTTCCTGTATACTAAGATGTAGTGATAATCAAGAAGAAACTAGTCATATGAAGAGTCCCTTCAGATTTATCACATTTATTAGTCTACTTTTTTAAGCTGAAGTCACATTAATGAACATCTACTTGATCGTGGCAATTGATATCACACGGATCATGATTAGAAAATTGAGAGTGACCTAAAAGTAGATCTTAGAAGAAAGAACCTCTAACAGGAAAATCAATATGACCTAAGATCAAGATGCCTTCTATCTGAAGGCATCCTTCTTCATGTAAGCTATCTCTTCTGTTTATCAAGAGGACTGAAGCTAATTGTTGTAGGACATATTATGCAGTGGTTTAAAATATCAAGTCCCACCAACAAGTATTTGTAAAAGTATAGTAAAAGAGAAGCCTTTCCTGAGTCCCAAACTGAGATTGCTTTTGTAGGGTCAACAACTCTCAGGAATCTAGACACATTAACAATTCACTTAAAAGAAAAAGGATCAATGAGGAGATTAATGCACACATTCTGTGGTCAGAGAAGGAAAAGGGGAAATAAAGATGGCATCCCTGCCTCTATCCACAGTTCAGTCTCAAGGACTAGATCTGAAGCCTCAGGAGGAAAAGGCAAGGAAAAGACATTTATCAACTGGTTCAGATGCAGGAATTTGCAGGAAAAACAGCACAATTTTTGTATCTCAAAGGTCTATAGCTGGGGAGTTGCAGGAGACAGTACCTGGACAGGGTGGCAACTGGCCAACAGCAATAGCAAAGCTGTGATAGATGTGGTGGAGCTGACTGCCCATAAGAGAGGTGTGGTGAGGAGCTCTGGCCACTGGGCAGACCCAGGAACTTCCAGAAATACATGGGTAAAATATTCAAAGAGCTGAGTAGTGTTGTGGAAAAGTAGAAGAAATATGTTCAGTGAAATCTGGGTGGAAATGCTAAAACAACCCTATCCGGTGATGCTAGTGAAGGAGTCAAAGCCAAGTAATACTATAAAATACAGGTTTATTATCACAGGTTATTAAAGCTGCAATGGGATTACATGTTATAGAGTCCAGCCCCATTCAATTTCACATGAGGGAACTGAGGTCTGGAGACATCATTTCCTTCTCAAGTTCACACAACTCAACAGAACCAGACCGTGTGATCACTGCTTCCAGTGAATCACACCAGTTTTCTTTCACTGTTGGTCTGTTTCCTTTATTTAAAATAGCTTTGCATTTAGCATCTAGGGGTTCTTTAAATTTCTGAGAAGTGAGAATTTTTTTAATAGAATGTGAGCTTTGCAGTTTTAGAAATACTAGTTATTGTAAATACCAAATGTTTCCCCGAACTAGCTCTTTGAAAGAGCTTTGATATAAAAAGTTCTTTCTAAAATAACTCCTTTGTAACACCACAAAGGGCAACTGAGGACAACTTATCTTTTCTCTGCCATTCATCTAATATCTTTACAGTAAGAGCTTGTACAGAGTTTTGATTATAAGACAAAAATGTTAAAAATCAAATGCATCATTGAGTTGAAAATGTGTCCAGTTCAATCTTGCTGCTGCCTCAGGTCTTTTTTTATACTTTCAGAATGAAATGGTTTAAAGTTAGAAAGAGGAATGCCACATGCCGACTGGGAAGTTAATGATAATTTCAAATTAAGTATCATATGCTAATGTGTAGTTAAATATTGAATTGAGAAAGATGTGTCCACCACTTATATGTAGAAGCTCAGACTTCCTCTGTATTATATAATTAGCAGAGACCATCTTCCTTATCACTATTAGAATAAGAGAAAGAATCTTGAAATTTAATTTTAGCTCACTTTCTAAATGCTTGGTTTTCTAAAAGAGTATGTATGTAGACTTTCTTATCTAATAAAATACAATGCCAGTGATATTGGTACTGATTTACAAAGGCAACAGATGAGTCACTGATGTCCAGTTTAATATGGACTTGTATCATCTAATACAGATGAAGAGCTTTTTTTGGTAAGTAGGTAATGCGTGGTAGCGTAATTTTCCTACCATATATGTTGACTTCACGGTTCAGGAAATGTATTAACAATCAAATAAAATAATATATGTGGAAGCTCACTTTAAAATTTATTATTTTTTTTAATTTATTTTTTATTGGTGTTCAATTTACTAACATACAGAATAACACCCAGGGCCCGTCACCCATTCACTCCCACCCCCCGCCCTCCTCCCCTTCTACCACCCCTAGTTCGTTTCCCAGAGTTAGCAGTCTTTACGTTCTGTCTCCCTTTCTGATTTCATTGAGATGTAAGTTGTTACTAATTATTATTATTATTATTATTATTATCATTATCATTAGCTACTGAATAAATGTTCCCATACAGCTTTTGAGGCTACTCTGCCAACAATCCTTCTATCAGTGTGCTGCGGCTTGCAGTCAGATAGCATTGCTCTATGGGTAAATGAAAGGATAGCTTATTTCTATTTCATACTCAATAGATGGGTTGCTGATAACTTGGACAACTTTATCTGGACTGAGAGGCACTATTCCACTCTCATTGGATCAATTCTGTGGTCACTTCTTTCTCCAAAACCTAAAATCCGCAATGGAGTTTGAATTTTTAAAATTCCATTTTGGATAAATAACTAGAAATTTTATCCCAAGATGACTTAAGAACCAGGAGCGAAGGCAAAGACAGGCCCCTCAAAAAAAATAAATAAATAAAATAAATAAAATAAAATAATAAATAAAATAAAATAAAATAAACAAACAAAAAAAAAAAAACAAAGACAGGCCCCTCTAAAAGGAGTGTACCCCACCCTATTGAATAGGAGAACAACAATACTCCAACACAACACAGAGGGTTATAAGGAGAGAGGGAAAGAAGATATATCACCTTCCCCACCCCCATTACTGGCTCAAAGGAAAGATATCCATCCTAACTCACAACACACACATACACATAATATGATAAATCCAAACAATCATCAACCCACGGCCCCAGACAACTGACTAGAAAAATTAAGACCTCTCCTGACAGAATTCCAAACTGACTATGGCCTGTATTTCTGCTCCATTTTGGAGTTTCGCTTCCTTTATTGGTCATCATCTGATACCTAAAGTAACAATCAAGAGTACAGACCATTACTATCACTCTATAGACAGATGGTGTGCCTTGCCCACCTGTCTTGGAGGACATTTTCTCAGTTATCTAAGTATTCCTTGTCTTTACCAATAGCTTTTATTATGTACTACAAACAATTTTTTATCTGGCAATGTATCAATACCCTCTTCGTGCTTAATATTTTAGCCAAAACCATGTTCTATGACCATTTGGGCAATTTAGATGATAGCATATGTATAACACTTCCCATTCTCTATGGTATGTGCACTCATGTTTTCTACAAATATTGAATTTTTAACTTTAGTATAGTCCAAAGGAGCCAACCTAATTATCCTAAATTAATTCTCCTTCTTCAACTATTTTTTTTAAGTAGGAGGGATGAAAAGTGGATGGCAAAAAACAGCAGGCATTCTGTAATCTGTTGTCTCTGGAAGAGAAGATCAAAGTTTGGGCTAGTTCTGGGGAGTAAAAGAAGAGAGAAGTTTAGAGATTTTACAAATATTTAAACGTTTAGTTTAGAGATCAGTATCCTTAGCATCTCCTGTCTCAAGTACCTGTGTAAAGTCCTTTCTGGGGATGCTCCCCACTCTCAGCCTGCTATAGCTGTTGGACTATTTTTTTTTATTAAACTATAATTAACATACAATATTATATTAATTTCAGATATATAATATAGTGATTCAGCAATATATATTGCTCAGTGCTCATCAAGATAAGTATTCTTAATCTCCTTCATCTATTTTATTGATATTCCCATCCACCTCCCCTCTGGTAACCACCAGTTTGTTCTCTGTATTTGTGAATCCTTTCTTGTCTCTTTTTTCTTTGTTAGTTCATTTGTTTTGTTTCTTAAATTCCATATATGAGTAACATTATATGATATTTCTCTTTTTCTGATGGACATTTCACTTAGCTTTATACCCTCAAGGTCCATCCATATTTTTGCAAATGATAAGATCTCATTCATTTTTATGGCTAAGTAATATTCTCTGTGTGTGTACTATATATATATATATATATATATATATATATATTCCATTATAAACATGCATACACACACACTCACCACATATTTTTTTTACCTACTCATCTATGGAAGGAAATTTGGGTTGCTTCCATATCTTGACCATTGTAAATAATGCTGCAATAAATATATGGGTACATATATCTTTCCAAATTAGTCTTTTCATTTTTTCTGAGTAAATATTCAGTAGTAGAACTACTGGATCATATGGTCATTTTTTTTTGAGGAATCTCCATATGGTTTTCCACTATGGCTGCAACAATT
Source organism: Canis lupus dingo (assembly GCF_003254725.2). Lineage (NCBI taxonomy): Eukaryota > Metazoa > Chordata > Mammalia > Carnivora > Canidae > Canis > Canis lupus. The sequence continues at coordinate 14,369,479 of NC_064256.1, read as the reverse complement.
TACATTCCCAACAAGAGTGTGCAAGGGCTCCTTTTTCTCCACATCCTCACCAACACTTGTTATTTCTTGTGTTTCTTTTTTAAATTAGCCATTTTTCAAGTACAAAGTGATATCTTATTGTGGTTTTAATTTATATTATACTTATAACACAAACACATGAAAGATAAATAACATGCTACTTAGCAATGAATCAATCATCCAAAAAACCAAAGAGAAAGTAAAAAAGTACAGGGCGATCAATGAAAATGAAAACACAATGGTCCAAAGTCTTTGGGATGCAGTAAAGGCAGTTCTAAGAGGGAAGATTATACCAACACAGGCTTACTTCAAGAAACAAGAAAAATCTCAAATAAACAACCTAACCTTATACCTCAAGGAGCTAGGAAAAAAAACAAATCCTAGAGCCAGTAGAAGAAAGAAAATAATAAATATTAGAGCAGAAATAAATAAAATAGAAACAAAAAAAATCCACAACAGGTCAATGAATCCAAGAGCTCATTCTTTGAAAATATAAACAAAAGTGATAAACTTTTAGTCAAACTCATCATTAAAAAAGAAAGGATTCAAGTAAATAAATAAATAAAATCTAAATAAAAGAGAGGAAATAATAACTAACATATCAGAAACACAAAGGATTGTAAGAAAATATTATGAAAACTTAGGTCAGAAAATTGGACAACCTAGAAGAAATGGATAAATTCTTAAGAACACAACTTTCCTAAAATGAATTAGGAAGAAACAGAATCTGCAGACTAATTATTAACAGTAAAACTGAATCAGTAATCAAAAAAATTCCCAATAAAAGAAGTTCCAGACCAGATGGCTTTGCAGGTAAATTCTACCAGATATTTAAAGAAGAATTAATACCTATTCTTCTCAAACTACTCCAAAAAATAGAAGAGAAAAAGAAGCCTCCAAATTAATTCTATAAGACCAGAATTACTTTAATACCAAAGTCAAACAGACCCTGCAAAAAAATCTGCAAACCAATATCTCTGTTGAACACGTGCAAAAATCCTCAAAAAAAAAAAATTAGCAAACTGTATTCAATAATACATTTTAAAAAATCATTCACAAAGATCAAGTGGGATTTATTACTGGGAGGTAAGGGTGGTTCAATATTTGCCCATCATGTGACACATGACAATAACAAGAGAAAAGATAAAATCATTTAATCATCTCATGAGACAGAGAAAAAGCATTTGACAAAAATACAATATTCATTCATAACAAAAACTCTCAACAAAGTACGTTTCAAGAGAATATACTTCAACATAATAAAGGTCATATATGAAAAACTCACAGTGAGCCTCATACTTGAAGGTGAAAAACTGAGAGCTTTTCCTCCAAGACCAGGAACAAAACAAAGATGTCCACTCCCGCCACTTTTAGCCACAGCCATCCGAAAAGAAAAATAAATAAAAGGCATCAAATTGGTAAGAAAGAAGTAAAGCTTTTACTATTTGCAGATGACATAATACTATAGATAGAAAAGCCTAAAGATTCTACCAAAAACTACTAGAACTAATAAAAGAATTCAGTAGAGTTGCAGGATACAAAATTAATGCACAGAACTCTGATTCATTTCTGTACACTAATAATAAAGTGGCAGAAAGAGAAAATAAGAAAAAGTCCCACTTACAATTGTACCAAAAATAATAAAATACCTAGGAATAAACTTAACCGAAGAGGTAAAGCCATGTACTCTGAAAACTATAAAAGAATGATGAAAGAAATTGAAGATGACACAAACAAATGGAAAGATATTCCATGCTCATGGCTTAAAGGAATATTGTTAAAATGTCCATAAAAACCAAAGCAATTTTTCCCATAACTAGAATAAATGTTCCTAAAATTTGTATGGAACTCCAAAAGACCCCAAATAGCCAAGGCAATCTTGAGAAAGAAAAATAAAACTAGATGTATCACAATCCCAGATTTCAAGGTATACTACAAAGGTATAGAGATCAAAAGACGATGACACTGGCAGAAAAGCATACAGATCAACAGAACAGAAGACAGAGCCCAGAAATAAATTCAGTTATATGGCTGATTAATCTACGACAAAGGAGGCAAGAATATACAATGGGGAAAAGACAGTCTCTTCAACAAATGGTGTTGGGAAAACTGGACAGCTACATGCAAAAGAATGAAACTGGACCACTTTCTTATACCACAGACAAAAACAAACTCATAATGGATTAAAGACCCAAACATGAGACCTGAAACCATAAAATTGATAGAACATGGAGAATAATTTCTTTGCTATCAGCCGTAGATACATTTTTCTAGGCAAAGAAGAGCAAACATAGTTACTGAGGCTACACCAAAGTTAAAAACAACTTTTGCACAGTAACGGAAACTGTCAACAAAACAAAAAGACAAACCACTAAATGGGAGAAGATATTTGTAAATGATGTAAGCGATGTGGGGTTAATATCTAAAATATGTAAAGAAGTTCCTTCACCTATTTTTAATCAATACTTGCTGATCACAATTTTCAAAAATGCAAATGAGAGCTAGGAGAAATCTCTATATGGAGAAAGCAGGAAAATTGAAATTCTCTAAAATGGGTACTATAACTCTAACAGAGCAAAGGATCAGTTTGAATTCACCCTCCGAACTTCTCTTGACACTGTCATTTTTCTGCTGTCCCCTGAATTCTTTAAGGCTTGCTTCCTTGTGTGGTTATTTTGTCTCATTTACCAACCTCATGGACAGAGAGCAGACATCTATCATCTGGGTAAGGCTGCACGCACCCAGCTGGCCAGGGCTCACGGTAATTATTTGATCATTACAAATATAACCTTTTGATTTACAGTGAGTTCATGGAAAAGCAACTCCTTATATTGGACTTATAACAAGCTTGCATATAAAATTTTCTAGTAAACTCTCTTACTAAATAAATAATATAACTCAGGTTAGCCATATTTCCATTTGAAATGGCCATTTTATAAATTTCTAGCTGTGAAGTTTGGTGAAGGACACCTCAGGATTGAGAATGGATGAGATAATCTGCATTCAACAAGTGAGCAATTGCACCCACTCCCCTCATCCATACAATCAGTGGCTATAGAACATCCAAGGGGGGGAAGCATAAAGCATGTTTGGATACTGCAATGAATTCGATTACATTAGCACCAAATTAAGCCTATTTTCATTTTGATATTATAAAAAAAGCAGCAGGAGGTTTGACTAGATAACTTGCTTTTACTTTATTAAATTCCTTATGTTCCAGTCAGCGGGATTGAGTGCTCCCTAGGAGTGCATTAAGAACGTTTGGGCCTTGTCTCATTCAAAACAGTGTAGCTCCAAGTCAGACTTTTACAATTCACTTTTCTGGGGCTGCCAGAAGGAGATTAAGGAGAGCTCCTTAGTTCCTTGGCTGTTTATTGCCTTCTTTATGCAGAAGGGTTTCCCTCCTACTTGAGGGCATGAAATACAATGCTCAGCATTAGGCAGATAGAAGACTTGTCCCAAGAGGACCATCTTGGTTGTCCAGGACAAATGTTATACAAATAGGAGTTGTCTGCATCTCTGGCTGTTTTAGGACCTAAAATCCTACAGCTCTACGTCCTTTCAGTCAGTACATATTTATGGCTGTTTTGCTCCACCCCAACAATGCTAATTAATTAAATGTTTGCTTAGTGGCCTAAAAGAGTTAGGATACCTTCCAAAGCATCAGATGAACATTAAGAGGATTTAGAGTCTGGCTATAAAGGAAAAAGTCATTTCTAAAATGTCAGAATCCTTATTTACAACACGATGCCAGTAAGGAGGGGAGGAGAAGGCACCTAACAAGATTCAATAAGAATGGTCCTTAGAACAGTTCATCCAGCCAATATCAAGCCTATCTCCATCCTCAGCCAAGTCTAATGAAAGCTCAAATGTGCAGCTTTCTAATGATCCTCCCACTTTCCCTTCTTGGATTCTTGTTTCTCCTTACATTGTGGTGTTCAAAATCTATTTTTGTAGTTGGTTTAGTACATTTCGTTTCAGAGCAGTTGGCACATTTTGCCTGACTGCAACTAACCATGTTATGAAGTCAGCCACGCATTATCCTATCATCAATCGCCACGGATGCAAATCTTCTCGTCTATTGTTAAGGATTTGATTTCCTCTAGTAAAATGTGCTTTCCTGTGGCAGCTGCCTGAGAGCAGTCACTGCGGCTGAAAAGGGAAGGCTGAGAGGCAGGGTCACCTACCAGCCGCAAACCAAAGGGAACAGTGGTCAGTTCAAGGGGGCACTGATCTTCCTCTTATGTTTTTCTGTATTTCTCTTCCAACATTTTTCTCTGCATGTTCCCTCTCAGTGCATGCCTTCTAGGTTGTTTGCAGGGCCAAATTCTGGACTAAAGAAGAGGAAGGGGTACCTTCCTGCTCGAGAACAAAGAACAAAATTTTAAAATTTGTCAAACTATAGAGAAAAGTCTCCTGATACTTAGATAAGACAGACCATAAACTTTTATTGAAATAAGCACAGAAAAAGCAACCCTCATTTCTTCATGGCATATTTTATGTTTGCAGGCGTGATGCATTTAACTAGGAAAAGGAGACATCACTGATTTCAATACACATCCAAAAATGATTATGCACTGATGGGCTACTTTGGATATATTATCAACCATGCTGTGTAAGAATATTGATTGGTATGAAACACTTTCACATTACACAAGAAAGTAGAATATTCACTGTAATTGCTAATCACTCCTTTCATATCCCCTCCACTCTCTTGTTCTCTGTTACGCCCACTTGACATAATACTAGCCCTACCTAAGCCACCTGTCTGCCTAACCCATGCCGGCCCCTTGACATCAGAGAATTGCTAATAAGAAGCACTCCACCCAGCTGACAGATTTCCCCTAATATTTTTAAGCACAAATCTCAAGTAAACCCTCAGCATGTCTCCAGTCATTTGGTTCTCCCACAAACCAAGATGTTATTTCAGATCTTGTTATTCAAACTGCCAATATTCCTTCCCCATTTCTTCCTCCCTTTCAATTAAAGACCATCTTCTCATCACCTTATCTGCCTCTTGGCCCCTTTGCATGTGTATGTAAATGCTCTCTTTTCTCTCTGATTCTAATAAAATGTACTGTCTCTAATCTTGTATAAGTCCAAACACACATCACCTTCCCTAGATGCTTGCCTATCCTTCCTCTTTCATTCCAGGACAGACTGTGCTCCTGCATTTGACCTCTCATCCACCACCATAATTCTCTTTTTCTCCATCTCTTTATCACCCAGTCCCATGGTTTAGTATATTATTCAATGACAATACAAAACTCAATTACACAATTTCTATCTCCAGCTCTGATTTCTCCTTTCAACTATATTTAGATTTGTCTAAATAAATAAGGGTCATACTTACTGTATTAACTAGGCATTTTTTTTTATCTCCAGTGGGCAAATCGCAAGTATTATAGCCAAAAGACAATTATGTATTCTCCACTCCCTCCCCAGACATCCTCCCCACTACTATTTCTCCTTCTCAGAAGATGGTACTGTCATTGTTCCTGTGGCTCACACTAAAATACCCAGGGTCATTCTATACAATCGTCTTTTTCTCAAAAGCCTAAGTCCAATTTGCTAGCAAGGATTGTACAGTTATGCAAAATATAGTCTAACAGCAGCCACTCCTTACCTACCACTTAAGTTCAATTTATCATCATTTTCATCTCGAATAACTTTCTAACTGGTCAAGCTTTTCTGCTTTTGTTCCCAAAGGTCACTTCTGCACAGTATCCAAAGTTATCTTTTTGTACAATGTAATTCAAGTTCTATCACTTGCATGGCCATACTATCCAATGACTTCATACTTGTGGAAATATTAACCATTTAGTAATATTTTTTCTTTTTAATATCGTCATGGTCCTATGATACATACTGCTCTGTAGTGTTTTTTATGATTAATTCATCCATTGAGCAAATATTTGTTGAATGCCCACAAAGTTTCAGGCACCATTCTAGCCTCTGGAGATAGAGGGATAAAGAAGAAAAGAATCCTGTAAGAAGTTCATCCATTTTATTGGATGTTCAACAGCACAGAAGCATTTACATTTCCTGTTGACAAAAATAGTGCATGTTCATCATATAAAATTTGAAAAATACAGAAAAACAAACAAGAAATGCAATATACTACATGCTTCCATTAATATTATGTTCAATTTCCTCTAATGCTTTTCTGTATTTCATTTACTATATTATCCCTGTGGGCATAGCCTATGTTCTCTTTATTCTTTACTATTCAGGTGAGAACACTTCATCTATTTTGGGTTTTGGAATTACTTTACCCCTGAGCTTAGCTTTCAATATTTAGATCATTCTTTCCTCATCAAGGTCTCCTAATCTGAGGGTCAAGCATGTGTTTCTGCCTGTCTTTCTAGAAAACCTTCCTTTGAGGTATGTATCACATCAAGTATCCAATGCCTACGCTGGATGTATCTCTACCTCTCAATCAAAAAAGCAAGAGGATCTCCAAACCTCATGCGTGTGTCTTACCATTCTGTTAATGTAACCTCCAGAGTAGGCAAGGGGAAAGACTTGGTAGTGGTTGTTCTTTTAAGGGGGAAAAAACCCAGCCAAATGAGAGATCCTAGGGAATTTGGGGTTGTTTCTAAAAGTCAGCAAGTTTGTGGTGCCACTCATAAATAGGAAGAAACAGAAAACTCAAGCAAAAGCATGAAAACTTCAAATAAAATCAAAAGCCCTGTGAACATGTAGTTTTACCAACAGAAATACTGCACAGCCTAGAATCATAAAGAGAAGCACCAGGGAGCTGATTAACTAGGACCATGGTGACAGTTAAGCTAGAAAAATATGTTTTCTCTTCAAATGCAGAGCACCTGATGGCTCTGCATGATGCAGTGCAATGCCACACACCTCAGGGACACCAATTTAAATCCAAGCAGGGTCATTTGTCAGAGCAGAAGTCATTTGTGCCTAATAGCATTTTATTAGCCCATGTGAAATGTATCAGAGTTCTGAACCTAGTTCTTAGGGGATGTGACTACATTATCAAACATACTACTCAATTTACTCCCTGGTGGTACCTCCAATGATAAACCATGTCCACATAACACAAGAGAATAAAGTAGCAAATAATAGGTATCAGAGCAGTTCAATTTTGTTATAATTATCATAGCAACAGCAACAAAAACACCTGGTATTTAGGTAGCACTTTACATTTCACAAAGCACTTTCATGTTTACTATTCATCTCTTTTAACAACCTTATGAAATTAATTGGCAAAGTATCACTTTTATTTTACAGAGGTGGAAAATCAGATTTGCTAAGTAACTTTCCCTTTGATTTATCACTGGAACTCAAATCTTAGCCATCAATAGAACTGAATGAAGACTCTAAATTGGTTTTTCAGATTACAAGTCTACCATTATATCTTTCTTGGACAGTATGTTGTCCTTTTTTAAGAGTCTCTGTAACAAATTTTTTTAGAATAAAGTAATTTCATCAGTAAATGATTTAGAGAATAAATGGTTGTCCAGATGTTTTTTCCTAGTGTAGAAATACATGACTTCCTAGTAGAGCGATTATGTGGTATTTTTAGAATAATCAGCTGAGCATGCTAAAATTATTCACAGTGGAAGACTATTCATTCTTTCTACAAGTTTATAATAAAGCTGATAATTTAATAGCAGCCAATATTTTGATTGCTTGACATATGACAATCTTTCTTCTTAAACCTCATACCAACTTAACAAAATGAGCATCTTCTCCTATTTTTCAGATACAAACTCAGGTATATAAAAGTTAAGAAATTATGACAAACCCAGAGAAAGAGTGGAACTGTTGGGATACAATTCCTATCCGTCTGGCCTCAAAGCTTGCACTCAATCATTACACATTCTCCAAAAGGATAAGAAGCAGACAGCAGAATCATTAAGGAACCTTCTCTGAGGAAGGAACAAGGCAAACCAGACATTGAAAATCTGTATGACATTTTAGGGTTCATTTGATCTAGAAAAAATACACAATACTATTTTCTCAAGTACTATACCATTGTCCCAGTAAAATTATCAAAGAGTATATATTTTACAAACACAATTACTAAGATATACTAACACAGAGAACAAATCCAAGTGTGATACCAAGTTAAGAGCAAACATTCAATTAGTATTGACTGCAAGATACTCTGAACTTTGTGGTCTTAGCAGCACAAGGAATTCAGGGGAAGAAGAAAGGAAGAAGGAGAAGAAGAAGAAGAAGAAGAAGAAGAAGAAGAAGAAGAAGAAGAAGAAGAAGAAGAAGAAGGAGGAGGAGGAGGAGGAGGAGGAGGAGGAGGAGGAGGAGGAGGAGGAGGAGGAGGAGGAGGAGGAGGAAGAAGAGAGAAAGGAGGGAGAGGAGAGAAAGGAGGGAGAGGAGAGAAAGGAGGGAGAGGAGGGGGGTGAAGAGGAGGAGGAGGAAGAAGAGGAGATATGTTTGCAGTCTTGGAAAGCCCTCAGTGGAATTACTGCAACTTACAACAAACTTCAAATAAAATACAAGTGAGAGCCATGGTTCTCAAACTGTAGTGGGCACTGGAATTACCTGGAAAAATTGTTGGCAAATAGATTCTTGGACCCCACCCTCTGAGTTTCTGATTCAGAAAGTATGGGAGGGGTGTGAGAATGAACATTTCTGACAAACTTCCAGGTAATGCTGATGTTGCTGGTTCAGGGACCACACATTGAGAACCACTGTGGTTTAGGTTCAGCAGAATTCTAAGAGAGCATAAAAGATGTAATAAGCCTTCCAAAGGAAAAAAAAAATCATAGACTTTAGCCTTTTTTTTTTTTTTGTATTTAGTTGTTGTTGTTGTTGTTGTTGTTTTTAAGATGTATTTATTGGGATGCCTAGGTACCTCAGTGGTTGAGCGTCTGCCTTTGACTCAGGGTGTGATTTCCGGGGTCCGGGATGGAGTCCCACATGGGGCTCCTGCGGAGAGCCTGCTTCTCCCTCTGCCTGTGTCTCTGCCTTTCTTTCTCTCTCTTTCTCTCTCTGTCTCTATCTCTCTCTCCTGAATAAATGAATAAAATTTATTTGTTTGAGAGAGAGAGAGAACGGAGGGATAGAGGGAGACAGGGAGAGAATCTCAAGCAAACTCTGCACTGATCACAGAGCCTGACATGGTGCTTGATTTCACGTCCTTGGGATCACAACCCTGAGATCACAACCTGAGCCCAAACCAAGAGTCGGGCTTTTAATCAACTGAGCCACCTGAGAATGCTGAGCCTTTGAACTGTGCTTTGACAAAGGAAGAGAATTTCAGATATTGAGGAATAATGTGCTTCTGTCTCAAGAGGAGGCATATAGGTCTTCAGACTCATCCTCTCATCTTAGTGATTTGGTAGCCTCACTCTACTCTTGCAGAATGGAATAAAAATTATGAATCCATCTCTCTTTGCCCAACAACTCAAAATATACGTTAATATTTTCTTGGCTTCAACTGAGGTCCTGACATTTCACAAAAGAATGAAAGAGTAGTTTAACACATTTTAAGCCCTATTAAATTCCTTCTTTGTTCCATTTCAAATAATTTCAATTTCTTCTGAAATTTTTTCCTAACCCAACTTTCACATTCTAGGAATGATCCAGAATGTGAATGAGATGTTGGTCAAGTTTTCTTTTGTAGATTTGTTTGATTGATTGTATGGCTGAAATAAGTCACAACTTACCAAGTAAGTATCCTTCCTATCCTTACCCCAAAAGACAAAAGAATAAATGGAAACCATTCTAGAAGCATTTTAACTGTATGCTGGAGCTAGAGAACAATCAAAGGGATAATGTACTGACTCATGAGAATAGTTTTATTCCCCATTCTTCTATTATTTTACCACATGACTCTAAAGAAGTCATTTAAATTCTCACTGCTTTAATTTTTGCATTTGTAAAATGGAGATAATATTTGCCACAAGGTTTAGTTAATGCTTTAAAATGCTTTTGAGATCACTGGAAAAGGAGAGCATAAAATACTCTTACTCTACATTGATCTTTGGAACTTGAACTATAAAACAAGAAGAATCTACACTCCTGCAGGAACCGACCAATTGAGAAGGAACTTTCCTACAACTAAGCTGCTCACTGTCATGACAAATGTATATTGGACTCCAATATTGTCAAGTATTTTACAATCATTCCTTCTAATGATTTTTATTCATCACTCTTACAGAGGGAACAACTAATGGGAAGATAATTCAAATGCTATCTGTCAGTCTAAGGGTGAGAAAACCTTTTCCATAAGGGCCAGGTAGTAAATATTTCAGACTGCAGGCCACATATGAGCATTCAATCACATATGATCATGATTATGAGTCATGCTTAAAAACTGGGACAAATAAGCATTGCTAATCATTATCATTGTAAATTTTTCTCCTAAAAAGCATCAGTGTTCCTTCCTGCTTTCATTTTATTTTACTATTTACTCAGATTGGGTCAGTAATACAGAGTTAAGGAAAATCTGCTACCTAAATATTTAGGGTTTTAGTTTGAAAATGGACCACTTTTTAAAAATAATACTGTTGCTTACAAGTTCTGTTTTCCCAAAAATAATTTGTTAAATCAAGCTATTTGATTTTAGGACCCCAAACACAAGCCACTCTGTTTCATTCACATTTTCTATTTTGTTTTGCCTGCTGCTTCATTACTTGTGTTTCCTCATGAGCCTTTAGAGGAAATAATGTTATTTCTTCAGTTGTGCAAATTGAAAACCTATTTTTAAAGAGCTGTGCTCCAGCCATTTTGATTATCCTACATTCCATTCTTCTCTTCATTTATTTAAAAAAGAAAGAGACTATCTATAAGTCCTCATGTCTCTCCTGAGAGTTGTAGAAGCTATTTTATTCTTATTAACACTTTTATTACACACATTTTGTTTTCTTATTGCAGTGATAGTTTACCTTCCTGTTAACTTTTCTGTTTACATCTCCTTTAAGAAGTTTTGTCTGACGTGCTCTATATAAAGACTCCTAATCAGATCTCCTTTTAAAACTATGTAAAGTAGAAATGAGTTTTACAATTTAAGTTACAAAGTTTACAAAATAGAAAGTAGTTTAAAGACTTTTGCTTCTTTTTGGTTATATTTAAAATCTTTTTAGGAGCTTCTCTTTTAACTGAGATGAACTTCCATACAGTTTCTCATATATCCATGAGTTTTAAACTAATAAATTCAGCACTAAGTCATAGGATACAAAATCAAGATACAAAAATTAGTGTACTTCTCTACACTAACAATAAATGATCTCAAAAAAAATTAAGAAAACATCCACACCGAAATACAATTCAAAATCACAGTGAAATATCACCTCACATCTCTTAAGAAGGTCATTACCCCCAAAAACTAGAACTGTGTTGACAGGTATAGTCCCAAAGTCCAACATCTATCTTGAGCGAAAGCTTTGTGCCCTACATCAACCTTTGTTTTTCATAGTCAGGCTGGCCTCAGGACAAATAAAATTACATATAAATGCACCCTGACTTTTTATTTTCCCCCACAGGTTCTAAGTAATTTGGCTGTAACTCTTTGGGGATGACATTCCTGAAAAACCCTATAATCTTCGTTATTGTGTTTCTCAGCTGCAGGTACTTCCAACGCTGTGATTTATCTAAATTGTATTTTTGTCAAAGGGTTATAGGGGATAATGTGAAAAGTCTAATGGGATATTGTTAGTAAATTTATAAAATTACTTTCTGTATCCAGTTAGACCAAGTAATTTTTTCACTCGTTGCTTTTAGGGCAGGCTTATGTATCATTGAAGACTGCAAGGAAATAAAAGTTAAGCACCCAAACTAAAGATTCTTTGTCTAAAACCATGTCTGTTAGGACAAGTTTATCATTTATAAGGCTCAAGGATAGTCTTTAGATGAGTGAACAATCTGAGCCTAAAGCTACAAAGCCGCACACAGAATTCTTCCTCTTGCCACTTTGTACTGTCCCTCAGATCTAGGAGTGAATTATTGGTCCCAGTGCCACATACACACCACAGAAGTACATTCTCACTGCTGCTTGATCCAACTAAGGTGCCAGTCCATACACTGGGGTTTATTCCAAAGAGAGATTTGTCTTATGTAATGGAAACTCCTAAGCACTGCTATCCCATTCTGTGGCTGAAAGAAGGTGATGGCACAAAAATGCTGAGGATGGTCTGACCTCCTCTGGTCTTGTGCATGTGAAGTCCACTGCATTCACAATGCCAGAGCTCCAAAGAATTTTGGAATCTCTCCTGACTCCTTGATGGTGTTATGCTGAACAGCCAGTGAATATGAAACATTTTAGCTCCTTAGTTCTGTAACCTTTAACTGTATATCTGGAACCTTTTACTCTTAACCATCTGGGAGAATTCTATAGATCCAAGAGAAATGTAAAAGGTTTATGAGCCAGAAGTAGCTAGCATGAGGTCCAAAGTGAAAGTTAGCTGGGATTAAGTGGTCAGATAACTGTGCACCGCAGAGCAACAAAGTCTTACCAATAGTTAGAACATCAAGTTGGGAAAATAGCAGCATGAGCGAGTAGAAGAACTATCAAAACCAGATTAATTCATTGGCTATTTTCTAAGCTTTGTCAGTTGAGTTCATTTAGTTGCTGGGTTACAAAATTGAATAAGAAAAACAAGGAAAACTGATAACTTGTCCCAGATCCGCAGAGACTGAGACCAGACAACTAAATGCAATATGGTATCCTGAATTGGATTCTGGAACAGAAGGAAATTAATGGAAAACTGGTGAAATCTGAATAAAGTTTGAAGGTTAGTTCACAGTAATGCGTCAATGTTGGTATTTTAGACCTGACAAATACACGACAATAATGGAAGACGATTCCATTAGGGAAACTAAAATCAGTGGGAGCTTTGCAGGGATTCTCTGTGCTCTCCGCAACTTTTCTGTAAATCTAACACTCTTTCAAAATAAAAAGGTTATTTAAGAATGAATAAGACAAGATTCTTATCCTGGAGTACTTAAAGCATACTTGGGAGGATATTATAGTAAAGAAACCAACTCAATCTGGCACTAAATGATTTAACAAAAAAATTGACAAGGCTCAATGGTGCATAGGTCCAGCAGAGCTCCTAGTCCAATCTAGAGTTTAATGAGAATACCTGAGATCAATTCTAAAGGATATGTAGGCCTGACAGGAAAAGGAAAGGGTGATCAGAATTACAGGTAGAAGGAAGGGCATGAGCTGCATGGAGAACTGACAGATAATTTGGAAGGGCAAAGGGTAAGACTAAGGGTGGGACCAGATCCAACTGTGCAAGGCTCCTGTGTCTGGATAAGGACCTAGATCTCCACCTGAGGATGATGGTGAATGACATCACCAGATCTGCAACAGCATGCATATATATTTTTGGAGGCAGAGCTGAAAGTAGAGGTATTTTGTAATGCTGTGAATGAGGCAGAAACAGTAGATATGGAGACAGGAGTGTAAATTTGAGAATTACATAGGAATAGGAAGTAAAACAAGCAGTCTTTAGCGAACCTGACCTGAGGCCATTGAGTGTGGAGGGAAATAATCTAGCAGATAAAAAAAAATGTCTTTGGATTATCACTGTACTATACAAAACAATACAATAATTAATTTTCAAGCACAAATATCAGACTTGTGAAGAAAAATTGAGACTATGCTTAGTATACCCTACTACAGATACCACACAAAAACTTTCAGTCAATAAGGCACTGTAAACACATGCTTTTTAAACCTATATACTTAAAACATAATAGTAATTGATAAAATATTAAAAGGCAAATAAAAACACATAGCTAGCTTGAAAATAAGTTAAGATCTCTGTGAACCAGAACGAAGACCCAAAAAAATTTCCTTAAAAAAATAAAAAAATAAAAAAAAAAAAGAAACAGGAGCATCTGGGTAGCTCAGTGGTTGAGTGTCTGTCTTGGCTCAGGTCATGATCCTGGGCCCTGGGATCAAGTCCTGCATCCAGCTCCCCACAGAGAGCTTGCTTCTCCCTCTGCCTGTCTCTGCCTCTCTCTGTGTATCTCTCATGAGTAAATAAATAAAATCTTTTTAAAAATAATAAAAAACAAAACATTTCTAAAATACATAGCTTACATAAAAAAAGAAATAAGAACAGGAGTTAAAAAAACATAAATCAGAATATGGGAAACTAAATCACAACATACACTTTTAAAAGCAATAAATAAAGGAAGAAATTCTCAAATGTCAAACAACAGAACATTTGACAAAAGCAAATAGAGCATACGGGTAGAAAATGCTGGCCATCACTGTGTAACAAATTTTATATGTGAGTGGTCATATCCTTGTCTGCTTGTTTCTTTGGGAAACTGGCCATTTCCACTTGTGATCATTCTTTACCAGGATGTCTAACTGATAATGAATAAATGACTTCAGCAATATTCCATTTCTTGAAGTAAATAGTACTAATAAACTTAAGAACGCTGGTATATGGGCTTTTAAAGCACTTCCATAGTGCCTGGCACACAGTAATCCCTCAGTAAGTCCATTATTATTCCTCCAAGCATCAATGATATAATTTATCACTAGTATTATTATCATCATTATTCAGCACTCTCAGATAGTATTAGAAATGATATGAGTTGTATGGTAAACTATTTCCTTTTATTACTCCCTTCTATGAAGACCTACCTGCTCTTCCTTTGTTCTGATTTCCGAAGACCTCTGAATAGTTCCCTTCTCATTATTTAGTTTCACTTTCCAAAACACATTCCTTTCCCCCCCTTTATTTCTTATTTTCCCAATAGTAGGAAACCTTTTTGATCCCTCTCTTTCTGTAAATAGTGCCACCATTATACCAGGTTTAAAGCTTGGCAAATCGAACTTCGATAAAAATAAGTAAATAAATTTTAACCATTTTGTTGGTTGTAAAACAAACAAAAACCTCAAAATAATATTTTAATCTTCTATCTTCCTGTTCAATTCAATTAGCCACCATCCAAAAAAAAAAAAAAGAATAAACAGAAGGAGAAGGAGGAGGAGGAGGAGGGAGGAGGAGAGGAGGAGGAAGAAATGTGTCCTTTAAATCTCTCCCACATCTGTCCATTTCGTTCTGTCATCATCACCAGCTTTAAGGTTTTAGAAACTCATTGCTAGCTAGCTGTTACTACATGGCAACTGATTTGATTGCCCCATGTTTTCTCATACTAAACATTGTGCAACAATACGTAAATACTATATTCAGTGAGCTAGTGGAAAAGAGCGTTATTCTCTTCTTCTACATTCAAACATGCTTATGCACTAATTCTCTCCCTGCATCTGCCATAAATCACAGGCAGATAAGAACTTTTTCTAGGCCCTTTTGGTCACAAACAGTCACTATCTGGTCCAAAATAATTTAAAAATCTTCCTCTCCTTTCTCCTCTTGCCCCATCCCTGATATAGTCTGCATCAGATTTAAGCCTGTAATGGAGGGTGGCAACTTTTTTTGCTTCTCCTCTATTTCTGTCACTTCCTCCTCCACTTTTGGCTGTTCTAATGGACACCTCAAGAGCCAGGACCCAGAAAAAAAGGTAATGAGAGATAAACAGAGTTATATCTTGTGGTTAACTAAAGGTATTCCTCCTTCGGGATGTGACAGATGCTCAAATACTAATTCGTATCAATATATTTCTCATTTGGGGAGCACTTCTTTTTTAAGAGAGAAAGCATGCAAATAGGGAAGGGCAGAGGGAGAGGAAGAGGGAGAATCTTATGCAGGCTCCATGCCTAGCATGGAGCCCAATGCAGGACTCCTTTTCACAACCCTGAAATCATGACCTGAGCCAAAATCAAGAGTCAGATATTTAACTGACTGAGCCACCCAAGTGCCCCTCATTTGGGGAGTACTTTTGCACATTTTCTAAGATGTGTCTCTTAGGACTGCTGATAGCAGTTATCAGGACAGTCCATAGTACCCCCTGCAAGGGGAATAGATAGACATACAGGTGCCTCTGTCCAGAGAAACTCCCTCTGGTCTGTTCACCCCACATATTTGAAAGATGGAAGTCAGCATTCATGACACTAAAAAACAAACAAACAAACAAAAAAAAAAAAAAAAAAAAAAACATGTTTCCAATCTGCTAACATGCTCTGCATAGTCCTGCAGGACCCAAAGTATGTATTCGATCCCTATCAAAATATTCTCAATTTCCACTGAAATTATGGTAAGTAAATTTCCATTTTTACAGTCTGTCAAAACTAATGTTTTCAACTCATATTTTTATGAAAAATCATCATATGCTCACAAGGCCCAAAGGCTATTTTCTTAGTCTAAGATTCTTAACGTAAAGGCCTCTCTAATCTTCTCTGACTGGTCATTCTAATCTATTCCCTACTACTGAGCAAATTCAGACATCCTGTGCTGCCCCAGATCTAATCACTGTTTTTTGAATTCTGGCCGCCTTGCATCCCCAGTCACTAGTCACTCTCCACCCCAAATCAGGACTGTTTCAATCTTTATTTTCAATGAAACTGAATTTGGTTAATTTGCACAGTAAAGGAACTAACTGGAAGGGTAGTGGACAGTTCATAGAATGAAATGGAAAAGCCAGAGAACTCTAAGAGGAAGGAAATTAAGAAAGGAAGAAATCCATGACTTAAGCTTATGAGTAAGGAAAATACCAATTCAGGGTGATGTCTGAATCCTCACTGCTAATGTGAGATGAATTTGTGAGTCGATACAGGTGCCCCTAAGGTGACCTGCCTACTTGCCAGTATGCCTAGGAGTCGCGATTTGCCCATCCTCCTTTAACACTGAAAGAGTAGACTGCTATAAGTTAGTAAGCTATATTGAGAAGATGCTTGTTTCCTTTAAATAATAAACAAGGTTAATTCAAGAAAGAGAGAGAGAGAAATAAGGGAGAGAGGGAGAGAAGGAGGGAGGAGGGAAGAAGGAAGGGAGGGAGGAAGGGAGGAAGGGAGGAAGGGAGAAAGGGAGGAAGGAAGGAAGGAAGGAAGGAAGGAAGGAAGGAAGGAAGGAAGGAAGGAAGGAAGGAATTGAATCCAAGAATATTTCATAGGAATGATCTGTTGGGGAGACCCTCAATGTTATCAGTCATCATTATACCGCTGGGCCCTTCAGTCTTCTGCAATCACAGCAAATGATCTCTCTTTCTGGCCTTTCACTTTGCTTTATTTCCCCAAGATTTAAAGTCCCAGGCAAGAACACAGGCTTAGCCATGGCTGACAACTTGAAAACCATGGGAAAAGGGAAAGTTACCATTAGAAATTAGTCAAATGTATTATTTGGGGCACATAATATCATTGTTTTCATAAAATCCCAAGAGAATAAGCTGAAAAAATTAGAATTCATGGGAGAGATCCACAAAGTGACTGGGCACAGATATATATGCAAGAATTCAGTATCTCCCTCGTACAAAAACAAAACTGCAATGCCAAAGACAT
Source organism: Canis lupus dingo (assembly GCF_003254725.2). Taxonomy (NCBI): domain Eukaryota; kingdom Metazoa; phylum Chordata; class Mammalia; order Carnivora; family Canidae; genus Canis; species Canis lupus. Next base: position 14,352,111 of record NC_064256.1, on the reverse strand, counting down.
CAATAATTTAAATGGGGAAAACAAAATATAGATGCTTAGGAAGAAAACTATAGGGGCACCTGGTGATTCAGTCAGTTAAGCATCCAATCTCTTGATATTGGCACAGGTCATGATCTCAGGGTCCTGGAATCAAGCCCTGAGTAGGGCTCCAGGCTTAGTGGGGAGGAACATAAGGGTTCTCTCTCTCTCCCTCTCCCTCTGCCCCTCCCCCAATCATGGATGTGCACACATACTCTCTCTCTCATATAACTAAATAAATCTTTTTTTAAAAAAAGAAAACTAGGGCACGTGGGTGGCTCAGTGGTTGAGCAACTGCCTTTGGCTCAGGTCATGATTCTGGGATCCTGGGATCAAGTTCCACATCAGGCTCCCCATAGGGAGCCTGCTTCTCCCTCTGCCTATGTCTCTGCTTCTCTCTGTATGTCTCTTATGAATAAATAAATCTTTTTAAAATTTTAAAAGAAATTAAAATTTCTTTTAAAGAAAGAAAACTATAAACATTAATTCAGATCTCTTACAGAAGAATTGAATGAATAAAAACATTCATTACTTTTGGTGGAAAGACTATTTTAAAGTAGCTCTTTTTTACTTTACCTATAATCCAGGATAAATCTGGATTAAGATTTGTAACTATGCCTCTACTTATCGAACAATAAGAATTTAGTGTGTGAATTAAATTTAGTTAATTTGATTGAGCCTACTTATCTTTTATGTGGGGGAAGGAATGGTGTGTGTGTGTGTGTGTGTGTGTGTGTGTGTGTGTGTGTGAGAGAGAGAGAGAGAGAGAGAGAGATCTGGAAATGATTCGAAATTACCCTATAGACATAGATAAATAGAGAATTTACAGATATTTAGACTAACATACTTGATTATCAAACAGGAAATAATAAAATAGAAAAAAATACCTAACTTTATGGTAGAGTCAGCATCTACATTTCTACCCAAAGAAGTGTTCATGTTTTAAATCTGAATTCCCACTAAGGAAATCATATTAACTTTTAGCTTATTTTACAACCTATCAACCATAAAATATGGTCACTTACTCATGAACAGATTCCACTGTATCTCCCATCTCATTCAGAAAGTAGAAAGTTAGATTATTCTTAGGTTTTGTGTTCCTTTGTCCTGTTATTATTAGGGGCCTGGGCAGATGAGAAGATAGGATCTAAGATTGTTAAACCCAAATTGAAGAACCTCCCATCTAATTATCAGACTATACTCCAAGCACAATGCCACTACTGATGGAGATTTGATGAGGGCTGAGAATTAAAGCAAAAATAAATAAAGTTGATAACAATTAGGGAACTATCATCAAATTGATGGTGAATACAAAGTCTACAGTGGATGTCTAGAACAAGACTAATTAACCTTGCTGCACCCCAGCAGGCCCCAGTCCTCATGTGCTCTGAAAAACGTGTCAATGTGTTCTCACTATTCTTTTTTATATTGATGACGTGAGGTGTGGATTTGTTTACAGAAAAAAGAAAAAGAAAACAAATCAAAGAGACAAATAAATAAAATGGGAGTGTTCTTCACATAAACATCTCCCCCTCAGATACAGACAGACTCAAGTGGTTCCATTGGTTACTTAAGTCCTTCCTCATAATCCCTCTTGACTGAAAAGATATTTCCTACATTAACTAAGAATGTTTAAGCTCCTTTTGTTTGGAGAGACAATATAATGTAAAAAGCTACCACAGCCAAGTCCCCTTCCAGTATTTTATGGTGGTCTAAGTAGTCCCTGTTATATAAGGATGACCCTCCCACTCACCCACCCACCACCATTCAGAAAGACAAGGCATTCATTCATTCATTCAACAAATATTTGTTGAATAAGTACTAGTGCTAAACACTGGGGACTCAGAGGTGATATAAAAAGTTCATGTCCGTGGACTTTAACACTCTGGGAGGAGAGACAGGCAATAAACAAATAGTTAAGCCACTCTCTGGCTCTACATCAGCCTATTTCAACCACATTGTTCCTTGAGGCCACAAAGATTATGGTGTCTACTGACTTCTGGCTGGTTGGGATCTTGTTTCTAGTCATTTTCTCTGCTACTTTTCCTTCTTGCTGGTTATCTCTGCTCCAAGGGTTTTTCTTTGCTACTACATCCAATTCCAGAAATGTCTGCAATTTAATGAGTTTCTGCTAAAAACAGTACTACCCCCAGCAAGGCCCATTAAACACACAGAGGTGCAGTGACTGGAAAAGAACCACTATTTATTATATTTCAAGAAGAAATAAGCTGGGTCATACATTATTTATGAAGTGTTTATGATGTCATCCAACACTAACATAAGCACTGACTGACATAATATAATAAACACAACAGCTGTTTCTTCTACCACTTCACTGTTCAACTCCTTCAACTGAGAATTCAGATTTTCAGCTTTTCACTCTTTAACCTTTTATGATACTGATTGACCTAGTAATATGCTAATCAATCTTCATGCCAGATCTCATTATAGAGCCAGTTAAATACAATAAATCATACCTTCAGAATGTAAAAAAAATAACACCTATTTTTGAAACGACTTTGTTAGAAAAGAAAGTTACAAAACTTTATTGGCCTCTGCAAATATATTTGGTGGGTGCAAATGCTCTAAGCTCTGAGCTCCAAAACTAAATTTCTAATTGGGCTTTTTTTTTTTTGAAGTGATGGAGTTTCTGTCTATTTTAACACTTTTGGTGTGAAGATAAATCTGCAGATTTAGAGAAAAGTGAACATGGCTTTAGAAGTATTTGTACTTTATCTTTTTGATAACTGTCTTTTAAGAACAATAAAGAGATTTATTTCTGTCAGGTAGTAGTGAAAATATTATGAATGCCCTTACTGCTTTGATATTTCATGAAAGGCACGGTATATCTATGGCAGTTAAAACCTGAAAAAAAAGAGGAAATTGACAAAGTTTATTGAGTTGAGCAACAGATAGCAGGACAGGGAGGAAGAAAGAAGGGAGATGACATATCCTTCATTTATCTTTTCCTAACAGATGATGTATTTAGGAAAATCAAAATAATCATATATGTAAAAGAATGTCTATTTAAAAGAATTCATTGATTATGGTATTTTTTATAGTACTAGCATGAAGGGTAACCAGTTTTCAGATTATAATTCTTCACTCAAGAACTCTGCTTTATTGCAAATACGAGCTTATCATAAAATGTTAACTATAAATTTATCCTGACTATAAAATTAAGCACGTTATTGATTTATGATAGAAAAGCTACTAATGGCAAGTAAACGATTTAGGAGTTGGAAATGGGAGAGTAAATGTCATTCTAAAGAATGAGTGAGTTCTCTCTTTTCTGGGACACTAACTTCCAAAACACAGTAAGAGTTGATGTAAATCGGCACTACCCACACTGCTGCCCATGACTATGAGCTACAGGTCCACATAAGATAGAAGAGGAATGAGAAGATGTGCTTCTAAGCTCTTATAGTTATTTGGTAGAGTAATTTTATATCTGTTTAATCTAATAAAAACTATGGACTCATATTATTCATTTTGCACATTTTATTTTTTTCCATTCATTTATTTTACAAAAGTATCTCTCTGAAGCATATAGAAATTAAAAATAAAGCAAAAGAAGAAAAAGGACACACTTTCACCAAAGTTAGAAAACAAACAAACAGAAAAACACCAAAGAAACAAAAAGAGTAGATGTGGAGAAATGGAGTATGGGCTTTGTTTTCTTTAATTTGTAAAGGAAATTTTTTGACAAAAATTCTGTCACAGAGGTTCAGACAGCTTTTTGGAGGACTTTGTTTTCCTTTCCTCCTTCTCTCCAGACTCTGATTTCCTTTAGACTGTAAGTAACTCACTTTAGCATTGATTTGATTGGGTCAAATGTATTGCTTCCATAGGCTTCAATAAAACAGATTTTTTTCCATTTTATTTTATTTGTTAATTATCTCATCAACTTTCCCTAAATTTTTTCACATAGGCACATATTTCCAATAGAAGTTTAGGACATAACTAGAGCCAATTTCATATCCTTGGTATTACAGTAAGTAATTGGTTGCTTGTCTCTCTTTTTCACTCCTGCCATAGATTTATCCATACTCATTGAGTGTCAGTTGCAAAATGTAGCTGGTCTTTGTCAAGCTTTCTTTTCATAAGCTTTCTGTGGTTTAGAATTGGAACTAGTGGAAAAAATTCTTACAATCAAGGGACTATACTTCTGCCACTATCACATCAGCTTAACAACAGAAGCAAACAGTCTTGCATGTTGTTGGCACCTCTTCTCCATCCTGTGTGTTGCCACAGCTGTCTGTACGTGGTAAGTATATTCAGAGAGCAAAGGAAAACGACAGGCAAGGAGGGCCAAGTATTTGACATCTTGTGGAATAACCGAGTTCTTTACCTAATGAGCAAATTCTTGTTGTATAAAGGACAAGTAGAACTTAGAGTCTGAAGGACAATGAAGAAAAACACCCTGAGACAGCAGATCCTAATACAGGAAAACTCCGTGAAAAAAAATCTACCTACAATTGTTCCCCACTTTAAAAAAAAAATGCTATCAATTGGCTTTACTCTTTTGTGTTTTTTAATCTATTTTTGTTTATTTTTATGTATTTTTTCAAGTTTTTGTTTTAATTTGTTTAGTTAGTTAACATACAGTGTTAAATTAGTTTCAGGTGTACAATACAGTGATTCATCACTTCCATACATCACTCAGTGTTCCTCACAACAAGTACCCTCCTTTATCCCCATCACTTGTTTCACCCATCCTTCACTCACCTCCCCTCTGGTAACCATCAGTTTGCTCTCTATAACTAACAATCGGTTTCTTGATTTGTGTCTCTCTTGCTCTTTTTTTTTCCCCCTCTGCTCGCTTGTTTTGTTTCTTAAAGGGTTGGCTTTACTCTAGAGCAGAGAAAGAATTACAGGGGCTTTCAAAAGACAATTCTTTAGTATTGGCAAAAAAGAAAACCGAAATGCTGTTATAACAACATGGATGAATTTCAGAAACATTATGCAGAGTGAAGGAAGCCAGAAACAAAAAAAGTATGCATATATTGAATTCACTTATATGAAGATCTACCAAAAAATAAAATAAAATAAAACTGATATCAATAGTGAAAAACATCACCATAATGATTACATCCTGAATGTGAGGGGTCGAAGTAGGTGATGATTTAGAACAGAACTTTCTGGAGTAATGGTAATATTCAATATCTTGATAGGAGTTTGGATCACACATGTGTATGTCTTTGTCAAACCTCATCAAATGGAACACTTGAGATATATGCATTTCCCTGTATATAAAATGTACCTTAAAAATAGGAATATAACAAGTATAGAATCCATTAATTAAATGTATGGTGAAGTGTCTAGAATTAAGTTTACAAATGTCTATAACTCCTTTTGAAATTTCATTCAAAAACTGAGATAGATTGATGGGTAGATAGAGATAGGGACAGATGGACAGACGTGATTAAGCAAATATAGCAAAATATTAATTGTAAAATCAAGGTGAGGACTATGGGTGTTCATCATACAATCCTTTCAACCTTTCTGCATATTTGAAATTTATTCATAATAAAAGGTTTGTTGGGGGAAAAGCAATTTTTTCCTCTCTGAACCCAAATATATCTCCCCAAAACTCTGTCAGGCCCCCGTTGAGTACTACAAGACTTGTTAGATCATTTTCCAATATCTTTCACTTGATATGAAAACTCAGATAAGATATAAAAAAAAAACACTGAGAAGAAGAGAAACCACATGATTAAACAACTATTCATATACCTGGTACTGGCAATATCTCATTTAATTTTTGAGAGAACTTCTTAACTTAGGTATTGTTTTGGGTGTCAAGATCATATTTTTAGTAACAATAGCCTCTTAAGTTCTACAGTCACTTAAAAGAAAACAGAATTAGTGTTTCACACCACACTATAGATTTTATTAATGTCTTGATGGCTTTGGGGGCAATAGGGGCAAAAGAAATTTAAAAGCTCCTAAATAAGCATTCTGAAGAATCATTTAAAAAAAGAGAAAAACAACTTCCTCATCTTTCCCACATAATGCCATCCCTTTTCTTTGATAGGGATTATCTTAGGAGACCCTTTACTGTCTTTTGGTAAGCCTCAGCAATGTACAACATTTAAGCCAACATCTTGGTGCTTGATAATTCTAGTCGAGCCAAGTATTAATCTTTAAGATATAAGAATTATAATCATACAATGTCTTTCCTTTGTCAATGTGTTAGACCCTGGAGAACTGCAACTGGCTCCAAGAAAAGGAGCAAAAGGAATGGAAGGAATGATAGTCTGTGAAAAAACAATTTTGTTTGGGAGATGAAATGTTACATTCTTGGCTTAAACTCATAAAACTAGGATAGAGAATAGATATTCAAGTTCATAGTTCTCCACATTGGGTCTCTAGAAGAGTTCTCCCTCTTCCACCTTAAGTCCATGAAGAGGTTTCTTCCAGAAACCTATAGAGAAATCATAGTTTAGAGAGCTTATGGACTTTCCCAGGGCCACATAGCTAGCATAGGAAACTGAAGCTCAAACACTGAATGGTTTTCCTCTGTGCCAAGTTAGGATCAATTAATTGTAAACTGGTTTACTAGGGCTGTTTGTAGATATGACCCCTGAGCACAAGAGCAGCCTTCATTTGAAAGGAAAACAATATTGGCACATGAAGCCCTCCTTGGAAATAGCGGGCTATCTCCTGACAGATGGAATGTCAGGAGAGCACCATGAAAGAGGCAACATCAGAAAAGGCATAAAAACTGAAAAAAAGGAAAAGAGGAAGGCACCAAAAATAAACTTCACCCATTTCCCAGTCACACACTATTCTAATTGGATATTTCCACAGCAGAGATGAGGTTACCATAAACTGCAGTTTGTCCAGGACAGTCCTGGTTTGTTCCTCTTGTCCTGTGGATTACACATTTTGTGGACACCGTATTTAGGAAGCAGAGACTGAGAAATGATTGATTAGAAAAAAAAGTCTTATGAGAAGGGGCCTTTTTTTAAGTCTAATGTGACTGTAATTAAATTGTAGCCAAAAATATTTTGTGTAGCTCCCTTTTTAGTAACCCCACCATTGACTCGTTGGTTTATTACCTCTTAAAGAATCAATCCAATTCAGATGATGTTTTATGGAGAAGCTTTGAGCTCACAGAAATTTTGCTATCCTTCTTTCAAAAAGTAGCCTCTCTAGTCTAGGCATATTGCCCAGATTCCCAGGTAATTTTTCCCCATCTATCATACTTATGTTATTATATAAATGTCTATTTATGTTCAATATGAATTTTCATTTATGCTTTCAAATATGATATGAAATCTGTTTAAAGAATGGGAAACCATCATTTCTGGTTCTTAAATTTTAGTCTTCAATTTACTTAGTACTTACGTCTTATTTTATATATGCAGTGAAATAAACAATAAATGACGTTTTAAGGATGAAATGGACTGAAGGAAATCTCATTTAACTCCCTGCAAAAGCTAAGATAACCTCTCTAAGTTTGTTGAGCTATTACATAGTGACAGTTTATTACAAGACATTTATACTTTGTCCAATTGCTACAAAGATGGGTGTTATCTGCATCATGCAAAAGGAGTCCTCTGGCAGAGTTCAAAATAAATTCTTATTGTGCATGCCATATCACTGCAGTTTGTCAGTTTATTACAAGACATTTATATTTTGTCTTGGAGGAAAGAAGAAAATATGGGTGTGTCGGAGGAAGAAAATATGGGTCTGTCTCCCCCTAAGAAATCAGAGCAGGAACTGGAGCCTGTCTTCTGTATACATCACAGCATCAACTAACTATATAACCTAGGACACACCATCTCAGGCCTCTAGACCTCAGTTCTTTTACTTGTAGAATTAAGAAGCTGGGTTTAAGACCTTCCCAGCTGTCAAACAAGGTAATATTTGGATCACAATTTGAAAAAAAAAATCATTCAAATATCTTAAGCCTTTTGAATCCTGAACAACAACAAAAAAAGTAAATATAATTTTAGGACATACTGGATGCTCAGTGTACATCAAAAACTGTGCAAGTACTTTCCTTGCATTGAGCATTTGATATTTAAACTAATCCTATGAAGAATATGAGGAGGAATGACATACCTAAGGATAAGATACTGAAGAAAAAAAATAGAACAAAAATATTTAGAAAATTATCCAAGACCATATAATTAGTAAGTGACAGCACCAAGGATCAAGACCAAGCCTCTCAATTCCACACCATGTATTACTAATCAATTTGATAACCTGCCCCCTCTTCTCCAACCCCCAGCTGGGACTCTGGAGAATAGCGATCTGTTGCTTTGACGCAAAATAATTAAACAAATTTTGATAAGACTTTTCCACTGGGACCCCAATTTCCTAATTTTTAAGTGACAGACTCAACAAGATGGCTTCCAAGATCTAACTATGTCTTATTTTATGGCAATCATTTGACTGTCTACCATGTCTAATTTCAAGTCTTTCTCTGATGCCCATAAAAGCATGACTTAAAAAGTTACACAGATCAGGTCACCTGGGTGGCTCAGTCAGTTAAGTGTCCAACTCTTGATTTCAGCGCAGATCATAATCTCAGGGCCATGCTCGAGTCCCATGTCGAGCTCCACGCTCAGCTTGGAGTCTGTCCTTCTCCCTCTCCCTGCCTGGTCGCTCTCTCTCTCTCTCTCTCTCTCATAGATAGATAGATAGATAGATAGATAGATAGATAGATAGATAGATAGATAAATAAATTTTTAAAAAAGAAGTTACATAAATCACTCCCTTATTCAATGACTCAAACAAATAAGTGATAGTAGTTTAAAACTGGTTATTTGTAGGGAAGATGGAGGAGTGAAGAAATTTGAAAGATATTTAGGAACAACAAAGCCTACAGAATTCAGTTACAAATTGGCAATAAAGCATGAGAGAAATGGGAGGAGAACCCTTGGGTTTCTGACTTTTATAAAAGGCTGATTCACAGTTGGCCAATAGTATTTAGTAAAGGGACCAGAGTATATAGTATAGATTTAATTTACAATTCCATAGTTAAAAATTTACATTTAATATAAGATTTGCTGCTGGTCCTTTACAGTGAGAGAACAGCAGGTCTCCTGAGAAAACATACTTGCATAACAATCTGCAGGAGTACAGTGGTAAGGGGATCTATGAAATAAGAAAGAAAAGATGTCTTAGTTCTTTCTCCTTGATCTATAAACCTGATTATATAGATAGATATAGATGACATATACATGTCAAAGATCCATGACCAGAACCCTGTGCACATGGTTCTTGCTCTCAATCTAGATTCTCTCTACAGATTAGCCATCCTCACCTGCTGAGTATGTTCTTTGGGTTTGGCACAGCCTCACTCCTGGGCTGTTATGAAAGAAATGGGATTAAAATTTCACTAATCATAGGCACTTTTTGCTGCTTCCCTTTTCTTCCACACAGCTCAGCATACATGTTTCAGATGTCAGTTCATAATCTTAAATCTGTTTTCATGGGATGATGTTCTATTGAGGAATGGGCAAGAGGAATAAGATGGTTAGCCCTCTATGACACTCAAAAACAGGAAAAATCTCTTAATAATCAGAATACTGCCAAAAGCCTTGAGTATCTATTTCAGAATTTCTTCATAAAATTCCCCATGAACATTTTCCTTCAATTCCATTCTCTTACTACATCCTTTATTTGGGCCAGGCATAATATGATAATTAATATTCAAACTTTGCAGCTGCTTGGGAAGGATGGAGAATTTCACTCTGTAATTCAACAGCTGTTATAATTGCTGCTACAGCAGTTCACTATTCCTGATTTTCAGCAAAATAAAGATTCAATACATAGATCATTGTCTCTTAGTTTTCAAATGTCACTTTTGATGGTATCTAGAGAATATTTTTAAATTATACTTTTTAGAAGTTGCCAACAGGCAGAAACTAATAGCTTAGGATTCTCTTTTCTATAACAGCCAAGGGAGCATTAATATCAGTAATGGGAAATAGCACATAATGTTAACACACAGAGTGTCATCTATACAGACACATTATTTTCCAAACATGTTATTTATACCATCATCTTGTTTTTTTGCAATATTCATTATAGTTTTATTACTAATTTTTATTTGACTTAATATATTTAATTCAATATATTTACTTATAAAGAAAACTATATCACTATAGTTTAAGTGAAAACATGAGTTTTTTCAAATATGTACTAAAATAAATTTATATCTACTTGGATTAGACTGCTTTTAAAGATTGATCCCCACCTCCTGATGTTCAAGCCCTTGTATAATCCCCTCTTCTTGAGTATGGATTGGACCTAGTGACTTATTCCTAATGAATAGAATATAGCAAAAGTGATGTGATGTTAATTCCATGACACCCAGAGTGCACCCTGACCAGCACGATTAAATCTGAACATTTGGGTATGGTGGGGTATGCCCCAGTCAATCGTACTATTTTTTAAGGTCTCTCAGCAATTCTACTTGCAGCCAAAGTTGAGAAACACTACCTGAAATTTAGAACTGTGCCAAGGAATGGACCTTGAACTTTCTTTTTACTCTATCAACCATTATTCCTTTAGTGATCTCATCAGAGGGTCTGACTGCTTTAAGAACCATGTAGGTGCCAAAGACCTATTATATACCTATATCTCCAGCATGGATTTCTCCCTTGAAATCCAGACTCCTATGCCCAACAAGCAACTCAACCGAAAATCATTCCAAATAAACATTTTAAAACTGTGCTCCTGATCTCATCTCCAAATTTGCTTCTCCATTATCTCCCCCTCAGTAATTGACAATCCCACCTTTCAAATACTCAAGAGAAAAAAACGTTTACCTCACATGGCATCAGCAAATCCTGTAGGTTCTTTTTTTTTTTTTCTTTTTTTAGAGGGAGAGAGAGAGTTGGGGGGAGAGGAGCAGAGAGAAAATCTAAAGCAGGTTCCACTCCCTCTTTGGAGCCCAGCACAGGGCTTGATCTCACAACCTGAGATCATGACTTGAGCTGAAATCAGGATTCAAAGGTTTAACTGACTGAGCCACCCATGTGCCCCAGTGTAGGTGCTATTTTTAAAATATTTAACCTTCTCCTGTCACCTCCGGTAAAATCACCCAGGTCCAATCCACTATTATTTATAACCTGATACATAGCAAAAGCCTCTTAACTGCCCTCATTGTTCTTTTCTTTCTCTTTTTTTTTATAAATTTATTTTTTATTGGTGTTCAATTTACCAACATATAGAATAACACCCAGTGCTCATCCCATCAAGTGCCCACCTCAGTGCCCATCACCCAGTCCCCCCCCCCCACCTCCCTTTCTACCACCCCTTGTTCATTTCCCAGAGTTAGGAGTCTCTCATGTTCTGTCTCCCTTTCTGATATTTCCCACTCATTTTTTCTCCTTTCCCCTTTATTCCCTTTCACTATTTTTTATATTCCCCAAATGAATGAGAACATACACTGTTTGTCCTTCTCCGATTGACTTACTTCACTCAGCATAATACCCTCCAGTTCCATCCACGTCGAAGCAAATGGTGGGTATTTGTCATTTCTAATGGCCGAGTAATATTCCATTGTACACATAAACCACATCTTCTTTATCCATTCATCTTTCGATGGACACCGAGGCTCCTTCCACAGTTTGGCTATTGTGGCCATTGCTGCTAGAAACATCGGGGTGCAGGTGTCCAGGCGTTTCATTGCATCTGTATCTTTGGGGTAAATCCCCAACAGTGCAATTGCTGGGTCATAGGGCAGATCTATTTTTAACTCTTTGAGGAACCTCCACACAGTTTTCCAGAGTGGCTGCATCAGTTCACATTCCCACCAACAGTGCAAAAGTGTTCCCCTTTCTCCACATCCTCTCCAACATTTGTTTCCTGCCTTGTTAATTTTCCCCATTCTCACTGGTGTGAGGTGGTATCTCATTGTGGTTTGATTTGTATTTCCCTGATGGCCAGTGATGCGGAGCATTTTCTCATATGCATGTTGGCCATGTCTATGTCTTCCTCTGTGAGATTTCTGTTCATGTCTTTTGCCCATTTCATGATTGGATTGTTTGTTTCTTTGGTGTTGAGTTTAAGAAGTTCTTTATAGATCTTGGATACTAGCCCATTATCTGATAGGTCATTTGCAAATATCTTCTCCCATTCTGTAGTTTGTCTTTTAGTTTTGTTGACTGTTTCTTTTGCTGTGCAAAAGCTTCTTATCTTGATGAAGTCCCAATAGTTCATTTTTGCTTTTGTTTCTCTTGCCTTCATGGATGAACCTTGCAAGAAGTTACTGTGGCCAAGTTCAAAAAGGGTGTTGCCTGTGTTCTCCTCTAGGATTTTGATGGAAACTTGTCTCACATTTAGATCTTTCATCCATTTTGAGTTTATATTTTTGTATGGTGCAAGAGAGTTGTCTAGTTTCATAGTTAATAGTTTAATAGTTCTTATCACTATTTTTAAAAATGCATACACACATAGAAACACACAATTGTGTGTGTATGTATACACACTGTTGGGGAGGAATAATTTTCTCTACCCTTCAAGGTACTTTTCTGCATATGGATGTCCAATTTTCCCAGCACCATTTATTGAAGTGACTGTCTTTTTTCCAGTGGATAGTCTTTCTTCCTTTGTCGAATATTAGTTGACCATGCGGTTGAGGGTCCACTTCTGGGTTCTCTATTCTGTTCCATTGATCTATGTGTCTGTTTTTGTGCCAGTACCACACTGTCTTGATGACCACAGCTTTGTAGTACAACCTGAAATCTGGCATTGTGATGCCCCCAGCTATGGTTTTCTTTTTTAACATTCCCCTGGCTATTCGGGGTCTTTTCTGATTCCACACAAATCTTAAAATAATTTGTTCCAACTCTCTGAAGAAAGTCCATGGTATTTTGATAAGGATTGCATTAAACGTGTAAATTGCCCTGGGTAACATTGACATTTTCACAATATTAAGTCTGCCAATCCATGAGCATGGAACCTTTCTTTCTCTTTACACTCTATGATCCACACTGCAACTGGAGCAATCCTTTTAAAATATGTTAAATCATTTTACTTATGAGATCAATGGTTCCCACTCTCACTAAGAGTAAGTCAAAATCATTACAGTGAGGTGTAAGAACCTGTAAGATCTACTTTTCCCAACTATGACATCCCTGACTTCATCTTCTGTTACATAACTCCAGCCACACTGGCGAACTTGACATTTATCACACACTCCAGGTTTACTGCCTCCTCATGGCCTTGGCATTTTATGGTCATACTGCCTGAAACTCTCATCCTTCAGAATCTGTGTGTGCATTTCCTTATTGTCATCCAATCTCTGCTCAAAGGCACCTTCTTGGTGAAGCTTTCACAGACTCTATTTAAATTGCAACCCCTCCCATATGACCTTTCCTTATTTACTTTTTCTTAATAGTTCTTATCACTATTTTTAAAAATGCATACACACATAGAAACACACAACTGTGTGTGTATGTATACACACTGTTGGGGAGGAATAATTTTCTCTACCCTTCAAGGTACTTTTGTCTGGTCTAAAAATTAAACTGACACAAGACAGATTAACTGGAGAAAATCACATTTAATTACATACATAGAATCCACATAAACATGAGAGATTCCAAAGACAGGTAAAATGAGGTATGTTTGTTATTCTGGACTAAGAGGTAGGAGGTAGGGGTCTGGGGCTTCAAAGAGAAGGAAGGAAAGTCATAGGAAGATGAAAGAGTAAACATTTGGTAAACAATCTTCCTTGGGCCATCCAGAAAAAAATGGGACATCAGACTTTGATCAACAGGCCCTGCTAGGTTCCTTCCTGTCTATGGCGCTTAGTTCATATTATACTGCAGTTATCTATGGTGATAGCTCCTGCCTTGGAGCAGTTCCTCTGTCTAAATACTTTTAGGCAGCTAAGTGGGGAGGTAAAAAAAAAAAATCTCGAGTCTTCTGTTTCTTAAGAATAATCAGCCTAAAATAATTCGCATGCCAAAGAGGCACATTTTGGGGTAGCAAATTCTGCTCCCTTACAACACACATACAGATGTACACATCAATATTATTGTCTGCCTCTGTCCACAAGAATGTAGACTCCTTAAGAGGTGTCTGTCTGCTTTGTTCACCATCAGTTTTGTTCACCAGAACAGTGCTTGACCTACAGTAAGCACTTTGTTAATATTTGCTGTATTTTTAGTGATAAATCTTGTTTGCCTCAGGAAGAAATGTGATAAACATAATTTTACCCCTAAAGAATGACAATTAAACAAATCTTGGGAGGGAAGGTATTTTAGAATTTGGAGATAGATTTTATTATATTTTACTTAGAATCACTTATGAATTTTTATTAAGCCTTTCATTTGAGACTGTGGCCATAGATTTTGATTCTTGTGGATGTACTACATTATATTTTTCAGCCACAGATTACATTGCTCAGGTCATCCATGAAGTCAGGCATTAAAATAAATCTATATAAATGTTTAATTACAACCAGTTTCCCATTTCTGTCTTGTGAAGCATGTTTTTGTACAGTAAAGAAAAACAATAACAGCCACATACTTTATTATTTATCACCATTGATTCTTTTGGGTTCCTTACTTGTCAGTAACATCTTTTAACTCGATATGTTTGTACTCCAAGTAACTAAGCCTCACCTAAAAACCCACTGTTATTTTTCAAGGTCATAATCTTTAAAAATTAACTAATTAAACTTCTACCAAGCTATCAGCTAGGTCAAGGGGATCTGTTTCTTAGTCATTTATATGGTATTTCTCATTCTGTAGATTGTTTCATTAGGACACAAGCCCTTTTTTTTTTTGAAAAGCAAATTTTTTGATAGATGCTGTTGCCAAATATCTGCTTTAACACATAGTTAAGTGGCAGTCTGCACTAATAGGTTAGAGAAAATTTTTCCAAGGTAAATTATTATGAATAAAAGAGGCTGATAGAATGATTTTATCTTTGAAGGGAGACAAAGAGAATTCATTTATAATATGATAATGGTTCCAATTTAGGTAATGCTATATATGTGCCAGGAATTTCATACATATTTACTCACATAGCCCATACAATATTCTGTGAGATGAGTTTTATTATCCCACCTTATAATAACAAAAAAAAAAGGCTTGCCAAGATCACACAGCCTGATTATCAAGATTCCAACAAGTTTTCTTTCCCTAACTGCTTATCCTTAGGCACTATGTTCATTTTGTTGTCAAAATACAACAAATAACTCAAAAGTAGCCAAAGACAGACACTCGCTTGCTCAAAGTAAAATATATGACTGTGCTGGTAGTAGAGTGACTTAGGCCAAAAAGTTCTCCACTAAGTAAAATATTTTGAGTCTCTGCATAATTGAAGGTGTCACAATCCAAGCAAAATTAGTCTTGAACTTGGGGAACATTTCAAATCAACTACTTTGGTATTTTGGAAAAAGCAGAGAGGCTCTCCACTTGTAGTGACAATGTCCTGACCGTGAGGCTTTCAGATCCTGGATATGATTTTTAACAGATAGAATTCTATTTGAATTTCCCACTGATTTTACTTTCTAGTAGTACCTTCTTTGGTACTTCTCTCACCTCTTTCTTTCTTATTTTAACATTTATGAAGCCAGAGTCAGTTGTAGTAGCAACAAAGAAGTAGAGTTTTGAAGTACATTTGAATGGGACTAATTTTTTCCATCATGTGGTGATCAATTAGGAGTAACAGAATGAGGGGCACCTGGGTGGTTCAGCAGATGAGTGTCTGCCATCAGCTCAGTGTGTGATCCCGGGGTCTGGGATCAAGTCCTGCGTTGGGCTCCCTGCATGGAGCCTGCTTCTCCCTCTGCCTATGTCTTTGCCTCTCTATCTGTGTCTCTCTTTAAAAAATAAAAATAAAAAAGAGTAACAGAATGAGAGGGCATTTTGTTTGGCACTACAAATCTCACCTGTAAGTGGGCCCATAAATTAAAGGCCCAGTCCTAACTGATGATGCAGGTTTGTGAGGTCTGTAAGAATTTATACCAGGAAAACAAAAAAATAACTTCTTCTAAGGGATTTCTATCAACCACAGAGATTGGTGTACGATTGCCACTGAGCTCTGGGAGGCTTTATCACACAGAAGCCTGTCTTGAAGGAGGAAGCCAGGTTCAAAACAGAGACAACTGTAACCTGCCCAAAGTGTTGGAGCCCATCCATGGCAGTGGCCAGGACCCCTATATTCTGACAGTGTTCAAAGAAGCATTGTGTCTCCAATCAAATGTTACGGATGCAAGATGAAGCTTCCAAAGAAGGTTTAGCTGCCCTTGTCTGATGGTTTTTGTAAAAGAAAGTTCTTCATCATAGAAATTATTACAATCAAATAACAGCAACATTAAGTACTTACCATGTGCCAGATACTTGACTACATGAATTATCTCATTAGAGGGTCACAACAGAGCTCTGAGATAAGTATGGATAATATCTCATTTTATAGATAAAGAAATCAAAAGAGGTTGTCTAAGTTTATAGAGCAAGAAAGAAACAGAGGCAAAATCTGAAATGAGGCTATCTGACACCAGAGCTGAATAACATACTACATGATACTCTACTTACACATTCCCATCACTAGATTCACAGCATCTGGCAACAAGCCTAGCAAGGATTCAAGAAAGCCCAACTGAACACATAAATGACAGAGGCAATATCCAAGCCATAACATAAAGCATCAAAACTTTTTTTCCTTTAAAAAACTCCACTAATGAGCAAGAAGAAAAAAGGCTAACTATATACTAACATAATACATCCAGGGCCACCTCTAGACCATGAGGTGGCAAACTTTTTCCATAAAAGGCCAGATAGTAAAGTGCTTTAGGCTTTGCTGGCAATACAGATCTCTGTAGCACTCAATTCTGACACTGTAAGGAAAAGCGAGCAATAAACAATATGTAAATTAATGAAAGTGATAGGTCACAATAAAATTTTTATTTATGGACACTAAAATTTGAATTTCATTTATTTCCACAGGTCTTGAAATATTATCCTATTTTGATTTTTTTCAACCATTGAGTAATGTAAAATCCATCTTCAGCTCATGAGCCATATATACATAAGCCAGGCAGCAGACTGGAGTTGGCACATGGACTGTATAGTTGGCTCATCCCTACTTTAAATCATTTTTTCAGTCCCCTTATAAATAGTGAGATTTTGAAAGACAATGGAGATGTGATTCTGAATTCAATGAGATTTACCCAAAACATGCAGTGTGTTTTGAGGCTTTGGGTACTTTCTGACATACAGGAAATACAGCCATTTAAAGATCAGTGTTATGGGACACCTAGGTGGCTCAGTTGTTGAGCATCTGTCATTGGCTCAGGTCGTGATCCCGGGGTTCTGGGATCGAGTCCAGCATGGGGCTCCTTGTGAGGAGTCTGCTTCTCTCTCTGCCTATGTCTCTGCCTCTCTGTATCTCTCGTGACTAAATAAATAAAATCTTAAAAAATATAAATAAATAAATAAATAAATAAATAAATAAATAAATAAATGCAATCTTTTAAAAAAATAAAGATCAGTGTTGTGACGAATGAACAAGGCAAAGAGCAATGAAGTAGTAAAAATGAGAGGAAGAATTCTGGTATCCAGTATCTAGCAGGAATTATGTCATTTATAAGATAATGAGAGAGACAAAAGGACACTTATTTTAAGCACCAGACACATTCAGAAACAGGTCAGAAAGATAACATCGGTCACCTAAGGCCTAACTAGATCTCCTTCAGCTAATATGGCAATTAAATGATCCCTTCTAAATGAGCTAATTGAAATTCTTCGTGTTCAGTCAGCAAAATGTTCCTCAATAGTTAAAATGTACATAAGAGGAAAGAATACAGATATGGGTGTTCTATTTTTCCATCTACATCAGAAGACTGAAGAGTCCTCCATTTCTGTCAAACCGGATTTTTTCCTTCTCCCTTCAAAAGAATTTCTGCTCTCAGCCCAGATAGCTGACTGGCTGACCAGGGCAAAGAACAATCGCCCCACTCCCCCACCCCCACCCCTAGAGCCCTGCAGGTGGGACCAAGGCAAAACCTTTTATCCTCCCCTAGCCAGATCCTTCTCCCCATCCTCACAAAAGCTACACAGAGTTCTTCACCTTTCTCAAGTGCTAACCAACCCCTTCTCTGTCTCCAACTTTCCTTTCTGCTGATGACCTTGTTCCTGTTTCACAGGGAAACTGAAGCTGTCAGGAGGGATAGCCTGACAGCTATTCAACTTCCAGCCCTCTGAGGGACAAACATCACCACCAGTGCTTGCTCCTCCTTTCAAGACTCCTTTCAAGTCTCAAAAGCTGAAGTGTTCCTTGTCTTGTTTCAGGCTACTCCCTCCACCTGTGACCTCCACCCACTTGCCCCTCCCACCCATCTCATCTGGAACAAGGACTTTGTTCCATCTCTCCTACCCTGTCATCTGTATTTTCAAATATCCCCCCTTTCTCTACTCCTTCTGCACAGTCTGTAAACACACCTGGCTCTCTCAGGTTGTGTAAAAAAAAAAAAAAAATCAAAAAACAAACAAACAAAAAAAACCATGGATCCTCTCCACCCCATGTGGGCCTCTGGCTTCCCTTTTACCTCACGTAGCCTTCACATCCAGTCCTTCAGAACATTCAACCTTCTGTCCACATCCTCACCTCCTAGTCGCTCAGTAGGCCCATCACCGTCCAAGCTTACCATGGCACTGAAACATCTTGGGCAAATATCCCCAAGAACATTTCCTCCACTGCATTAAATGTGTGATTTTACTGCTATGTTAATGGAAAATTGTAAACATAGTCCCCTGTATTTTTAATTCCTAGGTTTATTTATACTATTTTTAAATTCTCATTAAATAATTTCAAACTGGAAATTACATTTTCATGTAGCTCTCATAAACCCTCTGGTAAAATGTCATGCAACAAGAATGCAATAAGTCCATTTCTAAGTCTAATTTGACCCAAATTTGGACCGCACTAGTTTTGCCATAACAGATAGTCAATCACTCATAATGTCAATGCTTTAAACACAAATAAAGCAAACAAAGCACATTGGTTTATTTTCTCCTTTTTTTAAAATTCTTTTTTGTTCTTTTTTTCATAATAATATACTGAAAGTATTCAGTAGTAATTATAATTCACAAATGCAGGAAGTAAAAGCCTTTTCAGACTCTCACCTCCCCAAATCAACCATTATTATAATTGCCACTAAACCGCCTAGACCTTAATCCATAAAGAACATATGTGTATGTATATTCATTAATCTAGTTAAAAATTCTAATTCTTTTCAGGTTTTTACCTAACATCTTCTTAACATTTGAGACAATCGACTCCTCTTTTCTTGACACACTTCTCTTAGTCAATGAAATTGATATTAAACTCTTAAACAAAAAAAAAGAAAAGAAAAAACCTCTTAAACTCCTTCTTTTAAAGCCCCATATTTCAAACACTGACCAAAATCTGCCAATGCTACCACCTGACTACTCCTCTTAAGTACCATATTCTGAAAGATTAGTTTAGGCAGTCACATTATCTCAGCCAGACAGCTACATTAAACTTCTAACTGGCTCCCTGCCTCTACTCTTTTCTCTCTCTGATATATATTTCATACTGCCATGAACACAATATATTTCCAATGAAATATGATCATGTCATTTCTCCAACTGAAGTGCTCCTATGACTTCTTTATACCTACAGGATGAAGTTCATACTTCCCAACACAAAATGTCAGATCATACGTGACCCAGCCCTCATCTAACTTGTCATCCTTAGCTTTCACCAAGCCAACCTCTTGAGCCTCAGGATCCAGCAAAATGAAACTATAGTTCTTTGAACTTGCTCCTTCTACCTGGACTGTCACAATCACATCCTCCTCCAGCTCCACAGCCTGTTGGAGACAACTTACCTTTCAACTCTCAGTTTAAGCATCACCATTTTGATGAATGCTTCCTTCCCCTAAGCACTCAGGTAAAAACTTGTCATTCTTGTTCTATTGTTTCTATATTTTTCTAAAATTTTTAAGTCCCACTGCAACTAATGAATTATAAGATACATGAAGGAAAAGACAGCCTGAGTTGTTGTTATATCCTTAATACATTTTTTAGGGATACTGTGTTCATCTTTCTCATAATGGAGATTATTTATTGGGCATCTAGAATGATTCAAATGTTATTCTAGACATTTTATACTCATTATCCTGTCTAGTATTCATCATAATTCCACCTCTACTTTACAGAAGAAACAAAGTTTCTTCTCCACAAGATAGCTCTGATTTAGCATTTGATACTTGTATCATTTATTCTGTCCTATGGGATGTATTCCAAATTTTTGTCCTATCCTCAATAAGAGACAATGGATCCTTTTGGCTTGAGAGATTACTTAATAAGCAGTCTTTCTTTTTACCACATCTGCCTACACAGAAATCAAGAGAGATGAGTACTTCCTTTACAAATCCAAAATTGTGGTTTACCATATTCTAGCTATAATTCTAAGGTTCTACATTCTAGGTTTGTTCACTATTATTTTATCATGCTGCTGGTATATGACATATTTGTATTCAATTTGTGTCATAATTTTGAACACTTTGAAGTTTGGATGTAGAGTAACTAAAACCACAGAACCCTCTCTTCTTTACAACCTTCTTGGTGGTTTACTAGTGTTTATTAAATACAATTTCTCTAAAATTAAATATATATATTTTAAAGATTTTATTTATTTGAGAGAGAGAGAATGAGAAGTGGGGAAGGGCAGAGAGGAGAGAGAGAGACTCCCTGCTGAGTAGGAAGCCCAACGTGGGGCTCAATCCCAGGATCCGGAGTCCATGCATGACCTGAGCCAAAGGCAGATGCTTAACCCACTGAGCCACCCAGATGCCCCTCTCTAAAATTATACATTGTCTCATCATTCTTTCTATGCCATTTAAATCATTCATAACATTGTCTGTACACATAAACTTCCATATTGGGCTATAATACTCTAGCATGGACATTGAATGTATTTATATTTATGGTACCAAAAAAAGATAAAGTATATTTAGGGGCACCTGGTGGAATCTGACTCTTGATTTCAACTCAGGTCAGAATCTCAGGATTGTGAGATCGAGTCCTGAGGTGAGCTCCCTGCTCAGCTCTGTGCTCAGTGTGGAGTGGGCTTGAGATTATCTCTCTCCTTCTGCCCCTCCTTCTGCTCTCTCTCTCCCCATGCCTCTAAAAATAAATAAGTAAATAAAATCTTTTTAAAAAAGAAAGTATTTGTATTTGCAATTGGGAATTACATAAGAATTGCCCATTTCCAATAATGTGTAATGTCAATGTACCAAAAGAACACCGATTAAGAACTAAGTATAAAATATACTCTATGAGTCGAGCATTAAAACAATCCACTTTATTATTAAATATATAGTGAAGTAATTTCCTTTAAGATATAAAATGAAAAAGAAATTAGCAATCATTCTTTTATTCATAAGAGATGCAAACTATGTTGTATGTTAATAAACAGTTTAAGATAATGTAAACTCTGCAGTTATAAAGAGAGAAAATACTGCCACCAGACACAGTGGATCTGGTCAAGGCTTACAAAACAATAATTGTGTACATGTAACTGTATATGTAACCTCTTTGCCTCAGGAGTAGCCATTTTATTCTGGAAAGGCAATATACTTTGCCAGAATAATCTGTTTTCCATTATTGATCTAAAGGAATCATTAAAAATTCCTTGTCCTTAAAAAGTGTGCTTCCACATTCACTGCATTGTTTTTTATGTACACTTGACTTGTTACCCAATATGTTACATACAAAACAATGACTACTGAATGCCTGCAAAGTGCCTGAAATTTCTAAACCAATGTTTCTGTGCATTTCTAATAACTGTCAACTTCTAATTTTCTTTGATGTTGACTGAAAGTCATCTCAATAGAAGACAACATAGTCAAAACTCCATTGCAGCTAAAACATTGGCGTCAAAATATCCTGCTTTGATCAACTACTGTGCAAAGGGCTAAAGTCACTATGTATTATAAATCTTTCTATCCCAGAGCTTTAGTGTTGTTGGGAGTGGAGAAGTAAGGGATTATGGAAAATGACTATTACACAGCAAAAAAGCAATCCAGATGCTGCTGGGGTCTTCTAGAGGTATTAGTCACTAATTTGACTGAGTGAGAAATTCTTAGCTGTAATAAGAAATATATGAAATAAAATTTTAAAGCCACAATTATAGTCTCAAGCAACCTTTTTATAGTAGTCTATTTCATGAATTTCATTTAGCATCTACCATCAAATAATTCATTTACAGATCAAAAATTCTGCAAAAACTTACTTAGTATATGATATAAAAAATTCTACTTTTTTAGTGATCTAAATTTAAGATAGTATTTTACATGTTGAGTACGAAAACATTTACTTCTATCTTGCTCTTTTTCTTTCAAACTACCGCCACACTCACAACACTTTTGACAACAAACATGTGGGGTTTTTATCCCCCACACCCAGCAGTTCTCTGTGACATCAATTGGGCATCCCACAATTCAATTCTGACACTAAAAAGAACTAGTACAAACCCCAAGGTTAAGAGCTCAGTCACGCAAGACTGTCTGCCTCCTCCCCTACTTTAGATGTCAGTCACAAGTAGTATGTCCCCAAATATGGACCCACAATTTCTGTCCAACTTGGTTCCCATGACTCTCCCCTTGGATTTGATTATTTGTTAGAATAGTTCACAGAACTCAGGGAAACACTTATTTACATTTACAGTCCATTATATAGTAAAGAATATGATAAAGGATAAAAGTGAACAGCCAGATAAAGAGATACATAGAATAAAGGTCTGTAAAGATCCTGAGCACTGGAGTTTCTGTCCAGCTTCTGTGGTGCTGAGATGCACCAAGGGCATCCCACCACCTAGATGTGTTCACCAACCCAGAAGCTCTCTGAATCTCTTACCTTGGGGTTTTTATGGAGGCTTCACAATGTAAGCCTGATTAGTCATTAATTCCATTTCCAGCGAGCACCTCTGCCCTATGGAGGATGGGATGAAAATTCCAATCTCATTATGGCTTGGTCTTTCTGGGAACCAGCACACATCCAGGAGCCCACCAAAAGTCACCTCATTAAAGCAAAAGAAAATGCTATCACCCAGGAATTCCAAGGGATTTAGGACTTCTTTGTCAGGAACCAGGGGCAAGGATCATGATGTATACCTATTTCTTATTATTTCACACATGCCTAAACATATTATTTTTATGCCCCAAATCCATCAGCTAATTTATATACAATTCATACAAATTCTTAACCAGCAGCTTCAAAACTAATGTAAAGAATACTTATTCTGTTCCTGGCACTATGCCATGAGCTTTAGCTCTAATTGCATCTTTGAAACCCTATTAGAACGATATGAATTGATACAAGCACAACCCCAATTTTACAGATAAGGAAACTTAGTCAAAAGGCATAAAAAATGGTATACATTTAAAATTTGAACACAGAAATCTCACTCTCACGGCCCATACAATTAATCAATATATTATTCTAAGAGCAATCCAACAGCCAAGTGAGGAATATATAGAATGAATGAGTATATGATAGATAGATAGATAGATAGATAGACAGGCAGATATGCCTTCCAGGCCTTTAAATTTATCTATAAATTTCTATCATATATACTGAATTGCCAAGATGTATCAAATACTAGCTCCATACTTTATGATTAATAATATACTTGAGGAAATATTCAGCCTCTGCTTTTCTGAAAAAATCCAAAGATTTTCGATTCTGTGTATTGTTCACCTGGCTAAAATTAATATTGCAAGTGGAAATGTTAGTAACTATGTTTTAATAAATGCAGAATTGTACATTTAAAATACTCATCCACAAAAAAAAGCTCTCTTTTAAATCTAGTACTCTGTGGAAAGAAAAATAAAAGCTAGACAATTATAATAACCAATATTAGAACCCACCAGAAAATTATTAAAAAAATTAGCAATAAATGTGAGCTTTGGCTGGTGCTTACAATGCCCCAAATTTATTTAAGGACCTAAGAACAACTGAAATTTTGTTCTATTTCTTAGAGTCTTGTTTCTAAACCCTGTTGCTTCTGCTGAAATTTAACAATAGCTCTTCTAAACTTCATAGCCATCATCTAAAACAGCAGCTCTGAGAGTGTGCTCTTGAGAACCTTATAACCCTATGTGAGAGTCTGAGAGCTCAAAACTATTTTCAAAATAGTACTAAGATATTATTTGCATTTTTCACTCTCATTCTCTTCCAAATGTACAATGGAGTTTTCCAGAAGGCTACATAATGTATGCTACCATGACAAACTAGTGCAGAAGGTAATGTGAGAATTCAGCTTATCTGCTATTAGCCAGAAACATTAAAGAGAGCTGCAAAAATCTAAAACAATACCTCCATTATCACTATTTTTTTGTTTTGAAGACATACTCCTTTTTAATAATAATGTTATTTATGTTAACAAGCAATGAATATACCGTCATTTTGAAATTAATGAAGAGGGAAGCCTGCGTGGTTCAGTCAGTTAAGGATCCAACTCTTGATTTTGGCTCAGGTCATGTTCCCAGGGTCATGAGATTGAGCCCCATGTCAGGCTCCACATGAAGCCTGCTTAAGATTCTTTCTGTCCCTCTCCCTCTGTCCCTCTTGCCCCCAGCTAGCATTCTCTCTCTCTCTCTCCCTCTCAAAATTAATTGATTAATTAATATTAAATTAACAAACATATAAATGTATGTTAAATTTTCTGTTTCAATTACCAATACAGCAAATATAGGTAGGTATTATAAACAAAAACTCTTTGGAGTCTTCAATAATTGTTAACAAAGGTCTGAGAACCACTGATTTAAGGCATCCATCACAGGACACCTGGAAGGCTCAGTGGTTGAGCATCTGCCTTTGGCTCAAGGCATGATCCTGGAATCTGGGATCGAGTCCCACATCAGGCTTCCTGCATGGAGCCTGCTTCTCCCTCTGCCTGTGTCTCTGCTTCTCTCTCTCTCTCTCTCTCTTTCTCTCTCTCTCTTTCTCTCTCTCTCTCTCCCTCATGAATAAATAAAATATAAATAAATAAATAAATAAATAAATAAATAAATAAATAAAGCATCCATCATTTGTTCTACTCTAATTCCTTACTCTTTATATACTCTGTGTTCACTTTATTGACATTATCATCCCTAGTGTGTTGTTCCATTTTTGGTTGTCTGTTACATTACAAAATCTAAGACAGTACAAAGTCTTCTGATTCCTACTTTTGAACAGACAAATTAGTGTCAGTCAATAACTCCATCTAAGGGTATGATACATCAGATGGTGCTACTCCATAGACAGACTTCACAGAATCTGTTCTGAACACCGTACTTTTTCTAGAATACACCATGCTATCATGGAAGTCTGGGAACTTATTGTTAAAGAAAAATTTATTAAACTTTATTGTTAAACTTCTTGATGTCTGAGATTTTCATGTGGCTATTGCATAAGACAATGAATTATACTAAAATTATGTAGACCTTAAGCATATCAGACTCCATAGTGGGCTTTCCACAGGTTCAACAGGGGCTAAGGACCACTCCAGACCATCCGTATGCCCTAGTTGGAGCCTAGAGCCTGACCTGGCTGGCTCGGAACAGAGGTAAAGGAATATCTCTCTGCAGCTCTGAATACTTTTTGCTAGTCTCTCCATTTTGAAACATTCCCTGGCTCTATTCCTGTCTCTAATTATAACTGTCCATGCTCTAAACAAAAGTCTTTCATAGCAATTTCTCCTTAGACTTTTTCACGACTCACCTCATAAGATGAGAACTTCCATACCCAAGTGTACAGATATCAGCTAAAAACAAATGACCCTCAAATCAGCAAAGTCTAACCTTGACTTTGCTCATGACTGCAAGACCTCAGTTCCTAATGGACTATTAAATAACTCCAGATGGATATTTTTCTAGCTTCCTTCATAACATACAAAACCAAACACATTATCTTCCTCCCAACAAAAAGCAAAACTTAAAATTGTTCCTCTCCCTGTTTTACTAGTTCTGAGCCATAAGGTATTTTTGCCCTGTAAGGAACATTTGCCAATGTCTGGAGACACTTTTTGGTTGTCACAACTGGGGAAGGGGGTGCTACTTGCATCTAGTGGGTAGGGCAACTGATGTTACTAAGTATACTACAATGCACAGGACAGCTCCCACAAAAAAAGGAGTTATCTGGCCCCAAGTGTTAACAGTGTCTAAGTTGAGATACACTGCTCTATTTCTATCACTTGTCCATCTTCCAGCCAAGCAAGTTGACCATGGCTCTGGCACTGATGCAGACAGCCTTTATAGCTGAATTTGAAACTGAAGCAGCTGGAGGTCATGATACAGGAGGGTGGCCTCTAAGGTAAAGGTGGGTTCAACAATCAAACAGACAGTAACTGAAAGCAAGGTTAAGTTGGAAAGTTCATCTGAAATATCAACATATGATAAATGCTGCATTGGAAAGGGGATGCTGGACTATACAACATTTTTCAAAAGATTGGGTTAATTATTGATCCTATGATTCTTTCAAGTATCTCCACCATTTTGAAGGTTAAAAACAAGCAGGAGTGTGGAAATATCATTTTGGTGTGGAAGATATTTTACAGTGCTACATTGGTACCTGGGTCCCATCTCTCGACGAGCCAGCTGAAGGCGGGTTCAAAAATCCAGTGGATAGCAGACTGGCACATGCCTGGTCCTCATCTCAAGCTTGTGAGAGGGAGTTCATAAGGATCACTCAGAGTTTGACATGTCTTCTGTATTTGTAGAGATGCAGTCGCCTACTGTTTGACTCCCACTTGAACAATCAAGAGATTGAGATGGGCTAGTCAGCAGTTTTAGAAACAAATGCTGCTGAAAAGGATAAATTTGTTCTCCTAGAGCCTGTCTGGGCCAAGAATGTATTCGTGCTTCCCACTGACCAGATGAAGGTCAGCCAGAGTGGGAGATGTGGGAGAGCGTCTCCTGTGAAGACTTCCTATGATGAGCTCTCAGCAGACACAGACTCAAGATCCCCCAAGGAACTGCTAGCAACTGCAGACAAAGTAAGTCACAAGCTAAAATAGAGAAACTTGCATCTGCATAAAGGGAATTATAGTGGAGATGCTAGATATGCCAGGGTCTCCAAAGACCCCACAAAAGTGCTGACAAGAGAATCAACTTTAAGCAGCTGACAGGCTGAGAAGGCAGAGTCATACTGTAATGGTAGCAAAAAGCAACAACTTTTGCACCTCCCTTATATCTCCTCCCTCCCCACAGGTCTACCAAATTAAAGGAAGGGAAGAAATGCCAGGAGGGAAGCTTCTAGCAGCCACTGGAAAGCAAGCCCCCAGCTTGGCAAGGGATAGAGGGAGAAGCTTTTAACTTTCAATTACTTTCTGAATTTTGCTGTTATTTGACTGCACATGCTCTTTATTGAACTGAGACAAATTATTTAAAGCAACTATAATTTTTCCCCTTACCTATGAATGAACAGAAAAGTTACAGAGTCTTCCCATGTTTGTATCCAGTGATAAGGAGAGTACTATCCCTACTGAACAGTAAAAAAGGATCAGTGGGACACTGCCTTTTAATGGGCTTACTTTCATGATTACAGTTCCTGCATGTATATCAATTATGAGGTGTGGGCAGTAAGGCAAAACCTAGATTTAACTGGGGTATCTGGCACCAGTCAGTCCAACAATACAAACTGAAAACTAAAGAAGGGATCAGGAACATTCCCTGAATTTGTGGGAGTCATTGAGCAACTACTAGGTGAGGGGAGTGTAACCTTAAAATGCAAAGATTTGGACATCACCAAGTTAGAGCACCCAGTCTCCCCATCATGCTCCATATGTAATCAGTCACCAATCAAGTCTACCTCCACAATATTCTATAGCCACTCCCTCTCCATTCCCAGTATACTGGTTTCACTCCTCAAGTTCTCATCCCTGGATCCCCCAGCTAGTCTTTCTTCCACAGGATCTAACCACAGTCATTCTTGACTCAGATTCAAAAGAGTAGAAATGTGGCTATCAGGGAGGTAGGGAGACAGAGGAAAAGGGGAAATGCTGGTCAAAGGGTCCAAGGTAGCTGTTATGTAGGATGAGTAAGTCTAGAGATCTAATGTAGAATATGATGACTATAATGTATAATACTGTATTGTATACTGGAAATTTGCTAAGAGAGTAGATGTCGAGTGCTCTCACCACACACACACTCAAAAAAATGTGAGCAAATGAATATGCCAATTGGTTTGACTGTAGTCATCATTTCACTATGTGTATCAAAACGTCATGTACATCTTACATATATATAATTTTACTAAAAAATAAAAAAATAAAAGAGCTATATTCTTAAAGCACAAATTTGACCATATCATTTTCTAACTTGACAATCTTTTAAGGTTATCTGTTTTAGAGAAAAAAATCTAAACACCTTAAGCATGACATGGAGGGGGTCTCCATGGTATAGCCTCAGCCTACTCTGCTATACTCATCTCCTATTATACACACACACACACACACACACACACACACACACTGCAATGTTCTATCATTCTGGACTGTTTGCCATTGCCCAAATAGATCATATATTTTTCTTGTCACTATGCTTCTTCTCATATTTGATTTCAATCCCAAATAATCTATCCCCAGCTCCACCTTCCACTGTCTTCCTCTCCTTCAGCTTTTAAAACCCTACTCATTTTTCTGAGTTCAGCACATGGTAGGACTAGTGAAGCATTAACTGGCCTCCCAGTCAGAATTACCCTTCCTTCCTCTGTGCCCCAGCTATTTTTTACTACACTTATTTGCACCATTTGCTTTCACTCTAGCTTATAATATAGATCATTTTTGTTTGTCTGTCTCCCCAACCTGTTAGTAAATCTCTTGATGGCTTACATACAACAAACAATCAATAGATATTTGTTGAACTGAATTAAATACTATGGACTGAAGTAGTTTTCTACACACTTTTAATTTTTCCAGAATACACCATTCTCAGGTTTTATTATCTACCGGTCCTTCTTGTTTCAGCAAAAATGACTAGAAAAGTAATACATTTCTTCTGTAAAGAACTCAGGATAAAATTTTTTAAAATACATAGAAATGAAACAGATTTTTTTAAAATCAAGTACTGCTAAAGGTAAATAGATGAATTTCTAAGAACAGTGCCATGCTACTGTATTTGAAACAAAGGTCTGTTTTTAGGGGGAAACAGCTTAAAAATAATTATCTAAATTTGGTTCTAAAGATATCAAATAATTCTGATGATGCAGTAAAACAATTTCTTTCCCTAAATAGAATCAGCACATAATCTTTTGCTTCTTCTTTTTTTATTAACTGACAGATACCTGTTAAGTGGACAAAGAAAGATCATGTGATTATCAAAACTCAGCGACTTTAGAACTCCAAAAGCCTCATGATCTACAGTCAATTTCATATGTGCTATTTTCATTCTACCCCAGCAGAAGTAATAATCCTATCCTCTGTGTAAAGCATGGAACTAATCTCATTGAAGTAAAGGTCTGTGTTCTTTTTCTCTGCTGAATTTTGGATGCCTTGAGGACAAAGACTTCCCTATTCATATTTGTATCCCTAACTCAGTAATTTAGCATTTTATAAGCACTCAACAAATATAAGTGCTAATTAAATGAAAGAACAAAATGATGACAATGAAGTGGAAGAGCAATCTGACATCATGAATAAGAGGGTCTATGGAGTCAAAACACTTGGTATAAATATTACTTCATAAGCTTACAAAGCATTTTTATATACAAAGCCCAAGAATCTTCTGAAGTGATAGTGTAGCCATTAGTAATGTTGGGAAGATATTTCTTTCTCCTGTATTTAGAACTGCATTTCCTGGTACCCTTGAGGTTGAATGAGACCATATCACTAGCCAATGAGTTGAGAATACAAGTGACATTTGTCATCTCCAGATTAGAGCACTTAGTTGACAATGCAAGACTCTTAAACTCTCTCTTTTGCTTCTGGAAGAAAAACAGGTAGCATTCCATATGCTCTGTCAGTTTGAGTTCCAGTGGGACTATGACAAGAACAACCCACCCTCTCCTGCCAATCTTTAAAGAACATGTTGCTCAGGTGAGCAAAAATTGTAAAAAAGATTCTTGAAAGCCACTGAGATTTGGAGGTCATTTGTTAGCACAGCATAACCTACCCTATCTGACTGATATAGGTAGGCAAAACAATCACTGGCCTCTACATTTAATAGGCAATAAAACTGAGTCATAGAGAAACCAAGGGATATTTTTAAGATTGTATTAATCAACAGCTGGAAGGGTAGTAAGTAGTAGAAATAGAATTCATTACAATTTTTTCTGACTATAAATGTAAATAGGGCATTTGTATTCCAGTTTTTAAGGGAAAAAAAGTTTAATGTATTTTTTAATTGAACACAATTGTGTAGGTATGTATGTGTGTTACATATATAGACACATATATACAATTTTAGAATAGACATAAGATAAAATAGAAGTAATCAAAATAAATTCTAGTACAATTATATTAAAATATATAGTTTTAGGAATGCCTGGGTGGCTCAGCAGTTGAGCATCTGCCTTTGGCTCAGGGAGTGATCCTGGGGTCTGGGAATCGAGTCCCACATCAGGCTCCCTGCATGGAGCCTGCTTCTCCCTCTGCCTGTGTCTCTGTCTCTCTCTGTCTCTGTATCTCTCATGAATAAATAAATAAAATCTTTTAAGAAATAAAATATTTAGTTTTAGTCTTCATTAGAGAAAACTTTTAAATTAATTTTTAAACCTAAAATGTTTATAATTTTAATTTATTAAAAAGTCTGAAATTTTAGAATTGTTTAAGCATGCAATCTTGAATTTTTGAAATTATATCCTTGTTTTGAAAAAAATACAGATTTATTTGTTTATTTGGAAAATGAACTTGATTTCCAATTAAGCTATCTTCAGATATTTTCCAGTAATTAGACACCTTACAATTATATATTCTTGTCAAAGTTGCTTACATCTTTAGAATTACTACCAGAATGACAAGAAATATTTTATATATTTACAATTATTATAACTGAGTATTATGTGGATTATGAACTAAAATAGACTTTTCTGTTTTTTTATATAATCTCAGAATTTGCATTTCTGTTTCTAAAATTCATTATGCTTTTTCTTACTCTCATTAACTGTGACAAATAATATGTAAACAAACTAATCATTCTCTTGAACAATAAAAAGTATTTTCAAGAATGTTAATTAAATATCATTTATACTGTGCTGTGCGTAGACTACCATGAATGTCCTTCCCTTTTCCACCAGCAATTTCTATCTTTAGGCAACTGAAAACATTTCTTCTAGTTTTAATCTTATTCTTCAAGTACATTATACAAACAGACTTGGAAACAATGTAAATCATTGAGAAGCCATTTCAATTCAAATACCTCCATACACAAAACCTGAGCCCCTGAATGATTTTCATAATTATTGTGTTCCCCTGAAAAATTTAACTACTTAAGGATCTAGGATGAACTGATAAAGTACTGTTCAGGTCCTTTAAAGAGAAAAACTCTACAAAACAATAACTATCAAATAAGTATTTTATATTCCCTGCTACCATCCATAATCATCCCCAGATATACAATGTCAGAATGCTAGAAAAGTATAACACTAGAAAAGAATGGTGGGCTGAATCAGTTAAGGATCTGTGACTGAACATAACAGAAAACAACTCTTGTTAACTTAAGAAAATTGAATGCTTTGGAAGGATACTGAGTATCTCACAGAATCTCAAAAACAAGCCAAGGTCTTGGAGAAAATGAGGACAGGTAGTTTAGGGGTGCTTCTAGCCCATAACAAAAGGAGTTATTACCACCACTGCAACAAACCAGTTCAAAATGTTTTCTTCCTCGTGACAAAGTCAGGATTCCTACAAGGAAAAATCTAATTCTTCTAGCCTCAATCACATGCACAAACTCTGGCCTGGGAAAAGGATATGGCTCCTACACTGACCATCCTACAAAGACCAACCAGGATGAGGTGGGGGTATGGGTGGAGGGTGGGAGTAGGGATCATTTTTCAAGGGACATTTAGCATGTTGTTAGCAAATAAGGGGAATAGATGCTGAGCATTCAAAAATTAGATGTCCATCTGCTTTAGAATCTAAAGCTCAAAGATGAGTTCTTAAGGCCTTTGTTATGCTTCCATCTTAATCCCTCTGAGATGCCAACAAAGCTTTGAAAGGTAAGACAGGAAAACAGATAGGGTTCAGGTACAGAGTGGCTTATTTTCACACATACCTGCCTGATAATATTCCACCTTCATGATTCTGTAAAAAGTTAACAAAAAAGATATGATGAATAATGAAAGCTTATTCTCACTGGATCAGTTTATCTAGTAAATTCTAGGATCTCAGCTGAGAAAGCACCTTAGCTTACTGGCAATAATCCTATTTCCAAGTAAGATCACATTCTAAAAAACAGAGTTAGGGGCACCTGGGTGGCTCAGTTGGTTAAGTGTCCAGCTCTTGGTTTTGGCTCGAGTCTTGATCTCAGGGTCATGGAATCAAGGCCTGAGTCCGTCTCTGTGCTCAGTGGGGAGTCTGCTTAAGATTCTCTCTTTCCCACTCCCTCTGCCTCTCCCCAACCCAAAAATAAATAAATAAATCTTTAATTTATTTTTTTTAAAAACTGAGTTAGGACTTCAATATATGAATTTAGTGAGGGGCAGGGGAGAGTCAAATTAGAACCCATGAAGAGCAAGATCCTGGCCTCATGATGTACCAAAGCTTATTTTGCTCATTATCCAGCTTGTAGCAATAACCTGTCCTCAGAGCAGATGATCTGTAGCTTCCTGTACTCTGTATTTTTGACTAGGCATGAGCCATTCACTAACAATTTACTCTTTCTAGAGTTCTCACTTTACAAACTACCCTCCCACAACACTTTGCTGGTGTACATATACTGGTACACCTACACCTTAACTGCAACAGTTAAAAGCAAAGAGAAGGGCTAAGACTAGACTCAGGGAAAAGTAGTCAAATTTTTAGGTGAGGCTGAGAGAGATCTGACATCTTGTATATGAAAAATATGTGATTCTCCACAGGTGCACTACTACACCGACATCAGGTGCTCACTCCTTCTCACATACAAAAAAAATTACAGGCCATCTCTGCTGAGAAATGCCCCATTTTCCTGTCATAGCTGACTCTGCCACAGACTTCATAATCTCTCAGGGCTGTTCAGAGTCATAAAAATTACTAGGCCTTCATGCCAGGTCTATAAACTATTAGAGTTGATGCTCTAGAAAACAGC
This sequence comes from Canis lupus dingo, assembly GCF_003254725.2. NCBI lineage: Eukaryota > Metazoa > Chordata > Mammalia > Carnivora > Canidae > Canis > Canis lupus. Next base: position 14,318,876 of record NC_064256.1, on the reverse strand, counting down.
AGGTTAATAACATCATGAACACATACATAAGTATGTTTCCTTCTAATTGATATTGACTTCATTGCAGAGAAAACTCCTCAAAAATCCACACTTTGTTGTTGGATTCCTTTACATGGCTCTTCATATCATCTCTGACTTTGTAACATGAGAGTCTCTACACCCATATTAGCATGGTATCTCCAATAATATTGTTTAATTTATTCCAATTGCTTGGAAATGGCTTCAGTGACCAATCATATTGGGAGTAAATATATATATATTTCTATTTTAATGTGTTGAATACCTTCTAGGAGAACTTCTCCCTCCAATTTTTTAAACTTAATCTTACAAGACCACTTTTGAACTTCTTTGTGTATAATTAATATTATGTTCAAAATGTGTGTGTCCTCTTCCAGGATTAGTAGAAAAAAGAGAAACGCAATGAAGAAAATATTCTACCTATAATTAGATCCCAGGGAAACACTTGTACTAAAAAATCAGATTACTTGAAAAGATCCTTGCTTTGGCTTTGTAGCTGAATTTGAAATCAGGAAGACTGCTTCTGATTAGTTTTAAAATAGAACTGCAGGATTAATTACTATATTCACTAGAGTTTTCAAATGTGAAAAGTTTCCCCAAATTATTCTAAAATGGAAAAGTATGTGAAATAGCATTATTTTATAGGTGCCATTTATGGGGCAGTAATTGTAAGTCATCCTTGTCAAATGCAAACACGAAAGATACTGAGGTCACCTCAAACTGGAAATAATTTCATCCAGATGCAGTAAGAATTAAGTCACATAAATATATGTTTACAACTCGGTTAATCAAATTCATTATTTTTGTGAGGTCACAAAGAGATAACGTGTATATTTAAACCTAACACCTACTTCATTTTATGTTTTTCAAAGTGTCTTGAATAATTTTCCTTATTCTTTACCATTCAATTGTATAGAATTTAAATGCTTTCAAATTGACCTTTTCTTAAAATAAATAAGGCTGACAACATAATCACAGTGTAAATTAGTAGAAGTTTCATCTTCCTCTCCAGATCCACTCTCTACTCATTTTCACTTTGTTCTGTGCAGGCAGGAGTATGGGGGAGAGTCACTGACCTGGATCACTGCATTAACATTTTCTTGTGGACTTAAGCAACATTAGCCACCATCAGGAGATGGCAGGAGGGGGTGGAATTGGTAGTAATACTTATTCCCCTCATTCCCTCCTGTGAGGTAGCCAAGAGCAAGCTATGTCTCTCCAACGAAAATCCAGTTCCTATTACACAGCTCCCCCCATATATGTACAGCTGTCTCTATCTCCAGGTACTGGTAAGCATACTCTCTCTTCATATTTTGAAGTCTAAGTGAGTAAAGAACCTTCTTGTTCCTAACTCCAGC